>NC_064926.1:22672500-23922500 GCF_023897955.1 Schistocerca gregaria | reverse complement strand
TCAGAAATTCTTTTCGGCATTGGTTTTCTTAGGATTTGTAGTTCTTACTGTGAAACTGAACCCATACGTGAACTGAAAAGAGCGATACAAGAAGAGTGGGCAACAAATTGTCTTCCATTGTGATGAACATACATTGCAAGTATTTCACAAAGGTTTTCAGCGATCGTTCAGATTTGTGCAACATGTAAGGCAGGGAAGGACATTGATATTGCTACCTTTAAATCAGTTTTTGGTTGTAGCAGAAACATGCACAGGTGCATTATCTACATCTACATTTACATTTATACTCCGCAAGCCACCGAACGGTGTGTGGTGGAGGGCACTTTACGCGCCACTGTCATTACCTCCCTTTCCTGTTCCAGTCGCGTATGGTTCGCGGGAAGAACGACTGTCTGAAAGCCTCCGTGCGCGCTTGAACTCTCTAATTTTACATTCGTGATCTCCTCGGGAGGTATAATTAGGGGGAAGCAATATATTCGATACCTCATCCAGAAACGCACCCTCTCGAAACTTGGCGAGCAAGCTACACCGCGATGCAGAGCGCCTCTCTTGCAGAGTCTGCCACTTGAGTTTGTTAAACATCTCCGTAACGCTATCACAGTTTCCAAATAACCCTGTGACGAAATGCACCGCTCTTCTTTGGATCTTCTCTATCTCCTCCGTCAACCCGATCTGGTACGGATCCCACACTGATGAGCAATACTCAAGTATAGGTCGAACGAGTGTTTTGTAAGCCACCTCCTATGTTGATGGACTACATTTTCTAACGACTCTCCCAGTGAATCTCAGCCTGGTACCCGCCTTACAACCAATTAATTTTATATGATCATTCCACTTCAAATCGTTCCGCACGCATACTCCCAGATATTTTGTAACTACTACCAGTGTTTGTTCCGCTATCATATAATCATACAATAAAGGATCCTTCTTTCTATGTATTCACAATACATTACATTTGTCTATGTTAAGGGTCAGTTGCCACTCCCTGCACCAAGTGCCTATCCACTGCAGGTTTTCCTGCATTTCGCTACAATTTTCTAATGCTTCAACTTTTCTGTATACTACAGCATCATCCGCGAAAAGCCGCATGGAACTTCCGACACTATCTACTAGGTCATTTATATATATATATTGTGAAAAGCAATGGTCCCATAACACTCCCCTGTGACATGCCAGAGGTTACTTTAACGTCTGTAGACGTCTCTCCATTGATAACAACATGCTGTGTTCTGTTTGCTAAAACTCTTCAATCCAGCCACACAGCTGGTCTGATATTCCGTAGGCTCTTACTTTGTTTATCAGGCGACAGTTGAAACATTAGACTTTCATCCCCTAGGTCCTTTTACATTCTAATTAGTTGTGTCTCTAGCATCTTGGTGCACATGTTAGAGTTCACTCTAGTGTTCAGCCAAGCAATGCATGATTTATCTTTAGCATAAAAGGCACCCTGAATCATAAAACTTCCACCACCAATAGCCCTAAATTAAGCTTTAGTTGTTCTCACAACTAATGTGATTTGAAGGAATGGTTTTGGGGGAAAGGTTCTGAGAAAAGTAGAGTTAAATAAATAAAAGAATTTATTATAAATCTTACTAGAGTGAAATATGACAGAAAATCTGAATTTTACCTGGGAAATACGTTGGTCAGATTTTTTTTTTTTTTCATACTTTCCCCTCATTCACTCACTTTCCAGAGTAAATACTCCATGCCTCACTGTCCTATTCTGGTCCAACCTGTCATAGATGGCAGTTGTGTGTGAGATGTCCTTGCTTGCAGTAATGATTTGTGTGAGCAGCTACAGTTCTGTTTTAAAGCGTTTGTTGAGGTGTCACAGTGGTTAAGGTCCACTGCACAGTCATTTTGGAAGAGTGAGATTCACACGTCCATATGACGCACAGATATCTGTAGTTTGCAGAAGTGCAGTTTTGTCCAACTGAGATTCTGCACCGAGTCAGAAATCTGTGTAGGTGGAATATTATATGCTAACCTTTCTTCTTTTTAAGATATACCAGTACATTCAAGTAGGTTAACAAAATATGCATTCAACAACATAGAGCTTGCACCTGAGTCTGTATTTTTCTTTCATTTTCAAAGATTATAGAGGTTTTTCTGCTGTCCAGTTAGAGGTAACACTCCCGAGAGGATGGATATAACAGAAAATGGGAATAAACTAAGGGCTAATTACAGTTACATGTAAAAGACAAGAATATGTTGCAATAAACACTTCAGATTTCACATTAATCTACTCATTTACATATGCAGTTGGGAATATTCTTTATTTCATATTAATTACATTCATTCTTCTTTTTGGCCATTTATTTATTATAAATGAAACAGTTTTACTTGAATTGGATGCTTAGATGGAGGATTTGTTGTTTCATTTCTTACGTAGTTCTGTAAGCACACATTTTATTTAAGTTGCCCTTTTGTTCCAGTAATTCTGTGTCAAAAGTCATGGTTATTGTGAATGTGAGCTACTCACATTTGCATTTTTCCAAGATTATTCTCCTAATGTTGCTGAAAGTAATAGCCTATGAAACATCCTTTACTCTCCCGTAATATACTCAAACAAAAACACATCATTAAGCCTTTTCTGGATGTATCAGTGTAGCAGTATTTTTGACCTTGCATTTTTTCTTACAGAGAACCTAGCTCCAGCAGAATTAAAGAAGCTGCGCAACAAACAACGTAAGGCATTACGCAAGGCTGAACGAGAGAGACAGCAGGCGGCACAAGCACAGGAAAAGCGTGAGCAGCACAACAAGTCGAGGCAGCAGGCTGCAGACGCTGGTGGCGGCGCAGGCGGCGAGCCTGATGCGCCACCACAAGACGAATTGGTGCCTGACAAACTAGCACGTGCCCCAGATCCTCTGCAGCAAGCTATACGTTTCCTGCAGCCACTGCAACTACTTGCTGCTGATCACATAGAGACCCATCTCATGGCTTTTGAGATATATTCCAGAAAACGTGAGTGCATATCACCGGACACGTGTGTAGTTTGTAAAATATATCTATTTATGTATAAACAGTCTGCCGCTCATGGTCTCGCGGTAGCATTCTCGCTTCCTGAGCATGGGGTCACAGGTTCGATTTCCGGTGGTGTCAGGGATTTTCACCTGCCCCGAGATGACTGGGTATTGTTGTGTTGTCATCATCATCATTCGTCCCCATTATGGCAAGCGACCTCCATTAGGACCTTGCGTAGTATGGTGGTGGGTGTCTCCCGCATCATTCACCTACGCTGTGCCAAGAAGCGTGGGACTTCATTTACATGTATAAACAACATTAACTAGGAGTAACCTTAACTTTTATTTTGAAGAGTTCCGCCTTTATCTTCCTCACAGATCATAACTATTACATTAGTTCTGGGTTTAATTAATCTTGAAAAATCCAGCTTTTTTTTATACCGAGTACGTATTTCATAAAAATAGAGCAAGTACTTTTGCAAATTGGCGGACAACACTGGCTGCCCCCACACAGTACTGTCTTCTATGTAATGTTGGCTGTGACCAAATACCAATTGATACTGGCTAAAGCCTCCCGACTTCTGGCGATTCAGTACTTGTGAGCTAGTCAGCCTGTATAACATCTTTGCTGAAATCATGACAAATTTTTAACAGTTCTATCTGTTATTTAATGCACCTGTCTATCACAGCTAGAGAAAACAGTGCTAAAATAACTGGACGACACTCTTACCAAATTCCTCTGACCTCTGTTAGACGTAAATGCCCAGTCAGCACTGCACAATTTGCATCTGTAGTGTTCAGAATTATGATAGCACTTGAATCTGTTTCAAATTTTTGATCATCAGTGTGCAATATGCTTACACTGTATTAATAGGTAATTTGTATTACATCAAGGAGATATATTTTATATGACTGTTCTTATACCGTACTTACCATTAAGTCCCAGGGTGCTTTGGTATAAAATTTGTTTCAAAATTTCCAGACATAAGGAAAAAGTGTAAAATTTCAGTTTATTTGATACATTAATTACTAGATGGGCCAGTATTAAAACCAGAATGAATGCACCTCATTTAAGATTTCCACATGTAATAAGAAAAATAAACCTAGAATACAATTTTCACAGTGTGCTACCCTTCTGATTTCCGTTCCCCCAATGTCTTTTTACTATATTTTACAAGACATATATTTCGAAAAGTCTAATTCTTTGTGGAACAAAACATAATCGTGTCATTTATATAAATTCTTCAATGACTCCTGTTTGCATAAAATCAAAAATTCTGCTTATAATAGTAATTGTCTCTGATCTGCCGCTGCTCCCTGCCATTGTTTAATCAAAGCATCTTTCAGCGACCTATGCCCAGGCATTTACATTTGAAAAAAGAATTAATAATTTTAGAATCTTATGTATAAAAGTTTGAATATTCACTCATAGTTCATTTCCATTATGTTGCAAAAAATGCAGGAGGAAAGAAAAAATATGTTACATTGGGTCCAGTTATGTCAGGAAAAAGTATCCCCTGACATTGCCTCCCTCTGGGAATGAGCTAACAAATGTATGTACTTCCATCAGCATTTTAGACCTATATAGATGTCTGTGCTCTTATATCCATCTGCTCTCTCTCATTTTTCATATTGTGACCATCTGGTCTTTCATGTTTACCACTACTAAATGTATGTTAAAATTTTGAGGTGGTTAATGTATTACTCTCAGTAATCCACCACAGGAATACTACTCACACTACCACCTGTTGTCGATCTCTCCACATTAATGCTGTCTGTATTCCTCTTATTGCCGTACTCTTTCTCAGAATAATTTAAGTAAACATGCTGATCTAGAAATTCCAGTAACACTTGAACATTCTCCTAAATTCGGTCTATAAGTTTCCCTTTAGCTGTATTTGATAACTGGCTAATTAGTATTTTAATTAATGTGATTCATGAGTTCTTTCATCCAGATGTTTGACTTGATTTACCAAATATCTCTGAATCCAAGATGACCCCCCCATTGTTCAATAAGGGATTACAGAAAAGTATTTATTTTGAAATCTTACAAATGGCTACCTTATTACAGGAACCTGAAGGAGACATAGATAAAGACCTCCCTTAGTCAGATACAAATGCCACGTAGTTATCCTCGCTGGAATGGCCCACTAAATCTGCATGTTGGTGCCACTGTCATGGTTGCGTTTCTTGCCATAGCAAGTCATCTTCTTTCCCATTTAATGCATTTGTTACACAACAGTTCTTATTTAAGCTTCTCACAACTGAAGCATTGGATATGGCTGTCCACACAGCCTGGATCCTTTCCATAGTTAAGAGACACTGAAGGCTTCACCAACCTCACAGTAGTGGTCAGGGCTTGACCTCCTTGATGTAACAAAATTTCTGTATCCACCCCATGGTTTATTATAAATCACAGATCCTAATAGTTGTATCCTTAAATGTTGCTGGATCCCTGATGACCAGAATTTTGCTTTGTACTCCTCCTCAAATTCCTCAAACAATTGAAATCCATCCACATTTAGTAATCCCCTCTATAAGGCATGGTTAATAATGAACTGTAGTTTTCAGTACGAGAGGGTTTGCAGCTGTGATGAATTTTTTGAATAATTTCATGGTATCTTCAGCTGCCGTTCTCTTTATTTCAAGTACAATTGTACAATTTCGGCCTAAGGCCATTTTCAAGTATCTAAAACGAAAGCATTGTACATTGGATACGTTGGTGACACTTGTGATTTTGACGCAGGAACAAGTCATATTTGTAGATATACTAGGTACATTATAACTTACCTTACAGATGATTCTTTAGTAGTGTATTACACGCTGTATGTCCTTGGTTTTATGACTGCGTATTACACCCATAAAGTAAATTAGAGAGGCTTTTCACTATTTTAGGAGCAAATTGCTTGTAAATCTCTTATATGTGAGGTCTGTGTTTTAACATGCTTATCACTAGGAAGATTATGACTGTTTCCCTGGAATTTGTTAATTAAGCTTTTATTCTGAATCATGTTTAATAATCATTCATCGTTGGTGTAAATATGACTGTATGTAATTTCTTTAAAGTAACTTGTAAATATTTATTCTCTTATTGTGGGAGCACATCATTTTTGAACAAAGATCTTATCTATAAAATCAATAACAGTACTCTAATGAAACCGTACTCAAAACTGCTTTATGGTTGTGTTATGTTTTTATTACAGTCTTATTTATTAATGAGTAGCTATAATTTTACATGTTATGGTTCTGTAATGCTTTTGTCATAAAACTGATAAAAAGTTGTCTGGGACTTTCCTATTTCCCAGGTCTCTTTGCTCATTTAAAATTGTCTGTCTGATCTTTTAGATGAATGTAAATTTCAATTTCTTTCATTACATACATGATCTTCCCTTACTGTAATTTATAATTTCTTTCATTACATACATGATTTTTCTTTTCTATAACTTACATAATATACGAAGTGATCCATCTATTTTAGGTATTTTCTGGTTGGTGTCTTCAAGTGTGCAGTAAATGTGAATGGGTTATTGCCACTTATTGTTGTGTGTTCTTTCAATTATGTGCTAACTTCCATGTTGTCTAATGTAAAATTCTGAGCATTCTTCACTGTTAATTTTTTAGATTCCTGATTGCAAAAATTGCTCTGATTTCCATTGTGTGTGTGTGTGTGTGTGTGTGTGTGTGTGTGTGTGTCAGTAATCATTGTAGATTGTTAGTGCTTCTGTATCTGGTGTATAATCTCTCCCTCTCTCACACTTTTGGATTTCAAACGACAAATCATAACGCTTATTTGATATTTGTTCTAAACCAGTGACAACAGACATAAATATAACTACAACCAATCATGCCACCCGTGAGCACACTAGGCTGATCAACTTACCACTGGAGGAGAGAGAGAGAGAGAGAGAGAGAGAGAGAGAGAGAGAGAGAGAGAGAGAGTGATAGCTATAAGTCATGGTCATCCTAAAAACTTTGTGGACATGTGATTCAAAACAAAAACCAATCAAATATAAATGAACCATAGAAAAATAAAGTTCTTGTATTGCCATGTCTAGGTATTGTTTCTGACAAAATTACTTGATGTTTCAAGGATACAAGATTATACACCAGGTACAGAAGCACTAAAAATTTACAACGAATTTTGAAGACGCACACACTGTGGAAATCGGAGCCATTTTCACAGTTGGGGTACCAAAAAGATAAACTGAAAATAATACTCAGAATTTTATACTGGACAAACAGGAAGAAAAGTTAGCACATAATTTGAAGAACACACGACAATAAGCGACAATAATCCATCCACATTTGCTGCACTCTTAAAAGACATCAACCATAAACCATAAAACACTTAATGCTGATGGATCACTTCAAATATAACATAAGTTACAGAAAGGAAAAATTGTGGATGTCATGGAAGAAACTGAAATTTTCATCTATGTAAAATACCAATCAGACAAATTAATGATTTAAATGAAATAGAAAGAAACTTCCACATGGGAAAAATATATTAAAAACAAAGATTCCAAGACTTTACCAAGCGGGAAATCGCCAGTAGACAGGCACAATAAATAAAACACACAAACACACACACAGAATTTCTAGCTTTCGCAACTGACGGTTGCTTCATTAGGAAAGAGGGAAGGAGAGGGAAAGACGAAAGGATGTGGGTTTTAAGGGAGAGTGAAAGGAGTCATGCAGCTTTTCGCTTATTATTCCCTCTTGACTCTTATACATATTATATGTTACCCGTCTGTCCCTATAGCTCACCCTCAGAACTTCTGAATGACTCCTTACCCTCTCCCTTAAAACCCACATCCTTTCGTCTTTCCCTCTCCTTCCCTCTTTCCTGAAGAAGCAACCGTCGGTTGCGAAAGCTAGAAATTCTGTGTGTGTGCTTGTGTGTCTTATTTATTGAGCCTGTCTACCGGCGCTTTCCTGCTTGGTAAGTCTTGGAATCTTTGTTTTTAATATACCAATCAGACAGTTTTAAATGGGAAAAAAGATCTGTGAAATGGGAAGTTTTTAGACAACTTTTTACCAGTACTCTGATGGAGCATTGCAGAATCATAAAATTAAAGTTATTGTTACACTCATTAATAAATATGACTATAATGCGAAATATCACACAACTACAAAGCAGTTTTTACTTGACTCTGTTTTCAGTACTGTTTCATTAGAGTACTGTTATCAATTTTACATACAAGATTTTTGTGAGAACTATTACTTTAAAGAAATTATATGAAGTCATATTTACACCAGTGATGAACATAATTAAATGTAATTGAAAACAAAAGCTTATGTAGGTTAATTAACAAGTTTCTGGAAAAAAATTCTTATCTTTCTAGTGTTCAGTACGTTAAAACGTGGACCTTATATATAAGAGCTTTGCAACAACTGCTCAAAAGTAATGTTCTGCTAAAACAGTGAAAAACCTCTCTAATTTATTTTTTGAGCATAGCATGCAGTCACAGCACCACAGACATATATGGCATAATACACTACTAAAGAATCATTCATAAAGCAAGTTATAATGCGGCTAGTATATCTACAGATTTGACTTGTTACTATGTGAAAATCACAAGCATCACTAATGTATCCAATGTATAATATTTCTGTTTTAGGTAATTGAAAATGCCCGAAAAGCAAAACCAAGTGAATTTTACGTAGAGGAACAGCAGTACAAAAATTCTTTGTGATCTTTTTGCCCTTTTCAAAGTGAAACTTCTTCCACCAATTGAGACTTCCATTCCTACTCACAGTTTCTGGTTATGGATTACCTACATGCCTCCTTTGACTGACATCATCTCCAGGATCTTGAAGTTTTCCAATTAATCTACTTTCGTTTTCGCATTTGCTGTATGATCATGGATCTGAAATGAGAACTCTAATTCCCTTTAGATACTTTGACTTCCTTTTTTTTAATATTTCTGTTTTCTTTTGTAATTTTTCAGTTTCATCATGAACCTCTTGTTTAACAATTAGTGCTATGACTGAAGTATGCAATGTTACCTCTCTGTTATTTACTGGCATAAATTCTTGACCATGTCTGTCATTCATCTTTTTTTTCTGAATTCATCGAATGTCCTTTGAAAATGAGAGTCCTGTTTTATGAGGAAAAGGATCCATCTTCAAGTACAGACCTGAACAATGATGACTACAATCCTAACAATTATTTCTCTTTCACTTTGGTGTCTTTGACTGAAGGGAAGAAAGTCATCAACTTTGTTTATTTTCATACAGAAAGGAATTATCATAAATAAAATCACTATTTCTAATTTTGGAAAAAATTCTCCAAATTTGGAGGAGAGAAATAAACAAAGTGGCGATAGAAGTGACCAAATTGCAGTCAACAACTCCAAATCATAGGAAAGATTTCAGGATACACAAGGCTGTTCTGATCGAGTGATGACAAAAAAAATTACAGCAATTGGGTAGTGACACTGTAAGGTGTTTTTTTAAAAAAGTCAAGGTAGCAGCCAGAATAGAATCCGAGCCAGGAAACTGACAGTCGGTGCACTTGACCACTGCCCTATGACACAACGTGTTTGTTGGTTTTCAAATGCCTGTCACAGTCTACATGAAAATATTTAGAGGGCTTTTTCTTATTCCCTATGACTCACTCTGGCAACAAACATATTCTAGGAACTTCAAACGGGCACCCACCTGCTTCTATTCACACAGTAGAGAAAATCAGACGTCTGTCCTATGCCCTCCCCTTTTCAGTCAGCTATGGTACCGCTGTCGGAACCGCAAATAGAATGCACTTTATCACACCAGTTGCAACTACTTAATTGCTGCAGGTGCACTACAGTTCCAGAAAAATGGCTGTATTACCTTTGTCCTGCCTTGGTTAATTCTAAGAACAGTAGTCCTTATCACTTGTGTCCTCCATTTGTGCAACACCAAAAAATTTGTGGCTTGAACAGTTCACGAGCTCAGTGAAAGTTGGCTGGTATTGAGGCTGCCTAAACACCTAAATCTAAATTAAATTTCAGTTTAGCATCATTATATTTTTAGAGTAGGCAGACTGAAATTTTATTCTCTTACATTATAACTAAACACAAAATTTAAAGAGTGTGGCTCTCCATACTGTTTTATGGACAGAAGTACAACAAAAGGTCCAGTCTAATCATTTGTTACTTTTCTCTCTTATCTTCCAAAAGTGTGATAAATTTATAATAGTTCTTGCTGGTGTCCATCGCAGCTAGGGAAAACAGTCTGAAAACAATGAAGTTTCTCTTAAGTTTGGCCTCCTGCAGTTGGACCTAAATACGCAGTCAGCACTGTCCCTATTTGCATATGTGATGTATGAAACTGTGGCAGCAGTTTAATGTGCCTTCAAATTTTTGATAACTTGGTTCATAGCTCACCTGTATTGCATCAATGTTTCCAGATGTAATAAAGTATAAAATTTCAGTTTACTTAGTACACTAATTACTGGGTGGGTCTGTATTAAAATCAAAATGAATGCATATCATTTAAAATTTTCACACCTAAGATGATGAACAAACCTATAATTCTGTTGTCACAATGCATTACCCTTTAGTGTTCTGTACCCAACTGATGTTTTTTCAGGTGTTTTTTTAACAATATTTAGCTTCTTTAAAGTCCAGTCCTGTCCTAGAACAAAAAATACTACCTCGTTTATAAACATTTCTCGGACCCATCATTGTTACATGCAAAATTGAAAATTCGACTTGCAAGGTTACTTATCTCTGGGCCCACTGCTGCTCTTTGCTGGCAGTTGTTATTAACTTCTTGCAGTCTCTTTCATCTCATTGTCTCACAGGACAATTCCATCATCTAAGCAAACTATCTTTCAGAAAACTGTGACCATGTAGTTACATGTTGTTGTTGTTGTTGTTGTTGTGGTCTTCAGTCCTGAGACTGGTTTGATGCAGCTCTCCATGCTACTCTATCCTGTGCAAGCTTCTTCATTTCCCAGTACCTACTGCAACCTACATCTTTCTGAATCTGCTTAGTGCCTTCATCTCTTGGTCTCCCTCTACGATTTTTACCCTCCACGCTGCCCTCCAATACTAAATTGGTGATCCCTTGACGCCTCGGAATATGTCCTATCAAGCGATCCCTTCTTTCAGTCAAGTTGTGCCACAAATTTCTCTTCTCCTCAATTCTATTCAATACCTCCTCATTAGTTATGTGATCCACCTATCTAATCTTCAGCAATCTTCTGTAACACCACATTTCGAAAGCTTCTATTCTCTTCTTGTCCAAACTATTTATCGTCCATGTTTCACTTCCATACATGGCTACACTCCATACAAATACTTTCAGAAAATACTTCCTGACACTTAAATCTATACTCGATGTTAACAAATGTCTCTTCTTCAGAAACGCTTTCCTTGTCATTGCCAGTCTACATTTTATATCCTCTCTACTTCGACCGTCATCAGTTATTTTGCTCCGCAAATAGCAAAACTCTTTTACTACTTTAAGTGTCTCATTTCCTAATTTAACTCCATCAGCATCACCCTATTTAATTCGACTACATTCCATTATCCTCGTTTTGCTTTTGTTGATGTTCGTCTTAGATTCTCCCTTCAAGACCCCTTGTATAGACCCTGTATATACTCCTTCCACCTTTCTGCTTTCCCTTCTTTGCTTAGAACTGGGTTTGAGCTCTTGATATTCATGCAAGTGGCTCTCTTTTCTCCAAAGGTATCTCTAATTTTCCTGTAGGCAGTGTCTATCTTACCCCTAGTGATATATACCTCTACATCCTTACATTTGTCCTCTAGCCATCCCTGCTTAGCCATTTTGCACTTCCTGTCAATCTCATTTTTGAGACGTTTGTATTCCTTTTTGCCTGCTTCATTTACTGCATTTTTATATTTTCTCCTTTCATCAATTAAATTCAATATTTCTTCTGTTACCCAAGGATTTCTACTAGCCCTAGTCTTTTTACCTACTTGATCCTCTTCTGCCTTCACTACTTCATCCCTCAAAGCTACCCATTCTCCTTCTACTGTATTTCTTTTCCCTGTTTCTGTCAATTGTTCCCTTATCCCCTGCCTGAAACTCTGTACAACTTCTGGTTCTTTCAGTTTATCCAGGTCCCATCCCCTTAAATTCCCACCTCTTTGCAGTTTCTTTAGTTTTAATCTACAGTTCATAACCAATAGATTGTGGTCAGAGTCCACATCTGCCCCTGGAAAGTCTTACAATTTAAAACCTGGTTCCTAAATCTCTGTCTTACCGTTACATAATCTATCTGAAACCTTCGAGTATCTCCAGACCTCTTCCATGTGTACAACCTTCTTTTATGATTCTTGAACCAATGGTTAGCTATGATTAAGTTATGCTCTATGCAAAATTCTACCAAGTGGCTTCCTCCTTCATTTCTTACCACCATTCCATATTGACCTACTATGTTTCCTTCTCTTCCTTTTCCTACTACCGAATTCCAGTCACCCATGACTATTAAATTTTCCCTTCACTATCTGAATATTTCTTTTATCTCATCATATATTTCATAAATCTCTTCGTCATCTGCAGAGCTAGTTGGCTTATAAACTTGTATTACTGTGGTAGGTGTGGGCTTCGTATCTATGTTGTCCACAATAATGCATTCACTATTAAGTTTGTAGTAGGCACTCCTATTTTTTTGTTCATTATTAAACCTACTCCTGCATTACCCCTATTTGATTTTGTATTTATAACCCCGTATTCACCTGACCAGAAGTCTTGTTCCTCCTGCCACTGAACTTCACTAATTCTCACTATATCTAACTTTAACCTATCCATTTTCCTTTTTATATTTTATAATGTACCTGCCTGATTAAGGGATCTGACAATCCATACTCCAACCCATAGAATGCCAGTTTTCTTTCTCCTGATGACAACATCTTCCCGAGTTATCCCCGCCCGGAGTTCTCAGTGGGGGACTATTTTACCTCCGGAATATTTTACCCAAGAGGACGCCTTCATCATTTGACCATACAGTAAAGCTGCTTGCCCTCAATATCGAGGAAAAAATTAATAATTTTTATTTACATTAATTAATTACTCAAGAAGTGACAGCTGTAATTTAGCAAGCATATACTTTTTACTCTGGAGAGTCAGAAGGAGAAACAGTGGCCAGATGTAGTGCTCACTTCAGTGTTGCCGGTGGATGGCAGGAGTGTAAGGCTTGTGACAACAGTGAGCACACTGGTGGCACCATAAAATATTCGCCATCTCTCTCAGCACAGAATGCATTGTGCTGCAGCCTTCTTCTGTGCACAGCACTATAGTTAGTTAAGTTAATCACTGTCCAGTACATGGTTTCATTGTGTGTTGTAGTTTGTGAAGCAGATGAGAGCAATTGAATTGAAATTGATTGGATGTGTGTCTCGCTATACTGTACTTCTCAAGATTAATTGCAGATATAGGTTGATTGTTAAATGACCCCTATAAAACTGATTCTATAACTCTTTGCTTTTTCGATGCCAAAGACTGTGTAAGAAATAAGAAATAGCCCACAAGGTGTGCAGAAGATAGTAAGACAGATAAGTTGAAACTAGATGTAATTTGCAGTTTTGATCACAGTTCTTAATTGTTGCCAGGAAAACCACTGTTGATGCTGCAAGCAATGAAACGTGCATATCGATTGGAGCCAGAACATCCAAAACTACACTCGTGTCTTATTGTGGGCCATGGACTGCTGGAGAGGTGGCAGGCCACGTTGGACCCTGCAGTTGCTACTGTGTTGCGACAGGAGATGCTGCCAATTTTTCGTGGACGTGATCCTCATCAGATGAATGTGCAGTTCCTTGCAGCACACTCAAATTCCCTCCAATCACTCATTGAAGGTAAATAATTTTTAATGGTTGTTGGCAGTGTAAATATCTTCAAAAATCAGTAGTTTATTTAGAATGTGCAACAGAAAAAAATATTATTGTAACACAATTACTATAGGACTACCTCCGTTATCAACTTTTTTTAAGTACTGATTTGTGTATTGATAACAAGATTTGGTCTGTTACTGCCTTGGTAGGTCTAACATAGCTTCCCAGAGATCAATCAGCTGGCATAGAAAAAGGGTTTCGCAGAAGTTAAAGCTATGTTAAAAATATTTTTTGCAACAGAAAGGATAAAGCAGGGAAGGGGTTCAAAACAATGACTGTGCTTTCACTTTTACTTTTTTTTATTTCATGGATGACATAATGTACTTGGTGGCAGAAAGAATTGCAGATGCTTTCATTAAGTTAATGGTGGCGTTTGCTGATGACCATATGATCTAGGGGAATGAGGAGGATGAAGTTTATCAGCAAGTAGATGCATGGATAGAGGTGATAGGATTATATGGTACGAAATTTCATGTGAGAAAGAGTGAATTCATGATTGTGTGCAGGAAGACGGAGAGGACTACACCAGTACTCACTGTGGCAGGGCCACAGCTGAAATGTTGGGGAACTCAGTCAGAGAGAACGGTGAAATTTTATCAAGATAAAGGCTCGTGAAATGAAAATTCACAAGAGCAGGGCTGGAATAACAAGAAAAGACACAATAAGAAATGAAGATAGCAGGGACTGATAAAGGAAGCACCCATCCAGGAGCAGTTAAAATTGGCAAGGCTTAAGTACAGGTAATTAAAATAACATGTTGGTGGAATACCATGTAAGATACATGAATTTAGGCTCCAAAGCAAATGATCAAGATGAAGACCAGTGGATAGAGGGTTGAAAATACTGAGAAAGAAATTGTCAGAAAAGGACTGCAACAGGATGATGACAGAGCAGTGATAGAAAGATAGGGGAAAATGGAGAGACTTACATGAGCAAAACAGACCTAGTTAGTGAGTGGGAACTCTTTATGATAACGATGGTGTGGTGGTGGTGGTGGTGGTGGTGGTGGTGGTGGTTTCTAGTATTGGCAGTTCTCTTGTGTTATTTATGACTATATTGTTACATGTGCTGTTTTAGGGATGCAAACCAAATGCCATTGATTGGATGAAATCTATTTATGTGATATTGTCGCAGAAGACGCTGAGTAGCACAGTCGCTGTAGTGTAGTGGTTATGAGAGTAGACTGTTGCACGGAGGGTTGTGGTTCAAAACTCACCAGAAACGAAAAATTATAATTTCTATATTTGGTTTGAGTACATTCTAGAGCTATCCACAAATGTCAAGAATCATTGTACTGGAATGTTCTGTAACTATATATACCGTATGTGTTCTTGCCGGAGGCAGTTCGCTCCGTGCTGTTGTGCAAGTGCTGAATAAACCTTTGGTAAGTGAAGTTAGTGTTCATCATTTATCTACGTCTACATCCATACTCCGACAGCCACCTGATGGTGTGTGGCAGAGGGTACCCTGAGTACCTCTATCGGTTCTCCCTTCTATTCCAGTCTCGTATTGCTCGTGGAAAGAAGGATTGTCGGTATGCTTCTGTGTGGGCTCTAATCTCTCTGATTTTTATCCTCGGGGTCTCTTCGCGAGATATACATAGGAGGGAGCAATATACTGCTTGACTCTTCGGTGAAGGTATGTTCTCGAAACTTTAACAAAAGCCCATACCAAGCTACTGAGTGTCTCTCCTGCCGAGTCTTCCACTGGAGTTTGTCTGTCATCTCCGTAACACTTTCGCAATTACTAAATGATCCTGTAACGAAGTGCGCTGCTCTCCATTGGATCTTCTCTATCTTTTCTATCTACCCTATCTGGTATGGACCCCACACTGCTGAGCAGTATTCAAGCAGTGGGTGAACAAGCGTACTGTACCCTACTTCCTTTGTTTTCGGATTGCATTTCCTTAGGATTCTTCCAATGAATCTCAGTCTGGCATCTGCTTTACCGACAATCTACTTTATATGATCATTCCATTTTAAATCACTCCTAATGCGTACTCCCAGATAATTTACAGGATTAACTACTTACACCTTATTCTATGTGACATTATTCTGGTGGAAACGCTGGGTGTTGGACCTTGTGATAGAGCACATTATCGATGACACAGTGGTTCCCATCAGGCAACGACAGAGCCACCGTTTACATGGCGAGAAACCCAAGTTCCACCCACATTCAACAGATCGCAATCTATTGGAGACAGACGAAGAGGATGTCACAATGACAGCAACTGTATGCCACCACGAGACATCCTTCCGGGTTCTCTGGTGATGATGGCAAAGATCCAAACAAGTGGCAGAAGGTATATGAGCGTATAGCCAAATTTAACAAATGGGGATGACACAGTGTGTTTGGTTAATGTATTTTTCTACTTGGAGGGCACTGCCAAGCAATGGTATGAGAATAACGAGAAGTAGTTCACAACCTGGGAGGTATTCCAGGCAGAACTGAACAAGTATTTCGGCGACACATGTTAACAGAAATGCAAGGCTGAAGGTAAATTAAAGTGCAGGGCACAGCGTCCAGGAGATACTAGAGCATCCTACATTCAAGATGTCTTGGAGCTGTGTAAAATAGTGGATCATAGAATGAGGGAGCAAGACAAGATCGCACATCTCAAGAAGGGTGTTGCTGAGGACACGTATCAAGCCTTACTCCTGAAGGAGGTTTCGGCAGCAGACGACTTCATAAATCGAGACAATGTATCAAAAAAGAATTACATGCAAGAAGTTTGAGTGGCTTCCAAACGTCGTATCGATGTCAGTGATGGAAGAAGAAACTGATTTCACAAGTGTTCTTTGTCAGAAAGTGAGAGGGGAAGTTTAGAAGGCACTTGGATTGCACAGCGAGCAAAAAATGAGATGCTTCAAGAGGTCAAAAAGGAGGAAGTGGAACAGACATTGAACCCAATCGCTCGTCCTTCATTTCTCTTTAAAACGGTGAAAAAGTCGAGACCCAAGTGAAGTTAAGTTCCTACAATGCAGCATGAGAAACCTGTTTAGGCACCAAGGAAGACTGACATCTGGAGGACTCAGGGTAACCGACCAGTATGTTTCCACTGTGGACGACTGGGACATGTGGTGCACTGTTGTCGAGAAAGGTGGCGGATATTTGATGGCGCTCGTGCCAGAAGACAGAAGACCGATCTTAGCCGATGCCAACTCCGGGACAACGAAGATGTACAAGAATATGTGGGTGCAGGACGGTGTAGGTCACCATCGCCACAAGCTAGCCACTGAAGAGGATGTGCCCCAACACGACGATCAAGGTCTCCATCGTCATTTAGAAGCTCTGCCGCAACCTGGAAAACTAAAGGGTGCGACCTTCCTTCGAGGTGAGGCCACAGAAGAGGAAATTCCTCCGCCGTCGATCACTACAAAAATGATAGGAAACTACATCGGTATCTTCATGGATGGCCAACCAGCCCAAGCTCTTGTAGACTCTGGAGCATCATATTCAGTCATTTCGGAGAAGTTGCAGAAAACCGTATCTGTCGACAACAAAACATCTCTTCTGAATGTGGCTAATGGGAAATATGTAAAACATACAGGAAGATGTGTCATTCATGTAGGTATAAGTGGCCATACACAGCCCTTAGAATTCGTCATCTTACAGGATTGTAGTCATGATGTCATTGTCGGATGGGACTTTTTGAAAGTTTCTCAGGCAATTATAGATTGTGGTCGGTCGAAGATTATGCTAGACGAGATGAGATACTGTGGACAGGAAGATGTGCATCCAAGTGTGTGGAGACTGTCTGTGCTGGATGAAGTGATCATTCCTGCAGTCAGCACTAGAAAGGTAGCCGTCATGTGTCGTGCCATGCATCAACGCATGGATCTTGTAGTGGAATGTAAGAGAAGCATACCACTGAAGAATAACTTGGCCATCCCAGCCCCTGTCATCTGGTTTAAGAACGGATTTGATGAGTTGTGAATAGTTAACTGTTGCTGAGATCTGCAGACCCTTCCAAGACACATGTGCGTAGCAAACGCTGAGCCCTTAATTGCAGATCAACTGAGTGACATGGAAACCTCCCATGCAGTGTCTGTGGGTGAAATTAGTGCTACCACTAAGAGACAAGTTCTTCTAGCTCGACTATCACCAGATCTCACTAAAGAACAACAAAAGAAGCTACTTGCCATCCTTCAAGAGTTCTCTGAATGCTTCCGTCCACAGGTGAAGAGCAGATTAGACAAATCAACGGTGAAGCACTGGATTAGCACTGGAGACCATCAAACAATAAGCCAGAGAGCATACCGTGTGTCAGCAATGGAACGTCGAATAATTCGCGACGAGGTAGAGAAAATGATGAGGAATGACATCATTCAGCCTTCGCGGAGCCCATTGTCATGTTGATTACAGGAAGCTTAATAAGATAACTAAAAAGGACGTTTACCCAAATTCCACAAATTGACAATACACTAGATTGTTTGAACGAAGTGAAGTTTTTCTCAACCACGGACATGTACTCGGGATACTGACAAATCGAAGTAGATGAAGCTGATCGTGAGAAAACTGCATTCATCACCCATGAGGGCCTGTACGATTTCAAGGTAATACCGTTTGGTTTGTGTAATGCACCAGCAACTTTTGAACGGATGATGGATAATCTTATAAGGCACCTGAAGTGGATGATGTTTTTTTGCTATTTAGATGACATTATAGTGTTCTTAGAGACATTCGATGAACATATATAAAGACGGTGGACCGTTCTTAAGTGTCTCCAACAAGGTGGACTAAAACTTAATGCAAGGAAGTGTCTATGGCCAAATAAATCAGGCTACTAGGACACCTTGTGTCAAATGAAGGTTTTGCGGCCAGACTCAGAAAAGGTGAGATCTGTAGTGGAATTTCCTATTCCCAAAAGTGTTAGAGATGTGAAAAGCTTCCTCGGATTATGTTCTTATTACCGTCGTTTTATCAGAGACTTTTGTATCAAAGTCAGGCTACTCCAACAGTTGTTAAAAGCCGATGCTAAATTTACCTGGGGTGGTGCTCAACAAGATTCTTTCGATGTGCTGCGAAAAGGTCTGACGACTGACCCTGTACTTTGTCTGTATGATGAGAGAGCACCTACAGAACTACACACACAAGGTGTATACGACCCAGATCAACTGGGAAATCTGGGAAGACCCAAGAATTTTTTCATTCGGAGAAAATTGGTAAAAACCCGTGAATTTTCCAGAATTCTGGGTATTTTTCATTGTTTTAACTTTCAGTTAAATTCTTGTCATTTTGACTGCAGAGTTGATTCTCTAGCAAAGAATGTTATTGTATCCTGCTACTGGAGAATGATACTGCAGCAATAAAATATAAACAAGAGGGGGAAAAAATAAAACTTTAGTTGCAAAGGAAATGTGCAATTTACGACAACAAAAGCGTCTGCAGATAGTAAAAGTATTTCAAAGGCCGTAGGGCGCAGACTGTAATTCTTCATAACAATAAACTGCTTGCTATGAGCATGACGTCACAACTGTTCACATTATGTTCGTTTGACCAATTGCCAGCAGTCTGTTGCGCATGCGCATTTGACTCGCGTATAAGCAGTACCTTTTCCAACTACTTGAAGTTTGGCTAATGGCTATTAGCTGTATCGGTAGTAGCAGCAAGCAGCCAGATCCAAACAACAAAAATTTTTCTCGCGCGCCCTAGCTGCCAGATTCACACTTGCACAGAGTTGTGCGTAGGGGGTTAACCTCCACGTGACCCGTGTTTACGTCAAGTGATTTCGCTGCTTGCATTTGTGTACAGCTGCCACATCAAATGAAAACAAAACGGATTTCTGTGGCCGGGAGCTATCAAGTCAATTAAAATACATTCACATTATTACGGAGGGGAAAAATATATTTTAAATTTCAGTTTTCTGAATTTATTTTATTTCCAATGTAGTAGCAGTCGAGCTTTAATCGCCCTGCAGAACAGTGAAGTTATTTTTGTAAGTTTGCTAAAGAAATTTGGCTTTGTTAATCTTTTTGCCGAGGCAATCATTTTATTTGAAACTAAGTGTTTCATTCTACAGTATTGGCTACTTCGCTGAGTTTCAAGTGCACGTTATCATCTTCTGCCATACATGGCATTACGCCATAATAAAGAACCAAAAATGAGATTGTAGAGTACTGGTACTCCAAGAAAATTTACATCCCAAAAACCACACTGAAAAGCTTAATATCAGATGGGACCTACTTCATTGTGAATCTGAAAAAAGCCAATTTGCACTTCAAGCCGAATTATGCATTTTAGTATGGTTTACGAAATTCCAGTGCTCTTTGGAGTATCCTCTGATGTCCTGTTTCTTTTATGGTGTAATGTAAACTCTCTGAGTGCTTTATACACATGAATATACGGGCTTCCTACATCACTGCAGTTGCACACGCACAATAATGCCTGTTTTCTGGCGCTCTCTGGCAACTGGTAAATCGAACCTATTTCTAACAGTCTCCAGATAGTATTGCGAACGGTGGTTAGAAAAGCGTTACTTTCAAAGAAAATTTCTTTTTACGCAAGATGAATTATGTTACGTGTGAGAAAGTGGAATGGATATCTAAATCACAGTGTGTTCGAAACGGAACAGTTTCAGGACCAGCCCCTTATAAGAATTTCCAGCTGAGACATTTATGTCATAATTTTAAATTTACTGGCACATTTGTGTGATGTGTCTTAAAGTATAACACACGCAAAAATAGATCAATATTACATGTGAAAGCTTAGCTTTTCTTGTAGATATACGGTACTGTGTACATTAATGTAAACCGTTAACTTTTCCTCTTGCGTGTTCACGCTATATAACAAGTGATCTTCATATTGGCTGACTATAACACATGTCCTATGCTCTGAATAGCTGCTGTCATCGGCTGACGAGATCTCGTGGCTTGAGATATGACTTGCTTACAAAAGAACATCGCAACCTCGGTTTCAACGCTCCGGAAGCTGACGCGCTGTGTTTGGTGCAATTCGAATTTATACTTTCGTAATACGAAAATATGCAGTGTATATGTTGCTGCAAATCAAAGGCCTTTCCAAAACTTCTCTCCTTTTTTATTAAAAGTCTCTCCAAAACTTCTTTGCTTCATTTTTTCTTTCTTTTTCCGGGAAGTTCTACGCAATGGTATGAAACTTTAACCATTCAAAGGATTGATAAATTTTACAGTTCCGAAGGAAAATCTGCTGAAAACCTACTGTCACTTGGCAGAGAAAAAGTGTATTTTCACCCGGGAAAAAGCATATTTTTTAAATGGGATATTCAGGAATAATCCAGGAATTTTTTTTCCTTGTCCCCGTATACACCCTGACACAGATGCAAGTGGGTATGGGATTGGTGCTGTTCTGGTGCAGATTTTGGATGGAAAAGAGGAGGTTATAGCCTATGCTTCTAGGACACTTACAAAAGCCGAGAGAAACTATTCAACTACAGAAAGAGAATGTCTTGCTGTGACCTGGGCCATGTGCAGATTTCGACAGTATCTCTATGGAAGGCCATTCACAGTTGTTACAGACCATCATTCACTTTGTTGGTTGGCAGGTCTTAAGGATCCAACAGGACGACTCGCCAGGTGGGCACTACGTCTTCAAGAGTATGACATTACCATAGTGTACAAAAGTGGAAGAAAACATCAAGATGACAAATGTCTCTCAAGAAACCCTGTGCAAGACCATCAAGACTTTGATGAAGATAGTGACTGTCTCGCTGCATTCCAGGATCTCTCTACTTAGTGGAAGAAGGACGCCAAGATGTCTTAAATTATGCTTGCCTTAAATTGGTCAGAGGATGTGAAAGGACAATTGAAGGTAGTTAATGGATTACTTTGCAAGAAAAACTTTGATCCGTTCGGAAAGAGGTGGCTACCAGTGATTCCTAAACACATGCTGTGTGTTGCACTATCGAGAGTGCCAGAGGAGAAATGCAGTTTCTCAGAAACCACCTGGCCGACTCATATCCATTCCACCGGCCGAAATGCCTTTCCAGCGTGTTGGTATTTACCTCGTCAGACAATTTCCAACGTCTGCTGGTGCAATAGATGGATTATTGTTTGCACTGATTATCTGACACGCTATGCCATTATAAAAGCTGTGAAAGCAGCTGGTGCAACATCACTCACCACATGACAACTGCCTACCATCTGCAAACTAACGGGCCTACTGAATGCCTTAACAAGACCTTGCCCGACGTTCTATCAATGTTTGTCATTGTCGAGCAGAGCAACTGTGATGAGGTGCTACCTTTCGTGATGTTTGCCTACAACACCACCAAACAAGACACGACAGGATTTATGCCATTTTTCCTGGAGCATGGGCATGAGGCGAAGATGATAATGGACACTGTTTTTCCGCTACATCCTGATGACGTGGACAACGACTACATCGGCATGTGTTAACCAGAGCTGAGGAAGCTCGGCAGTTAGCTCAACTCTGCATGCTGCAGGCTCAAGGAAACGATCACCGAAGGTTTGATGTGAGCCACCGCCCTGTCGTCTACCAGCCTGGTTACCTCGTCTGGATCTTCACTCCTGTTTGGAAGGTTGGTCTCTCTGAGAAGCTCCTCAGGCGCTACTTTGGACCTTATAGGGTTGTAAGGCAGACCCCGACTCAAGACGACGAAAGATCAGAGATACGGTCCACTTCCTTTAAATGAAGCTCTACAAGGATCCTGCAACCCAGAGTAAATTCAAAGCTCCAGCAACGGGCAACAAGCGGAAAGGTGACGAAGAACGTAGTGGCAAGGGAAGTTCTGAGATCACTGCCAGATCGAACATCAGTCATCGGGAGTCAGAGCATGCAGGATCGATGACTCGTTCCCGGACTAGGAGGTTGTAACATTGAGATACTGTTCTCTTAAGGAGGGAGCAATGTCGCAAAAGAAGCGGAGTAGCACAGTCACTGTAATGTACTGGTTATGAGACTAGACTGTTGCATGGAGGGTCGTGAGTTGAAAATTCACCTGAACTGAAAAATTTTAATTTCTATATTCGGTCAGAGTACATTCTAGAAGTATCCACAAATGGCAAGACTCATTGTACGGGAATGTACTGTAGCTGTATATGTGGCGTATGTGTTAGGGCCGGAGGCAGTTTGCTCCCTGCTCTTATATGTGCAAGTGCTGAATAATCCTTTGTTAAGTGAAGTTAATGCTCGTCATTCATCTACTACACTTCTTCTATGTAACATTATTATTATAGAATGGAAAGTTAAAATATTAATACCTGTTATAATGAAAATGCTTCTGGCTTGGATCTAATTCGTTGATCATAATCATGAAATGATGGATATTCTAGACGGAATTATTCTGTTATCACCATCGTCAGCCATTTTACATTCTCTGCTGGATTCAGGCATTTTCCAGTTTTCTCTATTGATTAAGTCTTCAATGACACACATCTGTGTAGTTATCCTCTTAGTCTTTTATGGATTCTAAGAGAGAAGTACTTCCTTATACTGTTAACTATCATTTACCTGACTTCCTTTCATTATCTTTACACATGTACATAAGATATTCACTCCACCCTGTCTCCGGATCAGTATGTTTATTTTCCTGTCTTTCCTTATAATGCCCAACATGCATCTCTAGCACATCAGCATAATGGTACTGGAAAAAGCACATTTTAGAACTCTTAAAACAATGTAGTTCTGCGTGTGCGTGTCCCTCAACTTTTATGTGAACTGCAGGCAAATATACATTACATATTTTGACGAATTGATTTGCATATTTTGTGTTCTATGCTTCTTAAGTTCATATGGCCACAGAAATAAAGTAATACAAAATCCATAAAATATGTCTGATATTATTTTGTGTATAATTTCACTATGAAATTTCTTGAAGTCACTCTTCTATTCTTATTTTGTATTTAAAGTTGTTACAACATATTTTCTTTGGACATGTAATGTTACTTCCATTTGGCAAATCCTTTCTTGAAGGTAATCCAAGGTTTGTGTGATGCAAGACAGAGACAGTGTAAAGACACCACGAAATATTCTCCGCCTCACTCTGTGCTGTAATTTCACTTGGAGTGGTGATAAAGTAAGAAGCCAGCTGCATTGTATTTTCTGTACAGGATGAAATGGGGAATAGTGTGATGTAACTAGTGATCAAGCTATTAGTGTTAACTGTATCTCACCCACAATGAGCACCATAATGGTTAAACAACCTCATCATCATTATACTTTTTCTCTATCTTCAGGATGAGGTTTTGTTACTTCAGAGAGAAGTTTGCATTAGCTATGCATGTTTATATTGGTAACAGTGTGTAATCTTGTAGTCAGTTATCTGTAATGTTTCAGGTGCTAAAATGATGTATCGTCTTGACCCATCTAAACAAGAGACTGCACTAAAATTGGTTACCAAATTGGATAAGGATATTGCTGACGTTAATCTACAGGTGAGCATGTCAATTCCTACACTACCTAAGCTCTTACTGTTGAATTTGTGTATTCTGGCATACATAACAGTATGATACTGAAAGTCCTGAATGAAATGAAAATAAGAAAGGACCACTCACCATACAGTTAAGCTTTCATACAGCGTCCTCCTTCAGAACTAAATAGTACAAACACACACACACACACACACACACCTCCCAAGTATGATGCATATTTCTGTGGGGTGCACAAAAAACTATTGTGACATTTTCCGACAGCTGAGTAGTACAGATCTAAAATTCTTGCCTAATTAAAGAGAATGAAGCAGTCTGGTGACTTTCAAGCAGTAAAAGTTGAGCTACACAATTTTTAAATCTTCAGTATTTCCCTAAATCCTTAGGGAAGTAGTAGTTTCTACAACAGACACATCACTACCCCCTTTCACTGTCAGATATTAACCAAGAACATTTTTAGAATTCTAAGGAATAAAGGTAACAACTCACTGAGTAGTAGAGGCATTGAGTGTCTGAAAGACAAATAAACTAGACTGAGAACTTTGCTAACTTTTGGATGAATCCTTTTTCTAGCTGTAGGGCAGATACACAAACATGCAAGCCTCTACAGCTAGGTTGTGGCAGGAAAGGATATGTCTGAAAGCTGGTGAAGTTCTCAACTCTTGGCTATGGGTCTTTTACTATTCCATGAGCTGTTACCTTTATCTTTCAAGTACCTGCACTCCACCAGGACTTTCCATTACTCAGGTTAGAATTTTGTCTTGTGAAATGACTGCCATTTGCTTCAAAAATTGTGTATATTATAATGACCATATACATGATTTGAGAGAAAAATAATGTGATTAATTTCCTTTAATTTACACAGACTTGTGTTTCAGTTATTCATAATTAATTATTTCTTAAACAGAACTGCACAGAGGTACTTCGCCTGCTGAAGACTGGTGAGCTGGGAACCTGCCCTACGACCACACTAGCAGACTACACAGCACGTTGTCACTCTCTCTTCCCATACGCACGTGCCTTTCGTCCTGCAGAGGCCACCAATGCTTCAAACAACCACATTACTGAAAACTGTGTCGGGAACATTGTCAACTGATGCCGGATTGCAGCCATTGCTTGGAGCAATGGGATTTCAAGTGCTACCCTCGGTATTACTGACTGAGTGCAGACCACTCCGACAGTCCAGGTCCGGGCATGTTGCCTGATGTCAACTTACAGCACTGAGAATATGACACATTGCTCTTTAAATTTTAGAATGAGCTGTCTTTTTTTCCAGTTTATGCACGTGTGCGGAATCTCCAGTACACATTTTAAAAATTGGTAGTTGTGTCAGTCTTTCAAAAACGTTCATGTAACATAATTTTTTGTTTGATTTTTTTTTTAAAAAAAGAAAT
Source organism: Schistocerca gregaria (assembly GCF_023897955.1). Lineage (NCBI taxonomy): Eukaryota > Metazoa > Arthropoda > Insecta > Orthoptera > Acrididae > Schistocerca > Schistocerca gregaria. The sequence goes on along the minus strand of NC_064926.1, from coordinate 23,896,926 downwards.
ATGTAGAAAATGTAGTTGTGGAACCAGAAGTACCAAAAAAAAGAAACTTGAGTTAAACACTTAACTCTTTCATTTAGTTCAATTTATTGATCATTGGTAATAATTACTTTATTCTGTATTTTGAGTTTCAAATGAAGTTATCACAGAATCATGAGGAGGCTGCAGCAAGAGACATTGTCGTCAGTGAGATCACGCCTTTGAGTGCATCGAAACATTAGAAGACAGCACTAGTAAACTCATTGAAATTTGTAGGAGGAAATCCATTTAATAATTATTATAAACTGAGTGACATTTCATAGTTAAGAAAATGTTTGGCTATCAAGCATTTATTCATTGTATTTCATCATTTTAAAAATGCATAGTGCCTGACTTCCAGAAATTGTATTGAAGCAGCAAAAGTAGAGCAGAGACTTGTCTTGCCATCAAGACTGTAGATATTAGTTAACAAAATGTGGAAGTGATACATCAGCCCTTTTCCTTAACTTACATTGATGTGTCAGAGTATCATATTGCCTTCTTCTCGAAGGTTGGATGTAGCAATAGAATTAATAAACGCTGCGACATTTACTGAACTGTTGTGTGTGTGAAAAATCAGTGAAGCAGTCGTGATAAAAACACAGGACATGTTGCTGAGCTCTGTAGCACTGCAGAGGGTTGTACTTGCAACCAAAACCAGGACTTCAGCATCAAGTAAACCCAGATATTCTTGGGAGTAAACTACATAATGTGATTAGGAAGAGTATCAGAGTGTGACTGTAGCTCTAGTTGTGTTGTTTTAATAGAAGCTGCTGTTGTTGAAGATGCAATCACAGATTTGCTGTGGTTGTCCATCAGGCACAAGAATCTTCCATCTGTTGTATAAAGTTGTATAACTCTGTAATTGTTTCCTTTTATGAGTATGTAAATTTTGTAAATATTTATTCTGTGTTATATTTTATAGGTAGTATTTTCTGAAATATATCTTTTGTTACAGACATTCTGAACTGTAATAAGGTGCCTTTTCCCGCTTCGTGAACAAAACCGTTAAAAAATGTTTGTGTAGTGTATGTCGGAATATGTAAAACATGCGTAATCTTTAACTGTAGAATCTACATTTACAGAAGGATAGATTTAGAGCTATAATATTGTTTTCCTCAGAGCATGATTAGCACATGTCCTGTGTGTTTCTTGGCCAAGTTCAAGAATGTATGAATTATATCATAGGACACAAGTTATATTGTGAAGCATATTCCTTAAATACAGAGCAGTGACACTGAATGCCTAAGGTAAACACTCCGTATTGGTACAAAATTTCGAACTTTCAATTTTTTGTACAGCAGGATTTGTCCTTCCGTGATAATATTTAATGGAAGCAATCTTGGAGTGTTTTCCCAGTGTCCATTTGTAAAACATACTCTTCATGAAGTGTACAAGTTACTGCTCTGTATACATGTCCATTCATGTAGATACTCATGTCATCTTCAACACTTCTCTGATTCTTTTGTGTCTGAAATTCACATTATCAGCCGAAAACGAAAGAAGTTGTTGGCCATTGGCTTTGTAATCTGGTCTTTCTTCCTGTTTGAAATGATTATTTAAAAATTATTTTGACAGAAATTGGGAAGTTACATCATACAATCAGTTGAAGAGCACCATGCTGCTTGTCATCTGCATATGTCATTTCACTTTTTTAATGCTTGTGTATTGTATTTTATTTAATGCTATTGAATAAAAGTGTGTTCAAGAAAACAAATTGTAAAAATATGTATGGTATTGGTTAGCTGATCTTACCAGCATTTTATAATACTTGCGAATGCTGTTAGCACATGAGTTGTGTGAACTTCACTGTACTGATGGTTGTCTAGTCCATTCCATTTGCATGCATGTAAAAACTAAAATTTTGTTACACTTTCTCTTTTTGTGACATACCAATTTACTTAAGTGTTGCAAGTTTTCAGGCTTCTCATTAAAATTGTAACAATAACTGGATTCCAAAATAATTTAGTGCGCCTTCTGCTGTTGATCTTTGATGATTACAGCTATGTATTTAGCCACTTTAGTTTGTCATTCCAGTTTATTTAGCCAGTGGCACAGATTATCAGTACTTACAATAAAACACAATTGTGTTCTTGTATCAATTTGCATGTATGTAAACATGCAAAAAGGCTTAATTTATCTTTATTGTTAAGTTTTTATCCATTACACATAAAGTCTTTGCAAATATCCTGGTAAATTATTTACTACATACATTTCAAGGATTAAAGAAAAATGTCTACTCCATTTCTAAAAACTGTCTATTTGTAACACCAATTGAGTCCTGAACTGTCCATAAATAAATCTCAAGTTATTTTGTGTGAATAAATAAAATCAAAGCAATGTATTTCTTATAAATAAGACACAACAAATATTAGGCCAGTGTTAAAGTGAAGTGTAAGTAGTATGTACATCACAGTAGACATTTTTACCCTGAGAATCACCCTGCTGGTGATTGTCATGGACATAAAATAATCCTTCCCTAATGAAATGTCTGTAAATAGGATGCAGGAGGGAAAATTCACATTGTTGGTATTCTGTCACTACCTTAACAATTGGGTTTGGTCACTGGTTCTGCCTGCCTCAACACCTGTAAGTAAATGATAAACACGGAGAATATTTCACCATAAATAGACACTTCCCTCCATGAAGAAGTAATTATAGATAAAAAATGTCTTTCACTGACAGAAGACTTGAGATTTTCACATTTCCATTTTGAAACCACTGACTGTTTCAAGGATATCAGCAGAATCTTCACAGCCAACCGTAAAGACTAGTGGCATACGAGTAAAAGGGGGTGTGTATGGAGGAAAGGATTAATATAATGACAGTATCCAGAGGAATTTGTCATTCACTTAATTATGAATACCAAGTGCATGATGTTAAACACTCAAATGCACACTCTTGAAATAGGAGTTTGACATGAAGACCAGTTAGGCTGCTTGCAGCAGCAGCAAGATAGTATGGTCTTCAATACTTAAGATCATGCAGTTCAGTCCACAGTGTGTGCTCATAAAATTGCACTGATGGAATTGTCATCAACTGTGGACACGGTAACTGTCATCCCATCGCTAACCGCGATGACGACGAGTAACCCATATCCATAGCAGTAAATAAACCACACTACTTAAAATGACAATTTAATGGAGGAGCTACCAGAAGTATGAAGTGTTATCAAAATATAAGATGAATGATTTTTTTTTAGCAGCAGCTGCTGACACTACAACTATTTGTTGTAATTCATCTGATAGCCTGATACGATGAAACAGGAAATGTCAAGTTGGAATACGTACTGACTTGTCAGCCAGCATCCAGAGAAGCTAGAGTAGGATTGTGTTTACTGTGTCCATCGTGCATCATGGATTTTGAACAATGCGTCAACATTAAGTTTGATTTCAACTTGCAAAATGGTGTCAAGGAAATTCGTGACATACTGAAATTGGTTTATGGCAATATTGCTGTAAGTCTGAAGACTGTTTAAAAGCAGTAGGCGTGATTTAAAAGTGGAAATGAGTCAGTAAAATATGAGCAACGTTCATGACATCTGTTAACCTCAAATGGAAGGAAATGTGGGAAAAGTGGCAAAAATTGTTCATTCAAACAAGCGAATAACTGCTCAAGAGCTTTCTGAAGAATGCAAGGCCTTTCAACTGGTAATTTGCAAAGTAGGTGAGTGAGAGCAAAATTTGTTCCTGGACTTTTAAATGATGAACAGGAGGAACATCATTTGACCTTTTGCACAATGTTGAAGGATTGTCTTCATTCGGATCTGGTCTTAATGTCCAAAATTGTAAGTGGAAATGAAACTTGGGTCTATGAATATGACCCTGAGATGAATATTTAGAAGTCTCAGTGGAAAAGCAGTGAATCTACTTGTTCTAAAAAGGCAAGTCAGTCAAAATCGAATATCAAATCCTGATCTCCCCCACCCCACCCAATATTGACGGCACAGTGTGATCAGGGTTCATTCCAAGGGAAACAACTGTAAATCCCACATTTTTAAGGGCATACTGCAATTTCTGTGAAAAATGTACAAAGAAACAGACCAGAAAAATGGGCCAGTGGCTTCCTTCTTCATCACAACAATGCATTGTGCCACACCTCGCTATTGATTCATGAGTTTGTCCAGAAAAATATTCCTGACAGTTCACATGTGCCTTACTCACTAGAAATAGAACCATGTGACTTCTAGCTCTTCCCAAATACCGTATATATTCGAATAATCCGCATCCTCGAATAATCCGCGCACCCCGATATTGAGGAAGAGGAAAAAAAAATTTTTTTTGCTTAAATTCGTTTTATTTACAAAAAAAATTGTTCCAACATTATCATGTGTTCAAAAGTATGTATAATAACAACTGGTTTGAAGCAACGCTGCTGTAAGGTTGATACATCGCTAAAACGCAACCAATTCAGCGGCGTGCAACTGGCCAGCCAGCAGCGGGCGGCCAGTGGTGTGCAGCTGGCCGGCTGGCCCATTAGACGGGCGGGCGGCCGGGGAACATTATCACCGCCAGCCGGAACTCTACGCGTACCTACAATAGCAAAAAAAGAAATGTGAATTATCTTGTTTAAGAATTTGTTAATACGGTATGTGCAGTAAAATATTTTAGTCAATACTGGTACGTTTCCTCTCTTACCACTCTATTCATCACTTTCATCGTCACCACTAGGAGAATCATTGTCGTCTTCACCATCATCCCATAGAGCGTCGTCCTCTGTTCCATCCTGTGAATTTGTGATTCCACACTTTTTTAAAAGATTTTTCCACCAGTGGTTGCGGAATGGAGTCCCATGCACTTTTCACCCATTCACAAATCTGGGACAAATCCGGCCGTTTTTTTCCACTAGGTGTGAACTTTTCATCAGCCATCCATTTAGTATATCACTGTTTAAGTGCAGCTTTGAATGGCCGATTTATACACACATCTAGTGGTTCTAGGATGGATGTTAGGCCTGCAGGGATAATGACCTAGTCAGTTTTCCTTTTTTGTAATTTGTCTCGCACTTCCTTAGTTGTATGTCCGCGGAAGCTGTCCAGGACCAACATGTTGCATAAATTCAGTAACGCGCCAGGATGACGTTGCCAAACGTGTCAGCCAGTCAATTATAAGTTCATTGTCCATGCACTCTTTCGGATTCGCTCTCACTAACACTGGTATGCCTTTCACTGATATTTTCAGAATAGTTTTCCTTTTAAATATCACGTAAGGTGGTACCTTTCGTCCATCGCCAGTTACACACAACATACTGTACATCTTTGTTTCTCACTACCGCCAGTTCATATCGTGATGCTGGATTCTCCTTTCCTGTTCACTGTGTTGTCGAGCGGCAACTCAAAATAGACTGACATTTGAATCACATTACCAATTTGCGATAATGTATAGGACTGTTTACTGCGTAGATTTATCATATAACGATGAAAATTCACTATTGTTTCCTCGTAATCGCCTGGAAGCCACTGAGCGATAGTAGTTTTCCTCCCGAATCCTAAACCATTTCGGTTGAAAAATCTTGATAGCCAGCCCCAGCTAGCTTTGAGACTGGTAATGCTTAGTTCTTTGGCTAAAGACAATGCTTTAAAGTGGCACATTTCACTCGTCACTGCGGATCTGTATTGTCGCTTCTCATCTACATAATCGCAAAGCCTTTTCTCAAGGTCCAGATGCTTTGATTGTTGGCCACAAAATGCCCGGCAGTTACTATTATTTTCTTGAAGCTGCATTTTATTTTTTCACCTGTCGCGAATACAACTGTCACTCACGTCGTCCTTTCTTCCTGCTGCACGGTTTTCAATATTCTCAGCTTCTTCAATAATCTTCACTTCTTCTTTAGCAGTGTACGAGTGATAACGAGAACTTGTAGCCATAATTAACAAGTTTGAAGACGTTAATACTTCACTCCTAACAGGCTACTGATGCATCGCAGACTGAGGCTGCAACAATGCAATAGTGTAATGGGATGTATTGTTGGAGGCGGAGCAGTACCAACAACATTTCGAATAATCCTCGCACCCCAGTTTTTCGTCCTAAAATACGGGAAAAAACGTGTGAATGCCCGGAAAGTGATGCACCATATTTATATCTTCAACTATTCCTTATTGAACATAATGAGAATTACACACACAAAAGAATGGTGTTTTATCTACACGCCGTGTTTTTCCACATAATCTCCATCCCGTTTCATGGCCTTTCTTCATGTAAGCCCTGTCGGTACCAATTCTTGTTCTGGTGGCTGAGCAGTGCTCCCCTGTGTGAACTTCCATTGCTAATTAACAGATGCAGCGCCAACTGCTGAGTCGTAATGTGTGTCTCCTCGTGAGTGACAACATCAGCTTGCTGCAACAAGTCAGGTGTGACAGCTGTGGATGGTCTCCTTGACTGCTGCAAATCGTGGAGCTCCGCCGAACCGCCTTCTGATAACATCGCCCCCCTTGCCCAGCGACTAACTGTACTTCTGTCGACAGCGGTTGCCCCATAGACTTTGCACGAGTGTTTGTAAATATTCCCCACAGTTTCTTTCTCTGCAGTGAGAAATTCATTGATGGCATGTTGCTTGTAACGTACATCACCTACAGACACCATTTTGAAACTGTCCTGCAGCTATGCTATCTGTCGGAAGTGACGAAAACTTGGTGCGCTCACTCAGGAGGCTTAAAATGTACATACATAACGTTTTACATTTGAGCATTGTTTCTGCCTAAAAAAAAATTAAAAAAATGGACAGTGCCTTACTTTCTGGGCAAGCCGCCTAAAACTGTTTTGACACCATTCCTGACATGGAGAGGGCCACCAACAGAGCAACTGGATCTCTTTCCAAAATAAATGTTCCGTAATGGTTTACTACCCAAGAACAGAACTTTGAAGGAGATCCATAGAAATTCCATGGGAGATTATTGCTTTGTTTCTAATAAAACTAATCGCCATTTTTTTATCACATCTTGTATATCCATTTGCATACATTAATGTGTACAGTACCATCTTTTAGGGGTTATGTGAGGAGGACAAGATTATTCTTGTGAAGGGCACACGGACAGAGATCTACACTATGGTATCAATTATTAGAAAATAAAGAAGACTGGCATCTTTGACCAAATGTGGCTTTGGCTCTGGATGTACTCTTAACGTAAGTAGGTGTCAAACTCATACACTATCACAACTGGTCACAAATAGCAGTTGCAGCTTGATTTTGTCCAAAATTTTGATTGCATATAAGCATTTCGTGCATTTTCTGTTGGTTCAGAATGGAGTCATTAATAATCTACAAAAGCTAGGTACACCCAATCTACATAGTGTCTGTCTGTCCATTTATTTAATGCATCTCAAAGTAGTGGGTTCTTCGACTTGAGACTGTGAGGACAAGAGTATAAGCAAAACCTCCAAGAGACTTTTACACAGTAACCTAACAATGACTTTTGTCCAGAATGAAACATCACTTATATGATATGCCAAAGATCATCCTCATACAAGATATGCAGTCTGCAACAGCGCAACTCTCTAGAGATGAATCTGCATTGTGTTAATGCCCTGTGAAAGTTCTTGTTCCCTCCCTGCCCCTCTCTCCCATTTTTCCCTGTCTGTCTGGATTATGAGATGAGTGCTGTTTGTAAAAGTACAAAAAGTAGAATCATAAGTGAAATGATGATATAGAGAGACATATTGAGTCTCATAATTCACTTTGTGTATGTAGCATATGAGGGTAGTATTATAGGTCTGGTAAATTTCCATGAAAGAATGGAATATTTCTGTAGTGCCTTCATGGTTGGTAAGCTTGGTTATTCCGAGGATCATATAAAGAATTTCAGTTGTGTATAGTGAACAGTTCATTGTTGACAGCTGTCTGAACTGATCATTGTGCTGACTGTGACTGAAAATAGTTATGCTGTTGTTAAACATTTTCATTTGAATGGTTGGACTGCCACACAAATCAAAACAGAATTGGATGAAGTTCACATAGACTCTGTGTCATTGTTGAACGCAATTTACTTTTGAATGAATAAATTTAAATGTGGTCACACAAGCACCAAAGATGAAGCGCACATTGTCCATTCAATTGAGGTCACCACAAAAGAAACCACAGACAAAATCCACGATACTGTAATGTAAGACTACAAAAAAAATCTGTAAGGTAGTTGAGACTGTAGGTGTTTCAACTAAGCAGGTACATAATACCCTGCACGGAGAATTGGCTGTGAACAAGCTGTGTGTGAGGTGGGTGCCATGGCTGCTCACAGTCTTCCAGAAGCACATTTGGCACAACATTTCATTGCAATATCTGGCAATGTGCTTAACTGCAGTCTGCAAGACTTTTTGTGTCAATTTGTGACTGATGATGAAACCTGGATCCAGTGTTACACACCAGAGTGAAAGCAGCAGACAAAACAATGGCCAAAGACGAGTGAAAGTGCACTGAAGAAGGCACAGATCATAATGTCAGCTAGTAAGGTGATGGCCACTTTTTTTTTAAATCACCCATCAGTGATAATGGTGAAAGTGCATGAATTCGGGTTTAAATTGGTTTCTTCATCCAACCTATTAACCAGACTTAGTCGCATACGACTTCTTTCTCTTCCCTTACTTGAAACCTTGGCTTGCTGGGAAGAAATTTTCGTCAAATAAAGACTTGATAGTTGCAGGCAACTAGTATTTTGCAGAGTTTGACAGAACCTGTTGTTCCAGTGGTATGAAAGAGCTGGAGGATAATGGACTAAGTGTGTGTCCCTCAAAGGACACTGTGTCAAGAAGTAAGGTGAGTTATTTGTGAAATAAACGTTTTTTCTAACGTTCTTACCAGACTTATCAAACCATCTTTGTATATGCAGCATAGAGGAATGTACATATTTACTGTGGGTAATCTCTGCCCTGGAAACACTTTGACCTGCTGTATAGACGATACTGTATAAAATTGTAGTGCTTGTCTAAAATACTAGAAAAAGAATTTACGAAAGCTAGGTGGAATTGGCTTTCTTCTTTAAATTTTGACAATTTTTTCACACTTTAACCCAGTAGTTTCCACGATCATGCTATCATACTGGCTGTAGTTTACAGGAATGCATCATATTGTTTAAATGGCTATAGCACAGTAATTAAGTAACAAATTTTCAATAACTGGTAACAACAGACTTCCAATGTTCAAAATATACATGATCACATAAAATAAACTTTCAGGTTCTATACTTTGAAGCACTCTTTGAAATAAAGTCCTACCCTCCAGTGTCTTCCTGGGAGTTCCAAGCTAGTCTGTTAAGAGAAAAAGCCTGAAATTAATTTTTGCATCTTCCTTTGCATTTTCATTGGCTTGATAAGTAATAAATGCATTGTGCACTGTAATATTTAGTAACCTAAATAAATTCAAGCACCACTTTACACATTTTTCTTTCCACAAAGACAGCTTTTAGTTCCTCGCTTCTTCTGACACAGTTCTTCCTGGCACATGATCACAGGTATCCCAACATCTGACTGTTGTCAGTCATTAATGGATGGCACAGCAATATAATTTTACATGCAAAAGTGCAACTGGTGACTACATATTCAGGTTTCTACCAGTGCAGATATTAGCAGCATATGACATCTACTCGAGTTCATGGTTTGAGTGGTTACATACATCTGGACCTATTAATAAGCCAGTTTATCCCAACCTTTGCCTAACATCTATGTTCACCACATCCTTATCTGAAACCAGGTTCTTCAAATGAATCCCAAATGGTATCATTGCTCACACAATTGTTATTGAACAGTCATTCAAAGTGTGATTGAGAAATGATACGTTAAAGAACTGCTAATGGAATGAAAGAAATTTGATTTACACTCTTACCATTAACAGTTGTTAGCTGTTTTTAAAGGTTAGCTCAACACCTAAGTTAAGAACAGGTGTGATCCTATATGATGAAGTGAATAGTCTAATTCATGATGGACTCCATCAAATGTCAAATAAATACACACTCCATACATCCATAACCAAGCTGGGATCGTACAAAATCTCTTAAAAATAAACTCGCTGCCTGCTTCCCAAACCATATGATTGGATCATTTTGAAAATTGCTTTTAGGCTCGTTAATTGTGGCCAAAATATGGCCCAGAAATATCAAAACTAAAATTTAAAAGGTGACCCTTTTTCTCTTTTCAGACACATTAACACCACCACAGAGATCATATTCAAAAATTTTAAATATGACTTGTTTGTTCACTGCTCCAGCTTCAAATACGTATGTGATGTGTTACTGATCTGAAGCTGTAAGTAGACTGATAAATGGTAAGCATGTTCATAAATGGCGAGCACCGAACTGGGGTTATTGCATGAAATTAAAACTACTTAGAGCAATTGAGGGGGGCGGCGTAACAGTTGTCTAACCAACCCTCTCCAATACCGAAAATGAGATATTGGTGCCATCTGTTGTCTAGTGAGGTGAACTACCTTTCTATCATGTGGCATAGACCAATATCACCTCATACATATTATTTAGAAGCCACTAATTTCTTCCTTCGAACAAACTTCTGTTTTGTTTGAGTGCAACATTGGTCCAACCCAAAACAGCTAATGAGAGGTCAGTAACTGGACCACTTGTAATAACACCAAGTATGGCTGACATTCAGGGCGAGAGTGATGTCTCAAGCAATGAAAATAATGAAGAAACAGTGGAAGGAAAAGGGCAAGGTGTATACATTCCTGGGGCAGGAATATAAAGAAGAGAAAAAGAAATACAGGAGAAGAATATGTAGGGAGAAACAGGCAAGAAACTCCACAAACAAGGCCCACCATGTGGTTGTCAATATAAGTGTTTTGCATGTTGCAGTGAAGAACAACGTGAAACAGTGTTCAAAAAGTTTTGGAATATGTGTGACTTAAGCATACAAAATGCGTATATTAGTGGGCGTGTGAAAGTAAACCTAGTGAAGAAAAGATATGATGCAAGTGGAAATAAGATCAGGAGACAGCACACCCGTGAGTATTATATTTCATTAGATGGTAGTGATAAAAGAGTTTGCAAACAGGCATTCATATCTTTGATTGGAATGGGTAACGGTAGACTTTCGAGCGCACTTTCACAGAAACAGACTGAGGGAACACCAAAACAAGATGGTCGTGGAAGACATGGAAATAGACCCAATAAAACTAGTGATCATCAGTCCAATTTAGTTGTAAATCATACTACTAGTTTTCCATTACTTAAAGTCATTATTGAAGAGCTTCTGCTCCAAATAGAAAATATTTGCCTGAAGGTCGTAATGCAGCTATTATGTATAATCTTCACTTTACTTGGATGAAACAGGGACATATTCTGAAGATATTGTTAGTGAGTATATTTACAGGGATATATTGTAAATACAAAATTCAACCTCTCTTTTTCCTCATCGTATACTGACACATGCGGAGGAAGATGTTGAAAAAGCTTATCTCCAGAACGAGTTAGATTTGCATTAATTAAAACAGGCATATAATAATCTAAAGACTGATACAGCCTATTCTTAAGATCACAGTTCTGTGAAAGTGATAACATTCGATTTACAACACGCTCTGCCTACTCCACTAGTGAAGGACAAGTAAAATAAAATTTAATGTAACTGAAATGCAACAGGTTGATTTCATACGTTCAAAGCCTTTAACTGTTGACTTACAACTCTTGTGTGCATGATTGTACTTTAGATGATGTGCACATGTATGTATGGCCAGAACATATTGCAGAACGGGGTGCTGATGAAATATCATGTTTAATTAAATATACATCCAACAATCTTCAAAATATTGATAAATTAATTGTGTATTCTGATAACTGTTTTGCTCAAAATAAAAATATATCCTTAGAATGTTTTTGGCTTCAACTTATTGACAAACAATATGTTAAGGAAACAGTTCACAAGTATCTAGTATCAGGTCATAGCTACCCTGTGATAGGGACTTTGGACTCATAGAGAAGAAAAGAGATTGGAAAAATATGTGTATACACCTGCTGGGTGGGTAGATCTTATAAAAAATACTATGGCAAGTAAAAGAAAATTCAATGTAAATGCAACAGGTTGATTTTGTAAGTTCAAAGCCTTTAACTGATAAAATAACTGATTGTAAATTTACTGAGGATAAAGAACCTGTTGCTTTCAGTCGCATTTCAGTGCTGAAAGTCTTTGTTGAACAACCATGGAAATATTGTGTCAGGTATTGTTATTCAGATGGTATAGGGCAAGGTGCATATGAGAATATTGTTAAAGGAGAAAGGATAAACACACCCTTGAACAGCAACATGTTCAGCTAGTACCGAAATATTCCAGCCCAAGGCCAATAAACCCAAAGAAACTTAAAGATATTAATGAACTTTTGAAATGTGTTCCATCCATTCACCATTCATTTTACAATAGTTTGGTATCTCAAAACAGAACTGAGAAAGATGAAAATATACAACATATTGTGGAGGATGACAATGAAGACATTTTTGATATTCCTGATTGTGTATTCCTGATTGCAAAACACATACTGAAAAAGAAATCTCTTGCTTATAATCATAAGTTTATAATCTTAATATTTTACTGACAGAACCACTTTGTGTAATGTGTTCCTACTTTAAATTCATATTAAAACTTATAAAAGAACCATTAGGATGAACATATGATTAATTACATTACATTGGCAAATAACATTTTTTCTTCTTTTCATGTACACAAAAATGTCAGTGCAACTGTGGTCTAACCAAGAAAATAAGTTGCAGGTGCCTCATAAATACTTCAATATTTTTAAAACTAATTCACAATAGACTTTACAACATTGTGGTTGAGTTAACCAAACAACACGGAGTACACCACTACCAAAAAAAGTTGGCTTTCCAAATTCCAAGAAAAACCACAAATGTATGACTTTGACCTTCTGTTTCTCTATTTCTTAAAAAAAAAGTGGCTTAGACCACTGGTTCACTGACCCTCTCAATTACATGATCCTGTAGCTCAAAATTAACTGACAGAACTTCTCCAATTTGATATCCAAAACAACAGAAAAGGAGAGATCATATAAAGATGAGAAGACATGTAGAAAACCCTTCGTAGAGCTATTTGAGAATATTAGATATATTTTCTGAACCTATCGAAAAACTGATTAAGATGCTGTGTGAATTTGAAAGATAGCAAAAGCTGTCTGGACACACATAATGTCAGGTTTGTTTCCATGAGTCCATGAAACTGTTGTGTATCTCACATTGGGTTAAAAATGCAGAAGGGAGATTTTTTTATTATTCCTTGTGAAATGGTGCAGAATACTTAGTGTATCTTATTATGGCCATATGCTATGTTACAAGCCACACTAAAAGACAGAAACGGACAGCTGCAAGTGCTTTGTCAGCATGATTGAGTAATGGTCTGGTTTCAGCTGTACTGCAGAGTAGTTGTTTCCATTGAATGCACAATATTTTGACAATGGCCCAGCATTCAGGTGCTGTGAATTTTAGTTTGTTACTTCTACTTGCTGCCTAGAATCCAAGTAGATTATAAACTGTTGTTGGTCTAGTGCCATTACTAATAGCAAGTTCAACTCCTGACATCCTTTGATGCTCTTTTGTTTTCCACATCTTACACTGTTATTTAGTGAAACACACATTCTCTTAGCATTCTTTAGCTCTGGTGGATGTGATGGCCAGTTGAGGTATTAATAAATTAAGTGCCGGACCCCAAGCCTTGTTTAAATTGAAATGTCTGTTAGTGTTTGTCAGGATTTCTGATATGTTCATTCAAATAAACTCCTTAATAATGCTGTCCCAAAACTTGGCATTTGTACCACGTTACTGGTCTTATCGTACCTCATTTCACGATCACATTCAGGGCAGTGCTTGGTGACAGCTGATCTGCCTTGTTGTTTTAGTTGGGTGTATTGCTGATGTTCCTTGCAACTCCCCCCACCCAAAAAGACATGCCACATTCGCATAAAATGTGATACACATCAGGCTTTGCCGGCCAGGGTGGCCGAGCGGTTATAGGCTACAGTCTGGAACCGTGCGACCGCTATGGTCACAGGTTCAAATCCTGCCTCGGGCATGGATGTGTGTGATGCCTCTTAGGTTAGTTGCGTTTAAGTAGTTCTAAGTTCTCGGGGACTGATGACCTCAGAAGTTAAGTCCCATAGTGCTCAGAACCATTTTTGAACATCGGGCTTTCCATGACCTACATTATCTTTAACATGACAAAGAATACCTTTTATCATAGTTGAAGCAGCAAAATATACTGGCTGCCATGTTTCCATACGAGTCTACCAGTCTTTCCACATATTGGATGAGCATTATGTAGATTAAGCGATTTTTGGCATTTTCATCCTCGGTCTCAGTCTCAACCTTTTTCTGATTTTGACTGCATCGCCCATTCAGTTTGGTGATATCATTACCTGTTCCTTCAGAACGTCATTCACAGGTGTCTGAAAGTGTTAGAGATCTACGTACTAGAGTCTTTAGCTTGAATTTCTGTGTGACAGATGGTGATGGCTGGGGATGTGGAGACAGGAGACACTGTTTGTAGATTTTTTATATACACTCAGACCCAGTGATTTGACCATTCTTCTAATAACTAAAAAATAAAAAGAAAGGAAGCTGGCTCTTTTTCAAGTTTTATTATGAATTTTAAATTACTGCAGATGGATTTTAAAAGTTGTAGGAACTCTTCAAGCTTTACTGCTCCGTGTGACTACGTGATAGCTTTTTATTTACAATTCAGTTGACCTGAATTCAATTAAAACCAAAGCAATCATATCAGACTGTAATGAAGAAATGTTATATCCAGCTGGTGTTGACAGTAATACCAGCATAATTTTTGACGGCAAAATCATCTGCTTTGTACAAAATGGTCTACAGTCTTCCATTTTAAATCCAACTTAAATAGGACTCCTGTCACTCATCCACTTCTGTACTCTCCATGAAATCCTGATTGTCTTCCATGAAACATACGTATTGAAACTTACCTTTGACTTTTACAGGTAAGTGGCCTACTGACTGAGATGTCCAGGCATGACTCACAACCACCCTCAAAGTTTTACTTCTGTCTTGTTTGGAAGTAAGGAGACTGATATATTGATGAAAGTAAAGCTGTGAGACCAGTTCGTGAGTTCTGCTTGGATAGGTCAGCCAGTAGAGCATTTGCCCACAAAAGACAAAGGTTCCAGGTTGGAGCCGCAGTTCGGCACTCAGTTTTAATGGGCCAGATAGTTTCAAATCAGTGCACACTGTGATGCAGAGGGAAAGTTCATTCTGGAAAACCAAGTGTTGTTGGAGTCGGGGGAACTGTGGCATGTCCGCATTTTGTTTTTGTTACCAACAAGGTATAAAGGTCCTCTACTTGAACCTAGGCAGTGCCACATACCTGCTCATGTCCTTGGGGGAGCACATATCCTAAGGACTATGGACTGGACACTTGAAGCCAGTTAGTCAAAGAGCACCCAGTTCACCTTGCTATGAACCTAGTTTAGTGCCTTTTGTTTAGAGAGTTGATCCATCTGTTAGGTGAAGCCCAGCAGGAAAATGTTCATGGAAATACGGGATGATTCAAAAAACATTTACAAACTAACATGGCACATTGGGCATACAAAAAGGATGAGTAATCACATAAGAACCAGGGGTCACAAATGCCACAAAAGGGCACTACAGTCACAAGACAAAAGCTTCACAGTGAGTGTCTTCTTCACTGATGGGGCTGCATTCTCACTCGAGGGTGTGGTGAGCATTCACAACCTGCAAACGTGGACAGATGTGAACCCACATGCTACACGTACACATGCTTCACACAGCAAGTTTATACTAAATGTGTGGGCTGACATCAGCGGTGACTGTTTAATTGGGCTGTACATTCTGCTGGGCCTACTTGGTTGCACATATCTTGTATTCTTGCAAGAGGTTCTGCCAGACATGCTGAATGACATTCTCATGCCTATTCATCACCGCATTTGATTTTAGCATGGTGGAGTCCACGTTCATTTGAGCAGGAAGATGAGGACACATCTGCAGGTAACATTTCCCATCCGCTGGATTGGTTGCAGTAGGCCAGTTGCATGACTACCAATATCAGCTGATCTGCCCCAATTCATTTTTTCCTGTGGAAGTATCTGAAGGACCTTGTGTATGAAACGTTATATCACCGGAGAAGCTGGTGACCAAGATTGCTGTGGCAGCAGGATGTCTTTAAGATTGTCCAGGTATCTTTGATAGTGTCGATGTCAGGTGTGTCTTGATGCATCTGCACAAAACTGGGCATCTCCTGTAGTGGGCATCCATTTGTAGCATGTTACAAAATAAACACAACACAATGTAGTAGCCCCGGATGGCCTTTGTGACCCCTGGTTTCTATGTAATTACTAATCCTTGTGGTATGCATGATGTGCCATGTTAGTTTGTAAACTTCTTTTTAATCACCCCTTAGAAGTCATTTCCTAACTTCAATTGAGTAATGTTTGCAGCCTTAAGTCAATAAACCTGTTGTCCATGTAATCATAGATTTGTACAGGTTGCTGCAATTATGAAATGGTGATAGGGATGGATTTGTCTCGCTCTTATAGTCATGAGCAAACTATTGCACTGTTTTCATGCAACATACAAAGAATAAATGCAGAAAACTGGAGCAACAACAAGCAGAATAGAAAGTAAGTACACCTAATGAGTAATATATTGTAAGCATAACACTCATGAATTGTAGTAGTTAGACAAAATTGTTACTTTGCTCAGGGCACCTGCAGCATCCAAGTTCCTATTGTAATTTTGAACAATGTGCTAGTTGAAGATTTAAATATGTATTGTTATATCAACTGAAGATGGGCGAAAGCCTAAAAAGCATACATCTACATCTATACTGAACAAGCCAAAATACGGTGTATGGTAGAGGGGACTTAGTGTTGCGTACCACTATCACCTCCCCCTTTCCTGTTCCAGTTACATATGGTGACCATTGAGGGACTGTTGAAAACAATGCTGCTGGGAAATAAATGGAATGTAGTGATAGCACCATCAGTTACATGTGAGGCTCAATTATGTACATATCACCAAGGAATTTCCCATTGTCACTATCACTGTTACTAACTCTGAGTTTAGAACTTTTCTTTTTATGAACCCATATAAAACAGCTGCTGTCATTCAATACATGACATAGAATTGTGTGACAATAATGGAAGCTTCTGAATTACAGAATACAACCGGAAACTGAATATGCGTGAGAGTGGTGCATTTTTAGGAGATGAGTACTGATAGTACTCAGTTCTGGTACCCATTTGACATTACAGAAAAATATAGAAATGTGATGCACAATTCCATTAATAGCACCCATGTGGAAGTACTTACAGGAATCAAAAAGAAAACTGGTATCCTTTGTAACTTTCTATGTCAATAGGCACTTCTCTGTTAGATATTAAGTTAAAAATAAAAGTGAACTCAACAAATTAAATATATTTGATATAGAGACAAGATTCCATCGAGGGGAATATGCTTTGGATTTAAGTTGTGTTTTTGGTCTTGTTTGCCATATAGTAAAAACTGTTCTATAAATCTTTGTTTCGGTTTGTGTCCTTCTCCCTTCTCCACTCAGTTTTTTTAATTGTTGACCCAAAATCTAGAACAAAGTTAAATTATAAGCTAATTCAGTGTAGGAGAAAATATAATTTTAACAAATTGTTTCTGAAAGCAATCTAAACTCTGTTTTATCTTGCCATCTATTTTTTATTAAACTGTTTTTGTATTAATTTTGAATACATGTTATGCCAGATTAACTGAAAATGCAGCTGTTTAAAGCTGCATATTGACTGTGTGCAATTGCCTCATGTGGCTGTTTTGCATCTCTAAAGACCACAATGGTTTTACACCTATGAAGTAGTTCTTAGTACTACCATACATTGACTTGCATACCAAGTCAAGAGATCACAGCATAGGCCAGTGTGTCTCAAAACTCTTTACAAGATCATAGAGAATTTTGGTAGTTTGCTCATTATTTAAAAAAATAATGCAACCAGCCACATTTTTAAGTATTTTTATTGATGCCAATACAACGTGATGCTTTTCGCGAATGATGCTGTTGTATACAGAAGTTTCACGTAATGAAGGCCTTTTGCAAACGTCATAGCATTTTTGTACAAGTTTAGTACAGTCATATATACATATGTGGTTACATATACATGATACAAATGTACCATTGTACCTAATAAGGCACAATATTGAGTGTTACATTGTATCTGTTACAAATATTCAGATTTTAAACACACATATATATAAACACTTGTCAATCAAGAAATATTTCAGTTTCACTTTGAATAAGTTCCCTTTAGGAACCTTATAGAGCTCGGTAATCTGTTGTACCATATTTGACCACAAATGCATGGACTATGGTCTGTTGTTTTTAATTTTGGTCTTTGTCTGTAGTAGCAGTCTTTATTTCTTGTATTATAGGCATGCATATCAGAGCACTTTGTTTTGATGTGTCACAAAAAATATAATTAATTTGTAAAGATACAGTCAGTAGACTGTGAGGTATTTATGATGAACAAAGATTTCCCTGCATGAATCTCTATACCCTAATCCATGGATAATTGTGATTGCTCTTTTCTGTAGGGTTAATATTCTGTTCATATGTATGTCAACAGCACAACCCCATATATCTATCCCGTAATTAATCTGTGCAAAAATGGTTCCATAATAAATTGTTTTTAATGTCTGATGTGGGACTACTTTTGATAACTGGCTGATTAGATGTAATGAACTGCTGATTTTATTGCATAAAAATTTGATATGGTTTACCCATCTTAGATTTTCATCTAGGTGAATACTTAGAAATCAGCAGCCTTCTGTGTCCACTACTTCAATTCCACCTATGTTAGTGATAGACGTTTGGTGTGAGTTTGTATGTTTAAATTGCAATATCTGAGATTTACTGATATTAACATTCAAACCTTGATCTTGGAAATAAGTAGTTATTTGACGTAGTCCCTCAGTTGCTACCAACGTTAACTCATCATTTTGTTTACCAAGAAATAACGGTGAGGTATCATCTGCATAGGTTACCAATTGGGAGTTGAAAGGTTGCTCTATATCATTTATGTTCACTAGGAAAAGTAAAGGGCCCAAAATTGAGCCCTGGGGTACACCTTTTGTGACTCTCTCATATTTGGACTGGAAATTAATGATCTGATTATTGATTTTGTAAGTCAGCTTTGTACACTGCTTGCAGTAAATAAATATGTAGCCAGCAATTGCATAGGTGCACCATTTACATTGTATGACTCAAGTTTACTTAAAAGTAACTCATGGTTTACCGAGTCAAAGGCTTTAGTAAGGTCTGGAAATATGCCAGCTGTTTGCATTCCCGATCAAGGGCACCATACGTTTTGTGAAGAAAGTCTGTAATTGCTGTGATAGTACTATGATCTTTTCGGAATCCATGTTGTGTCTCTGTTAGGAACTTATTTTTCAAGAAATAGTCACTAAGTTGTGTCAGCAGAACAACTTCAAATACTTTGCTGAAGACAGGTATTAATGATATGGACCTGAAATTTGAAACCTCTTCCTTGGATCCTTTTTTATGCACTGGTTTAACTGTGCTCCATTTCAATACATTTGGAAATGTATGTTCTCTGATACTGCAGTTTACCAGGTGGGTGATTATTTTAACTAATTCCTTATTACATTTTTTAATCGCAATTCTACTCAAGCCAACCCATACAGATGAGAAATTCTTTAGGCTATTTATTATCCTGCCTATTTCTTTTTCACTTACTTGTTTGAATTCAAAAGGTGGCTCTTCAAAGGGGCAGAGCTTTACCTCATTACTCGCAATTGTGTTATTAACTGGACTAACAGCTGTAGATATAAAGTATTTATTGAAAACATTGCAGACTTTATTAGGATCTTTAATTGTGTTTCCTTCATGTCTTATATTTACAATTTCAGTTTCTGGCTTCGGTGTGGCTTTGTGAAATTGGTTTACAATTCTTCATGAGGTCTTGGCTATATTGTCTGATTGAGTTATTTCACTGCTGTATATCTGTTTTCTTAGATTTGAAAGCTCTTTCTTAAAGATTTTCTTGGCTTTGTTGTACTTGGCCTTAAAAACCTGCAGGTTTGTTGACTTGTGTAACACATTCATGTCCTAGATGTTTTGCCTGAGTTTTATCATATTTGCTGGAAGTATCAGTCTGTTGGTTTTTGGCACTTTGGTTATGGGTTAACACTCTCTGTATTTTCTTAACAGGGCAGCATCAGCTTTACTTTCCCACAACAACATGTCACTTTGAGCTCTGGGTTTTATTGGTCTTGAGGATCTTCTAGGACCACAATGTGTTGAATATCCTGTTGCTGCAAACTGATCTTCCTACTCCGTTGTTCGTTACTGTCCTCTTGAGAACATTGTGGTTGATTTCTGGTACTGTAATTTTTTCTTGCTGTGGTATTATTTGCTCAGTTCCATCTGGATCCTTCCACTCAAGTGATATTGCAGGCCTTAGTTGATTTTTTGGAGAGATGACTGCAAGTAAAGTTCTGGCCATTTCTTCCTTGCCATTAGCATTTAGGTGTAGTCCACGAGAAGTGTACCAGTCTCTGTTCTCAGGGACTGTTACAAACTGAGTGTTTTGGAAAGATTTCACTATTTTGGCTATTTTCCTATTAGTTCGCCTGGTTTCATCGTTCACACAAGACCAGTTTTCAATTTCAAGATCATATCTATGGGGTATCCCTACTATGGTTACATTTGAGTGCTGAAGCTTAATTAATGCTGATGTTATAGCATTTAATGCCTTGTCTGCTTCATTTTTGGCTACATCATTTGTGCCACCCCAGATTATAGCTGTGTCATTCATTGGCAGATTCTGTAAGTTGTTACAGCTTTCAAGTATTGAAGTTAATGGTGCACCTGGTATAACATTTCCTGGGATTAGGAAATTATTATGACTTTGATGCATTATGTTAGCTGCAACTCATCGCCCATGGCTGTCTGTAAACACTGTTATTCTTTTTTGTGTCTGTGTATGTGCGGATGGATATGTGTGTGTGTGCGAGTGTGTACCTGTCGTTTTTTCCCCTTAGGGTAAGTCTTTCCGCTCCCGGGATTGGAATGACTCCTTATCCTCTCCCTTAAAACCCACATCCTTTCGTCTTTCCTTCTCCTTCCCTCTTTCCTGAAGAAGCAACTGTTGGTTGCGAAAGCTTGAATTTTGTGTGTATGTTTGTGTGTCTATCGACCTGCGAGCACTTTTGTTTGGTAAGTCACATCAAGCAAAAGTTGTTAGAACTAGCCAAAATGGTTGTTTAGGCACAACCCAAAACACACACACACACTTTCCTGAAGAAGCAACCGTCGGTTGCGAAAGCTAGAAATTCTGTGTGTGTGTTTGTGTGTTTTATTTATTGTGCCTATCTACCGGCGCTTTCCCGCTTGGTAAGTCTTGGAATCTTTGTTTTTAATATATATATATATACCAAGCGGGAAAGCGCCGGCAGACAGGCACATGAACAAAACACACAAACACACACACAGAATTACGAGCTTTCGCAACTGGCAGTTGCTTCGTCAGGAAAGAGGGAAGGAGAGGGAAAAATGAAAGGATGTGGGTTTTAAGGGAGAGGGTAAGGAGTCATTCCAATCCCGCGAGCGGAAAGACTTCCCTTAGGGGAAAAAAAGGACAGGTGTACACTCGCACACACGCACCCACACACATATCCATCCGCACATACAAGAGGTGTCTGTGTATGTCCTATGCACCCTCCCACCACCACCTACTCCAGTCCTGTAACCCGGAAGGTGTACACGATCAAAGGGAGAGCCACATGTGAAAGCACCCACGTGATTTACCAACTGACCTGCCTGCACTGTGACGCTTTCTATGTGGGAATGACCAGCAACAAACTGTCCATTCGCATGAATGGACACAGGCAGACAGTGTTTGTTGGTAATGAGGATCACCCTGTGGCTAAACATGCCTTGATGCACGGCCAGCACATCTTGGCACAGTGTTACACCGTCAGAGTTATCTGGATACTTCCCACCAACACCAACCTATCGGAACTCCGGAGATGGGAACTCGCCCTTCAGTATATCCTCTCTTCTCGATATCCGCCAGGCCTCAACCTCCGCTAATTTCAAGTTGCCGCCGCTCATACCTCACCTGTCTTTCAACAACTTCTTTGCCTCTGTACTTCCGCCTCGACTGACATTGGTGTATGTGCGGATGGATATGTGTGTGGGTGTGGGTGTGCGAGTGACACCTGTCCTTTTTTTCCCCTAAGGGAAGTCTTTCCGCTCCCAGGATTGGAATGACTCCTTACCCTCTCCCTTAAAACCCACATCCTTTCATTTTTCCCTCTCCTTCCCTCTTTCCTGACGAAGCAACTGCTAGTTGCGAAAGCTCGTAATTCTGTGTGTGTGTTTGTGTGTTTTGTTCATGTGCCTGTCTGCCGGCGCTTTCCCGCTTGGTAAGTCTTGGAATCTTTGTTTTTAATATATTTTTCCCATGTGGAAGTTTCTTTTTATATATATATATATATATATATATATATATATATATATATATATATATATATATATATGAACAAAACATACAAACACACACACAGAATTACTAGCTTTCGCAACCGATGGTTGCTTCTTCAGGAAAGAGGGAAGGAGAGGGAAAGACAAAAGGACGTGGGTTTTAAGGGAGAGGGTAAGGAGTCATTCCAATCCCGGGAGCGGAAAGACTTCCCT
The DNA here is from genome assembly GCF_023897955.1 of Schistocerca gregaria. Taxonomy (NCBI): domain Eukaryota; kingdom Metazoa; phylum Arthropoda; class Insecta; order Orthoptera; family Acrididae; genus Schistocerca; species Schistocerca gregaria. Next base: position 23,874,244 of record NC_064926.1, on the reverse strand, counting down.
TAGGGGGGGAAAAAGGACAGGTATACACTCGCACACACACACATATCCATTCGCACATACACAGACACAGATGGATATGTGTGTGTGTGCGAGTGATATGCTTGTGTGTGTGTGTGTGTGTGTGTGCGTGCGCGAGTGTATACCTGTCCATTTTTCCCCTTAAGGTAAGTGTGGCTCTCCAGCAGGGATACGACTTCCTAAAATCCTGCCCCGAAATGAGATCCATCCTTCATGAAATCCTCCCCACTCCACCAAGAGTGTCTTTCCGCCGTCCACCTAACCTTCGTAACCTCTTGGTTCATCCCTATGAAATCCCCAAACCACCTTCCCTACCCTCTGGCTCCTACCCTTGCAACCGCCCCCGGTGTAAAACCAGTCCCATGCACCCTCCCACCACCACCTACTCCAGTCCTGTAACCCGGAAGGTGTACACGATCAAAGGGAGAGCCACGTGTGAAAGCACCCACGTGATTTACCAACTGACCTGCCTGCACTGTGACGCTTTCTATGTGGGAATGACCAGCAACAAACTGTCCATTCGCATGAATGGACACAGGCAGACAGTGTTTGTTGGTAATGAGGATCACCCTGTGGCTAAACATGCCTTGATGCACGGCCAGCACATCTTGGCACAGTGTTACACCGTCAGAGTTATCTGGATACTTCCCACCAACACCAACCTATCCGAACTCCGGAGATGGGAACTCGCCCTTCAGTATATCCTCTCTTCTCGATATCCGCCAGGCCTCAACCTCCGCTAATTTCAAGTTGCCGCCGCTCATACCTCACCTGTCTTTCAACAACTTCTTTGCCTCTGTACTTCCGCCTCGACTGACATTGGTGTATGTGCGGATGGATATGTGTGTGGGTGTGGGTGTGCGAGTGACACCTGTCCTTTTTTTCCCCTAAGGGAAGTCTTTCCGCTCCCGGGATTGGAATGACTCCTTATCCTCTCCCTTAAAACCCACATCCTTTCGTCTTTCCCTCTCCTTCCCTCTTTCCTGACAAAGCAACCGTTGGTTGTGAAAGCTTGAATTTTGTGTGTATGTTTGTGTTTGTGTGTCTATCGACCCGTCAGCGCTTTTGTTTGGTAAGTCACATCAAATGAAAGTGTTGGCATGTTGATAGACACACAAACACACACACACACAAAATTCAATGGTTGCTTCGTCAGGAAAGAGGGAAGGAGAGGGAAAGACGAAAGGATGTGGGTTTTAAGGGAGAGGATAAGCGCGCCCACACACACACACACACACACACACACACACACACACACACACACATCCATCCGCACATATATTTGTCTTTACACCCAATATTGTGCCTTATTAGGTATAATGGTACACTTGTATCATGTATATGTAGTCACATATGTATATATGACTGTACTAAACTTGTAAAAAAATGCTATGATGTTTGCAAAAGATACCAGTTGGTGTCTCCATGCAAAAAAGTACAATAAAAATGCAAGCGCTATGTAACAGGATGATGTTTTGGAGAATGATTCCCATGTCCTATTTACATTTCCTGTTAAGTATATATTGCTCCAGTCTTTAGAATGCATTAATCTTTGTGGTCTCCATATGTTTGCATGCTTTGTCACAACTCTTTAAAGATATTTTTCTGACATTGTTATCATATCCAATATCTCTGTTAATAAGCAGTGCCTGTGTTTATGACCTGTACTCTTTGTCTGAACTGTGGTATGTTAGTAATGATATGGTCTATTAATGCAACTCCATTTTTACTGCATCATGTGGGAGTATTTACTCCCAGATTTAGGTCATAAGTGTTGATTAGATCACTGAAAGTCCTTCTATAACAGTTTTCTTTCGATGTGGTAATAATTCGATCACCTGCTGCTATTATGTATGAGAATTGCTTAAGAGCCTCATCTGACCTGTCTGTTTGGTGACCTGTGTATCCCTAATACCAAACATTTTCCCCCTTTCAACACAGTCTGTATTGCTGCTAATTCAGACAGCATTTCTGTACAGTTGTTGACTGTGCATTGAATGTAAGTAAGAAATTCTCTTCTATGGAAAAGAGTGTGAAAAGTAACATTGAAACAAAACATGGGAGTATGTTTTAGGACTGATACTGAATAGATGTCCTCCAAAAAGCTACGCAAATAAGTACAGGCATGTATTTGGGGAATTCTTTTAAATTTTGCACAGCTATGGCTGGAAGGTGGTAGGTAAAGGACTGATTGGCACATCAGATGGAAGACATTGGCAATGTTGATACTTAGCAAATGATTCTGTGAGGCAGGTTTATGACACCACTTGCAGGCAAGAAGGCATTGTATATAAGTGCGAAGTGATCAGGGCAGCACAGGGCTCTGACATGCTGTGAAGAACCCAAATGTTGCAGTTACAACAGTGCCTAGGGGCCGAAGTGGTCTGTGGAAAGTTGATGCAGTAATTATTGAAGAGCACTTCACTTGGCTACTCCAGAGGAACTACGTCAGAGGTAAAGGGAAAAGACATAAATAAGCAAGCCCAGAAGCTTTCTGTCTGCTTCTAGAACCAGAGAAAATAATGGTTGTTTAAGTTTCAGGCCAACTACGATGATTTCTGGTGATGGATGTCTGCAGCCAACTGGCCCATTACAACAACCACCAATCTATACATCTACAGCTACATAGTTACTCCACAAGCCACTATGGTGTGTGGCAGAGGGTATGCTGTATCACTACTAGTCAGTTCCTTTCCTGTTCCACTTGCATATAGAGCAAGGAAAAAGCCACTGTCTATATGCCTCTGTATGAGCCCCAAATGTCTTATCTTCATGATCCTTACACACCCTGTATGCTGGCAGCAGTAGAATCATTCAGCAGTAAGCTTCAAAGTGCCGGTTCTCTAAATTTTCCAACAGTGTTTGTAGAAAAGAACATCGCCTTCCTCCAGGAATTCCCATTAGAGTTTCCGAACATTGTTTGTAACACTTACATGTTGTTAAAACCTGTCAGTAACAAATCTATCAGCTCATGCCTGAATTGATTGAATGTCTTCCCTCAATCCAACCTGGTACAGACACCAAACACTCGAGTAATACTCAAGAGTAGGTCATGCCAGCATCCTATATGCAGTCTCCTTCACATGTGAACCACTCTTCCCTAAAATTCTCTCAATAAACCAAACTCAACCTTCCCTACCACAGCTCTCACATGCTCGTTCCATCTCATATCGCTTTGCAATGTTACGCCCGGATATTTAAATGACTTGACTTTGTCAAGCAGGACACTAGTAATACAGAATTTGAAGATTACATGTTTCTTCTTCCTACCCATCCACAGTCACTCACCTTTGAAACCTTATCGTTCACCATGGCATCATCAGCAAACAATTACAGATTGCTGCCCATCCTGTACACCAAATCATTTACGTATATAGAGAATAACGGTGGTGCTATCACATTTCCATGGAGCACTCCTGACAATACCCTTGTCTCTGATGAACACTCGCCAACAAGGACAACATACTGGGTTCTGTTACTTAAGAAGTCTTCGAGCCATTCACATATCTGTGAACTTATTCCATATGCTTGTACCTTCGTTAGCAGGCTGCAGTGGGGCACCATGTCAAAAGCTTTCCAGAAATCTAGAAATGTGGAATCTACCTGTTGCTCTACATCCATAGTTCACAGTATATCACATGAGAAAAAGACAAGCTGAGTTTTGCACGAGCGATGCCTTCTAAAATCGTGCTGATTCGTGGACATAAACTTCTCAGTCTCAAGAACTGAGAATATGTTCAAGGATTCTGCAGCACATAGAAATTAGGGATACTGGTCTGTAATTTTGCGGGTCCATTCTTTTACACTTCTTATACACGTGTGTCACCTGCACCTTTTTCCATTGCTTGGAACTTTGTGTTAGTTGAGAGATTCGTGATAATTGCAAGTTAGGTAACAGTCCAATGGCATAGAGTACTCTTTGTAAAACTGAACCACCGCACAGATGTGTGCTGTGAGTTGCTGGGAGGGCCGCACCTTGGAGCTGCACCAGTGTGAGGAGAGCAAGAGGTTCTGCTCACCTCTGCTCGCTGCACGACATCGTCCTGTGGACTGCAAGCTGCTGCCTGCAGGAGCCTGGCCAGGACACGAACTTGTGGCCTCCCAGTGCAGAGCTATCTGTCTGAGCTGGCCTGGGCAGATGGATAGAGCTGCTAAGGCAGACAATGACAGCAGACAGCTGTTTCCCTCTAGTGCTCTACATGGGGTCCACGAGTCGCACTTGAGGGAGCAGTCGGCAGTGTCTTGGGCTGGGAGCAGTCGGCAGTGCCTTGGGCTACCGGCATGGTCAACAAATGCGGCGACCTCTTAGCTGTGGCATGAGTATCAGCACTATGTCTGCATGAGTGAGTGACCAGACACTAATGTAGCAGATTCTGGCACTGACATTAATACTGACTGAAGCACGCACACTGCGCAGCATCATCACCAAGACCAGTAGAAGGCTGGTGGCGTACCGTTGATGCAATAAAGTCAATGACACACGTGCCAGTGTTTCTCTGCAGTCTTTGGCATGAGTAACCTCTCTCTCCCAAACCACACCTTTCGGCCATTCTGACATATTTCAACCCCTGAGCCCGGGAGAAGCTACTAGCAACTGGAAAAGGAAGAGTACTTGTCAATTCATGTGGCAGTATACAATTGAAACCTGATGCTGCACTTTGATATCTTCCATTGCGGAGCTCATAGGCAGAGTCTACACAGATATTTTGAATAACTTTCACATTATGCAGTGGTTACAAGAGAGGACACTTATTCTGACTAGAAAATGATGCCATCAGTGAAATAAACCACAAAGCTATGTTAGCAGGTGTAGTTGCTGAGTATAAGTTTGTTGATACATTGGTAGGTACTGATGAGGCTGTGCAGTTTGGAGTGGAGTCTGTAAACTTGCTTGATCTGGACAGTCTACCAGAATATCACCTTTCACTCTGAGTGGGAACACCAATTACCTTACTTAGAAACCTCGACGCACTGAAACTGGGTGATGGAACACAGCTGTGTGCTATGAAGACGCTGGCCAATTTGACTGTGGCTGCTGTCTTACCAGGAAAGGGAGAGGGTGAAACAATATACATCCCTCAAATACCACTTGTTCCTATGGACCTCCACTTCATCCTCTGGATGCTGAAATTTCCAGTGTGACTTGCATGTTTGCTTGTGATAAATAAGGCACCGGGGCAGCTGTTACATATTGTGGAGTGGTCTTGAGATAAATAAATAGTACAGTGAATTACATATATTGAATGTTAATTTCCTTGCTGTGGATGATGTATCCATAGATGGGCTCTTCTATTTCCACAATTACATTTTCAATTAATTTGTAATTTTTATGCTGCGGTCTCTGTTACAAGTTACTGACATTTTCTCGATTGTTACTTCACATTACCAGCACAAAAAAATGAAGAGAGGAGAGGATGAGATGTGTACAATATGTGTTAAATGCGTATGTGGCTAAAGCCCTGAGAAAAAGGCTAGTTATTCATAAAACACAAGCTAAATAATAATTTCGACTAAGTTAGACCAGCTACAAGTAACAAGAGTTGAAATCTGATTCTCTGCAGTGTTGGTGAGAACATTCTGAATATTTACAATATGACATTTTAAATTTTTTATAGATGCGGGTTTCTAAACGAGATCTCCTGCTTTTCATGAGCGGTCTGTTGTATCAATGAATCATTCCAGCAGCGATTAGACCAACTCAAATTTTCAATACCTCCTTGCCTCAAGCTTACGTTCTACAATTTGGATATTATAGTTCACTGTGTCAGCAATAAAACTTTGTCTTCCTATCAAGCATTCCTTCTGTTGTGCTGTTCAGTGGTAAGGTTTTGAGAATTCTGCCCTCCACCGTGAAAATAAATTTTGGGGGCCTTGTTTACTAATTAACTGTCAAAGAACAAAAATGAAAAAATAGACATTCACACACCATAATTCAGGTTAAAAATGAAATAAACTTACCAATAAATGCCCTCCTTTTAGTACAATCAATGCCTTTTGTTTTGTAAAGTGAGTCTACATGCTAAAGCAAACACATATTTCCCATTTTCCTATACTTAGCACTTAAAAACATTTTGGCAATGTCATCCAGTGCTTAAAACTGCTAAAGTACTTGGTCTGAACTTGGAGATTGAGTCTCCAAGAAACATTTTGATTAGTTCCAATTTAGAAAATGATCTTTGTGTCACTGCAGCAGTAACTGGCATAGTCAAGTATAGCTGAAGAGGTATGCGTACATCAAGGAGACTACCTGCAAGAAAAAGTATATTCAACAAACAAAAATTTTATGAGGTCTTTAGTTGACAAAATATTTCCTTCCCTTCCAATATCTATTGACATAAGGATTTTTAAGCTAATAAATTCATGTGAAATATTTATGGCTAAGTGATTCATCCTTTCCAACTAGCTTTTCAGCTCTTTTCTGAATATCTTTACTTTCTGACTTAAAAAGATTCTGTAGGCTGGAAAAATGTTTGTTTAATTGTTAAAGTAAAATATCAACAGTGAAAACTGTGTCTTGAAAAGACTAGTGTACACACAATATTATGAACTGCAGAAAGCATATCAAAAAATTTCGTCATTATGGGTAGGGGAACATGGGGTACAGTGAAACATGAGGCACAGTGAAACAAAAGTTTCTCTGCAAAATATTCGAATTTTACCAGGGGCACTTGTAGCAAGTAAACCTAGAGTTAGCTACCTGCTGTTGGTGTAGTTGTGGCAATATTAGTATCACTGCACAGAGAAAATAACTCGTAGTCTTATCTCTGGTGATTGACGGTAGCAATTCAGTTTGCTCTGTGACTCGAGTGTATGATGCTGTGTATTCTTGTATGTACCAAGTTTCCATAAAATAAAGTGTGTTGTGTACTCTGTACCACTGCATCATTTATCATTCTCTATCACTACATACTAGACTTCCACTCTGCTGACCCCAAACTTTGAGTGAACACTAAGATAGTGCAAATTCCCTTCGCAATAATGTGGCCATCATACCCCCATTGTGTTACTCTGACTGCAAATTTTGTTGACCTCTTGCACCCCTCTCTATAAACAGACATGAACAGTGCTCCGTATGTTGCCCAAGTGATTAAAAGTGGCAGTGACACTTTTCACATTCCAGCCTTGTTGCAAATCGCAGGGGCACAGCAATGCAATGGAACTGACAATCCACTCATTGACTTTGTTATGGACTCTACCAGTTTAACATCTACCCCATGTTCTATCAACATTTTCACAACATGAATTGCTGCCCCATGTTGACTGTGTTGTGGCCGTTATTGCACTAGACACATGTCCACCCAATATGCATGCCATCTCATCCGCGCCACACAGCAGGCTGTCAAGTCCGTGGAGCTGCCTGCTTTGCCAACCACTGTTCAACACCCCCCCCCCCCCCCCCCCCCACCACCAGTTCTCCCTGTGCTGCGTGGGCATTTCCAACCACATTACCGAACTGAGCAGCCGACTGCTTCATGGCTCACACTACTGCCCCATTCCATTCAGACAACCCGCACCTGTGGTTCACAGTCATTGAAAGCATGTTTGCTTCCAATGCCATCATCAAGGATGACATCAAGTACAGCACTCTACTCAGCCACTTTGGCACCTGCGCTGCCATTATCTATGGTGTCATCCTGGGACCACTGTCTATGGACAAATTTGGGACCACCAAAGCAATACTCTTATGACACCTCTTACGGACTCCCAAAGAGCAACTACACCAGACACTTCACTATGAACATTTACAGTATTAGACACCATCCAAATTGTGGCTGCATCTTTGTAGCACAATAGACCCAGGCACCATGCTCAATGAGATGCTGTGGATCTGGATCATCAAACTACCATCCCAGGTGCAGATGACATTACTTTTAACCAGTGTCCCGTCACTCGATGCCTACCTCACCCTGGCCAACTGCACTTTCTCCATTTCTCGACAAAGGCACAGCATCAACAAAGCTCCCAAGAATGGTACGGATATGCACGCTGCACTGCCACCCACACAACCTCCTGCAGCCACCAACAGTCACCAAGCACTCTGACCCTAACATCACAGCGACCACCACCCAATGTATTTACAAAACATACTCCATTGCTGCTATCACTCCCAGCACATCGGCAGCCATGCATGCACAGTCTTGCCTCTGGTGGTACTGCGTCCACTTCAGTGACACTGCACTCCTGTGTCATCAACCTTGTGACTGTCCAAACTCGCCTCACAGCCCATGAGAGGCACCCCTGAGCTGTGAACGACACATAAGCTCCCTCAACACACACCAGTTCGCTGCTTGCCTGCCGGTTTCTAATATCGTCCTGAAGAATCATCTGTACATCCTCAACTACATCAGTGGACTATGTTCCCTGGTCAACACAGGAGCGCGCATCAGGACATCTACCTCGCCTACTTCTGAAGACTAGTGCCTGCGCTTGACAGCTCCTAAGAGCTCTCCTATCACTGTTAGGGGTATCCAGACACAGACTCTAGATACCGGCTTTGCTACACCATTCACATGGTCATTTCATTCATCATTGCTGATGTAATGGAGCTGGTCCTTGGCGCTGATTTCCTATGGGCCTGTCACTTTCTGCCCATACTGCATGCAAACAAACTCACCTACATGTCTCCTTGCTGCACTGCTGACAGTAGACACACCTCAACCACCTCACCACTGTGATGACGGCAAAGCTTCTTCACTCTCAAACATTTCCGTGCAGCGGAACATACAACAGTGTGTAGATTGCACTGGCTGCTTGCTACACATCTGTCAACAGCGTACGGACACGCAACAGACACTTAATGACTTCCGACAGGAACCTGCATCCCTATGCAGCAGCATTGGAACAGCACAGTTAAAACTCACAGAGCCTTGCTCTATCTCGAGTGCATCCATTCCCACCTATTGTGTACACTTACTGACCTGCACCTCAAATCACCTGATGCAGCCACCCCCGCCTTACCATTTACCCAGGTCAGTACATCACCTGCCGATTATTCCGTGCACATGTGCAGACTACCAATTTGCTCGGGAAACCTGGCTCCAGCCTACAGCTGGCATCTGACGTCATTTCTGCTGCTCAGGACACCAACCTCCACATGGCCCACATTGACAAACTCCCAACCAGTGGCTTACCCTATGTGTTCCTATTATCTTGTCAGCCATAAACAACAGCACAGTGCACAGCATTAACACTACACCTGGCCCATTGATTAGTCAGTGCTCCAGACATCTACACCGTGACTACCTCCACACACCATAGGCATTCTTGGATCAGTCATTACATTGCGCCTTGAAAGGTTGCACAGTCATGGAAAATTACCTGGCCCCTATAAAACCATGACTTCACACACTATTTTGCTGGCTTTTGTCTGCTCCCTCTCTGGTCATCACGTCCAGTTGACAGTAGCAATTCAGTGTGTTATGTCATTTGTTCTTGTACGTATCATGTACCTATAAAATAAAGTGTGTTGTGTACTCTGTACCAGTGTGTCATCTGTCATTCACTATCACTACATACCAGAGTTCCACATAGTTTTAAAATTGGTGCCATTGAATAGAACTACATTAGATCAGAGTGTTTGTTTTTTCAGGTATAAAGTAAGTTTTTGTTGCTCCCTGTTAATCTGTAGTACGTAATTTTACAGGTGTTTACAGAATATTGTGTTATGTATTTGAGAACAACACTAACTGAGTTGGAGACACAGGTAAGTTGCAGTAACCTTCATCAATTAGATTTTATGTCACAACTTGGCTTTGGTTACCCAAGTGTGTGGCGAATGTTGAAACATGATTCATTGGGGCACGATGGGACATTTTGGTCTGCCTCATATGTTTTAAAAATATAAGTATTACTGTAAAACTTCTAATTTTTGAAAATAATTTTGACAAGTTAAAATATGTTTGTGCCTTCACTATGACCTTTGATGCTAAATTTTTTTATATATATTTAGTCATGAAAAATTTGGAAATGTGTTTGTAGTTCTTGTGTAATTACAAATGTAATTAAAAAATAACTACAAACACAGGTTCATTTTCTGAAGATTTTATAAAAGGAGCTATCAAACTTGTCCAGAACAGAATGAATACTCATGCAGCTGCTGAAATGAAAGGTGTGAGGATCCAGCGCTATTCAAATCTGTATGTAAGTAAAAAATGCAAGCTGATGAACATGAAGAACTAAAGTTTACACCCAGTTATGAATCCACTAGTGTTTTCTGAGGAACAGGGGGAAATATTAGAAGATTACATTTTACATTGTTCAGAAATGTTTTATGGTCTTACAACTGAACAATGTAGGAAGCTAACCTATGAAATGGTGTTTGTTAATGAAATTCATACCTTTCAAATTGGGACAAGCAGAAGACAGAGGATGTTTAAGGGCTTAGGAAATTTTTGACAAGGAATCCAAAATTATATATTCACATGCTAAAGGGATGTAGTCTGTAAAGGGCCATTTCATTTAACAAATCAAATGTTGAGACATTTTTCAGTAATCTGCAGTCACTTTATAAAGGTTGCTTTGAGCCACAGCTGCACTGAAGGAACTTAGTTTAGATGAAACTTGCTCAAGTATGGTCCAAAAACCTCGAAAAGTAGTTGCAGAAAAAAGAGTAAAACAAGTTAGTAAGTGTATGAGTGCAGAAAAGGGAACATCTGTGACAACATGTTGCATTGTTTCTGCAAATGGCAACACAATTCCACCTGTGATGATTATCCATAGCTTTTACTTCATATGACTGATCACACTCCTTCCAGAACTTTAGGGGTAGTTGACAGTTCTGTCTGGATGAGAGCTGAACTCTTCGTACAGGTGATGAAGCACTTTATTACACATCCTAAAAGTTCAAAAGTTGAACCAACTTTACTTCTCTGTAATAGCCACAGAAGTCATTTATCAATCAAAGTGTTGGAAATACCAAAGAGCAATTGTGTCACAGTTCTAAAAAATTAGAAGCTTCTTCCATCTTTGCCTTCTTTTTAGCCTTATTTTGATACTGTATAGACTGCCAAATTTGTATGAAATTCTGTTTAATTGATAACAATGAATCAAATCTGGAAGACCATCTAGTTGGGCACAGTTGCTTCAGAGTCATTGTAACACATCTGTCTGTTGCAACAGTTTCACTCTATTTATTGCCATCAAACCACAGAATCAGTGAAGAAAATACAAATGCATTGTATTTCCTCATAAAACTCTTACAGTTCCACTATACTTCTGAGGGAATCGTTACTACTGAAGTTAAAATATGTGTTGAACAACGTATAAACTCAGCTTTTGGGACACAAATTCTTGACTGCAAACCTGGATATTTGTCATTCATAAATGCAGCACCATTGTATCCTTGATGTCTGCATTTATCCAGTTGTATGTTCATCTTCTGTAAATCCGTTATTATTTCCTTTTCACAACTCTCAGCATTGTGGTTCCTTACCTCAATGAATCCTAAAAACTATTGCTTGATTTCAAGCTTCTTTCTATCTGTTTTTCTTAAATCTAAGAACAAATATCTTACAGTGACTCTTAAGTTGGTCCACTCTGGACATGCTGTGTGTTGTGTCTATAGTAAGTGAAAAGAACAGCTATTTTTTTTAATTTCACTGATGATTCCCTCTAAGACATAATCATTTAACAGTTATTTCATCTTCTTTGGAATTTGTGGGCTCATATTTTTGTTTCAGTTTTTTCATTGGAAATGTGTATCCTCGGAAAAGGATCATATAAGGAGAGGAGGTGTATTATTTTGAAGAAACTGATAGTGTGTTTCCCTATTTCAAATTCATGATGGCCATGGAAAGCAATTTGACAGAGAGGTAATGTCCTCGTTACATCCAGTATTCTAGAAATCATAGCATTCATTTGGTCATGCCCGTCACCAAAAATTGTGTTGTTATTTTTTCCATGTTATACATTTTCAATAAATCATTCAAGTTACTATGGGCCATATTAATACATGCACCCTTCTCCCCCCTCACAAACTCTCTCTCTCTCTCTCTCTCTCTCTCTCTCTCTCTCTGCATGGCTATTATTTACTCGCCTAGTACCAGTTTTAAGTTACTGAAAAACTTATAAGCATCTGATCAGAGAAACTGCAGGCAGACAAATGTGATATTGAGAAATTGAATCAATACAGTAAATGTGCTCATGTGCCTTGGTAATAGTGAGCACTTGTGAGAAGTAGAAGATCCAGCTTTGGCTGTTGTGTTTTGCACAAATTTTCAAAGGTCAATCATCATAATTCTTGTTTGGCATTAATGAGCTGTTTCCCACAGTTTCAGAAGTAAGGTATTTGCAATAATGTTTTATGTGGAAAGGGGAGGCAGAGGGGAGATATAAATATATTTCACACACTTACTCATTAATGCCAAATAAACTTACTGAATTTAGAAATTAATCATTCTTGTGTAGTATTGAAATCAAGCACTTGTGAACTCACAAATTAAATTATTCCAGGCGTTAGTAAAATGTGTTTCCTTTTCTAGTGAAGCTTCTTGTGTTCTGCAAGGTCATATTTTGAGAGATCTGTTAGACACCTGAAATACATTTATCAAAGTAATTGTATTATCTGATATTTGCAAAACAACCCTAACAATTTTATATTTGACTCTCAGTATAGTTATGTAAGTGAGACTAATTCCAGTCTTTTGTCTGTAATATTGTTTGACATATGACTTGTGATCAGAAGAATCTTTCAATAATAATAATTATGTAAGCAAGACTAATTCCAGTCCTTTGCCTGTAATATTGTTTGATGTTTCACTTGTGATTAGAAGAATGTTCCACTAATAATTATTGTTATTTTTATTATTGTTGTTATTTCTGTTTCTGTAATGCGTAACTGAGGTGGGAATGTTTATCCAGCTCACCCATGAATGATAATTGGGAGAAGCCACCTGGAAACTACATTGGGGCTGTTGACCTGACTCTGCAGAAAGATGTTAAGTAGAGAGAGCACTCACCTCCACAATCAGACAGTCTTCTTGACATATTACAGCAGAGCCCTCACAATTTTTTCTTGTTGGGAAGGTACACAAAACACTTATTTAGATGTCTAAACAGTGGTTTTTTCTTGCTGTGTGGGTGGACCTAATAACTCAACTGTAGTGGTTATTTCTGTAGTTTCTTGACTAATGCTTATTATATTGATCAGATAATGGTTCAGAATTCAAAGTGCATAGAATCTGTTAGTGCTCAAAGTAGCAAAACAAAAATTTTATTAAACATTATCTTCACATATTGTATAGTATTAAAATACTATACAAAATACAAGTAGGCCTATGTACTGCAAAACAGGGGCCATGCAGCCCATCAGTTATATGGGGCCTACCAGGGGCGCCAACTTCAGAAATATTGGGCGGGGGGGCCATACTGGGGGGTCCTGCCGCAGAAAAATTTCCAAATTTTAGATGAAAAATAGTGAGTTTTAAAGTTTTTTTTAAGCATTTTAGAGTCATATGATCAACATTAGAACCCCAAAAACTGGACTCTCAATAACTCGACACTCCGGGAGACTCGACAACCCTGACACATTTTTTGGTTTTTAAAAAAGAAACAAAACTTAAACTAGCATGGTATTTTTCAAAAGCTAATTTAATTTACAGTAATAATCATTCTCATAGACCATTACAGAGTAATGAATATATAGCTCTGAAAACACTGTAACTATATTTAAATAAATCCTAAACTATCATTAAAAGAATAAAACATAAAATATTGCTGTCACACAGTAATCGCACTTTGATTAATAAGTGAAATAGCTAATTTAAGCTCACTTTGAATAAGGCTCAGGGTTCATTAAATAAAAGCATATCTCAAAGTTAATGCTTTAATACAGTTAATAAAGTTAATACAGTATGTCTCATACTTTCAGTCAAAAGTATGTAAAAAGCGGGTTTTAATTGGGTCTCACGCCCTAAAAATATTTAAGTATTTGAAAATAACTAACTAGTACTGTACAATATAGTACTAAACTAGCACTAATATTTCAAAACTGAAAATTTAACATTATATATGTATTTAATTCTCTATTTTACAAAGATTTTTAATATTGCTCTAAATGCCATTATTAGGTCTAGAGTGTCTTTAGAAAGGTACAAATGTCGACCATCTGACTGGATTACTGAATATGAAGTCATTGATGAGAGGTTGGATATCCAATTCATCCCAAACATCTTGGTGGGCATGAGGAACAGCCAAGTGTTCAATCACTTCTGTCCCATTGTTGATCGGAGATATGTCTTCAGATGTCTAAGGACACTAAATGACCATTCTGCTGTTACTGTCATGTTTGGGACTACTTGGAGAAACTTAATGCACTTCAATACTTCATATAATATTTCTCCAATAATATAATATTTTTCTTGTGTAATGTACTTTCCTACATCACATTTTTTTAAGACCAGTTGTTTTCTTACTTCAGTATCGGCTAACATATTCAAGTGTAAGCACAGTCTCTCAATGTCTAGGCGAGTTTTGAAAAACTCAGTTAATTTTTCCCAGTTCTTTTCACCTCTGTTTACTAAAAGCAAGCATTTTTGTTCAACTGCAATGACCAGTGTGAGTCCAGTTGAAGCAAACCAATCAGTAATGCAAGATTGCACCATTTCACAAACTTAAATGTAAGTAGCTTTGTAGTATTCCTTTGGGATTTTGAATGTGTGTGGTGGGCTGGCTTCATTGTTTTCATATTTCTTTGGTATATTTCGATTCCAAGGAAGCGAAGGATCATCAAGTTGTGAAGGTTTTTCTTTTAAACACAATTCCCAAAAGTGTTCAAAACTATCACACCTTCCTTTCAATATACAAATCAAGCTCTTATATACATATATTTTTTTCAGATCAGTAACACTTAGATGAAGGCATTGAACTTTTTCATTGACATCGTCTACTGGGTTCATTGCATGGCAATAAAGGCATAAAAAGAAATAAGTCTTTAATTGTAACTTTGACTCAAGGTAGCCTGCACACTTGTAACATGCCTCTGTTTCGTCCTCTGCAGAAAATGTTTCAAAAAACTCTAGAAGTTCTTCAAAGATTTTCAATATTCTCAAGATACTAGAAGCTTGCATAGTCCACTGAGTTGGGCAAAGGGGTCGTAGACCAGCTTGGTCATTGGTGCTCTCAGAGCGTATGCTTCAGAACAGTCTCATCCTTTTGTTCAATTCCCTTATGGTGTTTATTAAGTCCTTGGCTAAAGCCATAATATCCCTCCTAGATGTAAGATGGCAGAGACTGTCTACAACTGCCAAGTCCAAACTGAGAGCAGTGCAGTGCACTTAATGTGCTTTTGGTTGTATATCCAAAACTAACTGTTTTAGTCCTTTGAACTTACCTCTCATATTCAAGGCACCATCACTGTTTGTGATACAGTGTTGGGGGCCTCGTACAAGCCAATAAAGTCTTTGTTGATGATTAAGGAATCATTGACAGTACGAATACAAAATGACACTTGTTCATGAACGAAGAATCACTTGTTTCGTCAACCATAATAGAGAAATGTTCAGTCTTCTTCATTGAAGCCAATACCTTCTCAACACAGACTTTCCTAGTAGATCAATGATATCATTTTGAATATCGTGGGACATCCACTTGTACCCCAAATGCCCTAACCAATCTTTAAACTCAGGTATGTCATTCTTTTGGAGTTCCAACAATTGAAAAAAAAAAATGAGTTTACATCTTTGTGCCCTCTAATTGATAGTCCTTGTCGGCATAGAATTTGCATGATAGTAAAAATTGTCTCAAGAGCTAAACGGCCTTTCTTCATATGACTATCTAACTGTTCATTCAATTGGGAGGCCACACTTTGGTTAGTGATAGAATTTAGTTTCAGTTTCTTTATGCATAAACGTATTTTCATGAAGACCGAATTTTTCCAAAGCCTTTTTCCAGTTAGAAAACCCTACAGTAGTAAATGAATTTTCTTTGTTTGAAGAAAATTGTAACAGTTTTTAGCATCTGCCTCTTTGCACTTTTGGCAAAAAAAAATTCAGTAGATGCTTCATACTCTAGCCATGTTTATTTGATCAACCAAGACTTCTGAAATGATCTTCCCTTACCAGATTGTCCAGGTTTTGGCTGTGAACGGTTCTCACCTGAAGACAATGAAGCAATTGATGATACAATAATTGTTGGAGGTTGACTTGCAGTATCATCAACTTCCAAGCACGCCTTTTTGGTAACAAATTTATCTATTGTAAACTTAATTCACGATACACTAAGAGAACAAAGTAAATAAATAAAATGTAGTCATATAAACTAGTCCACTAGAACTAATGTTGGAGCACTAAACACGTCTGTAGCATGCACTGAACGAAACTATCCACACTGAATGACTGTGACAGCAGGGTGGGCTTATATAGCTGTGGCATCGTAATGTCTCGAAGTGTCAAGGCAAAGCAAGGCGGAGGGTTCCAGGCACTTCTGCTCCAGTCCTTTTGATGTCGCCGTGGCCGCAACACTGGCCCACCGGCGCCAGACTTTACTTGAAGATTCACACACCGGGAAATTGTAAGTGTGCCCGAAGCACTGTAACACTCATGATTCACACCACTCATTTTCAGTTAACCTTCTTACTACCGTAATGATTATTTGTTTTAACTCATTACTGAATGTATTTTAAAAGGTAACTATAATCAAACAAGAAAAATAAAAACTTCCAACATAATTTTGTGATCATCCCATATAGGCTTTCACAGCCGGCATCTTCATCAGTAAACACTTCCGGGCTAAATTGCCGTGGTCGATCTGTAGAACTTCTTCTCCCTGACGTTTCGTTCTCAACTACGGAGAACTTCTTCCAAGGTGAGTCAACGATTTTTGATTTTGTGATTTTATAGAGCATAATATAACTAATAATATTCTTTAATTATTGGGGGGCTCCACCCCAACAATCAAATTTTTGAGGGGGCTCAGGCCCCCTTACCCATCAGGCCCCATGGAGTCGCTGCCTGTGGGCCTACATAATCTTGTTACCAAGATCATCTATATCTTCATCTACATATGTACTCCACAAGCCACAGTATGGTGCATGGCAGAGGAACCCTGTACCACAACTAGTCAATTCCTTTCTTGTTCCACTCACACACAGAGAGAGGGAAAAACAACTGTCTACGTGCCTGCATATGAGCCCAAATTTCTCATAGGCCTATCTTTATCTTTGTGGTTCCTATGAAAAATGTATGTTGGCAGCAGTAGGATTGTTCTGCAGTCAGCTTCAAATGCCGGTTCTCTAAACAGTCTCAGTAGTGTTCTTCAAAATGAATGTCTTCTTTCCTCCAGGGATTTCCCTTGAGCTCTCAAAGCATACTTGTAACACTTGTGTGCTGATCAAACCTACTGGTAACAAATCTAGCAGCTCACCTCCGAATTGCTTTGTATCTTCTTTCAGTTGGACATGGTGCACATCCCAAAGACTTGAGCAGTACTCAAGAATAGGTTGTGCGGTGGCCCGGTGTAATGTTAAGCGTTTTCGTGGACTTACTTGTTGAAGAATGTTGGTTCTGCTTTCTTGTAGCGCCAATGTCTTCTGCTAGCACCAGATGCTTCTCCGAAGATTTCACTGCTAAGAAGGGGAAATTTCCACTCTCTCACTGTCTCTCTCTTCTTATTCAAAAACATGCTACTCTTGGAATATCATTCAATGCACCAGATTGGAAATCGAACAGAAGGGTATGAAAAGGTTATGGGTAAATTTGGAGAGGGTATGGAGGCCAACAGGAACGGGAAACAACTCTTGGATTTCTGTGCCAGTATGGGCTTAGTAATGACAAATTCCTTTTTTAAACATAAGAACATTCGCCAGTATACTTGGGAAGGCAGGGGAACCAGATCTGTCATTGACTATATAATAACAGATCAGGAATTCAGGAAGGCTGTGAGGGACACACGTGTATTCAGGGGATTCTTTGATGACACTGATCATTATTTAATCTGCAGTGAAATTGGGATTGTGAGGCCGAAAGTGCAGGAGGTCAGGTCCATATGTAGGAGGATAAGAGTGGAGAAACTTGAGGATAAGGAAATCAGGCTCAAGTACATAACAGTGATCTCAGAAAGGTACCAGTTAGTTGAATGTAGTCAATTACAGTCATTGGAAACGGAATGGACAAGGTACAGGGACACAGTACTAGAAGTGGCTAAAGAATGTCTTGGAACAGTAGTATGTAAAAGTAGGATGAAGCAAACAGCTTGGTGGAATGACACAGTCAAGGCAGCCTGTAAAAGGAAAAAGAAGGCGTATCAAAAATGGCTACATACTAGAACTCAGGTAGACAGAGAAAGTTGTGTTGAAGAAAGAAACAAAGCCAAACAGATAATTGCAGCATCCAAGAATAAATCTTGGGAAGACTTTGGAAACAGGTTGGAGACTATGAGTCAAGCTGCTGGAAAACCATTCTGGAGTGTAATTAGCAGTCTTCGAAAGGGAGGTAAGAAGGAAATGACAAGTATTTTGGACAGTTCATGGTTCAGAGTAGTTTCAGGGGTAAGACAAGGCTGCAACCTGTGGATGCCTTGGGCAGATGGAGGGAATATTTTGAAGAGTTGCTCAATGTAGGTGAAAATACGATCAGCAATGTCTCAGATTTCAAGGTAGAATGGGATAGGAATGAGGATGGAAATAAAACCACATTTTAGGAAGTGGAGAAAATGGTCAATAGATTGCAGTGCAATAAAGCAGCTGGGGTGGATGAAATTAAGACGGAACTCATCAAATACAGTGGAACATCGGGTCTTAAATGGCTACACAGGATAATTGAAATGGCCTGGGAGTCGGGACAGGTTCCATCAAACTGGACAAAAGCAGTAATCACACCAATCTTTAAACATGGAAACAGAAAAGATTGTAACAACTACAGAGGTATCTCTTTAATCAGCGTTGTGGGTAAAATCTTCTCAGGTATTGTTGAAAGGAAAGTGCGAGTATTAGTTGAAGACCAATTGGATGAAAATCAGTGCGGGTTTAGGCCTCTTAGAGGTTGTCAGGACCAGATCTTCAGCTTACAGCAAATAATGGAGAAGTGTTATGAGTGGAACAGGGAATTGTATCTGTGCTTTATAGATCTAGAAAAGGCATATGACCGGGTTCCTAGGAGGAAGTTATTGTCTGTTCTATGAGATTATGGAATAGGAGGCAAACTTTTGCAAGCAATTAAAGGTCTTTACATGGATAGTCAGGCAGCAGTTAGAGTTGACGGTAAATTGAGTTCATGGTTCAGAGTAGTTTCAGGGGTAAGACAAGGCTGCAACCTGTCTCCACTGTTTTTCATATTATTTATGGATCATATGTTGAAAACAATAGACTGGTTGGGTGAGATCAAGATTTGTGAACACAAAATAAGCAGTCTTGCATATGCGGATGACTTAGTTGTGATGGCAGATTCGATTGAAAGTTTACAAAGTAATAGATCAGAAATGTAAGGCCTATGGTATGAAGATTAGCATCTCCAAAACGAAAGTAATGTCAGTGGAAAAGAAATCTAAACGGATTGAGTGCCAAATAGGAGGAACAAAGTTAGAACAGGTGGATGGTTTCAAGTACTTAGGATGCATATTCTCACAGGATGGCAACATAGTGAAAGAACTGGAAGCGAGGTGTAGCAAAGCTAATGCAGTGAGCGCTCAGCTACGATCTACTCTCTTCTGCAAGAAGGAAGTCAGTACCAAGACTAAGTTATCTGTGCACCGTTCAATCTTTCGACCAACTTTGTTGTATGGGAGCGAAAGCTGGGTGGATTCAGGTTACCTTATCAACAAGGTTGAGGTTACGGATATGAAAGTAGCTAGGATGATTGCAGGTACTAGTAGATGGGAACAATGGCAGGATGGTGTCTACAACGAGGAAATCAAAGAAAAACTGGGAATGAACTCTATAGATGTAGCAGTCAGGGCGAACAGGCTTAGATGGTGGGGTCATGTTACACGCATGGGAGAAGCAAGGTTACCCAAGAGACTCATGGGTTCAGCAGTAGAGGGTAGGAGGAGTCGGGGCAGACCAAGGAGAAGGTACCTGGATTCGGTTAAAAATGATTTTGAAGTAATAGGTTTAACATCAGAAGAGGCACGAATGTTAGCACTGAATAGGGGATCATGGAGGAATTTTATAAGGGGGCTATGCTCCAGACTGAACGCTAAAAGGCATTATCAGTCTTAAATGATGATGATGATGAGATATGGGACCCTAAGAAATTATTTTTGTTAATAATATAGTCTGGAGGAGGGGTGGGGAGGTAGATACTGTGTTCCTTGTTAATGAGTGCCCAGAGCAACGAGTGTGAGAACCACTGGTGCAGGTAGTCCCACGATTTTTTTAAAATTTTATTTTAATCTGTATGTCTGTGCAAGTTGCGTTGTACAGTACATTACAGATGATCTAGGCTACTTTACAGGAAGAGACACAGGCCAAAAATAAAAATAAAAATTTAAAACAAATTCCTGTAAAGTACAAGATATTCAGTAAAATGTTTACTTAAATCAAGCTGACATTAGAAATGGATACAGCACAATGGATAATTTGTTAACTATGAATCAAATTATAAAATGGAGTTAATTATAAAATGAGGTTAATAATTTTTTAGAAAGCTTTGGATTCATTTGCTACAAAATCAGTAGTAACAGTCTTTAACAAAAGAAGCATTAAGTCAACCTACATGTACACTGAGGTGACAAAAGTCGTGAGGAAGCGATATGCACATATACAGATGATGGTAGTAAACATACACAAGGTATAAAAAGGCAGTGCATTTGCTAAGCTGTCATTTGTACTCAGGTGATTCGTGTGAAAAGGTGTCCGACATGATTACAGCCACACGACATGAATTAACAGACTTTGAATGCGGAATGGTAGTTTGAGCTAGATGCGTGGGACATCCACAGTGTAATGTTGTGTGCTGAGCATACCTAGTTTCAGTCATTACCTCTCACCGTGGACAATGCAGTGGCCGACGTCCTTCACTTAATGACTGAGAGCAGTGACATTTTCGTAGAGCTGTCACTGCTACCAGACAAGCAACACTACGTGAAATTCCCACAGAAATCAATGTGGGATGTATGACAAATAA
The DNA here is from genome assembly GCF_023897955.1 of Schistocerca gregaria. Classification (NCBI taxonomy): domain Eukaryota; kingdom Metazoa; phylum Arthropoda; class Insecta; order Orthoptera; family Acrididae; genus Schistocerca; species Schistocerca gregaria. The sequence goes on along the minus strand of NC_064926.1, from coordinate 23,853,170 downwards.
GTGTCTTTGCTAACTGCACAACATCGCTTGCACCACCTCTTCTTGGCTTGTGACCACATTGGTTAGACCCTGGATAACTGGAAAATCATGGCCTGATCTGATGAGTTCTGAGTTCAGTTGGTATGAGCAGATGTAGGGTTGGAACATCCCATGAAGCCATGGACCCAAGCTGTCAACAAAGGCACTGTGCAAGCTGGTGGTTGCTCCATAATGATGTGGGCTGTGCTTACTGGACTGGGTTCTCTCATCCAACTGAACTGATCACTGACTGGAAATGGGTATGTTTGGGTACTTGGAGACCATTTGCAGCCATTCTTCGGCTTCTCATTCCCAAACAACGTTAGAATTTTTATGGACAAGAATGTGCCATGTCACTGGGCCACAATTGTTCAAAATTCGTTTGAAAAACATTCTGGACAATTTGAATGAATGACTCAGCCATCCAGATTGCCCAACATGAATCCCACTGAACATTTATGGGACATAATTGAGAGGTCAGTTTGAGGGATTAGTCTGTAACGTCTCATCGACAATGAGGTTATTAGAGACAGAGCATTAGCTAAGAGTAGGAAGGATGGGGAAGGAAATCGGCCATGCATTTGCCTAAAGTGATTTGGGGAAATCATGGAAAACCTAAATCAGTATGGCCGGACATGGGTTTGAGCTGTCCTCCTGAATGTGAGCACAGTCTGATTACCACTACGCCACCTCACTCAGTGGGCCAGCTTGTGCACAAAATCCTGCACCAGCAACATTTTCACAAATATGGATGGCTATAGAGGCAGTGTGGCTCAATAATTTCTGAAGGGGACTTGCAGTGACTTGTTGATTCCATGCTATGTGGAGTTGCTGAATTATGCCAGGCAAAAGGAGATGCAACATGATATTAGGAGGTATCCCATGACTTTTGTCACCTCAGTGTAGACCTGTTAAAAATATGTCATCAGTGGTATAGCTTCCTTAGACTTAATCAAGATGACAGCTATTCAGAACAGAAAGAGAAACTGGGCAAAGATATTCCATGTTGTTGTTTCCAGAATCCCTGGTGGAAGCTATATCTCCACAAACTGGGAAAAAGTAGGAAGAATGCATGTCAAATTATCTTACTTGAACCACTTTCATTCTGCTGAACACTATACTGCTTGCTTCTTATGCAAATAAACATCCATAACGTATGGCAGAACACATTCATTCATTTCTGTTCAGTAGATCTCATGAAGGATAATCTTCATGGATGTGGAACAAGTCAAGGTACGCATTTATAAATGAAAAACAAATGATGTAAACTTATTCACTGTATTAAAAATGAACTATTGGAGTACCAGTTACCAATAATTGTGATCACAACAGCCTAATTTAACTAAGTAAATTAAAAACAAAATTTTTAAAAAAGCTTTGAACAAAATTATATTAAATACTGCTGTTCACTGGCACCTTAACATTTATTTCTTAATACTGCAATAGCTACCTACATCTGTAAATACAGAGTCCTGATTACAATATGTTACTACTTGAACTGCAGCTTTATAATCAACACTAATATCTGCCATGTAGATAACTGGAGTTTCAGTTGTGGAATATAGATGTGTAGATAATTTGCAGAAGTGGCCAATTCCGTAAGTCTGTAGCTCAACACAATGAGGGACATTTTTAAGAGTAAATTAAGCTATATTGAGCTTCCTTGTTAGTTTATTTATCTGTTGATTCCATCCTAACTTATTATTCAGTTGGGTCCTAAGGAATTTTACACACATTATTTCATTTAGTGTGTGATGATTAATGTTTACTCCTGCTGTTAGTAGGTCTTTGTTCGTTGTTTGAAACCATACAATTTTGTAAGATTAAGAGGTACACTGTTTGTTGTGAACCAGTTGTAAGAGTGTTCATCTATCATCTGGGCTGTCTGACAAAGTTGAGTTTAGACCATTGATCAGTGAGTTTGTATCATCAGCAGACATTGTTTAAAATCATTGGCAGACGAATTATGAAGGTTAAAAAAAAGAGTGGACACTGTACTGAACCTTGTGGGAGCCTAAATGTTCCCAGATGCTGATGTCAGTTTAACTTCTGTGGCAGAGTCTGTCAATGTGACTCTCTTCTATCTTTTATGAATGTAAGACTCCTTCCATGCAAGATGGGCACCATTAATGACATAGTATTATGGTTCGCCAAGAAGTAATTTGGAGTCCACATAGTCAAATTGTTTTACCATGGTTACAGAATATACCAGTAGAATATTTTTGTTGAGCCCAGTCAGGACTTTCCTATCTCTCTCTGGAGAATCTTTTTCAGAAATCAAATTGAAATGTAGTCAACAAGTTCTAGTCAGAAAAACGAGTCGCCATGCTATCCTACAGTGCTTACTGAGAATCTTTTGAAAATAATAACAGGAGAGAGACATGAGACTATAATTAGAGATGCTTTTTTGTCTAGTTTTACACTGGGTGTTACTATAACTTCTTTAATTGTGTCAGAAAATTAGAACTAAGTTATTGCTTAATTAAAACTAACAAAGAGATAGAGGGGCTGGCCAGTACTTCCCTCAGCTCAGTATAGCCGATAGATACATAAAAAACAACCGAAAATTTACGTTCCTAGCTTTCGGAATAAATGTTCCTTCATCAGGGAGGAGAGAGGGGAAAGAAAGGGAAGAAGGGAAAGTGGATTTAGTTACTCACAACCCAGGTTATGAAGCAACAGGGAAAGGAGAACAGGGAGGGTAGCAAGGATGGAGGCATGGTTGTCAGAGGGAAGCCAAAGATATTCTACTGTAGGTACTGTGCCAGCTTCAAACCAAAGAGGATGCATACAGAAGTAAAGAGGTATATAGTATAAAGATGTAGGATGAAAAGATGCATGAATTGCTAAAGAGGAAAGAGAAAGAGGAGAAGACTGAAGAGTAAATGGGAGTGAGGTTGTTTAACGTAGGTTCAGTCCAGGGGGATGGCGGGATGAAAGGATGTGTTGGAGTGCAAGTTCCCATCTCCGCAGTTCAGAGGGACTGGTGTTGGGTGGGAGAAGCCAAATGGCACATATGGTGTAGCAGGTTCCTAGGTCCCTAGAATTATGCTGGAGGGCATGCTCTGCTACTGGGTATTGGACATCTCCTAGGCGGACAATTCGTCTGTGTCTGTTCATGCACTCAGCCAGTTTAGTTGTTGTCATACCAATGTAAAAGGCTGTGCGGTGCAGGCATGTCAGCTGATAAATGACATGTGTAGTTTCACACATGGCCCTGCCTTGAATTGTGTATGTTTTACCTGTAGCGGGGCTGGAGTAGGTGGTTGTGGAGGGATGCATGGAGCAGGTTTTGCAGCGGGGTCGGTTACAGGGGTAGGAACCACTGGGTAGAGAAGGTAGTCTGGGAATATTGTAGGGTTTAACAAGGATGTAACAGAGATTAGGGGGGTGACGAAAGGCAACTCTGGGTGGTGTGGGGAGAATTTTGTCAAGGGATGATCTCATATGACTTGAGAAAGTCATATCCGTGGCGGAGTAATTTATTGATGTATTCGAGGCCAGGATAATATTGGGTGACAAGGGGGATGCTTCTGTGTGGTCTGAGGGTAAGAACATTGTTGTTGGACGGGGAGGAATGTATTGCTCAGGAGATCTGTTTGTGGACAAGGTCTGCAGGATAGTTGCGGGAGAGGAAAGCACTGGTCAGGTTATTGGTGTAATTGTTGAGGGATTCGTCACTGGAGCAGATACGTTTGCCACGAATACTAGGCTGTACGGAAGGGAGCGTTTGATGTGGAATGGACGGCAGCTATCAAAGTGAAGGTACTGTTGTTGGTTTGTGGGTTTGATATGGACAGAGGTGTGGATGTGAGCTTCAACAAGATGAAGGTCAACATCCAGGAAGGTGCCTTGGGTTTTGGAGAAGGACCAGGTGAAATTCAGATTCAAAAAAGAGTCGAGGTTATGGAGGAAATTAAGGAGTGTTTCTTCACCATGAGTCCAGACCACAAAGATGTCATCTATAAACCTATACCAGGCCAGGGGAAGCAGCAGTTGGGTCTTCAGGAAAGCCTCCTTCATGCGGCCCATGAAGAGGTTGGCATAGGACGGAGCCATCCTGGTTACCATGGCCATTCCCCTGATTTTTTTGTAGGTCTGGCCTTCAAAAGTGAAGTAATTATGGGTGAGGATGAAGTTGGTAAGTTGATAAGGAACGAGTTTTTTGGAAGATCTTCGGGTGGGCGTTGGGAGAGGTAGTGCTCAAGGGCAGAGAGACCATGGGTGTGTGAGATGTTTGTGTAAAGGGATGTTGCATCTATGGTGACAAGAAAGGTTTCAGGTGGGAGAGGAGTGGGAATGGATTTGAGGCGTTCTAGGAAGTGGTTTGTGTCCTGGATGTAGGATGGGAGTCTGCGGGTGGTAGGTTGGAGGTGTTGGTCTACCTGAGCTGAGATACGTTCTGTTGGGGCTTTGAAGCCTGCTACAATGGGACGGCCAGGATGGTTCTCTTTGTGGATTTTGGGTAATAGGTAGAAGGTAGGGGTACGTGGCTCAGGTGGAGTGAGTAAATCTATGGAAGCCGTTGTGAGGCCTTGTGAAGGACCTTGGATTTTTAGGATTTTCTGCAGCTCAGTCTGGATGGAGGGAATGGGATCCTGGGTAACAGCTTTGTAGGTTGAGGTGTCGGAGCGTTGACACACTCCTTCTGCCACATACTCCACACGCTCAAGTACCACAGTTGTGGAGCCTTTATCCGCCAGGAGGATGACAATAGAGCGGTCTGTTTTCAGCTCCTTAATGGCATGGGATTCAGCTGGGGTGATGTTGGGGGTTGTCGGGATGTTCTTCAAGAACGACTGGGAGGCAACACTGGATGCGAGGAATTCCTGAAATGTCTGCAAGGGATGGTTTTGGGGGAGGGGAGGAGGATCCCTTTGAGAAGGTGGTCGGAACTGTTCTAGACAAGGTTCAACACTGGGTCTAGTATTTGAGGGCTGTGTTTGGGTACTGAAGTGGTATTTCCAGTTGAGGTTCCGGGTGAATGAGAGGAGATCTTTAACCAGGGCAGTGTGGTTGAATTTAGGTGTGGGGCTAACGGTTAACTCTTTTGATAAAACAGATGTCTCTGGAGGAGAGAGGGATCTGGATGAGAGGTTTAGAACTGAATTGGGGCTGGTGATATGTGGCATTTGACTGAGGTTATAGTTAAGATTTGGTCTGTGTGGGGTATGTTCTGGGATGGGGAGATTGAGTAGTGTGGCTAGGCTAGGTTTGTTGGCTATGAGGGGGGTTTGTTGACGGTTGTGTTGTGGTTGGTGTTTGTGAGGGATAGGGAGAGGGACCCCACTTCTTAGGTGTTGCACTAGCACTGTGGATAGTTTTTTCAGGTGGTGTGTGGCATGGGACTCAAGTTTGCAGCTGGCTTCTAGGATGATGTTCCTGAGTGTATTCTCCAAGCAAGGGTTTGAGAGGTGGAGGACTTTGAAGAGAGTATCTATCGGCTGTACTGAGTTGAGGTAAGTACTGGCCAGCCCCTCTATCTCTTTGTTACTATTTGTTTCACATCTTTATATGAGATTTTCCATTAATTATTTACTGCTTAATTACAAAGATAGCTAAAGTGTTGTCCTACCAACACAAGATTTTAATGCTTTGCTAGAAACACCACCACAGCCAGCAGAATTGCTAATTTTTATTGACTTGATGAATCTTGTACTCTCCTTAGGGGTTGTGTTTCTGGAACCAATTTCTTTTTGTGTCAAGTGCTGTGGCTGCCATAGTAAATTTAATTCATTTTGGTTGTTTATTAGTGGGTACAATATTTGATGCCAGAGTGAGGCACTGAGTGCTAAATTTGGTGGTCAGTGATTTCAGAGTCTCATCATATCTTCCTCAGCTACATTCTCGGCTCTCAATTTGATCTGAATTGCTACTTATGTTTGTTTCTAGTTTGATAATGTTCCAGATTGTTTTTGCATCACTTTGCAGTGCTTTTTTTTAACGTACCAGTAGTGCATAGGTATTGATTTGTTAACAACAAACATCGGATTTAACAGTAGTGGTGGTACTGGAGTTTCAGCTCTTGACTACAGCTTGTTTTTTGAATTAGGTGAGCTCTCTTTTCCTAGCACTTATCCTTCCCTTCTATTTGATTTTACCCTTGTTTGTTTTAGGGGCAAATAAGACTCATAGTGCTGTAAGAATATGTTTAAGAAACAGCTGACCTTTCCATCTGCATAGTCTGCCATCTAAATCTCTTCCTAGTATTCTTTGTATAAAAGTATGTATATACAGTGTGCTCTTACACTTATGTACCGATAGATATACCTCCTAAAGGTATTGGTGATTAATAAAAAGAGTGAATTAGGGGTGGTGAATAAGTAAGCTATTTTATGTGCAATAACATTAGCTGCCCTCACATGTCTGCATTTTCAGCTAAGTAAAGTATAGCTTGTGATCTGCACTGCGCCCTCACTCCTCTGCCCCTACTCTCCCTTGCACCCCACCTTGCCCCCAACTGCTGCATGCAAGGTGCAGCAGGATGTGCAACTTTGCTGAGAGTGGTACAAGCAAAGAGGTGCACATCTATGCATTGTGCTACTGAAGCGGCTATATATTTTACAACATGCGCATTATCCAACAAATTTAACAATTTTTAACATAGTTTATATTCACTAATGTTAAAAATGAAGTTCTGTTCCCTACTTGTCCCTCCTAGGAGTCATTTTTTTTGGTTGTTTTTACTTTCTAAAGTAGCCTATGTCCTTCCCGGGTGTTCAAGCTACCTCCATACCCAATTTCACCAAAATCGGTTCAGTGATTTAGTCTTGAAAATGTAATAGGCAGAGTTACTTCCACATGTAATAATAACATTAGTATGTTAAGGATTGTATAAGGATTTTACTCATTGAATTGACGCATATTATATTGAACATATCAAACAATAAAAGCATTTTCACAAATATGTTAAAATTCAAAAGTAAAAAAGTAATTAGCTTGTACAGAAGGTAAGTATTTTTCACTATTGTGCATAACATTCTTCAGATCAATACATATCTAGTATTATACATTTTCTACAGTAGCCGGTGTTATTCCTCATGGTTCAAGCTATCTCCATACCAAATTTCATCAAAATCACGTTCACAGTTTAATCGTAAAAGAGATACAGACAGAGTTATTATCACATTTATAATATTAGTATGGAGGCAACCTTTTATTAAGTTCAGACTGCATTTTTGTATACTGTTGCAAAAGTCTGTAACAGGTTCCCAAGGCACATCTGTCAGGAAATTGAAAACTCTCAAATATTTGAAAACAAAATAAAAGAATACCTCGTAGACAGTTCAACAATTTATCAGAGCACTTGGACTCAAGAATGTAAATTCTATGTAAGTATAACATAGTTTCTGATTTTGCAGATTACAGACAGGTGATATATGTTGTGTAAAATTATGTAGCTGCTGAGTGGTATAAAAGAGGGAGGAGTGGTTCTTTTCAAAGTAGCTGCTTTTCTCCTAACATAAATGCATAAAGTAATTTACAAGTAACTTCCACAGTTATCAGTTTGTGTAGACCAGCAATAGTTATAATGTTTTGTTAATACACTTTAGAGAAGTAGCCAGCAGTGGTTGCTTCTGCCTGTTAATATATAACATGACTTGTTCCACATCCCTGGAGGCTTTCCTTTATGATGGACTCTACTGTACACACTGTGTGAATGCACAAATGAATGAATGAATGAGTGAATGAACTGGGTCATTGTGTATGTATCTGTCATACAATAATTTTTCTGTAATAAGAATGTAACTTGTCAGCATACTTAACTGTTAACATTTGATTCTCAGGATTGGAGAAACCAATGACTATTGCCTTTCCATGTAAACTTTGGATACATTTGGCCCGAAAAACAAATTTCTAAAGGCTGTTGCACTCACTCCCCTATTCTCATAGAGAATTTTACTGTGGCAAATAATCCAAAGCTAGGCATCAAAAATTTTCAGTGGCCTTAATCAGGACTGTCTTACAAAATATCATCTTTCAAGTTATTGCTTTTGAATACATTGAGGATATAGTATGTAAAACAATTACACACAAAAAAACACTTATTACAATTTATTTTTACATCTTGTTTCAAACAATGCCTGTTATCATAGCAGATATGGATATGCATAATATCAAGTCCAAATCTGAAGGCATGGTGTAATAAAACTGGCTATGGTGATCTTGGATCATATGAAATTACCAATACCAAACTGAAGATTCAAAACCCGGAAATCCACTACCACATAGCCATATGTAAATGTACAAACATCAACATATACATACAGTTTCTGTAATTACAATGATAATTATGGACTCCTTAAAAAGATAAACAATTATCTGTATTTTATTTAAGAAATGTATGTTCCAAAGATCATTTTGCACAAATAACTTTATATATGGTAGTATTTTCTTTGCTTCATGTTGTTAGAGGTAAATTCTTGTCTTTAAGTAGTGAGTGGTATGAGTTGAAAGTTTGAGGATGGAGTGCTGATTTTTACTGTGAAGTGAAATGACTGAAAATATGAATGTTCAACACCTGAAAGTTTACAAGTGTTCCTGTTATTTGATAGAATGAACCCAAACACTCTCTAGATCACTATAAAAAAATATACTTTAGAATGGACAATGAGCCTTCAACTTACAACAAAAAATAATAATAAAAGATGAGTATTATGAAAACTGTTTGTTCAAATTCTGCTGTTGCTATCTCTCTCCACAGTGTGTCACTATCTCAGCATGCCAGTACTGTGAAAATGTGACCAGCTGCCAAAATTAGTAACTTACTTCAAAATTAATAAAACAACTATGGGCTACACAAGGGTGGTGACGTTCAGAATGCTCGTCATTGAGGTATGAAACTTAGCACTAAAAGCACATTTATCACTGGCACCAGTGTCCCGCCAGAACAGAAGTGATCTCTTGGATGGAGAGTGCAGCCAGCTACCTATACAAACTTCGTCTGTTCTACAATACTGATATGTATACAAACATTGAATATTCTAGAGTATACAAACATAAGACATTTCAAGAACCTTCCAGAAACGATAAATACTAAATAGTGAATTATTGCAGTTTGTTGGGCTTGAACTGGTGACACAAAGCATGCCAGGCAGCGACACTAATCACTATGCCACACTGCATGTACCTCAGCTCATGGTGTTGCTCCCTCTCCAGAAGAAACCACAACCTTATGTTTCAGAAGTTCTCACTAAACCTGACTACAGTATAGTGGGTCCAGATCTTGCCGATGGTGGTCCTCTGGATCCTTGCAATCTAATCATGTTGTTATGTCCTCTTCACTAAGACGAGCATCAAAGAAAGCCTCTCCAGTTGGAGCTTCACAATGATTGAGTGGGTCCGGAGTTTCCTTGAACTTCCATCATCAATGTGTGGCTCTGTACTATAGTAGAACTTCATATGGAAGACATGAATGATACCTCTGCTCCTTTTGTCTTCCTTATGAAGAAAACTATATAACCCAAAATAGGGTTTCAGTAACCTTTCCGATAGTCCTAGTATGTGAATAACATAAAAATCCAAACCAAGTCTCCTAGTCTGTATCTCACTGGCCAATGCTTGGCATTGTAGCACTCTCAGTATTTCTCCTAAGGTGTACAGGGTACATATGTAAACCAGCTCTTTGCTTCTGTGGTCTTGGTGGTGAGGTGTTAAGGTAATGATCCTGAGTATCATTTAGTTGAAACAAAAACAGTGTATCCAGTGTCATTTCAGTCTTGTGACCCTAGAGCAGTAAGAATGATGTGAAACATGTAATGTCTTGCTTCACTGTGTTATATGCAAATGCCACAATGGACAGTACTGTATCCCTATTTCTATGTTTAACATCAAGTAAACTGAGAGCATATCTACCAACATCTTGTTAGTGTTCTGCAAGGCCATTTGCTGTGGATGGTAGGCAGTTTTCATTCTGTGGTTGATATTTCAAGAACCTTCCAGGAATGATATATTTTAAATAACAAATAAATGCTGGTGGTTGGATTCGAACTGGTGACCCACAGCATGCAGCCAGTGACACTAAGTACTATGCCACACTGCATGTACCACAGCTTGTATCAATAAATCAAATATCATATTACATAGAAACAGTAATAGAGAAGGGGGAGTGACTCTATATATAAGTGAAGCAGGTGGTAGACTTCAGTTTATTGGTAGAATACTGGGGAAGTGCAATCAGTCTACAGAGAAGGTTGCTGCTTACAGATCACTTGTGTGATCGACTCTAGAATATTGCTCAAATTGCGTGAGATCCATACCACATGGGATGAACAGGGGATACTGAATGTATATACTGAAGTGCAGCATGAATGGTCACAGGGTTGTCTGATCCATAGGAGAATGGAACATGAGGAAACTCCAATAGCTGGCACAATGGGACATACTCTCTGTCATACACCTCACAGTGGCTTGCAGAGTGTAGATGTAGATGTAGAGTAGGGTGTAGAGATCAAATTAGGTATGGGGGACCATCATTTGTAAAAAAAAAAAAAAAAAAAAAAAAAAAAAAAAAAAAAAAAATTGGCAGACTGGAAAAGGAGACAGAAAAGTTGGGGCATTGAGTAAATGGCGCCAAAACACAATATTTCTTTGCTTCCAGGTGAAACATTTCTGTTAAAGAGAAATACAAACTGAATGGAGCCAGCTATGAGAGATGTGAGAAGTTCCAGTATTCATGAAAGCTGGTGACCGATGATAACAGTGTAAGAGGAAGAAGTAAAAGCAAGGAATATTATGAGAAATAGAGCTTACTGGGCCCTGATAAAGATTATTCAGTTACATAACCTGAGCAGAGTATTGGAGGCAATTGTCTGTCAAACAGTTATAAGGCTGGTGGTAACTAATGTATGGCTCAGAGATCTGGACAATGACTGTGGCAGACAAGGAGTTCCTGAGAAGGAGGGAAAGGAAAATATTAAGAAAGATTTATGGAGAAGTGAATGAGACAGGACAATGGAGAATACAGAAAAACAAGGAACTGAAAGAACTATACAGTTATGCTGACCTAATTTTGGAAATCGACAGCAACAGATTAAGTTGGATGGGGCATGTAGAGTGAATGTCAGAGAATGAGTCTGTCAAGGAGATCTACAGAGGAAGTGCAGGTGGCAGAAGGTGCAAGGGGAGACCATGGAAATGATGCCTGGAACATGTGGCAAATGACTGGAGAAAGATGCTTGTGATCACCAGGTTTGGACTGTGATTGACAGAGAGGTCAAGACCCTACATGGGCTTCAGCACCAAAGGGTAAGTAAGTAAGTAAGAAAGAAAGATCATCATTTGCACATAAATCCAGTGTACCAAACACTCTCGACTTGCATGTGTCATTTACTCAGAAATATGTGTAGTTCGGAGCAAAGTATTTCTAGTCTTCATTTAGGAAATATTTCCTAACGTCTTGAACCATTTTTTGTACTCTTTATCTTTTCTAGCTATTATTTAGTTTCCCTTCCAGTTTGCAAGGTACTGTATTCCCTTAAATGATCTTTGACTTTCTCATGGCTTTTTCTTTAGTTTATAATTAATTTATTATGTAGCTATTCTCAAATAATCACACACATTTATAACTGAATTCATAAAATTTAATTTTTGCATCTAATTTTTGTACATTTTATCCCATTCTTCATCTATAAATTATTTTAAAAAATAAGGTGACTCAGCAGCTGCACAACAAGACGAAAAGGTTTAGAGGGTAGAGGATATAAGAGAATGTTATACATCAGTTATCCTGCAATTACTTTACAGCATTCCATGTGGCCACAAAAAGTAACCAACTGTCTACTCGCGTGAGTGGACAGTGCTAAACTGTGACAAACCGCAACATGCCAGTTGCCGAACATGTTGTGCACCATGACACAGATGAATTAAATGCTGCATCACTAAGCAAGTTATTTGGATAACCCTTTCCAGCACATGTTTCTCCCAACTATGCAGTTTGGAATAGTCTCTCCAGTACATCTGTATGCTCTACACTGTGAACTTCTTTTCTCTTGTTGTACAGCCACTGAGTCATCTGTCAAAAGATATGTCTTCTTGTGAGTCACTACCTCCTCTCCACTTCCATCAGCCCAGGCAACTGATCTCAGTAATCATTCTTCCACAGCTGTGGGAGTGTGTGATTGAGTGTATGTGTGGTTGTATGTGTGTGGATGTATGTACTATTGCTAGAAAAAAAGCAACAGCTTGAAATCTAGTGTAAATACTGTTTTATGTTACTCATGTCTAAGCATCACACATCCGTAGGGCCTGGATTTTAATAACGGGTCAAATATTTTCCTGAACTTTATGGTGAATTTTACAACAATTTATGCACAAATCAAGGTGTAGATAAAAGGTGTATACTTATTGTGCACATACAGTCATAGTTATACCTTTTTCTGTAATAGGTAATATTTCGGCCAACTTTTGCCATAATAGGTCATAATTAGGCCAGATTTTGCCAAAAATTCATTTATTTGTCATATCTTTGAGGAAGCCAACAAAGGCACCTCCCAACGTAACATGTGTCAGGCATGTGGACCTAATATGTGTCACACATGTGGTCATTCTATTCAGTTTGAATATACACTCAGTCTGATTCAACATGCTCAAAGTAAAGTGCTGCTACAACGTAAAGATGTGATGTGTTCATGTTTTTGGAGAGAATTTGTTCAACATTTCTGGCGAAATAATTGATTTTTGAACTATGTGAAGTTAAAGTTAGTGCAGAAAAGCAGTTTAATGTCCAACAAAATGGTAATAATGCCAAACACAGTAACTGTGTGAAGAGAAGTGATGAAACTGATAGGAGACAAACATTATTATTTGAGCATACAGGCCCCTCTTCAGCCATGCAGTCATTCTTCAAGGACTTGTGTGAGATGATGGTGTCTTGCACTGTCCCATTTCAGAAGCTGAAGAATCTATGCTTCAGACGGTCAGACAGTTCTTGAGGAAATACACAACACATCCTGTTCCCAATGAACCTACATTGAGAAAGAACTATTTATCTATGTGCTGTGAGGAGGTGCTTAACAGAATACAAATTAATGCTACTGACTGAAAGGAATGGAATCTCTGAGATGAAACCACTGATGGGAGTGGGGATTTCATTGCAAATTTTGTTGTTGCTATTCTTCATTGATTTCATCTCCATCACCCATTCATTTCGTTTCACCAAATCTAAACTGCATATATGGGTACACCAGTCCATTCCTCTATGTCAGGGCTGTAGTGGCTGGCTAGCTGTGGGGTGTCAGTTGCTTTACAACACACAAACAAATGTTTTCAGTGGACATGAGATCTGAAAAATGTGATCGCAAGGACAACAGTCAAACATGTCTTATTGAAATAAGTCAGGACAGCAAGGTCAACATGCATTCTTGTGTTATCACATTGAAAGATAATATCATGAAGACCTCGAAGATATAGTGAAGCCACTGGCCATAACACATTAGAAATTTAATAACTACAGTCCAAATTATTGGCTATGTGAATGAGAGGTAATCACATTGTGCACCCAGTGTCATCCAGTACCATAACGCCAGGTGCTGGCCAATATGGTGCACCACTTTTGGCATGCCCCACTATGATGCTGCATCAAGGGAAGCCGCAACAGAAGCCATGGTGCTGAAAGCCTGTGGTGGTCCGTGTTATATCATACCTGTCCATGAGAATGATTGGAAAGAACTCAGCAGTGCCCAGGAAGTCTATCACTGGGTGATGACTTAGACATTAAAGTACAATAGCTGACAGAGGCCATACATTCTGCATTGGAGTTGCTGACACCTATCAAGAAAGGTCCTTCTAGAGGAATACCTTCCATCTGCAACAATTAAGATTTGAAACAAGAAGAAAGCTGAAGTAATATAATTCTTATGTGACCAAATGAATATCTACTTGTTCGAGTGTCTCTTGCAAGGAAGGGCTCCTGCACTGCGGAAGAACATTGAGGTGGTGGTTATCAGTAAAGGGAAAGAAAAGGATCTGATGAAACCAAAATTGTACAGACCAATTTGTCTTCTGGATGATCTTGGTAAGACATCTGAAAAACCTATTATGCCGAAGATTGAAAGATGACAGAGTACTACTTGTTTCAGCCCTCACCAGTATCGGCTTAGAAGAGGCAAGTCAACTGAAGGGTTCAGAAGAGGCAAGTCAACTGGAGATGCAGTTAATAAGAGGACGTCGCTAGTGACAGATACTGATTTGACATACGCTCTTGCAATGATGACTGATATTACTGGTGTTTTCAATTACCTATTATGGCTGCCTTTCTTTGGTCGCCTTAGGATGATGGAGCATCCAGAGAAACACAACTTTAATATGTCCAGGAAACGAAATAACAAAGACATAACGAAAGGTTTTCGGCAGGGCTCAGTGTGTGATCCAGAGTTTTGGGATACAGTGTTGGAACCCATACTACCAAAGTTACATGACAGCAATAAGAAGTGAACTGGTAGCATTTGCAGATGACTTGCTGTTTGTTGAAAGTGGTGACCCCAGAAGAATTATAGAAGATAAATGTAATGCAGCACTCCTTGACATTGAAGTATGGTGTAGAAGTGTGAAATTGTCACAGGCACCTTACAAAACCATATATCTCTTGCTGAAAGGGAATCTAGCAGTACGTCCAAAGATGAAACTAAATGATGTAACTATCAGAAGAAGCGTAGTCACGAGGTATCTAGGGATATTCATGGATGAACGTTGAACTTTGCACATCACATTGAGGAGGCAGCAGGAAAGGTACTGAAATGATGAACAAAATTATAACCATTACAAACAAGCAATTTCAACTTGAACACAATCAGAGCATGCCACCAATCTATATTAGCATCAGTTGTAGGATATGGCGTGAGCATTTGGGTTCATAGATTTTAGTTTATGAAGCCAGTTTCATCAGTGAAAAGAGTTCAAGAAGAAGTTGTATTAAGATTAACAAATGCCAAATGCACTACCCCGAATGATGCATTGTTGGTAATTCTGGAAGTATGGACACTGGATTTGGAAATTAGGAAAAGGGAAGCATTTTATTGGTTAAAGAAAGGCAATCAAATGGAAGTACAGAAGATACTTGGAACTGTGGCCAGTACAAAAAAGTTGACACAAGATCACATATTGCAGCAGTGGAAAAATGAATGTGACTCTTCAGGCACTGGAAAGGGGGAAGGGGATGGAGGGAGGGAGAGGGGGAGGGAGGGGGAGGGAGGGGGAGAGAGTAAGTGAGTGAGTGAGTGAGTGAGTGAGAGAGAGAGAGAGAGAGAGAGAGAGAGAGAGAGAGATTTCTTCACCCTTCAGATTGACTTATGCATTACCAGATTGGTCATGGCCTGTATGCTACATACCTGTAAAAAACCAAAGACAGATTAATGAGAGATGTGCGGGCACTCCAAAGCACACATTGTGGGATGACATAGTGGGTAATGGCCATGAGGCATTAATGATGCTGGATCCCAGAACAGCACTGAGAACAAGTCAGCCTGGTGCAGCTTGTACGATAGTGTGGCCACAGTAGCCAGAAAAGTAAAGGAAGACTTCGCAAGGCACTCAGCTGCACGGCAGTATGCTGATGTCCCATCTCATCTGGATACTCTACAAATGAAGGGAAGACAATGGAGATCGGTGACCACTGAATGAAATGTGTTTTCAAGAATCTACATTGTGTTGATGCAAGGAAGGGTGAATTCTATGACATTGCATGGTCATTAGTGTGTAGGAATACAAATGATATATGCAATAAGTGCAGCAGATGTAAAAAGGAAGAAGGAAGGACTAAAAATTATGACTGAGCAGTCTCAGATAAATCCAATACAAGCAAACTATGATGCCTATAGGGACAAGAAGAGATCACACAAGAAATTGATAAAAGAAACCAAATCCAGTTACTAAATCAACAAAATAATAGCTTCTAATAATATCGTATAGACCTTATTGCCACAATAAAGAAGGAGAGGGAAAGTGTGGACATGAAAAACAGTAAGAGCATAACTATCAAGAAATTTGGGAAGAAAATCATAGATCCTAAAAATGTGTGTAATATTTTAAAACAGCATTATGTCAAGGAGGTGGACAAATTAATAAAGAAAAAGTCTCCTGACACAATGCATGCAAAGTACTCCTCACAAGACAAAATGTTTGTTCCTTCTCCCAACAAATGAACCTGAATTAGTAAAGAAAAATACACCACTTAAAAAAATAAAATAAAATAAACTAAGGGGCTACACAGTATAACTTTTGGACTAATTGAATGCTGCCTCCAGTGGGCGGTAAGTCTCTGACTTTTTTAATAAACTTAGCCATAGAAGAAGGAAAAAGGGTAAACGATCCCCATTTTGAAAGGAGGCAGCAAGGAATATCCAGGAAATTACCATGCAGTGGCTATTACACCTGTCTTATCTAAAATAATAGCGAGTGTAATTAAAGATAGAATAGTAAATTTTATAGAAATATGAAATACTTTGAACGATACACAGCTGGGTTTAGGAAGGATAGATCTAACAGTATAGCAATAGCTCAATTTATATTGTTTGGAACAAAGGCACTAGACTGACAAAAGAAAATTTGTGGTACACATCTTGACCTTCCAAAGGCCTATGTATGCCACAACATATTATTAGAAGAGCTTAAGTGTTATGGCATTAGGGGGAATGCAGCCTATATCATAAAATCATTCATGATAATTAGAGAACAGTGTGTAGAAGTAAAACAAAATAAGAACAATAATATTACAAATGTCTATTCAGATTACACACACACAAAATTTCTAGCTTTCGCAACCAATGGTTGCTTCTTCAGGAAAGAGGGAAGGAGAGGGAAAGACGAAAGGATGTGGCTTTTAAGGGAGAGGGTAAGGAGTCACTCCAATCCCGGGAGTGGAAAGACTTACCTTAGGGGAAAAAAAGGATAGGTATATAATCGCGCGCACGCACACACACACACACACACACACACATCCATCCACACATATACAGACACAAGCAGACATATTTAAAGGCAAAGAGTTTGGGCAGAGATGTCAGTTGAGGTGGAAGTGCAGGGGCAAAGATGATGTTGAATGACAGGTGAGGTATGAGTGGCAGCAACTTGAAATTAGTGGAAATTGAGGACTGGTGGATAACGAGAAGAGAGGATATATTGAAGGGCAAGTTCCCATCTCCGGAGTTCGGATAGGTTGGTGTTGGTGGGAAGTATCCAGATAACCCTGACGGTGTAACACTGTGCCAAGATGTGCTGGCCGTGCACCAAGGCATGTTTAGCCACAGGGTGATCCTCATTACCAACAAACACTGTCTGCCTGTGTCCATTCATGCGAATGGACAGTTTGTTGCTGGTCATTCCCACATAGAAAGCATCACAGTGTAGGCAGGTCAGTTTGTAAATCACGTGGGTGCTTTCACACATGGCTCTGCCTTTGATCGTGTACACCTTCCGGGTTACAGGACTGGAGTAGGTGGTGGTGGGAGGGTGCATAGAACAGGTTGTACACGGGGGGCAGTTACAAGGGTAGGAGCCAGAGGGTAGGGAAGGTGGTTTGGGGATTTCATAGGGAGAACCAAGAGGTTACGAAGGTTAGGTGGACGGCGGAAAGACACTCTTGGTGGAGTGGGGAGGATTTCATGAAGGATGGATCTCATTTCGGGGCAGGATTTTAGGAAGTCGTATCCCTGCTGGAGAGCCACATTCAGAGTCTGATCCAGTCCCGGGAAGTATCCTGTCACAAGTGGGGCACTTTTGGGGTTCTCTTGTGAGAGGTTCTGGGTTTGAGGGGATGAGAAAGTGGCTCTGGTTATTTGCTTCTGTACCAGGTCGGGAGGGTAGTTGTGGGATGCGAAAGCTGTTTTCAGGTTGTTGGTGTAATGGTTCAGGGATTCATGACTGGAGCAGATTCATTTGCCACGAAGGCCTAGGCTGTAGGGAAGGGACCGTTTGATATGGAATGGGTGGCAGCTATCATAATGGAGGTACTGTTGCTTGTTGGTGGGTTTGATGTGGGCGGATGTGTGAAGCTGGCCATTGGACAATGTACTATGTACTATGGTCTAGTCTATACACAAATTTCATATTGTAAAATTCTGTAGATGTTTACATACAAAAAGTACTAAAACTGCAAGAAAAGGCTGCAAGGTGCATAACAAAATTATCACCTTGATATCCCTACAGAAATAAATTCAATGAACTAAACAAAGTACCACTAGCATCACTGCACATATATGGCACAATTATCTAAGTAAAAAGTAACTATGCTGCATTTTTAAACAGATATATACACAACTATAACACACAAAATAAAAATGGTTATTATAGTGAAGGAAGTAATCTCAAATTAACTGACAAAGAGTCTGTAAAAACAGGATGCCTTATATACAATAGATTGCAAACTATATAAAGATAACTGGAAACATGTCTGTTTTCAAAAATTAACTAAAAGATCACTTGATTTAAATTTGTCCATACAGTGTTAAAGAATGTCTTTCAATGAAAAACTAGTGTGATGTTTCACATGTAACTGTGCAAATATGCGAACTTTTTCAGAAAGCATAAAGTCACTTTAATATCTTTTGAGGAAATTAAGTCATTTTACTGACATATTACGTAGCAGTGTAATTTTGATACTCGTAGTTGTGTAATTTTTCAAACTTCATGTAAACATGACATGTCCAATACCACTGTGCAGAAGGGCCCATGGACATAAATAAATCAAAGTGCCTCAGCATGGGTAGACTTTGCAGTGACTGGTAGTTTGATGAAAGTAGGAGTATCATAGCGCCTCCAACAGTGTAGTTGTTACCTCTTAAGTCTCTCAAAATTATGTCCAGCAACTCGATAGCTTCCTGTTGGACCAAGGTGTAGTCATCCCAAATGATGATTTTACATGACTTTAGCACCAATGCGTGACCACCTGCCTTGCTTATTTTGCAAGATGGATTTTCATGTCTTGCAAATATCAAGTGGCAAATGAAGCCCAAAAAGAGTAGTCCTCACTCCCTCTAGTAATGTTGCTGCAATGCCAGAGGTGGCAATGACAAGACCAACCACTGTCTGAGCTCTGACTTCAGCCATAATTAAATTTACTAAAACCGTCTTTCCTGTGCCTCCAAATAAAAATTACACCACTCTACTGTTGCGAAACGGAATCCATGATAATCTGTCATGCATCTTCTTGGTCCTCATTCAGTTGTAGCCTCTTCTTTACGTGGCTTACATAAATACACAACTGTAGTTTGTTACCCGTATATAATCAGTGGGAGGTACATGCTGTCAGTTACATACTGGTGCAGGCAGAACATGCTGAGGTAACATTTTGTTGATCATTGCCACATATTTGGCTTCAAAGTGCTCAAAATCTGAAACTCTTCCTCCAGAGTGTAGCAAGTATATTCTCACTCATTACCTCCTTATACTCCTCCCATAGCAATTTGGGATTAGATGGACTGCATGTCACCAATATTATAATGAAAAGGTTCCTATTGTGCCAAAGAAATTACAGCAATTCCATGTCATGCAATGGGTCAACCCAGTGCCAGTCTCCTTCCAGTAACCACAAATTGTGACTTGCCTCTCTAAAAGGTTCATAGACTTCGTTGTTTACCATTTTCAGCTCTTTGAACGATACTGGTCATAGAGCCGAGTACAAAAGCATCCACAGGAAATAACATTCTGCCTTATTAGAGTGAACTGTTTACACCCTATCCAACACTGCTTACTTTCAAGAGCATCATGTTTGGGAGCAGGTTGGTCAAGTCGTCTTCTGCAGAATACTTTCCTTGATTTATTCCATGTGTAATACTTATATATCTCAGGACACAACACAAAGCTCATGCTGATGGCCGGTGCTGACATAAATGAAAGAATGCCATCAATGTTGTGTGTAGTGGTTTATTGGCCACTTTTCTGAAATACACTCTCTGACCATTTTCCAAGTGGACACTTGGGTGTATGACATTGGGTGTTGTTCGTGAATTGGAATTCCAGATATTCACCAAATGGCTTTATTGTTGCTGTTGTAATTTTCCACCTGGTACTGCACAGCTTCATCTCTCTTTGCTCATTGGAAATACTGAAATCTGCAATGTCACTACCTTTGCTGACATATCTGCATATGTATTTAATCGATTTCACACTGCTGCAGTACTCCCCATTAACGTGTGTGTGTGTGTGTGTGTGTGTGTGTGTGTGTGTCAAACACTTTTGTCAATAGAGGTGGATGCAGCACAATCCAACCATTATAAGTTTCTATTTCTGTGTGGCTGAGCATATGTATTTTAACAGTGAAACCTTCAGGGTCTGGCTGCCAACATTTGTATATTTGAGACCTGTCAAATGTAGTTTGTGTGTCCTCAGTCACTGTTCATGGATATTCCTTGGAACACTTTCTGTACTTCATACCTAAGAGTGTCAACTGATGTTGTCACATGGACTGTGAACCTTGCAGTTGTAACATCATGTTCATTTTTAAGTAATAAAAAACTGTTGTTGTCCAAGAGAAATGTTCTCAATAATTATTGTGAATCATGTGCTTCATTGCTGCTGGCTCAGTAACTGACCTTTGGCAAACACAACTTAGTCTCTGGCCAATTTGGTGGATTATTTGTGAACATAATAAACAAATCTCATCTCCCTTATATCCTGATATATGTTATCGCATCTTGGGTTTATTTGGGCATTTGTCTAGGACTGCCTGTAAACATAGATATGGTATTATCACCAATGCACTGTTTTTCCTACATCCTTGTCATTTGTCACAGCATCTCTGAGGTGGACATATTCTTCATTTCTCAGATATCAATGAACATGAATGTGTAGAGAATGTTCATTCTAGATACCTACATATGTACCAACAATGTCATTGCCAGCAGTTGATTATGTGATTCTGATAATGATCAGAATCACATAAGTCATTATGCATAAAACTCCACACCATACACTTTTTATTGGTTGGTTCCCCATTTGACAGTCTCTCCTGTTTCACATAGAAGTGACAGCATCCTCACCATGAGGAAATAGAATAGCGATTTGTAGACTGTCGTATGATTTATGGGTCTCTGAAATGTGTCAGTACTTTTGCTCTGGCATTAAGGTACGATGTCACTGTGATAGCAAATGCCTGTCATGACAACCACTGCAACCACATGGAGGATTGAAGTGCCATTTGTGTTCACCTTGTGGACATGGACCTTCCTGTATGAATACTTGGTACTCATCTGTTGGCACACATTCCAATGCAATTGTACAAATTTTGACGAGATTATTGTGTTGGTGAAACATTGTGAAGTTAAAATAATTTCACATCTTGTTCCTCCAACATATGCACATCTCTTGTCCATTTCCACTTCTTCATCTCCCATGAAATATAGCTGCAGAAATTTCCGTGGGTGATCTGATGGTGGCAGCATTGAACCTGTCTTGTGATAAATCTGCTCCTGTTCTGTAAATGTAGTTGGAAATGTAAGCTGTACAGTAACTGAAGAGATACTGAAAGATATAATTTGGAAGCAGGAATTGTATTTTCTAATGCTTTGAAGGAAATGTTTGAACTCTAATGTATCACCTGATGTGTAGTTGAGAAGTTCTTATGATGGAGGTTGCAGATAACAGATTCATTTATTTATTTAATCCTTTGACCATATGTAGTATGAAGTGTAAGATGATATTGGACTTAACTCTAGTCATTACAGAGAACAGTTTTCAAGATTATAAGTTATAAATTGCAAAAGTTGCTTATCTATACATTTACTGTAGTTCAAGTATCCAGTTATCGAACAAAAGCAGTGGTACTGTAGATATTCTCTGGTAGACTTTTCAAAAGCATTAAATTCTGTATACAATTTTACCATTTGGCAACTTACTGAAAAGTTTAATTCCCATAAAGTGTGTAATATTTTAGACATAAAACTAACGGACTAGATGGCTGCCACAGAAAGTACGTGGAAGTTATTCACTTAAGGCGGCCAATATAACCTGCTATGCCTCACAATTGTGAAGCCAACCATGTACATCATCTGGCAACACTGTAGGATGTGGAAGTGTGTGGAGGAAGTGCTGTCACTTTTGACAAACCATTATGGAGCAGTATGTGCTCATGGTCTATTGGTAAACGTCACACAATGTAGATATCACGTTACGAATTTCAGACCCCACAATGCATTATTTTAAAAAAATTGTATTTTGAGTGTCTGCTGAAGTTATGTCTGATGGAGCCTCAAAGATAATTCACTTCATTGTCTAACCCACAAGTAATAGCAAAAACATACAGAGAGAATTCTGCCAAACAGCTCATAGATCAGAACAGTTCACATTTGACAGTTTCCTTACCCTATAGTGGGTACTGCACATACACCAACTGCTGCCTAATGCCAGGTGCCATTTGACCAGGCAAAAGCATTGCAGTGCTATTAGTGTATTATCAACTGTAATTTTCTTACTTGCAATTCTAATTCTTATCTTGCAGTTATATAATGGATTATGCATGTTTGAAAGTTATGAACATTGTTCAAGAATCGTAAAATAGAGTCGCAAGTGGAAAAAAACCTAATATTTGAGACTATTGTGCACTACAGGTTTAGCAAAGGGGTGAAGGCAACAGACGCAGCTCAGCACCTTTGTATTCAGGGAAAAATGCTTTAGAAAAAACACATCAGAAAAGCATTTTCTTGTTTCCAAAAAAATCATTCTGGTATGAATGATTTTACTGTCAGGAAGTCTCAATAACAGTCACATGTGATGAAATGCGACCATTTAAAAATCATGTGACATTTGTACTCAAAGATGAGGTTCAGAATTTGGGAGTAGGAGTACTGCACGCTCTAATTCAAAGCAACAAAAGTTAAAAGGATGGCTACTGCTGCAGTTTTGCTTGAACATCATCAGTTCGCTCATTGAGAATTCCAATGCAGTATTGTTACTAGTGATGACTTATGATGCCTTTATGTTAACTTCTTCAGTACAAATTAATTGCTGAGTCCTAACAAAAGACATGCGCTCCGGCAAGTGGTAGTCTGAGCATAATACGAGGGTCACTCCAAAAGAAATGCACACTATTTTTTTTTTTTTTTTTAAATCCATCTTTTATTCTACACGTTTGAAGTTTTACAGTGTGTAGATACATCCTTTAGGAACAATATTTTCATTCTCTACATAATTTTCATCCCTCTCGACTGCCTTATGCCATCTTGGAACCAGCGCCTGTATTATCGCTAGATAAACTTCTGGACCACCCTGTTGGAGCCACTGTTTGGCAGCATGTACAAGGGAGTCATAATCTTCAAAACTTGTTCCATTAAGAGAGTCCTTCAGTTCCCCAAAGAGATGATAGTCACATGGAGCCAGGTCAGGACTGTAAGGCAGATGTTTCAGTGTTGTCCATCCAAGTTTTGTGATCGCTTTTTGACTGACATGTGGCCGTGCATTGTCGTGCAACAAAAAAAAAATCCTGCTTTTGCCAATGTGGTCAAACACGACTCAGTCAAGCTTGAAGTTTCTTTAGTGTCATCACATATGCATCAGAATTTATGGTGGTTCCACTTGGCATGATGTCCACAAGCAAGAGTCCTTCAGAATTGAAAAACACCATAGCCATAATGTTTCCAGCAGAAGGTTTGGTTTAGAATTTTTTTTTTTTCTTGGGCGAATTTGCATGATGCCACTCCACTGATTGCCTATTTGTCTCTGGTGAAAAATGATGTAGCCATGTTTTATCACCTGTCACAATTCTTCCAAGAAATTCACCTCCACCATTCTCGTACTGTTTCAAAAGTTCACTGCATACCGTTTTTCTTGTTTCTTTGTGAGCCACTGTCAACATCCTGGGAACCCACCTGGCACAAACCTTTTTTAACGCCAACACTTTCAGTATTCTGCAAACACTTCCTTCCCCTATCCTAATGTAGCATGACAGTTCGTTCACTGTGATGCGTCTGTCAGCAGTCACCAATTTGTTAACTCTCTGCACATTGTCTGGGGTGTCTGCAGTACAAGGCCTGCCGCTGCGAGGACAATCCTCAATATTGCCGTGCCCACTTTCATCACGTAACCTGCTTGCCCACCGACTAACTGTACTGCGATCGACAGCAGCATCTCCATACAACTTTTTCAACCTCTTTTGGACGTTTCCCACTGTCTCGTTTTCACAGCACAGGAATTCTATGACAGCACGTTGCTTCTGACGTACGTCAAGTGTAGCAGCCATCTTGAAGACATGCTGTGATGGCGCCGCTCATGGAAACAGGTTGAACTAAGTTTGAAAACAAGCGGGAAGGATGTATCTACACACTGAAAAACTTTCACACATGCAGAATGAAAACTGTATTTGTACAAAAATAGTGTGCATTTCTTTTGGAGTGACCCTCATACTCTGCAGCCAGTGGCTTGAAAAGGGTGTTGTGTGCTACGAACCCATCCACGTGGGTGTGCCTATCACAGATGGTATTTGTTGCCAACAACTAAGACATCTTTTGTTCACATGTAAGAAAACCAACAAAAATGTATCACTTGTTGCTGCTATAATGCACTCTTCTGATATCACAAACAAGGCTGTCCACAAATTTCTTTTAATAGTCATCCTCACACAGTTATTTTTCTGTTCTTATAATCTCAAATGTTGACCATTCTTGCTTCTTACCAAAGAAGCATCAAGAAAATATCTTTCTGGACAAAACTATATTTCAAACTTGGTTGGATGACATCTTTATCTCATATCCAGTAGAAATCTAAAGACGTGGAATTGCTAAACTACCAGAGCATTATCAGACTGTTTTAGATAATGTGAGATAGATGATTAATTTCTGTTGTATCTCAGGTGGTCACAACAGTAATTCACAGATTAGGAAGCAGGAGACAGAGCATGGTAGTTGGGTGCACTATAGAATATCAACATACAGTGTTGTAATTGAGAAGCAGTCATGTAGAACATAAAAAGTATTTCCAATCTCTGAATAGTCTTTGTCAACAGAACAGCAAACTATCTTTCTACGTGCACTGGTTCTTGCAGACCTAACTAACTATGACACTGGCAGCTGCTGTCCTGTGGACCTGAGCTGTTGAACTGAGGAGACAAACTGCACTACTGAACTAGTCCCCCAGTGCTCTCATTGTTGACCTTTATGCCTGTGCCGGAGAGGGCACTGGTGTCGTGTAGTCTTCCCAGACAAGGGATGTGCGATGCCCAATTTACGTACACTGCCACCCCTCAGGAAGCACAGATACTGACGTTAGGGCTGGTGGGCTTTTGATGACCAGCACATGAGAGGTGTCTTACGATGACACCGCAATGTCTCTCTGATGTAAAGTAATGGAAAAAGCCATTAGATCATACACTGTACTAATACAAATAAAATACTGATTACCTTGAAAATCATACATCAAAAATCTTTTGTAATAAAGCACAAATAACACAAATGTGCTTATATTGTCATGAATTAGCAAGATATTACTCACATCAGGTTTCAAAACAGTGTATGTTTACTTGCTGTCTTATGTCACTCCCAGGTAGTATAAAAATGTGGCAGTTCATAAACAAAATAAATACAATTTCCATATTCATTTTCGATCTGACTGCCTGTAGCTATCATAAAACTGATAAAATCTGACCTTCAGCAAGTCCTGAAATGAGAGTGATCACATTACCTCAGAGGTACAGAATTTATCGCTCCCATATTGTCTCAGTGGTGGCTACGATAGCTACATTATGGCATTCCAATTTCCCTGTGAAGCTACTTCCCTGGACAAAACCATAAATTGATAACATTATCTCACATCTCATGTATAAATTGCTCAGTTTATGCAATGAAAATGACATAAATAGATCAAGTGATCTGGTGTTCTGGGCACACTCTTGAGACTGTAGATCTCAGGATATTGAATTCCTTAACAATTTCCTAAATTGAATGTCCCACACTTCTATCACATACTACCATTCCGCATTCAAAGTTTGTTAATTCCTGTTGTGCGACCTTAATCCGGTCAGAAACCTTTAGCAGGATAATTCTGAGCCATCCAGGAAGTAACACGTTGTGCACAGAGTTTACCAAATATATCTTGTATTGTTGACAAGATTCACTTACAGTACTAGCAGGAAGAATACCAGCAGATTTGTGTCCCTGAGTCAGCCACAATGTGACTACAGATTCTGTCTCCAAGGTGCAGCTGCCACGAGTCAGAATAACAAAAGTATATGTCACGGAGTCTTATTCACATTTCTGTAACTAGATTTAGGGTTAGAGTGTAGTTACACTATGTGATCTTACAGGTACTCCATATCAGCTACCTCAGTAGTCATTAGACATCCTAACATAGCAGAATGGGGCACTCTGCGCAACTCATGGTTTTCCAACAGGGTCAGGTGATTGGGTGTCACTTGCGCCATATGTCTGTACGTGAGATTTCCACTCTCATAAACATCCCTAGGTCTACTGTTTCCGATGTGATAGTGAAGTGGAAACATGAAGGGACACATACAGCACAAAAGTGTACAGACCGACCTTGTCTGTTGACCGACAGAGACCGCCGACAGTTGAAGAGGGTCGCAATGTCTAATACGCAGACATCTGTCCACATCATCATACAGGAATTCCAAACAGCATCAGGATCCACTGCAAGTACTATGGCAGTTAGACAGGAGGTGAGAAAATGTGGGATTTTAGAATTTATGCCTCCCTGGTGTGTGAATATCTTTTGTGTTGCTATGGGCAACTACGACCCTATGTTTGATTTTATTCTGTGTATTGAGCTTTATGTGTGTAATTCATGTAGCTTACTTAATGTATTAATAAATGGTTCCAATCAGAAACCACATGTAAATTACTGTGCTAAAAGGTTATGGGCCCAGAATTATAAATCGGCATCATATTCTAAAAAAAATTATGAGATCACCAGCTTGGAAAAATTAGCAGCAGTACACGGTAATTTGGAACGACGTAATCACTAAAATCATGGTGCCAGTAACTACCACTTCATTGCCTATGATCGAAAAACTGATGGGAAGAGGAAACTACAGTACCTGACAGTTCGCTATGCAAACATATTTAGAATACAAACAATTGTGGGGATGCGTCACTGGCGAAGTACAGGATGCAACAAAAGTTTGTACATTTATTTCATTTTTTTATTTATTTATTTCTTACTCCATCGATCCAGCTGTGATAAACTCACAAGGATATAGAGTGTGTCAGTAAACAACCAATACAAAGGTAGTAGTAAAGCAGTCAATCAGACGAAACTAATACAACATGTTTGCTATACACATTTGTGGTAAGAGTGACAGATTACACCAAACGTTACACATAGAAAGTGAAAACAAATTAAAAACCAGTAAAAATGTCTATGAATGTTACAGAGATTAGATTAGATTAATACTTGTTCCATAGATCATGAATACGACACTTTGTAATGATGTGGAACATGTCAGGTTAATGAAAGATGTCTGTACAAGATATTACATTACACAAAATATTGCATTACACTAATGCTTAAGTTAGTTTTTTCCCTCCCTTAATTTATATCTAAAAATTCAGCCAATGAGTAGAAGGAGTTGTCATCTATAAATTCTTTTAATTTATTTTTAAATGTTGGTTGACTATCTGTCAGGCTTTTGATGCTGTTTGGTAGGTGACCAAAGACTTTTGTGGCAGCATAATTTACCCCCTTCTGTGCCAAAGTCAGATTTAACCCTGCATAGTGAAGATCATCCTTTCTCCTGGTGTTATAGCTATGCACACTGCTATTGCTTTTGAACTGGGCTGGATTATTAAAAACAAATTTCATAAGTGAATATATATACTGTGAGGTTACTGTGAGGATCCCTAGATCCTTAAATAGATGTCTGCAAGATGACCGTGGGTGGGCTCCAGCAATTATTCTGATTACACGTTTTTGAGCAATGAATACTTTTCTTACCCCAGAATATGATACCATATGAAAGCAGTGAATGAAAGTAGGCATAGCAAGCTAATTTACTGAGATTCTTATCACCAAAATTTGCAATAATCCTAATAGCATACGTAGCCGAACTCAGACGTTTCAGCAGACCATCAATGTGATGCTTCCAGTTTAACCTCTCATCAATGGACACACCTAAAAATTTTGAAAATTCTACCTTAGCTACAGACTTCTGTTCAAAGTCTATATTTATTACTGGAGTTGTGCCATTTACTGTACGGAACTGTATATACTGTGTTTTATCAAAATTTAAAGAGAGTCCGTTTGCTGAGAACAACTTAATAATTTTGTGAAAAACATCATTTACCATTACATCACTTAGTTCTTGGTTTTTGGATGTTATTACTATACTTGTATCATCAGCAAAAAGAACTAACTTTGCATCCTCATCAATATGGAATGGTAAGTCATTAATGTACACTCCTGGAAATTGAAATAAGAACACCGTGAATTCATTGTCCCAGGAAGGGGAAACTTTATTGACACATTCCTGGGGTCAGATACATCACATGATCACACTGACAGAACCACAGGCACATAGACACAGGCAACAGAGCATGCACAATGTCGGCACTAGTACAGTGTATATCCACCTTTCGCAGCAATGCAGGCTGCTATTCTCCCATGGAGACGATCGTAGAGATGCTGGATGTAGTCCTGTGGAACGGCTTGCCATGCCAATTCCACCTGGCGCCTCAGGTGGACCAGCGTTCGTGCAGACCGCGTGAGACGACGCTTCATCCAGTCCCAAACATGCTCAATGGGGGACAGATCCGGAGATCTTGCTGGCCAGGGTAGTTGACTTACACCTTCTAGAGCACGTTGGGTGGCACGGGATACATGCGGACGTGCATTGTCCTGTTGGAACAGCAAGTTCCCTTGCCGGTCTAGGAATGGTAGAACGATGGGTTCGATGATGGTTTGGATGTACCGTGCACTATTCAGTGTCCCCTCGACGATCACCAGAGGTGTACGGCCAGTGTAGGAGATCGCTCCCCACACCTTGATGCCGGGTGTTGGCCCTGTGTGCCTCGGTCGTATGCAGTTCTGATTGTGGCGCTCATCTGCACGGCGCCAAACACGCATACGACCATCATTGGCACCAAGGCAGAAGCGACTCTCATCGCTGAAGACGACACGTCTCCATTCGTCCCTCCATTCACGCCTGTCGCGACACCACTGGAGGCGGGCTGCACGATGTTGGGGCGTGAGCGGAAGACGGCCTAACGGTGTGCGGGACCATAGCCCAGCTTCATGGAGATGGTTGCAAATGGTCCTCGCCGATACCCCAGGAGCAACAGTGTCCCTAATTTGCTGGGAAGTGGCGGTGCGGTCCCCTACGGCACTGCGTAGGATCCTACAGTCTTGGCGTGCATCCGTGCCTCGCTGCGGTCCGGTCCCAGGTCGACGGGCACGTGCACCTTCCGCCGACCACTGGCGACAACATCGATGTACTGTGGAGACCTCACGCCCCACGTGTTGAGCAATTCGGCGGTACGTCCACCCGGCCTCCCGCATGCCCACTATACGCCCTCACTCAAAGTCCGTCAACTGCACATACGGTTCACGTCCACGCTGTCGCGGCGTGCTACCAGTGTTAAAGACTGTGATGGAGCTCCGTATGCCACAGCAAACTGGCTGACACTGACAGCGGCGGTGCACAAATGCTGCACAGCTAGCGCCATTCGACGGCCAACACCGCGGTTCCTGGTGTGTTCGCTCTGCCGTGCGTGTGATCATTGCTTGTACAGCCCTCTCACAGTGTCCGGAGCAAGTATGGTGGGTCTGACACACCGGTGTCAATGTGTTCTTTTTTCCATTTCCAGGAGTGTATATCAAGAACAGTAAAGGGCCTAAGACTGAACCCTGTGGGACCCCGTGCTTGATAGCCCCCCAGTTTGAGGAATCAGCTGTTGTATTAACATTACCTGAACCACTTATTTCAACTTTCTGCATTCTTCCAGTTAAGTATGAATTAAACCATTTGTCCACTGCCCTCCTCAAACCATAATGATTTAGCTTCTCTAAAAGAATTCCATGATTTACACAGTCAAAGGCCTTTGAGAGATCACAAAAAATACCAATGGGTGATGTCCGGTTATTCAGAGCATTTAATATTTGATCAGTAAAGCGTATATAGCATTTTCTGTTGAAAAGCCTTTCTGAAAACCAAACTGACATTTTGTTAGTACTTTATTTTCACATATATGGGAGGCTACTCTTGAATACATTACTTTCTCAAAAATTTTTGATAGAGCTGTCAGAAGAGAGATTGGGCGATAGTTGTTGACATACGACGTATCCCCCTTTTTATGCAATGGTTTTACAATGGCATATTTCAGTCTATCGGGGAAAACACCCTGCTCCAAAGAGGTATTACATACGTGGCTGAGAATCCTACTTATCTGTGGGGAACAAGCTTTAAGTATCTTGCTGGAAATGCCATCAATTCCGTAAGAGCTTTTACTTTTCAGTGAGTTTATTATTTTACTGATTTCAGAGGGAGAGGTTCGTGGAAATACAGTTGTTTCAAACTGCACAGGTATGGCCTCTTCTATTAGAAGCCTTGCCTCTTCTAGTGAAGATCTAGATCCTACTTTCCCCACAACATTTAAAAAATGATTATTGAAAATATTTCCAATTTCAAATTGTTTGTTAGTACACTTGTCATTCAGTTTTATGGCACTAAAGTCTTCCTGTGCTCTTGGTTGCCCTGTTTCCCTTTCAATAATATTCCAAATTGCTTTAATTTTATTATCAGAGTTACTGATCTCAGACATGATACACATGCTTCTGGACTTTTTAATAACTTTTCTTATTACCATACAATAGTTTTTATAATATTGAACAATTTCGGCGTCAGTACTCCCTCTTGCTGTTAGATACAGTTCTCTTTTACGGTTGCAAGATATTCTTATTCCTTTAGTTAGCCAAGGTTTTTTATATGTTTTCTTGGAATTATGTTTCACTGTTTTCTTGGAAAAACAATTTTCAAATACCCTTAAAAATGTATCATGAAATAAGTTATATTTCAAGTTTGCATCGGGTTCCATATACACTTCACCCAGTCTAGCTCCTTTAGTCTTTCCCTAAAGTTTGCAGTATTTACATTGTTAATTGAACGCACTGCTTTGAAATTCTGATTTGATATACTGCATGGAGCTATGCCATGTACCGTAACCAGCTGTGCGCCATGATCTGAAAGACCATTCTCAACAGGATAAGCATTTATGTCCTTAAACTTATCTTGGTCTATAAAAAAGATATCTATCAATGTCCTGCTGTTCTTTGTTATCCGTGTAGGAAAATCAATGACGGAGCTCAAATTGAAAGAACTGAGTAATACTACAAGGTCATTCTTCCTATCATACTCTTTCAGGGAATCAACATTGAAATCCCCACAAATGATAATTTGCTTCCCCCTGTATGACAGATAGCACAACAAAGCATCCAAGTTTTCTAGAAATAGCTGGAAATTCCCTGAGGGGGACCTATACACTGTTACAATTATGAAAGTGCCATCATTTAGTTTTAGTTCAGTGGCACATGCTACCATATGTAGCTCTACACAAAATTTTTTAGTTTCTAAATGTTTTGCGCTGTGGAAGCTTTTGACATATATGGCAACTCCTCCTCTCATCATATTATCTCTACTTACATGTGCAGCTAATTTGTACCCATTGATGCTAACCTTTTGCATATCAGTGACAATGTGATGCTCAGACAGGCATAGTACGTCTATTACATTCTCAGTTTCTATATCTTCTAAACAAAGCAGAAGCTCATCAATTTTATTCTTCAATCCCCCAATATTTTGATGAAATATACTAACATTTTTCATTTCACTTTTGTGAGTATCTTGAACTTTTTTAACACCTTTAGTACTTGCCTGGTTGAGTTTCCCACTGGACACTGATCTTACACTAAATAAGAGTTACCACCATGAGATGTAGTTCCTCCCCCCTTTAAATTTCCTGGGTATGGTACCTACATCATTGTTCGAACTTAAACTATGGTGTATCACACTCAAAATATCTGGTCCACAGACCTAGGTGGCTTTTTCATTGTGGCTAAAACACTCTTCTAAACTGCAAAATGACCTTTCCAGTAGAAATTGCTTCAGGTGCTCCCTAAAGGAGTAATGCTTATCAAATTTGTTTTTAATATCTGGAGGGAGAACATTAAAAAAACTTTTGCACCAGAGAACTGCACATCCTTTTGCACCATAGTCAGGTTTTACATTCATTGTGGAAATCATACTTTCTCCTGGTATCATATCCATGGTATTCACTATTTCTTTTATGAAACTCAGTATTTTTGCAGCAGGAGCCAAAATTATACTCTCCGACAGTCTGTTGATATATGTTCACTTTCAAGATACATCTACAGCAAAAGAAGTGTGGGACAAGCTAAAGCAAGTTTACGAAGATTCTCGTCTCTTCAGAAGGATAGGGTAATTAAAAATGTTACTGTCAACCAGACATCAGCAGAAGAATATATGTCATAGATAATTTCCACGTCACAAAAATTAAATGGCTTGAATTTTGAAGTTAAAGAAGAATGGATTGGGTGTATTCTGCTTGCAGGATTACCAGATGAATATAAGCCTATAGTTATGAGCTTAGAAAATTCAAACGTGCCGATCACAGGAGACTCCATAAAAAATAAATTACTGCAAGAAATAAACAATGAAGCTTGTAAGAAACAATCGATTAGCGATGCTGCTCTGAAAGTCAACAAGAAAAAGAGCAATGTAATATTCAAAAAGGGTCCCAGGTGCGATAACTGCAACAGGTACAGGCATATGGCTAAAGACTGTCACTGCAAGAAGAAAAACAACGTAAAAACTTTGGCCAAGACAGCCAGCTACTAGACGCTTCTCACAACAGCAGCTGCAGGTAAAGATACACGGACAGAATGATACATAGACTCAGGTGCATCAGCGCACATCCTTGTAATGATAGTAGTGTTGAAGCATTGACAGGCTCGCAAGTTTTAATAGCAAATAATGAAAACTTACCCGTAAATGGTATAGGATCTTCATTTGAAGACGTTCTCACTGGTAACAAGAAAGCTAGAATCAAAGTAGAGGATATTCTGTATGTGCCTCAGCTAAGCACAAATCAACTGCCTGTTAGTAAAATAGTAGAGAAAGGTCATTTGATTTTATTTGACAAACAAGGCTGTCGTATTTACGGTGCATGCAAAAATATGGTTTTTAGCACAGTCTAACATAACAGTCGCGACACTTCGCCTCGATTTTGTTGCCTACTGCACCAGCAGTGTGCCAAGCAGCCAGTAAGTTAATCTGTTGAGTTTGGCGCGATCATGAAAGCGAATAGTAGTTGTGTATTTTGGTTTGTAGTATAGTTTTTACAAATGGGAGCATAGTGTAGCACAATAAATTGCAGCAATAACAAGAAGAAGATAGCACATCTGTCTTTTTTTTAGGTTTCCTGAAGACCCTGAGAGGTACATACCACCATGTTACTAGACTGCATGTCAGGATTCTCTTCAATCAATCAATCAGTCTCCTTATTCATCCGTTAAAATATACATTGTATGGATGTAGTCAATTACAATATAATTTCTTATCTTTAATTTGTTTCAAAAACTTGGATAATAAATACAAATATTTTATATCAGTGTATATAAATAATATTACTTTCCCATATTCAGATATTCTTCAATGCTATAAAAACTATGTGTTAGTAAAAATTGTTTAAGAACTACCTTGAATTTATGCAATTCTTTAATTTTCTTTGTTGTAGAAGGCAATGCACTGAAAAGTATTTTGGGCTGGTACTTGACACTTTTTTGGTAGAGTGCTCCTTTGTGGGTGTCTCTGTGAAAATCATCCCTGCTCCTTGTTTCATGGTTATGAACCTGATTATTTAATGTTGAAAATTCCTGGTGAGTTTTCAGAAAGCATAGACATTCATAGATGTGTAAGCTAGGAAGAGTCATTATTTTAAATTCTTTAAATATTTCCCTGCATGACACTCTGCAGGGTACCCCTTTCATTATTCTAATAGCCCTTTTTTGAAGTTTGAAAGCTTGTTTTGCTGTACTTGTATTTCCCCAGAAGATCACACCATATCTAAGCAAACTGTTCATGTAAGCATAATAGGCACACAGCAATGATTTCAGTGTTGCAGCATTCCCAAGGCATTCTTAGCACATAGCAGCATGTACTTAATTTTTTACTCAAAATTCCTAGATGCTTTTCCCATCTCACATGCTCATCCACCCATATACCAAGGAATTTTGTGTATGGAGCTTGTGCAATAACATAGTTCCCTAACTCAGCTTTTACTCCTCTTCTAGCTTTACTTTTAATATTATTGAAATTCATCAATACTGTTTTATCCTTATTTATGATCAAAGCATTATCACTAAATCATTTTCCTGTCTCATTTATTGTCCTAGAGACACTTTGCTGTAGATCGTCCTCAGTGTATCCTTTTATAAAAATGCGAGTATCATCAGCGAACATTACTTTTTCTGCAACTGTCAGATGGTTTGGCAAATCATTTATGTACACCAAGAACAACAGAGGGCCTAACACGGAACCCTGGGCCACTCTATAGCTAGTTTTTTTTTTTTTTTAATCTGAAAGATATTCTTTGCCTTCATGACATATTTGTACTTTCTGTTGTCTATCAGAGAGATAAGACTTGGACCATTTGAAGGCAAGTCCCTGGACCCCATAACATTCTAGTTTCATAAGCAATAAGTCATGACTGGTTAAATCAAATGCTTTAGATACAGCTATGAATATTCAACAGCTTAATTCGTTCTTGTCCAAGGCATTTAGAACCATTTTCATGAATTGGAAGACTGCCGTTTCTGTGGATCTGTTCTTTCTAAACCAATTTTGAGTCTTAGTCAGTATTTTATTTTTATTCAGGAAATCAGCCAGCCTTTCATACATTACTCCTTCAATTGCTTTAGAGAAACCTGACAATAATGACACTGGCCTATAATTATTTATGTCAGCTGTACTATCCTTTTCGTGAAGTGGCTTTATTATGGAGAGTTTTAGTTTTAATGGGAACACCCCTGTCCTTAAAGAAGTATTAATAATGTTAGTTAGGTGAGTATCTATACTGGTAGAACTATGTTTGATTAGCTTGTCTGGAGTTCCATCAATACCACAAGACATTTTTTATTTTTCTGTTTATTAATAGCATTTATAACTTCACATTCTGTTACTGGGTACAGAAACATTGTCTTTTCACACATTGGCACTTTTATGTTAGTGTTGTTTGAATTGCACAGACTTTTAATTAGGTTCAGTGCTTTGTTCGCATAATGCTCATTGAATATATTGGCTAACTGTTGACTATCTTCTATCACTTTACCCTCACTTTTAATTTTGAAATTATGGGTCTTGGTTTTACATTTTCCAAATTGATTTTGATTTATTGATTCCATTATTAATGTATGAATCATTGCTTAGCCTTTTTGGTGCCTGTAAAACTTTCCTATAGACCCTTCTATATTTCCTATAGTATGGTTTTATTGTCATATTTATTTTAGCATGTTTCTAAGGGTGGTTGCTGATTTTTTAATCCCTTGTGTTACCCATGTGTTTGAGTTATCACTGACTTTAATTCTTTTTAAAAGGAATGCTACATTGTAGCAATATTTATAATCAGTGAGAAAACTGTCATAATTTTTGTCAGCATCATCAGTTCGTTCTATGCCCCACTGCACCCTTTTTAATATACTATTAAATACCCTTGTGTTGTTTGCATGAATAAGTCTTCTTTGTACATATTTTTCAGTGACTGTGTATTTCTTATTGTTCTCTTTCCTTATCATCATTTTTAAAGCCATATGGTCAGCCAGTATCTCTTACTTTAACACTATACTCATACCTTTGTTTGTTGGTAAATATCTGATCAAGTGTTGCTTCAGACCCATCCCCATATCTGGTAATTTCCTGCATTGTAGGTTGCACGTTGTATGTGTTAAACATATTTAATAATTGTACCTCGTTCTTATCACTTTTGTTAAAATTAATGTCAATGTCGCCAAGAACTATTGTGCTTTTTGACCTGCCTCTCAATTCATTTAAATGATTTTCTATATAATATAAGAATTGGGTAAAGTCACCTGATGGGGACCTATAGATGCATACAATGATAGTTTGGCAGTCTGTAAGTTCACAAATACAAAATCTTTTTCTGTGCATTTCACCTTGCTAAGTTTTACCTCCTTGGATTTAACATTTCTTCTACCATAGATGCAAACGCCTCCACATTTATAAGTTTCCCTGCAGAAGCTACTTACTAAATCAAAGTCTGGTATATTTGCTGCACAGATCTGAGTGTCCCGAAGCCAGTGCTCACTGATACACAGCACAGAAACCTCCTTAAGGTTACAGCTTAAAATTACTTCCAGCTCACACATTATGTTGCTTAGTCCTTGTACATTCTAATACAGCACAGTCAAGCCACCTAGATTTGGTGCACAATCACTTTAGTGTCCCCTTCAGGTTTTGACCAAGTCTGACACATTTCAGGCTTGGTCAGCTTTATACATTTCCCTGAACTGGTTCTGAGTTTTAATACACAATAACGATGAGGTATTTTAAATAATATAACATTTGTGTTTGTTAACCTGCCCAGTGTAGTCTCCAGAGCTGTTGTTGCTGCAGCTGTTTCATTATGGTATACATCATTGGAACCACCTATAAGAACTGCAAAGTCACTCCTTGATAAATTACTGCAGTCTTCAGTGTTGGTGAGGATCTGGTTGAATCTTGCTCCAGGTATCACTATGCCTTCAATTTTAATGGTGGCTTTTATTTTATTTTATTTTATTTTATTTTATTTTTTTTTTTTTTTTTTTTTTTTTTTTTTTTTTTTTTTTTTTTTTTTTTTTTGGCGTTGTCAGGATCTTCGTTTTTGTAGCCATCCATCTTCCAAAGCCATCAAAGTAGTTTATGATGTGTGTTGTTTTTTCTCTTCGTATTTCTTGACTCTGTGCTCTTGCAAAGTACAAGTATATTGATGATTAATGTTTTGTTTTATGAATAAAAATGGCTAGTGAATAGCAGACAAGAAGATCTTATGAAAAAAGACCCTATTTACCTTTATAATGATGCCAAGTTTTGTCTGCTATGCATCGAACAAAACCAGTTCACAAATGCAGACAATAATAAAATCATGTGGTATGCAGTTAACCACATTGTTTGACATTCCAAATACGCCACCTCCACTGATGATGAAGAGGAGACAATCCGTCTAATCTGTAAAACACTCCTATGGCAAAAAAAGCAGCCAGTTCAACACTCCGTATATCAGTGCCAGATTCATCTCAATTGTCAACACAGACCAGCTTTGACGATGAAGTGGTAAAATTAAGTGCAGTTATTCGTGTTTAAAAAAAGCGCGTGGAGTATCAGAATGTGCAGATTGCTAGGCTTTGTGCAAAACTGTTGTGGGAAAAGGAAAGTGCCTATCATTTGAAGTACAGGCAGCAACAGAAACTGTATCAGAAGTATCAAGTGAAGAAGGACAAACAAATTTTGAAAACTATAGGATCCCAATATTTAAAAAAAAGAGATACCCTTGGCTTGTTGTTAAACCAGATCAGCATGCCATCTGCAAGATGAAAAGACAAAAATAAGCTGTTTGCTCTAAATTTATTATATTACAACACTCAGGCATACAGGTTTTGTCAGAATGTTTTTTGTTTCCATCTGTGTGTACATTACAGAGGTATGTGGAAGGCATACAAATAAAACGTGGGATAAATGACAATTTGTTCCACCTTTTAAAGCAGAAGGTACAGCATTTCTGTGATACTGATAAACTAGTGCATACATCATTGGATGAAAAGTCTCTAATGGCAGATTTAACATATGACAGCGTTTCTGACAGTGTTACTGGCTTTGAGGACTCACAGTATATTTCTACCATTATATGGCAGTTGCATTTCCCAGTTAGAGTAATATAAAGGTGAAGGTCGTATTTGTGGCAACAGGCGACAACGACTAAAACACAGTAGGCCTGTGGAACGACAAATGGGGCGTTGATCCCTTTTTGCATGTCTGCGCTTCTTATGTGTGAATCTATGTGTTTATATTTCATTGATATCAACGTGATAAGCTGCAGTTCTATCCAACGTCACAAGTGTTTCTTCACGAATGTATTGTAACTTTTCACTCGATTCATGAGTAGTATCCCTACTTGTGCTTATTTTAGAATCATTTTTAGGAACATCTAAGTCTACAGCTGACAAACGGTAAGAACTTTTACAGCAGTGAGTGTGGTTGCTAGTGTGTTATTGTTGTTGTTGTGGTCTTCAGTCCTGAGACTGGTTTGATGCAGCTCTCCATGCTACTCTATCCTGTGCAAATTGCTTCATCTCCCAGTATGTACCACAGCCTACATCCTTCTGAATCTGCTTAGTGTATTCATCTCCTGATCTCCCGCTACAATTTTTACCCTCCAATACTAAATTGGTGATCCCTTGATGCCTCAGAACATGTCCTACCAACCGATCCCTTCTTCTAGTCAAGTTGTGCCACAAACTCCTCTTCTCCC
Source organism: Schistocerca gregaria (assembly GCF_023897955.1). NCBI lineage: Eukaryota > Metazoa > Arthropoda > Insecta > Orthoptera > Acrididae > Schistocerca > Schistocerca gregaria. The sequence goes on along the minus strand of NC_064926.1, from coordinate 23,814,681 downwards.
CAATTCTATTCAATACCTCCTCATTAGTTATGCGATCTATCTATGCCGGATGCGGTGGTCTCGTGGTTCTAGGTGCGCAGTCCGGAACCGTGCGACTGCTACGGTCGCAGGTTCGAATCCTGCCTCGGGCATGGATGTGTGTGATGTCCTTAGGTTAGTTAGGTTTAAGTAGTTCTAAGTTTTAGGGGACTGATGACCACAGCAGTTGAGTCCCATAGTGCTCAGAGCCATTTGAACCATTTGATCTATCTATCTAATCTTCAGCATTATTATGTAGCACCACATTTTGAAAGCTTCTAATCTCTTCTTGTCCAAACTATTTATCGTCCGTATTTCACTTCCAGACATGGCTACACTCCACACAAATACTTTCAGAAATGACTTCTGCACTTAAATCTATACTCAATGTTAACAAATTTCTCATCTTCAGAAACGCTTTCCTTGCCATTGCCAGTCTAAATTTTATGTCCTCTCTATTTCGACCATTATCAGTTATTTTGCACCCAAATATCAAAACTCATTTATTACTTCAAGTGTCTCATTTCCTAATCTAATTCCCTCAGAATCACCTGACTTAATTCGACTACATTCCATTATCCTTGTTTTGCTTTTGTTGATGTTCATCTTATACCCTCCTTTCAAGACACTGTCTATTCCATTCAGCTGCTCTCCCAAGTCCTTAGCTGTCTCTGACAGAATTACAATGTCATCAGCGAGCCTTCAAGTTTTTACTTCTTCTCCATAGATTTTAATACCTACTCCAAATTTTTCTTTTGTTTCCTTTACTGCTTGCTCAATATACAGACTATAGCATCGGGGAAAGGCAACAACCCTGTCTCACTCCCTTCCCAAATACTGCTTCCCTTTCATATCCCTCAACTCTTATAACTGCCATCTGGGTTCTGTACAAATTGTAAATAGCCTTTTACTTCCTGTATTTTACACCTGCCACCTTCAGAATTTGAAAGAGAAGATTCCAGTCAACATTGCCAAAAGCTTTCTCTAAGTCTACAAATGCTGGAAACCTAGGTCTTCCTTTTCTTAATCTGGCTTCTAAGATATGTCGTAGGGTCAGTATTGCCTCACATGTTCCAACATTTCTACAGAATCCAAACTGATCTTTCCGGAAGTCGGCTTCTACCAGTTTTTCCAGTCGTCTGTAAAGAATTCACGTTAGTATTTTGCAGCCATTACTTATTAAACTGATAGCTTGGTAATTTTCACATCTCTCAACACCTGCCTTCTTTGGGATTGGAATTATTATATTCTTCTTGAAGGTTGAGGGTATTTTGCATGTCTCATAAATTTCGCTCACCAAATGGTAGAGTTTTGTCAGGACTGGCTCTCCCAAGGCTGTCCGTAGTTCTAATAGAATGTTGTCTACTCCCGGGGCCTTGTTTCGACTTAGGGCTTTCAGTGCTCTGTAAAGCTCTTCATGCAGTATCATATCTCCCATTTCATCTACATCCACTTCCATTTCCATAATATTGTCCTCAAGAACATCGCCCTTGTATAGACACTGTATAAACTCCTTCCACATTTCTGGTTCAAATGGCTCTGAGCACTGTGGGACTTAACATCTGAGGTCATCAATCCCCCAGAACGTAGAACTACTTAAAACTAACTAACCTAAGGACATCGCACACATCCATGCCCGAGGCAGGATTCGAACCTGTGACCGTAGCAGTCGCATGGTTCCGGACTGCGCGCCTAGAACCACGAGACCACCGCGGCCGGCATAGATAGATCACATAACTAATGAGGAGGTATTGAATAGAATTGGGGAGAAGAGGAGTTTGTGGCACAACTTGACTAGAAGAAGGGATCGGCTGGTAGGACATGTTCTGTCTGAGACATCAAGGGATTCGAACCTGGGCCTAGAACCGCTCGACCACACTGGCCGGCTCCACTTTTCTGCTTTCCCTTCTTTGGTTAGAACTGGGATTCCATCTGAGCTCTTGATATTCATATAAGTGGTTCTCTTTTCTCCAAAGGTCTCTTTAATTTTCCTGTACGCAGTACCTATCTTACCCCTAGTGTATAAGCCTCTACATCCTTACATTTGTTCTCTAGCCATCCCTGCTTAGCCATTTTGCTTTTCCTGTCAATCTCATTTTTGAGACATTTGTATTCCTTTTTGCGTGCTTCATTTACTGCATTTTTATATTTTCACCTTTCATCAATTGAATTCAATATTTCTTCTGTTACCCAAGGATTTCTACTAGCCCTTGTCTTTTTACATACTTGATCCTCTGCTGCCTTCACTACTTCATCCCTCAAAGCTACCCATTCTTCTTCTACTGTATTTCTTTCCCCCATTCTTGTCATTTGTTCCCTTATGCTCTCCCTGAAACTCTGTACAACCTCTGGTTTAGTCAGTTTATCCAGGTCCCATCTCCTTAAATTCCCATCTTTTTGCACTTTCATTGGTTTTAATATACAGTTCATAACCAATAGCTTGTGGTCAGAGTCCACATCTACCCCTGGAAATGTCTTACAATTTAAACCCTGTTTCCTAAATCTCTGTCTTACCATTATATAAACTATCTGATACCTTCTAGTATCAACAGGCTTCTTCCATGTATACAACCTTCTTTCATGATTCTTGAACCAAGTGTTAGCTATGATTAACTTATGCTCTGTGCAAAATTCTACCAGGCGGGTTCCTCTTTCATTTCTTACCCCCATTCCATATTCACCTACTATGTTTCCTTCTCTTCCTTTTCCTACTATCGAACTCCAGTCACCCATGACTATTAAATTTTCGTCTCCCTTCACTATCTGAATAATTTCTTTTATCTCACTATACATTTCTTCAATTTCTTTGTCATTTGAAGAGCTAGATGGTATATAAACTTGTACTAGTGTGGTTGGCGTGGGCTTCGTGTCAATCTTGGCCACAGTAAGGTGTTCACTATGCTGTTTGTAGTAGCTTACCTGCACTCCTATTTTTCTGTTCATTATTAAACCTACTCCTGCATTACCCCTATTTGATTTTGAATTTATAATACTGTATTCACTTGACCAAAAGTCTTGTTCGTCCTGTCACCAAACTTCGCTAATTCCCACTATATCCGTCATGAGCAAATGGAATGTACTGACTAGACCAACCATATGATCAAAATTTTGAAGGAAATTCCATATTGCAGGCAAATAGCGCCAACTTGTGGCATAAAAGACTATGTCATCTGCATTCTGAAGCTATGGATGCACTTTGTAATGGTCTGGCTAGTGGAATTTCACATGAGGGAACAATACATACTCCCTGTGCAATTTTCTTAGAGGGAAAACAAACAAGACTTCCATTTCCACGGTCTAGCTCAAGAGCCACAGAAATTCTCAACCTAGTTCACTCAGATTTGTGTGGGCCGATGCAAACTAGATCAATTGGAGGGGCCAATTACTTCCAGGAAAGTATCTCTATATATTTCCTCAAAAATAAACATCAAGTAGCACAACTGATACGAGACTTCAAAAATCTAGTAGAAAGGCAAACTGGAAAAAGAATCTGCACTCTATGTACCAATAATGGCACGGAATATGTGAATGATAATCTGATAACATTTTTCAGAAAGGAAGGAATCTGACATCAGACCATAGCGCCATATACACCAGAACAAAACGGAGTTGCTGAGCTTTACAACTGTACAATATTAAAAAAGCAAGATGCTTGCTCTTTGAAGCAAATTTGCCAAATAAATTCTGGGCAGAAGCAGTCTCTACTGCAGTTTATTTAATTAACAGGTCCCCAACTACTGCACTAAAGAACAAGACCCCAGAGGAAGCGGGGACAAACAAGAAGCTGAATCTTAAGCATCTTAGAATATTTGGAAGCAAGGTATATGCTCACATTCCAAGAGCCAACAGACAAAAACGGGACAAGAAAAGTGTTGAGTGTATTTTGGTAGGATACTGCGAAGATTCAAAAGCATACAGACTTTCTGAACCTAACTGTCAGAAAATCATAAAAAATAGAGATGTGATTTTTGATGAAGATACTTTGAACCAGTGCAAAAAGGGAACTGAGTCAAAGGAATCAAGTCGACAGAACAACCTCAGAGAAAAACTTAAGCTAAAAGATCTTGATGAAGTTACAAACTGTTTAGGCATCCGAATTACTAGAAACTGCAAAGAAGGTTATTTGTGGATGGAGCAGACACACTATGTGGAACAAATTCTTAACAGATTTAATATTTATTTATTTATTCTTTGCCCATGGATTCCAGCTGAAAATCCAGCTGAGAGTATTGGGTGTGTCATACAATAGGCTATTAACATCAAACTTGATTTCATTATATATAAATGAAACCAATAATTAAACAGAAATAGTCCAGAAGCATACAAAGGTATTATATGTTTCACATTATATACACACACAAATCCAAACAACATACAGAAATGATAATTTTTAAAGGTACATTTCAGTATTGATATAACATATTTAAACACCATCTTAGTATTCACTCAAACTGTATATACATTTCTCTGTGTATATTCAATTTGAGTGAAAGAGTGTAACCCAATATGTACACCACTGGACAGTAATCAGATGCTCACTTATGATATGTGTCCAAAAACAGAACAAGAGCAACAATCTATGAGGAACATACACTATCGTGAAGCAATAGGTAGTTTAATATATGTTCAATTAGGAACAAGGCCGGACCTAGTCTTTCTGATAGGAATTGTTAGCCGTTTTTGTAATAATCCAGGCATACAACGCTGGCAAGCAGTCAAAAAACCTTCAGATATCTAAAAGGTACTAAGGATATGAAACTTTTGTTTTCTAACTTAGAGGACTGCCACATAGTACATTACATTGATGCAGATTGGGCCGGAGATTCTGAAGTCAGAAAGTCAACAGCTGGATGTCTCTTTAAGTCTCAAGGAGCAGTGTAAGAAGCAGCCAACATTGGCCTTATCTACAACTGAGGCAAAATATATGGCTCTGACCTCAGCATGTCAGGAGGCTCTATGGCTTCAAAGGCTACACAATGAAATATCACCAAACTCCAAAAAAGACTCTGTCAAACTATTATGTGACCACAAGGCAGCAATTGACCTGTCTAAGACTAGCAGCTGAGTTGAACCAAAACATATAGATACAAGACTCCACTTCATAAAGGAAAAAAATAGAGTTAGCACAAATTACTGTGGAGCACATACTTTCAGACCAAATGCTGGCAGATATGATGACAAAATCTCTGAAAAAGCTAAGCCATCATCTACTACTACAAGGCTGACTAAGAAAGTCCTTTTTTGTTGTGTGTGTGTGTGTATCTTTTTTTGCAGGCCTAATCCTACACTCCTGGAAATGGAAAAAAGAACACATTGACACCAGTGTGTCAGACCCACCATACTTCCTCCGGACACTGTGAGAGGGCTGTACAAGCAATGATCACACGCACGGCACAGCGGACACACCAGGAACCGCGGTGTTGGCCGTCGAATGGCGCTAGCTGCGCAGCATTTGTGCACCGCCGCCGTCAGTATCAGCCAGTTTGCCGTGGCATACGGAGCTCCATCGCAGTCTTTAACACTGGTAGCATGCCGCGACAGCGTGGACGTGAACCTTATGTGCAGTTGACGGACTTTGAGCGAGGGCGTATAGTGGGCATGCGGGAGACCGGGTGGACGTACCGCCGAATTGCTCAACACGTGGGGCGTGACGTCTCCACAGTGCATCGATGTTGTCGCCAGTGGTCGGCGGAAGGTGCATGTGCCCGTCGACCTGGGATCGGACCGCAGCGACGCACGGATGCACGCCAAGACCGTAGGATCCTATGCAGTGCCGTAGGGGACCGCACCGCCACTTCCCAGCAAATTAGGGACACTGTTGCTCCTGGGGTATCGGCGAGGACCATTCGCAACCGTCTCCATGAAGCTGGGCTATGGTCCTGCACACCGTTAGGCCGTCTTCCGCTCACGCCCCAACATCGTGCATCCCGCCTCCAGTGGTGTCGCGACAGGCGTGAATGGAGGGACGAATGGAGACGTGTCGTCTTCAGCGATGAGAGTCGCTTCTGCCTTGGTGCCAATGATGGTCGTATGCGTGTTTGGCGCCGTGCAGGTGAGCACCACAATCAGGACTGCATACGACCGAGGCACACAGGGCCAACACCCGGCATCATGGTGTGGGGAGCGATCTCCTACACTGGCCGTACACCTCTGGTGATCGTCGAGGGGACACTGAATAGTGCACGGTACATCCAAACCGTCATCGAACCCATCGTTCTACCATTCCTAGACCGGCAAGGGAACTCGCTGTTCCAACAGGACAATGCACGTCCGCATGTATCCCGTGCCACCCAACAAGCTCTAGAAGGTGAAAGTCAACTACCCTGGCCAGCAAGATCTCCGGATCTGTCCCCCATTGAGCATGTTTGGGATTGGATGAAGCGTCGTCTCACGCGGTCTGCACGTCCAGCACGAACGCTGGTCCAACTGAGGCGCCAGGTGGAAATGGCATGGCAAGCCGTTCCACAGGACTACATCCAGCATCTCTACGATCGTCTCCATGGGAGAATAGCAGCCTGCATTGCTGCGAAAGGTGGATATACACTGTACTAGTGCCGACATTGTGCATGCTCTGTAGCCTGTGTCTATGTGCCTGTGGTTCTGTCAGTGTGATCATGTGATGTATCTGACCCCAGGAATGTGTCAATAAAGTTTCTCCTTCCTGGGACAATGAATTCACGGTGTTCTTATTTCAATTTCCAGGAGTGTAGTTGGGGTGTGGGATTTTAGAATCTATGCCTCCCTGGTGTGTGAATATCTTTTGTGTTGCTATGGGCGACTACGGATGCTATGTTTTATTTTATTCCATGTATTAAGCTTTATGTGTGTAATTCATGTAGCTTGCTTAATGTATTAATAAATTGTTACAATCAGAAACTGCCCATAAATTATTCTGCTAACAGAAAACTTGGATTTGATGGTCAAGTGACTGCTCATAAGCCACACATCACACCTGTAAACGCCAAACGACATCTCACTGGTGACGAATGAACAGTGGAAAAACGTTGTGTGGAGTGATGAATCACAGTACACAATGTGGCGATCCAATGACAGAGTGTGGGCATGGCGAATGCCCGGTGAACTTCATCTGCCAGGATGTGTAGTGCCAACAGTAAAATTCGAAGGTGGTGGTGTTATTGTGTAGTCGTGTTTTTCATGGAAGAGGCTTGAACCGCTTGTCGTTTTGTGTGGCACTATCACAGCACAGGCCTACATTGATGTTTTAAGCACCTTCTTGCTTCCCACTGTTGAAGAACAATTCGGGGATGGACATTGCATCTTTCAACACAATCGAGTACCTGTTCATAATGCACGGCCAATGGCAGAGTGGTTACACGATAAGAACATCCCTATAATGGACTGGCCTGCACAGAGTCCTGACCTGAATCCTACAGAACACTTTTGGGATGTTTTGGAACGCCAACTTCATGCCAGGCGTCACAAAGTGACATTGATACCTCGCCTCACTGCAGCACTCTGTGAAGAACGGGCTGCCATTCCCCAAGAAACCTTCCGGCACCTGACTGAATGTATGCCTGCAAGAGTGGAAGCTGTCATCAAGTCTAAGGGTGGCCTAACACCATATTGAATTCCTGCATTACCAATGGAGGGTGTCACGAACATGTAAGTCATTTTCAGCCAGGTGTCCGGATACTTTTGATCACACAGTGTTAAATAGTCAGACGGACCGACTGCGAATTAAGCATCATACATTAATATCTGTTAAGATTATTTGTGTTTTTCTTTCTTAATTATACTGAAAACTAAAATGCTCTTCACCAAACCTGATTCACCTTTTTAGAGCATCTCCAGTGTTCATACTGTGAACGTTTTGAGTAGGCAACACATCCTTCTTTTATAAATATAGATTTAGAAAATATTTTTCTTGAGATCCCCGTCATTGGCACTATACCCAAAAGAGAGGAACGAAGAGACAACATCGCATTGTTTGCTAAACGAAAACATCCGCATAGAGACCTCATAAGCTATGAATAATGAAATTCCCATCAAGAATGGATAATGTCTAGGAAACCACATGCAACGACGGAACGTGTGGGCTCAAAAAGCCATTGAAAATTATGTCCCACAAATGTTCAATGGATTTCATGTCAAGCAATCTGGGTGACCAAATCATTCATTCAAATTTTCCAGAATGTTCTTCAAACCAATCAAGAATGAATGTAACCGGTGACACGGCACATAGTCATCCATAAAAATTCCATCATTGTTTGGGAACAAGAAGTGAATGAATGACTGCAAATGATCTCCAAGTAGCCAAAAACAACCTATCCAGTCAATGACCGGTTCAGTAGGAATGGAGGTCCCAGTCCTTTCCATGTAAACACAGCCAACACCATTATGGAGCCACCACCAGCTAGCAAAATGCCTCGTTGACAACCTGGGTCCATGGCTTCACGACGTCTGCACCACACTCGAACCCTGCCATCAGCTCTTACCAACTGTATCGGGACTTAACTGACCACACCACAGTTTTCCAGTCATCTAAGGTCCAACTGATATGGTTGCAAGCCCACAAGAGGTGCTGAAGGTGATATTGTGCCGTTAGCAAAGGCACTCGCATTAGCTGTCTACTGGCATAGCCGATTAATGCAAAAATTCGGCACACTGTCCTAATGGATATGTTCAAATCACGGGTCCCACATTGATTCCTGTGGTTATTTTATGCAGTGTTGTTTGTCTGTTAGCACTGACAGCTCTATGTAAACGCTGACGCATTCGTTAAGAGAAGGTCGTTGGCCCCTACATGTAATGCCCAAAATTTGGTATTCTGGGCACTCTCTTGAGAGTGCGGACCCAAGATATTTAATTCTCTAATAATTTCTGAATTTCCTAAATGTCCCATGTATCTAGCTCCTATTGCAATTCCACATTCAGAGCCTGTTAATTCCTGTTGTGTGGCCATAATCATGTCAGAAACGTTTTCACGTGGATCACCCGAGTACACATGGCAGCTCTGCCATTGCACTGCTCTTTTATACTTGGTGTAAGCAATACTATCACCATCTCTCTCTCTCTCTCTCTCTCTCTCTCTCTCTCTCTCTCTCTCTCTCTCTCTCTCTCTGTGTGTGTGTGTGTGTGTGTGTGTGTGTGTGTGTGTGTGTGTGAATAGTGCTATACCATGACCTTAGTGTATAGTTAAATAACTAATGCTCAGTATATTCCAGAATAGTGGAAGCAGGACTGCAGTACACTTATTACTTAACTAACAGTAATACATAAACTTTTGTAGTGACTATCATTTCAGTTGCACAACAGATTGCAATATTTTCAAAGGAACTGTCTGCAGAATTAATGTGATTACCACGAGAATGACATCTGTGCCTTCTTGGTGTTAATGAGACAGGTGCTTCGTATATTAGAATGAATAGGTTGATGGATGTTTCCCTTCAAATGTTAGCAGTTCTCGGTTCCACTCTCTGCTTGTTCTTGAGAGAAACCTGAGCTGGTTTAGAACGATGGATGTTCTTGGTCACATATCAGTGTATAGTGTATGCTCGGTTCACAGAGCAGGATGAAATACGTAAAGCTTAACCGGGGTTGTTGCTAATAAGAAGCGCCCGATGCCCCATGTTACATTTACATACGTAGTCAGCACCAGAGTAAGTGCATTACCACTAACGTCATTCAATCCTAGTGGATAGTCTAACACCACCACATTCACTGAGCACCCATACCATACTGAACATACAGTTCTTACTATATGATCTGCTAGCAATGATTTCAATATAACAGCTACTGATGCTTTGCCAAGGAAATAGAAAAGTGCCTTATGAATGAGAATTTCTATTTGCAGTATGATATTCAAAACAACAATAAGACGTTGACAAAAGGCAGCAAACCGCATATTCTTTAGACATTTTCACCATTTCTTTCTGATCTTAATTGATTTCTTGATAGTTGGGCACTAAACGGGCCCTTTCGGCTATCAGAATATTCGTATGGGCATTATAGAAATTTAATTGCTTCAATACTTGATTACCTTAACAAGTACTCAATTTTGTGTTGAATATGATGTTAATTTGACTTTCAGTCCATTTCCTGACTACTTGCGGAGTGATATATGGTCTTTTCTGACAGTTGTGTTGCCTGTCCCCTGAATTCCGGAAGAGTTGTGGCCTCTAGCAGTCACCTGATGATTATAATATGCACAAAGATCTTCACTGTTGTAACAGGAATTTTCATTTGCTGCATGTTCCTCATAACATTCTAAGTTAAGTAACAGAATGCTCATTCTGCTGAAAAACTGGATGTACACAGTTCCTTAATAAGAATCTGTTAGCGGTAGCAACGCATGAAATGAAACAGTCCGAATATGGTGCGAGATGCGACACACTAAAAAGGACAGCAAACACAAATAACCTTTGAGCAACAATCTGTACTCACACCGCAGCCAACTAAAGGACCTCATAGGTTGGTATTCTTCCTGCTAACAGTACGATATAAGGGTATCTTGGCAACAATGCAGAACGCGTTTGTCAGCTCTGTGAACAAAGAGTTACTTTCTACATGGCACAGAATAATCCGGCTGAATTCACTTGATTTATTTGAATCATTTTCTCTGAATAATGTGCGTGGTTTATACATAAGATGTGAAGTGAAGTTATCAGTTTATGGTTTTGAGTCCAGGAAAGTGTTCCACTCAGAAATTGGAACTAATGAGAGAAGGTAACTGCAACAAGCAGAAGTGCTTTGTTAGCGCTGCACATTTTAACAATTTTGATCGAGATAACCTTACGCTACAGTGTTCTTCTTCGGCACACCAATGAAGTGTGCACAGAATCAGGTAAGCGAAAGATTCCTGCAATACGCGTGATTATTTATTTATAAACGCCGATTTCGGATTTTCCCTTGCGTGAGAACGCATTTACAAGATCGTGTGCCGTCTAGATCTAGATTTGCATATTTTACTTCTTACGCCGCGTCTGGGTAATTTTTCATTGATTGTATGAGTAGCGTTCGTATTGTGATATTTTATAAAATTTCAAACATTTGCGAGTGTCGTGACGAAGATGTACTGTTATCGTCCACTTTATGCTTAAACTTGCGCCGTTTTAAAATTTTAAGAACGATAGACCTATCCTCGTTCAAAACAATAGTTTTTTAATTTAAGTGTACAATTACGCGAGAAATGATTATTATGAGAATTTTCGGATGCTTGCAAAACATATTTTCACAAGTTACTGTACGACATTTCTGGATAAGGTTCGAATTTATTTCGTAGCAAATGACCGTTTGTGGTTTACAGTTCAGTCGTAGAGTACATCCCCCCTGAATTTCATTGTATATCAACGCAAATAAACATGCATTTTTGGAAGCTACCATTGTCTTTTTCATAATCTATGAGCAATTTGTACAAATTGGCGTTTGTGTTTTATTTAGTGTGGCAGATTTTCTAACACACTGCGTTCCATCTAGTTTTCCTTTAAAGAGTTGTAGCCTCGTAATTACTTGCATTTATTGTAAATTTATTCTATTTTTGAGTTTGCTAACTATAATTAACATCAAAGCGTTTTAGGAAACTAGAAATTGTTACCACAGGTTTTTGTGTTGCCTTAATAGAAATCTCGTTTTGTGTATTTGCTCGAGTTATCAGTACTTTTTAGCTCAACTGATTACAAGATAATGAGCGGCTTAATTTAAAGTTATTTGTTCTCTACCTTATAATACATCACTTGAGCCAAAATAATCCTGCCTCGGGCATGGATGTGTGTGGTGTCCTTAGGTTAGTTACGTTTAAGTAGTTCTAGGGGACTGATGACCTCAGAAGTTAAGTCCCATAGTGCTCAGAGCCATTTGAAGCTAGCAAAAACGCAGTCCAATAGTGAATGCTGTTCTCAAACACGGGATGAGTTGCCCAATGTATGTAAGCAGCTGGAAATTGTCCCTGACTACTGTAAAACAACTGGCAGCTGCTGTGAATTCATGTGTTGGAAGAGCTGCTGAGAGTCTGTGATACGTGTACCAGAGGTACCACAAGTTATATCCTCTCCTGCGGATCCTGTCCCCTCAGCAGAAAGTACAGTTTCTGCCATTCCTCTACTTGACTGTGAATAATGTGTCAGTGATAGATCTTCGCATCCTGTACAGGGAGCAGAGAGGACTGAGGTGCTGTCTTTCAATGAGACTGAATCAGTAGAACTCACTTCAACCAGTTTAGGGGAACTTGTTTCGTCCAGTGTCAGGAGAAGGCAAACACAAAAGCGCAAGCATCTATTAATCGTCAGCAGATCAAACAAATAGTTAATGATGATACCTCTTATGGAAATGGGGCAAGGGACAGAAAAGGACACCGGGTGCAATTAGTGTGTATGCCTTGGGCCTCATTCAATATTTTGAAGAGGCTATTCCGGCAGTCATGGAGAGAACAGTATGCAGCCACCTGCAGATCGTGGTGCACTTTGGAGCACATGATACCTGTCGTCTGGGCCTGGAAGTCATTCTTGGCTCATTCTAACGACTGGCAGAGAAGATTGAGAAGAGCAGCCTTGTGCACTGAGTTGCAACAAAGCTCAAAATTTGCTGCATTGTCCCCAAAAATTATCGTGGCACTTTGGTTCTGAGTTGAGTGGAAGAACTGAACCAGAGACTTCAAACTTCGGTGACAAGCTAGGCTGCAACTTCGTGGACTTGCACGGTAGGGTTGACAACTGTAGGGTCTCGCTAAATGCATCAGGTGTGCACTATACATCAGAGGCTGCCACTCAGGTAGCTGACTATGTGTGGGGTGCACACAATGGTTTTTTTTAGATTAGGCAATTCTCCATGCAATCCAGATGACAGCTGCAGGAAACCCAGAAGTATCAGTGTAAGATCAAAAGAAGTGCCTTCTGCAGGTGATAGCATTAAAATCCTAATGATTAACTGCTATAGCAGTCGTAACAAAGGATCAGAGTTTTAAAGTGCACATGAAAAGCAGTGAAGCTTACATAGTACTAGGTACAGAAAGCTACATGAAACCTGAAATTGATAGCAGTGAGATTTGTGGGGAAAATTTAAGTGTATATTGAAAGGATAGGCAACTGGGAATTGGAGGTGATGAATTTATCACAGTAGAGAAGAAACTCAAATCCACCGAGATAGATACTGAAGCTGCATGTGAGATTGTTTGGGAAAGATCCAGTATCAGGATTGGGCATAAAATGATAATTGGATCCTTCTATTGCCCTCCAGACTCATCTCCTGATGTAACTGAAAACTTTGGAGAAAACCTGAGTTCACTTGTATGTACGTTCCCCAGTCATGCTTTAATCATTGGAGGAGACTTTAATCATCCAACAACTAGTTGGAAAGATTACAATGTTGCTAGTGGTGAGTGTGATAAGACATCCTATGAATCTTTACTAGATGCCATCTCTGAAAACTACATAATAGTTGACCACGCACTGGATGGATGTGTACCCAATGGAACACTTCATAATTGGAGGGCACCTCTGTGATATACTCTCACTGTAAAGAAACTGCAAGTAAACAAAGATTACTGCAGAAGTGTAGCACTATAGATATAGAGATGTTGAATGAAACACATTTGGCTGTCAAGAGAACAATGTGTGATGCTTTCAATGTGCTGAATATTGTCATGTGGTCTTTCACAGTATCCAAAGAAATTCTGGTAATATGTAAAGGCTGCAAAGTTAGTGTCCAGTAACTGGCAAATGGGACAGTAACTGAAAATGAGGGTGGCAAAGCAAAAGATGGCATATTTAACTATGTTTTCAAATGTTCCTTTCTAAAGGAAAACCCAACATAATTTCCCCAATTTAATCCTCATATAACTGAAAAGGCGAATGAAATAAGTCTTTGTATAAGTCACTAGCGAAATCATTAATACGGAACAAAGCTCCAAAAAAATACGGAACAAAGCTCCTGGGCCTGACAGAATTCTTGTCAGATTATATAGGGTCATTCCACGTCAAGAGGACAAGGGTCCCCACTCGACCATCTCCACATCCGATGAACTTTGGTGTGAAGGTTCTATACGGTCTTTGAAGCTCATATACCAAATTTCCGTTCAGTATCTTCAGTGGTTGAATTTTTAGGGGCTTTTAAAGAGAGGCTACTCATCTTCACATCAAATACAAAGACGCAAATGTGCCAAGTTTCCTAGGCTTTTTTACAAGTTCTAGCGCACATTACGTGACTTCATAGACAACTTATTATGTTGAATCACATCATGGCAAAAATTTGGGATTTAGCCACACCTAAATATACACTCCTGGAAATGGAAAAAAGAACACATTGACACCGGCGTGTCAGACCCACCATACTTGCTCCGGACACTGTGAGAGGGCTGTACAAGCAATGATCACACGCACGGCACAGCGGACACACCAGGAACCGCGGTGTTGGCCGTCGAATGGCGCTAGCTGCGCAGCATTTGTGCACCGCCGCCGTCAGTGTCAGCCAGTTTGCCGTGGCATACGGAGCTCCATCGCAGTCTTTAACACTGATAGCATGCCGCGACAGCGTAGACGTGAACCGTATGTGCAGTTGACGGACTTTGAGCGAGGGCGTATAGTGGGCATGCGGGAGACCAGGTGGACGTACCGCCGAATTGCTCAACACGTGGGGCGTGAGGTCTCCACAGTACATCGATGTTGTCACCAGTGGTCGGCGGAAGGTGCACGTGCCCGTCGACCTGGGACCGGACCGCAGCGACGCACGGATGCACGCCAAGACCGTAGGATCCTATGCAGTGCCGTAGGGGACCGCACCGCCACTTCCCAGTAAATTAGGGACACTGTTGCTCCTGGGGTATCGGCGAGGACCATTCGCAACCGTCTCCATGAAGCTGGGCTACGGTCCCGCACACCGTTAGGTCGTCTTCTGCTCACGCCCCAACATCGTGCAGCCCGCTTCCAGTGGTGTCGCGACAGGCGTGAATGGAGGGACGAATGGAGACGTGTCGTCTTCAGCGATGAGAGTCGCTTCAGCCTTAGTGCCAATGATGGTCGTATGCGTGTTTGGCGCCGTGCAGGTGAGCGCCACAATCAGGACTGCATACGACCGAGGCACACAGGGCCAACACCCGGCATCATGGTGTGGGGAGCGATCTCCTACACTGGCCGTACACCTCTGGTGATCGTCGAGGGGACACTGAATAGTGCACGGTACATCCAAACCATCATCGAACCCATCGTTCTACCATTCCTAGACCGGCAAGGGAACTTGCTGTTCCAACAGGACAATGCACGTCCGCATGTATCCCGTGCCACCCAACGTGCACTAGAAGGTGTAAGTCAACTACCCTGGCCAGCAAGATCTCCGGATCTGTCCCCCATTGAGCATGTTTGGGACTGGATGAAGCGTCGTCTCACGCGGTCTGCACGTCCAGCACGAACGCTGGTGCAACTGAGGCGCCAGGTGGAAATGGCATGGCAAGCCGTTCCGCAGGACTACATCCAGCATCTCTACGATCGTCTCCATGGGAGAATAGCAGCCTGCATTGCTGCGAAAGGTGGATATACACTGTACTAGTGCCGACATTGTGCATGCTCTGTAGCCTGTGTCTATGTGCCTGTGGTTCTGTCAGTGTGATCATGTGATGTATCTGACCCCAGGAATGTGTCAATAAAGTTTCCCCTTCCTGGGACAATGAATTCACGGTGTTCTTATTTCAACTTCCAGGAGTGTAGTTACAAGCCTCTAAAGTGGCTAAAAAATTCATCGTACTATTCTGAGGGGCTTCAATGACCAATGCTACTCTTCATATGAACCAATCAACCCAAAACTTCAGAGGGTTATACCTACCTACAATGTCTATTTATGGATCAAATTTAACTAACATTGGATGCCTAGAAGAAAAGATATGCCTCTACAAAGTAGGCAAAGTTTTCTATGTGCAAATTTTGGGGTATTTTTGGTGGACAGTATCTCAACTGAGTCTTTTTCAATCCTCTTTTTCTTGCCACAGCTGGAAGGAACATGCTTTAAGCTTTCAAAGCTATATTGCTTAATTTCCAGATCCAGCATACTGATGGGTGAGAATCCATTTCAAAAGTTATTATTTTAGCACTTCGAGAAGATTTGAAAGTAAGACATTTTGCTCATTAAGTCCCACAATTAATATTTTTACTATATAAATCAGTTTCAAACATTAATTTAACGTATACGATAAAACAAACATAAGACACAGTACAGCAAATTTGCAAACAAAAACACTTAAGAGCCAGTTTCATTTTTGGTTAAATAGTTCTACAATTTTATCAAGGACAGATTGAGGAAAACTGTATTGTCTTCCAGATGATGATGGTGACTGTGCTTCTATTTTGTTGATGCGCTCTTCAGTCCTGAGATTGGTTTGATGCAGCTCTCCATGCTACTCTATCCTGTGCAAGCTTCTTCATCTCCCAGTACCTACTGCAGCCTACATCCTTCTGAATGTGCTTAATGTATTCATCTCTTGGTCTCCCTCTACGATTTTTACCTTCCACGCTGCCCTCCAATACTAAATGGGTGATCCCTCGATGTCTCAGAACATGTCCTACCAACTGATCCCTTCTTCTAGTCAAGTTGTGCCACAAGCTCCTCTTCTCCCCAATTCTATTCAATACCCCCTCATTAGTTTTGTGATCTACACATCTAATCTTCAGCATTCTTCTGTAGCACCACATTTCAAAAGCTCCTATTCTCTTCTTGTCTAAACTATTTATCGTCCATGTTTCACTTCCATACATGGCTACACTCCATACAAATACTTTTAGAAATGTCTTCCTGACATTGAAATCTATACTCGATGTTAACAAATTATTCTTCTTCAGAAACGCTTTCCTTCGTATTGCCAGTCTACATTTCATATCCTCCCTACTTCGAACACCATCAGTTATTTTGCTCCCCAAATAGTAAAACTCCTTTACTATTTTAAGTGTCTCATTTCCTAATCTAATACCCTCAACGTCACCCGACTTAATTCGACTACATTCCATTATCCTCATTTTGCTTTTGTTCATGTTAATCTTATATCCTCCTTTCAAGACACCATCCATGCCATTCAACTGCTCTTCCAAGTCTTTTGCAGTCTCTGACAGAATTACAATGTCATCGGTGAACCTCAAAGTTTTTATTTCTTCTCCATGGATTTTAATACCTAATCTGAACTTTTCCTTTGTTTCCTTTATTGCTTGCTCAATATACAGATTGAACAACATCGGAGATAGGCTACAACCCTGTCTCACTCCCTTCCCAACCACTGCTTCCCTTTCATGCCCCTTGACTCTTATAACCGCCATCTGGTTTCTGTAAAAATTGTAAATAGCCTTTCGCTCCCTGTATTTTACCCCTGCCACCTTCAGAATTTGAAAGAGCGTATTCCAGTCAACATTGTCGAAAGCTTTCTCTAAGTATACAAATGCTAGAAACATAGGTTTGCCTTTCCTTGATCTTTCTTCTAAGATAAGTCATAGGGTCAGTATTGCTTCACGTGTTCCAACATTTCTATGGAATCCAAACTGATCTTCCCCGAGGTCAGCTTCTATCAGTTTTTCCATTCGTCTGTAAAGAATTTGCGTTAGTAATTTGCAGCTGTGACTTATTAAATTGATAGTTCGGTAATTTTCACATCTGTCAATACCTGCTTTCTTTGGGATTGGAATTATTATATTCTTCTTGAAGTCTGACGGTATTTCACCTGTCCTCATACATCTTGCTCAGCAGATGGTAGAGTTTTGTCAGGACTGGCTCTCCCAAGGCCGTCAGTAGTTCTAATGGAATGTTGTCTACTCCGGGAGCCTTGTTTCGACTCAGGTCTTTCAGAGCTCTGTCAAACTCTTTTGCAGTATCATGTCTCCCATTTCATCTTCATCCACATCCTCTTCCATTTCCATAATATTGTCCTCAAGTACATCGCGCTAGTACCTCTATATACTCCTTCCACCTTTCTGCTTTCCCTTCTTTGCTTAGAACTGGGTTTCCATCTGAGCTCTTGATGTTCATTCAAGTGGTTCTCCTTTCTCCAAAGGTCTCTTTAATTTTCCTGTAAGCAGTATCATTTTAGCCCTCGTGAGATAAGCCTCTACATCCTTACATTTGTCCTCTAGCCATCCCTGCTTAGCCATTTTGCACTTCCTGTCGATCTCATTTTTGGCGCGTTTGTATTCCTTTTTCCCTGCTTCATTTACTACATTTTTATATTTTCTCCTTTCATCAATTAAATTCAATATTTCTTCTGTTACCCAAGGATTTCTACTAGCCATCGTCTTTTTACATACTTGATCCTCTGCTGCCTTCACTACTTCATCCCTCAAAGCTACTCATTCTTCTTCTACTGTATTTCTTTCCCCCATTCCTGTCATTTGTTCCCTTATGCTCTCCCTGAAACTCTGTACAACCTCTGGTTTATTCAGTTTATCCAGGTCCTATCTCCTTAAATTTCCACCTTTTTGCAGTTTCTTCAGTTTTAATCTACAGTTTTTAAACAATAGAAATGTCTTTCAATTTAAAACCTGGTTCCTAAATCTCTGTCTTAACATTATATAAACTATCTGATACCTTTTAGTATCTCCAGGGTTGTTCCATGTATACAACCTTCTTTCATGATTCTTGAACAAAGTGTTAGCTATGATTAAGTTATGCTCTGTGCAAAATTCTACCAGGCAGCTTCTTCTTTCATTTCTTACCCCCATTCCATATTCACCTACTATGTTTCCTTCTCTTCCTTTTCCTACTATCGAACTCCAGTCACCCATGACTATAAAATTTTCGTCTCCCTTCACTATCTGAATAATTTCTTTTATTTCATCATACATTTCATCAGTTTCTTCGTCATCAGCAGAACTAGTTGGCATATAAACTTGTACTACTGTAGTAGGCGTGGGTTTTGTGTCTATCTTGGCCACAATAATGCCTTCACTATGCTGTAGCTTACCTGCACTCCTATTTTTTATTCATTATTAAACCTACTCCTGCAATACTCCTATTTCCTTTTGTATTTATAACCCTGTATTCCCCTGACCAAAATTCTTGTTCCTTCTGCCACCGAACTTCACTAATTCTCACTATATCTAACTTTACCCTATCCATTTCCCTTTTTAAATTTTCTAACGTACCTGGCCTATCAAGGGATCTGGCATTCCATGCTCCGATCCGTAGAACACCAGTTTTCTTTTTCCTGATAACGACGTCCTCTTGAACAGTCCCCACCTTGAGATCCGAATACGGGACTATTTTACCTCCGAAATATTTTACGCAAGAGGACGCCATAATCATTTAATCATACAGTAAAGCCTCATGTCCTCGGGAAAAATTACGGTTGTAGTTTCCCCTTGCTTTCAGTTGTTCGCAGTACCAGTACAGCAAGGCCATTTTGGTTAGTGTTGAAAGGCCGGATCAGTCAGTCATCCAGACTGTTGCCCCTGCAACTACTGAAAAGGCTGCTGCCCCTCTTCAGGAACCACACGTTTGTCTGGCCTCTCAACAGATACCCCTCTGTTGTGGTTGCACCTACGGTACGGCTATCTGTATCATTGCGGCGCGCAAGCCTGCCCACCAATGGCAAGGTCCATGGTTCATTGGCAGAGGTGTGCTTCTAAAGCCATGGCTTTTGTGCTTCTAAAGCCATGAAAATATTTTGCTCAGGAATCCAGCAGGTGTCTTTAGCAGCTGGCCAGTGGAAGGAATGAGCAGAACGATGTGGGTGCATAAAGATGATGATGGCATCATCTTGTTCATGTGAAATATGCTATTAACTTTATTTGAAAGGCATAGACAACAATGGTATTTTGCTGGAGACAGTTGCTGATCACACAAATGCTATTACTCTGACATTCTTTGCCACCAAAATAGATAACAAATTGATGTAATATGGCCTGACTATTCTGTCAATGAAATCCTTGTACAGCATCTTCAACAACAAATGAATAATTCCCAGAAAGTAATCAATGTAATTAATCCATTTTCTGCAAGATTGTGTTTTCGTTGCTTAAGGCATAAACTTTAGTATTTTGTCATGAAGTGATGACTTCTTAAAGCGGTAATTTTCAGAATCAGTGTCTCCATGAAATCTTCAGCAGTTCTGAGACGTGTATCCAATGCATGTCTGTCAGTAGGATATGTTGTTGGTATTACATTGTTTCTTCAGGGTCATAGTTTTTAAAAGAGTGTCTGAGAAAAGTCTTTTGGTTGTATTTTCCCTGGCCATTCCTCACAACATCACAGCATACAATCTTTTGATTCTCAAAACCTTGTAGTCATCTTGGATGGACGTTCCTGAAGCCAACATAAATTTGACATTTTGATGAATTGCACATACACATATTGCATTTGAACCAGAAGCACCAACTGTAGTACACCATTTCAGCCTGAACTCTCAAAATTTTGAGACGCTCAGTGGATTTTCATATTGGTTATAATAAGCAATGAACTTTTCTTCCAGGTTTCAAAGGAGCAGATGTTTCTGCTTGTGAATCTTTTTCCTATTTATTTTTTACTGCAACACAATCCTTTTAGCTTTAGCATAAACAAGATAACTCATCATCTCCAAAAAAAGTTAGGACATTTTGCTTTACTCCATCATTGAGCTTTGTCCCTTTTCAGTTTGCACGTGTTGCCAAAATCCCATCTTCTAGTTTTAGTTTCCTAGACTTCTGCTCCATTTTAATCTAAGCAGCAAATTCTTTGGCTATTTTTTCAAAAGTCCAACTATTTGGGGCCAGGGTCACAATTTGAATTTTACTGGAATTTCTGGAAGCCTGAAGCTTAGGTTCTTCAATTAAGATATCCATATCTTTAAATTTTTGACACTCTTCCGTTTGTATTTGAACAATATCTACGTGGCTCACACCAGCATCTGTGGCAATTAACTTAGTAATGCTACCTTGGGCATTCAGAACTTTGCACTTTATGTATCCCAATGAATCCCTTTTGCTGATCCGTTGAACCTTTAATGGTGACTCTCCAGGTGATGATAATGAAGTATTAGCAGTAAAACAAGCATCAGCAACATTCATGATTTCAGTGGATGGTGTTTCTTGCTTATCCTGGTGGAATGATTCTTTTTGGGCCATTTTTTGTCTACATTTAGTACACATTTTCTGACCAGGTTTAAAAACATTAGTCAATAACTTCAACCTGACAGACACTGCGATGGTCATTGCTGTTATAGCATTCTTGGTAATGTGTTTTTCTGTACCAAATGGGTTGCAGCAAGGCCTCTGCAAAAACTGAAATTTTGTCATCAGCAAGGCATTACGGTATGAACAAATTTGGGCATCTTCAGTAAAATCGATCCCAGACGTACGTCATAGAAGCTCCTTATCCATTGGTGACATTTTCTTAACTGACTGTACTTTATTTTCATCACAAGAGAATGGTGATGACTTATGACAATCAGCTCCATCTGGTCCACCAAAGTAGCTGGGTAAAGGGGTCACTTGGTTCATTTTATACAATAGTTTATTAACCTATAACACACAATTTTGGAAGCTTATGAATATCCAAGTTTGAAGTATAGAAGTTTTGGTCTTGTTTAAATATAAAATATACAAATTAGGCCATTAGTGCTTACCTTCAGCTACAACTTAGCTACACTTAGGTGAATCAGCAGTTGGTCTATTTTATTTTTCAGACCTCTTATATTTTGGTGAAATACAGACAAAGTTTGAGACTTGCTCACCTTTACATTTGTATATTTGTTTGTGGTATTTTTTCTCAGTAGACTAGTTAGTTCTGCTTGTGGCGCTGGAGTCCCATGTTTAATACACGAGAGAGATGTTTCACATGATTTTGACTGTTTTTCTCTCGTGTCACTCAACATAAAAAACGCCGAGTTACCTTTCTGTTTCGTGTAGGACGAGCTGCTGCTTCCGTTGTGTGTGGTTCAGTTGCTAGTTCTCGTACTGAATGCACTGCTATTTCAGATGATGATGCTGTTTCAGTTGATGATGATGTCGGTTCCACACAATGGGATAGGTGGTTTGGCCATAAAAAGTTTTTGCAATTAAACATGCTACACTCATTTGCATTTTCAGTATGTTTTACGCTGTATTTGTCTTTGGGTACAATGTTTTCCTCAATGATGTTTGGTTCTCTATAACTGAGTGGTATTATGGGCCCACTTAGTGCTTTTTCATTCTTTACAGTCTCTAATATGAAATTTGTGATTTCTCTCCTCCCAAGATTGTTTAGGTGAAACCCGTTTCGTGTATAAAACTTTCTGTGAAATTCGCTTGCTTTAATTATCGTAATATTTGCGAATTTTGAGCACAGTTTGTAGATCTGCGAATTTACGCTGGTTACTTCTGTGTTTACACATGACCAGTTTGGAAGATCATGTCTGAAAGGCACATCCACTAAAAACATTTTCTTCGATACAATGCACGGTAATTTGGCTTTTAAAGATTTTATTAGATGTTGGCTGTTGTTGCAAGCAACATCGTTTGTTCCTGTTGCAATTACCACAATGTCAGAGGTGCAAGATTTGGGGGTGTTTTGGTTAACGTTTTTGAGTACGAAACTTGCATTGGCTTGAGGGTAAACGTAGCCTAAACATTCAATCTGAGCGTTTTCATTTAAAAGTTTAGATAAATTGCGTCCTTGGCTGTCACCTAAGATAACAGCCTTGAGCATTTGGCCATACGATTTTTGTTTTTCATCAGATTTCGTGTTTACTTCCGCGTTGTTTTGGAAGTACTAACAAGTAACTTTGGGTTTGTGGGCGGTGCTTGCGACATTTTTGGTTGAATATTAGTTTTAGATGACAATAGACATGGTTGCACTTTACCGTTTGGGGTGGTACACATATTTTTCCTGGGATTCTTATTTGCAGCACTAGAATCATGTTCCTGGTTTACAGTAACATGCTTGTTATTACTGGGATTCCTAGCCATACGTGGATAACACGAACACAATACACTGTCTTTGCGGCCATCACTTTCACTTTCGGGCAGTTTCTTCTCTACTTATACGCATTTTTCCATGTGGTCTTCGTATTCCAATATATTGTGTTTCTCTGAACATCATATCACAGACGGAATCAACATGTTACAGATTGAAAACTTTTGTTTAGCTGCCCACTATTGTAGATCTAGTATGGGAAAGGGTGGTGTCGCAATATTTATTAGGAATAATGTAGTGTATAAATCTCTAGATTTAAGCAAATGTTGTGTGGAACAGCACTTTGAGGTGTGTGGTATTGAGATAACAACAGACAGTGCAACAGTTATTGTGCTGTCAATTTACAGGGCTCCTGCTGGATATCTGAACGTTTCTACGGGAAATATTGAATCACTCTTGTCCTGCCTGTCTAGAAAAACTAAATCAGTAATTGTAATGG
This sequence comes from Schistocerca gregaria, assembly GCF_023897955.1. Classification (NCBI taxonomy): domain Eukaryota; kingdom Metazoa; phylum Arthropoda; class Insecta; order Orthoptera; family Acrididae; genus Schistocerca; species Schistocerca gregaria. The sequence continues at coordinate 23,791,379 of NC_064926.1, read as the reverse complement.
GTGACTTTAATGTGGCCTTTTTAACAGAAAACAGGAATAGAACAGATCTTGAACACCTGATGTGCTCTTACAATTTAATGTCAGTGGTAAACAGTCCAAGTAGAGTAACAGCCAGTTCTAATACATTAATAGATAATATATTTATAGATAAGGTGGAAAAACATTAGCATTACAAACACAGACAACACGGAAAACTTTAAACATAAACTACAGCACATGGACTGGTCTTCTGTGTATGCTGCTATTGATGTAAACTCCAAATTTAATATATTTATCAACGAGATTACAAGTATTTTTGAAGAAACATTTCCTAAAAAGTTAATTAGAGAAAATCTGTATAAATCAGATCACAGGCCTTGGGTTACTAAGGGCATCAAAATTTCCTGTAGAACAAAAAGGGAGCTTTATGCAGCAGCCAAGACATCAGATGATTCACATAAGATTAAACATTACAAATTGTACAGTAAAATTCTTAACAGAACCATACAGGCATCAAAGAACATGTTCTTAAAGGCAGAAATTGATAACTCGAACAACAAAGTAAAAACTATTTGGAATTTTGTAAAGAAGGAAACGGGGAAAAGTGGAGTTCACAGTGAAAATATTCAAATAAAAAATCAAGATCATATTGTTAGTGATCCAAAAACAGTTGCTGATATGTTCAAAAAACATTTTTTAACAGTAACAGAACAAATTGGATCGCAAGGCTCCATAAATCAAGCCATTACTTTTCTGCAAGCCAGTGTACCTGGCACAGTACCACAAATCAAAATAACAACAGTCACTATTCCAGAAATTGAAAGAATAATTAGATCCCTGAAAAGTAAAAACTCCACTGGAGTTGACAACATATCTAGCAAATTATTAAAATACTGCTGCGGCCACTTAAGTAGAATCCTTTGCCACATTTTTGATGCGTCACTTGAGCAAGTAATAGTGCCCGGAAGACTTAAGTATGCAGTTGTGAAACCTCTGTATAAAAAGGGAGATATTGCTAACTATCGGCCAATCTCACTACTGACGAGTTTTTCTAAGGTTTTAGAGAAACTAATGCATGCCAGGATTGTTAATCACTTCATTGAATATAAGATCATCAGTAAAAGTCAGTTTGGATTCCAGAAGGGGTTATCAACAGAAGATGCAATATTTGCATTTACTGCCAATGTTTTGGAGTCCATTAACAAAAAGATGAAGATAGTTAGAATATTTTGTGACCTCTCAAAAGCGTTTGACTGAGTCACCAAATACTTTTGCATAAAGCTTCATATCTAGGCATAAGTGGGGCAGCAGGGAAGTGGCTCCATTCTTATCTTTCAAACAGAAAACAGAAAGTTGTACTGGATAGTCAAGAAGGTGCATCAGCATCATCGGAATGGGGAACAATCACCTGTGGAGTGCCTCAAGGCTCCATACTGGGCCCACTACTTTTTATTATTTTTATTAATGATCTTCCTCTATGTACAGATTTTTGTAAATTCACCATCTTTGCTGATGACACTACGCCACTGGTTGATAACTCAGTGGATGAACTTGAGGTGACAGCTAATAAGGTTTTTAGTGATATTGTGAACTGGTTTAATGTAAATGGTCTTTCTATTAATCACAGTAAAACAAACTATGTCCAATTTCAGACAGTCTCTAAAGAAGATGAACAAGAACAAAAACTAAGTGACATGCAGATAGCTAAGGTCGATAGTACAAAGTACCTTGGCTTACATATAGATATCAAACTAAACTGGTCAGACCACATCTTGGATCTCTGCAAAAGGCTGAATTCGGCAACTTATGCTTTACGCATTATCTGCTCTTACAGAAATACGGAAACCAGTAAATCAGCTTATTATGGTTATTTTCATGCCATTATGGTATATGGAATCATATTCTGGGGAAATCAGCCACTTGCTAGGAAACTGCTATCTGCACAGAAAAGAGCCATAAGAATCGTGAGTGGAGCCCACCCTAGAACCACATGCAGAAATCTTTTTAAAGAACTTCAAATCTTCACATCCATTGCACAATATATATTCTCCTTGATGTGTTTAATAAGGAACAAAAGCCCCTCTTCAAACCTAGTAGTGTTTATCATAATCATGATACTAGAAGAAAAGATGATATCCACTATGAGCCTGCAAACCTGAGTAAGGTACAGAAGGGGGTCCACTTCAGTGGTTGTAAGATTTTTAATGCCCTCCCTTCACAAATTAAGTGTTTAGTAGATGATGAGTTCTCGTTTAAGAAAACCTTAAGGCAGTTCCTATTGCAAGGGTCATTTTATACTATAGAAGAGTTCCTGAACCACGATGAATAGTACCCTAGTACCTGTACGGATAAGTCCCAGATACATTTCCCACTCTTCATTTGTGATCCTGTATATCTATTACTTGTAAACATCTTAAGTTTTCAGTAGTATATTTTCTGTATGTACGTGTATGGAGTCTGTAATACTTAACTTTGTAACATTTATTTTTATGTGATTTTAATTTGTAATGTTAATCTAAGCCATATAATTTTAATATGAATAATAGCAATACTTACAAAATACCATAAAAAGTTTCTAAAACTGACACGTTCCATATCCTGTGATGTATTCACAACATGGATCACCAGAACACGAAATAAATAAATAATAAAATAAATAAATAAAATAAACAACAGTTTAGTATTGATTATTCAAACACTCAGTACTCAACACTAAGACTGTGCGCTGTCAACACCAAATATTACACCTCGCAGGAGACTGACATAGTGAAAATTGACAATAATGAAAGCAACAGTTGAATGTGATATTTCAGCAATGAATCAGTTCTGCGAGGACAGAGCCTTAAAAAATATTGCTGCTTTAAATGCTGATGGAAACTGTGTGACAATGCGTACATGCACCACCACACATTGTAGGGCTAAAACATTCTAAACAACATAACATTCCATTATGATCATCTAGATTTTATGATCTCAAGAACATTCTCTGAGGTTTTATTACATTTATATTCTATTCTGTAAAATAATGTAAAGACACTTATTAGCATTGTTATATTCCCTAAACAGCAGGCAAATCTTACACTACTGAAAGACACTGCAATTACATATTTTTTGATCTACAAATTCAAATTGTATAAATTTTTTGTATTTACCAATAATCAGCTTTCCCCCTTATTCAATAGGTATTCTTACTCATCGGTATGCAAGGTCCAGAAATTAAACAACATAGCTTTGAAAGTTTCAAGCATGTTCTTTCCAGCTTTGGTAATAAAAAGAGGATCGAACTAGACACAAGTTGAGATATATCCCCCCAAAAATACCCTAAAATTTGCATGTAGAAAATTTTGGCCAACTTTGCAGGTGCATAGATTTTCTTCTAGGCACACACTGTTAGGCCCTAATTAAATATGATCCACAGACAGACATCATAGGTAGGAATAAACTTCTGAAGTTTTGGTGTGATTGGTTCGTATGAAAAGTAGCATTGGTCATTCAAGCCTTGGCTCTCAGAATTGAACAGCGAATTTTTTAGCAACTTTAGAGGCTTGTAGGTATATTTAGGTATGTCTAAATCCCAAATTTTTGCCATGGTGTGATTCAGCGTAAAAAGCTATTAATGTATGTTAAAGAAAATGACCAAATGTGTGTTAGAACTTTTAAAAAAAAGCCTAGCAAACTTGGCACATCTGCACCTTCGTACATGATGCAAAGGTGAGTAGCCTCTCTCTAAAATGCCCTAAAAATTCAACCGATGAAGATACTGGACTGGAATTTGGCACATAACCGTTAAAGACCATATGGAACCTTCACATCAAACTTCATTAGATCTGGAGATGGTTGAGTGGGGTACTTTTTAATATTGGTCCCTTTGACGTGGAATGACCCTATAAAAATCTGTTGTTGAGTTTGGTGCCCTTCTAACTATAATTTACTAAACAAAAAACCAGCGCCTAGTTCCTGGAAAAAAGAACAGATCACACCAGTCTACAAGAAGGGTGTTGTTGTGGTCTTCAGTCCTGAGACTGGTTTGATGCAGCTCTCCATGCTACTCTATCCTGTGCAAGCTTCTTCATCTCCCAGTACCTAATGCAGCCTACATCCTTCTGAATCTGCTTGATGTATTCATCTCTTGGTCTCCCTCTACGATTTTTACCCTCCATTCCGCCCTCCAATACTAAATTGGTGATCCCTCGATGTCTCAGAACATGTCCTACCCACCGATCCCTTCTTCTAATCAAGTTGTACCACAAGCTCCTCTTCTCCCCAATTCTATTCAATACCTCCTCATTAGTTATGTGATCAACACAACTAATCTTCAGCATTCTTCTGTAGCACCACATTTCAAAAGCTCCTATTCTCTTCTTGTCTAAACTATTTATCGTCCATGTTTCACTTCCATACATGGCTACACTCCATACAAATACTTTTAGAAATGTCTTCCTGACATTGAAATCTATACTCGATGTTAACAAATTCTTCTTCTTCAGAAACGCTTTCCTTCGTATTGCCAGTCTACATTTCATATCCTCTCTACTTCGAACACCATCAGTTATTTTGCTCCCCAAATAGTAAAACTCCTTTACTATTTTAAGTGTCTCATTTCCTAATCTAATACCCTCAACGTCACCCGACTTAATTCGACTACATTCCATTATCCTCATTTTGCTTTTGTTCATGTTAATCTTATATCCTCCTTTCAAAACACCATCCATGCCATTCAACTGCTCTTCCAAGTCTTTTGCAGTCTCTGACAGAATTACAATGTCATCGGTGAACCTCAAAGTTTTTATTTCTTCTCCATGGATTTTAATACCTAATCTGAACTTTTCCTTTGTTTCCTTTGTTGCTTGCTCAATATACAGATTGAACAACATCGGAGATAGGCTACAACCCTGTCTCACTCCCTTCCCAACCACTGCTTCCCTTTCATGCCCCTTGACTCTTAAAACCGCCATCTGGTTTCTGTAAAAATTGTAAATAGCCTTTCGCTCCCTGTATTTTACCCCTGCCACCTTCAGAATTTGAAAGAGCGTATTCCAGTCAACATTGTCGAAAGCTTTCTCTAAGTATACAAATGCTAGAAACATAGGTTTGCCTTTCCTTGATCTTTCTTCTAAGATAAGTCGTAGGGTCAGTATTGCCTCACGTGTTCCAACATTTCTATGGCATCCAAACTGATCTTCCCCAACGTCGGCTTCTACTAGTTTTTCCAGTCGTCTGTAAAGATTTCGCGTTAGTATTTTGCAGCTGTGACATATTAAACTGATAGTTCGGTAATTTTCACATCTGTCAATACCTGATTTCTTTGGGATTGGGATTATTATATTCTTCTTGAAGTCTGACGGTATTTCGCCTGTCTCATACATCTTTCTCACCAGATGGTAGAGTTTTGTCGGGTCTGGCTCTCCCAAGGCCGTCAGTAGTTCTAATGGAATGTTGTCTACTCCCGGGGCCTTGTTTCGACTCAGTTGTTTCAGTGCTCTGTCGAACTCTTCACGCAGTATCATATCTCTCATTTCATCTTCATCTACATCCTCTTCCATTTCCATAATATTGTCCTCAAGTATATCGCCCTTGTATAGAACCTCTATATACTTTTTCCACCTTTCTGCTTTCCCTTCTAAGCCTCTACATCCTTACATTTATCCTCTAGCCATCCCTGCTTAGCCATTTTGCTTTTCCTGTTGATCTCATTTTTGAGACGTTTGTATTCCTTTTTGCCTGCTTCATTTACTGCATTTTTATATTTTCTCCTTTCATCAATTGAATTCAATATTTCTTCTGTTGCCCAAGGATTTCTACTATCGCTCGTCTTTTTACCTGCTTGATCCTCTGCAGCCTTCACTACTTCATTCCTCAAAGCTACCCATTCTTCTTCTACTGTATTTCTTTCCCCCAGTCCTGTCAGTTGTTCCCTTATCCTCTCCCTGAAACTCTGTACAACCTCTAGTTCTTTCAGTTTATCCAGGTCCCATTTCCTTAAATTCCCAACTTTTTGCAGTTTCTTCAGTTTTAATCTACAGTTCATAACCAACAGACTGTGGTCAGAGTCCACATCTGAACCTGGAAATATCTTTCAATTTAAAACCTGGTTCCTAAATCTCTGTCTTACCATTATATAATCTATCTGATACCTTCCAGTATCTCCAGGGTTCTTCCATGCATACAACCTTCTTTCATGATTCTTGAACCAAGTGTTAGCTATGATTATGTTATGCTCTGCACAAAATTCTACCAGGCAGCTTCCTCTTTCATTTCTTACCCCCAATCCATATTCACCCACTATGTTTCCTTCTCTCCCTTTTCCTACTCTCGAATTCCAGTCACCCATGACTATTAAATTTTCGTCTCCCTTCACTATCTGAATGATTTCTTTTATCTCGTCATACATTTCATCAATTTCTTCATCATCTGCAGAGCTAGTTGGCATGTAAACTTGTACTACTGTAGTAGGCATGGGCTTCTTGTCTATCTTGGCCACAATAATGCGTTCACTATGCTGTTTGTAGTAGCTTACCCTCATTCCTATTTTTTATGCATTATTATACCTACTCCTGCATTACCCCTATTTGACTTTCTATTTATAACCCTGTATTCGCCTGACCAAATGTCTTGTTCCTCCTGCCACTGAGCTTCACTAATTCCCACTATATCTAACCTATCCATTTCCCTTTTTAAATTTTCTAAGCTACCTGCCCGATTAAGGGATCTGACATTCCACGCTCCGACTCGTAGAACATCAGTTTTCTTTCTCCTGATAACGACGTCCTCTGGAGTAGTCCCCACCCGGAGATCCGAATGGGGGACTATTTTACCTCCGGTATATTTTACCCAAGAGGACGCCATCATCATTAACCATACAGTGAAGCTGCATGTCGTCGGGAAAGATTACGGCTGTAGTTTCTCCCTGCTTGCCACCGCAGTAACAGCATAGCGAAGCCGCTTTGGTCAGTGTTACAAGGCGAGATCAGTCAATCATCCAGACTGTTGCCCCTGTAACTGCTGAAAAGGCTGCTGCCCCTCTTCAGGAAGCATGCATTTGTCTGGCCTCTCAACAGATACCCCTCCGTTGTGGTTGCACCTAAAGTACGGCTATCTGTATCGCTAAGGCACACAAGGGGTAGTTGGTTGACAAAACTACCACTCCGTATCCTTGACATTGTTTTTTGGAGAACCTGAGAACATAATCTGAACTCAAACATAATGAGGTATATTGAACAGAATGACGGTCTCAATGTCAACCAGCAAGGATTTTTAAAATATCAGTCATGTGAAACCCAACTCACACTTTTCCCACTTGACATATTGAAAGCTCTGGATCAATGCAATAAGATAGATAAAGTATTTCTTGATTTACAAAAAGGTATTTCTTGATTTCCAAAAAGCATCCAACTCAGCATCAGATCTATGCTTATTGTCAAACATACAATCATATGGGGTATCAAGTGAAATTTGTCTCTGGATTGAGGACTTTTTGACAGGGAGACCAGAGCATATTATATTGGTTGGAGAGTCATCATGAGATGTAGAAGTAACTTCAGGTGTACCCGAGGGAAGTGTGTTAGCACCCTTGTTGTTCATGATGTATATTAATGACCTAGCAGACAAAATTATTAGTAAAATCAGGCTTTTTGCAGATGATGTAGTTACCTATAACAAAGTGCTATTTGAAAGAAGCTGTGTAATATTTAGCCAGGTATTAATAAGATTTCAAAGTGGAGCAGAGATTGGCAACTTGCTCTAAATGTTCAGATACATAAAATTTTGCATTTCACAAAACGAAAAAAACATAGTATCCTTTGACAAAAATATCAGTGAGTCATTGCTGGAATTGGCCAACTCATACAAATACGTGGGTTTAACCATTCTTGGGTGAAGCAGGCGGTACTCTTTGGTTTATTGTTAGAATATGGGGAAGTGCAATCAGTCAAAGGAGATTGCTTACAGATCACTCATGTGACCTCTAGACCCATGCCACATAGGACTAAAGGGGATATTGAACATACACTGAGAAGGGCAGCACAAATGGTCACAGGTCTGTTTAAACCATAGAAGAGTGAAGTGGAAGACTTTTGAACACTGGTGAAAACTATCCCAAGAAAGTCTGTTAACAAAGTTTCTCGAATTAGCTTTACATGATGACTCTAGGAATATACAAATGTTGATCCAGAAGTAAGTTTCCCAAAGAGCTCCGGCCACATGGGAAGATGTTACGCAAAATCTGTCAACACCGCAGTATGCAGCAGTTCCTCCACTCTCTATTCTGCCTGGCCCTGCTTCTCTGCACCATTTACTATTAGCTCAGCAGCTGTTTATCCCACCATGGATATTTTTCGTCATTTGACACACATATGTGGCAACAAGTGAACGCCCACTCAACACGTCCAGAAATGGTGCAGGGAGTTTAGTGCTGGTCAGAATCAGGTCCATGGTGAAGAACAGAGTGGAAGACCTTCAGTTTCGCAAGTGATTATCAAGATGATCCGATGCGAAGTGCTTGAAAAAAGGATGATCACCGCCCCTGAGCTTGCTGCTCAAATTACTGAGAGTTATTACAGTACAGTTGAAATAACTTTGACAGAAAAATTGAGATATTGTAAGTGTTGTGCTCGATGGGTACTGCATATGCTGACAGCAAAACACAAGGAGAAATGCCTTCACTGTGTCTGTCAGTTGCTTAAAAAGTGTAAAGAAGATAAGGAAGGATTAGTTGAGACAAAACGTGGTGTAGAATTGTGGGTGTTAAAAAAAAAGTTCGCTAACTCTGAGTGAAGCAAGCTGCAAATTAATGTACACCTACCTCAGTACAGTGTTTGTTTACCATCCATTGCTCTGGATTCGTAGGCACTATGTAGACGATGTTAAAACCACCGTCGCAGAAAATCATTGTCCATACTTACGATTGCATAGTCAGCGTAACTCAGGTAAAAAAATAAACCTGTAAATCTCTAGCAATAACGGGCAAAAGTGGATGCTTCCTTCCTACATTGAAAATGTCCGCTTCCCGATACTAATGTGTTTTATTGTCTTTTAGTTATGATATCAACAAGCCCACATTCATGTCGATAGCAAATCTGCTACTAGTCCATGCACTTTATGTCACACGCAGACAGCCTATGTACTAAGTCCAACTGAGGCGTAGCGCCTTCGCATCGCTCCTGTCACATGTGAGGACAATATCGTTATAGGCATGAGTCATCGACAGATGTCACCAGCTGACATGGACCTGAGTTACAGAGCTGCACGTAGTTGTACTAGTAGGCGGCAGAGGTCAGCAACTGACGGACAGTGCAAGCAGTCGTAGTCAAAACAATGTTGTAAAGTTATGTTTGATTAATATTTAATGTATTTGCATAATTATAATTGTTTTACATGTGTAGTAATTAGCAGTGTGAGTGTTGTATTTAGCAATTACCATAGAAAGAAATGTTTTACTATGATTGGTCATTGAAGTGAAACGGGTTAGCGCGGGATAATACTGCAACCTGATTTGCTGTTTGTGATATCAGCCAGTGAGAAAAATGCAGGCTCACGCCAATCTTGCTGGGAACAAAGCCTTTGGTGTGATCTAAGGGGGTCGGGGCTGAGGGTTCGATCCAGTAACATCTCATTGAAAGCAGCTCCGACGAAAGTACTCTAAATTCATAGAAAAATGAACCTTGCTGGACACTGGCAGGGCGGTAAATATAAGTGCCGTGCCGCAGAACCCGAAATATTATGAGATTAATACAGTCAATACTCTGCTATGAAATGAGTTTCACACTTGGTCCTTTTTAGTGGACTCTTCAAAGGAAGATGCACACCAATAAATGTTCGTTAAATGTATACTGAACACGCCACGCAGAATTCATCACAAAGGCCGATAGTTCCACACACAGTTTTCTCTACAACAAACACTCCAGAACCTCCCAAACATCACAGAACTGTCCGTAAATGTCTCTGCTTGTATGGTGGTATAAACCGAATGCGAAACAACAGCACTTCTTCATTTTGCAAATAACCTTTTATGACACATCTAACGTGACCTTCTCGTTCGGCAACTAGTCCACAAGACCACGACTGTCCGAATGCAGTTGCTTTCAGGGCATACATAACTCATTCCAGTGTGCGGGAAAGACTTTACTTTGATTGGTTGATCAAAATGAACAAACAGTCAGATCAATCTTTCAAGATAATATTCGCACTTAAACTGTTTTACTCCAGTCAACATTCGCAGATGCATTTACGTCATTTCACGCTGCAAATATTAACAAAATGTTCCACCAAAACAAACAAAATGAAAACTAAGAGAAAACTGTCGGTACAATATACTTTAGAACTGATTATGCTCTTATTACCTCTCTGTCTGCCTCATTACAAAAGTAAACACTCGTAGACAAACGTCATCTGCCAGTTAGGGGGATTTACAGTTTTCATGACAACCTGGTGGCGTAACACATGCCAGTTACGTAAGGTGTAATACAACATAGAACTGAAATTTGACATATGTCCCACATACACACTCACATTCCCTCTCATTTACTCTCACCGTAACACAAAATATAAATATGAAGTTTTAAACTGTTATTTTTATTACGAAAGAAAAATTATCGAAAGTTTCGAATTGAAAATCTTTATAAAATAATTCGGCACAGTGAGAGTGCTATTACAGTTTTCAAATAACAAAATAAATATAAACTGTTATTGTTGCTATCTTAATTTACTTTCTTAAGTGTTGATAAGTACTTTTTAATGTTTTTTTTATATTCATGAAACTATTATAGATAGCAGGTATCAAATTTTGACACAAAGTTCGCCTGGATAACAAAAGCTCATGTACCAGATTCGGAATAAAACAGATCATATTTCACATAGTTATTTAGTTTCTTATGTGAGGTGAATAAGTGATTTTAGTACATGCCACAGTGAGCATTCTCATGGTCTGCTTTATCGACGCTTACAGCAGGCCACAAATCGGCCACTGTCGAATGCTACTATAATGATACTGCAGGCTTCCAAAAGAGCTTGCCATAACATAACAAAACTTGCTGCAATACTCTGCAGTTGCGATAGCTGCAACGTTACACACCCCCTAAGAAACTAAAAATTTTCCTGATCATATTTTTATGATTCTTAAAATTATTGCTGTAATGTTTTTCCTTAACTACACTGACACTTCTCATTAAACTATTTTTAACAAAAAAATATGCATTTGATCAAATTATAACAAAATTCAACTTTCAAAATTTATGTATTATAAATTTTTTTCAAAATTCTGTAAATATTCAAAACTTTCACAAAGAAGATTTTTTTTACAAAAGTTTTTGAAACAACAAACTCTTTTTTAAAAATGAATTCTTTCATTACAAAAAAACCTTACTTTTTCGTCTCTTAATGATGTCCAGAAACTTTACTGAAAATCTCGTTGAAGGATTACATTGTCTATAATTATTGGACTAGAGTTTTGACACTTTAGGGGGTGTTCAAATGTTTTCACTAACGAAGTAAAATGAGTACGGGTCATAAGCACTTACACTTGAATCACAGAATGGCTCATCACTGGTGTTTAGCGTCCAGCTCTGTCTCAACCTCTGGTTCTCTCTCAGCACCTGTAATATACAGTACGTCTCACCGTGCATTTTCAGTCTCTACATCCTAACCCTAACACATTTATCCTGATAGATGATATTTCTTAAAGTGTACCTCTCAAATTCAAACGTTAAAAGCAAAACTTTTTTTAAAAAGATGTTTTTAAATTTTATCCAGCTTTCTTTTCACGCAATTCCTATTCATTTCTGTCAAACATTTCTTTGCATTTAGTATCAATTAATTCAGTGAAAATGAATTAACTACTTTTAAAACTTTTAACAGTGCACCCAAACTTGGCACTACTACTGAAATCTTATTTTCAAAATCTGTGTGTAATTAAGCAAGTTACTGTTACGAACATTGCTAGTTCAAAATTTTACTCTTTCTTAACTTTCTTTCAGAATACAAAGTTTACTACTTGACTTTACACTAATAAGCTATTGTACACAAAGAAAAAATACATCATTAAATATACTAAAAAACTACCTCTGCCACCATCTGCAGCTCTGAGAAACATTGTTACACATTATGCAAATAGATTCAAAATCATTAATCACTGAAAAACTTTCAATCCACCTCCTGCAGCTCCTCAACACCTCCTATAGACATCATAAAAAAAGAGAAATCAATTTTAGAAAATCACTAAAAGTACTTACGTCCACTTCAGTAGCTTTGTCTCAAGCTCGGGTTCTCTCTCAGCACCTGTAATATACAGTATCTCTCAGAGTCAATTTCAGAACCATTGTCAATTAAACAAGTAATTGTATCAATAATTCAATAATAGGTTGTCTAGGATTTATTTTTAGACATTGAGTTTCAGGTTCGTCTAGTAAATCGTGCACCACCCCTCGTCTGTCGAAACCTACCCCTCCTGTGAAAATTAACTGGACACTCACAGGATCTTCTTTCACCTTATTTCTATTACTACTAGCCTCTTTCACTAAATTAATAATTATGGAAAAAGCATCTCCATCTTTTCCCTCCCCTCCATCTGAAATATATTCTGTTTCTGCGACCCTATCCAAGATATTTACAGAATTATCTATATTACCACCTTCTTCTTCCTCTCCTGATTCCTCGTCTTCACTTTCTAAAGTAACTCCACTTACTTTATTGAAAAACTCCTCAACACAGGCATCCTCTTCCTCCTGCATTTCCATAATACTAATTGCACAGTCTCCAGATAGCCTATCATCCTGGTCGACATATTTACTTTCTGAAATAAGTTCTTCATTAAAATGGTCCTGCTGATATCTGTCAGAACTTTCACTCTCACAAAATGCTACTTCCTTTTCGAAACAAACAAACTGTTTAGCAGTGTCACTCTCCTTTGCCCTCCTATTTTCGTTAATATTATTTTTGAAATACTGTTTAGTAGGTGCCTTCTTTACAAAGGGCATTGCTAGTGGGTTTAGTCTATAGAGTTGCAGTCTGTAAATGCTCTTCTTCAAGATGGCGATGAGTGTAGTGATGCATAATGAACGAGTGAACAAAAGTTACTGTTCTGTCATAAAAAAGGAATCCTGTGAAAACTGTAAAAGTGAAATCGAAAAACTAAACGAACGCATTTCAAGTTTACAAAAAGTTGTACATGTTTTAAGACGTGAGATTTCGCATATAACTAATGAAAACTGTGAGCTGAAGAAGTTGCGCCATATTCTAAATGATAAAACAATAAAGCCACAAAACGGGAACCTGGTGAGTTATGAGAAGCGGAAAGGAAGCGATAGACAGGCATCAAAGACAGCAAATGAAATTATAATTACAGATAAAAACAGGCACAGTGTTCTGTCGAGTAGTAGTGATGCCTGCAATAAGGATATGCAAAACGCTAGTGAAGTGGTGCAAGACAGTGAAACAATCTGTCACATTTTGCGATAAAAACAAATACGACGTTTTGCAACAAAGTGAAAATACAAATAAACAAAATCCGACGTGTGTGACAAAGAAGAAAGAATCAAAAGTCGACGTCTTTGGAGACAGTCACGCCAAAGGAATTTCTCAAGAACTGCAAGTAAATAGTAAATCAACGACAGTCAAGGCTTGGTTAAACCAGGTGCTGGTTTCAAAGAAGTGACGAAAAACATCGTAAAATATAACTATGACAAGCAGGACAGTGTTGTGATCTGCGCAGGAGCTAAAGACATTTACGAAAACAATGCTATGAAAATGTATAAACAGCTCTTCAGTCTTTTGCTAGTACTGTCAAATACAAACATTTTACTGGTGAACTTTACCCACAGGCATGATTTACCTGAATGGTTATGTGTGAATAAGGAAATTCACAGAATTAATGCGACATTCTGTCAGAGACAGCAAGGAACTTGAAAGAGCAGTTGAATGGAATGGACAGTGTCTTGAGAGGAGTATATAAGATGAACATCAACAAAAGCAAAACGAGGATAATGGAATGTAGTCGAATTAAGTCGGGAGATGCTGACGGAATTAGATTAGGAAATGAGACATTTAAAGTAGTAAAGGAGTTTTGCTATTTGGGGAGCAAAATAACTGATGATGGTAGAAGTAGAGAGGATATAAAATGTGGACTGGTAATGGCAAGGAAAGCGTTTCTGAAGAAGAGACATTTGTTAACATCGAGTATAGATTTAAGTGTCAGGAAGTATTTTCTGAAAGTATTTGTATGGAGTGTAGCCATGTATGGAAGTGAAACATGGACGATAAATAGTTTTGACAAGAAGAGAATAGAAGCTTTCGAAATATGGTGCTACAGAAGAATGCTGAAGATTAGATGGGTAGATCACATAACTAATGAGGAAGTATTGAATAGGATTGGGGAGAAGAGAAGTTTGTGGCACAACTTGACCAGAAGAAGGAATCGGTTGGTAGGACATGTTCTGAGGCATCAAGGTATCACCACTTTAGTATTGGAGGGCAGCGTGGAGGGTAAAAATCATAGAGGGAGACCAAGAGATGAATACACTAAGCAGATTCAGAAGGATGTAGGTTGCAGTAGGTACTGGGAGATGAAGAAGCTTGCACAGGATAGAGTAGCATGGAGAGCTGCATCAAACCAGTCTCGGGGCTGAAGACCACAACAACAACAATGCGAAACTTAAAAGTAGTTGTAGGATATTCAGCAATGTGAAATTAATTGACTCAAGCACACTTAACAGAGAATCTTTTACGAAACATGGGCTTCACCTTAACAGAAATGGCAAGGCCAGGTTAGGAAACTTAATAAGGGAAGCAATTAAATGCAATTACAAAGTGACAGCCACTGAACTGGGATGGTTTAAATCTCCAATAGCAGAAACACCAGCACAAACAGGAGCAGCACGCAAATGGACCATCCAAAAAACAGTAGCAACAGAGGAACCTACTACTGAGCCAACATTACCAGCAGCAGAACTAACAACAGAAGCAATAGTTACAGCATCAAAAACCAACCAACCAGAATCATTAGCAGTCATGGCAACATCAGAAGCAGTAGTTCCAACATCAATAACCAAGCAACCAGAATCACTGGCATTCACTGCAACAGCACACAGCAGCAGCAATGGTAATAGGAGCATCATCACACCAGAAGAAGACAGCCACCCTTGAGAAGCCAAGATTTTTGCTGGGGCAAAACAGTGAACAACAGCACATAACAGGGAAAGAGATAAATGCTTGCAAGCAGAGGAATCTACAACAAGGTATGAAATCTTGTAACAGTGTAAGAGAAAATGCATCAACAGAGTGTAAAGTCACAGGTCAGTCGGATTGTTCAAATCAGCTAAGAATTATGAGTCTGAACATTCAGTGTCTTAAAAACAAGTGCCTTGAACTTGAGGTGGCAGCAAATAGTGACCATATTGATTGTTTATGTGTTATGGAACATTGGTGCAGGGACAGTGAACTAAACAGCATAAACTTAAGCCAATATAAACTTGCCAGTCAGTACTGTAGGCAAAATGCCAAAGGCGGCGGTGTATGCATTTATCTAAATCCCAAGCTTAAATTTAAGTTAAGATACGAGGCTAAACCATTAATCATAGAAAAGGATTTTGAGGCAGTAGCCATTCAGTTATATAGTTTAAAGAAGAAAATAATTGTTGCAGCAATTTACAGGTCACCATCAGGAGATACTGAAGTCTTTCTTAAAAATTTGGAAGAAATGCTCAACATTTTCTCAAATGAGAACTCTACCATAATTCTTTGTGGTGACTTTAATATTAATCTATTGGTCCAGAGTCCAGTAAAAACAAGTTTTTAGACACACTAAAAAGCTTCAACATGTTCCCCCACATATCAGCTCCCACTAGAACAACAGATTCCAGTGAAAGCCTAATAGATAATCTTCTCAAATGTAGTCACACATGAAGTTACAGTTACAAATGTGAATATAGGATTATCAGATCATAACGCACTAACCTTTAATCTCACTGCAACTCCCAAGGGGGAGGAAAATAAGAAGTAGTACAAACGATTTTTCTCTACTGAAAATTGTAATCAGCTCAAAAATTATTTAAAAACTGCAGTTTGGTCAGAGGTCTTGGCACAAACAAACACAAATGATGCTTATAATATATTTGCTTCCACTTTTATCACATGCTTTGAAATGTGTTTCCAAAAAAAGCTTTTGAGTTATAGACCATCTGGATCCAAAGGGACCTGGATTACATCTGGAATTAAAAAATCAAGTGAAACCATGAAATTACTAAGTTTAAAGTTAAAAAATTATCATGATCAGCAGTTTCTTGAGTATGTGAGGACATACAAAAAGACTTACTGCTACGTAATAGCAAAAGCAAAATTATTAACTAATGATAGATTAATAAGGCAGGCTAGTAACAAGTCCAGAATGATGTGGAAAATGATAAAAAAAAGAAACTGGAGCTCAAACTAAAGAACAGGAAATCAATCTTAAAAATAATGAAAATATTCCCATAGAAAAAGATGCCATGGCAAACTATGCAAACAATTATTTTGTAAATATTCCCCTTACTTTAAGTAGTAAATTTAAGCAACAACCAACAGTGACGACTCCAATGGTAAATACCAGCATGATGGCAATCCCAACAGATGAGCATGAAGTTCTAAAAGTCATTAAATGCTTGAAATCGAAAATGTCCTCTGGGTTGGATGATGTACCCGTATCAATAGTTAAGAAAATTGCTCCATGTGTTGTCAAACCTATAGTGCACATAGCAAACTCGTCCCTTAGTGAAGGGGTATTTCCAGATAAACTTAAAATCTCTAAAGTGATACCTCTATACAAAAATAGTGACAGACATAAAATAGAAAATTACCGACCTATATCTCTCCTCCCAGCCTTCTCCAAAATACTTGACGAATTAATGAAAATCAGGGTTACAAAAATCTAGAAAAACATAAACTAATAAATAACAATCAACATGGCTTTCGAGCAGGGCACAGTACACAAACAGCCATATTGGACTACACAACAGAAATAGTAAGAAATTTGGAGTCAAATAAACAGGTTGTTGGAATTAATCTTGATTTACCAAAGCCTTCGATACTGTGAACCATGTAATATTACATGAGAAACTTGAAGCAATAGGCATCAGGGGCACTGTTAAAAAATGGTTTGAATCTTATCTACAAAACAGGTCACAAGTTGTTGAGCTGAGGTCATCGAACAATGTTCACAACTTTAAACTCATATCTGAATCAAAACAAATTGAAATAGGTGTTCCACAGGGCAGCATTCTGGGCCCATTGTTATTTCTAATTTATATTAATGATATACAGGCTCCAGACAGCTCAGCCAAAATTCTGTTATTTGCAGATGGCACGAGTATCATAATTAGTGATATAAAAGAATCATTGTGTACTACAGCAGAAAAAATGCTCTCATACATATAGTCATGGTTTTATTCAAATAAGCTGACATTAAATACAAACAAAACAAACTATATACAGTATGGAAGCAAGTGTCAAGGGGAAAATATGTGCCTTATGCTGGATACAAACAACTACAAAAAGTGTGCACCACAAAGTTTCTGGGAATGCAAATTGACCAAGATTTAAAATGGAACGAACACAGTGTATATCTTACTCAGAAGCTTAGCTCAGCATGTTTCGCCTTAAGAATAATATCCAAGGTATGTAGCAAAGAATGTATTAGAGCGGTGTACTTTAGTTATTTCCAATCAGTTGCAAGCTATGGCATAAGTTTTTGGGGAACACCAGGTCAAGACTAAACAACATTTTTATTATGCAGAAAAGAGCTATTCGTATCATGACACACAGCGCACCACAAACTCACTGTAGACCCTTATTCAAATAACTAAAGATACTTACAATACCCTCAATATATATTTTTAAATGCCTGGAAATTATCAGTAAAAGTAACTGCGATCTCCAAACCAACTCAAGCTACCATGATCACAATACGAGGCATTATAAAGACTTCCACACTCCCTATGTAGCAAAAACTAGAAGTCAGAAACATGTTAGCCATTTAGGAATAAAGCTTTTAAATGCACTTCCATATCAAATTAAAGAATTGAAAGGCAAAAATAATTTCAAGTGTGAAGTAAAAAATTACTTGATGGATAAATGCTACTAGAGTGTAAATAAATACCTGTCTCAGAGTGTGATTGAAACCTGTACTTACTTTTTAAAAAAATTCAAACTAATTTAATTATGTTTTCAATTTCCTAATTATGGTACTTAGGAAAAATCTGTTAAATATCTGTAATATGTTTTGAGTATGAGAGGTAGTGAATGATGTATAATTGTTTATCATGAGCATGTACATTGTTTTTCGGTAATAAGTTCTTGTACACTACGTATGTACTATGTGTATGTAATTTGTTTGCTGTTTGTATATTTTGTCAATTTATTATGTGTATGTGTTGTTATGTGTTATGTGTAATCAAATGACAAATCCTATATCACACGTGTGATCTATTGGATGCTAAATAAATCATCATAGACCACTAAACGTTTCCCTGCTGTGCAATGTCATTGCCTCTGACGTTTCTATCACCTGATACATGATGCTCATCCATCGCGCCATGGGCTCGCAGCTGATTGCAATCAAAATACTGTACTCTGTCATTGAATCTACTTCCAGCAGTACCTCCTCTTCCTCTGTACCTATTCCAGTAACCATTACCTCTTTGTATGCCTATTCTATTTACATTGACTTCCGTCCTCTTGTCATTGGGTCTCGTGGGAGGCCTATATTCTCTCCTATTATTTTTCTCCTCATTCAAAATCTTTTCACTCTTTCTAAATAATGGAAAAACCTATCAATATCCTCTCGAGGAGCCGTTATGATCATATTCCACCAAAATAATGGCAACTTATTCTCTATGCCCATAATGATCTGTTCTGTTTCCACCTCTGAATTTAAGTATGACAAGGTAGTCACCAACTTTTTTACAAACCTTTTGATACTGTCACTCTTGGAATCATATTTTTTCCCTCAACAAAAATTCATTCAAAACCTCCATCTCCTTTCTCTTTCCTCAATATTCTTGATAGAACGCTTCCAAAACAGCTTGCCATAATGTAACAAAACTTACTGCAAAAATCAACAGTCATGTAATAGCTGCAAAGCTACAGTGGATGTTTCATTTCATTTAGCAAGTCCAAACAATGGTGTCACTCAGGGTTACTAGTCGCAAAGAAGTTCAGACAAACTCCTTCTGCTGGCCACTGTGTTTTGGTAACGTAAGGGGATACATAGATTTCAAGAAACCTGGGACAATAGTCAACTCAGACAGTTGTTGTACAAAACACTACAAAAATTGATGTGAGCTATTCAGATCAGCTGGAGAGGATGACTGATAGAAGGTGTAATGCTGTGCTGCACGATAATGCCTGACCTCACATCTCCTATAGAACCTAGGAACTTATAGTGCAACCAAAAGATATTTGCCGGCCGAAGTGGCCGTGCGGTTCTAGGCGCTGCAGTCTGGAACCGCGAGACCGCTACGGTCGCAGGTTCAAATCCTGCCTCGGGCACGGATGTGTGTGATGTCCTTAGGTTAGTTAGGTTTAAGTAGTTATAAGTGCTAGCGGACTAATGACCTCAGAAGTTGAGTCCCATAGTGCTCAGAGCCATTTGAAAAGACATCTTACTTGTTGGCAACAAATATCAGCTGTAACAGGCATGCTCATTTGGATGGGTTCTTAGTCCACAACACACTTTTTGAGTCACTGGCTGGAATATGTTATGTTCAGATTACCTTTTGCTCAAGAATATGTCTTTCGTTAGGGCTCAACAATTACCTCTTATGAAGAAGTTAACATAAAGTCATCACGAGTCATCAGCAGTAACAACATTACATAGGAATTCTCAATGAACAAATTGATGATGTTAAAGCAAAACTGCAGTAACATTCATCCTTCTGACTTTCGTTGCTTCGAAATAGAACATGCAGTACTCCTACTCCTCACTTCTCAATCTCGCCTATTGAATGCAAATGTCACGTGACGTTTCAGTGCCTACATTTCATCACATCTGACTGTTATTGAGACTTCCTAATTGTGGAAAATCATACATGCCAGACTGATCTTTCACGAAATTCCTTTGGTGATGTGTTTTCCCTGAAAGAGTCACCCCACAATACAAAGGTGCCAAGCTGCCTCTGTTACCATCACCCCTCTCTTAAACCCATAGCAAGTAATAGTCTCGAATATTAGACCTTTTTCCATGTGCATCTCTATTTTACAACTCTTGAACAACATTCATAAGTTTCAAACAGGCAAAATCCAATATGTAACTGTAACATAAGTACTACAACAAAATGACAGTTGAGAATACACTAATAGCACTGCACCGCTTTTGCCTGGTTGGACGATGCCTGGTGTTAGGGGACAGTTGGCTGATAGCCACTGTAGGATGGGACAGTTGGCTGATAGCCACTGTAGGGTGAGGGAAGTCTCGACTGTTAACTGTCCTTACCTCAACACAGCCGTTAGGCGGAATTCTTTCTGCATGTTTTTGATTTTACATGAGGGTTGCACTGTGAAGTGAATTATCTTTTGCAGACACTTGAAATACAATTTAAAAAACTAAGGCACTGTGGAGCTTGAAATTCACGACAACACTTCCTCCTTACATTTCTTCATCCTACGCAGTTGCCGGATCGTGATTATGGCTGCCCTGCCATAACTTCTGTGCCCTACAATGTTGCCAGATTGTGCTTATGGCCGGCCTTTGAATTCTTATGTGCAGTGGATTATATTGACCGCACTAACTGAACAATTCCAACTTAGTGTTTATGGCAGCCAGATTGTACCTCTAAAACTGTACCTTTCTGATAGATACTAGTACAAAGGGTGTTCAAAAAGTTTTGCACAGTCATCTCCAATTTTTTAATTTTTTGCAGGAGGAGAATGAAATTTTTTTGTTAACATACATACTTGGAACATTTAACTATACATTGAGCCTACTCAATGTAGCCTCCATCAGCTGTGACGCATCTGACCCAATGTTCTTTCCATAATGTAAATGCACTTTGGTAAAATTCTTGGGATTGGCTTTTACACCATTGCTTCATTCAGGAAATAAAGTCTTTCTCACTATCAAATGTTTTACCATGCAGGTGGGAATTCTGATGATGATCAAAGAGGTAAAAATCAGATGGAGCCGAGTCCGGACTGTAGGGAGGATGAGGAACAATTTTCCAACACATCTTCCTGATTTTCTGCTGCATCATAAGGGCTGTATGGGGTTTGGCATTGTCATGGTGTAGTCTGATGAGCTGACAGTGAAGCTGTGGTCTGTGGGTCTTGATGGCACGTCACGGCTTGTCCAATAACAAACAGTAGTAGTCCAGGTTAATTGTAGGTTTGTTCGAGCAGTTGCCAGAGAGCAGTTTTCCAATGCGAGAAATAAGGCACTACTGCACGTAGCAATGAGGAACTGAAACTAAGTGTACCATTTGAATATGAAATGGCAACCACCTACTGTAGAACAAGTATTAAACATGGTGTATCTACATATGTTACAAATAGTGTGAACATAATCTATGAAGTTATAGATGTAAGTGGACTGTGCATAGAAGCAAAATTTGAAGCTGCAGCCATAACGTTGCCAAAACAGGAAATTATAATAGCTTCAGTACATTGCCCCCAAAACACAATAAAGATCTGTTTGTGGAGCTTCTGGAGAAACTGATACTTTTGCTACTCAAATACAAAAACTACAGAGTATTAAAATTTGGTGATATCAATATAGACATTAGGTTTAAGAATAGCAAGGTTGATCACCTGCTAAATACAATAGATCACTTAACTTCAGTTGTGTAAATGACAAACCTACAAAACAGGAAGCATGTCTAGAAAACATAATTTGTAATTTTCATCTGAACGAAACAGAATTCAACACAATCAAGCTAGGCATTCAGATTATGAGGGAATATGGCTTGGGCAAACTCTTAACAGTAAAGCAACTGAAACTTCCACAGACTGTAGAAAAATTATAAGACCAGTTAACGAATCAAAGATAAACAAGTTGGTAAGTAAATTGAATTTAATAAACTGGGATATAATAATAACCACTGCAGGTGCAAATAAATCTAGCAACAAATTCCAAGAACTGTTACCCGAAAATTTTGAAGCATGTTGTCCTAAACACTGCAAGAAAATATCAAAGCAAAATTGTTACACCAAACCAAAAAATCTAAAAAGTTGGTACACCCTGCTTCTCAGTAGAACAAGAATCACAATGCTACTCTATCATGATAGGTCCAAGCACAATAATGCTGACAAGAAAATGTACATGAAAGTTAAAAAGATTTACAGGTCTGAAATAAAGGCAGCTAAGTGCAAAGCAAATGATGCATATATAGTGAACACAGTAAATAAATGCAAAGCTGCATGGGAAATTATTAAAACAGAAACTAACTATGACGATAAAGTATATCAGACACCAATTCCAACTGATATTCTAAATGTGCATTTTGCCAGTTCTCAATCAGATAACAGCATAATGGAGAATGTGAGCAAGGCAGAGGCACTGCTGCCAGAAATGAACAGTAAGCAGAGAAACAGCTTTCACTGGACTCTAACTGAGAAGATGGTCAATGAATCAATAGCTAAGCTCAGTAATTCTAGAGCAGAGGATTACTATGGTCTCTCAAATTATGTTATTAAATATATCAGAAATCAAATTGTGAAGCCACTGACTAAAATAATCAACAAAATTTTAAATGAAGGTAATAATCCAGAATGTTTAAAAATATCTATAGTTAAACCAGTACATAAGAAAGGATATATAGCATCACCAGATAACTAACGGCCAATATCACTTATACCCATAATATCAAAAATAATAGAATACTGCATGCATAAACAGATGAGTCAATATTTTGAACATAATAATATACTCACCTCCTCAGTGTATGGTTTCAGATCTAGCCTTTCTACAGTCAAAGTAGTTGAGAGTATGTTAGCAAAAATATACTGTGGTGTCACTGCCAGACACCATACTTGCTAGGTGGTAGCCTTTAAATCGGCCGCGGTCCGGTAGTATACGTCGAACCCGCGTGTCGCCACTATCAGTGATTGCAGACCGAGCGCCGCCATAAGGCAGGTCTAGAGAGACTTCCTAGCACTCGCCCCAGCTGTACAGCCGACTTTGCTAGCGATAATTCACTGACTTCTACGCTCTCATTTGCCGAGACGATAGTTAGCATAGCCTTCAGCTACGTACCTAGGAAGGCACCATTATCAGTACTATTGGTATTGTAAACCATGTATCGTCAAGAGCGACGTTTGTCATTAATGGATTAAAGTTAAGTATTCCAACAGCTACGTTCGTTGTTTCTAAATTCTAATTTCCTTGTCCTGTTCCAGACCTCACGCCAGCCTGCGTGAGCTAAAACGCGTGCATTTCGGCCTCCTTTAACCATACGGTTGGCTCTATTGCCAACCACAACATTGGCGGCGAGAGTACAAGTGTTCTTATCTAATTTGCCCTGATTTACTTGTGTAATCGCTTCGCCACAATCTCCAGATGTACTGTCCAAATTTTATCGCCTACAGAATCGGCAGACGCAGGCCTTACTGGATGCCCTTGGACAGCTCGTCCAGGGCCAACGTGCAATGCAAAACGATGCGGCAGCCACCGCTCCACAGCTAACGCAGCCACAAAACTCTGTTAGTGGATGGAGTGGTCACGCCAATTTGGATTGCATCTCGCCGCCTACAGAATTCAAGGAAACGAGCGGCAGCCTTTTTTGTTATCGTCGGTCGGCGTGAACACGTACCGTGTGATAGTCAGATTATTTCCCCGACGCGACGCAGCAACTCTGTCCTACGAAGAAATTTTGTCCGCATTAGATGCATATTTCAAAGAACCAGTCAATGTAGTTGCCAAACGGTATACCTTCTTTCGTACAAAACGTACGGCAGGTCAAACTAATCTGGAGTGGGTTGCAACCTTGCAAGGCCTTACTAGGGATTGTGCTTTTGAGTGTCAATGTGGACTCCCTTATTCAGATACTATGGTACGTGATGCAATTGCACAGAACGTTTCTGATGTTTGTATAAGGGAACAGATTTTGGAACTAGTCAATCCCTCCCTTCAACAAGTGATGGACATATTGGATCGGCAGGAGACACTTGACTCTGCTCAGGACTCATTTGAAACTTCGCCAGCAGTGTGTCAGGTAACAGGCCCGCCGGGCGAGCTGCACGGAGCAGTAAACAGCCCTCGCACACGGCCGCGCCGCTGCTGCCAGGCTCTCAGCCACGTGTGCCGCGCAGGCAAGCAAATGCAGTGATTAAATCATGCTCGCGGTGTGCTACTAAACATTCGCGTGAGGATTGCCCGTTACGCCAAGCTATTTGCTTTTATTGTAATAAAAAAGGACATGTGTAGAGTGTTTGCCAGAAAAAGCTCAGATCGGAAGCTCAAAACCGTTCCAGGCCCTTTGCTTCTCGCCGGAATCGGAACCAAGGAGACTCAGGCTCGCGAAAATTTGCCCATGGAAATTCATGTAGTTCATTCCACTCCGTGCAGTGCCAGTCTCTCTAGCAGTGACTGTGTTCGTCCCAAAAATAGTGTGCGTAGACATCGCCAGTGCATGAGCAGCGCAAGCAGCAAGCACAGAAGCTCTAAAAATACAAATGTTTTATTCCACTGTCGAGTATATCTACATGCAATTGGTGTCATCAGTGTTAACATAATAATAATAACAATAATAATACTCTAAACTTTGACCTGATAAATGTTACGAACTACAATATAATAATCCAGGATGGATGCAATATGTATTTGTGAAAGTGTAAGTAACAACAAGAAGTTTCCTAATAGGTCAGTCACAAGATAAATGAACTACGTAGTTCAGTGAATGACAAATAAATAATATAACAGGTAATTAACAATAAGTACATGAAACAGTAATAAAATAGTTGCACAGTATGGCATATGTATAATTTTCAGTTAATTTATAGTTCATTCTCATAAGGAAAGTGGGTCATTTGTCACATACTCTAGGAACTCTTGAGCAGAGTAAATTACTTTACTCTTGATCCACCTCGAAAGACTTGTTTTAAATTTATTTATTGGCACTGTGTAGGCATTTTCAGGTAATTTGTATAAGTAGACAGGAATACAATGGCTTCAGTTTTACTATCAGTCTTCTGCAGTACATTTGCCTCAGACCAAGTAGTGCATCTCTCTATTGCCACTCCCATGCTGTGTTGCGGACTTTCAAGATTGGTATCACATGTGATGAGTGTTGTGTCATCAGCAAATAGCACAGCATCACACGATACAACTGCAAGGTAAATCATTTATATAAATAATGAAAAGGACAGGTCCAAGAACTGATCCTTGAGGTACACCCTTTACAATTGGGAGACATTCTGACATTTGATTATTTACCTTAACTAACTGTTTTCTACTGTCCAAGTATGGCTGCATTAGGCTTAGAGCATTCGCTCTCACTCCATAGTGGTAGAGTTTTTTTATGAGAATATTGTCGGATACCATATCAAAAGCTTTCCTGAGGTCCAACAGTGTTGCACAGATATCCTTATTTTCAAAGATATTGTATATTGTATATGTTGTGGTTGGTAGGAGAGCCAACACCGTGTTACTACAGTAGGCCGAAAGGCACGCGATTTAGCTCACGCAGGCTGGCGTGAGGTCTGGAACAGGAAAAGGAAATTAGAATTTAGAAACAATGGACGTAGCTGATGGAATACTTAACTTTAATCCATTCATGACGAACGTCGCTCTTGACGCTACATGATTTACAATATCAATAGTAATTGACAATGGCGCCTTGCCAGGTCGTAGCAAATAACGTATCTGAAGGCTATGCTAACTATCGTCTCGGCAAATGAGAGCGTAGAAGTCAGTGAATTATTGCTAGCAAAGTCGGCTGTACAGCTGGGGCGAGTGCTAGGAAGTCTCTCTAGACCTGCCTTATGGCGGCGCTCGGTCTGCAATCACTGATAGTGGCGACACGCGGGTTCGACGTATACTACCGGACTGCGGAAGATTTAAAGGCTACCACCTAGCAAGTGTGGTGTCTGGCGGTGGTATCACATTTCTCCCCCACAAATCGGCGTACGGTTGTGGCATAAGGCTTCCGCCCGCCGTGGGGAGGACCCCATGTTGACGTATGCGACGAGCCTAACAACAGGCGAGGCTGTGCCACCGGCACCCTGCCATTCGGACCCGGGGTGCTACGAAACGCCTGAAAACATGCTCCAGGGTGCACGCCAACATGCGGTGTATGCGCCCGTTGAGAGACAGGAGGGGCCGAAGGGTCGACCGGGGCACCGGACGGGCGAAGACGACATATGGTCACAGGAAGTGATCGGCGGCGCGTGACCCAGGGAGGCGCCCGGCAGTAGCAGCGAAGCGTCCACTGCGGGTGTCGCCGGCGGGAGAACAGGCAGCGGTGGCGGCGGCGGTGGCGCGTCGCCATGGGGCAAAATGGAAGGCAGCGTCAGCAACACCTGGGGCTGAGCTGAGCCAGTAGATTGGTCGCCAGGGCGCTGACCGGACGGCACCGTCGCTGAAAGCAGACGGCGAGCGGCAGCTGCCGTACGACGACAGAGGCGCAGCTGACTGAGATGCTGACGCACCTCACCAGAGGCCCCCAAAACCAGATACATAGCGCAATAACGCGTCCTCCCGAGAATGCGTCTCTTTTAACTTCAACATCCGTGACTTGAAAGTCCTGACCAATAGTTCAGCGGCACCGTTTGACTGTGGCGAAAACTGCGCGGACGTCAGATGTCGAATACCATTGGCCTTGCAGAATGACTGAAATTCTGTGGACATGAATTGTGGGCCATTGTCGGAAACAATGTCTGTGGAAGACCTTCAATGCAAAAGATAGCGGATGGTGGCAGATGACGTCGTGGAAGACATCCGGACAACAAAGGGAAAATTACTGAATGAATCTACCACAACTAACCATCGAGCATTCCAGAATGGACCAGCAAAATCGATGTGTAAGCGTTGCCAAGGGGAAGTGGCTTTTGGCCATGCAAAGAATTTGCGCGGCGGTGCTGATTGTTGTTCGGCACACACGATGAAAGAAGAGCACATATTCGTAATCGCGGCATCGATTCCGAACCAAGTACAGTGCTGACGAGCAAGTTGTTTCGTTCTCACTATATCCCAATGTCCGTGGTGGAGAAGCTGTAAGACAGAGGACTGTAAAGAACGTGGTACCACGACCCTGGACTGATCATTATCAGAACGCAACAGCAAAACACCACGTCGTACAAAAAGTCTCTCTTTGCGAGCAAAAAAACTGCGAACCAAAGGGTCCCCGATCCGTGACTTTCACAAGGGCCATTGCGTAGCAACAAAACGCAGAATGGGAGCAAGGACAGGGTCGGCAGCTGTGACCGTACCTACACGGCGAAAATCAATCGGAAACGATTCGACCACGTCATCGGTTTCCGCCTCAATGAACATGCAAGCAAGTTCGGAGGAATCGAATGCCCTATCCTCAGCAACAGGCAAGCGGGACAACGCATCGGCGTTTCCGTGCTTAGCAGTGAACCGATACAAGATATCGTAGCGGTACTGCGAGAGGAAAATAGACCAGCGAATGAATTTCTGCGCTGTACGTGGAGGTACAGCCTTGGTCGGATGAAAAAGCGATGTCAAAGATTTGTGGTCCGTGATTATGGTAAAGTGACGACCATACAAGAAATCATGAAACTTTGTAACACCAAATACGAGAGCCAATGCTTCTTTCTCGATCTGTGAATAATTTCTTTGAGCAGACGAGAGCAATTTGGACTCAAAGGCAATAGGGCGATCCATCTTTGTGCGCAAGCACAGCACCGATCTCGACATCCGATGCATCCACCATCAACAAGAGGGGCTTCTGGGGATCGAATGGCGTAAGGCAAGTATTGGAAAGCAACGCCGATTTCAACTGGCGAGAGGCGCGTTCGCATTCCGTCGTCCAGACGAACGGAACACCTTTACGGCGTAAGCGATGAAGCCGAGCTGAAATGGAAAAGGCATGCAGTATATAACGGTGATAATAATTAATTTTTCCCAGCACAGTCTGTAGCTGTTTCAAATTCTGCGGCGACGGCAAGTCTTGTATGGCACGGAGGTGCGTTGGACAGGGATGTATGCCTTGGGTATTGAGTACATGTCCCACGTAAGGTAAGTCACGAGAAAAAAACGCACATTTGTCCTTCCGCAAGCGAAGACCATTTTGTCGCAAGACCTGAAATAATGTTCTGAGATTGGCCAAATGTTCTTCTTCCGTCTTTCCGGAGATCACAATATCATCCAGATAATTTGCTGCAGTAGGGACCGACGCACAAACAGTTTGGAGATATTGCTGAAACAATGCAGGGGCGGATGCACACCTGAATGGCAGTCGTTTGAATCGATACAAACCAAGATGCGTGTTAACCACCAAAACGCGCTGGGATTCTTTGTCCACCGGTATTTGCAAGTACGCATCTGCGGGGTCCAACTTCGAAAAATATTTACCCGGGCACAGTTTGTCAAAAAGATCTTCCGGGCGGGGTAAAGGAAAAGTTGCAATCACTAGTTGTGGATTCACTGTTGCCTTGAAGTCCACACAAAGTCTCAACTTTCCGGAAGGTTTTGGTAAAATTACTAAGAGTGATGCCCAGAGAGAAGCCTGCACACGTTCAATTACACCTTGTGATTCCAAATCGTGTAATGTTTTTGCGACCTCATCACGCAATGCGTGAGGAACATTGCGTGCTCTGAAAAATTTCAGTTGCGCGTTTACTTTCAGTTCCAAATGTGCTGAATAGTTCGTAGCGCAACCGAGGCCCGGTGCAAAAATGTCTGCAATTTCTTCACATAGACGAGAAACACTGTCTGAAGGCACAGTCTGGTTCACTGATAGGACCTTATTTACTATAGACAAGTTAAACAGCTGAAATAAATCGAACCCAAACAAGTTCACTGCAGAAGAAGAACGAAGGACGTAAAATGACACAAGTTTTGTTTGTCCTTTGTATGTTGCAAGAAGGCTGCACTGTCCTAACACAGGGGTGTCTTGACCGGAGTAGCTAGATAACTTAACATTTGCGGCACACAACGGAGGTGTGCCCAGCAATTTGTAAGTGTCTTGATTGATCAGTGAAACTGCAGCTCCGGTATAGAGCTGGAATGGTATCACTTTGCCGTTAATGTCCAAGTCCACAAAAAGTTTATTGTCCTGCTGACGACAAGAGCGACTGCCTCGTGCAAAGTGAACTGACACTGGTACAGAATCACTTGCGACTTGACGGGTGTTCTGGCGATGTCGACGCACACTATTTTTGGGACGAACACAGTCACTGCTAGAGAGACTGGCACTGCGCGGAGTGGAATGAACTACATGAATTTCCATGGGCGAATTTTCGCGAGCCTGAGTATCCTTGGTTCCGATTCCGGCGAGAAGCAAAGGGCCTGGAACGGTTTTGAGCTTCCGATCTGAGCTTTTTCTGGCAAACACTCTAAACATGTCCTTTTTTATTACAATAAAAGCAAACAGCTTGGCGTGACGGGCAATCCTCACGCGAATGTTTATTAGCACACCGCGAGCATGATTTAAACACTGCATTTGCTTGCCTGCGCGGCACACGTGGCTGAGAGCCTGGCAGCAGCGGCGCGGCCGGGCGCGAGGGCTGTTTACTGCTCCGTGCAGCTCGCCCGGCGGGCCGGTTAACCTGACACACTGCTGGCGAAGTTTCAAATGAGTCCTGAGCAGAGTCAAGTGTCTCCTGCCGATCCAATATGTCCATCACTTGTTGAAGGGAGGGATTGACTAGTTCCAAAATCTGTTCCCTTATACAAACATCAGAAACGTTCTGTGCAATTACATCACGTACCATAGTATCTGAATAATGGAGTTCACATTGACACTCAAAAGCACAATAACACAGTGCCAAAGTTCAAGTTCAGAGGCAAACTATCAGAACCATTTGAAATCTGTGCAGAGGTGAGATAAGGTGACCTGCTGTCTCCATTGCTTTTCAACTGTGTCCTGGAAAAGATACTCAGAGAGTGGAAAACAACCGTACCACCAGGTTATGGGATTCAAATTGGACACAAAAGAAATGGCCTCAGAGGAATTTGGTGATGATGATCTGACACTCATTGCAAATCATATTGACGCATCCAAAGTTCAAGTGTCCAGCCTACAATCAATTCCTGCTAAGACTGGCCTAAAAATACCATTTAACAAAACTGAATTCATCACAAACATTAAACACACTCCTTCTCATACTGAAATACAACAAGAGAAAATCAAGCAGTTGAAAAATTTAAATATCTCAGAGATATAATTACACTTGATGGTTCAGAAAATGCAGCTGTAGGAAGTAGGTGTTTTAAACTAGAAGGTGCTTTTCATCTGTGCAAAGACTTATACAAAAGCAAAAGCCTGTCTTTAAACCTAATACTTTCTCATTATAACACCGTAATTAGACCATCAGCTTTGTATGCATCAGAATGTTTAAACATGACGAAGAAGGGACCCCTACGAAAACTTGAAATAACAGACCGGAAAATTTTGAGGAAAATTACACGAACGTACAGAAGACATTGTTACCAGCATGACGATGCGCAGAATAGTGTTTTTTGGCCATCTGGAAAGAATGAACCTGCAAAGACTTACTCATCGCATACAGTCATCAACTGCAAAAACAAAATCGTATTCAAAATGGGGAAGCCAAGTTAAAAAGGATTTACAGGAAGCTGAATTTTCATTTGATGACGTTCAGGATCAAGAGGATTTCAGAGAAAAGACAAAATTACTAATAACATTATTTCGTTTACTACGCCAGTTCCACGTCCTGCCTGCAAATGATCAAAATAGAGAAAAGAAGCAGTCAGCCAAAATGAAAAATCTACTGGCAGAAATGGAAAACACAATCAGGGAAGAGATAATAATCTTCGTGGTCCATAGTAGGCCAAAATGATAGGGAAAAAAATAAAAACTCTTACTGTTTGGTATGGATCTCACACACTTCAGCAGTACTCTAGGATGGTAGGCAAAAGTCATTTACAAGCAATCTTCTTTGTAGACTGATTGCACGTCCCCTATATATCCTACCAGTAAACCAAAATCTGCCTGTTGTACCTGTTAATGACCCGTATGAGAACTTAAATCAAATGTCTGTCCCCAAGTACACTCCTGGAAATTGAAATAAGAACACCGTGAATTCATTGTCCCAGGAAGGGGAAACTTTATTGACACATTCCTGGGGTCAGATACATCACATGATCACACTGGCAGAACCACAGGTACATAGACACAGGCAACAGAGCATGCACAATGTCGGCACTAGTACAGTGTATATCCACCTTTCGCAGCAATGCAGGCTGCTATTCTCTCATGGAGACGATCGTAGAGATGCTGGATGTAGTCCTGTGGAACGCCTTGCCATGCCATTTCCACCTGGGGCCTCAGTTGGACCAGCGTTCGTGCTGGACGTGCAGACCGCGTGAGACGACGCTTCATCCAGTCCCAAACATGCTCAATGGAGGACAGATCCGGAGATCTTGCTGGCCAGGGTAGTTGACTTACACCTTCTAGAGCACGTTGGGTGGCACGGGATACATGCGGACGTGCATTGTCCTGTTGGAACAGCAAGTTCCCTTGCCGGTCTAGGAATGGTAGAACGATGGCTTCGATGACGGTTTGGATGTACCGTGCACTATTCAGTGTCCCCTCGACGATCACCAGAGGTGTACGGCCAGTGTAGGAGATCGCTCCCCACACCACGATGCCGGGTGTTGGCCCTGTGTGCCTCGGTCGTATGCAGTCCTGATTGTGGCGCTCAGCTACACGGCGCCAAACACGTATACGACCATCATTGGCACGAAGGCAGAAGCGACTCTCATCGCTGAAGACGACACGTCTCCATTCGTCCCTCCATTCACGCCTGTCGCGACACCACTGGAGGCGGGCTGCACGATGTTGGGGCGTGAGCGGAAGACGGCCTAACGGTGTGCGGGACCGTAGCCCAGCTTCATGGAGACGGTTGCGAATGGTCCTCGCCGATACCCCAGGAGCAACAGTGTCCCTAATTTGCTGGGAAGTGGCGGTGCGGTCCCCTACGGCACTGCGTAGGATCCTATGGTATTGGCGTGCATCCGTGCGTCGCTGCGGTCCGGTCTCAGGTCGACGGGCACGTGCACCTTCCGCCGACCACTGGCGACAACATCGATGTACTGTGGAGACCTCACGCCCCACGTGTTGAGCAATTCGGCGGTACGTCCACCCGGCCTCCCGCATGCCCACTATACGCCCTCGCTCAAAGTCCGTCAACTGCACATACGGTTCACGTCCACGCTGTCGCGGCATGCTACCAGTGTTAAAGACTGCGATGGAGCTCCGTATGCCACGGCAAACTGGCTGACACTGACGGCGGCGGTGCACAAATGCTGCGCAGCTAGCGCCATTCGACGGCCAACACCGCGGTTCCTGGTGTGTCCGCTGTGCCGTGCGTGTGATCATTGCTTGTACAGCCCTCTCGCAGTGTCCGGAGCAAGTATGGTGGGTCTGACACACCGGTGTCAATGTGTTCTTTTTTCCATTTCCAGGAGTGTAGATACTTTGGTCAACTCGGGACTGTGTGGCAGTTCGTTCTTTCATTGCTCTATTTTTCCTCCAGTATTTTCTCCCCAACATGTCTTCTCTTCAGAACAGCTCACACTGATGAATGCTTCTGCCTTTGGAATCCTAAATTTGAAACCTTTGGGGAGAGGTGGGGGAGCTACTTTTATTTGTAATTAACTGCAAAGATATTGCTTGTTCATCTGTTCCCACATATCTGTAGATATGTTTCTCAGGCTGTTGTCATTTCGCCTGTTTAACTCCCAAAAACTTAATTCCCTTACCCATTTTTTAAGTTTTGTCATTTGTTTTTCAAAACTGCTTTGCTTGCAATGGCCCTAAAAAAATTTTATTCTTGCAGTTTCTTGATATGTTAGATTACAATGAACTGCTAGGCATTAATTTATAAGTGCCATTCATAGTGAATGGCACTTGTTTTAACTCTTAAAATTAGCTTTGCATTCATTTTGTCGTATTTTGTGTATCCATTTCATATTTTTCTAACTCTTTTGTTGAAGTGTTAATTGAACTTTGACCTATTTGAATAGTCATTAAAAATTTTGGGTGTCTTTTTTAGATGTAAATTAGCTTTTATTTTCAGAGATTGTTCTGTGGGGGTTCGGTGGTTACTGTTCAGAGATTTCTCCATATAGTGCAGCATAATAAGTTGCAAATGCTAGGTAATTTAAAGTTCATTATCTTCCCACCTCTCCAGATAAGCCATGGGACTGATTTACAGCTCCTTGGCCAATATGCAATTTCCACTCAAGTGTCTGGCAGCTAGTTCATTGAACCACTTCCTCTACTGTTCCACTTGAAGCATGTGGGGATAATTCACTTGGATCAATCAGTGTGAGATCAGATTTATTGTATTCATTTGTATGTAGGTGCACATAATATTTTCAGATTTGCAGGAGAAAGTTGACATTTCATGGCATGCTCATACTACAAAGTAAAGTACTCACACCACAAAGTAAAATACATTTGTTTTAATGGTTGCCACCCCAACTTGCATATGACACGCCTCTCTATTTTGTGATAATACAAAACGAACTGCCTTTGAACTTTTTTGGGGTCCTCAATCATATAAGGATCCCATACTGTGAAGCAGTACTGTGGCAGAGGAAGGACATGGTTACTGTAAGCAACTTTACTGTAAGCAATCTCTTTTGTAGTGCTGTTAAATTTTCAGTGTTCTGCCAATCAGATACAGTCTCTGGTTTGCTTCCCCAACGTTTTCTATGTGATTATTGGGTACAATGCTAGGAAAGGGGCCAGGCACTGTCACACTTTGGCCATCTTTCCTTACTTTATTATAAGTATCTTGGACATGTTATGCAGAAACTGTGCTATTGCATAATTATAATTAGAGTATGTATGTATATATGTATGTTTTAATGTGTTAATCCTTTTTTCACATTGCTTGTTTTGTCCTGTCTCCATGCTTAAGTCCTTACGAGCTCAACATCTCGTCATGCAAATGATGAAAGGGTGTTGGTTCATTGTTTTTACAGGTTGAAGTTGAGGGCATCAGATGTCACATCTGTGAAGAGCAATGGAGGATTGGTGGTTGGTTGGCTGGTTTGGGGAAGGAGACCAGACAGTGAGGTCATCGGTCTCATCGGATTAGGGAAGGACGGGGAAGGAAGTCGGCCATGCCCTTTGAAAGGAACCATCCCAGCATTTGCCTGGAGCGATTTAGGGAAATCACGGAAAACCTAAATCAGGATATCCGGACGCGTGATTGATCCATTGTCCTCCCGAATGCGAGTCCAGTGTTTAAGAGGATTAGTGATTGTGATTATAAACTGTAATTGTGAACTTCGTAGCAGATGATATAGGTGCAAGATTTTTGCACATACTTTCATTAATGTTTTACTCTTTACAAAATTCTTTTCTGCAATTAGTTTCATGTTTCTTTCCACCCATGTGTAGCAAAAATTCACTTGCACTGTAGAAACAATGATCAAGTAGGAATGATATTAATTTTTTATTAAATACGTTCAGGGACTAACTGTTTTTTTATTTCTGATGGCAGGCTATTGTATATTTTAATGCCTTTGTTGAAGGGAGAGTTTTTAAAGGCAGAGGTGCACATTTCTTTAACATGGAGTTTCATTTTCTGCCTAGTACCATAGTCATGGACATTTACATTTTTATTAAATTTTGTAGTATTACTATTTACAAATTTGCATAGTTCTAGTATATACAGGCTGCCAAGGGGTAGGATGAGGAACTTTTGGAAGAGGGGTCTGCAGCTATCAGTCGGCTTTGCCTTATTCATTATTCTTATAGCACTCTTTTGAGTGAGGAGAACGTTTGGGCTATGTGTAGAGTCTCCGCAGAATATAACACCATACTGCATTATACTGTGTGAACAGTTTCTGGGCTTGTGCAGTATGCGAGGATTCGTAGGCATAGTACACTTGGTTTAGCTTACTATTAGTTTTTTTAATGTGTGTTTGCCATTTTAGATTATCCTGTGTCCATAGGCCTAGAAATCTTGTTTCTGTATTTGGGGATATTTGGGAACTGTGTAATTTCATATCAGGCATAATTTTCTTTGATCTTAGGTGGAAGTTTAGGTAAGTGGTTTTCTTTGTGTTAACTATGAGCTTGTTTTTCTCAGATTCAATCCCCAAGTTCGTCTGTATTTCTATTTATGGCCTCTTGGAGTTCATGTTCATTTTTGCTTGTTATGAGGATATTGGTATCATCTGCAAAGAGTGCACTGGTACTGGCATTGATGTTTGATGGTAGGTCGTTTATGTATACAAGGAAGAGCTCTGGTCCAAGTGTTGAGTCTTGGGGCACACCTTGTGTAATATTGCAATAGTCAGAGCAGTATGTTTCGATATGTCCTTGACTGTTATGTTTTATTGACACTTTTTGTTTCCTATTTGTCAGGTATGAGCTGAAACAGTTCAGTGGGGTGCCTCTGATGCCATATGACTGCAGTTTGTTGAGAAGAATCTTGTGGTCTATGACGTCAAATGCCTTGGATAAATCTGAGAAGATCCAAACTGCTTTTTGTTTTTTGTCTAGAGCACCTAGGTTGGAGTGTAAATACTCATATATGGCAGTTGTCATGGATTTGTTTTTTCTGAAACCGTGCTGGGCATCAGATAGTGTCTGGTTCTTATCCAGAAAAATTAGTAGTCTTTGGTGAACCAATCTCTCCAAAAATTTACCAAACACAAGTAACAGTGATATGGGTCTGTAATTTTCTGCGTTGAGTTTTTAACCTTTCATAAAGATTGGGATGACTTTAGCCACTTTCATGCATTTTGGAAATGTACCTGACATCGACGACGAGTTGTACACATTTGAGAGTGGGAGAGATATTTTGTTTATGCAGTTTTTGATGACAAAATCTGGGATGTCATTGATTCCAGATGAGAATTTATTCTTGAGGCACTTTGCACTTAGTACAATTTCTTCAGGAGTAGTTTCCCAGAAGAATATAGATTCTACAGGAGTTATTATTTTGTTTTGTCTGTTCATAGTAATTTAAAATATTTGCAATTTCTTGTGGATTAGTAACTTTGGTGGTGTTGTGGATCAGGATAGTGCTTTCATGTTAACTGGCTGTTGATTTGTTTCATTTCTTATGATGTTCCACACTGCCTTGGTTTTGTTTGAGGATGTTGCCACATAGTTCTCATTTGTTGTTTGATTTGCTAGTGCTTCGACTTTTTTTTAAGGATTTTGACATATTGCTTGGTATATCTTTCTTGAGATGGGGTGGGCATGGTGGTGTTATTTTTTAGATACTTCAACAGATCTCTCTTCCTTCTGCAGGAAATCTTTATACCATTTGTTATCCATGGCTTCTTATTGGGTTCGTTTGATGTGGTTTGTTCGAGTTTAAGAGGAAGGCAATATTGAAGTGATAAAGAAATGTGTTCAGAAATGATTCTATTTTGTTGTCTGTATCGTCTGCTTCATACACTTTGTTCCATGTTTCTGAAGCTAAGGAATCATTGAAGATTTTCATGTTTTCATTGCTGTAATTTCTTACTTTACTTGTGTATTTGTTTTTGCAGTAAAAGGGGAGAACATTTGCAAGGTATAGAGGACTTGGCCACAGTGATCACTGTAGCCTGTGTCCAGAGGGTCAACTCCATGGTAGGAACAGTTTACAAATATCTGGTCAAGTGTGGTTTTGGTGTTGTTTTTGCACCTTGTGGGGAATATTACTGAGGGATTCAGACTGAATGAGTTAGTGAGATTCAGTAGGCATCCTTTCACACGCGCTGTAGATTGGAAATTGACATTGAAATCACCACATAAAATTAGTGCCATTTTGTTGTGGTGAAGTCCGTTTAGGAGTATTTCAGGGTTTTTAGGAAGACACATACAATGCCTGTTGGAGAACGATAGATACATGTTATGACTATATTTGCTTCTAGAATTTCGGTTACAGCTGCTTTAAATTCGTTTTCTTTATTTAAGTGGTCAAACTGGTCAAAACTTCTATAGTTTATGGAATTTTTTAATAAATATGGCAGCACCTCCACCTTTCTGGCTTTTCCCGCAATACTGGGAAGCTACTTTTGTAATTGAAATTGTTTCTCAAAATTTATACATAAACTGTTTTCTGAAGTAAATTAACTGGTGGTTTAGTCATAATTAAGAACAAAGGTTGCAGATTTTTGACATTGGGGAAAATAGCTTCCGTTATTCTCTAGTCAGTTTCATTATTGATAATCGAATGAGAATTACAAATGACAAATTTTCTGGATATGAAAACTGAAGTGTAGATTGACAATTGACTCTTTGAGATTGATACTATGACATAAAAAATTCTTTTGGGCAGACTAAAAATCCAAAGGGCTCAGGCTCAATCCCCAGTTCACTGTAAACTTTGGGTTCCCTTGTAAGTCAGTTCAAAGGTTGGAGGAAAGCAATGGCATTTCACAAACGTGACCATGCCAAGTAAAATATAGTTGTACTCAAAACAATGTTCAGATTGATGACCACTGTTCTTAAGCTAGTGGGTATGTGATTATGAATGAACAAGACATATAGAAAATGTTCCTGCACATTTTTGTCTTGCTTTATAGATGGGTACTGTGTGCACACAATGTCTGGGCCTCCATTTTGAATCTAGGGCAGTTCCATGAGTAACGGAATGAGTCTCTTTTTCAGTTTGAAGATAAAGACCAAGAATCATTATGACAATTTTACTGTATTTTGTCCATAAGAAAACAAATACAATTTTTTTGTAATAGTTTGTGTTCCTTCCTTGTAATAATTGCGTGAAAAAGTACTTTGAGGTAATGGGATGGCATAATTCAGACATACATTGTCTCATAATACAATAATCCAGCTTACCTATTTTCAAAAAAAAAAAAATCTGTTATGGAGAGGAATTAATGGGAAACAAAATGATATAGAAGATAAATGTCTTAAATATTTTACTAAGTAAGTTTAAAATATCTCCAGGAATGGAATGACACTTAACTTGGAAATTACCCGTTTCCTTCTGCATTGTCGCATAGGTAAAATGGTACTTAATCTTCTGATCTACAGTAGATGCAGCCAGTTTCTTTACAATTTGGTCTCATTCCACTCAACATTTTTGAGGGAAATGCTGATACATATCATTCCATTAGTGTAATTCTTTCTAAGAAATGAAATTTCATAACCATTGTCAATATAGATCTGCTCCACAAAAGTATCTTGACCGCCCCTCCCCCCACACAGCACAGGCAACCAGAGCAAAATCGTCTTGAAGCTTGCTGTATGAAATTGTCCGTAAGCCTCTGGTTGATTGGTTGGTATGGGGGAGGGGACCAAACCACAAGATCATCAGTCTCATCAGATTATGGAAGGAAATCAGCCGTGCCCTTTCAAAGGAAGAATCAGAATCAGAATTTTTATTATCCCGTAACATACAAAGTCTAATCACAGACCTGATGTACTGGGGACTCGTCAACATTACATTTACATTACAATTACAATTTGTATATACAGTATTACAAAAACAATATATTAACACTCCAGTTTCATGTATCAGATAGTAATATATAACAACAGCATTTATGTAGTGAACATAATTTTACAATCATTTATTTGACACAAAATTGTAAGCTTAATTACAGGTTATATTTCCTTGCTCAGACTACCACATCATCATTCATAAATTCTTCTACGGAGTAATATTTCTCCACTGATAACTTGTGCAGTTTTGGTTTCAGTTGCCCTAGCTCCATGATGTTTATTTCTTTCTTTTTTAGCATGTTGTAGATTTTCATGGCCATATATTCTGGGGTTTGTGCATATACCTTTAACCTGTGAGTAGGAAGCATGAAGTTTGTCTTACTCCTAGTGCACTGTATTGATGCTTAAAATTGTTGTCTGTGAATAATGTAGTGTTACTATATACAAAAATAATCAGTTCATAGTACAAACAGGGGGCACTTAATATTTTTAGATTTATTAACAGTGGGCAACAAGATTGTTTTGGTCTTGCATTACACATATTTATAACAATTAATTTTTCTAATTTTTATATTCTAATGATTTTGCTTGTATTGGTTGGTTGGTTTGTGGGGATTACAGGGACCAGACTGCTATGGTCATCGGTCCCTTTATGCTTGTATTACCCCAAAAGATAATGCCATACCTTATAACAGCTTCAAAATAGCTGTGATAAACTACTTTTCTTATCTCCATGCTAGTTGAATATGATAAAATCTTCATAGCAAAGGTCAGGCTGTTTAACTTATTTGCTAAGTATTCTATATATGAAGACCAGGATAAATTTTGGTCCAAATGTATTCCTAAAAATTTAACACAATCTGATTCTCTCAGTTTCTGGTTTCTGCAGGTAATTTGAATTTCATTTATCTTAGAGTTTGTAGTTTTAAACTGTAGTAAATGTGTTTTTCCAATATTCAATTTTAACCGATTTACTTGGAACCAGTTTTCTAAACTGTCTAGAAGATTTGTGACAGTCGTGGAAATTTGTTCGGAGTGATTGCTTTCGATGAGAACAGACATATCATCAGCAAATACAACTAAATGTTAATTTATATTTAGTGGCAGGTCATTTATGTAAAGTAAGAATAAAATTGGACCCAGAATTGAGCCTTGTGGAATGCCTTGTGAAACAATCATCCATTCAAAGAATAAATTTCCCTTGCTTGATGATATAACTACTACTTGTTTTCTCTTTTCGAGGTATAACCTGAACCACTAAAACATGATCTCCAATTCTATATTTTTCCATTTTATACAGGAGCAATTAATGATTTTCACAATCAAATCCTTTTGTGAGGTCACAGAGCAATCCTGCAACTTTTCTAGATTTGTCTAAGGCAGAACAAATTTTTTTCACAAACTCATTTATGGCGTCAATTTTAACCCTTTCTGAAAGCCGTATTGATTATCTGACAGTATGTCTGATTTTTCTGTAATTTTTTGATTAGCATTAGTACCACTTGTTCAAATATTTTTGATAAAATTGGGAGAATAGAGATCGGGTGGTAGTTCCCCGTATCTTCTCTTGAGCCTTTTTTGAACAAATGTTTTACCTCTGTATGCTTCAGTGCGTCTAGAAAGTGGCCTTCTTTGAGTGCTTTATTGATTATTGAACTGCCAAACATGATATCCCTCATCTTAATGACTGCTTCACAACCTGTGCCATATGGATCCTTCCCACCAACACCAGTTTTTCTGAATTGCACAGGTGGGAACTTTCCCTTCAATACATCCCACATTCCCGCAACCGTCTTGGCCTCAACCTTTGTTAGTCACTGTCCTCACCCATCCAGCCTCCTCTATGTTTCCATTTCAGCACTACACAGCTGTCATTCATCGCCACACCCAGTCTTTTAATTTCTTTTATTTCTCTCCTTTCCACCACTTACCCCCTCCCCCCTCCGCACCTTCACTCCTGCCCTCCGTCTAAACTACAACACTTGACTGTCCTCCACTCCCACCATACTATACCTCCCCCTCCCCGCCCCAGTCTCCTCCTTACCCCCACCCAGTCGCCACTCCTATCATGCACTGGTGCTGCTGTTCGCAGTGTGGTCTCAGCTCTCTGAGACTGCAGACAAGTGTGCAAGTTTTGTTTATGTGTGTGTGTGTGTGTGTGTGTGTGTGTGTGTGTGTGTGTGTGTGTGTGTGTGTGTGTGTGTGTGTGTGTGTGTGTGTGTGTGTGTGTGTGTGTGTGCATGTGTGTGTGTGTATGTGTGCGTACTGATGACAAAGGCCTTAATGGCCGAAAGCTTTAATTGTGTGAATTTTTTTGTTGTGCGTATCGTGACTCAGCATCTCCGCTATATGGTGAGAAGCAACTTTCCTTTTCTACGTTGTATGTACTTACATTTATCCAGTAAATCTTAACTATTGCGTAAATTACGTATTGCTGATCTGTACTTAATCTGAATTTTAATTTATCCACAAATTTTAACTTTAATTAGGCCTTATTGTCCTTAATTTTGAACAACTTGTGAATATACTAATACTATATTCTATAATCCATAATTATCATACAATTGTGTAAATCTAGGTGTATTTAATTTGGTGTTATGTATTTTTAAATGATTAACAAGTATAAGCTAGTGTCATCAGCAAACAAAAATATTTTAGAGTTACCCTTAATACTAGAGAGCATATCATTTACACAAATAAGGAACAGGAGTGGCCCCAACACTGCTCCCTGGGGCACCCCCCACTTGACAGTACCCCACTCAGATCCCACATCACAGCCATTATCAACATTGTGAATAATGACCTTTTGCTACCTGTTGCTAAAGTAAGAGATGAACCAATTGTGAGCTACTCTCCTTATTCCACAACGGTCCAACTTCTGGAGCAATATTGTGAGATCAATACAGTCAAATGCCTTTGTTAAATCAAAAAATACACCAAGCGTTTGAAACTTTTTGTTTAGCCCATCCAGTACCTCACAGGGAAAAGAGAATACAGCATTTTCAGTTGTCAAACGACTTCTAAGGCCAAACTGTACATTTGATAGCAAATCGTGTGATACAAAATGATCAATTAACCTTATTTACACAGCTTTTTCGATAACTTCTGAAACACTGGTGGCATATAAATAGGTCTAAAATTATCTACATTATCACTTTCTCCCTTTTTATAAAGTGGCTTTACTACTGAGTACTTTAATCGCTCAGGAAACTGACCATTCCTAAAGGAAAAATTACAAACATGGCTAAATACTAGGCTAACATGTGCAGCACAGTACTTTAATATTCTACTAGACCCTCCATCATAACCATGTGAGTCCTTAGTCTTCAGTGATTTAATTATTGACTCAATCTCCCTGTTGTCTGTATCACAGAGGAGTATTTCAGACGTCATTCTCGGAAAGGCGTTTGCTAAGATATTTATACGATTTCCTGTAGAAACTAAATTTTTATTTAATTCACCAGCAATGCTGAGAAAATGATTGTTAAATACTGTACATATATCTGATTTATCAGTAACAGAAATATTATTACTGCAAACTAGCTTTATATCATTGACCTTGTGCTGCTGACCAGACACTTCCTTCACAGCTGACCATATGGCTTTAATTTTATCCTGTGAATTAGCTATTCTATTTGCATACCACATACTTTTTGCCTTGCTAATTAGATTTTTAAGCACCTTACAATACTGTTTATAATGGGCTACTGTAGCTTGATTGTGACTACTTCTAACATTTTGATATAATTCTCGCTTTGTTCTACATGATATCCTTATCCCACTAGGCAGCCAACCGGGCTGTCCATTACTGCTAGTACCCCATTTATAATGTTCTAGTGGAAAGCAAACTCTCAAAGATCATGAGAAATGTGTTATGGAAAGCATTGCATTTTTCATCTATATTATCAGCACTATAAACATCTTGCCACTCTTTTTCCTTGACAAGTTTTAAAAAACTCTCTATTGCTGTTGGATTAACTTTCCTATGTAGTTTGTAATTAAATATGACATTTTTTTGAGTACAAAAACCTTTCAGTGTTAAAATTTGTGCATCATGGTCTGAAAGGCCATTCACCCTTTTACTAAAGAGTGAATAAAAATATTGTCTATGACTGTGCTACTGTTCGCCTGCACCCTAGTTGGAATAAACACACTTTCCATCAGATCATATGAATTTAGGAGATCTACCAAGATCCTTTTTCTTGCACAATCATATACAAAATATTGAAGTCACAACATATAACTACTGTCTGGTACTTT
This sequence comes from Schistocerca gregaria, assembly GCF_023897955.1. NCBI lineage: Eukaryota > Metazoa > Arthropoda > Insecta > Orthoptera > Acrididae > Schistocerca > Schistocerca gregaria. Next base: position 23,748,618 of record NC_064926.1, on the reverse strand, counting down.
CTACAAAGTGAATCGAGAACCCATTGTAGCTAAAGCAAAAATGCTCTGAAGTCGGAGTTAGGGGACCTATAAACAACAGCAATTAGAAGTTAAGTTTCACTAAATTCAACTAATGCTGCACAACTTTCAAATATCTGTTCAGTGCAGTGTCATGATACATCTATGAACTCAAATGAAATACTATTTTTTACGTACAGAGCCACTCCCCCACCCCGCAAGGAACTCCTTGAAAAACAGCCAGCTAATCTGTAGCCTGGTAAAGGAAGTCTCTGAATTATCAAATTATTTAAGTGGTGCTCTGATATACCAATAATTTCAGAGTTAACATCTATTAGCAGTTCACTCTAATACCTCTTATATTTTGATGAAATATGGTAATTCCTTCTCTACTTGGAAACATTACATCCTCTGGAGGTGAGCTCTTAGTTAGAGGCACTTCCTTTAAGCAGGTATACCTATCAGCTGACTTCAGTCTAAAAAAGGTGCAGCTCTAACACCAACTACTACAGGAATTTTTCCATGAGTGACACCACTACCACCACCCACTACACTGTCACCTATAAGCTTAGCCAGCTTCCCCTTCCCATACCTATTGAGGTGCAGGACATGCCTAGTGAAACCCCATCTACTGATATACCGAACTAGCACCACTGAGATGTGATCCATGCCCTCCGCCATCAGTGCCCTCCCCAGCCCACATTAAAGCACCTAACAGCCGCATTAAGGTGAGGACGATCATGATGCTGAAACAGTTGCACGACATGCACATTAGTGCCACCAGTTTGAGTAGCTATCTTAACAATTCACCACTGACATCATATTTCCCGTCCCTATCGAGGCTGTTCCCTGCTCCACCCACTATCACTACCCGATCCTCCTTCGTAAAATTCTTACATAACTCGCCTATGCTTTCAGTCACCTGAGCCAGCCCTGCACTAGGCTTCACAATGCTGGTGACGTGGTACTCACTCCCCAACACTTCCTGCAACTGCTGGCCCACACCTCTACCGTGGGAACTACCTAGCAGCAGAACCTTCTTTCTGCTAGACTTTGCAACTAACCTAGGACTCCTAATTACTGAGGACTGCTGCCAGTTACCTACATCTACGGCTACACGAGGCTCCTCCACACTCAACTTTGACAGTTGGTCGTATCTCTTGCATGTATGCAAAGTAAAACTGTCTGAATACCTCCTCTTCCTAGATACCTTCATGTTAACTGCCAGTTCCCATTCCCCACCACCCTTCACCCTCCTCAACCTATCTAGTTCCTCCTTTGCGCATTGTAACTGCACCTGAAGGGCACAGATCTTATTTTCCTGCTCCTCTAATAACTTCTTTCTACTACAGATTCTACATTCCCAGGAGAGGATCTCCCTAAAATGACCACTAGGTTCCCCACTGCGCCGGCCGCGGTGGTCTCGCGGTTATAGGCGCGCAGTCCGGAACCGTGCGACTGCTACAGTCGCAGATTCGAATCCTGCCTCGGGCATGGATGTGTGTGATGTCCTTAGGTTAGTTAGGTTTAAGTAGTTCTAAGTTCTAGGGGACTGATGACCACAGCAGTTGAGTCCCATAGTTCTCAGAGCCATTTGAACCATTTTTTTCTCCCCACTGTATTCCCCCCAATGTAAATACTTTGAACAAATCCCACACCGTAATCCACTACTACGACAGAGCCCACACTTTTCACTCATGGTAAAATTTTACTGTTACTAAAAAAAAAACTATATGTCTATGTTACCAAACTTCAGTTACACCAGTAGAACTAACAATAATGGTCTCGAAATTCTCTGCCTACCAAGAAAGGAGCTACTTGTATTAATACTACTACAACACAGCAATATCACTTCTGTCATCCCTGTTGTGAAAGCCAACTCCTGATTCTTGAGCCGGTGCATCATCTTGTTCACCTGTGTGGATCAGATACTTAAATACACTCAAAAGAATTACAAGTAATTTTATATTAAGCTTATGTCAGTAGCATTTACAAAATTATTAGAAATGTAGTAAAACAAAGAAATGATATAGTTATTACTGTATCCTCTAACTCCATGTTATCTTCCACAGCGAGATTGTGTAGCACGCAGCACACTCGGATGAAGTGCACCATCTCTTTAACACTCCTCAATTTTAAGTGGTATAATTGTCCAAAACACTGCTTCAGCAGGCCAAAGCAATGTTCTACAACACACCTGTTTTTTGAGAGTGCCATATTGAAGTCACATTGCACTCTGGACAAATGCCCTGTATTTCTAAATGGTGTTAATAAATTTCTGGTGCAGGGATAGGCACTGTCACCCAAAAGATGAAACCCTCCACACTTTTCTTCGAGGATTTGGTAGAGTGTGGACATCCTGAACACTCTCCCGCCATGCACAGAGCCCGGATAGACAACGAATACGTCCCTAATCTGTTAGTTATGATCTGAAACTATTTGCAGTTGAATGGAAAAATAATTTTTCGTATTCATATACGACTGGGGATCTTTTTGCAGACTATCAATTCTAATGTGTGTACCATTGAGTGCCCCAATCTCACCAGGCAACCCATTTCCCTGGAAATGAGCCTCAATCCCTGCTCTTTCTTCGGTGGATGGCCACTTTATAAGTTCTTGACCTAAATCACTGATGAAGTTAGTAACTCTCTGTATAACACATCACAGAGAAGAAATACAGATATCTAACTTATTTGCGACATTCCTGAAACCTGCAGCTATGTGGCCAGTGAACCACAAAAATATCAAGATGTGCTGCAGTGGGAGTAGTTTTCCATTTCCCTGTGCCTGATAATTATAGTACCTTGAATTTCTAAATCTTTCACTAAGATCATCTGCCATGTGACGCCACACACAAAAATGTTCTACAAATTCACTGTCACTGTAGTGTGGCACCACATTTTCGACATAGTTTTTGTGGTTCGAACATTTCCAGCTCCTCGTCACTCCACAGAAAATTTGATTCAGATGTGCTGTACATCTGGAATAAATATAATTAATAAATTTCATGTTTCAACCACTTGCAATTCCTCTGCACTCATACTAGTAAAGGTAACTTCATATGAGAATAAATAAAATGCTTACCTTATAATTGACGACAATGAAGCATAATCATCAAGAGAGCAAACCGACTGCCACAACATCTTCCAAGAGAATGGACAGTGAAGAACATTCACATGGAGTCTGCCCCCACTTCAACTCCCATAGCTCTGCACATGCGTGAATCTGACTGCCTGGCTGCAGAAGAAACATTTTTCCGATTACCGTCTGTGGAGGTGTGTGAGGTAATGGGAGAGCTGTGGCACCCTGGAAATATTCTAAGTTCGGAGTTGGCATGGCTGCACGGGCGGCTCGGTAAGCGGGGGATTGTCAGCAACTGCGTGGTGCCGAATAATAGCCGGAACAAGAGTGGTAGCCCCAGTACGTGGTCCAGGCCGACCGCTTGGCTGGGAATGCCATGGTGACACTGTGTCAAGGAAAGGACTTCGTGTCAATGAAGGAGATTTGTATGCTGAGAGTGCCAAAGATGGCAGACTTTGTGAAACCATAATGGCAGACGTTTCACAGTTCATGTGGAAATTAATAACAGCCAGAGGAATCATAATACCTTAAAAAGAAACATGTACATTACCATTATTTGCACGACCATTCTGGTGTAATCAGATTTTCAATATCTTTATTAGTTTAAAGTTTAGTATCTGACTGTAAATGACACGAATAGCACCCAGCAACAAGTTTCTAAAATCTAAACGGTTCATCCGATTTTGCCGATCGACATGTCTTTAGAAAGTCATTAGTGTAAACGTAAACTGGTGTAAATTACAGGCATGTAACTTGAATAGTACATGAGTTATTGGAGGTAAAGTGGCCGATTACTATTGATCACGACAGGTCATGAGTAGTCCATAGTTACACGAAAGAACAGTAGCAGCATGCTTATAAATATTTTTATTCGTCTTTGTCTTTGTTTATATCTGATATATACTATCCATGAAGAAATTGGTCAAATATTTACTGTGTTCTAGAGAACTCAGAGGCATTAGGCTACTGGCCTACTTTTGTTTCTGTTCCTTTGAGATAAGTTTGTTTAATCTGTTTATGTATTTAATAATGTGTGTTAGCGCGTGTTTATGGTACAGACATAGGAGTATTTATTTAATTTCGAATTATTTAAATGTAAATCCAGTATTTTGTATGTGTTTCAATATGTTTGTGAGTATGCATTGGCTTGGAGACATGGCGGGAGCGATCTAGCCAATCCGAGCACTCGTTATGGTAGGCAACTACCAAAGTCAATGGAGAGACTGTATGGAAATTGGGTCATGCAGAACACAAGTGAGTGCTGGACAGGAAGGCGCGACAGACAGTCACAGGAAATACTTGGAGAGGGATGCTCAGTTTGCGCGTGGTTGCGGCAGATGGAAATATTTCATGGTGCCGAATTGTGCAGTTGTGAGTTTTCATTTCTTCTTCAGTGAAGACATAGTATTCGTTTAGTAGTGAATATCTCGTGAGCTACATTGTTGTTCATAACTAATTACGTGAAGTAGGGCTCTATTGTTTCCCTGTTATTCAACTTATATTTTCTTTAATTGCTCGATCACCGACACCAATAAGTGTTTTACAGTCATAAATGGCATTGTTAAAGGTACATCTGCTATCGCACTCCTCATTTAAAGTTGTTAAAATAGTAACTGCAGATTTTATTTAACTGCAATCTTTCATTTAAAAAATTTCTATTTTACATTCAAAATTCACAATTGATGAGTGATAGGAACTTTCGACCATTCAATTCATGTGTATATTCAGTTTGTATACTGTAGACTCAGCAGTATTTGGCTTGTAATGCAGCAACTATGTATCACAGCCCCGCAACAATGAAACCAATCAAAAGTGCACTTAATATATGTAGCAAGTGTCTGTCAACCTCCGACACTTGTTTTTCTGTCCTCCTACCCTCTTCCATCTTGTCCTTCCCTTGCCTGTCTCCATCTCTTCCTCCCCCCCCCCCCCCTCTGCTCAACTGTGTCCATCTTTACTAGTAGCCCCTGCCAGACATGCCGATACTAAGTGCACAACAAGCCTGTCATGTAAGCCAGCCTACATGTCAGTGGTAGAAAACATCTTTTTGCCTTATCTCTGATCCTATGGGAACTACGAGGTTTTAGCCTCCACTGTGCTCATTCTAACATAGCAAGCAGTATATGTACCAAATTTGACTGAAATTGATGCAGTGGTTTAGGAAGAGTTGCTGGATGTAAACCATGAATATTCTATGCACAGGGATCCAAGAAGATACGCAAATATTTTAATGTGTTATTCTACAAGTAAAACTAAAGAGAAAAGTTCATATAATCATAGGTCTGCAAATGTTTAGTTATGGAGTTAACAGCTGATAAAAAATTTTGCCTGAAATTTAGCAACTTCGCCAATATGCAGCCATTGCAAAACTGGACAAGGTTAAAGTAAAGCTTGATCTCCATTTACATTGTTGTTATTGGTCTGGTGAATCTCATAAAATGTGTCCCAGACGTGTATCTGCAGTATTTTTCCAGAACATACCGGGAAGCTAAGATTATATCCAGGTAAATTTGTTTACTTTCCATTAAGAATGTAAAAACATTTATGTCATTGTTGGCAACTGCTAGTGAGTTGTTTCAGTCTTTTACCAACCTTGAAACAGGTTAGTTTTGTGTATTGTTCAGTGAAAGAACATAATAACAACAGTGTATTTAAGTGAGACTACATAGTAACTGTTGTGGTATGGTATTAATAAAAGCAGATTATCTGACACATTCATACAGTTTCAGTTAACATTATTATCATCATTTTTCCAAAACTAAATTCTCTACAAATTCTGTTGAAAACTTTGTGCAATTGTCTGGAATTTAAAGAACAAATTGGGCCAAGTAGTTCATAAATTAAAAATTTCATGAAATTACTTCTTTGCTTCTCTGGATGTTTTGGAAAACTACTGCAGAAACACGCCTGGGACCTATGTTATTACACACATCAAAATTTTTTTCCATTACCCCGGTTCCCAGAACTCCTGAAGATAGATGTTGACTGTGGATATTGTATCACAGACACAGTCGCTTTGACTGTTCAGAGATGTCACTAAACCTGCCCAAAGATGTAAACAATCATGCATGAGCAGTGCCTATTAGATGGAGAGGGTCCGACAACCCATCAGTTCCAGTCATTCCACCAGGAGGAAGGTACACAGCTTTTGTTGTCTGTAGTTCAACCATGCCTAGATGGTCAATACTGTGGTTTGATCATGTCTGCATTGTTACTTTGTGCCAGGAAGGGCTCACAACACGGGAAGTGTCCAGGTATCTTGGAGTGAACCAAAGCGATGATTTTCGGGCAGGAGGAGACAGAAACTGTCAATGACATGCCTCGCTCAGGCCGCCCATGGGCTGCTATTGCAGTGGATAACTGCTGCCTACGGATTGTGGTTTGGAGGAACCCTGACAGCAACGCCACCATGTTGAATAATGCTTTTCGTGCAGCCACAGGATGTCGTGTTACGCCACTAACTGTGCACAATAGGCTGTATGATGCGCAACTTCACCCCAACGTCCATGGCGACGTCCATCTTTGCAACCACAACACCATGCAGCGCGGTACAGATGGGCCCAACAACATGCCAAATGGACTGCTCAGGATTAGCATCATGTTCTCTTCAACAATGAGTTATAGTGATTCAAGAATTTCTACATAAATTCTAGAACCACTCGTCCTTCTACCATCTGGAAAACACGATATTTTAGATATGAGTGCGAGAAAGTGGAATCCTACTTACTGCATGTCATATGTTTGAGTGTGCAGGTTGGAAATGAGTCACGAGCAGAATGTAGACACGGCGGTCGAACTGCACCGACAAGTCCTTGTTGGTCAATCCATAGAAGTTTGATGAAAGTGGACAGAAGAACCATTGAGTGTTTATGCTACACTATTCTAATTGTGTTTTGACCATTGTTATAGTAACATGAATAGTTGAAAACGAACCATTTAAAACTTTTGTCTTAGCCTTGGTGAAGGGAAGATGTGTATTCTGTTTCATGTTGAGAATGGACATGGTTTTTAAGCCAACTTTCTCTCATGTGTAACTTATTTTGTTTCTAATGCTTGGAGACACGATAGGCTTACGAAACAGTATTTATTTATGAGAAGTGTGGAATTTGTAAAATGTCAGAAGTTAAAATATACATCATTAATTGAAGCAAATTAAAATTGGTATGTCTACTTATTTTTATAAGTAGAAAGAGTCTTAAGAAATTCCTGTACCTAGCAGCATACTTCGGAGAAGAAGTGAAAGAGAGTTTGCAGCAGCAGGCCAGCCAGCAGGAAAGTTTGGCCATACGTCTCAAGTAAGTCGTCTCGTAAAAGAAGTGGAAGTATGCATATATACCTCAACACTTTAAGTCGTCCAAACTGTTAGAACGCGGCGACCGTGACAGGATTGGAAATACACGAATTTAAGACCAAAAAACGAGAAGAGAACATGTAGTAAGTTGCCATAGCAACTGAACCAAACACGACAAAGAATTTACTCTGAGATATTGGAACGTGGTAGAGTATTCAAAACAGCAGAAATTTGAATTGAGAAATAGAAGAGAAGATTCCAGATCATTTCGACTAAGAAGATCCAGAGCTGGGAGTGGATAGTCTTGCACACATCGCGGCAACACAGACACGGAAATCAACATGCGACGCCACCGACACCAGTTGCTGATCACTGGTGTTGACCTGCCTCCACATCTGCTCACCGCCGCATCGCAAATTCTATACTGGGTGAGCGTAAAACAGAACTTAATTGGTTTAGTCGAAAGTGGTACAAACTGTTGAGTGAGCTTTAACAGTATAGTAATTAAAGTTAATCTTTGAATGCTCATGAGGTCTAAAGTTGTAAAAGTATGGATAACATACAGTAATCTGGGGAAACTTCAGAACCAGCTATGGCTATGAAAGATACCAAAGAAGTGCCTGACTGGTCTGAGTTAGTAAATTTAATCAAAGGTCAAGGTCTGCGGTCAAATGTTCAGAATGAGACTCTAAGGAAAGAATTAAGTGCTCAATTAAATGCCCAGAGTGCAGTTTTAAATACATCTTTAAGTGAAAACCTAAACTCAGTACATTCTCAATTAAATGTCCAAACAACGAATCTATCGTTGTTAAATTTTAAAATAGACTCACAGAGAACAGAATTTAGTAATCTATGCGAAGGCATAGATGCTTTAAAGACTGAATTTGACACCTTAAGTAGTAAAGTAGAGAATTTGAAATTAGATTTAAAGAATGAATTGACTAGTTCCTTGACCATTCACGTAAATCAAATATTTACTGACTTCAATCAGAAACAGAATGATAATTTTCAGGATTTGACAAAAAGATTGGAATTGAATATTGAGGATAAATGTGATATAGTGTAGAATCAGAGATCAATGAAAAGTTAGGATCATTTGAGAATGTGTGTAATGTTAAATTTAATGCTGTAAAGCCAGGATTAAGTACTTTGAAAGACAGTGTCGATAAATAAGATAAGTTAATGCCAATAATCCAGTCGCAAATTACATGGGTAGATAATGTGGAAAGGAAATACAAAGAGAAATTAGTAAACTCTGACATCATAAATGTAAGTGGTATGGAGGAACAGGTGGAGGAAATGATAGATCGAAAAGTTGCCATGAGAGTAACAGCCGGGAACTTATCTCCTACTCTATCTTCAGACTTTAGTGATACTAAGAAGGATATAGATGATCTGTGGAAAGAATTCAAGCTTTTCCAGGATAAAGTAGGCAAAAGGGCAACTTCACCAAATGTGGTATTAACTAGTGAAGTAACAACTGATCCACAATGGGAGCTAATTCAGGATTATCCAGGCAATGGAGAAGTAAATCCGACCCATTTATTGAAAAGATTCAACCAAGTTTTGCCAAAGAATTGGGAAGATTCTAAAAATATTAAATTTGCTGTAGGTTACCTACTTGGGAAGGCATCAGAATGGGGTACTGTGAATATTGAGAACTTTTCGTCTTGGGGAGACTTCCAGAAGAAATTTAAAGAGAAATACTGGTCTGCTAGTGTTCAAGAAAAATTAATATCAGATCTTTGGGACCCAAAATACTACAATTATACTTGGGGTACTATGAGGAAGTATTTTGATTGGCATCTAACACAGGGGAAGTATTTAGATAAACTGACGGAGGAAGAAGGGTTGGTAAGAATTAGACGATTACCCATCTATGCAAGAAAAGACAAATTATGTAGTGGTTGTAGAGGAGTTGTTATCTTTCATTTATGCACTAGATGCCATAAATAAGGACCATAATGAAACTTTACACCAAGGACAAAATTCAAACTATAAAAGAAATACAGGAAATAATTTCAATGACAATTATCAAAAGACGCATCCACCTGCAAATTTAGGTCCAGTAACTTCTCAGGAATTTGTACCAAGTAACAATAGAATACCGAATGGTAATGTAATATCTCAGTTTGGTAACCAACATGTAATTAGTAATAATGAGGAAAACATGGTGCGATCTGGATCCAGAGCCAGGGCCCAGGTCATGGAGGCTTGGTTCATTATAAGCATGTTAATTTCACGCATAGAATACCTTCAAAGGAATGGTTGCTGCTTAAAGAATCATGCTTAGTTACTAACAATCCACAACCTGTAATAGCAGGGACTGTGGAGACTTCTGAAGTTAACATATTTATATACTTAGGAAGTGAGGTATCAAATCTAACACATTCTTTAACTTATTACAGACTAAACAGAGCTTACCATTATTGCAACTGGAGTTTACATAGTTGGTATAACAGGAACGAAAAGTAAAGTTGTGAAACATGGAACCCAAGTGAATTGCAGCATTGGAAATGTATTATTTCATCAAACACTCTGTAAAGGAACTGAAAATATTGTGATTTAATCGCAGAGGTGCTGAAAAATTGTTCCAGTGACACACCAGAGAAATATCTGGTAAACTTTTTATCTTTGAGAGACATAGGAACAATTTCCCCCTTCGTTTTTTATTTCTTGTATGAACGACTACTTTTTGTTCTGATGGGCTGGTGGGATGTCGTACTGTCTAATTACTAGTGTGTGTGTGGTAAATGAATGAGTTAAAAGACGCAAGATGTGTTTTATATTATTTTCATCGCACAACAAGCCTTATTCCCATGCCTATGGAGTATTTATGTTAAGCAGAGAAGGCGAGTTTTAGATGGAACCGAAGATCTTCAAAACGGCGCTGCTCAACAATAGAGGTACGTGATTGTGCTCTCTACTTTCCTTTCGTGGCCGCTAAAATTACTTCCGATTCGTTTTGCCGATACATTCAGAACCTGCAATCTTCTTTTTCTTTTAAAAATACTAGTCCGATCCAAAAGAAATACTCTTAGATTTAAATAATTGCCATTCTTTTACCCAGGCCACGGGGAATGATAGAACGTACGTGCCTCTACTCTGAATGTACGTTCGCAAACTCCGAGTGTGTTACGACGAAATTATTTCACAATGAAAATTTCTCATCAGACCGCAACCACTCGCACGCGAATGTACGTACCCTCTGAATGTATCTAGTCAGTCACGCGCGTTGTTCAAAAGCTTTACTTTTAATATTCAGTGGATTACATTTCCGAAATTAATTTTTGTTTATGCTGCAAATCGTACTTCACGCGAAGTATTTATTACGTAAGTTTCAGGCTCAATTTAATAAAAAAAAAGATTCCGAATAATAGAAATAAAGAATAACAATCAAACAAATCAAACCCAAATAAACAGAAAGAGGGAACGTTACAATGGCGACCGAGTGCCATGACCATAATTTCAGTAAAAATCAGTAGAATTGTTAGTTGAAATATTTAAGCTTTTTTTCTTGCCATCCATTATTGCCACTACAACATATTGTTTCTGTTGCATGTCATGCGAGCTACGTACCAGAAACGAAAAACCGCATGGAAATTACTAATTTTCGAAAAAAAGTTTTGGACCATTTAATGTTAATTCTTCTCACTACAAAACCGTCAGAAAACACACGTAAGGTAAGAACAACAGCACTAATCCGCTTTAGTTGAAAGTAAATGTGGGACAGTTTTTTTCATTTTTTCGACACCCACTGCGTAGAACGCATCAATTCCTTTTTCCAAATTCTTTTCCATTTCTTTTTAGTTTACGTAAAAATTGCATTAGTTCATTTTCTATTATATGTAAATGCATCACAAGATGGCGGACAATTTTTATTGATTGAGCGCGAAAAAGTAAGAGTCATTTATCAGTCCTCTGTTTTGCCAGAGACATATTTTACTACGTGAATTTTCACGGACGAGTGCAAAGCCATCTGTGATTTATTTACGTGTAGTACGAGCTGTAGTGATAGTGAAGTTCGGCTGCACGCTGTTTTGTGTTGTGAATCGTCATGGTGAAACTCAGATCTCAGACAAAAACCATGGATAGTTCGTCAGATGAGGAATCAATAGTCCAACCCTTACAAAACTTTGAGGCCGAAAGTACTGCGAATACAGAAAACACAGTCGCAGCGACCGGCAGTGCTTAGTCGCAGGCGACGGGCGACAATATGTCGACTACAGAAACAAATACGAATACTGACAATACACAAGACCCAGTAGAAACAGACCTTACACGCATGTTTAGAGAGATGCAGACAAATTTAATGTCGCAGTTTGCAGCTCAAGTTGTAGAAAATGTTGCGTCACAAATGCAAGCTCACACAGAAAATGTTGCAGCTCAGATAGGTACTGTTAACACACGAGTAGAAAATGTTGCAGCACAAATGCAAGCTCACACAGACAATGTCACAGCGCAGATAAACGCTGTCACTACCCAGATAGCCAGTGTAACGACACAAATGGACAAAATAGACAATGACGTGAAGAACCTGACCGACATGCAAAATAATCTGACGACTCAACTGACCCAGCTTAAAAGAGAGGTAGCAGATCAAGTGATAGAGGTAGTACGCGAAGATTTAAATTACATGAGCCAAGACATTGATAACTTAAAGTCCACAGTTAAGGATATGCCAGAACAGATCCGTACCTTAACGGAAAATTTTGAAGCTATGAGTTTTCAGCAGACCGAGCTTAGTGTCAAAATGCAGGAGGCTGTAGACCAAGTTGATGACATGACGAAACAACAAAAACAGCTGTTTGACGAATTTTTAGAGGAAAAAGACAAACATATCAACCATACATTAGAAACAGAACTGAAAAAAGCAATAACTAACACTGTAGAACAGGTGTACACTACCCAAAACACGTCTGTAACTAAACTTCAAACTGACCTAGCTCAGTTACAAAAGACTTACCTGACTGGAAAAAAACATGTAGACGAGCAACTAAAGAGTAAACACCATACACAGAACGAAAGAGAACAACATTCAGAAGAGGAATTTGATGACAGACGCACAGGTAAGAGTGACGACGCAGCAAACAGTTATCTTTATCCCGATGTACCCATGTTTTCACCAAACCAAGGTCGTTACGGTAATCAACATTACCGCGACGAACGAGAGAGACACCAGACAACCGAACCAACTTTGTCGGCTGTTCTGTTAGAGGAAAGCCTTATAAAACACAGGCAGTTTCAAGTGTTTATCCCAGAAAAAAAATCCGTCCACCCGGTAATTTTTATAAAGTCATTTAAGAATGTGTTGCCTAAGACCTGGTCTGAAAAGCAAAAAATACAGTATGTAACTGGATATATTCAAGGGGATGGTGCCATATGGGCAATGGAAATGTCGGAAAATTGTCAGACATTAGAACAATTTGAAGCTGCATTTTTATCTAAGTATTGGTCCCATGGTGTACAAGAGAGATTGAGAAAAGCTCTGTTTAACCCGGAGCCATACAATCCAAAATTTGGATCACTCCGGAAGTATTTTGAAAAATACTTAAACAAAACGCGATTCTGGGACGAGCCCGTCACACACACAGACGTACTGCGCATCCTGAAGGCAAAATTACCGATCAGTATCAGAGAAAAATTAGTACAAGTACCAGAGAGCAATCTCGAATATTTCCTATCTGTATTAGATTCTATCGATTTAATTAATGAGGATGCTAGGCAAAATCAAGCCTACCAAAACAATTTTCGTGGCAGCGGTAGCAACCAGCTTATACAGCGCCAGCCGCATTACGGCGTCAACAATGTAGCGTGCGCGGCTGAATCGCGACCGGCTTTTGTCGATCGCGCCCCTACAGCACAGATGCCAGGCCCGAGTTCGGGAGGAAATTACAACTGCTACAATCAGACCTGCCATCCGCAATACAATAGAAAAAGAAACAACGGGGATAGGAATTTTTCTGGTTATTCCGGTGACCGAAAACGTAACTGATACAGAAATGGCAATAGGAACCAGTGGGGAAATAGTTATAATAATTTCCAGCCTGAATTTAGCCGCAACCACACGGGAGATCATCAAAGTAGGCAGTGGCAATATCCTGCTAACAGCCAAGCCTATCAATCAGAAACGCTAGGTGACACTATTCCGCTAAACTCAGGGCAAAACCACGACAGAAATACTCAACTAAGGAGCAACACGTCAGGGGTAAACATAATTGAAGTCGCAAACGAAACACAAACAGATATGAACCGTGGAGCGTTAAACTAAACATGGCCTCATTATGCTCCCCAATGTTGGCCATAGATTGTCGTGGGGGCGATCCATGCTGTCATGAAAGTAAATTGCTCAGGTACCAAGATGAAACGGATGTGCGTGATTTATTGACCAAGGAGAAAGAACCACAGTCAGGTGAAGGTGATGGTATAGTACAAGCTAATTTACAGGCCGTAGTAGGAAAAGTACCTACGCATATCCTTGTAGATACTGGTGCGAAAATTAGTGTGATGTCCAAGGCACTATTTAAAGAGATTAATATCCACACGACTTTACCGACCTATCCAGTACAAAATTGTAGGATATTAGGAGCCATAGGCGGTAAATCCAAGTTAATTAAAATGCAAACCATGGTCGAAGTGCAGATTGAAGACATTGTTTTTCAGTCAATTTTTCTAGTTGTAGAAGGGTTGACCAGAACGGTGCATTTTCGGCATGGACTTCTTAAGGGAAAAGTGTGCTAAAATTGACTTGGAATCTGGAAAGTGTCATTTATATATTAACAGAAAGAACTGTAGTGTGGATTTAATAAAAGTCAAGAGTAGGAACGACAAAGCTTGTCGAAATATACACATCCAAATCCTAAAGGTCAATACTTCACGAAATAGCGACTCGAGTGAACTGTGGTATCAGCAGGTAGAGCAGCATGAAATTGAACAGAAAATATCTGAATGCTCGGAAATCTCACAACCACAGAAGGGTGATCTTAGAAGTGTATTGTTACGCTATGCTCGTGTGTTTGACAAAAGACCCGGGGTCATTAGGACGTATCAGTATAGCATGGATGTCCGGCCCCACGACACTTTCTGTAAGAATACCTATTCTATACCTTGGTCACAAAGAGAGGCAGTGGCTCAAGAAATAAAGAAAATGCTCTCGTGGAATATCATAGAGACTTCATTATCGCCTTATTGCAGTCCACTATTAGCGGTCAAGAAAGCCGACAATTCGGTGAGACTCGTTCTCGACGCAAGGGAAATTAATAAGATTATAGTTCCAGTAACCACCCGAGCTGAAAACCTGGAAAAACAGCTGCAGCGTTTTCATGGGGTGCAATATTTAACTAGTGTAGACCTCCGTAGTTCATATTGGCAAATCCCACTATCACCTGATAGTAGGAAGTATACAGCATTCATATTTGCAGGTAGGTCCTACCAGTATTGTGTTCTACCGTTCGGATTGAACGTTAGTGCCGGCGTTTTCATAACTGCGCTCGACACTGTTTTAGGACCTGACCTTCTTGACAAACTCACAGTTTATATAGATGACATATTAATAGCAACACCTACATGGGATGAACATATAGAGCTTTTGGAAAGAATGTTACAGAGGTTTTCAGCGGCAGGTGTCACAGCAAACCTTAGCAAATCAAAATTTGTGAGAAAAGACATAAAATTTCTCGGTCACATAATTTCGCCGGCAGGGATAAGACCCGACCCAGAAAAACTGTTAGCCATAAAAAACTTTCCCGCGCCGTGCACAAAACGACAGCTAAAGGCATTTGTGGGATTGTGTTCTTTCTTTCGCAGGTTCGTGCCGAACCAATTGCTCAATAGCCCTGCATTATTGGGCCTCTTAAAGAAGGAAAAACAGTGGATCTGGACGCCTCAATGCCAGACCGAGTTTGAAAAAATAAAACATGCTTTGGTTAATTCTAAAATACTAGAACATCCTGACATGAGCAAAGATTTCTGTACAGCGGCGGATGCTTCATTTTCGGGACTAGGAGCCTGTCTATTTCAGCTGGACATAGGCGCTAGCTCCGACAATGTTAAGATAATTAGTTTTGCTAGCCGTACTCTGTCAGAATGCGAGCGCAGGTATTCCACAACAGAATTGGAAGCCCTTTCTATTTTGTGGGCTATTAAAAAATTCCACTATTATCTATTTGGCAAACATATACGAATCTACAGCGACCATCAGGCATTAAGCTTTTTACTCACTTGTAGGTTGCTACACAATCGCCTTGCGCGGTGGACGTTATTTTTGCAGTCTTATGATTTTGAAATTATATATGTGAATGGCAAGGATAACGTAATCGCCGACGCACTGTCAAGATTACCACAAGGACTACCTGAGTTCGAAGAATTGGTAGGAGAGAACACAGAATTTAAAGTTATGCTCATCAAGGACACAAAATTCAGGAAATATTTTTTGGATATGTGCAATAATATGGCCAAATTACAGGAAGAAGATGACCGGTGGAGAAAAGTTAGATTCCAGTTAAACAATAACCCCCCTTTACCCATAAGACAACATTACAAATTACACAAGGATGTATTATTTTACAGGAGGAACATGTACAGCGATACATGGTGCGTTTGTGTGCCCGAAGCATATGAGAAAAGTTTAATTTGGCATACTCACTACGCTTGGGGACACTACGGTGCCCGCAAGTGCTATAAGAAATTAAATATGTACTGTTACTTTCCCAATATGCTTCGACGCACACAACAAATTTTGAAAACTTGTATTATTTGTCAGAAGGTTAAGCCTGTCAATCTGAACTGCGAGACAGAGTTGCATCCTATTTTACCAAAAAACCCACTAGAGCTAGTATGCATAGATGCTATGGGTCCTTAACCCTCTGCCAGGGGAGGTGTAAAATATATTATTGGAGTATATGATGTATTTTCAAAGTATGTGAAATTATATGCCACGAAAACAACTGCAGCTAAGCCTATTATCAGACGTATGCTAAACGACTACTTCCCGTCTGTTGGGAAACCACAGGCGATCTTAACAGATAACGCAACCAATTTTACGTGCCATGCTTGGAAAAAATTTCTGAAAGAACAACAGGTTAAACAAATACTGATATCCTGGTCTAGCCCGCAATCAAACCCTATTGAAAGAATATTCCGTGAATTGAATAGGTTTATGAGGACATACGTAGCCAACAAGCAGTCTAAATGGATTGAATACTTAAACGTTTTTGAACAGGTGGTAAACAATCTCCCAATATACGACACTGCAGTTACGCCGTCAGAACTAATATGCAATAAGAAAGAAAATAATGAATGGGTAAACCCTATCCCGTCTTTTCCTAGACAACCCGTCGACCTAAATGAAAAAATAAGGCAAGTATTAATCTCTATCACACAACAGGCCCAATGCCGAAAGAAGCATTATGATAAACGGCTACATGGTGTTACTCAAAACTCACGTGAAATCTTCCTTGCTAGCTAAGAAAAACGCTAAGTGGCAAATGAAATATACTGGTCCGTACGTAATCGCACATATTCCGCACGACGGTTGTTATTTACTTGCATACCCTCACAGTGGTAAGATCAAAGGGCTGTATGCACACAGAGACTTAAGAAAATTCTACTATAATTAAGTATCATACGTCATATCTAATAATGCACAAGTATAAAATAAGTTACTGTAAAAAAGGGAACGAGCACGATTAGGATAAAGAAAATACATCTTATGCAGCTAAGTGAATCAGAGCATTTCACTATTTCTGTTTACATTTGTCAGTGAACGTGGACGCAAGACACAGGTAAGCTAGGACATACACGTCAGTTGGTGACTAGCGATGTTTAACACGAAGTGTACTTGTAAGTTTTGACGGAATGTTTTTTTGTTTGGTCACAGTGGTATTTTAGTTTTAAGTTTATGTACGGAGGTATCTGGAGCCAACAATTGGCACAGACCTCACAGCAAAATAGATGTAAGTTATTTATTCTTTTTTTTTGCCACTTGTGTATCAAGGCAGTAAGGTACAGGGTTAGTTACAAAGAAAAATATTGGACTCCCTAAGGTACAAAGGTTCAATTTGTGACGCAAGTACACGATAGGTTGCTGAGAAAGTATTTTGTGTCTTTGACGTATCCACACCACGAGTTCTTATCTATAAATATATCGCACAAAACACAACCTTAAATTTTTTTTGTATGCTGCAATTATAAAAAAGGATTCCTAACTGCTAATGAAAGTGTAGGGTACTATATATATATATATATAATAGAAAGAAGCTTCCACATGTGAAAAATATATTAAAAACAAAGATTCCAAGACTTACCAAGCGGGAAAGCGCCGGCAGACAGGCACATGAACAAAACACACAAACACACACACAGAGTTACTAGCTTTCGCAACCGATGGTTGCTTCTTCAGGAAGGAGAGGGAAAGACGAAAGGATGTGGGTTTTAAGGGAGAGGGTAAGGAGTCATTCCAATCACGGGAGCGGAAAGACTTCCCTTAGGGAAAAAAAAGGACAGGTGTACACACACACACACACACACACACACACACACACACACACACACATATATCCATCCGCACATACACAGACACAAGCAGACATATTTAAAGAAAAAGGCATTACGATAAAGCTGTCTAAATCGTTTTTTGCACACCAAGAACTTAAATTCTTAGGTCATATTGTAGGGGTAGAGGAAATTAGACCAGACTCAGATCGCGTAAAAGCTAATAAGGAATGTCCACCCCCTAAAAATGTAAGACAGCTAAAACGATTTATAGGTATGGCCTGATACTATAGCTTGTACGTAAGAGGGCAAGAACTGAATGACCCAAACATTTTACGTTTACTGAGAAAGGGAGTACCATGGATTTGGTATCAAGAGGCAAATGATGGGTTTGAAGACGTTAAAATAGTGCTTGTTGAATCAGCCATATTACATCATCTCGTTATGAGAGAACCATTTAAAATTTCGATGGATGCATCTGATTACGGCATTGCCGCCAAACTTTTCCAAGGAAAGTGGGATCCAAATAATGTAGAACACAAGACCATAGTCTTTGCAAGTCGTAGCCTAAATAAGCATGAATTAAGTTATACTGCTACTGAAAAAGAACTATTGGCAATAGTATGGAGTATTCAAAAATTTCAAACACTGGTATGGGGATCAGAAATCCATGTTTACACTGATCATTAAGCTCTATCGTTTCTAATGAGTAGTCGATTATTACACAGTAGGTTAACATGATTGATGTTTTCCTACAGGAATACGATATTAGGATACAATGTGCAAAAGGTACCGAGAATATCGTACCTGATGCTTTGTCTAGGTTGGATAACCTGACAAAGCATCAGGAATGGAATAATTAAAACATATGGAAGGACCATGTCAGCAGAATATCCGAACATCAGAGTAAAAGATATGGCTCAAAGAATAACAGAAAATATCCATCATGATTCCTGTTTTACAGAAATATTCTCTATGTGTATCCAGAACTCCTTACCTCCTTATCAAGTAGGAAAATGGAAAATCATGGGTCATAATTTGTTGTGGAGAGACAGTGTAACATCACAATGTTGGTGCTTATGCATTCTGAAGGTAATGGAAGACGCACTTGTATGGTATGTTGATACAGGATATGGACACTTTGGAATCAAAAAGTGTATAGTCCATATGAATAAGTTTTATTATTTTAAGAAGCTAGGGCATAAAATAGCATCTTTAATTAGAACCTGTGAAATCTATCAGAAAGTGAAAGAGTGTAATACTCATGTGAAATACAAAATGTAACCTATTATTCCTAAGTCGTTACATAATCTCACAGCAGCAGATTTTTTTGGACCGATTCCAAAAGGAAACATTTTGGTCATCATAGAGTGCTGGTCGAAATATATTAAACTATATCCCATCAAAAGAGCAAATACGCAGACAGTTATAAACTGTTTACAACAATACCTTCTGGAAGTAGGTAAATCAAAACGGTTTCTTACGGATAATGGACCACAATTCGTGAGTAACAAATTTAAAGAATTCCTAGCATGGGAAGGTATTTGACTAGTTTTGATATCTAATTATAACCCACCATCAAACCCATGTGAAAGGGTAAGGAAAGAAATTGGAAAGTAATACCGTACTTACTATTATGAAAAGCATACTTTGTGGGCAAAAAAATTAGAGACTTTGAACTTATCCTCAATGAATTACCACATTTATCAATGGGACTGACGCCATTAGAAGTTATAGGTAAACTATTTACAGGAGAACCTCTAATTAAATGTTTTAATTGGCCTGAACAACTGAGTGTCAATTACAAAGTGAATCAGGAAATAGTTTTTAAAAATTTAATTGAAAAAGCACAACAAAGATTATGTAAGCATAATGAAAGGGCTATAGAACCTCAACACCAAGTCGATGACCTGGTTCTCATAAAACATCATCTTCAAAGCTCAACACTAAAGAAGGAGACTCATAAATTTTTCCCGAAATATGAAGGACCATACCGGGTACAAACAGTGATCCATCTTACGACCTTATTTTTAGTAGATCCTACAACTGGATCAGAGAAAGGGAAGTACAATGTAAAAGACGTGATGTTGTTAATCCCCAGGAACATTAACGTTCCGAGTTAATGGTCGGAGTGACAAATGCCGGATCCCGAGTTGTTTTTTCCAAAATAGTTTTCTCGCACTGAATTCCTTTAAAATCAAGATGGCCGCGAGTGTAGAAGTCTGTGAATGTAACTTGAGAAATAGTTATAGTTATGCTGTTAAAAAGGGAGTTTGTAAGAATTGTAACACTGAAATAACAACGCTAAAAGAACGAATTGCTAGCCTACAATTCATAGTCAGTTCCTTAAGGAGCGATATTGACTCACTGAAGAAAGAAAATCGGGATCTGCGATCGAAGCCAACACTAAGTGAAGTGATGCAAGACAAAAGTAATATATCGTCCGAGTGGGTATAAGTGCCGTACAAAAATAGTGTTCCAACTACAAAAAGAACAACAAAGTTTGTTAAAACTGTCACATTTTCGGAAAAAAATATCATGTTTTGCAAACAAGTGACTGTGATAACGACTCTCCAAATGATCGTGAACTTGAAAAAGTCAGTTGAAAATGAATAGCGTTTTTTCAAATAATGTCAACAACAAACACAGGTCATCAGGGAGAAAGAGTAATGTACTATTACTAACAGACAGTCATGGCAGGAATCTATCCAGCATGCTCCCTGAGAAAAATCGCGACATAGCAGTGACTAGTGTACTGAAACCGGGAGCGGGATGTAAAAATGTTCCAGACATTAACTCTCAGACGAAATTAATGCAAGAAAATGAATTTATCGTCTGTATAATGGGTTCAAACGATGTGGCAAAAAATGAAGCAGAGGTTTGCGTGAAAACGCTACAGAATTTTTTACAAGCTAATAAATGCAGAAACACAGTAGTTGCCACACTTCCTCATAGGCATGATCCGATTTATAGTTCGTGTGTAAACGAAGAAATTAGGAAAACAAACATTAAAATAAGAAAACTGTGTTCTCAACACACTAAGTGCGATGTACTGGATATAAGCAAGCTACATCGAAATCTGCACACGAAGCATGGAATGCATTTGAACTATGAAGGGAAATGATTTGTTTGTGATCGTGTTAGTGAAATAATTAAAGAAAGACTTGTAAGGGATAGAACAATTTATCAGCTTCCTGAACATCCTTCCAAAAGCGAGGAAAACAAAATAAACAAGAAAGAAGAACGAAAATACAACACTGCTGACGTTCCTAATTTAAACTAGAGGTATGTGGTGCTGTAAATATGATTCCCAATTACCAAATCGTGAATACGCCCGAACTAAAAATTTATCACCATGATGTGCAATCCCTGCGTAATAAGATCGATGACATTAACGTTCTATTAACACACGAACTTAATGATATCTCAGTGTTATGCATTTCTGAGCACTGGCTTAACCCAGAATTAATCCAGAATACGAAAGTAAACAAATTTGTCTTGGCTACTTACTACTGCAGGAAAAACAGCAAGCAGGGTGGGGTAGCAATTTACACAAAGGATAATGTAGATTTTATTACACTACCTGGCTTAACTAGGGCAAATGTCGAAAAGGATTATGAAATTGCAGCTATAAAGGTCACTCAGTTCAACCTGGTTATTGCTACAGTTTACCTATCACCGTCCGGGAATTTCGAACTTTTCTTAAACAAAATGGAGTCACTGCTAAATAAAGTAAATAAAATGGATTGTGAATTGATAATCTGTGGTGACTTCAATATTCACTTCCTCACGAATAGTGGAAATAGGGAGACCATTTTGAACCTTGCAATGTCCTACAATTTAAAGGCTGAAGTAAAAGCAGCTACCCGAGTATCAGAAACTTGCCAAACAGCTCTTGATCAGTTTCTAGTCAAGAAGAGTTTACACAACACCTCACTAAGAATTTTCAATGCAGGTTTTAGTGATCATCTTGCTCAAATATTAAGCATAAAAGTACAAGGCAGTATTATTAACAACATGTGTTTCAGAACAGCATATCGAAGTTATAATCAGCATAATGTGAACTACTTCAACAACTTATTACAGAAAGAAAAATGGCTAGGAGTGTACAAAATGAACGATATAAATGAAAAATTCAACACTTTCATTGATGTATTAACCCATTTCTTTGAACTTGCGTTCCCACTTAAAACATTAACCATACGGGGAAACTCTATAACAAACAGCTGGATCACAAAGGGAATAAGAGTTTCATGCCAGAAGAAAAGACTACTTCATGAAATATGTCACTCAAAAAATTCCTCACCTGTAGTACGCGCATACTATAAAAAATACTCCAAAATATTAAGAAATGTAATAAAAGCAGCAAAAATAATGCATAATGATGAAATCATTTATAATTCAGCTAATAAATCAAAGGCTATATGGAGTGTTATAAAAAAATAATTCGCAGAATACAGACAACCTTGGAAAAATATAACACTATCACATAAAAATAAAAAAGTAACAAACCCCTTAGAAGTAGCCAACACATTTAACAACTTTTTCACAGGTGCTGCTGAAAATATGTTACAATCAAACTTTAAGAGCACCCAGGCAAATGAATATAAAATAAGTGCATGTAGAGGATCAATGTAGATCAGTTCTGTTTCACAAGATGAAGTAGCTAAAGCAATAAAAGGACTAAAAAATTCCAAATCAGCAGCTATTGATGGTACACCTGCAACAATGTTAAAGAAGAGCGCATCAAATCTGATTGAAGTACTCACACATTTATGCAACTGCTCACTTCAGGCAGCCACTTTCCCTGATGTGTTGAAAACATCAAAAGTTATTCCTGTATATAAAAAGGGGGATAAAGACAATGTAAATAACTACAGACCCATCACAATTTCCTCCTGCATCTCTAAAGTACTGGAAAAAGTGATGTATGAGAAACTTATGAAATTTATTAATAAAAACAGCATCCTTTGTAATGAACAACATGGAGTCAGTAATAAGAGGTCAACAACAACTGCTATCTATGAGTGCATCAGTTCCATCCTAAACCTGATGGACAAAAAACAGGAAACAATAGGAGTCTTTATTGACTTGTCGTCAAAAGCTTTTGACATGGTGGACCATAAAATTCTGCTATCAAAGCTAGAAAGATATGGTATTCGAAGTCTGTCCAACAAGTGGATCAGTTCCTTCCTGACAAATCATATGCAGGCAGTGTGCGTCAAGCACACAAATATTGAACTAAAAACTGTACCTAATCACTTATCTGACTATAAACAAATAAAATGTGGTGTACCCCAAGGATCCGTATTGGGACCCCTTCTGTTTCTTCTGCACATAAATGATCTAAGCTTAAATATTGATGCACACAAAACAATCATATTTGCAGATGACACCACGATTCTACTAAAAGGAGGCGACGATGAACAGTTACAGCAGACAGTAAACACGGTCACGAAACAACTTAGTAACTGGGCACAGAGTAATCAGCTTGTAATAAACAGTAAGAAAACCATTGCTCTAAAATTCCACAATGTTCCTAACAAGGACATGTTTATTCCATCAGTCTCTATCAATGACGAGCCAGTTGGTAACAGTACTGAAACCAAATTCTTAGGACTTTGGTTGCAGAGTAACATCAGATGGAATAAGCATATTGAATATCTCAAAGCTGAACTTAGCAAAACATGTTATCTTCTTTGTTCATTAAAATCATACTGTAGTGAGAAAACAGTGTTGAATGCATATCATGCGTACTTTCATTCTCGTCTTAGATATGGGGTCACCTTCTGGGGAAACTCTAAAACAGCTAATAGTACTTTTAAACTACAAAAAAGGGCCATTAGAATCTTGTTTGGGTGCAAGCCTTAGAGACTCTTGTAAACCCCTGTTTAAAAAATTTGGTATTCCCCCATTACCATGTGTATACATTAGGGAAACCCTTTTGTTCTTTAAATTAAATCTAATAGACTACAAAAAAACTGTGATATACATGAGCACTTTACCAGACAAAACAGAAACTTACATATGACTCAAATCAGCTCAGCACTGTGCCAAAAAGGTACTTTTCACATGGGAGTTAAGCTTTATAACAAATTTCCTGAAAACATAAAAGCTATCACTGAGGTCAATACATTTGGAAAATCTCTAAAGTCATATTTACAGCATCACTGCTTTTACTCCATTGAAGAATATTTAAATTTATGAAATGTGTTATATAAATACTTACTTACGTGTAAAGTGTATTATTGTAAGCTTACATATGTATGTCTTGAAATAACTATCAGCCTGTATATTTATAACTTGACTTGTTCAATGTCTTATGCATAAGCTGTTATGTAGACAACAGGACCAATAAAATACAATCTACAATCTTAAACTATTCTGTCATCTGTCCCCCAGGGACGTTACATTCTAAGTGAATGAGCGGAGTGATGACCGCCAGATCCTGAATTGTTTTCGATGTTTCTTCCAAAATAGTTTTTCTGCACCGAATTCCTTAAAATCTTAAACTATTCTATCATCCCACACTCTAAGATACTTTGGGGAAAAAAATTGTACCTGTATGGATTTGTGATTATGTCATCCACAATTCTTCCTGGTGGGGTATTTCCTTCTTTCAGGAACAACCTTGTATTTATTCTTTCTGTCACTATGATTACAGATAGCTTGGAAGCTGCAGAATCATATACTTCCTGCACACTCTGCTTCAACAAGGCCACCTCATCTTCAAAACTTAATGCAATTGTCTGTCTCTCACACCATCACGATACAGGAATATTCGCTGTGGAAGAGAACCCTGGTTCATTTGCAGGTATTTTTGCACAGCTTTTATGATATTGATTGTTATTTAATTTGACAGCTCTTCATCTGAAGCATGTGGTGGAACTGCACTAAAGTATTTAGACATTTGTTTGTCCAAGGAAGCCACTAGATCTCCATATGAACATGATCTGTTTGTCGTGTCGTGACAAACATAAAATTCAGTTATTACCTTACCACTGAGTGGTATCTCCACAGTCTAGGATATACCGCTAACTTTACAATTGATCTGAATTGCAACTTTGGTTGCAATGGACATCACACATTTCGAGTCAAAATTTTGTCCAGTATGACCTGTGTAGGAATGGCTCAGTCAGTGCAACATTTTTTTTGTTGCACCGCATACCACTGGCAGCTCACTGAAGTGTTTGCACAAATGGTCCTGCATCCTTCATACATCTGGGACTTATAACAGCCCAGTTCTTTAAAGTGCAACACACAAACATTGAATTTGACTGTAATTACCTCATCCAATCTGCATCATGACGTGTATCATACTTGATATTATTGGTCTGTATTATATTTCCTTGAAGTAAAATTCTACCTTATACATCAACCAAACATCTCCCTAGCTTCATGTTCCATTCAGTTAGGCTGCTAACAACCTCTGGTTCCCTATACAATCTCTTGTTGAGCTAAAGAACCATCTGTATAAGTGCTTCTGGTGCTGCTCTTGTGGGCTCTGTAGGAGCACACATGAGGTGGAAATTTGCATGCATGTCATCACTGACCCCCGTCATTTGTCGCAACTCTGGGACAAGATCCATTAAGTCCGCCTGAGCAGCTCTTCTCTCACGCGGTTTGGATCTTGACACCAGCAGTGGCTGGTGATCTCCATGTATATTTAGTTGAAGTAGTATTTGTATGTAATCTATTCACCAATTTTTTTTACAAACCTGTGTGTAGTGGTCTTGGTGAAATCAATATCATCAATTTCATATGTTCTATTGGTGTAAGGTGTCATTACGATGTGTCCAACAATGGTTATTCTTTAAAGTAGCCTGGTAATACCTTTCTTTGTCACATATTTCTGTGTAAATACGGAGAATTGTGTCGTGGAGAACCCTGTCCTGGCACATAACTGTGAAATTAATTTCTGAATTAATGAGAATACTATTCTCATGCTGGATGTAATATAACTAGACCAAAGTTCCAATTTATACTTCTTGACACATATTTTTTAGGGAGCTGAAAGGAATATTACGTTAGTAGAAAATATAATATTGTTGCAGAAGAAGCTGAGAAGCACCGTGATGTAGTGATTATGATAATAAACTGTTGCATGGAGAGTCATGAGTTCAAAACTCACCTGGACTGTACAATTTTAATTTCTTTATTCAGATCGAGTACATTCTAGAAGTATCCACAAATGTCAAGCATCATTGTACTGGAATGTTCTGTAGCTTTATATATACCGTATGTGTTCTGGCAGGAGGCAGTTCGCTCCTCGCTCTTTTATGTTCAAGTGCTGAATAAACCTTCGTTAAGTGAAGTTAGTGTTTATGATTCATCTAATCACACTGTCTTCTACATACCAATATTGTGTGACTAATTAAACAACTGTGATACTATAGTGTATAATTTCCTGCTTTTGACAGAATAATTTATATATTTTATGAGATGTGAGATGCGCTGGTTAACCTGCAGGACAGGACAGGTAGTTTAAATTGTGGAAAGGGGCCAAAATAAGCGGCTGTCAGTTACACTCGAACATACAACTTTATTTATTTGAACAAACATTACAAGAGCCAAGAAAATTTAAAAAAAGAAACACTGCATTAATTTTTGGAACTTAATTAATGGCTGAATGTGCCTTACAATCACATGTCTTAAGGGCAAAACCACTTTAAAATTGGCTGAAAGCCAATAACTTAAGACTAAAACCAAAATCAGAAATCAAAAGGCAGAAGGCCCAAACAATCTTATGCCTTAAGGGCAGCAAAAGAATCTTAATTTAAAAATTGGCTAGAAGCCATACAAATACAAACAACAAGAACAAATAAGAAAAGGCAGTACGTTCAACAGCAACAGCTCTCAGAAGTTTCTGAGCATCAGCCTGGAATTCAAACACTAATGCTCACTTAGGTGAGACAGGCAGTCAGCCCAACCATTCTCGATCCGACAACAACCCAACCGGACTAACCGACAAGATAACTTCCGCACCACCCAACCAGCATGCAACAGGGAGTACAATGGAACAATGTAGAAGATATTGGCACCCACAACCAATTGTAAGTCGAGCCGTCAAATTACACACCCTGTGACAACACGATAAGGAAAATTCACTGCTTGAATTTATGTCAATGGCCAGGGCAGGTAACCGGAATGTTAATGGCCACAAGGCAGTAGATTCCACTGGTGTCACTTCAGTTCAAAATAACCAAGTACAGTTAAACTCTGCCAGAGGGTGGCTAAAATTTGCCAACTTGAAAAAACACATTGTTGCTCGCGGGAATGTACCAACAGCCAACAACGAAATCCAAATGACACAATGTGAATAGTTGTGACTTGCTGGTAGATTAAGTCAAAACTCAAATTTTGTGTCCAGGATCTGTGAGCCATGGACCTCGTAGGAATGGCAACAGCACCACACACTCGGACCGTGGGTGGAGCCTGCCAGCGGCCTAGGCTAAACTAGGTGTCGCGGAAAATTCCTTGCTGCACCATGTCACCCGACCAACTGCTGCACACAGCACAGCCGGAAACTGTAAGTGCCAGGCCAAAGATAGTACAAGGTGCAAATATCGACACACCACTGCTGCCACTCGTGTTCGGTCAACTCTATGCAAGGGACCCCTGGGGATAATATGGGGTGGTTGTGATATTCTTGATACCGCTCTGGAAACAGAAGGCCTTGAAAGAAGCCGAAAGAAAACCAGCAGTATTATCTCTAACAAGCTGCTTGGGTGGGCCAAAAATACTGAAGACATTAGTTAAATGATAAATAGTGGTGGCAGCAGTAATGTTACGGCTCGGGAGGAGCCAAGTAAATCTGGAGAATGCTTCGATAACAACTAGTACATATCAATGACCCTTCTTAGTACGAGATAACAGTCCTAAATAATCAATATAGAGGTTGTGCATAGGACAGGACTCTCGTTCAGAACTCAAAAAACCCTGCTGAAAAGCATTCTTGGGTTTGGCTACATTACTCAAGTGGCATTGAGGTATCATGTCTCTCATATCCCGGGTCATGGAGGTCCAATCTAAATGCTCCTTGATTTTTTGGAGAGTGTTATAAATACCTAAATGGCCACCCACCAATGAATCATGAAAATAAATAAAAACCTGGTGCACCATAGTTACAGGCAAACAGATCTTGCACTGCCTAGTATCGCCCACCCTCTTACAGAGAATACCATTCTTAATAACATACTCATGTAACAGCTCTCCTGCCAACACACGTTGCTCAATGGGGGCCCAAACAGGGTCCTGATGCTGAGCAACATCTTCAAACAAGAGGGGAATTTCATCCAACATCATGCAATTAAGACTGTCTCCCTCTGCCTGTTGGTTTCTCTCACTAGGTGTAGTTTCAGCGAACATCCAGCTGGAGACATCTTAAAGGATATTTTCAGAGCCCTTCACATGTTTAACTTCAAACTGAAATACGTACTGCCCACCTGTCAATATGGCTGGGTCTATGTGGCCTAGCCAACACCCAAATCAAAGTCCGATTGTCTGTTTCTAATTGGAAAACCCGATGTTCAAGGTAGAAGTGGTACTTCTCTAATGCAAATAAAACTGCCAAAGCCTCGCACTCATAGACAGCATACTTGAGTTTGGCATCAGTTAACCGATGAGACACGTAGACTAATAGCTTTCTCTGCCCCTCAAACTCCTGGAGGGGAAAAGCTGAAATACCAGCATTAGAAGCATCAGATTGAACAACAAACCTTTTATCAAAATCGGATACCCCAAGAACTGGAGGATTGGCTATTGCTGCCTTAATGTGATCAAAGGCAGCCTCTCGGGCAGGTCCCCATTCAAAATGCACGCCCTTCTGGCATAACTGATTTAAGGGTACCAGCAACTGAGCAAAATTGGGAACAAAACGCCTAAAGTAATTTGCCATAACTATGAATTTAGCAATTCTCTGCTTATCAATAGGCGGAGGCAAAGCCCATAAGGCTTTAGTTTGCTCTTAGTCAATGCGAATACTCTGACCCAACACTATATGACCTAAGAAAGGTACCAGCTACTTGGCTAGTGTCATCTTACTAGGCTTAATGGTCAGCCTGGCTCTCTGTAATCTCAAAAGAACTTGCTGCATATGCTCCAAATGATCCTCAAACGAACAACTATAGATAACCAAGTAGTCCAAATAATTATACACACAGACTAACTTCAAGTCACCAAGGATATTACCCAACAAACAAGTAAGCACAGCCACTCCCATTGCTAGCCCAAAAGGAATTCTATTAAACTCAAACAAGTTCCAATCAGTACAAAATGCTTTACATTCTTCAGCCAATGGAATCTGATAATAGGCCTGATTCAAATCAATGACCGTAAACCAATTAGCGCCAGCAAACGAAGTAAAAGAATTATGTAGATCAGGTAGGGGTACTGATTCAAGGACAACTTTAGCGTTCAAACAGTGGTAGTCAACCGCAAGTCTGAAATTGCGCCCCTGATCTTTAGGTACAAGAAATATTGGGGAAGCATAAGCAGATGTAGAAGGGCTAATAACTCATTGTTGGAGCATCTGAGATATTTTAGCCTTGAGTATCTTCACCTTAGGGGGTGAGAGGCAGTATGGAGACTGCCTAACTGGAATATTGTCGGACAGACGGATATGATAATCAAGAACGTTAGTAACACCCAGGTTATCACTAAGGAGCTGGGGAAAATTGTGCAACAAATCCCATAACTGAGAAGGCTCATGGGGCAAGAGATGGGCTAGCTCGTTAGCTATGGCCTCAACGGCCAATGACCCGACAGTTCAAAGCTCAATAGGTTTAGCGCATTCACAAAGGCCAAACTTCTCTTCAGGAGTGAACTTGAAGAAAAAGGTGTATCCGGAATAATCCAAGGCCAAACCCGTTTCATTGATGAAATCACACCCCAAAATTAGATTAACAAGCAGCTCCTTAACCAAGGCTAAGGACATAGGCCAGGAAAAGTTGCAGACTGATATATTCCCCTGGACCCAACCATACAGAGGCAGCAACTGGCAATTGGCCACCTGACATCTCTGCACTGGCAAAGGGACCAACCGAAATTTTGTAAGATGCCCAAATTTCAAAAACCACTCGAAGCTCAATAATGAAAAGGAACTACCAGAATCCAATAGTGCGCAAACTGGTTCGCCACCTGCCTGAGAACAAACGTAAGGCGTGGGGAAGGGGGGGGGGGGGAGGAGGGGTTATGAGAGAGTGACCACGCAAGTACGCCAAGGTCTGAAAGCTCGAACCCGAGTTCGTGGCCCAACGCAGCATCATCTATTGGTTCTGGGTGCATGAGGCCGAACACAAGAGCGTACCAAATGAGCCATGCTGCCGCACCTGAAAGGACACTGGTTTTTCCTTTTGATAACTTCAGCATATGTAGATACTCCAGAATCAGTGCTGATGTCTCACCCCTTAACCCCGTGACATACATGGTTTTCAAGTGGTAATTTGGATGCTGCTATGACCACATCATGGAGCTCTTCCCAGGCTGAAGGCTGCTTGTGGAAGACAAAATGTGACTTATCCTCAGCACTCATTCCCCTAAGGATGATAGAGACAAATTCTTGTTCAGGTAAATCAATTAGCAAAGCCAAACAGGCTGTCTGAACTCTATCGACATACTGATGTAACTGCTCTTCACCCTGCTGCACTTTCCAAATGTAACGACACTCAAGCTGTTTACATACCACGGTGGTCAACCTTTGCCTAATTACAAGCTCCCTTAATTACTGCAAAGAAAGCTCCTCTGCCATGGCTCACGAGAAGAGGTTCTGCAACTCGCCTCTAGCTAACAGGGTACGATGATGACAAAATTACTTGGTGTGGAATGTGAAAGGTGGCGGCATGTTGTTCTAGATGAACCAATAACCACAATAATTTTTCCACCTGATCATGTTGCTCCACCAACAATTCAGTAATATCTCGGAAGAAATAGACCAGAGGATTAGGCAACTTGGCAAACACAGCATCTAACTTGACAGAGGATGTAACAGCACCACCTCCAGGCTGGCTCTCGACCTCTCCCTGACAGTGCAAGTCCCTATCTTTAACCTCCCTCCCATCCAACTCCAAACATGTAAGCTTAAATTATAATGCGCTCACCAAAGTTCCCAACTCAATTGTTAATTTTTTGTGATGATCTTCCAAGTCTAACATGCTTAAATCTGCTATCCAATTAGTTAAATTCATTAACTGTGCCCACACCCTATGCAGCTGACTGTCACTAGGTTGGGTTTCCTCCAAAAGACAAATAGTGTCCTCAAGGCCTTTAAAAGCCTCCAACAAAAATTCAATTGCCGCTCCTGTCTCACCCACCACTGCCAACGTGATGTCAACTGGCTGAAGAATGGCAGCGGGCAAACAGGCTACCAATTCTGGAACACTGTCCTCAATCGATTGGCCCCTTACGGTCCTTTCTGAGCAGGCTGATCCCCGGACACTGTCTGACTGTCATTATGATTCACCTGAAACAAGTAATAGCCAAAACAATATGGTGCTACAGAACACAAACGAAACAAGAGTGAAACTGACAGCAAGTAGAAAGGGAATCACAAGCGCAACCACGCTCTGCTACCACTGAGTCGCCCTGCTTAACCTGCAGGGCAGGACAGATAGTTTAAATTGCAGAAAGGGGCCAAAATAAGCGACTGTCAGTTACACTCAAACATACAACTTTATTTATTTGAACAAACATTACAAGAGACAAGAAAATTTAAAAAAAGACACCGCATTAATTTTTGGAACTTAATTACCGGCTGAATGCACCAAACAGTCTCGTGACTTGTGGACGAAACCATTTTAAAATCGGCTGAAAGCCAATAACTTAAGACTCAAACCAAAATCTGAATTTAAAAAGGGAAGGCCTTATCTTAAATCATCTCTTTCAATTAGGCTGAAGGCTCAAAGCACCTTAACAGCAAAACAAATTTAATTTTAAAAAATTGGCTGAAGACCCATCACTTAAGTCTCAAACCAAAATAAATTTTTAAAAGGCCAAAGGCCTTACTTTAGAACAGTTCTTTACATTAGGCTGAAGGCCCAAACAATCTTATGCCTTAAGGGCAGGAAAAGAACCTTAATTTAAAAATCGGCTCGAATCTGTACAAATACAAACAACAAGAACAAATAAGAAAAGGCAGTACATCCAACAGTGCTCAGAAGGTTTGGAGGGTCAGCCTGGAATTCAAACACTAATGCTCACTTAGGTGAGACAGGCAGTCAGCCCAACCATTTTCAATCCAATGACAACCCAACCGTCAGGCAGCCAACGGACTCACCGACACGATGACTTCTGCCCCACACAAACCGGCACACAACAGGGAGTTCAATGGAACAATGTAGAAGATATTGGCACTCTCAACCAATTATATGTTGAGCCATCAAACTAGACACCATGCTAGACTGCGACAACACGATGAGGAAAATACACTGCCTGAATTTACATCAATGGCCAGGGCAGGTAACCAGAAAATTAACGGACACAAGGCGGAAGATTCCACTGGTGTACTTCAATTCAAAATAACCAAGTTCAGTTAAACTCCACCAGAGGGTGGCTAAAATTTGCCAACTTGAAAACACATGTTGTTGCTTGCGGGTATGTCCCAACAGCCAACAATGAAATCCATACAACACAATGTGAATAGTTGTGACTTGCTGGTATATTAAGTCAAAACTCAAATTTTGTGTCCAGGATCGGTGAGCCATGGACCTCGTAGGAATGGGAACAGCACCACACACTCGGACCGTGGGTGGAGCCTGCCAGCGGCCTAGGCTAAACTAGGCGTCGCGGAAAATTCCTTGCTGCACCATGCCACCTGACCAACTGGTTCACACAGCACAGCCGGAAACTATAAGTGCCAGGCCAAAGATAGTACAAGGTGCAAATATCGATACACACCGCTGCTGCCACTTGCGGAGAGAGAGGATAACAGCATAATCGTGATGACCATGAGAGACTAAACACAGAATAGCAATCAAAGTTTAATTCAACGCATAACATGAGCCAGCCACGGCTCAAGATGTGATGTAGATGGGAGGGTTTGTATCAGTTTTGAAAGGGGTGGGTATTGTAGATAAAACCATGGTTTACGAGATCAAAAAAGCATGACCACCACAAAACATACACACAACACCTTTCTTAAAACCTTCACAAACAAGTGTGCCTGATTCTTCACCATTTGCCGTTGCCATAGGGTTGCTAAGATTTCCTTCGGGGACCTCAAGGGTGAAGGTGCGATTGTCCATTCTGTAGGAGACGATTTAACACCAAACCTACTCTGGTGTCTCACCCAAGTACCTGAAAGGTAGGGATCCAAAAGAATAGAGGTGATCAAATCATGCGCAAAGAGAGGCCAAAAGCATGTGAGTTAGTGGAATAACTGTAAAGCAGTAGTGGGCAGGGGATAGACAAGGAAGAGGTGTGAGCAAAGAAAGAGAACATTAGCTAGAGTGGAATTAACTGTGATAGTCATTTAAGAAAAGTCAGTGTAATTAATACTCTGAGGAATTGATGGATTGTAGGATAGTGGGACTTAAATAGTGTATGTAGCCATATTATCTATGGAGAGTACAGAATTTGAGAAGTAGATGAGGGCTCTAGGGAGTAAAGGATGTATGAAAAAGGGAATGCGAAGTGTAGAATAAATTTGTAGCTTTATGAGGGAATACTTAATTATAGCATACAAAGGACTATATACTGGGGTAATGAACTGTGAAGCCTACTCAGAAAAGATAAGGGGGGTGGTACCCAGCATTTACTAAATAAAGGACAGGTGTACCTACGTGGAGATAGGACGACCTGTGGCCTAAAAAATAGGAATGTTTTATAAAGGGACATACCTACCAAAATGGAAAGAGGAAGTGCTCTCATAAGGTCAACCCATAGGCAAGGTATAGGTACTGATCCTAGGAGAAAGGGACAGTATCATGACAAAAACCACCAAATTTTATAGGAATTATTCTGGGAAGTATGAATTCTATGCATAACTAGCATTATTATTTTTCATTTAAATAAATGAGTGTCAAAAGAACACTTTCATTGCGCCCAGAGTTCCTCCAAATTGCAAGCTACAAACTAGTACAAAGAATGAGAACAGAAAACAGAATACTCAAGTGTCATGAACACCTGAAGTTCACGACTGGAAATAAAGAAAAGTCTCACGATTCCTAAATACTAGTCAAGCTTACTAAATCACAAATGAATACTCAGATCTTGATACCAAAGTAAAGTCAGGATAAAATAAAGAAACGCTCACCTAAAGATTGTTCTAGAAAAAATAAAGTGTTGTTATTGAAGTGGAACATGTATATATAAACCTATGTAAGAAATGTATACTGCCAAAATGAAAAATATTATCATGTGTGATATTGTTGTTGTTGTTGTTGTTGTGGTCTTCAGTCCTGAGACTGGTTTGATGCAGCTCTCCATGCTACCCTATCCTGTGCAAGCTTCTTAATCTCCCAGTACCTACTGCAACCTACATCCTTCTGAATCTGCTTAGTGTATTCATCTCTTGGTCTCCCACTACGATTTTTACCCTCCACGCTGCCCTCCAATACTAAATTGGTGATCCTTTGATGCCTCAGAACATGTCCTACCAACGGATCCCTTCTTCTGGTCAGGTTGTGCCACAAACTTCTCTTCTCCCCAATCCTATTCAATAATTCCTCATTAGTTATGTGATCTACCCATCTAATCTTTAGCATTCTTCTGTAGCACTACATTTCATAAGCTTCTATTCTCTTCTTGTCAAAACTATTTATCAACCATGTTTCACTTCCATACATGGCTACACTCCATACAAATACTTTCAGAAACGACTTCCTGACACTTAAATCTATACTTGACGTTAACAAATTTCTCTTCTTCGGAAACGCTTTCCTTGCCATTGCCAGTCTACATTTTATACCCCCTCTACTTCGAACATCATCAGTTACTTTGCTCCCCAAGTAGCGAAAATCCTTTACTACATTAAGTCTCTCATTTCCTAATCGAATTCCCTCAGCATCACCTGACTTAATTCGACTACATTCCATTATCCTCGTTTTGCTTTTGTTGATGTTCATCTTATATCCTCCTTTCAAGACACTGTCTATGCCGTTCAGCTGCTCTTCCAAGTCCTTTGATGTCTCTGACAGAATTACAATGTCATCAGCAAACCTTATGGTTTTTATTTCTTCTCCATGGATTTTAATAACTCCTCCAAATTTTTATTTTGTTTCCCTTACTACTTGCTCAATATACAAATTAAATAACATCAGGGAGAGGCTACAATCCTGTATTACTCCCTTCCCAACAACTGCTTCCCTTTCATGTCCCTTGACTCTCATAACTGCCATCTGGTTTCTGTACAAATTGTAAATAGCCTTTTGCTCCCTGTATTTTACCTCTGCCCCCTTTAGAATTTGAAAGAGCGTATTCCAGTCAACATTGCCAAAAGCTTTCTCTAAGTCTACAAATGCTAGAAACGTAGGTTTGCCTTTCCTTAATCTTTCTTCTAAGCTAAGTCGTAAGGTCAGTATTGCCTCACGTGTTCCACTATTTCTACGGAATCCAAACTGATCTTCCCCGAGGTCGGCTTCTACTAGTTTTTCCATTCGTCTGTAAAGAATTCGTGTTAGTATTTTGCAGCTGTGACTTATTAAACTGATTGTTCGGTAATTTTCACATCTGTCAACACCTGCTTTCTTTGGGATTGGAATTATTATATTCTTCTTGAAGTCTGAGGGTATTTCACTTGTCTCATACATCTTGCTCACCAGATGGTAGAGTTTTGTCAGGACTGGCTCTCACAAGGCCGTCAGTAGTTCCAATGGAATGTTGTCTACTCAGGGGGCCTTGTTTCGACTCAGGTCTTTCAGTGCTCTGTCAAACTCTTCATGCAGTATCTTATCTCCCATTTCATCCTCATCTACATCCTCTTCCATTTCCATAATATTGTCCTCAAGTACATCGCCCTAGTGTAGACCATCTATATACTCCTTCCACCTTTCTGCTTTCCCTTCTTTGCTTAGAACTGGGTTTCCGTTTGAGCTCTTGATGTTCATCCAAGTGGTTCTCTTTTCTCCGAAGGTCTCTTTAAATTTCCTGTAGGCAGTATCTATCTTACCCCTAGTGAGATAAGCCTCTACATCCTTACATTTGTTCTCTAGCCATCCCTGCTTAGCCATTTTGCACTTCCTGTCGATCTCATTTTTGAGACGTTTGTATACCTTT
Source organism: Schistocerca gregaria (assembly GCF_023897955.1). Taxonomy (NCBI): domain Eukaryota; kingdom Metazoa; phylum Arthropoda; class Insecta; order Orthoptera; family Acrididae; genus Schistocerca; species Schistocerca gregaria. The sequence goes on along the minus strand of NC_064926.1, from coordinate 23,712,548 downwards.
TTGCCTGCTTCATTTACTGCATTTTTATATATTCTCCTTTCATCTATTAAATTCAATATTTCTTCTGTTACCCAAGGATTTCTACTAGCCCTCGTCTTTTTACCTGCTTGATCCTCTGCTGCCTTCAATACTTCATCCCTCAAAGCTACCCATTCTTCTTCTACTATATTTCTTTCCCCTATTCCTGTCAATTGTTCCCTTATGCTCTCACTGAAACTCTGTACAACCTCTGGTTCTTTCGGTTTATGCAGGTCCCATCTCCTTAAGTTCCCACCTATTTGCAGTTTCTTCAGTTTTAATCCACAGGTCATAACCAATAGATTGTGGTCACAGTCCACATCTGCCCCTGGAAATGTCTTACAATTTAAAACCTGGTTCCTAAATCTCTGTCTTACCATTATATAGTCTATCTATTACCTTTTAGTATCTCCAGGGTTCTTCCATGCATACAACTTTCTTTCATGATTCTTAAACCAAGTGTTAGCTATGATTAAGTTGTGCTCTGTGCAAAATTCTACCATGCAGCTTCCTCTCTCATTTCTTAGCCCCAACCCATATCCACCTACTACGTTTCCTTCTCTCCCTTTTCCTACTACCGAATTCCAGTCACCCATGACTATTAAATTTTCGTCTCCCTTCACTATCTGAATAATTTCTTTTATTTCATCATACTTTTCTTCAATTTCTTCGTCATCTGCAGAGCTAGATGGTATATAAACTTGTACTAGTGTGGTAGGTGTGGGCTTCGTGTCTATCTTGGCCACAATAATGTGTTCACTGTGCTGTTTGTAGTAGCTTACTCGCATTCCTATTTTCCTATTCATTATTAAACCTACTCCTGCATTACCTCTAATTGATTTTGTGTTTATAACCCTGTAGTCACCTGACCAGAGGTCTTGTTCCTCCTGCCACCGAACTTCACTAATTGCCACTATATCTAACTTTAACCTACTCATTTCCCTTTTTAAATTTTCTAACCGACCTGCCCGATTAAGTGATCTGCCATTCCACACTCCAATCCGTAGAACGCCAGTTTTCTTTCTCCTGATAACAACATCCTCTTGAGATAGTCCCCGCCCGGAGATCTGAATGGGGGACTATTTTACCTCCGGAATATTTTACCGAAGAGGACGCCATCGTTATTTAATCATAATATTATGTATTATGTACATAATGGGTATGTATAAAATGTTGCATGTTCGATCTGGAGGGGGGGTATATGTAGTGATTCGAGAATTTCTGCGTAAATTCTAGAACCATTTGGCCTTCTACTGTCTCGAAAACATGATATTTTAGATAGGAGTGTGAGAAAGTGGAATCCTACCTACTGCGTGTCACATGTTTGTGTGTGCAGGTTGGAAATGAGTCACGAGCAGAATGTAGACGCGGCGGTCGAACTGCACCGACAAGTACTTGCCGGTCGATCCATGGAAGTTTGATGAAAGTGGACAGAAGAACCATTGAGTGTTTATGCTACACTATTCTAATTGTGTTTTGACCATTGTTATAGTAACGTGAATAGTTGAAAATGAACTATTTAAAACTTTTGTCTTAGCCTTGGTGAAGGGAAGACGTGTATTCTGTTTCATGTTGAGAATGGACATGGTTTTTAAGCCTACTTTCTCTCATATGTAACTTATTTTATTTCTAATGTTTGGAGACACGATAGGCTTACAAAACAGTATTTATTTATGTGAAGTGTGGAATTAGTAAAATGTCAGAAGTTAAAATATATGTCATTAATTGAAGAAAATGAAACTTGGTATGTCTACTTATTTTTATACGTATAAAGAGTCTTAAGAAATTCCTGTACCTAGCACCATACTTCAGAGAAGTGAAAGAGAGTTTGCAGCAGTAGGCCAGCCAGCAGGGAAGTTTGGCCGAACATCTCAAGTAAGTCGTCTCGTAAAAGAAGTGGAAGTTTGCATACATACTCCAACACTTTAAGTTGTCCAAACCATTAGAGAGTATGCCTTCAACCAGACAATCATCGTAGATGTGTCTGGAGGGAACCCTGTCAGGTTGAATGCCTTAGAGGCACTGTCCAGCAAGTGCAGCAAGGTGGAGGTTCCCTGCTGTTTCGGGGTGGCATTACGTGGGGCCGACGTAGGCCACTGGTGGTCATGGAAGGTGCTGTAACAGCTGTAAAATACGTGAATGTCATCCTCCAACCGGTAGTGCAATCATATCGGCAGCATATTGACGAGGCATTCATCTTCATGGACGACAATTCGCGCCCCCAATGTGCACATCTTGTTAATGACTTCCTTCAGGATAACATCATCACTCGACTAGAGTGGCCAGCATGTTCTCCAGACATGAACTCTATCGAACATGCCAGGGATAAATTGAAAAGGGCTCTCTACGGACGATGTGACCCACCAACCCCTCTGAGGGATCTACACCGAATTGCCATTGAGGAATGGCATGATCCAGACCAACAGTGGCTTGATAAACTTGTGGATAGTATGCTACAATGAAGACAGGCATGCACCAATGCTAGAGGACAAGCTACAGGGTATTAGAGGTACTGGCGTGTACAGCAATCTGGACCAGCGCCTCTGAAGGTCTCGCTGCATGGTGGTACAACATGCAATGTGTGATTTTCGTGAGCAATAAAAATGGCGAAAATGATGTTTTATGTTGACCTCTATTCGAATTTTCTGTACAGCTTCCGGAACTCTCGGAACCAAGGTGATGCAAAACTTTTTTTGATGTGTGTAGATTCACCAGATTAGTGACAACAAAATAAATGGAAATCATGCTTTACTTTAACCTCATACAGTTTTGCAATGGCTTCATATTAGCAAACTTGCTAAACTGCAGGAAAAATCTTTTTTAGCCGTAACTCCGTAACTAAACATTTGCGGACCTATGTTTACAAGAGCTTTTTTCTTTAGTTTTAGTTGTAGAACAACATATTAAAATATTTGCATATCTTCATGAATTGCCCTCTATATAAGGAAGGACAAGTGTCTCCGTCACAAAATTGAAATAAAAACTTTTTGGATTACTACCTACTCCTACCATGTACACGCTGACTGGCCAAGTGACCAGAGCATTATTACTCTTGATTTCATTGAGTGTGAACCATAAGATAACTACTGTTATAGGATTTTTACCATTACTCTAAGTACTGGGAAACAGAACTGATAGCTAATCAGCAGTGTTTGCTTGTGTAAGTGGTCTTAAAGTGACTGTAAATTTTGCAGCTCCTGTTAAAAAGTAAAATGTATTTTAATATAAATGTATGAAGTTTATTCAATCTTCTGGACTGCACATCATGTGATGACACACTCCATAGGACTATGCCACACAGTAAAGTATTGCGACATGCTCATTGAGAAAGTTGGATTTACACTGTAGTTAGTGGCGGAAGATGCAAAACTGACACTGTGATGTTCAGGCAAAGAAAATGAACACAACTGAATAATTAAATGAATTAAAAGGATGAAAATATCACAGGAGTCCACTGAAATGTTGTAAGCAAACATACTGCAAAAGCACAATGTGGCTGAGCCTAAAATCAGTGAAAGGAACTAACAGTACTACATACTCCAGGTTTTTCCTAACCTTAATACAGATTTCAAAGTATTCTGCTTGTTCAGCTGCTTCCCTCAGCAACCACCAGCACTCACATTATCCTAAACAGAGTTGTTATCATTAGTTTAAAGTTGTCAACAATTGATTTTCATTACAAAAACGACAGGGCAGTGCCATTGCAGGACTCCTGCCAGCATGGGGCCTGCAGCCCGTGATATGTTGATAAATCATATCTGCCTGGTAAACAGTCAAACTCCATCTCAATGCATTGACTGCCAGCAGCTACAGCAGAGCCTCATGCTTAACACCAAGTGCCTGGCCCGGCACTGAAACACCGATCACTATGCGTGCATCCGTTGACTTGTTAAGTGACCTTTGACTTCCAAAAAAGTATTTTGATCAGTACCACATCAATAATTAACAAAAGAATGTTCATATGGGGTATCAACAAAATATGTACCTGGACTGACAATCTCTTAGGGAGAATGCAGCATGTTATCTTGGCTCTAGAGTCACTGACAGATGTAGAAATAATGTCAGGTGTGGCCCATGGTAGGACATTCGGACCCTTGCTGTAGATATTGTACATTGCCGTGACCTGTGCTGTGTGGAGTAGTTGTTAGGGATTCCAGTTATCACTGTATTAACTGGTTTTCATTTATACTGGTTTTTTACATCTCCAATTTAATCTAATTATTAAAACTCCTCAAAATAATCAGAATGAAATAATCGATTTTTTGTTTCTTATTGCTATTATTTCTAGTAAGAAACATAGACTTTGAACAAAGATTGAAAAATTGCAATGAAAGTGAAGGAGCAGGGCATCTCAATCAATACAGGATCGAGAGTGTGGAAAAACCTGGTCTCACTTTCTGCAGCAAAGATTTTGAAGGTAAGGACAGTGATGCAACAACGGTGAGAAGGAAAGGTCACAAGTTGATGACTTTCCTGCACAAAGACGTGATAGAAATCAACTTTTCACCCTGAAGTAACCACAAAATTAAAGGTTCAGTTATTATCCCAAGTTAATAGCATGTCAATAAAATTATAGTTGTATCAACCAAATTTCCTTTCCTTTACAAGGAACATTGTGGATATTTTCTCCTTACTTGATGTCACAAGATGTTGGCCCTCATCTCATTTTAAAGTCTTTTTAAACAAATAGAGTGCTGTTCTACATGGCTACTGCATAAAATACTTCAAAACTAGGGATAGTGCCATTCTCAAACAATGGAAAATCCAGGATGGAATAACGACACTATTATTAAAAGGATAGATTGCTACTCACCATATAGCGGAGATGTTGAGTCATGGACAGGCACAAGAAGAAGACTGCTAACCAAGGTTTTGGCCAAAAAGCCTTCTACTTATTACCCCCCCCCCCCCCCCCCCCCCCCCACGCACGCACGCGGACGCGCACACACACACACACACACACTCAACCAAAAGTCATACACACACTGTCTCCAGCAGTGAGTAACAGCGCATGATGGGAGAAACAATCTGGATTCTTGGGCTGAGGAGAAGGCCAGGGCAGGAAGGGGGAGGGAAGGCAGAATGCCAGTGCCATTCTGCAATAACACATAAGTCTAAGTAGGAGAACAAGAAACTAACATGTACACCAGGTAGGGGAGGTCTTGGATGCTGCACATGCTCATGTACCATCTACAGTGCCATGCCACATGGCAATAGACATGTCATTGTCTCAGCAATGCTGTACAAATTCTGAAGTCATGTCTTTATTGCTAGTTTCTAACAGTCAGTGTTGTTTTTCAAGTAGCACTGTTTGCTTTTCCCATGCTCTCTATTTGAAAGCAATGGAAATTTTATACACAAAGATTAATCATTTTTAAAAACAAAGTTTAGCACTGCTGCTCTGGTGAATTGATATGCTAGTTTTTTTTTTTTTTTTTTTTTGTCTTAGTATAAGTGAGGTGGGGGGGGGGGGGGGGGGGGGGGGGGGGGGGGGGGGACCTGTTATAACTGAGACTGAACAAATATCAAGTTATTCAGAACTAAAATAGCAGCATTGATTTTAACTGGTAGGTTTTCCCCATCCCTAGTAGTGGTTATTCTCACTGCCTCGCACACAGTGGGTGGCCAGTTGCAATTCAATTACCACAAAATATTTGTTATTTAGTATTTATCATTTCTGGGAGGTTTCCGGTATTTCTTGTTCTTGCTTATTCTATGTCTGTATAAATAGCAGCAATCCCTATCCAGATGGCAGTTCTGTTCAGTTTATAGGTTGGTCTCAGTAGTAAACGTGTTTTCAGTGCAAAGTGTTGTACTTCACTGATAACCCTGGTTTTGGATTTGGAGCTGACTGAGGTAACAGTGTGACCTATTTGGCGGAGACGCCAAGTATTCAAATGTTTACATCGCCATGGCTCTAGTTAAGCAATGTAAAAGCCATTGCCCAAATAGACAGGAACTAGAATACACATAGTTCATCATTCCCAAGGCCTGTACATTCGGGAGACCAGTGGATTCCAAACCAGCAGTAAATCAGAGCTGCACATCAGACTGCATCAGCATTTTCCGGAGACATTGGTCAGGAACCCATGAAATAGCTAAGAGGTTTTGTCCAAGTTGCCAAATAAAATTTTTTGAATGACATGATGTGTTTGATAGACGTGTACTTTTACTTGGATGGCATAGCCCAGCGAAGAAGAACTCATTGGCCGGGTTAAGTTCCATGCTGAACTGAAGAAAACATTTGGTAACAATTAGCAGCAAGTTCACTTAGTGGTACAACAGTTGAAGAATTAGGTCCAAAATCACACAGAAATAACATAATTTTATGTACATAATGTTTTGGCCCCTGGCTACATTGTAAATCTATGAAAAAAAGCTAACAAAACTTCACATTAGATGAAACCAGTTGCAGAAGACATGTACGAAGCTCTTCTGGTAAAAGATGTTACAACAACAGGCAATAAAGGCCAGTCCTAAAAAGCAATAAGTCTCCACCACATTCAGTAGTTGGGCATCGAGGTAAAGTTCTGGATGTGGGTGGACAATACGACAATGAGATGTGCATGATGCAAGTCTTGGCAGCTGAAAACTGAAAGCTATGGGTGAGGGGCCTTGACTGTACCTTTCATATAGCTCCCTGCACTAGAGTAGCAAAAGTAAATGCAAAAATCATCAGCATACAGGGAAGGTGCTACTGACGATCTCACAGCTCATTCTAAACCATTAATGGCTGCTAAAAAGAGAGGAGTGCTCAATACAGAGCACTGAATGACCCCATTCTCCTGGATATGGGATGAGCTGTGGAAAACACCAGCTCAAATCTGGAAAGTATGGAATGACAAAAAATACTGTATAAAGATGGGGAGCAGGCCCCAGAGATACCACTCATATAATGTAGTGAGGATGTGATTTCTCCATGTTGTATCATAGGTATTTTTTAATTAAAAAAAAAAAGACGGCAATAAGGTATTGAATTGGGCAAAGACTGTACGGATAGCAGGCTCTAGTGTACCAAATTATCTGTGGTGCCTTGACGAAAACTACCCTGAGACAGAGCCAGAAGGCCCCAAGACTCAAGGAGCCAACACAGCCGATGGCTCACCATGTGTCCAAGAAACTCGCAAAGAATATTGGTGAGACCAATGGGACAGTAGCTGTCCATGTCTAGGGGATTCTTACCAGGTTTCAGCACCGAGACGTTGATGCTTTCCCACCATTGTGTCGAAGTCTCCCTCTCTCCAGATGCAGTTAAAGATGGCAAGCACGTGACGCTGGCAATCCACTGACAGTTGTTTAAGTATTTGATAGTGAATACAGTCTGGCCCTGGAGCTGTATCAGGGCAATGCGCAAGGGTGCTGAGGAATTCCCCACTCACTGAATGAATCACTGTATGGCTCAACATGGCGTATAGTAAAAGATAAGCACTTTCGTTTCACCCACTGTTTTAGGGTACAAAAGGCAGATGCAGAAGTTCAAGCAGAATGCAGAGCAAAATGTTCAGCGATTGCATATGGATCAGTGTAGACAGTTCTGCAGTCTGTTAAGGCATCTGATCTTTGTCCAAACCTGAGAAGCAAAGGTACGGGATCCAATGGTTTAAACATACCATTCCCAGATCTCCCGTTTTTGCCTCTCTATTAGTTGGAACAGAGCTGTTTCAAGTCAAGAAGGTGCCCCAGCGATAGGTGCCACTTATGACATTGGGGAGCCCGCCTAAGATCTCTAATGGCCCTGGCAATTTCTGACAACCACCAAAGCACTGTCCTTTGGTGGGGTGATTTTGAGGAACGGTGGACTGTCAAGTCAGCCACAGAAACAATGGCTGCAGTTGTGTTTTGGACCACCAGATCGATATTGCCATGTGGTAGAGATCCAACAGTGGCAGCAGAGATGAAAGCAACTGTCAGCCTTGTTAAAGAGCCCATCTGGGCAGGCAGCCAGTGATGCTGGGGTAGCGACAGGAAGATCAGAAAGTGATCACTACTACACAGATTTTCCTGAACTTTACAGTGAATGGATGGTAGAAGGCCAGGGCTGCAGACTGAAAGATCAGTGACTGAGTAGGTGCCATGTGGGAGCACCAGTATTTAAAAGACAAAGATCAAGTTGTGTCAGTAGATTTTTGACACCTTCGCCATTCTCATGGTGTCACCCCACAGAGGGTTATAGGCACTGAAATCACATAAAATGAAGAAAGACGGCGGGAAATGAGAAACCAGTGCAGCCAAAACATTTTGAGGTATTTGGTCATCTGGGGGAAGACAGACATTGCAGATGGTAAGGTCCTGCATTGTCCTTAGCCTGAAAGTCACAGCTTCTGAAGTTGTTTGGAGAGGCACAGATTTGATATATACACAGCCAAGAACACACATACGTCCTCCATCTGAAACCCTGTCATAGTCAGTATGGTTCTTGTAATATCTGCGATAACCACAAACGGTGGGGGTCCGCATTGCTGGAAACCAAGTTTCCTGAAGGGCAATGCAGAAAGCAGGTGAGGTGCTTAAGAGTTGTTGTAACTCAGCCAGCTGACGGAAAAAAAACTGCTGCAACTCTAATGGAGGATTAATCTTTCAGTGTACTGGAAGGGCATGAAGTGAGTAAGGAGGCAGTTTATGCCCCAGGGTCACCTGTTGCCACCAGTTGAATGCCTGTGTCCATTGGTTCTGAAGCTCTGTGGAGCTCTAGGTCTTTGGGGGACACTAGGATCTCTACCTAATCCTCAGAATTGGAGCCTGCTGCAAGTGGTGGTGTGGGGGCCACCAGGATCTCTTTCTTGGCTGAAATCCAGTTTCATGGCAGCAGGAACCTTGGAAGGTAGTGTCCCAAGGGGCCCCTTCTTGATCAGAGAAGCAGAAGATTTTTTGGTGCTTCACCGGCTGACGAATGGGACCTGATATTCGCGATGGCTGGGGCATTGCTCCTGAAGTAGGTGGGAAGGGAGCAATGGGAGGAGAGCCTTCAACCATCAAGGAGGCAGGCGTAGTCTGGCAGCCCTGGGGGGCCGACTTTAACAGGCATAGCTGATGGGGATGCTGTTTTCATAAAGGTAGCCGTAGCACATGATGTCATGTGTACAGGGCCAAGACGGTCGTATTTCTTTTTTGCCTCTGTGTAGGTCAGCCTGTCCAGTGTCTTATATTCCATTATCTTCCTCTCTCTCTCTGATAAATGGCGCAGTCCGTCAAACGGGGAATGGCACTCTCCGCAGCTGACACAGATGGAAAGAGGGGGGGGGGGGGGGGGGGGGGGCAGGGCACAAGGAATGGTCATGCATGACGGACGGATGTCCGCATTTCCCACGTGGGGCTGGCATTACAGTGAGACAGCATGTGCCCAAATTTCCAGCATTTGAAACATAGGAGGAGGAACATGGAGTTTTAGTGTCATACTGGTATACCATCACACTGACCTTTTCAGTCAATGTGGTCACACCTATGATGGTGCCGCCGCTTGGCAGGAAGGCTCTGTTCCCACTCAGGGGGAAGCATGTGATTTCCAGACGAGGCAGAAGATGCAAAGGGGATGCCAGAAGAAATTGAAACATCATCTGTGCTACAAGTGAACCCTCACCACTCGAGGGTGCCAGTGGTGTGCAGAGCCTCTGGAACAGATCAGCCTCTGCAAATGAACAAACACTGAAGCCAGCCACTTTACTTTTGTCTCCACGGTTCTGCTTGAGTTTGGCTGGGTGTGTGACAGTTTCGAAGGGACTCTGACTTGGCTTCTTTTATGGGAGATTCACATCAGGCCACTTCCTCCAGCGGATCTGCCCACTGCACGCAATGGCAGCGCTCTTTGTTTTGCAGGCTAGCTTGTAGCACCAATGATATTTCTGCCTGTTCTGTATGCCCTCTGAATCTTCTGTGACTTCGACACCAGATTCCTCCCCTTGTACCAGTGGTGGAACAGAAACCCCTGCCACAATGTCTCAGGGGTGAGTACTTGGCATGACTGACAGACTTTTTCAGATTTACTTGTTACAGCCTACTGTCATGTGTTTCATGTCAGGTACTTGCGTAATTGTCTCTGTTTAGTTTATAGCATACAAGCTAAGAAAAGTTCTCCACTCATTGGCTTTCATCAACAAAATGAACCTCATGCAAAACCATAATACATTAATACACTCCTGGAAATGGAAAAAAGAACACATTGACACCGGTGTGTCAGACCCACCATACTTGCTCCGGACACTGCGAGAGGGCTGTACAAGCAATGATCACACGCACGGCACAGCGGACACACCAGGAACCGCGGTGTTGGCTGTCGAATGGCGCTAGCTGCGCAGCATTTGTGCACCGCCGCCGTCAGTGTCAGCCAGTTTGCCGTGGCATACGGAGCTCCATCGCAGTCTTTAACACTGGTAGCATGCCGCAACAGCGTGGACGTGAACTGTATGTGCAGTTGACGGACTTTGAGCGAGGGCGTATAGTGAGCATGTGGGAGGCCGGGTGGACGTACCGCCGAATTGCTCAACACGTGGGGCGTGAGGTCTCCACAGTACAACGATGTCGCCAGTGGTCGGCGGTAGGTGCACGTGCCCGTCGACCTGGGACCGGACCGCAGCGATGCACAGATGCACGCCAAGACCGTAGGATCCTACGCAGTGCCGTAGGGGACCGCACCGCCACTTCCCAGCAAATTAGGGACACTGTTGCTCCTGGGGTATCGGCGAGGACCATTCGCAACCGTCTCCATGAAGCTGGGCTACGGTCCCGCACACCGTTAGGCCGTCTTCTGCTCATGCCCCAACATCGTGCAGCCCGCCTCCAGTGGTGTCGCGACAGGCGTGAATGGAGGGACGAATGGAGACGTGTCGTCTTCAGCGATGAGAGTCGCTTCTGCCTTGGTGCCAATGATGGTCGTATGCATGTTTGGCGCCGTGCAGGTGAGCGCCACAATCAGGACTGCATACGACCGAGGCACACAGGGCCAACACCCGGCATTATGGTGTGGGGAGCGATCTCCTACACTGGCCGTACACCTCTGGTGACCATCAAGGGGACACTGAATAGTGCACGGTACATCCAAACCGTCATCGAACCCATCATTCTACCATTCCTAGACTGGCAAGGGAACTAGCTGTTCCTACAGGACAATGCACGTCCGCATGTATCCCGTGCCACCCAACGTGCTCTAGAAGGTGTAAGTCAACTACCCTGGCCAGCAAGATCTCTGGATCTGTCCCCCATTAAGCATGTTTGGGACTGGATGAAGTGTCGTCTCACGTGGTCTCCACGTTCAGCACGAACGCTGGTCCAACTGAGGCGCCACGTGGAAATGGCATGGCAAGCCGTTCCACAGGACTACATCCAGCATCTCTACGATTGTCTCCATGGGAGAATAGCAGCCTGCATTGCTGCGAAAGGTGGATATACACTGTACTAGTGCTGACATTGTGCATGCTCTGTAGCCTGTGTCTATGTGCCTGTGGTTCTGTCAGTGTGATCATGTGATGTATCTGACCCCAGGAATGTGTCAATAAAGTTTCCCCTTCCTGGGACAATGAATTCACGGTGTTCTTATTTCAATTTCCAGGAGTGTATTTGGAAAGTGTACCTTCAAATTTGTTTCTGTGTGGCTTGAATAGAGATAGAATACCACCTGGCAGAAATATTGGGAGGAATAACCATCAACATGATGTTATTCACAGTGAAGAAAAATTACAAATGGCATTACAACAACAGGTAGACCATTTCCAATATTAAGGATGTGATCTGTCATAAAAACAGGATGTGGATGTTGTAGTGGTCTTCAGTCCAATGACTGGGATTGCAGTTCTCCATGTTACTCTATCCTGTGCAAGGCTCTCCATCTCCGAATAACTACCGCAACCTACATCCTTCTGAATATACTTTATCGCCTAATGCTCCCGCTGAATGTCTCAATAACCTATGGTTCTCTCAACTTACCCAGTACTCATCTCCTTAATTTTCTATCTTTTTGCAATTTATACAGTTTTAAGCTACAGTTCATAACCAATAAATTGTGGTCAGAGCCTACCTCTGCTCCTGGAAATGTCTTACAATTTAAAATCTGGTTCCGAAATCTCTCTTTTACCGTTATATAGTAAAGCTGAATCCTTCCACTGTCTCCAGATCTCTTCCACATATACAACTGTCTTTCACGATTCTGAACCAAGTTTTAGTGATCATTAAATTATGCTCTGTGCAAAATTCTACCAGGTGGCTTCCTCTTTCAATTCCTTTCCCCCAAGCCAAATTCCACTTACTATTTTTCCTTCTCTTCCAATATACAGAAAAAAGCTATTACCAGTATGTACGTGGCACAATAAGGAGAACACTGAAGAGTAAAACAAAGAAAACAATGCAACAGAAATTTTATATGGGCACGGCAGTTGCCAGTGTTATATGGGGCAGAGAGTTGGACACAAAGATTTATGACAACCAGGAGCACCGCAAATGAAATTTCTAAGATGTGTAAAAGGCTGCACCTCAGAAGACAAATTAGAAATTGAGAAAGGAAGACTTTGAAATGCAACCAATAACCCAAAAGGTAATCCAACAAGAAAAATTGAATGTACTTCATATGCCAACACAAAGACTTTTGTAAACTAGTGATGCAATATAAAGCCTGGGAAGATCGAGAGAGATGGTGAGATCAGAACAGATCATAGGCCTAAACCTGCAGGAGGAGGAGGAGGATGATGAAGTGGTTTCCACTAATCCAGTCCACTCACCAATGGTTAAAGTAGTTCAATGATGTTCAGTGATTGTATTAATCATTAGTCTCTATGGAATATATTTCACTGTAAGTCCCAAGTAATCGGCAAAAAGATTTAATGTTGCATTGAGAAACCTTTTAATAGTACATTGGTCTCATAGTGCATGGTAAAAGTATAAAATAATTCATGCTACAGAAGTGTGTAGTACTAATACTGTGTATAGTTGATATTTGATAATAAGAGTGTACAGAAGAAGAACTGCGAAATTCACAGCCATAATACTATAAGTAAAAATAATTGACTTGTCTTCTGTCTCTATGCCTTTAGTTAGGATTGAAATTTTGTATTGTGGTGCAAAAGCCTTTACGCTGCTGACAATAACAGACATCAAACTGAAATCTCTGAATATTTCAAACTAAAGCAAAATAGTACATTAATAGTCACTACTGTGATTGAATAAAATATTCTGACTCTGGGTGTACAATCTGGTTAACACTGAAGTTAAATATGAACACATTTTAACTTCTCAAGTACATGGACAGCAGATAGTGTTCTGTGTAAAATTATTTTACACAAATTCAAGAATTAATGCTCATAATTATCAATGTGTGTACGTAAGCATTAGTCAAATTGTCTGATAATATACTTTGCAGTGAGGGTCTAAAATGACGGGTTCTGCCACTTAAGGTATAATTTGACTCAGTCCACATTCCTGAAGGCTCTCCTTCAGATTTATGGAACACCTGTTTGAACCGAATGAATGAAGACCCACAAACCAGAACAAAAAATTACGAGAATATTAAGATTGCCCCTAGTACTTAATAACATAATCACAAAGATTCATTTGTATTAATGAACGGAAAAAGTAAAAGGACTTTCAATGTTAACAAAGAAGTGTCCTTTACGAATAATTAGACAATGCTCTAGCTTTCTAGTTGTGCCACATAGATTCAGCACTCAGCAGTCAAGGCAATGCAGAAGTGCAGTTCACAATAAACAGTTCTTTCCAATGGTGTATTCATTATCTTTTTAGACAACTTCTTCAGACTGAAATGAGACAGTATATGACAAAGCAGGTTGCTGTCTTTAGTGTCATATCTACTTTTGTCATAGTCATGGGTTATGTATACATCATGTCTGCAAAACTGTATAAAATCAAACACTTCCCGCAAAGATGAAGCATGTAAGAGTGAAATTTCTGGTACCAACATACAGATGTAAAGACTAACTTCTTTTTTTTAACTTTGGGACATACAGTATACATCTGAAATTATTATACTTAAAAAAAAATCCCTTTCCACAGTGTTATGTATAAAATAAAACTATTTATTCACCATTTGTAAAATAAAAATATTTATTCATGACTTATACATGTAAATCACAGATTTTGTTACTGGTGAGCCCTCAGCACAGTAAAAAAAACACACACACACACACACACACACACACACACACACACACACACACACATTACATCTGGAATCATATCATCGATGATTCTGTGTCAAGATCATTTGCACACACACACACACACACACACACACACACACACACACACACACACACACACACACACACACACACACACATTACATCTGGAATCATATCATCGATGATTCTGTGTCAAGATCATTTGGTCAAGTTTTATCTCTTCATGCAATTCAGCATCTTTGTGTGGAGATGGCGGACACTGTGTCATTTCATTCCAGTTGATTTCTGTGAAATCTATAACAATATGTTTGCGCTTTGGAACATACTGCCTGGAAGCAAAATACTTATTTTATTCACCAACACACTATGGATTTATACAATTTACAGACATCTAAGGATCTGTATACATTATAAAAATATTAATACATAGAATGGTGTAATAAACACTAAAATTATTGCAATCAAATATCAGCAACTATACATACTCTCAACCATTCTAAATGACTTTATGACTGTTCAATACAAATACTTTTCAGATTCACAGATTATGGGTTTATGCATTGAGTATTTGTAGCTCAACATGTCTCATTGCTGTCTTTTCTCATATATTGAAACTGCTAACAAGATTTAAATTGTGGTCCAATGCAGAACATCTACAGTCATCCTTGGTATTAGCTACTGTAGAAATTTTCTTACCATAAAGTTCTCTATCTACATTAAATTCAAGCATCACGACCTAAATCTCCAGTTCAATACACAGTTTTAATCTGCCAAGAGATTTCATAAGAGCAAACACTACATTACAGAATTTAAAATTAATTCTATTTAAATTCCTTTGTGGAATAACTGTAGTCGGGTATAACTATAGGAGATGGAAATTGAGTCAATGATTTAAGCAGAGAATGTTGTTAGTAATTCTGTTTCAGAAAAAGATAACAGTTCATTCCACTTACCAGTACTTGACACCAGAAGAGTCAAACATTCGTTTGGAAGCAATGGTTTCCAGCTTATGGGAATTCTTGTCAGACATATAAATGACTTCTCGAATGCCAGACTGAATTATTATCTTTGCACATTCATTGCATGGGAACAGAGCAACGTACATAGAACAGTCTTTCACATCTGCTGAATTTTTGTTCAATATTGCATTCATTTCGGCATGACAAACTGCATCACAAAACAAGTAAGTACAATATGAGGTTACAACAATTTAAACCAGGTCTTATAAATAAATGTCACCAATTTTTTTTTCTATTCTGTTATTTGCAAAGACAGAGATCCATTTATATGGCTACTAAATGAACTGTACGGGAACATGCCTCTTGCATATTTGGGATCAATGGAAGCATTCAATTCCACCCATCTGCTTTGACCCATGATGTAATGGTGTGGCTTTTTTCAGTTGGCTGTATTTGTAGATGTCTTGTTGTAGTCGATGGTGCCCACTGGTGGCGGACATGCTGAGTTTAACTTGTGATATTGGGATGATTTGAGTTTTGGTTGTCATTGTGATAAGTTGGAGTTTAGGTAGATTGTGCAGTAATGTGGGTTGTGGAAGTGTTTTCAGCTAGTGATTACAGTTATTTTTTGTTTATGTACTTGGCATTTTTGTTAGGCCTGATTAATTTGGTGCTTGTTGTAGTCTAATATTTCTTTTTCTTTCTTTTTTATTTTCCCCGTTAGGTATGGATATGGCAGTGAAGTTCACAACTGTATCATTACATTCTGAGACGCGTGATCATATGACGTGTCTCATACACTTTCTGCAGATGGTTGGTCTTATTGCTGAATACGTTAGGCGAGTCATTCCATGCCAAATCAACACACTTTAAACAAAAATTTTACCTCACCCTCTTAGATTTTGCTGAAAGTTGGAAAAATACCAAATTTCAATTTTTACCTCAAACCATTCCTGAAATATGGTCATGTAAACTTTTCAAAAACTGGCCAAAAATGGGTGAACTGACTTTTTTTAAAAAAATTGCCCTAGGAACTGCCCTAATTGAGCTAGAGAACTGGGAAAGGTGTCATTTTGCAGCATTTTTCAAGCTCTTTCCAGTGATAGACAAAAAGACATGACTTCTAATTAATAACCTTTTTCAAAATGGTAATTAATATTTTGATTTAATTTTTTTTACAAAAAGTACATAATTGAAAATTTTCAAAACATTTCCATAACTACTTCATACTGTTGTAAATCACATGGCAAAATATAAATGTGGGATGATGATGGGTTCTTTGTTAAAAAAAATTATTCTGGACTCTTGTTTTTCACTAACGGCCCTAGATTGACCAAACTGACCTTTAAGGTAGTACGTCAGTAGAGAACTGTATACATAGGGCTTGATGTCTGTACAATAATTCTGGAGCCATTGTTGAGATGATGTAGTCTGCATTTTTACCTTCTAAGGCTTTGTGTGCCTACAACATTATTGTGCACTGTGGTTTTAGTGCAAATCAATTGTTACCTCTGTGTTGACCAGTCTGTATCTATTATATTTAATAGTTCCTTTTCAAGTAAATCTGTACATTGAAGGACAGTTTATAAGTGGTTTTGTGTAACTATGGAACAAGTAAAAAGTGCAGTGCTGTAAGAGTGCAGTGTTGTAATCCATTGAAGAAGTCAAATCATTTTATTAGAGACAGAAAAGAACTGAGACATGTCACAACATGGATGCCCAACTTATTTCCTCAAATACCAAGTGGTGCCAAGATTTGTGATAAATGTAGCAAAGATGTAACCAAATTGAAAAATACACCAGAGCCCATCAGTGATGAAAGTGTCTAAGAAGAATCTTCTGGATCAGAGATAATCGTCCGAGACCAAGACCCTGACTTCACTCTAACTTCAGTAGCTGTTAAAACATTTACCACAACACTTCAAGAATTAGGTGAGTCCTCAGTTGACAAGAGAAAACTAATATCTAGGCATTATGCCAAATCAAAAATGAAGAAAATCTCATCAATGACACGTAAACTTTTTGTTGCTCCTGAAACTTCGTCAGTTACTCATACTGATGAATTCGTTCTTGAAAATCTTAAAAGAAACTTTTAAAGTTCTATAAGTAGAGCAAAAAAACTAATGATTCTTACAAGTTTACCTGAAAAATGGAGTGTCAGGAAAATGAGGGAATTTAATGATCGTAATTTCCTTGTCCGGCACTCCAAAAAAATTTTGAAAGAGAAAGGATTCATGGAAGGTCTAAACCCAAAACCAGGGAAGTGTTTACCAACAGAAACTGTCAAAACCCTACATTCATTTTATGAAAATGATGAAGTTAGCATGACAATGCCAGGTATTAAAAATTGTGTGACAATTACAGAAACAAGTGGAAATAAAAGAAAAATATCAAAAAGACTTATTTTGTGTAACCTTAAAGAAGCTTACAAGCATTTCAAAGACAAGTTTCCTAACATAAAAATAGGTTTCTCTAAATTTGCTGAGGTGAGACCAAAACATTGTGTATTAGCTGGTTGGAGTGGCGCACACACACTGTCAGCGTGTGCACAACTCACCAAAACGTAAAATTAATGATAGTAAATGCCAAACTAAATACAGTAACAAACAGCATCTTAAACAGTTATAAGCAGTGCATTGCAAAAATGCTTTGCAACCCATTATCAGTTGGCTGCAATATGGGAAACTGTGAATACTGCCCAGGAGAAACTGTCATACATAAAATTTTAAAATACTCTTTTCATGAAAAGTTAATTGAACAAGTACAGTTCCGACAGTGGATGTAAGTTGACCGATGTAATCTGGAAATTGTTCAGAAAACTTCAGAAGAATTCATAGATTTATTTTGTAATGAGATGTCGACTTTGATTCGGCATGACTTCATTGCCAAGCAACAACGAACATTCCTTGGCTCCACAAGAGAAAACCTTATGGAATCTGAATTTGTTGTCATATGTAATTTTTCAGAAAATTTGAGTATAGTTCTATAGGATGAAGCTCAGAGTTTCCACTGGACAAGACAACAAATTACCATTCATCCTTTTGTTATATATTACAAACAGGAAGACAAAATTGAGCATATAGGCTTTGTCATTGTTTCTGACTGCCTGGAGCACAATTCAACTGTGGTTTGCACCTTTCAAAAGAAGCTAATTTCATATCTAACAAATAAATTTCAAAAGATTCTAAAAAAGATATACTATTATTCTCATGGTTCTGCCGCTCACTATAAAAATAAGAAAAACTTCCTGAACCTTTGCCTTCATGAAGAAGACTTCAACATAAAAGCTGAGTGGCACTTTTCAGCCACAGCACATGGGAAAGGGCCTTGTGATGGAATACGGGGTTCAGTAAAGAGACTGGCAGCTCGTGCAAGTTTGCAAAGGCCATACCAAAATCAGATCCAAAACGCACGAGATCTATTTGAGTGGGCAGTAGATAATACCACCAATGTTGATTTTGCATATTCCACTCAAGAAGACTACGCTGCTTCAGAAATATTCTTAAAAAGCCAACTTAAAGAGGCATTGACAATTAAAGGAACACAGCAATTTCATGCTTTCATTCCCAACACTACATCAAAATTAATAGTCAAATACTTCTCAGGTGATATGCAGAGTTGGGAGAGGGAAGTAACATCACCAGACAAATTGAAGTTACAAGATGTATAAGGCTGTGTCACCACTGTATATGGCAATAAATGGTGGCTTGCGTACATTTTAGAAAAAAAAAAAAAAATGAAGAACTTGATGAAGTGAAAATAACTTTTCTTCATCCATGTGGACCAGCTAAGTCACTCTCTTAACCTGCACATGCAGATGTCCTGTGGGTTTCAGTTGTGGAAGTTCTCACAAAAGTGAATCCATTTACTCCAACAGGGAGAACATACATTCTTAATGAAAGTGATGTAAACCACGCCCAGTCAGCTTTATTAAAATGTAATATGTGAAGTTACAAGACAATTTATTAGGAAACTGCTTTCAACTCAAAACTTAATTTTTGTCTCAGGTTAGTGTTAATGTATATTTTATAGAAAGTTGTTTCAAAATTATTGTTAGTACCTATTGTGTTAAATTTAGCTATGTACAGATATCTGTTACTCAAAAACAAGCTTTACGTATTTAATTTTTTTAATAGTTCCGTTTCAAACATCATGGACCAGAACTATTACGTAAATACTTGTACTTATTCATACTTTATTTCAGTTTGTAGTTAAATGCTCAATTTCTTGTTTTTATTATATCATTTAATATACTGTTAGTGAAGTTGTATGAAATTAAAATAAGCAATCAACTTAATTATAAAATATGCTGATTAGTTTTGGTTTAATAAGGTGATGTTTTGATATTTCTAATACTTTTTTTTACTTTACTTTCAGTACATTATAAAGAAATTCCTGTTTGTTAAAGGTCAATTTGGTCAAACTAGGGCCGTTGGTGAAAAACAAAAGTCTGGCATTTTTTTTTAACAATGAACCCATCACCATCCCACATTTATATTTTGCCATGTGATTTACAATAGTATGAAGTAGTTATGGAAATATTCATAAAATTTTCAATTACGTACTTTTTGTAAAAAATTAAATCAAAATTTTAATTTGTATTTTGAAAAAGGTTATTAATTAGAAGCTACGTTTTGTTGTATATCCCTTGAAAGAGCATGCAAAATCACACCTTTCCCAGTTCTCTAGCTCAATTAGCTCCTAGCACAATTTAAAAAAGTCCATTCACACATTTTTAGCTGGTTTTTGAAAAGTTTATATAGCCATATTTCAGGAATGGTTTGAGATAAAAAATTTAAATTTGGTATTTTTCTTAGTCTCAGTGCCCACTATAAGTATACCAACTTTCAGCAAAATCTAAGAGGGTGAGGTAAAATAGGTGTGTTGATTTGACATGGAATGACTCAGGTGTCACGTTTGTGGCGTGTGTGTGCACATGTACCTATATGGTATTTCCGGCTATTATTGGTAAGTAATTTTTGTTTTCATTTTATTGTATAGTAATTTGATGTTTTGTGTGTTGTATATTTAAGGTAGGTCGGTTGTGTTTTATTTTATGTAGTGAATATGGAGTATTTGGGTTTTTGAGTTGTGGGGGATTTGGTTCCACTTTTCAGAGTTGTAGGTGTTGGTTTTTTGGTATTGATAACTGCCGTTTAGCTATACAGGCCAAGGGAAAGGTCTGATTCCTCTTTTTGGAGTTGTAGGTGTTTATTTTTGGTATCGGTAGCTCCGGTTGAGCTATATAGTGCACTGGAAATGTCAGATTCCTGTGGTGGTGTTGGTGTAGTGAAATGCTACAATTTAATTTTTTAATATTTGTTCTGTGATGGTGCAGTTGTTTATTGTTGTATATTTAGCTTATCCCCACTCTAAAATGCCAATTTTCTGCGGTTGTCCTATTACTTTCATTTTATTTTTGGAGTGAGGCATTACTGTGTCATTTTTATATTTGTTCGTGTTTGTTGGCGTGTGTATGTAGTAACAACATTGTCAGTCATTTTGTATACGCTGGAAGTACTCGTTTCCCCATGTTGATGATGCCATGGGTCAAAGCAGATGGGTGGAATCTGACACTTCTGTCATATCCATATTTGTGTCCATCTGTTGTTTAGTCATATGCACTTATATGGAAATTAGTAGAAAATGCTTCTACATACAAAATGCTATACACAGACTGCAAAGATTTGTATTTTCTTGACTTTCATTTTAACAGTTTCACGAAAAGTACAGTGCTTTCCTGAACTGAATTAAAGTGAAACATGTGACACATGTATATATTAACAAAAGTACATGAAATGTAAGTTATAAACTTCATAACAGTACTGAAGAAGTCGAAGAAATTAATACCTAGAAAAGTGTATAGTAGTGTCTCCATTGTTAAAATAAATGTTCCAACACATCATGTGTGCAAGCCACCTTTGATTAACATCAAGTATCTCCACAAGAAGACGGAACATGCCATTCAACTCACTTAAACCACATGTATAGTTAACTGCGATATTGCCCATGCACTGGAAATTGTCAATGTTTAATCCTAGCAGTCTTTTAGATATAAATAAGGTTGGCACAAAGAAATTTATCAGAATATTTGATAACAGCAAAGCATAAGCTGCTAGTCAGATTATGAGCTAGAGTGAAAGCCTGGAATACAGACAGTGCTATTAGGCCCCACATATTTTGCAGAGAAGGGGAAAAATTGGCAATGCACTGTGTGAGGTGTGATGGGGACACAAGAAGTTGTTTCAGCAACCAATTTTAAGTACACAATGAGAAAGGTTTTTCTTATAGTAGTCAACTGAATAAGTCATTTTACATCATGACATGAATATAATAATGGAATTAACTATGTAATAAACACAGGTGTTTAAGTCTTATTAACCATAACAAACATAACTGTGGTACAATATAGTAATTCAGTAATAAATAACACACACACACACACACACACACACACACACACACACACACACACACACACACAGTGAGATGTCTTTCCAAAGAAAATAAGTGTAGGTCATTTTTTGTATTCACAAAAGTACTAAGTAAGAACACATGCTAAAACTGAGTGTCTAAAAGCACTTCTTTTTTGGTTTCCAAACATGGGTAAATTATGGTATGACAATTTGAAATTGACTGCTGCACACACACACACAGTGAAGTACCTTTTGCCACTGGCCAGGCCGAGAATCAGGCTCTGCTGTGACTACTGGTGGCCTTACAGTAGTCAACATATTAAACTATTATCAGTGGTAGAGGAAACATATAAATTGCACACCAATGTAAACATTTTCATATCAGATTTTCATGAAAGTTACTATCTAATGGGCATACATGTAAAAATAAGAAAGAGTGACTGAACAATGAGTCAAAGGCATACAGACCATAAAAATATTTTGTTTCCAATTTATTAGAACTTGTTTTATTCCACGGGTATTGATCATCACTGCAACCAGATGGCATTCCATTGTATCCAATACCCACTATTTTCTTCTCCTTATTTACTATACATGCACCAACTTGGGAACAAGGATCCTTACTACGTTTTGCAGCAAGAAAAGCAGTGGCCATAAAGTATTCATTCCACTCCAAATAATCCTCTCTCTTCGAATTTATATCCCTGTTTGCAAGCAGAATGATTGTGTAGCGTAAATATATGCATATTATTTGAAAGAAAATGATAACTAACAGGGCTATAATTGAAATAATGGCAACTCAGTGTTAACAATATGTGTTTGGTTTGTTTCCATAAATTCAACCGTCAGGACGTAAGACACTAGTTCAAAACATAGTATTAATTTGCCTAGTGTTTTCATAGCAGCAAACACTACATTACAGAATTTAAAATTTATTCTATTTAAATTTCTTTGTGGTGTAACTATAGGTGGATACAACAAAAGAAGATTGAGGAACATGAGTCAATGAGTTAAGGAGAGAATGTTGTTAGCGATTTTCAGTATCAGAAAAAGATACCAGTTCATTCGTGGTTACATAGTTCTAACACAGTTAATGCTTATATTGGACACAAATCATGCTGAAAAACGTATGAACAGAATGAAAACTTTCGGCTCTTGAAGAATAGGCATGTGTGTAAAGTTAACAGAAATGACCTCGGAACAGTCTACTTATTTACAAGACAAAATATACCATAATTAGAAATGAAAGACTGCTGGGTGGTTGATGCGAATTACCTGTTATTGCAAGATGTTTCCGCCATGTGCCTTGTTGTTCCTTTTACAGACGGGTTTATTTAAAAGGTCCCTTTGTGGCTTTACTAATTTTAGGGATGTACTACTGTAACATTATGAAAGCATCATTAAATAAACACCTGCTATCGCACACTGTTATTCTCGTGATCGCGAAAACTAACTTTCAATCCGCAGTTGTTTAAACATCGAATCCGATTGTGCAGCTGACACACATGGCAGCTCGAAACTTGACGCTAGAATTACAGTTGCAACTGAACGGCGAAGAGGGTCAGTTCACAGAAATTTTCCGATTCTCCAAACGTTCCATATCACTTTCATTAATTTTAGCTTACTAGGTAAACTTAAAAGCACGTAACGTGATTTAAGAACAATTTCGCGGTAAATTTCAATCAAGTGAATCGACATTTCAACTAATCGAACTTGCAGGATTTAAATCTGCCGTCTACCGACAGCTGCAACAAATACAAACATCATACAATAAACTATCGATATAACGATTCATTGAAGGTTTATTTATTTTTTTTAAGTTATGTTTATAAAGGCCAATTCACATTGGACATCACGGGACCGTCAACTCACGGTCAACTGCACTGGCCGTCACGTCATATCATGTCCCGTCCCGCCAAAACATTGTGCGATGCATCTCAACTGACGGCGCGTCACGTTACGGCACCGTCGAGTTTCGCAGGAAGAAAGTTTTGCCGGCTGACGTCATCCGTCTATTGTTGACCACATCATCCTGAAACTCAGTTCCCCCCAATACAATGCTATGCGCAGATCTTCTTATTGCCTTTCATTGTGGTTTTTGTGGTTAATACCAGTTGTTTTTTGTTCGTTATTTGTTATAAATTGTTTCGTTTAGTTATTTCTTTTGTTAAAATTTATATAAATGAGGAAAGAGTAATTGAATCTGTGAGGCAGCCATCTGAATTGTACGACATGGGCGTACCAAATTACTGCCCTCTACTACATTTATGTAGTGGATTTTTATACATACCGTACGGTATTTAAAATTTGACAGTGAAATGCATTGCAATATGTCTCCAACTTGAGATGAAAAACGTATTGCAGATAGAATCAGAGTGATTAGTAGGTGGAATTTATTCGATTGTTGTCAGGCATTTGTAACGTTTCACAAGGAAACGGACTGAAAAATTCAGACACTTCAAGTTGTTTGTTTAAATATGTGTTTGTGGTAGGCTTATTTATTTTTAAGTAGCTCTCTGGATTGTGTGTGTTCTGCAAAAGTCAGTGGTCAATATTAACATGGTTTCACAAGCTAAACCCAGTACAAATTAGGCATTTCAATTATTAAAACTCATATATAAGACATAAAGAAGTATAAATCTTGAAGGGAAAGTTAGGAGGGAGATTTGACTACTGAACAAAAATTTGCACTGAACCAGTTACTAAACCTAACTGTAAACAAAACAGTTTTTCACGAGATGTAATGGCAGCATGTAACACTTTATTCATTTTAGTAATTCTGCGTGCAGTTTGACGTAACAAATAAGAAACTGATGCTTTGACTTCCTAAAATATAAAATCAACATTCCTCTTCCTCGAGCTCCGTGTCTACCATGTGAAATTCCCCTTCCGTGCCACTTTATGACGTTTTCCGGAGCCACTTTTTTTTGTGATGTTTTGCATTTATGTCTTCCTTCTCTAATATACTAGCTAAGCTCGCAAGCTGTAAATCATTTGAGACAATTAAATGTCATTTTTGTACGAATGTGGAGTTCAGCATCCACATAAATGAGCTACCAAGTTGTGTTGTGGGCAATTCACACGTAAAAACAGTTGAAAATCATCTTGCGGAGATTGCAATTCCTGCGAAAAAAACAGTTGAGGACAGCCGTGCGAGTTGAGATCACATGACTGAATTAACTTGACATGCTGTAACGTGGCGGATAGTGTGAATACACCTTGACGTGGTGGTGCCATGATGCCCAGTGTGAATTGGCCTTTAAGGTATATTCACACTGTCCATCATGTCAAAGCACGTAAAGTCAATTCAAGTCACGTGATCTTAACCTGCATAGCCGTCCTCAACTATTTTTTTGTGGGAACTGAAACATTCGCAAGATGGTTTTCAAGTGGTTTTACCTGTGAAGTACACATACACAGCACAATAACTTATATATTTGGATGCTAGAGCCTACATTTGTACAAAAAATGGCATTTATAAGACTCTAATACTTCACAGCTTGCAGGGATAGCTTGAATATTAAATAAGAAGACTGAAGTGCAAAACAATGCAAAAAAAAAAACAGTGTGATTCCGAAAAGTGTTGTTATGTGGTACAGAAGGGGAATTCGAAATACTATACAAGGAGCTCAAGGAAAAAAGTCGAAGCGCCGTTTTTTTTTTCTTTTGTTACATCAGACTGCACCCATAATTACTGAAAGGAACACAATGTTACAAGCTGCCATCACATCCCATGCAAAATTGGTTTGTTTAAGGTTAAGTTTATCTGCGAGTCCAGGGCAAATTTTTGTGCAATAGTCATCTCCGTCAAAATTTTTCCTTACAAGACTGATAGGTTTTCCTTACATCTTGTATTTGGCTTTTAATAGTTTTTTTTTAATTTGTGGTCAGGTTCTTTGGGATCAAACTGCCGAGGTCATTGGTACCTAGGCTTACACACTAATTAATGTAACTTAAACTAACTTTCGCTAAGGACAACACACACACTGGAGGGAGGACTCGAACCTCCGACAGGGGGAGCCGCGCGAACCGTGACAAGACACAGAAGGCCGTGCGGCTACCCCGTGCAGCTTTTTAATAGTTCAAGTGCTTCATATGTACTGGAGTTCGGTAATGTAACTACATAAATATTGATCAGTGGTGCTTGCAAAACTGTTGCACACACAATTTAGAGAGTTTTATAACAATAAATAAGGCTGCCATAGACACGTAATCAAATACAACTCTAATACATTAGTTTATTTATAGTTCACAATAATGCATTTTGTCACTGTTGCAGTGTCTAAAGGTTTCCTTACAAGCCATCACAAGTGCCTGTCAACAGACAAATAAATTCCACTCACTAATCAACCTGATACTACCCACTATACTTTTTTCACTTTAAGGTGCAGCCATATTGCAATACATTACATTGTAAAACATTAAATACAGTACCAGTACATATAATAATCCACTTTATAAATACGGTAGAGGCAAGTAACTTAGTACACTCATGTTATATGTTTCAGACTGTTGCCTTATTGCTTCAAGTAATGTTCCATAATTAATTATAATTTTAACAAAAGAAATAACAAAACAATTTATAAGAAACAACAAATACCTGATAACCACAAAAACCACAATGAATTGAAATATGGAGATTTACATGTGGCCATGTATCTGGACAGAGTTTGCATTATCACCATTGGAAGGATGACATAAACTATCAAATCTTTCTTCCTGGGGAACCATCATGGTGCTGTGATGTGATGTGATGGGATAGCCAGTGTGGATGCTAACATTTGAAATGCACTGCAGAATGTTTAAATGGGACTTGCTGTGATGTGATGTGATGGCCAGAATGAATTGGCCTTAAAATATCATCATATAAATATTGATGTATTGAAACACTTAATGAAGATTTTACAGAGAACTCGCAAATATTTTAGGGCCTTTATTAGATAAAGGAGATCAGATTATAGGTCAGTTCACATTGGCCATCATGTCACATCACTTCCAATCCCACCAAAACATTCTGCAGTGCATTTCAAATGGTGGCATCCCCAATGGCCATTCTGTTTCATTATGTCACATCATGGCACCATCATGGTTTCTTGGGAAGAAATCTTTTGGCAGCTGACATCATCCATACATTGTTGATCAGTTAACCCCCAAGCTCACTTCCTCCTGATTCACAGCCATGCATAGATCTTCATATTTCTTTTTGTCATGGTTCTTGTGGTTGGCATCTGTTGTTTTTTGATCGTTATTTGTTATAAATTGTTTCGTTTCATTATTTCATTTGTTAAAATTTATAGTGAATGACGAAAGATTTATCGAAACAGTGAGACAGCAGCCTCAATTGTATGACATGAGAATGCTAAATTATTTGCCTCTGCTACACTCCTGGAAATGGAAAAAAGAACACATTGACACCGGTGTGTCAGACCCACCATACTTGCTCCGGACACTGCGAGAGGGCTGTACAAGCAATGATAACACGCACGGCACAGCAGACACACCAGGAACCGCGGTGTTGGCCGTCGAATGGCGCTAGCTGCGCAGCATTTGTGCACCGCCGCCGTCAGTGTCAGCCAGTTTGCCGTGGCATACGGAGCTCCATCGCAGTCTTTAACACTGGTAGCATGCCGCAACAGCGTGGACGTGAACCGTATGTGCAGTTGACGGACTTTGAGCGAGGGCGTATAGTGGGCATGCGGGAGGCCGGGTGGACGTACTGCCGAATTGCTCAACACGTGGGGCATGAGGTCTCCACAGTACATCGATGTTGTCGCCAGTGGTCGGCGGAAGGTGCACGTGCCCGTCGACCTGGGACCGGACCGCAGCGATGCACAGATGCACGCCAAGACCGTAGGATCCTACGCAGTGCCGTAGGGGACCGCACCGCCACTTCCCAGCAAATTAGGGACACTGTTGCTCCTGGGGTATCGGCGAGGACCATTCGCAACCGTCTCCATGAAGCTGGGCTACGGTCCCGCACACCGTTAGGCCGTCTTCCGCTCACGCCCCAACATCGTGCAGCCCGCCTCCAGTGGTGTCGCGACAGGCGTGAATGGAGGGACGAATGGAGACGTGTCGTCTTCAGCGATGAGAGTCGCTTCTACCTTGGTGCCAATGATGGTCGTATGCGTGTTTGGCGCCGTGCAGGTGAGCGCCACAATCAGGACTGCATATGACCGAGGCACACAGGGCCAACACCCGGCATCATGGTGTGGGGAGCGACTCCTACTCTGGCCGTACACCTCTGGTGATCGTCGAGGGGACACTGAATAGTGCATGGTACATCCAAACCGTCATCGAACCCATCGTTCTACCATTCCTAGACCGGCAAGGCAACTTGCTGTTCCAACAGGACAATGCACGTCCGCATGTATCCCGTGCCACCCAACGTGCTCTAGAAGGTGTAAGTCAACTACCCTGGTCAGCAAGATCTCCGGATCTGTCCCCCATTGAGCATGTTTGGGACTGGATGAAGCGTCGTCTCACGTGGTCTGGATGTCCAGCACGAACGCTGGTCCAACTGAGGCGCCAGGTGGAAATGGCATGGCAAGCCGTTCAACAGGACTACATCCAGCATCTCTACGATCGTCTCCATGGGAGAATAGCAGCCTGCATTGCTGCGAAAGGTGGATATACACTGTACTAGTGCCGACATTGTGCATGCTCTGTAGCCTGTGTCTATGTGCCTGTGGTTCTGTCAGTGTGATCATGTGATGTATCTGACCCCAGGAATGTGTCAATAAAGTTTCCCCTTCCTGGGACAATGAATTCACGGTGTTCTTATTTCAACTTCAGGAGTGTAGTTACAAGCCTCTAAAGTGGCCTGCATTGGTGCGAATGGTGGATATACACTTTACTAGTGCCGACATTGTGCATGCTCTGTTGCCTGTGTCTATGTGCCTGTGGTTCTGTCAGTGTGATCATGTGATGTATCTGACCCCAGGAATGTGTCAATAAAGTTTCCCCTTCCTGGGACAATGAATTCACGGTGTTCTTATTTCAATTTTAGGAGTGTATATATCAAAAGTGTGTATTCTATTATATTTTTTACTGCTTGCTGGTTGGATAATGAATTAGAGTTTTTGAATTGGAAATGTTTTATGACTTTTGTCAGTGAAGTGATATATGGAAGTTTACAAAATGCTTTTACAGCTGGCTGCTGAACAGACACTATTAAACAAATCTGAAATGAGCTTTTTTGGAAATTCAATGGTAAATGTCCTTTGCTGTATTTTCTTCTTTGTGGGAAACTTAACCTCTTCTTTCTGCCACAGTGGTCATCTCGAATACAGGCTTCATAGAAGATGTTAATTGTTTACAATGTGCCTAATGAAAGAAACTTATAATTTGATGTGGGGAGATGAACTGTTAGCCAAATAAATAAACAGGCACTGTAATTCACTGCACTTTCGTTATGTCAGTGTAAAATACAATCTTATTCAGAAAATTTTTACAACAAGAAGAACAATAAAAACGTTTGCATCCTCTCTTCATCATGACACACCATAGACACTTCTCTTTTTGCCAGCTTAAATATATGATAATCGCATCTCTCTTCATCATTTTTATCTCATGTATATCTCTTTGGAATCATGTACCAAGTGCCATTACAAGTGGATTCTTATACATACCATTACCATGTTTAACATTTTACAACGAAATGGATTGCAATATGACTAAAACTTGAAGTGAAAAAAGTGCTCTGGGTAGAATCACATTGATTGATGAATTATGTTGTCAGGCATTTGTAGTGCTTCATAAAGAAATTGATTGAAACCTCCTGACACTGCAAGTTGTTTGTTTAAATATGTGATTGTGGCAGGATAACTTATCGTTAATTAGTCCTCTGGAACGTGTGTGAAACAATTTTGCAAGCATTAGTGGTCAGTATTCGTATGGTTGTTCTAGATAACCCTAGTACAAATAAGGTATTTGAACTATAAAAGCCAAATGCAAAATGTGCAGAAAACCTACAAATCTTGAACGGAAAAGTATTGAGGGAGATATGACTACTGCACAAAAATTTGCACTTGACTATAAACGAAACCTTAAACAAGTACGTTTTTCGCGAGATGTCATGGCAGCTCATAAGACGGTGTTCATTTTAGTAATTCTGGGTGCATTGTAATGTAATAAATGAAAAAAAACTAATGCTTTGTCTTTCTAAAATATAAAATGCAGATTCTACTTCCTCAAGCTCTTTGTAGGTATAGTGTGTGAAATTCCCCTTCTGTTCCACCTAATGATATTTTTTGTGTCCAATACTCATTTATATTTTGTTTTGCACTTATGTCTTTCTTCTTTAATATACAAGCTATCCCTGTAAGCTGCAAACAATTTAAGTCAAATATATGACATTTTCGTTCAAATGTGGACGCCAGCATCCACATATATAAGCTACTGTGTTGTGTGTGTGCACTGCACACATACAAGAAGTTGAAAATGATCTTGTGAAGGCTACAGTTCCCACAAGAAAACCAGTTAATGACAGCCATGCAAGTTTAGATCACGTGACTGGAACTGACTTGACGTGACAACAGTGTTCAAATGGTTCAAATGGCCCTGAGCACTATGGGACTTAACTGCTGTGGTCATCAGTTCCCTAGAACTTAGAACTACTTAAACCTAACTAACCTAAGGACATCACACACATCCATGCCCGAGGCAGGATTCGAACCTACGACCGTAGCGGTCGCGCTATTCCAGACTCTAGTGCCTACAACCACACAGCCACCCTGGCCGGCCACCAACAGTGTGAATACATCTTGACATGATGGTGCTGCAACATGATGTTTCAGGGACACCAGTGTGAATTGGTCTTATCAGAGTACTGAAATGAAAAAAATAGATTTTATAACTGAATCTCTCAGTATCAGGAACAGTTACCAAACTAAGACTTCTTTACTCAGAATGGATTTTGAAAATAACGATTTTGAAAGCCATGTTGTGGGTTTAATAAATTCACTTTATTGCAACACTTAAGGACAGTTCACACTGGTCGTCACAGCGCCGTCATGTTATGGCACTGTCATGTCACAGCACCATTATGTCATGGCACCATCATGTCACAGCACCATCATATTGAGGTGTATTCACACTGTCCGTCAGTCATGGCACTTCCAGTCAATTCAAGTCAGGTGATTTCAACTCGCTTGGCTGTTCTAAACTGTTTTTTCGTGGGAATGCCATCTTCACAAGATGATTTTTAACTGTTTTTACACACAGAGTGCACATACACAATGCAGTAGTTTTAATACGAAGTTGCTGGAGCCCACAATTGCACGAAAATTATGTTTATTATACAAATTGTTTGCAGCTTGCAGGCATAGCTCGTATTTTACAGAAGGAATACAGAAGTGCAAAACAATGGAAAAAAAGAGGATGGGTCTAGAAAATGTCATTTCTTGGTACAGAAGTGGATTTTCGCACACTATACAAGGGGCTCAAGGAAGAGGAATCAGCATTTTATATTTTAGAAAGTCAAAGCACCAGTTTTTTCATTTGTTACTTAAAACTGCACTCAGAATTACTAAAAGGAATATATTGTTACAAGCTGCCATCACATGCTATGGAAAATGGATATATTTTGACAGTCCAGTGAAATTTTTTGCTCAATAGCCATATCTACCTCAATACCTTTCCTTTCAAGATTTACAGTTTTCCTTACATCTTGTATTTGGCATTTAATGGTTCAAGTGCATTAGGGGGTACTGTGCTTAGTGTGTGAAACCACATAAATGTTGACCACTTATCCTTTAAAAACTTTTCCATATACAATCCAGAGAGATAAACCTGCCACAAACACATACTTAAATAAACAGCTCTAAATTACTTGATGTACACTTCACAAAAAGTGTTTTGATACTGTTGCAATGTCTGACAGTTTCAGTCCATTACTTTATGAAACACTACAATTGCGTGACAATATTCAAAATAAATTCCACTTACTAAATCAATCTGATTCCAGTCACAATACTTTTTTCACTTTAAGTTGCAGTCACGTTGCAATCCATTTCACTGTAAAATATTAAATAAGGTACCAGTATGTTCAAAAAATCCCCAAGTAATTTAGTACACTCATATTGTACAATTCAGATTGCTGCTTCACTCCTTTAGTTAATCTTTTATCATTTATTATAAATTTTAACAAAAGAAATAACAAAATGAAACAATTTACAAGAAACAACAAAATCCACAACAAAAGGAAATATGGAGATCTGCATATGGTCATGTATCAGGAAGGAATGAGTTTCTACATCTACATCTACATGATTACTCTGCAACTCACATTTAAGTTCTTGGCAGATGGTTCATCGAACCACAATCATACTGTCTCTCTACCATTCCACTCCCGAACAGCGCGCGGGAAAAAACGAACACCTAAACCTTTCTGTTCGAGCTCTGATTTTGATGATGATTCCTACCTATTTAGGTTAGGGTCAACAAAATATTTTCGCATTCAGAAGAGAAAGTTAGTGACAGAAATTTCGTAAATACGAGGGCTATCCACAAAGTACATTATGTTTTCGTTTGTGTCCGTTATGGGAGGGGCTAGGGCGGCCATCTTGGCGTCATGGAATTCCGCCGCTCAGTCGGCATCCTGCCGTGCTAGTGAGAGGTTCGTGCTGTACTCCGTTGAGTTACTGTGACAGTTTGAGATGTCAGCGTTAATTGAAAATGCCTTGAAGTGTGAAGTGCGTTCTGTAATAAGGTTTCTGACTGCAAAAAACTATACACCGATAGAAATCTATCGGTAGCTTTGTGTAGTGTATGGGGACAACATAAACACTGAAGGTGGACTGCGTCAATGGGTCATAAAATTTAAAAATGGTCGAACTAACGTTCACAACGAAGAGCGAAGTGGAAGAGCCAGCATAGTGACTTCCGAACTTGATGAAAAGCTGGCCGTTGTGGCCGTGGGGTTCTAGGCACTTCAGTCTGGAACCGCGTGACCGCTACGTTCGCAGGTTCGAATCCTGCCTTGGGCATGGATGTGTGTGATGTCCTTAGGTTAGTAAGGTTTAAGTACTTCTAAGTTCTATGGGACTGATAGCCATAAATGTTAAGTCCCATAGTGCTCAGAGCCATCTGAACTATTTAAACTTCTCGAAAAAGTCGATATCGCAGTCTGTGAAAACCGTAATTTCACAATAACGGAACTCTCTATGAATTTTCCACAAATTTCACGAAGTTTGTTGCACGAAATCATTACCGAAAAGCTTGATTACCACAAGTTTTGTGCAAGATGGATACCAAAAATCTTGACAGAGATTCACAAAAATCAGCGAATGGCTGCAGCGTTAACGTATTTGGACGCTTACGAGAAAGATGGCGACTCATTTACTCGATCGCATCGTTACTGGTGACGAAACATGGGTTAAGCATATGAACTGCAAGACAAAATTGCAGTCAATGCTTTGGGGGCACATAAATTCCCCCCAAAAACCCAAGAAATGCTTTAATGACTTCCATCCCAACTCGTGTATCATATCTGCCACACTCTCTCCCCTATTACGTGATAATACAAAACGAGCTGCCCTTTTTTGCACCCTTTCAATGTCCTCCATCAATCCCACCTGGTAAGGATCCCACACCACGCAGCAATATTCTAACAGAGGACGAACGAGTGTAGTGTAAGCTGTCTCTTTAGTGCACTTGTTGCATCTTCTAAGTGTCCTGCCAATGAAACGCAACCTTTGGCTCGCCTTCCTTACAATATTATCTATGTGGTCTTTCCAACTGAAGTTGTTCGTAATTTTAACACCCAGGCACTTAGTTGAATTGACAGCCCTTAGAATTGCAGTATTTATCAAGTAATCGAATTCCAACGGATTCCTTTTGGCACTCATGTCGATCACCTCACACTTTTCGTTATTTAGCGTCAACTGCCACCTGCCACACCATACAGATACTGGTCTTTGGATGACCTTACTAGACGGTAAATTACAGCATCATCTGCGAACAACCTAAGAGAACTGCTCAGATTGTCACCCAGGTCATTTATATAATCAGGAAACGCAGAGGTCCCAGGACTCTTCCCTGGGGAACACCTGATATCACCCCAGTTTTAGTCGATGATTAGCTGTCTATTACTACAAACTGCGACCTTCCTGACAGGAAATCACGAATCCAGTCGCACAGCTGAGACGATACTCCATAGGCCCACAGCTTGATTAGAAGTTGCTAGTGAGGAACGGTGTCAAAAGCTTTCCAGAAATCTAGAAATACGGAATCAACTAGAGGTCCCCTGACGATAGAGGCCATTACTTTGTGCGAATAAAAGAGCTAGCTGCATTGCACAAGAACAATGTTTTCTGAAACCATGGTGATTACATACCAATAGATCGCTCCCTTTGAGGTTATTCATAATATATTTGCATACAGTATATGCTCCAAAACCCTACTGCAAACCAACGTCAATGACATAGGTCTGTAGTTCGATGGATTACTCCTACTACCCTTCTTAAACACTGGAGAGACCTGCGTAGGTACAGATCTATCGGTGAGCGAGCGGTTGTTTATGATTGCTAAGTAGGGAGCTATTGTATCAGCATAATTCGAAAGGAACCTAATCGGTATACAATCTGGACCTCGAGACTTGCCCGTATCAAGCGATTTGAGTAGCTTCACAACCCCTAAGGTATCTACTTCTAAGAAGCTCATGCTAGCAGCTGTTCGTGTTTCAAATTCTGCAATATTCCATTCGTCTTCCCTGGTGAAGAATTTCGGAAAACTGCGTTAAATAACTCCGCTTTAGCGGCACAGTCGTCGGTAACAGTACCATCGGCACTGCACAGTGAAGGTATTGACTGCGTCTTGCCACTTGTGTACTTTACATACGACCAGAATTTCTTCGGATTTTCTACCAAATTTCGAGACAATGTTTCGTTGTGGAAGCTATTAAAGGCATCTCGCATTGAAGTCCGTGCCAAATTTCGCTCATCTGTAAATTTTAGCCAATCTTCAGTATTTCACGTTTTTCTGAACTTTGCATGCTTTTTCCGTTGCTTCTGCAACAGCGTTCGGACCTGTTTTGTGCACCATGAGGGATCAGTTCCATCTGTTACCAATTTATGAGGTATGAATCTCTCAATTGCTGTTGCTACTATATCTTTGAATTTGAGCCACATCTCATCTCCATTTGCATAGTAAATTCGGAAGGAATGGAGATTGTCTCTTAGGAAGGCTTCTAGTGACACTTTATCCGCTTTTTTAAATAAAATTATTTTGCGTTTGTTTCAGGTGGATGTGGAAGAAACGGTATTGAGCCTATCTACAACGACCTTGTGATCACTAATCCCTGTATCAGTCATGATGCTCTGGATTGTTTGTGGCTAAGAGGTCAAGTGTGTTTTCGCAAACATTTACAATTTGCATGGGTTCGTGGACTAACTGCTCGAAATAATTTTCGGATCAAGCATTTAGGACAATCTCGGAAGATGTTTTCTGCCTACCACCGGTTTTGAACAAGTATTTTTGCCAACATATCGAGGGAAGGTTGAAGTCCCCACCAACTATAACCGTATGAGTGGGGTATTTATTTGTTACGAGACTCAAATTTTCTCTGAACTGTTCAGCAACTATATCATCAGAGTCTGGGGGTCGGTAGAAGGAGCCAATTATTAACTTAGTTCGGCTGTTAAGTATATCCTCCACCCATACCAATTTGCACAGAGTATCTACTCCGACTTCACTACAAGATAAAGCACTACTGACAGATACAAACACTCCACCACCAATTCTGCCTAATCTATCTTTCCTGTACACCGTCTGAGACTTTGTAAAAATTTCTGCAGAACTTATTTCAGGCTTTAGCCAGCTTTCTGTACCTATAACGATTTCAGCTTCTGTCCTTCCTATAGGCGCTTGAAGCTCAGGGACTTTCCCAGCACAAGAACAACAATTTACAACTACAGTTCTGACTGTTCCTTGATCCAAGCACGTCTTGTATTTGCCATGCACCCTTTGAGATTGCAGCCCACCCCGTACTTTGCCGAGGCCTTCTAACCTTAAAAACCGCCCAGTCCACGCCACACAGCCTCCGCTACCAGTGTAGCCGCCAGCTGAGTGTAGTGAACTCCTGACCTATTCAGTGGAACCTTAAACCCCACTACCCCATGGCGCAAGTCAAGGAATCTGCAGCCAACACGGTCGCAAAACCGTCTGAGCCTCTGATTCAGACCCTCCACCTGGCTCTACACCGAAGGTCCACAGTTGGTTCTGTCAACGATGCTCTGCCTTCATCTCGTAAGCAAGATCAGCAGTCTTCACCAAATCAGATAGCCGCTGGAATCCAAAGCGACACACGTTAGGGGTTATGTGATCAATAATGGGCGTATGATGGCAGCTGTCAAAACTTTCTTTTTGAGGGACCTTGACACTGCCCTGATATGACATGACGTGATGTGATGGGATGGCCAGTGCAGATGCCACCATTTGAAATTCATTGCAGAATGTTTTCACAGAAGATGCCATGATTTTATGTGATGGCCAGTGTCAACCACTCTTTGAAACTATTCCATAAATTATATGATGTTTTCTAGACAGACTATCTAAAAGACAGAATAATTACAAAAACAAGGAGGAAACATGAATGAAACAGAGACTGTGTCAGAGATAATCGTTGCACTGAGTAACCTCTTGTCTGTGTAGCATTGCACTAAATGCTGTCTTCCACCACTCACACCTTCACTGTCAACAATATTTGACGGGGCTAAAGCCGAAGTGGTGTAAGTCACGTTTTAAAATTATTGACTTAAGTGCTGGAATACAATTTTGAAATATAGATCTGTTAAATGGAAGAATGGTGTAACTCACAGTTTTGTTCTTACCCTCATAGATGGCATTAGCAGTTTCACTTGTCAATGAAACGGCCACCTTGTTTACAGGCATTGCAGTGCAAGTCTGAATTACGCCATTATTCCTCTAAGTGCTTCTAAGGTGTGCTTTCGTACTATGTAGTTTACATGTTCTGGTGAAGATGGATCCTCAATTTGATGACGTCACAAGTAGTGAACCCAGTATATTGCAAAATGCAGGATCTAGTGATGATTATGATCCTTCAGAGAATGAAATGTTGGTTCTTCAGGTAAGTTTAACTCATGTAGTGTATCATTTGGCCAATTACGTTTGTAACATATTGTCATGTCTTTGATGTTTAACAATGACTGGCCTATAAACGTAATTTCACTGAAAATAATAGCAAACGTGGTGCACGATCTAAACGATGTAGCATAATTTCTGCAAAACAGTTCGTAAAAGTAATAACAGTCTTGATCCACAACCTCAAAACGTCATAGCATAACGTTAGGAAAATGTTTATGCCTCTTTGTTTGGTTGCAGAGGAAGAAGTGGAAATAACACAACATGAATTAGCGAGCCGAAGTAGAAAGAGGCAGAAAAGGGGGAGTACGAAGCAGGAAAGAAAGAAAAAAAAAGAAATTTGGGTCAGGCATATGAAACTAAGGAAGGGAGAAAGGTTCCTGAAAAGCCATTCTCAAACGTAAATTGTAACTGCAGATTAAAATGTATAGATAAGATATCAGAAGTGGCACAGAGAAGTTCATTCGAAACATTTTGGAATTTAGGGTCTTTTTCCTGTCAGAATGCTCTTCTATGTGGGTTAATTAAGCAAATAAGTCCTCAACACAGGCGTCCTAGAGATGGGTCAAGATTGCCAAAGTCAACCAGCAATCAATTTTATATTCAAGTTGATGGAACTAGTGTTAAAGTATGCAAAAAATATTTCCTTCAAACATTCCAAATATCAGATGGGCAGATGACCAGAGCTGAAAAATAGTAAAAATGGGAGAGCAATCAGGATTGGACAAACAAGGAAGTGGGATACCCCTGAACAAAATCTCTGACGAAAGAATGGATATTGTCCGGAAGCATATTATATCATTCCCCTCATAACAGTCTCATTATACATGAGCTCAAAATCCAAACAGAAAATATTTATCCCCTGACCTTAATGCAAGTCTTATGTATAACTGGTACAGAGAATACTGCAAAGAGAAAAAAAATCTTACCTGTTAAAGAGCCCATTTATCGCAGATGTTTCAGTCATGACTTCAACTTGCACTTTCATGCTCCATGTAAAGATACCTGTGTGAAGTGTGACAAGTAAAAATTACAGATGTCCACTTTAGAAGATGCAATGGAAAGAAAGAACGTGGAAGTAAAACACGAACTTCATCTTCGAAAGGTCACAGAAAAATAAATTGTATTATGCCTTCACTTTTGACTTGCAGAAAGCTCTACCGTTCCCCAAACTGACCACTTCTGCGGCCTATTTTAAAAAAAACATGTACTTATACAATCTTGGCTGTCATGAGCTGTCAACTGACATTGGCTTTATGTACACATGGGACGAGACAATGGCCTCACGCGTGTCACAAGAAATAGGTTCTTGTGTTACAAAAAATATTACTACAAGAGCTTCAGCTTCAAAACATATTGTTATGTATAGTGACAATTGTACGGGGCAAAATAGGAATTTGAAATTTTTGGATTGTGTCTTATGAAATTGCTTCACACCAGTGTTAACATTGACATTATGGATCATACATTTATGGTTAGTGGCCACTCCTATCTCTGTAATGATTCAGATTTTGGATCTATAGAATCCTATGCAAGAGCTAAAACAGTTTATGTTCCTGCTGATTGGTGCTCCATAATAGCAAAATCAAGAAGAAAGAAAGCTTTCATTGTTACGCAAATGTCACGTGAAGACTTCAAGTCTACAAAGAATCTTGAACAAGTTATTACAAGGAGAAAACAAAATGTGGCTATAAAACCAGTGTTGTGGCTTAATATGCAGTGGATTCGTTTACTGAAGAACGAAACTTTTATGCTCTATTACAAGGAAACTCTTAATGAGGATTTTCCATTCTCCACTCTACGTCAAAAGCCAGCCAAACCAGGAAGGCCAGTTTCACTTAGACGTATTGCTATGGAAAACCCATACCATGGACCAAGACCTGTAACCAAGGAAAAGAAAAGGGATATGCTAGATCTCCTACCATACATTCCACCCATCAACCATGCTTACTTCCAGGAACTTACAACAGCTGAGGAGCAGTAGATGATGCAGGCCCGCTGGATGTTGTTGATACTGAACGTGACTGAACATTGTCATAGCTAAGAAAGGATATTTCGTTGTACTGCTCTTAGTTATTTCTGAAATATTTCATTTGTCATTAAAAATAGCTTTTGGTTTTATTTAAATTTACTGCAAATACAGGATTGGTTAAAGGCAAAATGGTATAAGTCATTTGGGCCCTTCAAAAGACACATAATTTTGTATTAAACCGATTTCAATTATGAACACATTGAAACAATGACACCTTCCTGTGATGTAAAACACAAAAAAGTTGTTCTGATTTCTTGTGGAATTTAATATAATACTTCTCCCAAAACCTTCTGTTTCTCAAAATGCATGAAACATGACTTACACCACATTGGCTTTAACCCCCTCATTTGTTGTTGAATCAGACTTGTCATCTGGACCAGATCACAACGGGTCTTACACAGGCTACTGTTGGGTCATCAGAGGTAGCCTCTGATGTCTGTTGCCACTTATCGTTGTTGGGTGGCAGTGTAGCTAGTGCGTTTGTCAAATTCATGTTGGCTATGTCTGTGGATGAGCCCAGACCAGTGTATGTGGCGCTGAAAGTTAACTTGATGCTGTAGATAGAGATGGTGGTTGGTGTACCCATAATGTCGACCTTGAATGGTTTTTCTTCCATATTGAAAAGTCTGTTGTAAGGTGGCTGCACTGGCTTGTGCTCCGTGTCATCCTGTACAAAAACATGATCACATCTCCGTAGCTCATTGAAAACAAACGGACGATGTGTCTGCTGGTCCCTCAGAGTAATGAGGCTTAGCTGCCGAATTTTTGCATGTAGATGGCGTACAAAGTCTGATGGTTCAATGTGGTCATCTGAATCGTTGTTGAAGAACTCGCTGAGCAGTCGTATCAGCGGGCCATGTACAAATTCCACAGTCATAACTTTCAGATCTTCTTTCACCCAGTCATGGAGGCCCAGGAGGATGACAGGCAATGTCCCTGTACGCTACTGTCATTTATGGCGCTGACGAGAAGCTTTCTATTGCCAGTGCCTTCGCTCAGCTAAGCCATTTGCTGACAATGGTAAGCTGTGGTTCTAATATGCTTCATATCCAGTGGGACGCCGAGTGCTTTGAACAGGGATGACTCGAATTGCCTTTCGTGGTCGTACGCTGAAATGGGTGATCCATCCTTGGAAGAACGTGGTTGCGATGGCTTCAGCGGTAATGTCGATCATAGGGAAATCCTCTGGCCAGTGTTTGAAATAGTATAGTCAATACTGTTCAATGACAGTTCATTGTAGTAAGACAATAGATATACCATTCGGATGGTGGGAACAGTCTGTCAATGTCCAGATGCACATGCTCAGATCTTTGGCTCGGTGCAATGAACGTGCCAAGAGCTGTCCTGACATGCTGCTTAGCTTTGTTCTATTGCCACGCAACTCACTGGTACACATGTTGCTTGGAAACTTTGTCCATGTTTGGCCACACATAAGCTTGCTTCACCATTTTTGTAATGCACCCTACTCCAGAGTGTTACATTTTATGTAAAGTTGAGACTGTCTCCCGCCAAAAGAAAAAAAGTCACAAACAGTCATGCTTTGATAGTTTTGACATCACAATACAGCAGCACATTTGACGGTGGTACCTGTAACATGGTGTAGCTGTAGATCTGATGGTTGCATCGAAAAGTCTCACAACTCGCTGTGTGCCTGTTGTGCAGCAGTGAGAACTTTGTAATCATCTGTGTCAGTGGAATCTTCGACCTGAGAAAAAGTATGTGCTGGCACTTTCAGGTCTCCCTCGACATGGTCTGTATGGGTGGTGAACTGTCCAACAGAGTCTAGTTGGAGCAACTGACA
Source organism: Schistocerca gregaria (assembly GCF_023897955.1). NCBI lineage: Eukaryota > Metazoa > Arthropoda > Insecta > Orthoptera > Acrididae > Schistocerca > Schistocerca gregaria. The sequence goes on along the minus strand of NC_064926.1, from coordinate 23,672,100 downwards.
TGGTGATGGTGAAAAGCGTGTGTCAGTGGCTTGTGATCTGTGTTTAGGGTGAAACGGCGTCCCTCTAAAATGTGGCGAAACTTCTTAAAAGGGGGTTATGAAGCTTATGGTTCACAGTCGTCTGTGGACGAGTTCTGCTGCGATAGCAATAACTTCCGACTGAAAATGGCCAGGGGTTGCCGGTGTTTGCCTGCTTGCTGCTGGAGTACAGCTGTGACTGCAGTGGCAGACAGTCTCAACCTTGTTAATTGCCAACTCAGCCTCGCTGTTCCAGAGCAGTGTGTCTGTTAGTCTCGATGGACCACACAAGAATTCATTCAGTGGTGCAGTCAGGAGAGCATAGTTTGGAATGAAAAAATAGAAATTGGTGACGCAAACGAATCGCCATAATTCTTTGTCATAGGCCAGTGAAAATTAACTGTAGCTTCGATATTCTTCTGTGGCGGCCATATGCCTTGAGCATTGATAGTGTTGTCTAGGAACTGAACCTCAGCTGCTCTAAAGATGCGCTTTGATAGGTTGATAAGCAGACTGTGTGCACGAAGACGAGTGAAAATTTGCCGTAAATATGAAAGTTTTTCCGTCTCGGAGCTTGACATGTCCAAAATGTCGCCAATGTACAAGTAACAAAATTTTAGGTCGCGTGAAACCTCGTCCATGGATCGTTGAAATATTTGGGCAGCAGTACAAAGTTCAAAAAGGCATTCTAGTGAGCTGAAACAGTTCGAACAGCGTGCAGACGACGGTCTCAACGATGTCGCCCGGTGCCATATGTATCTGGTAGGGTGTACGCACTAAATACAATGTAGGAAAAACGCGCGTACCATGGATGATGAAAGCTAAATCTACGATATGTGGTATCGGATATAAGTCAGCGATGGTTATAGCATTGTACTGTCTGTAGTCTCCACAAGGGAGCCAACCGTATCTTCAGTTTTCCCCGTGTCAGGCGGCAAGGTCGAGCATGAAGTGTTGGTCCCGGTGTAGTAAATATATAGTGTACGATCAAGTGGTGCACAGGTGCTAGTATTGGTGTCTGTAGTGTGATCTCCCAGAACTGCTTGAGGAGCTCTATGAAGAGACAGTCGCTGTTTATCATCTGCACTGCAGTGTCATCCACATGAGGTACTCGCCGTTGGCTTGCCATATTGGTAGTGATGATAAAGAAGGCGCTGATGACAGACGTCAGACAGGAGTTCATAGACCGACAGGAAGTCTGCTCCGAGTAAGGGGTGCATTATGTCTGCCAAGACGCATTGCCAATCGAATTTGCGTCACAGGCTTAAGTTTAATGTTAATGTGACTAGACCACTGGTGGAGAAAAGGTATGTGGCGGACTGACAGATAGATAAATTGACATGTCAGCACCCATGTCTACCAAGAACTGCAGCTTGGTACTACACTGTGTCACGAATTGTCGACGGCTCCCGTCTGGAGAGCCAGTGGCCGTCATCACTGACTTCCCTTCTCGCAGAAAGGAGTACACTTCCGCGCCATGGAGCCGAACCCTCGGTGATACCAGCAGACACTATTATTCCAGTTATCACAGACATCTTCAACCTGTCTCTTGTCAGTAGTACATATCCTACTGAGTGGAAGCAAAGTTTAATTCAACCTATACCCAAGACTGACAACCCTAAGTCGCCAGGTGACTACAGGCCGATCAGCATACTAGCTGCAATATCTAAAGCCCTAGAATACATCGTCCATGAACAGCTGACGAATTACCTCAAAACTCATAACATCCATGACGAATATCAGTCAGGCTTTCGAAAGCACCATAGTACAGCAACTGCATTAATCAAAGTAACTGATGACATTAAACATGCTATGGACAGACGTGAAGCTACTATCCTAACACTCCTTGACTTTAGCAAGGCTTTTGACACAGTTGACTTCGATATATTACTAATTAAAATGAAACAGCTGAATTTCTCAAACAGCGCAATGCACTGGTTCGACAGCTACCTCAAAAACAGAAGTCAACAAGTCATTTGTGGGTCGGAAAAGTCATCATGAAAAAACGTGCGCTCTGGAGTTCCGCAAGTCTACGTCCTTGGTCCACTACTCTTCTCACTGTACATTAATGATATTTCTTCAGTGATTCACTCCTGCAACTACCATCTATATACCGACGACATCCAACTGTACATAAGTGCAAGCCCCAAAATAATTGCTGAAGCAGTAGCGAGTATGAACGCAGATCTTTGCTCTGTTTCTTGATGGGCACAGACCGTAGGTCTGAAACTAAACCCCAAGAAATCCCAGGTCATACTTATATCTCATCCAAAGTTAATCAGCCGGTACTTTCGCGAAACAGTCCCTCAAATACTCCTCAATGGTACCCAACCACCATACCAAAAAACAATAAAAGACCTTGGAATAATATTGGATGAACACCTAAACTGGGAAGAGCAAACAGTCACAGCCTGCCAGAAATCGCTCTCCTCCCTACATGCAAATCAAAAATTTAGAAACATATTTCCAACCCATGTTTAACAAAAATTAGTCCAAAGACTAGTCTTGTCTAATCTTTACTACTGCGATGTAGTTCAACAGCGCACAAATAGTGAAAATTCTAGATGCCTCGAGCTAATGATGAATGCTTGCGTTAGAATAGTGTGCAATATTCGGTTGTATGATCATATCAGTCCTTCATACTCCCAGCTAGGTTGGATACGCCGACATAAGGCACGCGATCTCCACACGATGTGCTTACCTCACCGATTTCTTAGCCACTGCTGCCCCCAATACTTATCTTCTCACATTAAACACCTATCATCATTCCACAATCGCAATACCAGATCGGATACATCTTGGCTGTACCTTTACATAACACAATACCTTTACATAACACAAAATCTTTCTCCCTGTCATTCTCCATCTCAGCCATACGACTATGGAATGTGCTCCCCGGTGATCTGCGCCTTATCCAGAACTACTCAACATTCAAGAGGGAACTCAAAACTTACATATTAGGGACGGTATAGCCACCACTGTTGTTCCCCTCTCATCTCCTTCTTTCTCCTCCCCATCACAGCTTCGAATTTTACCATTCTGTTTCTCTTCCTCTAACCTATCTACCTCTTGTATATCTCTTTTACCCCATTCTATCGTCTCATGTCTCTGCTCGATGAGAATTACTCACAACCTGCAAGAACAAGACGAGAAAATTCCCAACTAACAATAGGACTGACATTCATAAAAGAAAAGTATGTTTACTTTCATATACATAGTCATTATTATTATTATTATCATTATTATTCTTGATTGTTATAATTATTTTTTATTGTTATAGTTATCATTGTACTAATGTTATAATCTCTATTTTTTTCTTTAACATCAATACTGCATAATACGTTATATGTGCTTAATGTTCTGTAGAAACTGTAACTCGTTCAATCTGAGTATGCCTAATCTTGCCAGGTAAAATAAATGCATAAATAAATAAATAAACAAATATTAGTGGAACCAAGAACATCGCTGTTGCACTTGATGGGACATGGCAACATCGAGGACATCATTCCTTGAATGGTATTGTAAGTGCTACTTCTCTGGAGAATGGAAAAGTTGTTGATGTTGAGTTCTTATCTAAGTACTGCCACACCTGCCATTGTAACACTGAAGGATATATTAAACATCAGTGTTCTAAAAATGTTCTGAGGCACAGTTTAATTGGACTCAAATCTTCACTTACAATTTCCCGCAAGTAGTATTATTCAGAATTCAGGCACAAATATTCCCTAAAGTTTATAAAGCATTGCTCTAATTGTTTCTGAAACTTGCAATAGTCAATACTTACATAACAGAACTAAGCTGTATTGCAAAATCAACTAAATTATTATAAAATAATATTTTTATTAGGAAAAAATTACAAAATTAAAATGTAAGATATGTAATTTTTTATCCTTGTAATATACATAATAGGTGGAATTAAATAGGTCTAGTGCCTCAGCCATTAGGTCATGCATATCTGGTAAAAATGTGGTCTCCTCCAAATGTATAACATTGGATGAAATGGTACCTCAATTTGAGGAAACATTTTGGAAAAAAGTTGCATCAATTTCTTTGTAATTTTTTAATAACCCTAAACAGGTTCAAAAATATTCAAAATACTTCTAATCTGTATAGAAAGTCTGCTGCATTACCTGTACCAACAAAGAATCTGTAAAACATATACATTATAAACAGTGGCTGTAAGAAATAGGTGTTGATTTTTACATTATATTAAGCTGGAAAAGTACCATGTATCCTTAAGAGGGTAGCCAGTGCTCAAAGAAATGGCAGAGTGTCAGACAATATGAAGATGGCTAATCTTTGACATTTAACAATAATTCACAGTCAAATAATAAAGCAAAGCTATATACATCTACAATTTCGGAGGAATGATGCGCATCCAATGATACAGTAATATTTTCGGTATTTTCAAAACTACAGGAGTCAATATTTCACAGTAACTAAGCATTTACACAATGAACCTTTGAACTAACACTTTTAAATGCTTCACTCTCTTTCAACAAGCAATATCTCAGATGATAGCATTGCAATGGCTGTCATGATTGAATGGCACTTATTCCTGAAAGCCACTTATCTGTATCTGTTTTATTTCTTTATTTATTACGTTTTTTATACTTTTTATTATGCAAGTATTTTTCAGAATAACATATTCTCTACAATAACACAGCGTATGAAAGCACCATGAATACCTCATATCTTGTCATTCGTATGTATTTTATTTAATGAACAGTTTACTATTTTTTTCAGTAGCTTTATTTAATTATTAATTAAAACTGGTAATAGAAAATGATGGTAATTTAAGAAGTGGTCAACCAGTTGTGTTAGCTGACATTACTATTAAAAAGAGTACCAAATGATACTTCTATCAACAGATATGAATAACTGTTTAAACAAGATTTAGAAACAATCTGTTGTCAGTTAATGTAAGGACAGTTGCGCAAGAATTCTACCTTATTTATTTAATAACAAACCTTTATTTAGACTTACTGTAAATGATCTGAGTATGACTGAATGTTTATAACAGTTCTTTAATTAAATATTATTGTAATATCTATTTGTTAGTCCATGAAGTGTTTAAGTTGAGCCACATCATGTCTGTAGAACTTAGGAATGATGTATTTTTGGTGGAGACGGCCTTTAGTCTATGGAAAAACCGGTAGTAGATTATGGGGAGGTAAGTGGAGAGCAAGATTTCTTAAGTCATGGACTGAAGGGATGCTGGATACATCACGTGGAGACTGGTGAAAGGCAGACCTGCCTATGGTAATGTGTGATGTTTTCTTGTGTTGGGGATAGACTCCGTGCGCTGAACGGCCGCTACAACATTGTAACTTTTGAAGGGACTGTATATTTTCGAAAAGTCTGACTTTTCCGCTCACATTATAGAACTGAGAGCCCTCGCCCCCCCCCCCCCCCCCCATGAACCATGGACCTTGCCGTTGGTGAGGAGGCTTGCGTGCTTCAACGATACAGATAGCCGTACTGTAGGTGCAACCACAATGGAGGGGTATCTGTTGATAGGCCAGACAAATGTGTGGTTCCTGAAGAGGGCCAGGAGCCTTTTCAGTAGTTGCATGGGCAACAGTCTGTATGATTGACTGATCTAGCCTTGTAACATTAACCAAAACGGCCTTGCTGTTGTGGTACTGCGAACGGCTGAAAGAAAGGGGAAACTACAGCCGTAATTTTTCCCGACGTCATGCAGCTTTACTGTATGGTTAAATGATGATGGCGTCCTCTTGGGTAAAATATTCCAGAGGTAAAATAGTCCCCCATTCGGATCTCCGAAAGGGGACTACTCAGGAGGACGTCGTTATCAGGAGAAATAAAATTGGCATTCTACGGATCAGAGCATGGAATGTCAGATCTCTCAATCGGGCAGGTAGGTTAGAAAATTTAAAAAGGGAAATGGATTGGTTAAAGTTAGATATAGTGGGAATTAGTGAAGTTCAGTGGCAGGAGGAACAAGACTTCTGGTCAGGTGATTACAGGGTTACAAATACAAAATCAAATTGGAGTAATGCAGGAGTAGGTTTAATAATGAATAAAAAAATAGGAGTGCGGGTAAGCTACTACAAACAGCATAGTGAACGTATTATAGTGGCCAAGATAGACACGAAGCCCATGCCTACTACAGTAGTAAAAGTTTATATGCCAACTAGCTCTGCAGACGACGAACAAATTAACTAAATGTGTGATGATATAAAAGAAATTATAGAGGTAGTGAAGGGAGAAGAAGATTTGATAGTCATGGGTGACTGGAATTCGACAGTAGGAAAAGGAAGAGAAGGAAACATTGTAGGTGAATATGGATTGGGGCTTAGAAATGAAAGAGGAAGCCGTCTTGTAGAATTTTGCACAGAGCATAACTTAATCATAGCTAACACTAGGTTCAAAAATCACGAAAGAAGGTTGTATACATGGAAGAATCCTGGAGATACTAAAAGGTATCAGATAGATTATATAATGGTAAGACAGAGATTTAAGAACCAGGTTTTAAATTGTAAGACATTTCCAGGGGCAGATGTGGACTCTTACCACATTCTGTTGGTTATGAACTATAGATTAAAACTGAAGAAACTGCAAAAAGGTGGGAACTTAAGGAGATGGGACCTGGATAAACCGAAAGAACCAGAAGTTGTACAGAGTTTCAAGGAGAGCGTAAGGGAACAATTGACAGGAATGGCGGAAAGAAACACAGTAGAAGTACACTCCTGGAAATTGAAATAAGAACACCGTGAATTAATTGTCCCAGGAAGGGGAAACTTTATTGACACATTCCTGGGGTCAGATACATCACATGATCACACTGACAGAACCACAGGCACATACACACAGGCAACAGAGCATGCACAATGTCGGCACTAGTACAGTGTATATCCACCTTTCGCAGCAATGCAGGCTGCTATTCTCCCATGGAGACGATCGTAGAGATGCTGGATGTAGTCCTGTGGAATGGCTTGCCATGCCATTCCCACCTGGCGCCTCAGTTGGACCAGCGTTCGTGCTGGACATCCAGACCGCGTGAGACGACGCTTCATCCAGTCCCAAACATGCTCAATGGGGGACAGATCCGGAGATCTTGCTGACCAGGGTAGTTGACTTACACCTTCTAGAGCACGTTGGGTGGCACGGGATACATGCGGACGTGCATTGTCCTGTTGGAACAGCAAGTTGCCTTGCCGGTCTAGGAATGGTAGAACGATGGGTTCGATGACGGTTTGGATGTACCATGCACTATTCAGTGTCCCCTCGACGATCACCAGATGTGTACGGCCAGTGCAGGAGATCGCTCCCCACACCATGATGCCGGGTGTTGGCCCTGTGTGCCTCGTTCATATGCAGTCCTGATTGTGGCGCTCACCTGCACGGCGCCAAACACGCATACGACCATCATTGGCACCAAGGCAGAAGCGACTCTCATCGCTGAAGATGACACGTCTCCATTCGTCCCTCCATTCACGCCTGTCGCGACACCACTGGAGGCGGGCTGCACGATGTTGGGGCGTGAGCGGAAGACGGCCTAACGGTGTGCAGGACCGTAGCCCAGCTTCATGGAGACGGTTGCTAATGGTCCTCGCCGATACCCCAGGAGCAACAGTGTCCCTAATTTTCTGGGAAGTGGCGGTGCGGTCCCCTACGGCACTGCGTAGGATCCTACGGTCTTGGCGTGCATCCGTGCGTCGCTGCGGTCCGGTCCCAGGTCGACGGGCACGTGCACCTTCCGCCGACCACTGGCGACAACATCGATGTACTGTGGAGACCTCACGCCCCACGTGTTGAGCAATTCGGCGGTACGTCCACCCGGCCTCCCGCATGCCCACTATACACCCTCGCTCAAAGTCCGTCAACTGCACATACGGTTCACGTCCACGCTGTCGCGGCATGCTACCAGTGTTAAAGACTGCGATGGAGCTCCGTATGCCACGGCAAACTGGCTGACACTGACGGCGGCGGTGCACAAATGCTGCGCAGCTAGCGCCATTCGACGGCCATCACCGCAGTTCCTGGTGTGTCCGCTGTGCCGTGCGTGTGATCATTGCTTGTATAGTCCTCTCGCAGTGTCCGGAGCAAGTATGGTGGGTCTGACACACCGGTGTCAATGTGTTCTTTTTTCCATTTCCAGGAGTGTAGAGTGGGTAGCTGTGAGGGATGAAGTAGTGAAGGCGGCAGAGGATCAGGTAGGTAAAAAGACGAGGGCTAGTTGAAATCCTTGGGTAACAGAAGATATATTGAATTTAATTGATGAAAGGAGAAAATATAAAAATGCAGTAAATGAAGCAGGCAAAAAGGAATACAAACGTCTCAAAAATGAGATCGACAGGAAGTGCAAAATGGCTAAGCAGGGATGGCTAGAGGACAAATGTAAGGATGTAGAGGCTTATCTCATGAGGGGTAAGATAGATACAGCCTACAGGAAAATTAATGAGACCTTTGGAGAAAGGATAACCACTTATATGAATATCAAGAGCTCAAATGGAAACCCAGTTCTAAGCAAAGAGGGGAAAGCAGAAAGGTGGAAGGAGTATATAGAATGTCTACATAAGGGTGATGTACTTGAGGACAATATTATAGAAATGGAAGAGGATGTAGATGAAGACGAAATGGGAGGTACGATACTGCGTGAAGAGTTTGACAGAGCACTGAAAAACCTGGGTCGAAACAAGACCCCAGGAGTAGACAACATTTCAGTAGAAATACTGACGGCCTTGGGAGAGCCAGTCCTGACAAAACTCTACCATCTGGTGAGCAAGATGCAGAAGACAGGCGAAATACCCTAAGACTTCAAGAAGAATATAATAATTCCAATCTTAAAGAAAGCAGGTGCTGACAGATGTGAAAATTACTGAACTATCGGTTTAATAATTCACAGCTGCAAAATACTAACGCGAATTGTTTACAGACGAATGGAAAAACTTGTAGAAGCTGACCTCTTCGAAGATCAGTTTGGATTCTATAGAAATGTTTTAACACGTGAGGCAATACTGACCTTACGACTTATCTTTGAAGGAAGATTAAGGAAAGGCAAACCAACGTTTCTAGCATTTGTAGACTTAGAGAAAGCTTTTGACTCCGTTGACTGGAATACTCTCTTTCAAATTCTAAAGGTGGCACTGCTAAAATACTTGGAGCGAAAGGCTATTTACAATTTGTACAGAAACCAGATGGCAGTTATAAGAGTCGAGGGGAATGAAAGGGAAGCAGTGGTTCAGAAGGGAGTGAGACAGGGTTGTAGCCTCTCCCCAATGTTATTCAATCTGTATATTGTGCAAGCAGTAAAGGAAACAAAATTTGGAGTAGGTATTACAATGCAGGGAGAAGAAATAAAAACTTCGAGGTTCGCCGATGACATTGTAAATCTGTCAGAGACAGCAAAGAACCTGGAAGAGCAGTTGAACGGAATGGACAGTGTCTTGAAAGGAGGATTTAAGATGAACATCAACAAAAGCTAAACGAGGATAATGGAATGTAGTCGAATTATGTCGTGTTATGCTGAGGGTATTCGATTAGGAAATGAGACACTTAAAATAGTAAAGGAGTTTTGCTATTTGGGGAGCAAAATAACTAATGATGGTCGAAGTAGAGAGGATGTAAAATGTAGACTGGCAATGGCAAGGAAAGCGTTTCTGAAGAAGAGAAATTTGTTAACATCGAATATAGATTTATGTATCAGGAAGTCGTTTCTGAAAGTATTTGTATGGAGTGTAGCCATGTATGGAAGTGAAACATGGAGAATAAATAGTTTGGACAAGAAGAGAATAGAAGCTTTTGAAATGTGCTACAGAAGAATGTTGAAGATTAGGTGGGTAGATCACGTAACTAATTAGGTGGTATTGAATAGGATTTGGGAGAAGAGAAGTTCGTGGCACAACTTGACTAGAAGAAGGGATCGGTTGGTAGGACATGTCCTGAGGCATCAAGGGATCACTAATTTAGCACTGGAGGGCAGCGTGGAGGGCAAAAATCGTAGAGGGAGACCAAGAGATGAATAACTAAACAGATTCAGAAGGATGTAGGTTGCAGTAGGTACTGGGAGATGAAGGAGCTTGCACTGGATAGATTAGTATTGAGAGCTGCATCAAACCAATCTTAGGACTGAAGACCACAACAACAACAACAACAATGCCGAAATCTGAACTATTTGAGCCATTGAATATTTCATGTGTTGTGACCATGAATTGTCTTAGTTTTTACGAATCTTTGATAACTAATTAGTTTGGGGAGTCTGCTACCATTCTCGGGATGCTCTCAATCTACTTTACTTTGATAAGGGTATTTTCTGTCTGTATTTTAACTGGATATCATAGGAGCAATTTTCAATTATTTAAAATGTCCTTTTTCGAATAAACATTATTTAGCCTATTTCTCTGTCATCTATATCAATTACAGACATAAGAGTAGGAACGTTTTTACTAAATTATTTACTTATTTTTTACTTTATAGTTCTGTGTATTTATTAATTCGGAATTGTAGCCAATGTAGAGACTATTTTGCTGCATCGAAATCCCTCACCCACTCTATGAGGTACAATATAAGTACTATCAGATGTGTAGGATACCTGTGTGTTATGTCCTATTATAATTACTTTAAACAGAGGGTTTTTTGGCACTGCTGACTGAAAATGTAATGAATTACATACAATTTCCTTCTTATGGTATTGATATCTTGTTAGTTCGTTTCACTCTGTTAAAATGTCACGTGTGGTAGAATGCAACGTTTTGTCTGTAAATGACATGGACCATTGCTTTTTTTAAGATCGAACGTTATTCTAAGTATGGTTTCATGTGGTTATTAGCATTAGAGGTCAAAGGTATCCCTTATTGGAATAATGACGACACATGTGGCTATGCATGTCAGCGGAAGTCAGCGAAACACCAATGCTTGATAAGCATATAATATTTCGCTAACAGATCTGAGGCACTTATAACAATGATGGTGCAACTGGCAAAGTGTGTGATCGGGTGTTGCTGAGGCAAGAACGCGTAATAAGCATATACAATACTACTCCAATAGATCATGCATTTTTCAGTGGGACCAATAGTACGCTGACTGGATCTGACAGGAATTATCTGTGGCCTCGGACACCACAGGGCACATCACCTCTGAACAGTAAAATGTGTGTATGTTCTTCCCAGCACGAAGCATAACAAGTAATACTTAAACAGTTGTTATAATTTTTCCGTACGCGTGCACCAGTATGGGGAATGAAGTTCTCGTTAAGGTCGTTGCATCTGTATACTCTTCTACAGTCACAACAGCGCATTTCCTGCTCCCCATCTTCCGAGAGATAAGTACTTAAAGGCATAAAGCCGCTATCAGTTTATAACACTACTGCTTCACTCGTTATACCGTCATGCTGTTTACCTAGTGAGTACAAGGTTTATTTTAGTCACAAGGCAGTCACGTATAACTCTATTGCGGTAGTAAATTTACCAAATATGGCCTAAACTTGCAATAAATGGTACCCTCTGAGAGGAATTTAGAAAAGTGACCGAGTAATATCTAATGGTTTTGGCTTATCGAACTTAATACCAACCTTACTTAAGGACACAAAAAGTGACATATACAATTTAGAAAATGTTTCAGCTCATCACATTTACTCAACTGAAATAGAATGCGGTCGTCAGCCTAATTAGGCATACAAATTTGAAGCTTTTCTTTTAAATAAACAGTGAATAGTTTTGTTGGAAAAACACAGTCTATACTTCTTTCTCACAGAGGTGCGACGAACCCTTTGACAAGCAGACAAGTAGTATAATGGATATAACCAATTTCAATAGGAAATGCGTGTTCTCTCAATCACAATTGACACTTTAGCCCACATCAACAGCAAATACCTTACCCATCATAAGATATTTCATTAACAATAAAAGTGGAAATCAATGTTCATATAAAAATGGACATGGACCTAGTCCTATTTCATCAGATACTTTCTAAATAGCACAAATTTAACGAAAATTCACTAGCAGTAAGATTTACACATTCCGTAATAAGCAATGTTGTCACTGTTTACATGAATAAGGGCACTCACTGTAACTTTACCGCCGGCCGATGTGGCTAAGTGGTTGTAGGAGCTTCAGTCAAGAACCGCGCGACCGCTATGGTCGCTGGTTCGAATCCTGCCTCGGGCATGGATGTGTGTGATGTCTTTAGGTTACTTAGGTTTAAGTAGTTCTAAGTTCTAGGAGACTGATGACCTCAGATGTTAAGTCCCATAGAGCTCAGAGCCATTTTAACCATTTGTAACTTTATCTTCAGTAACGAAAACAGTAAATGAGGGCTCAGAAGCTGATATTACACATTTCATCACGCAGTGTGCTCAAAACTCAACATTAACTTAAAATGTATTTAGTATATTAATTAATCAAGCAAATTTACGCATTTGAGCAACTTAAAATGGGGGCCCTTTTTCTCGACCTTCTCCATAAAACAATCTGAACACACTTTTATGAACAAACTAAAGAAAGCTAACTTTGGAAATACTTTTTTACAACTTTCATTCACCTTGTGTGAACATTATGTCAGTTTTCAACAGGATTTTGAAATATGGCTTTAAGATAATTTACTTCTAACTAACCCCAAAAACGTGCGGCCTATTTGTCATCAGCACAAACAATATTTTTAGACAGAATCAGTTAATTCTCATAACACTGACACTTTGAAGTAAAGCAATTTAATTACTGGAGAGGCTTTCATAAAAGCAACATTTACTTCCTCCCTAAACTTCAATAAAATCTGCAGTAATTTTAGGCAACTTTTTACCACTCAGGTTTTAACAAAAGTAATTAAACAAACACTTTGTTTTTCACCACTTCTCATCATAAGGGTACTGGGGAATCACTGTTCAAGAGGAATGGATCCTAAGAGATATCATGACAAGAAACAAATCAATGTTGTTACACAAATTTAACATGAATTACCTTATATCAGCATATAGATTAGTAAATGTGCTGATCCATACACTTTACAAAGATCTGACTTCTCCTCTCTGCTGAAGTGATTGAGTAACATTGGTGGTGAGTACATAACAGGTGGACTTTCCGTTGTAAGTAATTTGCTCTGTTATTATCTTCTTGGTGATGATCATCAACTTTTATTGTATTTTCCAGAAACAGGGCAATATTTTAGAGCCATTTATCCACCAGATGCTTTTCCATAATAACTCCAAGTACTGAAAGCTTCACTCGGCACCTGCACTGTGCACTTTCCAGTTACTAGTTGCCAACTGTTCAGCAGTTGCTAGTCTCCGACTGACTATCGTTTCCACCTTTTCCTTCACACCAACCACGTTTTGCGTGTGCTAACTCACTTACGTAGCAGAGGAGACGTACAGCAGGTTTTAACTCGATATAAACCAAAAGCCCTTTCATTTACACATATTAGGAAATTAACAAAAAATAGATACAATTAAAATCATCGTCCTCCAAATGAGGCAAAGTGTTTAAATGGTGAAGAGAAAACATAGTATAATCTTTCTACACCTTTCTAGCATATTAAAGATTACATATCAAAGAAAACTTACTTTATACAAAGCATAATTAATCAAAAAAGTATTTGCTGTCTTAACTATGGTGTTACGAGCTAGTAACAACAAGTATTGCGCTGCAAATCGTATACCAGTTAGGTTTATTTCAGTGTATGCTGGGAAAATACATTAATATTTAATAATCATGTACAACCACTTGCTCAACATAAAATCTATACCTAAAGATTGCAGACTTACACAGATCACACCAGTACCTTAGGGAGGGAATCCTGTTTACTTACATCAATTTGCAGTTAGATTTCGGAAGATATACTTCATTGTATTCTCGAGTTTCCATATTAGTAAATTTTCCAATTGCAATATTGCAGAATGGCTTTGCAACGCGCGAAAGTGGAAGAGACGAATTTTATTTCAGTGATGAAATGTAGTAAGATGTATTGTAGTTTTTAAATAATATAAATAAGTTGTTAAATAGTGATGAGCGTAAAATAATCGCTCATTTGCCTAATGTATGTAGTATGAGTTTATATTTGTAGATAGATAACTGGGTTTCGAATTTTTCATGCCTCACACTAAACTCTAGTCATATAAAAAAGGGCGGCTATAAGCAGATCTCAAGTAACATTCAGCACAACCACACACTGTACAGCAGTTAAGTCTCACAACCTGTGCCTCCTACTGTATCTGTTCATAGACTAGTTTCATTCTACAAAAATATTTTTAGAAGATTAATAATACTGTTAGTGGTGGCTTGTTATTTCTCCTACAGCTATGCAAGAACAATATATAACTTAATTGTTCCAAAGTCTTGCAGAATTTATTTACTAACTAGTCTAGTAATAGTAGTTGTTGTGTAACCTAACAAACATCAACTCACACAGTGCTCTAATAGACAACACCAACATAGATTAGATCTGTATGAACTGAACAAATAGAGTTTTCCTGAAGAGGGACTTTCATCTGGATAGTACTGAAGTGAGAACATCTACATCTACATCTACATCCATACTCCGCAAGCCACCTGACGGTGTGTGGCGGAGGGTACCCTGAGTACCTCTATCGGTTCTCCCTTCTATGTGGTAGCACCGCATGTGGATGCTAGAGTTGAAGTTTAATACCAAGTCCCCTTTCCCAGGTGGTGTTGGTGAAGGAATATCTGTATCTACTCTTTCTTGTCTTCTTTTATTCTCTTCTTAAACTACAGCATAAATTTGTAATTTCATTCTTCCAAATGGCTATATTTTTCTTTAAAAAATAAGTGTAACTGCTATAAGTAAATAAAAGATAATAACGAAGTGTAGACAAATGAACTCCATGCAGTTCCACATCCATATGGTGCTGCATGGGCAACAGTGCCCATGGCCTCAACTGCATAGCACACTTTTACTATGTGATGGGTACTGACTAAGAGGTCTGTTTGGAGCACTAAGGCCTGTGTGAAGGAACACGATGGCAGGCCCTAGTAGACAAAAGGCTGCCTCGGAAAAAATGTGGCTTGTATCTGTTCTGCGATGCAGTTAGAAATTATTTCGATCAAATAAACAAGTGACTGAATATGGAAGACAAGCCACACAGAATTTTCGATTGAATAAACAAATCAGACTCTGTGGAGACCAGAGAGGATCATTGGGACTGCTTTGCTGAGCTCATAATTTTGGAGTGAGAAAATATTAACCGTATGTGATATTATTTGTAGCATATGTATATAAATTTTGGCGTCTAACTACAGTTCCATCAGGTGTTTAAAATGTTTGAATCTATAACAATTTCATTACTTTTGAATGCATTGTGGAAGTGAACAGTGATCAATGTGATAATATATGAAAAACAGTCTTGATCACAATTTATTTATTATGGCGGCCGGATTCGACCACTGAAGAACCTCCTTCTGCTGGAGAATCACTACAGTAGTGGTCGAAACCGGTCACCATAATAGATAAATTGTGATCAAGACTGTTTTTGACAGTACATATAATAATTTCGATTAGCAAAACTTGCTTGCTGGTGATGGAGAGCTGTCAATGTCATAGATGTGTAAGCGAGTTTAGATTTTAAGTGATGGTGCACATACAGATTATCAGCGACATAGAACCTGCTGGATTAGAACATATACAGAATGTACTAGATTATCAGACACAGTGTACGAGTGTTTTGATGAAACTTATTACAAGTAGGTACTTTTTTGTAAAGTATTACTCGATCAATTTGCTTGCTAGAGATCAAATCCAGTGCTGTAGATTCATAGTGTAGCTGTGTAGTTTTGTGAGGCAGCGTAGTATGTGAATCCCTAATGTAAGAGACTTTGACATTACAGTGTATATAAATTAATCACAACCTGGCATATTCTGCAAAGTGACAGAGAATTTGTCCCGTAAAGTGCAGGACTCCAACATAATCATTACAAAGAATGATGTTGCTTCTCAATTTCGTTCCCAAAATGACAGAAAATATTAGTCCAGAGGCGTCAAATCTGGTAACTGATAGGACAGGCTGGCAGTTTGGCAAAATATATAGTAAAATTGGCAAACTGATAGGATACCAATAACGTATTCTTCTGTACCCAATCAAGTTTCTCTAGTATCCAACACACAATGCTAACTTGTAAAGCCTACCCTTATATATATATATATATATATATATATATATATATATATATATATATATATATATATAGTAAAGCATAGACACACATGGATTGCTTACGATTTTAGATGTCTTAAGTAAGCTGTATGCCTACTGGTACTTACAAAAAATAAATAAACAAAAATCACTTGATGACGTAAACAGACCTCCCAACTCTCGATTGCCTCGTCGAAGCCAGCGAATATAGGAGACGGAGGCGAGGAAATTGCAGCTGCAACTGTCTTTGATTTTACGCCAGTTGTAACAGCAATTTCTGCTGTTGCTGGTGGAATTCCCACTGTTTTTCTTACTTTTGCCGTTGTTTCAGTTGTTGTTGTTCCTGCCGTAAATCCCACGGTTTTTCGTGCTATTGTTCCACTTGTTGTTCCTGCTAGAGCTGCAAATGCTATTCCCACAACTTTAGAAACTCGTGATCCACCGCTTCACTGGAGTAGTTGATGGTGGGAAGGATGTCGTCACTTTTCCATCGTTCTCAACATAGCAGAACACAGTTTATGATCGCTCGCATTTGTGGTAATGCAAGGTAGTGTTTAGGGCCTCTGCTGTTCCTTATCTATGTAAACGATTTAGGAAACAACCTGAGCAGCTGTCTTGGGCTGTTTGCAGATGATACTGCCATTTGTCGTCTGGTAAAGTCGTCAGAGGATCGAAACAATTTGCACAACGATTTAGAAAAGATATCTGTATGGTGCGAAAATTAGCAGTTGACTCTAAATAATGAAAAGTGTGAAGGCATCCATACGAGTGCTAAAGGAAATCCATTAACTTCGATCACACGATGAATCAGCCTAATTTAAAGGTCGTAAATTCAACTAAATGCCTAGGAATTTAAATTGGAAAGAACACACGGAAGATGCTGTGGAGAAGGCAAACCAAAGACTGCGTTTTGCTGGGGGAACACTTAGGAAATGCAACAGATCTACTGGAGATACTGTCTACACTACAGTTGTTTGTCCTCTTTTGGAGTACTGCTGTGTGGTCTGAGACCCTTACCAGATAGGATTCAGATAGTACATTGAGAAAGTTCAAAGGAGAGCAGAATGCTTTGTATTATCGCGAAATATGGGAAAGAGTGTTACGGACATGATGCAGGATTTGGGATTGGCACAATTAAAACAAAGGCGTTTTTATTGCAGCTGAATCTTTTCGCGAAATTTCAAGCCAGCCGGAGTGGCCGTGCGGTTCTAGGCGCTACGGTCTGGAGCCGCGTGACCGCTACGGTCGCAGGTTCGAATCCTGCTCGGCATGGATGTGTGTGATGTCCTTAGGTTAGTTAGGTTTAAGTAGTTCTAAGTTCTAGGGGACTGATGACCACAGCAGTTAAGTCCCATAGTGCTCAGCGCCATTTGAACCACTGTGAAATTTCAACCACCAACTTTCTACTCCGAATGCGAAAAATACTTTTTTGACGCCGACCTGCATAGGGAGAAACGATAATCATGATAAAATAATGGAAATTGGAGGTCGCATGGAAAGACATATGTGTTCGTTATTTACAAGCACTGTTCGATAGCGGAATAATAGGGAATTATTGTGAAGTGGCGCGATGAACCCTGTGCCAGGCACTTAAGTGTGTGTAGATGTAGATGTATAAGTAGACCAGTAGAACAAATAGATGGTTCCTGCGGTCTATGATAAGGGAGATCGCGAAGCGAACAGTTAACCAAAAACAAGTCCAGAGTGTAGCAAAGTCGTCTTGAGTGTCTAAACACGCCTCTGGTTGGTAATAAGTGAATGCTATGTTTGCCTTGTGAGCACGATTCCACTTAGCGCGCATAACGCAGTTTGAACCCGACGTTCTATTCCTCACCAAGTGTTTAGACTTCAGAAGAAAAGCTGCCATCAGTGTTCCTAAAATATTCCAATGAGGTAGGAAAGGGACCTTGGCCTTAGAATAGACTATTCCCTGTAATTGTATTAACTTTAGCCCATGTTGGGTCATTACAATGCACAAGAGCAATCTCAGGTATCGCCTGTTCAGACAAGGGGATCCTGGTATTAAATTTCTCAAATAACATAAAATATAAAACATCAATAATATCACAAAATTCAGGATAGTTAAGTATTTTAACTGAGAGAAGGACTCTGCTGGAAGACTATCGTAATATGGAGCGTTCATTGCCGGCGCTAACAAATTCTGTTCTTTCTCCACAAAAGTTAACCAAACGTGGCCATTGAGCGCACGAAGGAAATACGTTAACTTCGGGAACTACTACACGGAGGACAGCTTCCTACTTGGAGCTTCACATCACTGGCGTAAAAACTGGCTAGTGACACGACATTCACATTTAATAGTGTGCTGCGTTCCTTACCGTGTGTTGCACGGCGTCGTTGGCTTGGTTGCTGCAGTGTGTCATCGGATCTGTAGATCTATCAAAATCCTATACTGGGCCTGGCTGATTCTATATCAGCAAACTTTTCCTACGGTTTCGTGAAGCGAAAAACGTTAACTTCACCCCAGTCTGTTTTTAATGGCTAAGGAGATTTACGAAACAAATTGAGCCAGCTCTTGATTTAATTTTGGAGCCAGGTAAACAAAGCGTTCACACTAATACATCTTGTTTCCCTATCGACATGTCTGGGAGGGATGCCCTCCGACCACACTCGACAACGCCTCAAGGGAAAGTGCCTGTCGCGCTGGGCAGTTGCATGTCTTCTCAGCCTAGCTTCCCTTCCCTCTGTAGTGGGGTTCGACACTGGATGGGAGAGCCAATGGCAGTCGCTCTTTCATTTCTAGTAGCCACGGATGCCCAATCACCAGATGGATTAATAAGTAATATGTCGTATAATTGGCTGGCTTTCAAGTGAACAGCCAGGTCTGTTACCCCCTTATTAACACTCCATCATTCACAAGAGTGTTAAGTTACGTCCTCACGCGCCGCTCACGTGATATACTGTTCTTCCCCCGTGCCCGTCACCCGCGCTTGACCTTAATTAGGCTGCGGCCGTGTAGGCCGTTGTGTCACAGCGTGGCCGACTAAAACTGGCTTCCTCCCCAGTGATACTTCCGCCCTGTTTCTGCCGAACTCAAACACGCAAATTCATGTAAGGGAGTTATTCTCATCACTCTCGATGCCACGTGTATTAAATACCAAAAAAGTGAAATATACACACAAAAACCCAACCCATGTACAAAATCAGTGTCTTGCAACACTATAAACGACATGTAAAACTGAGGCACCCGACATGTAAGGTGTGCAAGATCCCGACACCTTGCAAGTAAATAGAACAGTCCAGGGAGCAATGCAAGTCACAAATGTAAAGCAGACAAGGTCAAAAGTCTGCTGTTAAGTGGTGCAGAACTAATGGATTCAAAAAACTAGCGAGACACAGGCTGACAGGAGCAGGGTTGCTTTATTTGGCGGCATACATGCCACTGCCACTGTGTCGCGTGGCAATAAGCTGGCTGCGGCTGTAGTCTGGAGCTGAAACATTTGTGGCGTGTTCTCCCTACCGGTACTCGCACTGTGCCGGGAATCACTGTCGGTACCGACTAACCTCCCATTTCTCTCACTGTCTGTCTCTTTCTGTATGTGTGTGAGTGAGTGTTTGGGTGTGCTCACACATGCATACATTAATGATTGAAACATATGTCGGAGAAAATCACAAGATCCTTATTTCTCCTTCTTTCGCGAGTGTGTGTGCTTCCGTTTCTCTTTCCATGTCTACTGTTTACTCCGGCTCTCTTCCTCGGAACTGTGTGTTTGAGTCTGTTTCTTGTTTGTATCTATCATATAAATTTGGCGATTCAAATTCCTTAAGCGCTTTTTATCTTCGTTTGTGCCATTTATGTCTAGTAATTTTATTTTTCAAGAATGTCTGAATTTGACAGGTGAACCTGTTTGGGTCCAGTGTTTATACACGACCCATCAGTAGAAGTCTTCGCATACGCGTATTTACTGTGATTTTAAAAGTTTGCCTCTATACGTCGGCAAGGTTTTTGGGTGATACAGTCCATATTTGATTCTTGGGCGTAAGATTTTTCTAGTAGTTTTCCTTTCTTTTACTTTCAACTGCTGTTTTTCTGCTTAACGTTAGACACTAAGTGTTTCTAATCGGTATAATGTTTCTCTTTTAACCACTCTTTATAATGACGGATTTTACAGTTCCCAGAAAGACATTTTTGCTATAGATATTTTTTGTTAACAGAAATGTTGTTTCTGTTTTGTGAAGTCCGTATCCCGTGGCCTTCTTTTCGTTACAGTTTTCACTGATCCATTCACCTTAGTACTCAGGGAAGTCAGAAATAGCCTGAAAAGCTTGTAAGGATGTTGCAGGGTAGGTTGTACTAAGAAATAATTATTATCAAAGAAATTCGTTGCGTTGTTCCGTTACCGAGTTAATTAGCATTGAAGTTGTCAATCAGGAAATTGTGCGTGTAGGTTCAAGAGTCCTACAAGATACAGTTAGTGTCGGTTGTACGCATAGCGTAGATGATGGCGCACGAGACTGCTCGGCCTGCGGCTCGGGTTCGACTGCCTTCCCATCCCAATATTTGTATTACTCTCTTGTTCGGTTTTAGGAAACCCAACGAAAAATGCGTTTGGCACCACCGTCTCTGGCGGGCCCGTTGAATTTGCGCGCCCTACAGCCTGCTTCGCTAACTTCAATGCTAGTTATCTCGGAAACAGCGCAACTTTTCTGAAGACAACCTACCGTAAAACGCCCTTATAACTTTTCAGACTGCTTCTGACCATCCCGTACAAATTCTTTGTTACAGAGCACTTTGCTATTGCCAGTTCTGAACTTACCCTGTGCTGTTTTTATATCAATCATGATTTTTATTTTCGTTTGATATTTGTAGTCCAGTTTTCCCTACTTGTTCCTGCTAAAGCTAATGAATCTAGATCTACAAATTCGAATATTTGGTCTGCTGGTACAATTGCTTTTCTCTATTCTCTCATTTATTTTAGGGTGTGTTGAAATGAAATGATTTTACGGCATTATTGGCCGGGAAACCTCGAATGAGGTAAATGAGCTGCTTGGTGCAAGCCTTTCTATTTGATGCCACTTCGGGTACTCGAGCGTCGATGAAAATGAGAAGCGTTTGTGGGGCAGCGGGTTAATAATAATAACAATAATATAATCAGATCTCGGTCATAAGTAATAGGAGAAAATATTTGAAATATTATTATATTGTTGAATTGCTGTAAATACTGGAATACTGTTCGCCGTCTTTTATGAGAGCCTGGAAACTATTTCTGTGGTCAGCCAGAAAGCGATAGAGAACATACTGAGCATAGTTCCCAGTCTGCAAGTCCACATTCTTGTCCACTGAAAGAAATGTTTCTGTTCTCTGTTTGCTCAGCGGGATTAGCACTATGATTATAAATGAAGATTTTGAGTTCTAATTAATAGATACGTGATGACTGGGCGTTGTGTGATGTCCTTAGGTTAGTTAGGTTTAAGTAGTTCTAAGTTCTAGGGGACTGATGACCATAGATGTTAAGTCCCATAGTGCTCGGAGCCATTTGAACCAATTAATAGATATATTTGGCAAAGTTTCACACATTCAACATTGTAATATTCGTTGTGTTAATATTGGCCATAAATCTATAGTGAACAGCACTATGAGCAGTTCAGAGACAACACTTGTGTGCTACGCACAGACGCATTGTGGAGATGTGGTGCTGCTAGCAGTGGTCTTGGGTAGATCCCGGCATACCCACTCGCCTCTATACCTCTCAAATGAAACAGCGCTTGTTTTGCCACACGTTGATGCAGACAACCCAAACAGCCAGACGCCGAACAAAGAAATTTACGATCCGGTCTGGAACTGAACACGGGACACAGCGATCTGGAGACAGCGATGCTAACCACTAGAGCACAAGCTGGAAACAGGGGTCAGCTGAATGGCAGTAGAAGGATAGAGCATCCCTTTGTCGTATCTTGGATCTGTT
This sequence comes from Schistocerca gregaria, assembly GCF_023897955.1. Lineage (NCBI taxonomy): Eukaryota > Metazoa > Arthropoda > Insecta > Orthoptera > Acrididae > Schistocerca > Schistocerca gregaria. The sequence goes on along the minus strand of NC_064926.1, from coordinate 23,650,053 downwards.
TAAATTTCTTGCTCATCTCTAAAATAAATTTACTTTTGATTTTGTCTGTGTTAAGTGTCTCCTTCTTTTTAATGTCCCCTATCTGATTTTTTTTTTTTTTTACTTTACTGCGCATGAAGTTATATGGTATCAACATCATGATATAGTTTTATATGTTATAAGCATTCTTTTGGCGCTCTTGCATTTCATTGTGAACTTATGTTTCTTTAATTACACTACTGGCCATTAAAATTGCTACTCCAAGAAGAAATGCAGATGATATACGGGTATTCATTGGACAAACATATTATACTAGAACTGACATGTGATTACATTTTCACGCAATTTGGGTGCATAGACCCTGAGAAATCAGTACCCAGAACAACCACCTCTAGCCGTAGTAACAGCCTTGATACGCCTGGGCATTGAGTCAAACAGAGCTGGGATGGCGTGTATAGGTACAGCTCCCCATGCAGCTTCAACACGATACCAAAGTTCATCAAGAGTAGTGACTGGCGTATTGTGATGAGCCAGTTGCTCGGCCACCATTGACCAGACGTTTTCAATTGGTGAGAGATCTGGAGAATGTGCTGGCCAGAGCAGCAGTCGAACATTTTATGTATCCAGAAAGGCCCGTACAGGACCTGCAACATGCGATCGTGCATTATCCTGCTGAAATGTAGAGTTTCACAGGGATCGAATGAAGGGTAGAGCGAATGAAGGGCAGAGCCACGGGTCGTAACACATCTGAAATGTAACGTCTACTGTTCAAAGTGCCGTCAATGTGAACAAGAGGTGACCGAGACTTGTAAGTAGTGGCACCCCATAACATCAAGCTGGGTGATACGCCAGTATGGCGATGACGAATACACGCTTCCAATGTGCGTTCAAGGCGATGTCGCCAAACACAGATGCGACCATCATGATGCTGTAAACAGAACCTAGATTCATCCAAAAAATGACGTTTTGCCATTCGTGCACCCAGGTTCGTCGTTTAGTACACCATTGCAGGTGCTCATGTCATGGTCTCCGAGCTGATAGTCCATGCTGCTGCAAATGTCGTTGAACTGTTCGTGCAGATGGTTGTTGTGAACTGCGTAGGAACGAGAGGGTAAGCATATTTGCTGTCACTTTTGACCACCACTTTTGACCGTGACGTCGAACTCCCTCCACGTCGGTGCCTGCCGTCCGAGAACAAGTAATGGACTCCCTGCAACGTTCTGGGTCATACCACACCGTTGGTCAGACTAGCAGCAGCTAGACTAGCGAACTACCATCCCAGGTGCTGGCTGCCGTGGATGTGTTTCGTGAGATGCCATGACTGGGAAGCAATTGTTTGTGGTGAATGGCGTTGCATTGTGTTCAGTGATGAGCTACTCTGAATGACTGTCGTCGGCGAGTGTGGTAGTGACCTGGAAACAGGACCCATTTTTACCAGTGTTTTGGAGAGGTAAACTGTATTACTCCCGGCATCATCGTGTGGGGAGTCATTAGGTATGAATTCAAGTAATGGATGGTTGTAAATAAGGGAAGCATGACGGCACAATCGTATATCATCGACATCTCATGTTCTTATATCTTACCTCTCAGGCAACAGTGTTGTGATACCATTTCATAAAAGGACCATGCGCGTCCACACATGGAAAGTGTTTCTATACTCTGTCTGCGTGATATTGAGGACTCCACGGCCAGGAGTTTCCCAGACGAGTCCTCAATATAGCGTGTAGGGTCAGCTCGGACGTCTACTCGCTCCTAGTGCCCTATCCAGCCTCTCAACGACCAGTTACAACAATTGTGGGCCAGCCTGTCTCTGGAGAGGATACCTTGGCTTTCTCATGCACTTCCTAGCTGAATGCAGGCCACAGAGTGCTCAGTGCCATAATAGTAAGTGGGCCATTACTGCCAAAGTATAAGTAAACCGTAATATATTTTGTAATCACTGATTTAGCCCCTAGAGTTCCATTTCGTTTCATTCTCCCTTTCTGGGTGTATTTTGTCAGCTATTGTAGCACGATTACACAAAAATTTCACTTTAAAACTCAGTGTCTGGCAAAGTATTGTATATGAAAAAAAATACAGGTAAAATTTGCTTGGTTGATTCATTCCATTTGTTATCTTTCATTTGCCTAACAAATATATTTGCTAGTCATAACGTTATGTTATTTTTTAATCTTAAAAACTGATTTTGGTCGGACATGAACATCAACTTATTATCTCCTTTGTTAATATTGTTGTAGGTAGTGCATGAAGTTATTTCAGTGATTACAATACCAAGTCTACGATGTGTCCACTGACTGGTTTGGAATGGGTTTCATAAGGCTGTTTATCCTCCGCTGAAGCATGTTGGCCAACAATTATTATAACTGCTCCTTAATATCTTGAATATTGACAATGCAGTGGAGTTTTCAGGAGTGAGAGAGGATAAACTTCAACTCAATGAGTTCATCATTTTCCTTATGTAAACAAACCAGTCTTTTTGCCTGGCATCTTTCTGTAAATAAATTGCTCACTCAGGCTCTTACGTTATGTTCATTTATCACCCTAACGTACACAAACAAGATATGAATGCTGTTAATTATGTTCATGTAAGTCTAATTTATGACAAAATGCTTTAAGCTTAATCTAATTAACACAGTTTATGATCTAAAATGACTTCCACTTATACTGTCGCAGAAAAACTCGAGTAGGGCAGTCGCCGTAGTACTGCGGTTATGATCCTTTATTGTTGCATGGAGTGTCATGAGTTCAAATCTGTCTGCCCCCGGTAGCTAAGAGGTCAGCGCGACAGACTGTCAACCCTAAGGGCCCGGGTTCGATTCCCGGCTGTGTCGGAGATTTTCTCTGCTTAGCGGCTGGGTGCTGTGTTGCCCTAATCATCATCATTTCATCCCCATCGACGAGCAAGTCGCCGAAGTGGTGTCAAATCGAAAGATTTGCACCAGGTGAGTGGTCTACCCGACAGGAGGTCCTCGTCACACGACATTATATTATTTAGTTCAAAATTCACCTCAACTGAAATATTTTAATTTCTTTACTCGGTTCGAGTACAAGTAGAAGTATCCACAAATGGCAAGAATCATTGTACTGGAATGTTCTGTAGCTGTATATATACCGTATGTGTTCTGGCTGGAGGCAGTTTGCTTCGCGCTCTTGTATGTGGCAGTGCTTCGTTAAGTGAAGTTCGTGTTCGTCATTCATCTACTTACACCTTCCTCTACTTGACAATAGTTATACAAGTCTAAACTTAGTTACCATAATTTAGGACCCAAAAAATGGTCACCTCCCACCACCAGTCTCTCCCGGGAACCACTCTTTGTGGTTTGGTAGCCTCCATCATGAATTGGACTCAATATTCATGCTCTGTACGTTGGTCAGTCACCATAAAACACATTGCAGCAAATGTGTTTGCACCAGTGTACAATATTTGTAATGTTAAAAAATGTTTATGCAGATGTCACAGAGAACAGGATGGATATACAAGGAAAGATATGCAAATTCATTAAAAAATTGACATATCCATGGTGGAACTACCTCTGTCTCACTACAGCACAACTGAATTTGGCTGGAGGGCTCACACCTCATCACTGCCTGCTGCCACATGATGATAGTCGACTGCAGTCGCAACCCACTGTCTGATTGGTAGTGGGCAAAGAGACAGACTGTTTGTTCAGTGTGCATATGGTTGTTACTTTCTCCATAGGCACAGTGCATCTCTGTGATGCTGCTGCTGATACCAATTCAATTATTCTCTACATTGTGTTTCACTTCAACTAGAATTATATGTAGGATATCAGTACTAAGTAAAGATGAGCAGTAGTTGCAGTTCAGTCAGGAAGGTACATCCACAAAATAGAGTGTACACATCCAAAACTGACTAAGGTACAAACTATATTTTTCTTATATGAAACAAAAACGTGTATAATTTATTTCAAAATCAAAATTACTTTTTTGTTACCTCCTACCATCTTCAAAGAGCAGGAGGTCCATCAACTTGACATTCGGCACACATTTGAAAATGGTTATCTTAATAGTCATACTTAGAAATAACTGCATCACTCTGAAACTCAAGAGGTATCTTGTCAAATCAGTGAGTAGCGTAATAAAGGAGACACCAGTTCTTTAAGAAAAAAAGTAATAGTGAATTGCGTCCAAATTGTGGCACTTGTCCATAAGCTTTACACAAATTTCAAGAAGCGACTTACACATGTATTTAGATTTAAGCCACTTGAACATGTAATATGCATCAGGACTCTCCTTTCCTTTTTTTGAAATCCATAGTCTTCCATTTGCAGCGTCACCACATATTTGGCAATAATTGCCCCCTGAATATTTAGGACAACTGAACTTAGTAGATTTCTTGAAAACACCAACGTACCTTAGTCATCATTTTCCTTTGGCGGTGACTTAATGGACGACTGCAAACTACTGAATGATGCTCCATTTAGTGTTCAGAACCTGCTGAAAATATTCCTTAACATCACTTATATTAATAACTAACACTGTTGCTCTCCATTTATCATATTTAGTGTCGAGTCAATGAGTATCATCTTACTCATTTTTTCAGACGCTATCCATCTGAACGACAGTGACGAATTGACCGTGAGGCTCAGCGTTTGCTTCTTTTATACCTGAATTCAGAGGTGATATACATTTATTTTTTCCATGTTTTAAAGTTGCAGATAATGCAATGCATGTTATATATTAACAGCAGCTCAAAAAGCCTTCTCCCAGTTGTGTAAGAACTTAACATATTGAAGTGTGCAGTTATCTCATGTCCTATTCCATCTCAGTGCAGGCAGCAAGTAAAGTATTACTGCTGATAGTTGTGGTGTTAGTAGAAGAACGTAGCGTTACACACCATATCTAACTCATTTTTTTCTTTTTCTCATGTAGGTGACACGAAGACATCATAGCCAACTGATGTGAAATGATGCTTTTTAACAGAACCTACTATTTGAGTGGCAGTGACAGCAAATGCATCAGTATGGGAATGATGTCAGATCGTAAGTTCTACTCAATGGTGACTTTCAGAAATATCTGATATAGTAATATATATCATATTATCCCTGGATGAGTGGATTTTTCTATGTGATGCATCAATGCAAGTTACTGCCATGTTCCATAGAGTTGCTCAAATACCCTCAGTGACACTACGTAATCATATGATTTCCACAGCGAATCTCTTATGAACGATTAAAATTTTGAATTACAGAGAATGTGCTCATCTACAGAAGCAAATGTTTAAAAAATTAACATATGCCAGTTATGCAATCTAGCATACTCTAGACATGTGGCTAAGATGGCAGCCATATGTGGACAAATTCTATGAGAAAGTATGGACCAATTTGACAGAATTAGTGTGACAAGTTTTTCATCCATCAGAAGAAATTATTGCTCAACTCTGTGACGCAATACATGCAAATATTTACGAACAAACCACGCCTGATGGGACACTGAATTATGTTGTAATATGCATGTACATATTTCCAGCCATGAAATATATCCCAGAATTTATAAATAAAATAAAAGTTTAAGGGGTACATCTATGTGCTGTTTTCTTCTCTATAAAATCCCCAACATAATAATGTAGCCATATAGTCATGACCATGGCTGAGTGAACGAAACACCTCCATCACAAGAACTTTGCAGTAACTGACTGGTCCTCCAATGTTACTGAAAACCAGAAGAGGAGGGAGAAGAAGGAGAACAATGGATCACTCCCTCTTGATAACATACAAGGAATAATTGTTGGTCCATGGGACTGTAGCAAGATGAATATTACTTTGTCATTGCTAACACATCCTGCTGGGACTCGCTTTGAGCATATGTATATAGTTTCAAAAACATCGTTTCACTCCAAATAACAGCAATTATAGGAGATACTGTATGAAACTCATGGTGTAACCTATACAACATTCAGGAAAAGGAGTGTTACTAAAAGAGTAAAGCCAAACGGAATGTTTGTTTTTGACAAAACTGTGAAAAACCAGGATCATCATATAGCACCTGCCATCTTTTATTTGAGTCACAATATTCCAGGATTTCAAAGAAGTTGGTAAAGAATAATGCAAACCTTGTTCAAACAAGACACATTTATGAGGCACATGTAAGATATGACATGGCATTTATCGAATTTATAGCCATATGCAGAGACTGCTGGAATCACATAAAGTACAGGTTTGTAATTCTTGATAAAAGAAGAAAAGATAGCGTACCAATACTGCACTATGTTGCCATATTGCCTTCTATGGACAGTTTCACATTTATGTCAGGCACTTATCTCAAGAATATGATGCACATACCGAACATTCAGTTATATGTTGACACAAAAATGGAAGCAATCAACAAAATTCTCAGCACTAGATTAATGGAACTGGGTAGCTTTATGAAGAATATATCTATGAAAGTTGAGTTGTGCGAATCCCTGAGGGACTACATAAACGAAAAATACATGGAGCTGAGGTAGAAGAGTTGAAAAAACAACAAATCATCACCACTAGTAGTCAAGTGTACATAAATTATATTTAATATTGCAAATTCTGATTAATATGCAGCATCATTTGGACAAAATGCAAAGTACAAAAGAGTGTTCGATAGAGAATACTGTCACTAAAATTAGGACAGTTGGAATGAGATTATTCTCCCTCATAAATGTTTAAGCCTCTGACTGTAAGTGATCCCACACACAATAAATGAAGACAGAAGAGGAGGAGGAGAAGGAGGAGGAGGAAGAGGAGGAGGAGGAGGAGGAGGAGAAGAAGAAGATACTATTAGCAATTTTACTAACTATCACAGTTGTAGTCAGATAGACAGAACATATAGGTCAAGCAGGGATTGACTACACATAATGAGTAAGCTACTTATAAGTTCATCAAGCAGGCAGTAAAGGTTGCGGATAGAGAATTAGAAAAAATACCTCGTTTAAAGGATCTAATATTCAAAACTCAACAAGCATATTGTGAAAAACGTATGCTGTAATATTACATATGACCAACATATGTACGAAAGGCAGATGGAAGAATAAAAAAGTCAAAATAGTAACAAACACGAAAACATTATTGGGCCTTTGTTAGATGATCTATGTAGTGCCAGAAAAGTTATTGACATTCAACATAAACATATACAATCTATCTTTGCAGTGTATATGTTGTGACAATCCAATGAAGTAACAGGATAGTTATGACTGCTAATGACACTAACTGCTGCAGGGAACGTGGCTCACATGAACGAAATCTTATCAATCATTTTAGTACTTTGAGAAAAATGCATTACTGAATAATAACTGTGGAGATGGTACTTCAAGAACTCTGTAAACCTGAACAAATTCTCACCCAGAGGCATTATAATTTGAGATTTGGATGTACTATGGCAGGCAGATCTTGTGGATATGAGACAATATTAACAAGCAAATAAAGGTTTCAATATATTTTAATGGTCAATGGTATATACTCAAAATTTGCCTTGGCCATCCATACCTGTGAAAGCAAAACCTGCAAATGATGTAGGATGGGTGTCTGAACAATTGTTGCAGATGGGAAAAAATCAATGTCCTATAAACTTCCAAACTGATCACAGTGGCGAATTTTTATAATAACTGTTTCAGGAAGGAAACACATTGGAATGGAGTGCACCTCAACTTGGCCACTCCCACGTGAAGGCAGCTGTCATGAAATGTTTGAACAGAACAATAACAGTCCGTATGTGGATGCATTTTTATCTTTGCAGTTTATAAAAATGGATGCATATTTTGCCCCAACACTTTGACAGTATGACCAGACTGAACATGGAATGGTAAAAATGAAACTAAGGTGTTCGTAATAATGAGGTGCTAAATATGATATGAACTATATCAAAATGATAGATCCACATAAGCAGAAATTTAGTGTAGGCATAACTTTATTGTTGGCAATTTATAATGAATATAAACATACAAGAGCACATTTTTTAGAAATCCTATCTACTGAACCAGTCAACAGATATATTTATAGTTCCCAAAGTGCACCAAACATGCCCAGAAACCTACATCTTTAAAGATCACAGTGGTAGAGAATTAGATGTTTTTCTCACAGAGCATGTCATAAGAAGATGGCAGAGTAAGATGTTGGTTAAATGGCTTTGCATCCCTGCACCACACAACAGCTGAGAGGATGCTAAAGATGTAGTATACAATAAGGCACACAAACCCTTCAACCATGCATTAATACGAAATACATGGGAGGATGTGAATGTCATGTGGTAAAAGCAGAAAGACAAGCTACCAGCCGAGTTACACATCCTTTCATCTGCCTATCACAAGCTGGGAACAAAACTGGAGAAGCAACATAGTATTCGGAGTTAAAGACATTAATCTTCCAGATGGGGCATGCAAAGAACAGAACATTGCATGTGTAGCAAATAAATGGCACAACATCATACAGCAAATCGAATTTTAATTGAAAAATCCTAACAGTTACATGAAGTAGGGGACATCAGCATGGGATAATGTATTGTGGCATTCATAAATGATAAAGCAATGTATGCCAAAGTGAAATAGGATGCTAGGATAAATTTCCAAGAACGCATGAGCGCCAAGTATCATCCAGTAAAGAAGCGAAGTGGCAAATTTGTAGGACAACAAATATCTGTTCTTGCATACCTACCAAGTTCCTTTAACGTTCAACAAACAATGCTAACTACCAAAGCCAACATTTGTATGTGCTGAAACACACACATACCTCGATTGCTGACTTAAGATTTCTTAAATACAGCTTTATGCTTACTGATTCTGATCAAAAAGCGATAATGACGTCCATTCATATTTTATCATATGTTAACAACATGGAATACAGTCCAGATACGCTTGCCACATAAATCTTATAGGTTTAGAGAATGTATACAAAAGTTTGCCAGTCAAAGTCGTAATGCATTCTGTGTTATTAACATATGAAAAACTGCAAATGGATATCATCATTGTTAGGTGGTCATGTAGTCATATTTTATGCCTGTTACATAAATATTGTACTTTTAGAGTACTTATATGAAGCTATACCAGCCACAGTCCGACTGCATTCTGTGTTATTAACGCAAGAGGAATTAGAAATGGATGTAACCATTGATAAGTGGTCATCGAGTGATTTTTATTTATTTATTTTTTGTAAGTACCAGTAGGCATACAGCTTACTTAAGACATCTAAAATCGTAAGCAATCTGTGTGTGTCTATGCTTTACTATAAATAGAAAGGTAGGATTTACTAGTTAGCATTGTGTATTAGATGCTACAGAAACTTGATAGGGTGTGCAAGAATACGTTATTAGTATCCTATCAGTTTGCCAATTATACTATCTATCCTGCCAGACTGCCAGCCTATACTATCAGTTACCAGGTTTGACACCCCTGGACTAACATTTTCTGCCATTTTGGGAACGAAATTGAAAAGCAATGTCATTCCTTGCAATGATTATGTTGGCGTCTTGGACTTTATGGGACAAATTCTCTGTCACTTTGCAGAATATGCCATCTTGTCATTAATTTACGAGTATATACACTGTATTGTCAAAGTCTCTTACGTTAGAGACTCACATACTATACTGCCTCACGAAACTACACAACTACACTATGAATCTACAGCACTGAATTTTATCTCTATCAAGCAAATTGATCGAGAAATACTTTACAAAAAAGTACCTACTTCTAATAAGTTTAATCAGAACACTCGTACACCGTGTCCGATAATCTAGTACATTCTGTTTATGTTCTAATCCAGCAGGTTCTATGTCGCTGATAATCTGTATCTGCACCATCACTTAAAATCTAAACTCGCTTACACATCTACGACATTGACAGCTCTCCATCATCAACAAGCAAGTCTTGCTAATCGAAATTATTATATTTACTATAAAAACAGTCCTGATCACAATTTATTTATTATGGTGACCGGTTTCGACCACTACTGTAGTGATTCTCCAGCAGAAGGAGGTTCTTCAGTGGTCGAATCCGGCCGCCATAATAAATAAATTGTGATCAAGACTGTTTTTCATAGTAAATATTTGTAACACATTGATCACTGTTCACTCCCACAATGTATTCAAAAGTAATGAAATTATTATAGCTTCAAACATTTTAAACACCTGATGGAACAGTAGTTAGACGCTGATATTTATCTACATACTCCACAAATAATATCACATACGGTTAATATTTTCTCACTCCAAAATTATGAGTTCAGCAAGGCAGTCTCAACGATCCACTCTGGTCTCCACAGAGTCTTATTTGTTTATTCAATCTAAAATTCTACACTCCTGGAAATTGAAATAAGAACACCGTGAATTCATTGTCCCAGGAAGGGGAAACTTTATTGACACATTCCTGGGGTCAGATACATCACATGATCACACTGACAGAACCACAGGCACATAGACACAGGCAACAGAGCATGCACAATGTCGGCACTAGTACAGTGTATATCCACCTTTCGCAGCAATGCAGGCTGCTACTCTCCCATGGAGACGATCGTAGAGATGCTGGATGTAGTCCTGTGGAACGGCTTGCCATGCCATTTCCACCTGGCGCCTCAGTTGGACCGGCGTTCGTGCTGGACGTGCATACTGCGTGAGACGACGCTTCATCCAGTCCCAAACATGCTCAATGGGGGACAGATCCGGAGATCTTGCTGGCCAGGGTAGTTGACTTACACCTTCTAGAGCACGTTGGGTGGCACGGGATACATGCGGACGTGCATTGTCCTGTTGGAACAGCAAGTTCCCTTGCCGGTCTAGGAATGGTAGAACGATGGGTTCGATGACGGTTTGGATGTACCGTGCACTATTCGGTGTCCCCTCGACGATTACCAGAGGTGTACGGCCAGTGTAGGAGATCGCTCCCCACACCATGATGCTGGGTGTTGGCCCTGTGTGCCTCGGTCGTATGCAGTCCTGATTGTGGTGCTCACCTGCACGGCGCCAAACACGCATACGACCATCATTGGCACCAAGGCAGAAGCGACTCTCATCGCTGAAGACGACACCTCTCCATTCGTCCCTCCATTCACGCCTATCGCGACACCACTGGAGGTGGGCTTCACGATGTTCGGGCGTGAGCGGAAGACGACCTAACGGTGTGCGGGACCGTAGCCCAGCTTCATGGAGACGGTTGCGAATGGTCCTCGCCGATACCCCAGGAGCAACAGTGTCCCTAATTTGCTGGGAAGTGGCGGTGCGGTGCCCTACAGCACTGCGTAGGATCCTATGGTCTTGGCGTGCATCTGTGCGTCGCTGCGGTCCGGCCCCAGGTCGACGGGCACGTGCACCTTCCGCCGACCACTGGCGACAACATCGATGTACTGTGGAGACCTCACGCCCCACGTGTTGAGCAATTCGGCGGTACGTCCACCCGGCCTCCCACATGCCGACTATACGCCCTCGCTCAAAGTCCGTCATCTGCACATACGGTTCACGTCCACGCTGTCGCGGCATGCTACCAGTGTTAAAGACTGCGATGGAGCTCCGTATGCCACGGCAAACTGGCTGACACGGTGCACAAATGCTGCGCAGCTAGCGCCATTCGACGGCCAACACCGCGGTTCCTGGTGTGTCCGCTATGCCGTGCGTGTGATCATTGCTTGTACAGCCCTCTCGCAGTGTCCGGAGCAAGTATGGTGGGTCTGACACACCGGTGTCAATGTGTTCGTTTCCATTTCCAGGAGTGTATGTGGCGTGTCTCTGATATTCAGTCTCTCGTTTATTTGATCCAAATAATTTCTAATTGCATCGCTGAACAGATACAAGCCGCATTTTTTTCCCAGATAGCCTTTTGTCTACTAGGGCATGCCACCTTATTACTTAATGCAGGCCATAGTGCTCCAAACAGACCTCTTATCCAGTCCCCGTGGCCACCACTATGTAGGAAAAGTGTTCTATGCATTTATAAATGTAAATATCGCGTGACTAGGGCCTCCAGTCGGGTAGATCCTTCGCCGGGTGCTAGTCTTTCGATCTGACGCCACTTCGGCTTCTTGAGCGTCGATCGGGATGAAATGATGATGATTAGGACAACACCCAAATCTCCTACCCATCCGGGAATCGAAGCTGTGCCCTTAGGATTGACATTCTGTCGCGTTGACCACACAGCTACTGGGGGCGGACTGCTATACCGTTGAACTCACGGGCACTGTTTTCCATGCAGCACCACAGGGAGGTGGAACTGCATGGAGTTCATTTGTCTACACTATGTTGTTATCTTTTATTTATTACACTTATATTTAAAGAAAAACATATTTCAACAAATTAAATATACCAAATCACCACAGGGTACTCATACTTTCGGAATAATACCGACCACTACTTCGTTTGTGTAGCCTGTTGTATAACTAATTTATAAATGCTGGTTTTGCGTGTACAACCACTGAAATGCTTTTTCTCGTCACGACGAGCTGTTTAAAACATCGTTATTCGTGATGGCTTCTTGACTGTTTCTAGCCTGCACTGGAAATGTGATGTCTCTATGTACGTAATATAATGTTTCTTCTTACATCCATATCCAAATAATGATGTTGAAACTTATGTACTTCATATCCCCGACGCTTTTTACCAGGAGCACAAAGGTGTCATACCTGTGGAAATTATGCCTTTTCGACTTTTTGTAACAGACCTTAGAGTTATGTTAGCAGATGCAGCAAGTACATGACCTTGTTTTCGTTTCCTGCCTTCCTTCCAGATCACATGATTTTATCATATTCCTTACTTTCTTATTCACTTCCCTTGCAATGAATCGTCTGTCCCCTCTTAGATCTGAAAACTTTGTGGAGGCAGAGGATATAATTCCAGTGGTTAATGGCTCACCAGTTTTTGAACTGTGCAGTGTTCTTGAAAAAGGAATAAACAAAACAAAAAATTGTACAGATACACTATGTGATCCAAAGTATCTCGACACCTGGCTGAAAATGACTTATAAGTTCGTGGCACTCTCTATCGGTAATCCTGGAATTCAACATGGTGTTGACCCACCCTTAGCCTTGATGACAGCTTCCACAGTCGCAGGCATACGTTCAGACAGGTGCTGGAAGGTTTCTTGGGGAGTGGCAGCCCATTGTTCACGGAGTGCGGCACTGAGGAGAGGTAACAATGTTAGTCGGGGAGGCCTGGCATGAAGTCGGCGTTCCCAAACATGCCAAAGGTGTTCTGTAGGATTCAGTTCAGGTCTCTGTGCAGGCCAGTCCATTACAGGGATGTTATTGTCGTGTAACCACTCAACCAAAGGGCATGCATTATGAACAGGTGCTCGATCGTGTTGAAAGATGCAATCGCCATCCCCAAATTGCTCTTCAGCAGTGGGAAGCAAGAAGGTGCTTAACACATCAATGTAAATCTGTGCTGTGATAGTGCCACGTAAAACAACAAGAGTTGCAAGCCCCTGATGAAAAACATAACCACACCATAACACCACCGCCTCCGAATTTTACTGTTGGCATTACACACGCTGGCAGATGACGTTGACAGGGTATTCTCCATTCCCACATCCTGCCATCGGATCGCCATATTGTGTACCATGATTCGTCACTCCTCACAACGCTATTCCACTGTACAACCATCCAATGTTTACGCTCCTCACACCAAGCGAGGCGTCATTTGGAATTTACCGTCGTGATATGTGGCTTATGCGCAGCGTCTCGACCATGAAATCCGAGTTTTCTCACTTCCCATCTAACTGTTATAGTACTTGCAGTGGAACCTGACGCCCACAGCTTGGATTTCCTGTGTGATCATCTGTATAGATGTCTGCCTATCACACATTACGACCTTCTTCAACTGTTTGTCAGTCAACAGATGAGGTCAGTCTGTAAGCTATTGTGCTGTACCTGTCCCTAAATGTTTCCACTTCACTATCACATCAGAAACAGTGGACCTATGGATGTTTAGGAGTGTGGAAATATCACGTGCAGACGTACGACACAAGTGACACCCAGTCATCTGACCACATTCGAAGTCCATGAGTTCCGTGCAGCACCCATTCTGCTCCCTCATGACTGCTGATATGGAGTACCTGGCGGTAGGTGGCAGCACAATGCACCTAATATGAAAAACGTATTTTTTCGAGGGTGTCCCGATACTATTGACCACATAGTGTATATGTAACTGAAAGCTAATATGTACTAACGAAGAGATGGAGCGCTTAAACAGCGAAAAACGAACCACTACTCAGTGACAATAAAATTGGTTATCTGTAAGGCTGATTTCTCAGATGGGCAATACTCACACAGCCCATATGTACTATGCCGAAGTGAGCATATGAAGGGACTGACTTGCTTGTCACTGCCTCACCTTTCCTGCAGTGCTCGTGTGAAGCACAGTGCGGGAAACTGTGCCACAACCACAAATCCATGTGACCTGGCACAGACGCACCATGTGTCCCAGTCGCGTTGCATCGGAATTTGCGATGTCCCATTTGAACTTGTGAAGGTACAAAAAAGCGCGCTGAACTGCACCACGTCACACGTGCTATAGTAGTGAGACAAGGTTCATGCCACCCTATCCACCATTGTTGCCAAATTTATTCAAGATGGCGGCGATGACGTCATACAAGATGGCAGAATGTCGACATGTCAACAGCGCATGACGTCATCCAAGATGGCGGGTTTTGGTGGGAAAACATGCCAATCGTGCTATGTCTACTAACCTAACCCTCGAGAAATATGGCGGGAAGTTTGAATTTTGGCGCCAAAATAGGTCAATTGGGCTATGTCCACAAACCTAACCCTCCAGAAGGAAAAATGGGGGGGAAGTTTGAATTCCAACAGGATAATGGTGGGCTCCTCATTATTATTTATTATCATTTATTATTATTTATGTTCATTTATTATTATTATTCATTATTATTGATTATCATTTATTATCATACATTACCATTCATTATCATTTATTATCAGTTCTTATTATTTATTATTATTGGCCTACCTCCACTAGAAAATTCCCTCCAAATTCTAATTCCAAATCGATGATGGCTGCAAAACCATTTCCTTTATTATTATTCATTATTTTTCATTATCATTCATCATTTATTATTATTTTTCATTATTGGCCTACCTCCACTAACATAGAAAATCCAGCCATGTTCAAATTCACACGCCATAATCTCTGGAAAACCGTACTTCTATTTATTCTTATTATCATTTACTATTAATTATTAGGATTTATTATCATTTATTATTATTTATTGAAGATGGTCGATTTTTGTGGCAAGAAAGCCGATACCCTTACATCCATAACAAAAAATCTGACACAAATTCAAATTCAAACACGATAATCAGTCACACCTATGAAAAAAAAGAAACCAGTTGGGTCATATGGACTAACATAAGTGCACCTCATCCTACGAAGTTTGAATTTTTCGCTGCCACTTATTGTTTCACTCCTAAGCTATGGAAATCGCGTCAAATAATAATAAAGTGCACTTTTACTAACGTAAGTCACCTCCTGTGAATTCGTGGGAAAAGGACTGAAGTCTTTATTTCAAACAGTACCGTCATCACTTGTTCTCCAACACAGTTAGTACACATCCCAGAGATCGCACTCCAGCCGCCACGAGGTCCCCAGCCAACTGAAATAGTTCATGTGGTCGCCGCCGGTCGCGCCACCGGCAAGCGAGCGCTCGGCTCACGTGACGGCCGTCGGAAGCGTCAGCGCCCGCTGCCGGTCCAGCGGCCGCTCACGTCACAGCCTGCTGCCGCCGACGCGCTTCGCAGGCCCGCGTTGCTCCAGCGATGAAAACGTGTTTTCGTGGACAGTGGTGTCCGCTCCCACCGACCAGTTGGCGCCGAAGCTGTTCGCTGGACAGGTTGGAACCTGCCGACTTCGTAACGGTAGGTCGGTTGATCCAGCACCTGTGCTCTGCCGGACATTTGGCGGCAAAGTTTGCTCGAGAGTGGAATGCGCCATCACGCCACAACAGGCTGCCCAGCACATGTGCTCGCCACGACCTCCCTCGCTAATTTATCACCCCACTCTCATTATTCAATCCACATTCTGCAGTCACCTAATCCAAGATCGTCGCGAAAACACACGCCCGTACACACGAGCCGTGGCGCGTGCCTATATTAGTTCTCTGCAAGTGAAAGTACCAATGTTCACTTGACTACTTCATTAAATTGATCTGATGCGGAAAAGTGCCATGTCCACCTAGACTTGGAATCAATTTTCTCCACTGTCACGCCCACCTGGACTTTGGAATGAAATAGTTAAAGTCCCTACCTACCACCACGTCCCTTACCGACCCATGTTCGTTGGCTAACATGTACTAATGTGTACTGCCGTTTACTAACGTGTACTAACCTACATTATCGTATATCACATTTTTTCTATACAAATAAGCCAAGTTCTTATATTCAGTTCGTGTTTCGCTACCATCACAAGAAAATTGTGGCAAAAGAAGCCACTAACCTAAGTCTCCTGCGATGATTTAAAATCGTCGGTTTTGCCTCTCTCTCACACACCACGAGCGAGAGACCGCCCACGGCACAGCCTCGACCTTTATACTCACGTTGGACAAATTCCTCTGTAAATATTCTAGCTAAACTATAGCATTGGAACAAGGCCAGTGCCATTCCATTGCCCGTACCATTCCAAATTACCGTTATCCATGATGGCGGCCATGACGTCAGAGAGACACACTCCCCCCTCCCCCCCCGCCTACATACACGCGCTAGGCATAGCCTTTCTTAAATGTTTTCATAACACCGCCACCATTCCAAAGCACTGTTATTCAACAACAATAAGGTCGCACCCAGTGTATCCACCATGTGGTGCATGTCTACTTCCTATTGTCTTGACCCGGTGCGAGAGAGAGAGAGAGAGATAGCGTCATATCTCTATGTCACACCCCCGCGCCTACGTACACGCGCTAGTCAGGACCTATATAAATCAGTGCACGGCCCACCTCACTCTCAAACTGCTCGCATACTTCGTTCGTCCAGTACTTGTCACGTCTTCGTAATTAAACGTGCAAAAATGAAGCGTTCACGATCCGCCAGTGGCAGCAGCAGCAAACGTGCTCATGTGGACCAAGTTCCCTCGTGGTTCTCGTCTGCTGTCCCGCTCGTCAGCTGGCCAGTCACCGCCACAAAGTGTAAATGCTCTCGTTAAGGATACGATATTTTATACATGATTACTTATTGCCTAAACCACTTCCTCTTACGTCATCACGTACAATACATTACAATTATGTTACAGAAAGACATTTCTTAAACAAAATTTTCAAAACCAAATTATAAAAACAAACATGATGGCCTTTTCCTGTGGATAAAATAAACGTTTATTAATTTAGTCATCCCATCACCACATGGTCTCTAACTACTAATTTCTCTATTTTTACTTTCTACAGTTGACATCAACATGCTACTACTACATACCGTGACCTTTTATAGTAAACTCCTTTCCCTGGCGTCGCTCAGTTGCTGCTATTATCTGTGAACAATTAAAACCATTTGTTGCACATTATTGTAGGTTACTGTAACTCTGATGTTGTGCTTGTTCGACTGGTTATGGCATTGGTCTTCCGCTCCTAGCCTGCTTCTGTCTGTAACGGTAGGCTCAATTCAACGTCATGCTTATCTGTTGAACAAAACAAGAGTTAGGTTTGCACGTTACAGTAAGTAAAAATCAGTGATAGTAGTCAAGGTTCATGGCTGGACTTCAGAGCATCTACCTTTTGTGGTGAACTTCATTATCTTCCTTTACGCTGAATGGCGTGTTGTTTTAGCGTCTCCGCTTAACTCAAATGGTTAGGCCCAGACTCGGCTAGCGTCGCTAATACGTCTCTACAACACTCCTACGGCGCAAATCATCAATAAGGTCTGTCGATCACGCTATTGCGTGCGACCAGCCAACTAATTTACGTCTTCCTATGCGGCTCAAAACTCGCCTTTTCACACAACATCCTCATCGCTCCCATTACGAATTATCCATGTTTGGTGCGTCCCTATCGCCCAACTGCGATTGACTGGCCACCGGATAATCGTTTTGACTCACACTAGCAACACGATTGAGAAAACAGGTGCGTCTCGAACACTACCGTGTCGCACAGACCACCTCATAATTATCACCCGAAACACCCACTATCGCCACACGCTAATAACGCAACGGGTGGGTCCTGAATACTACCGCGCCGGACATCACACCCTGCACTCGTCTCAAGAAACGCAACACATTCGGTGGGTCGCAATGTCCACCTACCACATCACAACACGCTCAACACACCCCAAATCCATCCACCACAGATCCAGATTTTGTCCTGAAAGTTCTCCTGTCCAATAGCCTTGCCATAAAATGTTGTATAGGAAGTTATCTACATAATATAACCCCTCCTATAATGAATCTAATACCTCTAAATATTGTATGTGTCACAGCTGAAACAAATTTCCTATACTAAGCGACCCAGTGGTCCCCATACAACAAAATGTAACATCAAACACATAATATACACACAATCCTTACCAAAATAACACAAGCACATGAAAAATAGCAAAATAAATACACACAACATAAAACAAATAATCACAAAACACAAATAAAACACTGCCGATGCTAATACAAATAAACATCGCCAGCAAATCACAAAAATCTAATCTAATTATACACTACTTTGTTCCCGGCCACGTTCTTCCGCTGCCGAGTGTGCCACCCTAGTCATTCTTGTGTGTTTTGCGCAGTTTGCGTACGGCCAGGTTTCGCCGGACGTATTTCGATTATTTATGCAGGTTCGGGATTGCGGTCTTCACTCGCTCTCCAGTTCTGCACTGGTTGATCCCTTCCATTTTGATTGGCTGGGTTCCAGTTATTATTACCCTGGTTCCTCCTACGTTCCTGTGGCGGAAAATTTTCTCGTCTATTATCGCGCCACTGTGGGTTGTTTCCCCTATTGTTACCGTTACCGGCATAGTTATTCCTCATCTGGTTTCTGTTTCTCTCTATATTCGCGTCTTGGCCTTCCTCGTGCTGTTTCCTTTGCTTCTTCTTTTCACGCGCCTGCTGCTCGTTATAGGCAAACTCCAGTTCCCTAAGAACGCCCTTAAACGCTTCTACCTCATTTCCGCATCTGCCAGCTAACGTCTGCTGATATGTAAGTGGCAACTTCATATAGCATACGCGTATAATCTCCCCAGGGCTGCACGGTTCGTCCAGATACTGATTCTTTTTCAGCATTGTAATTTTTCCTCCTATCTATGTAATTCTGTAGTTATGTAGTTCTCAATTCGTTCGAGCAATCAATCATTCATAATAGGAAACACAATCATAACTCAGTCACTCAAATTGATTAAAAAATTTTACTTGTTAGAATGAAATCAGGTGATGATTCTTCTTCTCTGCAGGCTCGTGCTTTGCGGCAATCTGCTAATGTGTACAAATAAAATGCCCCGTAATTTTGGGAGCGTTGTATAATCAGTCGGAAAATCTCAGATCAAGCGGATATTTGGCTTTGATGGAGTTTAACCTCCGGAAGAAGTAATGGAGCTCTTGGATTATTAAATGCAGGTTCGTATCCAGTCTTTCGGAAGTCCCCTTCTGATTACCAACTACGCAATATATCGATGAATATCATTAATTCTCAAATGTCAAATACACACATTTTTGTTGTTGTTGTTGTGGTCTTCAGTCCTGAGACTGGTTTGATGCAGCTCTCCATGCTACTCTATCCTGTGCAAGCTTCTTCATCTCCCAGTACCTACTGCAACCTACATCCTTCTGAATCTGCTTAGTGTATTCGTCTCTTGGTATCCCTCTACGATTTTTACCCTCCACGCTGCCCTCCAATACGAAATTGGTGATCTCTTGATGCCTCAGAACATGTCCTACCAACCGATCCCTTCTTCTGGTCAAGTTGTGCCACAAACTTCTCTTCTCTCCAATCCGATTCAATACTTCCTCATTAGTTATGTGATCTACCCATGTGATCTTCTGTAGCATCACATTTCGAAAGCTTCTATTCTCTTCTTGTCAAAACTATTTCTCAACCATGATTCACTTCCATACATGGCTACACTCCATACAAATACTTTCAGAAATGACTTCCTGACACTTAAATCTATACTCGATGTTAACAAATTTCTCTTCTTCAGAAACGCTTTCCTTGCCATTGCCAGTCTACATTTTATACCTTCTCTACTTCGACCATCATCAGTAATTTTGCTCCCCAAATAGCAAAACTCCTTTATTACTTTAAGTGTCTCATTTCCTAATCTAATTCCCTCAGCATCACCCAACTTAATTCGACTACATTCCATCATTATCTTTCTGCTTTTGTTGATGTTTATCTTATACCCTCCTTTCAAGACACTGTCCATTCCATTCAACTGCTCTTCCAAGTCCTTTGCTGTCTCTGACAGAATTACGATGTCATCGGCGAACCTCAAAGTTTTTATTTCTTCTCCATGGATTTTAATACCTACTCCGAATTTTTCTTTTGTTTCCTTCACTGCTTGCTCAATATACAGATTGAATAACATTGGGGAGAGACTACAACCCTCTCTCACTCCCTTCCCAACCACTGCTTCCCTTTCATGTCCCACGACTCTTATAACTGCCATCTGGTTTCTGTACAAATTGTAAATAGCCTTTCGCTCCCTGTATTTTACCCTTGCCATCTTTAGAATTTGAAAGAGAGTATTCCAGTCAACATTGTCAAAAGCTTTCTCTAAGTCTACAAATGCTAGAAACGTAGGTTTGCCCTTCCTTAATCTAGCTTCTAAGATATGTCGTAGGGTCAGTATTGCCTCACGTGTTCCAACATTTCTACGGAATCCAAACTGATCTTCCCCGAGGGCGGCTTCTATTAGTTTTTCCATTCGTCTGTAAAGAATTCGCGTTAGTATTTTGCAGCTGTGACTTATTAAACTGATATTACGTGCTTTCTTTGGTATTGGAATTATTATATTCTTCTCGAAGTCTGAGTGTATTTCGCCTGTCTCATACATCTTGCTCACCAGATGGTAGAGTTTTGTCAGGACTGGCTCTCCCAAGGCCGTCAGTAGTTCCAATGGAATGTTGTCTACTCCAGGGGCCTTGTTTCTACTCAGGTCTTTCAGTGCTCTGTCAAACTCTTCACGCAGTATCGTACCTCCCATTTCATCTTCATCTACATCCTCTTCCATTTCCATAATATTGTCCTCAAGTACATCGCCGTTGTATAGATCCTCTATATACTCCTTCCACCTTTCTGCTTTCCCTTCTTTGCTTAGAACTGGGTTTCCATCTGAGCTCTTAATATTCATACAAGTGGTCCTCTTTTCTCCAAAGGTCTCTTTAATTTTCCTGTAGGCTGTATCTATCTTACCCCTAGTGAGATAAGCCTCTACATCCTTACATTTGTCCTCTAGCCATCCCTGCTTAGCCATTTTGCACTTCCTGTCGATCTCATTTTTGAGACATTTGTATTCCTTTTTGCCTGCTTCATTTACTGCATTTTTATATTTTCTCCTTTCATCAATTAAATTCAATATTTCTTCTGTTACCCAAGGATTTCTACTAGCCCTCGTCTTTTTACCTACTTGATCCTCTGCTGCCTTCACAATTTCGTTCCTCAAAGCTACCCATTCTTCTTCTACTGTATTTCTTTCCCCCATTCCTGTCAGTTGTTCCCTCATGCTCTCCCTGAAACTCTGTACAACCTCTGGTTCTTTTAGTTTATCCAGGTCCCATCTCCTTAAATTCCCACCTTTTTGTATGAAGGAGCAATACATATATATATATATCCCTTTTAATCGTACAATTTCGTATCAGTTATCTTTTGTCATAAATCTCAATTTTCAGATTACAATTCTTCAAACAATGCTCAGGCTAATCGGCACGAAGATAATCTCGGATGCTTTTTTTTCTAACAATCACCACCCGAGAGATTACTACAGAGATTTTTTTATTTTTTTTATTTTTTTTATTTTTATTTTATTTTATTTTTTTTTTTTTTTTTTTTGGTCATCAGTCTACTGACTGGTTTGATGCGGCCCGCCACGAATTCCTTTCCTGTGCTAACCTCTTCATCTCAGAGTAGCACTTGCAACCTACGTCCTCAATTATTTGCTTGACGTATTCCAATCTCTGTCTTCCTCTACAGTTTTTGCCCTCTACAGCTCCTTCTAGTACCATGGAAGTCATTCCCTCATGTCTTAGCATATATCCTATCATCCTGTCCCTTCTCCTTATCAGTGTTTTCCACATATTCCTTTCCTCTCCTATTCTGCGTAGAACCGCCTCATTCCTTACCTTATCAGTCCACCTAATTTTCAACATTCGTCTATAGCACCACATCTCAAATGCTTCATCCTCAGAAATTTCTTCCTCAAATTAAGGCCGGTATTTGATATTAGTAGACTTCTCTTGGCCAGAAATGCCTTTTTTGCCATAGCGAGTCTGCTTTTGATGTCCGCCTTGCTCCGTCCGTCATTGGTTATTTTACTGCCTAGGTAGCAGAATTCCTTAACTTCATTGACTTCGTGACCATCAGTCTTGATGTTAAGTTTCTCGCTGTTCTCATTTCTACTACTTCTCATTACCTTTGTCTTTCTCCGATTTACTCTCAAACCATACTGTGTACTCATTAGACTGTTCATTCCGTTCAGCAGATCATTTAATTCTTCTTCACTTTCACTAAGGATAGCAATGTCATCAGCGAATCGTATCATTGATATCCTTTCACCTTGTATTTTAATTCCACTCCTGAACCTTTCTTTTATTTCCATCATTGCTTCCTCGGTGTACAGATTGAAGAGCAGGGGCGAAATGCTACAGCCTTGTCTTACTCCCTTCTTAATACGAGCACTTCGTTCTTGATCGTCCACTCTTATTATTCCCTCTTGGTTGTTGTACATATTGTATATGACCCGCCTCTCCCTATAGCTTACCCCTACTTTTTTCAGAATCTTGAACAGCTTGCACCATTTTATATTGTTGAACGCTTTTTCCAGGTCGACAAATCCTATGAACGTGTCTTGATTTTTCTTTAGCCTTGCTTCCATTATTAGCCGTAACGTCAGAATTGCCTCTCTCGTGCCTGTACTTTTCCTAAAGCCAAACTGATCGTCACCTAGCGCATTCTCAATTTTCTTTTCCATTCTTCTGTATATTATTCTTGTAAGCAGCTTCGATGCATGAGCTGTTAAGCTGATTGTGCGATAATTCTCGCACTTGTCAGCTCTTGCCGTCTTCGCAATTGTGTGGATGATGCTTTTCCGGAAGTCAGATGGTATGTCGCCAGACTCATATATTCTACACACCAACGTGAATAGTCGTTTTGTTGCCACTTCCCCTAATGATTTTAGAAATTCTGATGGAATGTTATCTATCCCTTCTGCCTTATTTGACCGTAAGTCCTCCAAAGCTCTTTTAAATTCCGATTCTAATACTGGATCCCCTATCTCTTCTAAATCGACTCCTGTTTCTTCTTCTATCACATCAGACAAATCTTCACCCTCATAGAGGCTTTCAATGTATTCTTTCCACCTATCTGCTCTCTCCTCTGCATTTAACAGTGGAATTCCCGTTGCACTCTTAATGTTACCAACATTGCTTTTAATGTCACCAAAGATTGTCTTGACTTTCCTGTATGCTGAGTCTGTCCTTCCGACAATCATATCTTTTTCGATATCTTCACATTTTTCCTGCAGATATTTCGTCTTAGCTTCCCTGCACTTCCTATTTATTTCATTCCTCAGCGACTTGTATTTCTGTATTCCTGATTTTCCAGGAACATGTTTGTACTTCCTCCTTTCATCAATCAACTGAAGTATTTCTTCTGTTACCCATGGTTTCTTCGCAGCTAACTTCTTTGTACCTATGTTTTCCTTCCCAACTTCTGTGATGGCCCTTTTTAGAGACGTCCATTCCTCTTCAACTGTGTTGCCTACTGCGCTATTCCTTATTGCTGTATCCATAGCGTTAGAGAACTTCAAACGTATCTCGTCATTCCTTAGAACTTCCGTATCCCACTTCTTTGCGTATTGATTCTTCTTGACTAATGTCTTGAACTTCAGCCTACTCTTCATCACTACTATTTTGTGATCTGAGTCTATATCTGCTCCTGGGTACGCCTTACAATCCAGTATCTGATTTCGAAATCTCTGTCTGACCATGATGTAATCTAATTGAAATCTTCCTGTATCTCCCGGCCTTTTCCAAGTATACCTCCTCCTCTTGTGATTCTTGAACAGGCTATTCGCTATTACTAGTTACTAGTTATAGAACTCAATTAGTCTTTCTCCTATTTCATTCCCTGTCCCATGCCCATATTCTCCTGTAACTTTTCTTCTACTCCTTCCCCTACAACTGCATTCCAGTCGCCCATGACTATTAGATTTTCTTCCCCCTTTACATATTGCATTACCCTTTCAATATCCTCATACACTTTCTCTATGTGTTCATCTACAGCTTGCGACGTCGGCATGTATACCTGAACTATCGTTGTCGGTGTTGGTCGATTCTGATTAGAACAAGCCGGTCACTGAACTGTTCACAGTAACACACCCTCTGCCCTACCTTCCTATTCATAACGAATCCT
This sequence comes from Schistocerca gregaria, assembly GCF_023897955.1. Lineage (NCBI taxonomy): Eukaryota > Metazoa > Arthropoda > Insecta > Orthoptera > Acrididae > Schistocerca > Schistocerca gregaria. The sequence continues at coordinate 23,625,560 of NC_064926.1, read as the reverse complement.
ACACCTGTTGTACCATTTTCTGCTGCTGTTGATATTACCCGATACTCATCTGACCAGAAATCCTTGTCTTCCTTCCACTTCACTTCACTAACCCCCTACTATATCTAGATTGAGCCTTTGCATTTCCCTTTTCTGATTTTCTAGTTTCCCTACCACGTTCAAGCTTCTGACATTCCACGCCCCGACTCGTAGAACATTGTCCTTTCGTTCATTATTCAATCTTTTTCTCATGGTAACCTCCCCGTTGGCAGTTCCGTCACGGAGATCCGAATAGGGGACTATTCCGGAATCTTTTGCCAATGGAGAGATCATCATGACACTTCTTCAACTACAGGCCACATGTCCTGTGGATACACGTTACGTGTCTTTAATGCAGTGGTTTCCATTGCCTTCTGCATCCTCATGTCGTTGATCATTGCTGATTCTTCCGCCTTTAGGGGCAATTTCCCACCCCTAGCACAAGAGGGTGCCCTGAACCTCTATCCGCTCCTCCGCCCTCTTTGACAAGGCCGTTGGCAGAATGAGGCTGACTTCTTATGTCGGCAGTCTTCGGCCACCAATGCCGATTATTTATCAAAATTTAGGCAGTGGCGGGGATCGAACCCGGGACCGAAGACGTTTTGATTATGAATCAAAGATGCTACCCCTTTTTTTTTCATTTTTCTTTTTTTTAAAGAATTGTTGAACAAACAAATTGCGTTGCATTACTTTCTGGGTAAACCTCGTAAATCGATAATTTTGACTTCAGAGGCTGATTGTTCGTTAAATTACCTTTCATTTGCTATGCTGCTCGAAATGATAATTATTGTTAAACTTCCTGGTAGATTAAAACTGTATGCCGGACGGAGAGTCGAACTCGGGACCTTTGCTTTTCGCGGACTAGTGCTCTACCAACTTTTTATTTTATTTTTTATTTTATTTTTATTTTGAACAATCTTTATTCGTACAATTGTGCTGTCCTAGGGATAAGAAAAGTATCGAGACAGCAAAAACAATTTGGAAACCAAAAAATCAACACAAAGGCCGGCCTCTTTTTTTTCTTTTTTTTCTTGTAACAGCAATAAAGTAAATGACAATCCTAGTCACGGGCTTACACCCCAGCCATCGGGAGGATTGTGAAAAACACTTCCTAAAAAATTGGAAAAGTAAGTTTTGTATTTCGTATGACTCCGTATGAGCTCGCGTTGTTCTTGTAAATACATCCAATAATCCATCAAGGACTTAATATCGTACGAATACAAATATTTCGTCGCATGTCCAGCGATCCAATTGATCGCATATGTCTTTTGTTTGGGAAAAAAGGGCTTGTCCGGTAGAAAAAGTACGTCCGATGTGATTTCTGTGTAGTTAGTGCGCCGAAGGAAGGCCAGTATTCGACGCGTCAGCATCCAGACGTCCCTCGCTGCGCCACACACTAAACCATGTTCTTCCGTTGCTAACAGTCCACAGTTGGTGCAAAGAGGAGAATCGACCATATGAATTGTATGTAATCGACTCCTGGTCACAAGTTTACGGTTTATAAGAATATGCCACATCGATCTCGCTGCTGTTGACAGTAATGGAGTATGCACTGCACACCAAATGTGGTTCCACGTTCTCGACGGGTATTTGAATTCCATTATATTGCGGCCATGGTGATCCATCAAGCATCTATAGATCTCCCGAGTCGTGGGTATTCTCGTCGAAGGTACTTTCAGACGAACATAACTGTAATCAACAAGAAATGAGGCAATGTGTGCAAGAGAAGGCGAAATATTGCCCATCGCAATAGGGGGCTCGTACGAAGGCGGAACAAGTACTTCTATCAGAGCTGACGTTATGGTATGCTTTCTTTGTTGCCAATTTCGTATCATTGCTCGCATGTAACGCGCCAGAGCTTTGTTTCTCACGTTTGTCAGGTTGAGACCACCGTTCCGGAACTGTAGCGTTAACGTATCATACTTGATCTTAAATAACATCCCAGTACTAACATAGTAACCAAAGGCAGCCATGAGGCGATCTGCAATACCCTTGGGTATTGGCAGGATCTGCGCTAAATGGGGCAGTCGTGACGCTTTGTGAACGTTGGTGTATGCAACACGTTGGATCATGTCAAAGGCTCTCAGTGAGTTGTTGCGTATCGTCAGACGAACATTCTGCAGAGCCGCCGAAAACTCGCCGCCGCTGATCGCCGTAGTGAACGGGTAAATGTAATCCCCAGACATCTCAGCAATTCCACCGTCTGAAACGGTCCCGGTACGTCTTCCAAGACCCCGTCCAATGTGCATAATTTTGGATTTCGTCATGTTAACGACACTGCCTGCCGCCGTCCCGTAAGAGTCTAGATGTTCAACAGCCTGACGCACTTCATGTCCTGATCTGACAAGGAGGATCATGTCGTCCGCATATGCGCGACAAACGAAAGAGTTCTCATTAAGCGCTATCCCAATAAGTGAGCGCCTCACAACACACATCAGCGGCTCAAGCGCTATCGCAAACAGCATCATGGAGAGTGGACGCCCTTGTCGGACTGAGCTGTTAATAGGAATCGAGCCCGCTTCCCGGCCGTTTACAATCACCTTCGATGCAGCCCCTCGTATTAGCCTCATAACGATGGAGATGAAAACAGGTGGAATCGCCATTCGGCTCATGACTAACGCCAAGAAGGCAAGGTTTATTCTATCGAACGCACGATCGAAGTCCACAGATATCATCGCTGCTCGCATTTTACACGTTTCCGCAAGGGCGATAACGTCACGGTATTCACTTAACGCCGAGGAGATGTTGCTTCGCACCCCTAGGCAAGCCTGATCAGGGGATATTGTCCTGGATATCGCCAGCTTGAGACGAGTCGCTAGTAGTCTTGCAAAGACTTTATAATCGGTGTTTAGCATAGTGAGAGGCCGATATTGATTAACATTGCGACTCCCCGCCATCTTCGGGATGGGAAGAAGAAAGCCCGTCACAAAATCCGACGGTAGGCGCATGTCCGGACGCATCGCCTCATTGTACATCGACACCAACTGTGGCATCATCATGTCCACGAATTCTCGATAAAACTCTAGCGTAATCCCATCTGGCTCTGGTGATTTATGGGCCGCTCCTTTTGTGAGTGCCACCTTTATATCGTCTTCTGTGAGTGGCTCCATAAGCGCTGCGTTATCCGTCTCTGTCAGTGTCGTTTGCAGATGTTGCAGTATCTCTTCCCCCACGAGACGGTTCGTCGGTGTACCGGTATAGAGGTGGCGGAAATGCTCTAAAAATTCATTTGCAATGTCCTTTTGTGTTGTCAGTTGACGGCCATCTAAACCGTGGAGCACTGTTACCAATGCCCGGCGGTAACGTTTATGTTCCCGCGACACATGGTGCATCGAGGTACGTTTCCCAGTGATGGTGTCGAGACATCGTGCCCGTATTGGGATGCCACCCAGTCGTCGTCGCGCGATCAATAGGATTTGTGCCTTGACACGATGAACTTCCGCTTGATGTTCTGGAGACGGCACCTGGAAGGACAGCTCACGAAGCATGGTGTAATAATAATCAAGAGTGTCTCTTTGCCATCTCGTCTTATCCCGACCATACTGTATGAGAGCTCTTCTTATTGCCGTCTTAGTACACTCGAGCCACCATTGAAGCACGGAGGTATATGTTGGTAGACGGCGTTGACATGTGGCCCATACCTCCTCGACTCTCTGACGACATTCGGGGTCTGCCAAAAGTGACGAATTGAGCTTCCATGTCCCGCGGCTTCTCCACACACTTTGCCTAGGGAGTGGTATGGTACAAATGTAAGCCAGATGATCAGTAAATGCCGCAGGCCATCGTTCCGCGTCGACCACCTTATCCTGTAGGCCAACCGAAACATTTTCGATCAAGTCTGCTCGCCGAGTGTCTGGTATAAAAAGTATATCCCTCACGGTTCCTATGAATCATGTCCCAGGTGTCGCTTAACTCCAGATCCCGGCATAGCACATGCAATTCACGAGAGGTATTGTAATGTGGAGTCTGGTCTTTTTGGGCTAAAACGCAATTGAAGTCACCACCTATAATGAAATGATCGAATCTGCCGGTAATTAAGGGCACAATCTCTTCCGAATAAGATCTCGCACGCGCCCGTCTGTTGTCGGCGCCGGAAGGGGCATAAACATTGAGAATGCGAATTCCATTAACAGTTACCGCCCGGCCTCGTGCCGAAGGTAGACAAGCCAGGTCGCGGAACGGAATCCCGTCCCTGACCAATATCGCAGTTCCGCTGTCGTTGTTCGAGTGCGGCGAGGTGTAGGAGATGTAGCCATGGACTTCCTGGAACTCAGGAATGTAGATTTCCTGCACCATCAGTATATCCACATCCGACGCGTATATCATGTCCGTAAACAACTGCTGTTTCACGGGCGATCTAATGGTATTTACATTCACTGTCCCTATTCTGTATGCCTGGGGTCGAGTAGCTGTCATCTCCACATGATGTTAAAGTTTCACCGTATCGACAGTCCCTTTGCACGTCCGCAGAGGGCCGCCCGACGGACGTGTCCCTGCGGCATTAGGTGTCTTGAGATGCGGGCGGATGCGAGTCCCCACCAGGAGAATGGTCCGCATCGGTGATTTCGTCGTCCTGCTCATACCAGCTGATATCATTGTGGTGCTCCAAATTTTCCTGTGCAGCATTGATGAGTGACAGCTGTTGTTCTTTCGCAGCTTTAGACTCCACCGCAGAAGGGGTAGCAGGCCCCTGAGCGGATGCGTCGTCTGAGCGACATGACATCTTTTCACTGTCCGAATGCATATGGTCTGCGACATCCGAAGCTTGTGGTTCCAAGTCAGACAGGTCCATAGTGTTAGTCTCCTCTGGACTCCCAAGAAGAGAAGGTAGCGTCTCCGCAGAGTTTATTCGGCGCTTCTTGCGGCGCTTTGGCGAGCGTTGTTTGCGGGCCCTAACCTCGGCCTCTGGTGTCGGTGAATCTTGTATCTCCTGCTGTCTCGCCGTCGCCACAACGCCCTGGGGCCGTTCCACTTCAGCTTCCATGCCTGTTGTGATGCTGTCAACCTCTTTTTGCACCACCTGTAATGTCTGGGATTGGAGGTTGGTCGGAGCCATTCCTTCGTCAGTGGGGTCCGAAGGCGCCTCAGTCAACTGCGGCGTCGGTTCGATAGTGCTTTCCGACCTCGGCGTCACCTTCCCGCGAAGCGCCGCCACGTAAGTCATCGGCAGTGACGTTGGTGTAGTCGGATTCTGGAGGTCTCCGCTGTGGAGTTGCACGAGTCTCCTCTGTATACACGCAGATCGAAGATGTCCTTCACCACCACACCCGGAGCATGTCCGGGGCTGTCCATCATAGATGACAATAGCTCGACAGCCGCCGATGTTGAAGTACGATGGCACATGTTTCGTAAGGGCAATTCGCACCTGCCGGACACCATTGAGCACTGGATACGTGCTAAAACTTGCCCAACGTTCTGCCGTATGGCTGATAACTCTGCCATATGGCTGGAGCGATTCAGTGACCAATGATTCTGGCACCTCGAAAGGCAGCTCGAAGACTCGAATCGTACGCACGCCCAGGCCCGAATGAGCGACTAAAACTTCGCCAATATGACCATCGGAGTGTCGGAACTGGAATCCTCGTTTGGCGGCTTCAATGATCCTATCGCATGCTGCGTCGTCAATCATCTTTACGTAAAGAGTGCTGCTCACGATTGATTAATGAATTCCAATAATCTCCGTGTAATTAAGTTGCACTACGTCCCTCAAGAAAGCCTTCGGCCGTGCATACTCGGTACAGAACGTGAACTGTATCGTGATTTATCGGAAATTATGTGCCATGGCGTTCGATTCAAACAGTAACACAAGGGAGTGACGACGGTGTAAACACCGCTTCTTCCGCGAACGTTCGCAGCCGGGACGTAAACAAGTCCGAGCTGCTCCGCGGCTAAAGGCGGACTGTGTGTCCACGGGTCTGTGGATACCGTCTGAATATCGCCTTCAGTTTGTCCTGTATTTGTACATAGAAGTTCTGTCGCCTGACAGAGCCTCTACCCTGCTCTCGATTCGTCGTTTAACTTCGGCAAATTCTGCCATCAGTGGTGCCTCTCCGGCTCCCTCCTTCCTGCTCGACACGGTTTCTTCAGTCTTTTTCACTCGTGTCTGCAGCTTATTTATAACAGTTTTGCCGACCTTGGTCGTGCTGTCTGTGACCTCCTTCGTTTCTCTCGCTATTCTCTTGGCTCTCCACGCAAATAATTTCGCCTCATTGGTGGTTCTTTTCGCTTCGGCTATCTCTCGCTCTAACTTCTCGCGCAACGCCTTTACTTCATCCTTCATACCGCATGTTTCACGCTTTATGATGGCAAGCTGCGCCCGGGTTTCCTTTCTACACTCCTGTATGCTGCTCTGTGTTTCTTCTCTGACTCTTTCCAGACTAGCTTGCCTCTCCTTTCTACACGTTTCAATTCATTCCTGCATCACTTTCGTACTAGCGTCTATCTTCTGCATCATACGCTCCAAGACTCCAGTGATACCTGAACCGCCAACCGCCAAGCCTCCCCTTTCCGCATGACAACTACTGCCCTGACGCGCAGGTGATCCCCTGCTCATTCTTTCGTCTCCTGTCCAGTGAGATCCAAACCCTGCTCGGTACGACAGTGTCGGAGTATTCCGTTCCGATTCTCCTGTACGTAGCCCATTCATGATTCTCGTGGGCGACGTTTGCCCCCGCGGCGACACACTGCCGAACTGGCGCGTGAGTATCTCCAGTTCAATGGGCCTGATTGCACCTCTTGGACTCGCCAAGGGGGTTAGTGAAGTGAAGTGGAAGGAAGACAAGGATTTCTGGTCAGATGAGTATCGGGTAATATCAACAGCAGCAGAAAATGGTACAACAGGTGTAGGATTCGTTATGAATAGGAAGGTAGGGCAGAGGGTGTGTTACTGTGAACAGTTCAGGGACCGGCTTGTTCTAATCAGAATCGACAGCAGACCAACACCGACAACGATAGTTCAGGTATACATGCCGACGTCGCAAGCTGTAGATGAACACATAGAGAAAGTGTATGAGGATATTGAAAGGGTAATGCAATATGTAAAGGGGGAAGAAAATCTAATATTCATGGGCGACTGGAATGCAGTTGTAGGGGAAGGAGTAGAAGAAAAGTTACAGGAGAATATGGGCATGGGACAGGGAATGAAAGAGGAGAAAGACTAATTGAGTTCTGTAACAAGTAACTAGTAATAGCAAATACCCTGTTCAAGAGTCACAAGAGGAGGAGGTATACTTGGAAAAGGCCGGGAGATACGGGAAGATTTCAATTAGATTACATCATGGTCAGACAGAGATTTCGAAATCAGATACTGGATTGTAAGGCGTACCCAGGAGCAGATATAGACTCAGATCACAAAATAGTAGTGATGAAGAGTAGGCTGAAGTTCAAGACATTAGTCAAGAAGAATCAATACGCAAAGAAGTGGGATACGGAAGTTCTAAGGAATGACGAGATACGTTTGAAGTTCTCTAACGCTATAGATACAGCAATAAGGAATAGCGCAGTAGGCAACACAGCTGAAGAGGAATGGACGTCTCTAAAAAGGGCCATCACAGAAGTTGGGAAGGAAAACATAGGTACAAAGAAGTTAGCTGCGAAGAAACCATGGGTAACAGAAGAAATACTTCAGTTGATTGATGAAAGGAGGAAGTACAAACATGTTCCTGGAAAATCAGGAATACAGAAATACAAGTCGCTGAGGAATGAAATAAATAGGAAGTGCAGGGAAGCTAAGACGAAATATCTGCAGGAAAAATGTGAAGATATCGAAAAAGATATGATTGTCGGAAGGACAGACTCAGCATACAGGAAAGTCAAGACAATCTTTGGTGACATTAAAAGCAACGTTGGTAACATTAAGAGTGCAACGGGAATTCCACTGTTAAATGCAGAGGAGAGAGCAGATAGGTGGAAAGAATACATTGAAAGCCTCTATGAGGGTGAAGATTTGTCTGATGTGATAGAAGAAGAAACAGGAGTCGATTTAGAAGAGATAGGGGATCCAGTATTAGAATCGGAATTTAAAAGAGCTTTGGAGGACTTACGGTCAAATAAGGCAGAAGGGATAGATAACATTCCATCAGAATTTCTAAAATCATTAGGGGAAGTGGCAACAAAACGACTATTCACGTTGGTGTGTAGAATATATGAGTCTGGCGACATACCATCTGACTTCCGGAAAAGCATCATCCACACAATTGCGAAGACGGCAAGAGCTGACAAGTGCGAGAATTATTGCACAATCAGCTTAACAGCTCATGCATCGAAGCTGCTTACAAGAATAATATACAGAAGAATGGAAAAGAAAATTGAGAATGCGCTAGGTGACGATCAGTTTGGCTTTAGGAAAAGTACAGGCACGAGAGAGGCAATTCTGACGTTACGGCTAATAATGGAAGCAAGGCTAAAGAAAAATCAAGACACGTTCATAGGATTTGTCGACCTGGAAAAAGCGTTCAACAATATAAAATGGTGCAAGCTGTTCAAGATTCTGAAAAAAGTAGGGGTAAGCTATAGGGAGAGGCGGGTCATATACAATATGTACAACAACCAAGAGGGAATAATAAGAGTGGACGATCAAGAACGAAGTGCTCGTATTAAGAAGGGAGTAAGACAAGGCTGTAGCATTTCGCCCCTGCTCTTCAATCTGTACATCGAGGAAGCAATGATGGAAATAAAAGAAAGGTTCAGGAGTGGAATTAAAATACAAGGTGAAAGGATATCAATGATACGATTCGCTGATGACATTGCTATCCTTAGTGAAAGTGAAGAAGAATTAAATGATCTGCTGAACGGAATGAACAGTCTAATGAGTACACAGTATGGTTTGAGAGTAAATCGGAGAAAGACAAAGGTAATGAGAAGTAGTAGAAATGAGAACAGCGAGAAACTTAACATCAAGACTGATGGTCACGAAGTCAATGAAGTTAAGGAATTCTGCTACCTAGGCAGTAAAATAACCAATGACGGACGGAGCAAGGCGGACATCAAAAGCAGACTCGCTATGGCAAAAAAGGCATTTCTGGCCAAGAGAAGTCTACTAATATCAAATACCGGCCTTAATTTGAGGAAGAAATTTCTGAGGATGAAGCATTTGAGATGTGGTGCTATAGACGAATGTTGAAAATTAGGTGGACTGATAAGGTAAGGAATGAGGCGGTTCTACGCAGAATAGGAGAGGAAAGGAATATGTGGAAAACACTGATAAGGAGAAGGGACAGGATGATAGGATATATGCTAAGACATGAGGGAATGACTTCCATGGTACTCGAAGGAGCTGTAGAGGGCAAAAACTGTAGAGGAAGACAGAGATTGGAATACGTCAAGCAAATAATTGAGGACGTAGGTTGCAAGTGCTACTCTGAGATGAAGAGGTTAGCACAGGAAAGGAATTCGTGGCGGGCCGCATCAAACCAGTCAGTAGACTGATGACCAAAAAAAAAAAAAAAAAAAAAAAAAAAAAATAAAAAAAAATAAAAAAAATAAATAAAAAAAATAAAAAAAAAAAAATCTCTGTAGTAATCTCTCGGGTGGTGATTGTTAGAAAAAAAAGCATCCGAGATTATCTTCGTGCCGATTAGCCTGAGCATTGTTTGAAGAATTGTAATCTGAAAATTGAGATTTATGACAAAAGATAACTGATACGAAATTGTACGATTAAAAGGGATATATATATATATATGTATTGCTCCTTCATACAAAAAGGTGGGAATTTAAGGAGATGGGACCTGGATAAACTAAAAGAACCAGAGGTTGTACAGAGTTTCAGGGAGAGCATGAGGGAACAACTGACAGGAATGGGGGAAAGAAATACAGTAGAAGAAGAATGGGTAGCTTTGAGGAACGAAATTGTGAAGGCAGCAGAGGATCAAGTAGGTAAAAAGACGAGGGCTAGTAGAAATCCTTGGGTAACAGAAGAAATATTGAATTTAATTGATGAAAGGAGAAAATATAAAAATGCAGTAAATGAAGCAGGCAAAAAGGAATACAAATGTCTCAAAAATGAGATCGACAGGAAGTGCAAAATGGCTAAGCAGGGATGGCTAGAGGACAAATGTAAGGATGTAGAGGCTTATCTCACTAGGGGTAAGATAGATACAGCCTACAGGAAAATTAAAGAGACCTTTGGAGAAAAGAGGACCACTTGTATGAATATTAAGAGCTCAGATGGAAACCCAGTTCTAAGCAAAGAAGGGAAAGCAGAAAGGTGGAAGGAGTATATAGAGGATCTATACAACGGCGATGTACTTGAGGACAATATTATGGAAATGGAAGAGGATGTAGATGAAGATGAAATGGGAGGTACGATACTGCGTGAAGAGTTTGACAGAGCACTGAAAGACCTGAGTAGAAACAAGGCCCCTGGAGTAGACAACATTCCATTGGAACTACTGACGGCCTTGGGAGAGCCAGTCCTGACAAAACTCTACCATCTGGTGAGCAAGATGTATGAGACAGGCGAAATACACTCAGACTTCGAGAAGAATATAATAATTCCAATACCAAAGAAAGCACGTAATATCAGTTTAATAAGTCACAGCTGCAAAATACTAACGCGAATTCTTTACAGACGAATGGAAAAACTAATAGAAGCCGCCCTCGGGGAAGATCAGTTTGGATTCCGTAGAAATGTTGGAACACGTGAGGCAATACTGACCCTACGACATATCTTAGAAGCTAGATTAAGGAAGGGCAAACCTACGTTTCTAGCATTTGTAGACTTAGAGAAAGCTTTTGACAATGTTGACTGGAATACTCTCTTTCAAATTCTAAAGATGGCAAGGGTAAAATACAGGGAGCGAAAGGCTATTTACAATTTGTACAGAAACCAGATGGCAGTTATAAGAGTCGTGGGACATGAAAGGGAAGCAGTGGTTGGGAAGGGAGTGAGAGAGGGTTGTAGTCTCTCCCCAATGTTATTCAATCTGTATATTGAGCAAGCAGTGAAGGAAACAAAAGAAAAATTCGGAGTAGGTATTAAAATCCATGGAGAAGAAATAAAAACTTTGAGGTTCGCCGATGACATCGTAATTCTGTCAGAGACAGCAAAGGACTTGGAAGAGCAGTTGAATGGAATGGACAGTGTCTTGAAAGGAGGGTATAAGATAAACATCAACAAAAGCAGAAAGATAATGATGGAATGTAGTCGAATTAAGTTGGGTGATGCTGAGGGAATTAGATTAGGAAATGAGACACTTAAAGTAATAAAGGAGTTTTGCTATTTGGGGAGCAAAATTACTGATGATGGTCGAAGTAGAGAAGGTATAAAATGTAGACTGGCAATGGCAAGGAAAGCGTTTCTGAAGAAGAGAAATTTGTTAACATCGAGTATAGATTTAAGTGTCAGGAAGTCATTTCTGAAAGTATTTGTATGGAGTGTAGCCATGTATGGAAGTGAATCATGGTTGAGAAATAGTTTTGACAAGAAGAGAATAGAAGCTTTCGAAATGTGATGCTACAGAAGATCACATGGGTAGATCACATAACTAATGAGGAAGTATTGAATCGGATTGGAGAGAAGAGAAGTTTGTGGCACAACTTGACCAGAAGAAGGGATCGGTTGGTAGGACATGTTCTGAGGCATCAAGAGATCACCAATTTCGTATTGGAGGGCAGCGTGGAGGGTAAAAATCGTAGAGGGATACCAAGAGACGAATACACTAAGCAGATTCAGAAGGATGTAGGTTGCAGTAGGTACTGGGAGATGAAGAAGCTTGCACAGGATAGAGTAGCATGGAGAGCTGCATCAAACCAGTCTCAGGACTGAAGACCACAACAACAACAACAAAAATGTGTGTATTTGACATTTGAGAATTAATGATATTCATCGATATATTGCGTAGTTGGTAATCAGAAGGGGACTTCCGAAAGACTGGATACGAACCTGCATTTAATAATCCAAGAGCTCCATTACTTCTTCCGGAGGTTAAACTCCATCAAAGCCAAATATCCGCTTGATCTGAGATTTTCCGACTGATTATACAACGCTCCCAAAATTACGGGGCATTTTATTTGTACACATTAGCAGATTGCCGCAAAGCACGAGCCTGCAGAGAAGAAGAATCATCACCTGATTTCATTCTAACAAGTAAAATTTTTTAATCAATTTGAGTGACTGAGTTATGATTGTGTTTCCTATTATGAATGATTGATTGCTCGAACGAATTGAGAACTACATAACTACAGAATTACATAGATAGGAGGAAAAATTACAATGCTGAAAAAGAATCAGTATCTGGACGAACCGTGCAGCCCTGGGGAGATTATACGCGTATGCTATATGAAGTTGCCACTTACATATCAGCAGACGTTAGCTGGCAGATGCGGAAATGAGGTAGAAGCGTTTAAGGGCGTTCTTAGGGAACTGGAGTTTGCCTATAACGAGCAGCAGGCGCGTGAAAAGAAGAAGCAAAGGAAACAGCACGAGGAAGGCCAAGACGCGAATATAGAGAGAAACAGAAACCAGATGAGGAATAACTATGCCGGTAACGGTAACAATAGGGGAAACAACCCACAGTGGCGCGATAATAGACGAGAAAATTTTCCGCCACAGGAACGTAGGAGGAACCAGGGTAATAATAACTGGAACCCAGCCAATCAAAATGGAAGGGATCAACCAGTGCAGAACTGGAGAGCGAGTGAAGACCGCAATCCCGAACCTGCATAAATAATCGAAATACGTCCGGCGAAACCTGGCCGTACGCAAACTGCGCAAAACACACAAGAATGACTAGGGTGGCACACTCGGCAGCGGAAGAACGTGGCCGGGAACAAAGTAGTGTATAATTAGATTAGATTTTTGTGATTTGCTGGCGATGTTTATTTGTATTAGCATCGGCAGTGTTTTATTTGTGTTTTGTGATTATTTGTTTTATGTTGTGTGTATTTATTTTGCTATTTTTCATGTGCTTGTGTTATTTTGGTAAGGATTGTGTGTATATTATGTGTTTGATGTTACATTTTGTTGTATGGGGACCACTGGGTCGCTTAGTATAGGAAATTTGTTTCAGCTGTGACACATACAATATTTAGAGGTATTAGATTCATTATAGGAGGGGTTATATTATGTAGATAACTTCCTATACAACATTTTATGGCAAGGCTATTGGACAGGAGAACTTTCAGGACAAAATCTGGATCTGTGGTGGATGGATTTGGGGTGTGTTGAGCGTGTTGTGATGTGGTAGGTGGACATTGCGACCCACCGAATGTGTTGCGTTTCTTGAGACGAGTGCAGGGTGTGATGTCCGGCGCGGTAGTATTCAGGACCCACCCGTTGCGTTATTAGCGTGTGGCGATAGTGGGTGTTTCGGGTGATAATTATGAGGTGGTCTGTGCGACACGGTAGTGTTCGAGACGCACCTGTTTTCTCAATCGTGTTGCTAGTGTGAGTCAAAACGATTATCCGGTGGCCAGTCAATCGCAGTTGGGCGATAGGGACGCACCAAACATGGATAATTCGTAATGGGAGCGATGAGGATGTTGTGTGAAAAGGCGAGTTTTGAGCCGCATAGGAAGACGTAAATTAGTTGGCTGGTCGCACGCAATAGCGTGATCGACAGACCTTATTGATGATTTGCGCCGTAGGAGTGTTGTAGAGACGTATTAGCGACGCTAGCCGAGTCTGGGCCTAACCATTTGAGTTAAGCGGAGACGCTAAAACAACACGCCATTCAGCGTAAAGGAAGATAATGAAGTTCACCACAAAAGGTAGATGCTCTGAAGTCCAGCCATGAACCTTGACTACTATCACTGATTTTTACTTACTGTAACGTGCAAACCTAACTCTTGTTTTGTTCAACAGATAAGCATGACGTTGAATTGAGCCTACCGTTACAGACAGAAGCAGGCTAGGAGCGGAAGACCAATGCCATAACCAGTCGAACAAGCACAACATCAGAGTTACAGTAACCTACAATAATGTGCAACAAATGGTTTTAATTGTTCACAGATAATAGCAGCAACTGAGCGACGCCAGGGAAAGGAGTTTACTATAAAAGGTCACGGTATGTAGTAGTAGCATGTTGATGTCAACTGTAGAAAGTAAAAATAGAGAAATTAGTAGTTAGAGACCATGTGGTGATGGGATGACTAAATTAATAAACGTTTATTTTATCCACAGGAAAAGGCCATCATGTTTGTTTTTATAATTTGGTTTTGAAAATTTTGTTTAAGAAATGTCTTTCTGTAACATAATTGTAATGTATTGTACGTGATGACGTAAGAGGAAGTGGTTTAGGCAATAAGTAATCATGTATAAAATATCGTATCCTTAACGAGAGCATTTACACTTTGTGGCGGTGACTGGCCAGCTGACGAGCGGGACAGCAGACGAGAACCACGAGGGAACTTGGTCCACATGAGCACGTTTGCTGCTGCTGCCACTGGCGGATCGTGAACGCTTCATTTTTGCACGTTTAATTACGAAGACGTGACAAGTACTGGACGAACGAAGTATGCGAGCAGTTTGAGAGTGAGGTGGGCCGTGCACTGATTTATATAGGTCCTGACTAGCGCGTGTACGTAGGCGCGGGGGTGTGACATAGAGATATGACGCTATCTCTCTCTCTCTCTCTCGCACCGGGTCAAGACAATAGGAAGTAGACATGCACCACATGGTGGATACACTGGGTGCGACCTTATTGTTGTTGAATAACAGTGCTTTGGAATGGTGGCGGTGTTATGAAAACATTTAAGAAAGGCTATGCCTAGCGCGTGTATGTAGGCGGGGGGGGAGGGGGGAGTGTGTCTCTCTGACGTCATGGCCGCCATCATGGATAACGGTAATTTGGAATGGTACGGGCAATGGAATGGCACTGGCCTTGTTCCAATGCTATAGTTTAGCTAGAATATTTACAGAGGAATTTGTCCAACGTGAGTATAAAGGTCGAGGCTGTGCCGTGGGCGGTCTCTCGCTCGTGGTGTGTGAGAGAGAGGCAAAACCGACGATTTTAAATCATCGCAGGAGACTTAGGTTAGTGGCTTCTTTTGCCACAATTTTCTTGTGATGGTAGCGAAACACGAACTGAATATAAGAACTTGGCTTATTTGTATAGAAAAAATGTGATATACGATAATGTAGGTTAGTACACGTTAGTAAACGGCAGTACACATTAGTACATGTTAGCCAACGAACATGGGTCGGTAAGGAACGTGGTGGTAGGTAGGGACTTTAACTATTTCATTCCAAAGTCCAGGTGGGCGTGACAGTGGAGAAAATTGATTCCAAGTCTAGGTGGACATGGCACTTTTCCGCATCAGATCAATTTAATGAAGTAGTCAAGTGAACATTGGTACTTTCACTTGCAGAGAACTAATATAGGCACGCGCCACGGCTCGTGTGTACGGGCGTGTGTTTTCGCGACGATCTTGGATTAGGTGACTGCAGAATGTGGATTGAATAATGAGAGTGGGGTGATAAATTAGCGAGGGAGGTCGTGGCGAGCACATGTGCTGGGCAGCCTGTTGTGGCGTGATGGCGCATTCCACTCTCGAGCAAACTTTGCCGCCAAATGTCCGGCAGAGCACAGGTGCTGGATCAACCGACCTACCGTTACGAAGTCGGCAGGTTCCAACCTGTCCAGCGAACAGCTTCGGCGCCAACTGGTCGGTGGGAGCGGACACCACTGTCCACGAAAACACGTTTTCATCGCTGGAGCAACGCGGGCCTGCGAAGCGCGTCGGCGGCAGCAGGCTGTGACGTGAGCGGCCGCTGGACCGGCAGCGGGCGCTGACGCTTCCGACGGCCGTCACGTGAGCCGAGCGCTCGCTTGCCGGTGGCGCGACCGGCGGCGACCACATGAACTATTTCAGTTGGCTGGGGACCTCGTGGCGGCTGGAGTGCGATCTCTGGGATGTGTACTAACTGTGTTGGAGAACAAGTGATGACGGTACTGTTTGAAATAAAGACTTCAGTCCTTTTCCCACGAATTCACAGGAGGTGACTTACGTTAGTAAAAGTGCACTTTATTATTATTTGACGCGATTTCCATAGCTCAGGAGTGAAACAATAAGTGGCAGCGAAAAATTCAAACTTCGTAGGATGAGGTGCACTTAGGTTAGTCCATACGACCCAATTGGTTTCTTTTTTTTTCATAGGTGTGACTGATTATTGTGTTTGAATTTGAATTTGTGACAGATTTTTTGTTATGGATGTAAGGGAATTGGCTTTCTTGCCACAAAAATCGACCATCTTGAATAAAAAAAATAATAAATGCTAATAAATAATAGTAAATGATAATAATAATAAATAGAAGTACGGTTTTCCAGAGATTATGGCATGTGAATTTGAACATGGCGGGATTTTATATGTTAGTAGAGGTAGGCCAATAATAATAAATAATAATAAATGATAATAAATAATAATAACTAATAAATGATAATAAATAATAAAAAATGATGAATGATAATGAAAAATAATGAATAATAATAAAGGAACTGGTTTTGCAGCCATCATCGTTTTGGAATTAGAATTTGGAGGGAATTTTCTAGGGGAAGTAGGCCAATAATAAATAATAAGAACTGATAATAAATGATAATGAATGGTAATGTATGATAATAAATGATAATCAATAATATTGAATAATAATAATAAATCAACAATGATAATAATAAATGATAATAAATAATAATGAGGAGCCCACCATTATCCTGTTGGAATTCAAACTTCCCGCCATTTTTCCTTCTGGAGGGTTAGGTTAGTGGACATAGCCCAGTTGACATATTTTCCCATCAATATTAAAACTTCCCGCCATTTTTTCTTGACGGTAAGGTTAGTAGACATAGCACAACTGGCCTATTTTCCCCTCCCAAATCCGCCATCTCGGACGACGTCATGCACTGTTGCCAACTCTACATGTTGCCATCTTGAATAAACTTGGCAACAATGGAGAGTGGGGTGACTTGAGCCTTGTCCCACTACTTGCTATATGCGTCTCAGTTGGTCTTAGTCTTGCGCAAACTGAGACGCATATAGCACGTGTGATGTGAGACCACACTACAGCACACAACATGCTCATACCGCACACGTCGCATGGGTCGAACAGATATTGAGACACATACACGTACTCTGCATGCACCGATTGGCGATGCTCTGCACTGACAGACAGTAATCAGTACACACAGTAATCTTTCTCAAACCATTTTACAGAAACTATTCATTAAAAATATTTCATTTTTAACTTGCTTGTAGCGTTATATCTCAGCTTCGTACCTAAGTGCCCATAATATCGCTAATGGTTATACATATTGTGGTATACACATTTTAGTAAGACACTATGCAAAATTCTAAAAGTTTGGAATGGAAAATAGGGTTCGCTATGATTTTGCATTTGGTGCTTATGACACCATATGTTGCTGTGTATGAAATTTAGCTAACATGTTGAATTTTTCTTTAGACTTGGGAGGAAGTCTATGTGTCTCGGATCTCGAGAAAATGAATCCTATGTAGCGCGACCACTCTTGATCTGATGCCCGCGAGAACGAAATAATCACATCTCTCATATCTGCTAAACCGCTCAAGACATTAAAACGACAGTTTGGCGTATGATAGTACACAAGAAGGAGAGTATTTTGCCAATTCGTAAACACATGGAACTTTCTCACCTATGGCGATAAACCAGTAATTATAGTTCCCTTTTTTGCACTCTAGTCAGTGTAATTTTTTAAAACTTATCGACAGCTAGTGAAACAAGTGTTTCGTAGTATGAAAATAAACATGACATTTTTTTCTCTTATGTTACTACAAATCGACAGTATACCGTATTATGTAAACTATTGAGCTCTCTGACTGCCAATTACTTGTTTAATGAGACTCTCTGTTTCAGAATTCTGCCACAATAGCTGCTGTGAGAGTGTGTTTTGGGACAGGAAGTACAATTCTACATCTACTTCTACATCCATACTCCGCAAGCCACCTGACGGTGTGTGGCGGAGGGTACCCTGAGTACCTCTATCGGTTCTCCCTTCTATTCCAGTCTCGTATTGTACGTGGAAAGAAGGACTGTCGGTATGCTTCTGTGTGGGCTCTAATCTCTCTAATTTTATCCTCATGGTCTCTTCGCGAGATATACGTAGGAGGGAGCAATATACTGCTTGACTCTTCGGTGAAGGTATGTTCTCGAAACTTTAACAAAAGCCCGTACCGAGCTACTGAGCGTCTCTCCTGCAGAGTCTTCCACTGGAGTTTATCTATCATCTCCGTAACGCTTTCGCAATTACTAAATGATCCTGTAACGAAGCGCGCTGCTCTCCGTTGGATCTTCTCTATCTCTTCTATCAACCCTACCTGGTGCGGATCCCACACTGCTGTGCAGTATTCAAGCATTGGGCGAACAAGCGTACAGTAACCTACTTCCTTTGTTGTCGGATTGCATTTCCTTAGGATTCTTCCAATGAATCTCAGTCTGGCATCTGCTTTACCGTCGATCAACTTTATATGATCATTCCATTTTAAATCACTCCTAATGAGTACTCCCAGATAATTTATGGAATTAACTGCTTCCAGTTGCTGACCTGCTATTTTGTAGCTAAATGATAAGGGACCTATCTTTCTATGTATTCGCATCACATTACACTTGTCTACATTGAGATTCAATTGCCATTCCGTGCACCATGCGTCAATTCGCTGCAGATCCTCCAGCATTTAAGTACAATTTTCCATTGTTGCAACCTCTCGATACACCACAGCATCATCTGCAAAAAGCCTCAGTGAACTTCCGATGTCATCCACCAGGTCATTTATGTATATTGTGAATAGCAACGGTCCTATGACACTCCCCTGCGGCACACCTGAAATCACTCTTACTTCGGAAGACTTCTCTCCATTGAGAATGACATGCTGCGTTCTGTTATCTAGGAGCTCCTCAATCCAATCACACAATTGATCTGATAGTCCATATGCTCTTACTTTGTTCATTAAACGACTGTGGGGAACTGTGTCAAACGCCTTGCGGAAGTCAAGAAACACGGCATCTACCTGTGAACCCGTGTCTAAGGCCCTCTGAGTCTCGTGGACGAATAGCGCGAGCTGGGTTTCACACGACCGTCTTTTTCGAAACCCATGCTGATTCCTACAGAGTAGATTTCTAGTCTCCAGAAAAGACATTATACTCGAACATAATACGTGTTCCAAAATTCTACAACTGATCGACGTTAGAGATATAGGTCTATAGTTCTGCACATCTGTTCGACGTCCCTTCTTGGAAACGGGGATGACCTGTGCCCTTTTCGAATCCTTTGGAACGCTTCGCTCTTCTAGAGACCTACGGTACACCACTGCAAGAAGGGGGGCAAGTTCCTTCGCGTACTCTGTGTAAAATCGAACTGGTATTCCATCAGGACCAGCGGCCTTTCCTCTTTTGAGCGATTTTAATTGTTTCTCTATCCCTCTGTCGTCTACTTCGATATCTACCATTTTGTCAACTGTGCGACAATCTAGAGAAGGAAGCACAGTGCAGTCTTCCTCTGTGAAACAGCTTTGGAAGAAGACATATAGTAATTCGGCCTTTTGTCTGTCATCCTCTGTTTCAGTACCATTTTGGTCACAGAGTGTCTGGACATTTTGTTTTGATCCACCTACCGCTTTGACATAGGACCAAAATTTCTTAGGATTTTCTGTCAACAACAGAAATGTGGCTATCACTCACAAATAGTGATATATATCTAATCACCACACTCTTTCAGGATATTCCTACTTTTGTAATAATATCATTTTTTAAATTTGTGTAGCATGTTGTATAACTAAAATGGTGATTGTGTGTATGCAACAACTGAAATGTTTTTTTAACATTCTGAGTCAATTAAAACATTGTTATTTGTGACTGCTTTTTGACTGCTTCTGGGTTGCAGTGGAAATGTGATGTCATATCTGTGGAAATTACGCATTTTCCACTTTTTGTAACAGATCGTAGAGATATGTCAGCATAACAGGTAGCAAGTAGATAACCTTGTTTTATTTTCCTGCCTTGCTTCTAAATCATGTGATTTTATAATATTCCTTAGTTCCTTATTCACTACCTTCACGATGAATCGTCGTCCCTTCTTACGATCTGAAAACACTGTGGAGGCAGAAAGTACAACCTCAGTGGCTAATGGCTCACCAGTTACTGAACTGTGCATTGTTCTTGACAAAAGAATAAACAAAACAAAAGCACTGTACAGATATATGTAACTGAAAACTATTATGTACTAACGAAGCCCTTAAACGGCGAAAAACGAAACACAACTCAGTAATAATAAAATTCAGTATACAGTGAGGTCGTATTTCTCGGGTGGACCATACTTCGACTGCCCAACACGAGCCATGCCGCAGTGAGCACATGGCACGACTGCCTTCCCGCTGCCCGCCTCACCCCTCCCGCAGTTCTCCCGAGAAGCTGTGCCACAACCACAACGCCCCGCGACCTGGCGCAGGCGCGTGTTGCGTCCCTGTCGCGTCGCATCCCAAATTGCGCCGCCCCATTTGAACCTGTCAAGTTACAGAGCGGCGCAGCTCCACACGTGCTATACGCGTTCCACTTTGCACCTAGCCTTAAACGGTGTTAAACGTTCCAATGAGACGTTACGTCGAAGTCGTACAGGGTCGGCAATTGTCTAATAGAAGGGACATTGCTGAGGTAGTGTATTATTCGCTTACTGTGCGCTGATACGCTGTAGAGCTAGTCTGTATTTATGTCTCACTTGCAGTGAATCTGAAGTTTGTCTACTAGCTTGAAAGTACTGTGCCTTTCTGAATTTGTTAAAATGTATTTTTATTTGAAGTATGGTGAAAATCAATATGGATTCCGAAGATAACGGTATGTACCGATAATTATAATTATTTTCATCCATATTATTTACTACTTTTATTAGAAATCTGTTTTGTTGTACTTCAGGGTGTTTCCCTGCGTATTTGTTAATACAGTGTGTTAGAAAAATCATTTCTCTTGCGGAAATTTAAAAAAGTAGCTGCTAAATACGGCAGTTTGATTTTATACAATTGTTTTACATTAATGAGTTGACATGTACAAATATCATCGACAAAATGAATTCTAAAAGCGTATTGTTTTTATCCTAAGCCCTTCAGAATCAAAGTTATGACAAGAAAAGGCCTTTTTTAACTTGACAGAAGATGTTCTGAAAAAGAGTTTGTAAAACGAATGGACTTTACGAAAAATTATATATTATCAGATACTACCTTCCCTGATGAAGAAACGAGAGGTTTTCAACATGAACTGTCTTGTATGAAGTCCCAATTAAAGAAACGATGGTTTCCTTCACACAAACTTCAAACTACTTTCTTAACAAATAACCATAAGTGGCTGCAAAGTACCATCAAAAGCTAGAGCTGGTTGACCATCAAAGTTGTTTGTAGAGTTAAACGAACGCAGTAAAAGACGTAAGACACAGCTACGGAGAAACAATTTTGGAAGCTTAGAATTAACTTATTGCAGTCAAATGAAGCTCCTAGAATCTGGAGATGCTGAGGGTTAAAATGGTTAATGATATTACTTCATGTTCCGAGGAGCTAAATGCAGACAAGCATTAGATCGGAGTCACAGAGATTAGAAGCAAAAAAGCGTCTTTCACATATCCAAGACTTGTCAATCTCTGTGGAAGTCTCGCTGACAAGGAAACAATACGAAATAAATCGAATAGCTTTTAAAGTGCCCTTCAGGACGTTAAAAAGCAGTGCTACCCGCTGAATTAATCCATCAGGCGATTCGAACATGGGCGGAGATTCCACCTCTAGGCTTGTTTAATCACACTTGTGAGCAATTAATACTACATTTTTAAATGATCTTCCAAGCGCTGACATAAACGCATTGGAACTTACGTGTAAATTGGGTTGTGATGGTTCTAGCAAATTCTGTTTAAGGAAAAATTTAAAAACAGCCGTGATTCCGATGCGAACATATTTCAACCATCTTACTAGTCGAACGAATAAAGACTTAACTATTTGGAAAAACGCTGCACTATCATCTGCTCGCTACTGTACATTGGGAGGCATCATCTGAACAATACGTAGTATTGTAGCTAATAAATAAAGAATCTAATAAAAATATCGTAATTTTGTTTTATTTTATGTCACAAAGTATGCAAACACATTACCATCCTGCTGTACAGAAAATACCAAACAATAATTTTGACCAATTTTGCATGAAGTACCTCTCTATGTATCATGAAAATAAACAATCCTCTGAATATTAAAAGCATACAATGGCTCACTAAAAGCTTATGTGTATCTCAATATATTCGTAACAAACTGGAAGATACGTCAGATCTAACTGGAAGACTGTTTGGGAAGCGCAGCAATTTCGTTATCTGCACAGCTCGCAAACGTACAGTAATCGTGTGCAAGACTCGCGAAATAAGACAAGTAATCAAGCAACACATGTTGCGCTGCAAACCATGCAAATTGCGAACTGTTCAGATAACAGCCAGCGCCAATTGCGACATCCTTAACTTACTTAAAACTCAACGAACATGCGCCTCAACGCACAAGTCAGCACCGAATGGAAAAATGGCTGAGATGGCGCCCGAAAAGAGCTGGTCCAGGAGAACTCTCCACGGCAGGTCGTCTTTTCCTGTTAATTCTCTAGCCCTCGGAAAATTCAATCGGTAGGGGAGTTTCTCCAGGAATTTCTACAGTGAACAACGAAAATTTCGGTTTCTTCTCCATAATATAGGGGAATCTTGCACAAATATACCATTCTTGGCTCACGGAATGCATTTTAGTATGCAGAAAGTTGGTATTGACTTCTAGCCAGTTTCCACTCATTGATCAAGTTCTTTGCGCCAAAGTACGGTGTCGGACAAGATTTATATGACTGGATAGACCGATTTTGGAGACAAGGGAACGAGTTATTCGCAGGTAGGCTATCGACGCCACATCGTTCTCTTCTTCTTTGTGTGTACCGGAAGGTGAATTTGTCATACACGGGATTTCTGTGGGGCGCTTGTCGGCAACGACTCTCGTAGGAAAAAAAAAAAAAAAACCATTCGTAGCCTAAATGGATGGCCACGGGCTTACTACAGTCGCTTCTGTGGAAAGCTGCCACCCCTTTGTCTGGTCTCCTTCCATCAGACGCTCTGCGACAAACGCCAATGGTCTCGCAAGAATCGCTCCACGGCCACTCACCCAGCTGACCTTGAACCAAGGCAAACTGGAACCTCCCTCCGTAGCCAGTCAGCCTTGTGCTTTCCTGAAACAATCAAAAGTGAGCAAATAATAGGATAAACATCTCATAGCGACGTGTGATAGCTGCGTCACAACGCACGTAAATAGAAGTGCTTTGTTCGCCGTCGACATGCACCAAAGCGACCGTAGACTCTTACAACGTATCCCTCTCCATCTTTGTCATAGGGTCTCAGCAAAGTTGGTGCTACCAAGTCGTGGTCGGATTTGGATGCACGGCATCTATAACGTCACTGCCCTCTCCGTGACGTCGCCTGTGCTACGTGCCGCAAATGGGGCATCTAATATGTCTCTGTCTCGGCCGGCGTGCGTCAAGAACATTGGCCGTGAGCGCGTTGCCCACTGCCTGGACGGCTGTAGACAGGGTGCAGAGATTCATTGTTGCAGCTGGACACCAATGGAACGACGGCGGATTCCTAGATGGACGCAGACATGGTCATGTCTCTGATTGATGAGGGCACGTTTTGGCGCATTGGCGACTCACCGCTGAGATACCCTCAGGGCAAAGTGGTAGCATACAGTGACCAGTCGATCCTGTTGCGGGGTCAGATCGTAGTCCAAGGTAAGTACTGGAATGTAACTCGGCAGTTAACCTTGCTAGTAGTCAACTCTTGGACGACAACTAACATTTTTGGCAAAATTCAGAACCAGCTGAATCTGGTTTCAACTGCGATACCATTCATAGAACTTGATGCGTTATGTGAATAGTTTAGCAGCTGTTTCAACCTACATTAGGTTATGCAACAGACATCCAGGACCATGTACCCTTAAAGAAATCGGCCGTGCCTAAGTTTCGATATACAGGGTGAGTCACCTAACGTTACCGCTGGCTATATTTCGTAAACCACATCAAATACTGACGAACCGATTCCACAGACCGAACGTGAGGAGAGGGGATAGTGTAATTGGTTAATACAAACCATACAAAAATGCATAGAAGTATGTTTTTTAACACAAACCTACGTTTTTTTAAATGGAACCCCGTTAGTTTTGTTAGCACATCTGAACATATAAACAAATGCGTAATTAGTGCCGTTTGTTGCATTGTAAAATGTTAATGACATCCGGAGATATCGTAACCTAAAGTTGACGCTGGAGTACCACTCCTCCGCTGTTCGATCGTGTGTATTGGAGAGCACCGAATTACGTAGGGATCCAAAGGGAACGGTGATGGACCTTAGGTACAGAAGAGACTGGAACAGCACATTACGTCCACATGTAACACCTTTTTATTGGTGTTTTTCACTGACGCACGTGTACATTACCATGAGGGGTGAGGTACACGTACACACGTGGTTTCCGTTTTCAATTACTGAGTGGAATAGAGTGTGTCCCGACATATCAGGCCAATAGATGTTCAATGTGGTGGTCATCATTTGCTGCACACAATTGCAATCTCTGGCGTAATGAATGTCGTACACGCCGCAGTACATCTGGCGTAATGTAGACGCAGGCTGCCACAATACGTTGTTTCATATCCTCTGCGGCTTTAGCCACATCACGGTACACATTCTCCTTTAACGTACCCCACAGAAAGAAGTCCAGAGGTATAAGATCAGGAGAACGGGCTGGTCAATTTATGCGTCCTCAACGTCATGGTAATAATGTACATATGCGTCAGTGAAACAGACCAATAAAAAGCTGTTAGTGTGGTGTCACCGCAGACACCACACTTGCTAGGTGGTAGCCTTTAAATCGGCCGCGGTCCGGTAGTATACGTCGGACCCGCGTGTCGCCACTATCAGTGATTGCAGACCGAGCACCGCCACACGGCAGGTCTAGAGAGACTTCCTAGCAATCGCCCCAGTTGTACAGCCGACTTTGCTAGCGATGGTTCACTGCCTACTTACGTTCTCATTTGTCGAGACGATAGTTTAGCATAGCCTTCAGCTACGTCATTTGCTACGACCTAGCAAGGCGCCATTATCAGTTACTATTTATATTGTGAACTATGTACCGTCAAGAGCGACGTTCATCAGTAGCGGATTAAAGTTAAGTAATCCACCAGCTAGGTCCGTTGTTTCTAAATTCTAATTTCCTTGTCCTGTTCCAGACCTCAAGCCAGCCTGCGTGAGCTAAATCTCGTGCCTTTCGGCCTCCTCTAGTAACACGGTGTTGGCTCTCCTGCCAACCACAACATTGGCGACGAGTCAAAACCGCGTTATTATCGTTATTGCCCTGATTTACTTGTGTAATGGCTTCTCCACAATCTCCAGATGTACTATCCGAATTTTATCGCTTACAGAATAGCAGACGCAGGCATTACTGGATGCCCTTGGACAGCTCGTCCATGGTCAACGTACGATGCAAAACGATGCGGCAGCAGCCGCTTCACCGCTAACGCAGCCGTAACACGCTGTTGCACCCACTTTTCGAGGGGACTGATGACCTTAGCTGTTTAGTCCCCCTTAAACATCGCAACAATCACCACCACTTTTCGATCTTTTGATGCTGCACTGGAAAGCTGGACGGAGTGGTCACGCCAATTTGGATTCCATCTCGCCGCCTACAGAATTCAAGGTTACTAGCGGCAGCCTTTTCTCCTTTCTTCAGTAGGGGTGACCGTGTGATAGTAAAATTATTTCCCTGACGCGACGTAGCAACTCTGTCCTACGAAGAAATTTTGTCTGCATTAGATGCATATTTCAAAGAATCAGTCAATGTAGTTGCGAATCGATATACCTTCTTTCGTACAAAACGTACGGCAGGTCAGACTAATCGGGAGTGGGTTGCAACCTTGCAAGGCCTTACTAGGGATTGTGCTTTTGAGCGTCAAGGTGGACTCCCTCATTCAGATACTATGGTCAGTGATGCAATTGCACAGAACGTTTCTGATGTTCGTATAAGGGAACAGATTCTGAAACTAGTCAATCCCTCCCTTCAACAAGTGATGGACATATTGGATCGGCAGGACACACTTGACTTTGCTCAGGAATCATTTGAAACTTCGCCAGCAGTGTGTCGGGTTAACCGGCCCGTCGGGCGAGCTGCACGGAGCAGTAAACAGCCCTCGTACCCGGCCGCGCCGCTGCCGCCAGGCTCTCAGCCACGTGTGCCGCGCTGGCAAGCAAATGCCCGCGGTGTGCTACTAAACATTCGCGGGAGAATTGCCCTTCACGCCATGATATTTGCTTTTATTGTAATAGAAAATGACATGTTTAGAGTGTTGGACGTCGCCGATGCGTACTTGCAAATATCGGTGGACAAAGAATCCCAGCGCGTTTTGGTGGTTAACACGCATTATCGATTCAAACAACTGCCATTCGGGTGCGCATCCGCCCCTGCATTGTTTCAGCAATATCTCCAAACTGTTTGTGCGTCAGTCCCTACTGCAGCATATTATCTGGACGATATTGTGATCTCCGGAAAGACGGAAGAAGAACATTTGGCCAATCTCAGAACATTATTTCAGGTCTTGCGACAAAATGGTCTTCGCTTGCGGAAGGACAAATGTGTGTTTTTTGCTCGTGGCTTACAATACTTGGAACATGTGCTCAATGCTCAAGGCATATATCCTCGTCCAACGCACCTTCGTGCCATACAAGACTTGCCTTCGCCGCAGAGTTTGAAGCAGCTATAGAGTATGCTGGGAAAAATTACGTATTATAATAAACATGTGCCGCATGCCTCTTCCATTTCAGCTCGGCTTCAGCGCTTACGCCGTAAAGGTGTTCCGTTCGTCTGGACGAAGGAATGCGAACGCGCCTTTCGCCAGTTGAAATCGGCGTTGCTTTCCAATGCTTACCTTACGCCATTCGATCCCCAGAAGCCCCTTTTGTTGATCGTGGATGCATCGGATTTCGGGATCGGTACTGTGCTTGCACACACAGATGGATCACACGATCGCCCTATTGCCTTTGAGTCCAAATTGCTCTCATCCGCGCAAAGAAATTATTCACAGATCGAGAAAGAAGCACTGGCTCTCGTATTTGGTGTTACAAAGTTTCAGGATTTCTTGTATGGTCGTCACTTTACCATAATCACAGACCACAAACCTTTGACATCGCTTTTTCATCCGACCAAGCCTGTACCTCCACATACAGCGCAAAAATTCATTCGCTGGTCTGTTTTCCTCTCGCAGTACCGCTACGATATCTTGTATCGGTCAACTTCTAAGCACGGAAACGCCGATGCGTTGTCCCGATTTCCTGTTGCTGAGGATAGGGCATTCGATTCCTCCGAACTTGCTTGCATGTTCATTGATGCGGAAACCGATGACGTGGTCGAATCGTTTCCGATTGATTTTCGTCGTGTAGGTACGGCCACAGCTGCCGAAATTGTCCTTGCTCCCGTTCTGCGTTTTGTTGCTACGCAATGGCCCTTGTGAAAGTCACGGATCGGGGACCCTTTGGTTCGCAGATTTTTTTGCTCACTAGGAGAGACTTTTTATACGACGTGGTGTTTTGCTGTTGCGTTCTGATAATGATCAGTCCAGGGTCGTGGTACCACGTTCTTTACAGTCCTCTGTCTTACAGCTTCTCCACCACGGACATTGGGATATAGTGAGAACGAAACAACTTGCTCGTCAGCACTGTACTTGGTTCGGAATCGATGCCGCGATTACGAATATGTGCTCTTCTTTCATGGTGTGTGCCGAACAACAATCAGCACCGCCGCGCAAATTCTTTGGATGGCCAAAAGCCACTTCCCCTTGGCAACGCTTACACATCGATTTTGCTGGTCCATTCTGGAATGCTCGATGGTTGGTTGTGGTAGATTCATTCAGTAATTTTCCTTTTGTTGTCCGGATGTCTTCCACG
Organism: Schistocerca gregaria; assembly: GCF_023897955.1. Classification (NCBI taxonomy): domain Eukaryota; kingdom Metazoa; phylum Arthropoda; class Insecta; order Orthoptera; family Acrididae; genus Schistocerca; species Schistocerca gregaria. The sequence goes on along the minus strand of NC_064926.1, from coordinate 23,597,609 downwards.
TCGTCATCTGCCACCATCCAAGCGTTATCTGCTATCTTTTGCATTGAAGGTCTTCCACAGACTATTGTTTCCGACAATGGCCCACAATTCATGTCCACAGAATTTCAGTCATCCTGCAAGGCCAATGGTATTCAACATCTGACGTCCGCGCCGTTTTCGCCACAATCAAACGGTGCCGCTGAATGATTGGCCAGGACTTTCAAGTCACGGATGTTGAAGTTAAAACAGTCACATTCTCGGGAGGACGCGTTATTGCTCTGTTTGTCCTCGTATCGCTCTCAGCCCCGAGATGGTCGCTCGCCGGCTGAGTTGCTCTACGGTCGCCCTCATCGAACCTTGATGTCTTTGCTACATCCGCCGCATCAGGTTCTTGTGCACCGGCAGCCACCTGCTTTTGCTCCAGGCGACGTTGTCTACTATCGCCACTACCGAGGTTCACGGCGTTGGCTCGAAGGGCGCATTCTTCGCTGCCTCGGCGGCGCTATGTATCTGGTTTTGGGGGGCTCTGTTGAGGTGCGTCAGCATCTCAATCAGCTGTGCCTCTGTCGTCGCACGGGATCTGGCTCTCGCCGTCTGCTTTCAGCGACGGTGCCGTCCGGTCCGCGCCCTGGGGACCCATCTACTGTCTCGCCTCAGCCCCAGGTGTTACCGCCGCTGCCTTCCATTTTGCCACATGGCCACGCGCCGCCGCCGCCGCCTGTTCTCCCGCCGGCGACGCCCGCAGTGGACGCTTCGCTGCAACCGCCGGGAGCCTCCCTGGGTCACGCGCCGCCGATCGCTTCCCGTGACCAGTTGTCCTCCGACATGGAACTCTTGACCGCTCCGGACCATATGTCGTCTTCGCCCGCCGGGTGCCCCGGCCCGATGGAGGTCGACCCTTCGGCCCCTCCTGTCTCTCTACTGGCGTATAAACCGCATGTTGGCGTGCACCCTGGAGCAGGTTTTCAGGCGTTTCCTATCTCGCCGCGGTCCGAATGGCAGGATGAGCGTGGCACAGCCTCGCCTGTTGTTGGGCTCCCCACCTCATCGCATACGTCAACATGTGGTCCTCCCCACGGCGGGCGGAATCTTTATGCCACAACCGTACGCCGATTTACGGGGGAGGAATGTGGTGTCACCGACAGACACCACACTTGCTAGGTGGTAGCCTTTAAATCGGCCGCGGTCCGGTAGCATACGTCGGACCCGCGTGTCGCCACTATCAGTGATTGCAGACCGAGCGCCGCCACACGGCAGGCCTAGAGAGACTTCCTAGCACTCGCCCCTGTTGTACAGCCGACTTTGCTAGCGATGGTTCACTGACTTCTACGCTCTCATTTGTCGAGACGATAGTTAGAACAGCCTTCAGCTAAGTTATTTGCTACGACCTAGCAAGGCACCATTGTCAGTTACTATTGATATTGTAAATCATGTAGCGTGAAGAGCGACGTTCGTCATTAATGGATTAAAGTTAAGTATTCCACCAGCTACGTCCGTTGTTTCTAAATTCTAATTTCCTTGTCCTGTTTCAGACCTCACGCCAGCCTGCGTGAGCTAAATCGCGTGCCTTTCGGCCTCCTCTAGTAACACGATGTTGACTCTCCTGCCAACCACAGCAGTTAGCATGTGGATGTAATGTGCTGTTCCAGTCTCTTCTGTAAAGGTCCATCACCGTTCCCTTTGGATCACTGCGTAATTCGGTGCTCTCCGATACACACGATCGAACAGCGGAGGAGTTGTACTCAAGCGTCAACTTTAGGTTACAATATCTCCGGATGTAATTAACATTTTACAATGCAACAAACGGCACTGATTACATATTTGTTTATATGTTCAGATGTGCTAACGAAACTAACGGGGTTCCATTTAAAAAACGTAGGTATGTGTTAAAAAACAAATTTCCGTGCATTTTTGTTATGGTTTGTATTAACCAATTACACTATCCCCTCTCCTCACGTTCGGCAGTATTTCATGTGGTTTACGAAACATATCCAGCGGTAATGTTAGGTGACTCGCCCTATATATATATATATATATATATATATATATATATATATATATATATATACTCCTGGAAATGGAAAAAAGAACACATTGACACCGGCGTGTCAGACCCACCATACTTGCTCCGGACACTGCGAGAGGGCTGCACAGCGGACACACCAGGAATCGCGGTGTTGGCCGTCGAATGGCGCTAGCTGCGCAGCATTTGTGCACCACCGCCGTCAGTGTCAGCCAGTTTGCCGTGGCATACGGTGCTCCATCGCAGTCTTTAACACTGGTAGCATGCCGCGACAGCGTGGACGTGAACCGTATGTGCAGTTGACGGACTTTGAGCGAGGGCGTATAGTGGGCATGCGGGAGGCCGGGTGGACGTACCGCCGTATTGCTCAACACGTGGGGCGTGAGGTCTCCACAGTACATCGATGTTGTCGCCAGTGGTCGGCGGAAGGTGCACGTGCCCGTCGACCTGGGACCGGACCGCAGCGACGCACGGATGCACGGATGCACAGGCGTGAATGGAGGGACGAATGGAGACGTGTCGTCTTCAGCGATGAGAGTCGCTTCTGCCTTGGTGCCAATGATGGTCGTATGCGTGTTTGGCGCCGTGCAGGTGAGCGCCACAATCAGGACTGCATACGACTGAGGCACACAGGGCCAACACCCGGCATCATGGTGTGGGGAGCGATCTCCTACACTGGCCGTACACCTTTGGTGATCGTCGAGGGGACACTGAATAGTGCACGGTACATCCAAACCGTCATCGAATCCATCGTTCTACCATTCCTAGACCGGCAAGGGAACTTGCTGTTCCAACAGGACAATGCACGTCCGCATGTATCCCGTGCCACCCAACGTGCTCTAGAAGGTGTAAGTCAACTACCCTGGCCAGCAAGATCTCCGGATCTGTCCCCCATTGAGCATGTTTGGAACTGGATGAAGCGTCGTCTCACGCGGTCTGGACGTCCAGCACGAACGCTGGTCCAACTGAGGCGCCAGGTGGAAATGGCATGGCAAGCCGTTCCACAGGACTACATCCAGCATCTCTACGATCGTCTCCATGGGAGAATAGCAGCCTGCATTGCTGCGAAAGGTGGATATACACTGTACTAGTGCCGACATTGTGCATGCTCTGTTGCCTGTGTCTATGTGCCTGTGGTTCTGTCAGTGTGATCATGTGATGTATCTGAGCCCAGGAATGTGTCAGTAACGTTTACCCTTCCTGGGACAATGATTTCACGGTGTTCTTATTTCAATTTCCAGGAGTGTATATGTTCCACATCTCCTCATAAACCACTGGACCGATTTCAAACAAACTTGGTGCACACATCATTTACTGTCTAATAAGTATCACTGTGGGACTAACAAGGGAACCTCCCCATCGCACCCCCCCCCCCCCTCAGATTCAGTTATAAGTTGACGCAATGGATAGGCTTTGAAAAACTGAACACAGATCAATAAAGAAAACAGGAAGAAGTTGTGTGGAACTATGAAAAAAATAAGCAAAATACACAAACTGAGTAGTCCATGCGAAAGACAGGCAACATCAAGGATAATGCGAGCTCAGGAGCGCCGTGGTCCCGTGGTTAGCGTGAGCAGCTGCAGAAGGAGAGGTCCAAGTCTTCTCTCGAGTGAAACGTTTACTTTCTTTATTTTCGCAGAGTTATGATCTGTCCGTTCGTTCATTGACGTCTCTGTTCACTGTAATAAGTTTAGTGTCTGTGTTTTGCGACCGCGCCGCAAAACCGTGGGATTAGTAGGCGAAAGGACGTGCCTCTCCAATGGGAACCGAAAACATTTGATCGCAAGGTCACAGGTCAACCGATTCCTCCACAGGAAAACACGTCTGATATATTCTAAACGACTCTGGTGACGGCATGTGCGTCACATGACAGGAACATGTTGTCGACCCACCTAACTTGTACACTTGGCGAATGGGTAAAAAGATTCTTCTACCTTGCCCGATTTAGGTTTTCTTGTGGATGTAATAATCACTCCCAAAAAAGTGATTAAAACATAAGAGTTTGTCACATAAACTGCAACAAATGAATGCAACAGTTTCACAGTCGCACAGTTTTTCCTGTGCTCTGTCAAAACATATGTTTTTAACGTTTTCAAATTTTTCCGTGTGTAGACCGTCAAATCCTGCATATGTCCAAGCAAATCTGAACATGTCCTGGAATTTTGGAGAGCGAAGTTGATTATGTGTGAGTGCCTGAACTTTGATAATTGACACACGATCACGTAAACAATACTGCTCTGTGTACCTGTGCGGCTTCACAAAATCATAGAATCTTTTTACAAAGTATTTCACTTGCCGAAGGCCGGCCGCGGTGGTCTCGCGGTTCTAGGCGCGCAGTCCGGAACCGTGCGACTGCTACGGTCGCAGGTTCGAATCCTGCCTCGGGCATGGATGTGTGTGATGTCCTTAGGTTAGTTAGTTTTAAGTAGTTCTAAGTTCTAGGGGACTAATGACCATAGCAGTTGAGTCCCATGATGCTCAGAGCCATTTGAACTTGCCGAAAACCCAACACATCTAACGGTTGCACAAGAGGTGTACAACCTGGAGGAATGGTAATCATGTCTACTCCCACACTAAAATTGTACAATGCCTGATCCTTCTGTCCTGTGTAGCTGTCAAGGAGTAAGGCAAAATCTTTGTCCGCGTAAGGAGCAATCACACGTTCATTAAAGTCATTTGCGGTCCAAATACACCATTTTTTCCTGCAAACATAAATAAAATGTAGGTAAAAGAAATCCTGCTTTGTTCAGAGTATATTGTATGGTATAACTATGTGAAGTGGCATGCAGCTGGTCTACAAAACATTCCGTGTCGCCTTCTATAACTAACGATAACGTGCGGGTCGATTTCATTTCATAGTTAAAACTGGACTGATCTGTGTTGATAATATATGCGTCACCATACTATTGGAATCTGACGTTAGTTTCTGTAACAAACGTCTTGGAACACTCTAAAAGTTCTTCCAGATTATTAGCGTAGTTCTTTCTTACATATTCCGTAATCTTCCTGCTCGTAATTTTGTATTTTCTTTTGAACGTGACAACCCAATGAGATAAAGCCTCGAAGTCCAGGCCGATTTGTTTAGCGTAATGCAATCCGAAAATCTGTGGGTCTGTATCATGCACTGCACATAATTCAATTCTGGCTTTAATAAATTGTCGATATACATGGTTTTCTAGTTCAATGAACTTCTTGTCTTCGGGTTCCACCACGTTTCAAGACTTCTTTGCAATATTTAATTGTGCTTTTTTCCTCCATCCCTATAAATTTCTTAAATTTGTTACTTCACTCCATAATCTATATTTGCGTCTTTTAATTGGTTTGGACAGTAACCTGTATTGGAGCATTTCCATCATGTAACCCAAAGAAATACCATCAGACTAAAGTCGCAGTATTTCCTCTTCGTGTTCTTCGTACGGATCGTCAACAATCTCATCATCTGGTACATACAGCCCCGCAGCAATCAGCAAGGTATCGTCATCACCACACGTACTGTTTATCAACAAATGTAGGAAATTATCATACAAATGTTCGACAATCGTTCCATCCCTTAGGAAACTTTCCGATTTCTTACAGTTCGGAAAATATTCATTGATCTTGTTATTGAAGCCGCGAGCTATATTTGCTGGATTCATATTGCCCACGGAATGCATCTCACGTATTTAATGCACTCTCGTCCAAAGTAGCGAACAGTCAACTGCCAGCCAGGGAGCCTCGGTAGCAGGAATACTCTCTCTTCCGTGCGCTGCAGTCGACTGACGACGTGTGTTTCGATGTTTGTTTAGGTGTAGCGTCCCCATACTACGGCGCAGTTACATCGGACGGACGGACAGATAATTGACTGAAAAAAAAATTAAACTGTTCACTTGAGGGAAGACTTGAACAAGGACCTCTCCTTCTGCAGCTGCTCACGCCAACCACGGGACCACGGGGTTCCTAGGTCAAAACTATCCTTGATCTTGCCTATCTTGATCACGGACTACTCAGTTTGTATATTTTGCTTATTTTTTTCATAGTTCCGCACTTTTCCCCTTTTTCTCGATCGATCTGTGTTCAATTTTTCAAGGCCTATCCACTGTGCCAACTTATAACTAAATCTGAGGGGGGTGCGACGAGGAGGTTCCCTTGTAAGAAACAACCACCTATCGAATGGTTCGAAGTGGAGATGAAAAAGCAGTGCAGCCCACCGTCAAGAATATCCGTAAACTGGTCATCCAGTATTTGAGAATGAGAGCACTTAGAGACGTGCAATAAATTTCACACATAATTTCCAACCTTTACAAAACCTTTTCTCCCTGACAACTTCCACAAAATGAAGAAAAGCAGTAATGACTAAATTTTCTGTGCTCCAGTAAGACACATCAGTACTTCCACACAAATTATAAAAATGACTATATATGTTGATAGTATCCGTGCCGGCCTGAGTGGCCGAGCAGTTCTAGGCGCTACAGTCTGGAACCGCTCGACCGCTACGGCCGCAGGTTAGAATCCTGCCTCGGGCATAGATGTGTGTGATGTCCTTAGGTTAGTTAGGTTTAAGTAATTCTAAATTCTAGGGGGCTGATGACCTCAGAAGTTAAGTCCCATAGTGCTCAGAGCCATTTGAACCATTTGAAATATCTCACGAAATAAGCGTCAAACGAAAAAACTACATAGAACGAAACTAGTCTAGCTTGAAGGGGGAAACCAGATGGCGCTATGGTTGGACCGCTAGATAGCGTTGCCATAGGTCAAACGGATATCAACATCGGTTTTTCTTTTAAAATAGGAACCCCCATTTTTTATTACATATTCGTGTAGTACATAAAGAAATATGAATGTTTTAGTTGGACCACTTTTTCGCTTTGTGATAGATGGTGCTGTAATAGTCACAAACGTATAAGTACGTGGTATTACGTAACATACCGCCAGTGAGGACGCTATTTGTTCGTGATACATTACCCGTGTTAAAATGGACCACTTACCAATTGCGGAAAAGGTCGATATTGTGTTGACGTATGACTATTGTGATCAAAATGCCCAATGGGAGTGTGCTGTGTATGCTGCTCGGTATCCTGCATACAAGTGTCCGGACCGTTCGCCGGATAGTTACGTTATTTAAGGAAACAGAAAGTGTTCAGCCACATGTGAAACGTCAACCACGACATGCAACAAATGATGATGCCAAAGTAGGTGTTTTAGCTGCTGTCGCGGCTAATCCGCACAGCACTAGCAGACAAAAATGGGGAATCTCAAAAACGTCGGTGGTGAGAATGCTACACCAACATCTATTGCACCGGTACCATATTTCTATCCACCAGGAATTGCATGGCGACGAATTTGAACTACGTGTACAGTTCTGCCACTGGGCACAAGAGAAATTACGGGACGATGACAGATTTTTTGCACGCGTTCTATTTAACGACGAAGGGTCATTCACCAACAGCGGTAACGTAAACCGGCATAATATGCAGTATTGGGCAACGGAAGATCCACGATGGCTGAGACAAGTGGAACATCAGCGACCTTAACCGGTTAATTTATGGTGTCGAATTATGGGAGGAAGGAAAATTGGCCCCCATTTTATCGATGGCTATCTAAATGGTGCAATGTATGCTGATTTCCTACGTAATGTTCTACCGATGTTACTACAAGATGATTCACTGCATGACAGAATGGCGATGTACCTCCAACACGATGGATATCCGGCACATAGATCGCGTGCGGTTGAAGCGGTATTGAATAACGTATTTCATGACAGGTGGGTTGATCGTCGAAGCACCATACCATGGCCCGCACGTTCACCGGATCTGACGTCCCGGATTTCTTTCTCTAGGGAATGTTGAAGGATATTTGCTATCGTGATCCACCGACAACGCCTGACAACATGCGTCAGCGCATTGCTAATGCATGTACGATCATTACGGAAGGCGAACTACTCGCTGTTGAGAGGAATGTCGTTCCACATATTGCCAAATGCATTGAGTTTGCCGGACATCAGTTTGATCATTTATTGCATTAATGTAGCATTTACAGGTAATCACGCTGTGACAGCATGCGTTCTCAGAAATGATAAGTTCACAGAGGTACATGTAACACATTGGAACAACCGAAATAACATGTTCAAAAGTACCTACGTTCTGTATTTTAATTTAAAAAACTTACCTGTTAGCAACTGCTCGTCTAACAATGTGAGTCATATGTTTGTGACTATTACAGCGCCATCTATCACAAAGCGAAAAAGTGGTTCAACTAAAACATTCATATTTCTTTACGTTCTGCACGAGTATGTAATAAACATTGGGGATTCCTTTTTAAAGCCGCGCAGGATTAGCCGAACGGTCTAAGGCGCTGCAATCATGGGCTGTGTGGCAGGTCCCGACGGAGGTTCGAGTCCTCCCTCGGGCATGGGTGTGTGTGTTTGTCCTTAAGATAATTTAGGTTAAGTAGTGTGTAAGCTCAGGGACTGATGACCTTAGCAGTGAAGTCTCGTAAGATTTTGCACACACTTGAACATTTTTTTTCCTATTTAAAAAAACGCAGTTGATATCCGTTTGACCTATGGCAGCACCATCTAGCGGGCCAACCATGGCGCCATCTGGTTTCGCCCTTCAAGCTAGACAAGTTTCGTTCTTTGTAGTGTTTCCGTTTGACGCTTATTTCGTGAGATATTTGGCCTGGTGACGATCAACGGACCACCCTGTATATGGCACTTTTGAAATAAGTAGGGCTTCCCATAGCAGTGATAAGATGGAAGTGGCTGGTTTGCGACTGCCATATATATATATATATATATATATATATATATATATATATATATATATATATTACTCCTGGAAATGAAAAAAAAAAAACACATTGACACCGGTGTGTCAGACCCACCATACTTGCTTCGGACACTGCGAGAGGGCTGTACAAGCAATGATCACACGCACGGCACAGCGGACACACCAGGAACCGCGGTGTTGGCCGTCGAATGGCGCTAGCTGCGCAGCATTTGTGCACCGCCGCCGTCAGTGTCAGCCAGTATGCCGTGGCATACGGAGCTCCATCGCAGTCTTTAACACTGGTAGCATGCCGCGACAGCGTGGACGTGAACCGTATGTGCAGTTGACGGACTTTGAGCGAGGGCGTATAGTGGGCATGCGGGAGGCCGGGTGGACGTACGCCGAATTGCTCAACACGTGGGGCGTGAGGTCTCCACAGTACATCGATGTTGTCGCCAGTGGTCGGCGGAAGGTGCACGTGCCCGTCGACCTGGGACCGGACCGCAGCGACGCACGGATGCACACCAAGATCGTAGGATCCTACGCAGTGCCGTAGGGGACCGCACCGCCACTTCCCAGCAAATTAGGGACACTGTTGCTCCCGGGGTATCGGCGAGGACCATTCGTAACCGTCTCCATGAAGTTGGGCTACGGTCCCGCACACCGTTAGGCCGTCTTCCGCTCACGCCCCAACATCGTGCAGCCCGCTTCCAGTGGTGTCGCGACAGGCGTGAATGGAGGGACGAATGGAGGCGTGTCGTCTTCAGCGATGAGAATCGCTTCTGCCTTGGTGCCAATGATGGTCGTATGCGTGTTTGGCGCCATGCCGGTGAGCGCCACAGTCAGGACTGCATACGACCGAGGCACACAGGGCCAACACCCGGCATCATGGTGTGGGGAGCGATCTCCTACACTGGCCGTACACCTCTGGTGATCGTCGAGGGGACACTGAATAGTGCACGGTACATCCAAACCGTCATCGAACCCATCATTCTACCATTCCTAGACCGGCAAGGGAACTTGCTGTTCCAACAGGACAATGCACGTCCGCATGTATCCCGTGCCACCCAACGTGCTCTAGAAGGTGTACGTCAACTACCCTGGCCAGCAAGATCTCCGGATCTGTCCTCCATTGAGCATGTTTGGGACTGGATGAAGCGTCGTCTCACGCGGTGTGCACGTCCAGCACGAACGCTGGTCCAACTGAGGCGCCAGGTGGAAATGGCATGGCAAGCCATTCCACAGGACTACATCCAGCATCTCTACGATCGTCTCCATGGGAGAATAGCAGCCTGCATTGCTGCGAAAGGTGGATATACACTGTACTAGTGCCGACATTGTGCATGCTCTGTTGCCTGTGTCTATGTGCCTGTGGTTCTGTCAGTGTGATCATGTGATGTAGCTGACCCCAGGAAAGTGTCAATAAAGTTTCCCCTTCCTGGGACAATGAATTCACGGTGTTCTTATTTCAATTTCCAGGAGTATATATATATATATATATATATATATATATATATATATATATGTGTGTGTGTGTGTGTGTGTGTGTGTGTGTGTGCGTGTGTGTGTGTAAGTAAGTACTGATGTGTTTCACTGGAACACAAAAAATTCGAGGCAAGGATCGCTGACTCTCTATGTGTTTCTATGTTGTAATCACCATAGAAAATTACACTGATGATGCTTCTAGGAACGTAAAATTGACGTTGTGACTTAGATAGTAATCTGTCTGGGATATCACTGTTTCTAGGAGTACTCTGGTGAAATATTTTCCTAAATGAAGATCTGCAATATGCCTAATGTTTTCCAGAGATACTTCTCCAACTTTTCTGATATATGGTGAATGTACAGCCGTTTTTCAAATAAGTTGGGCTTCCCATTACAGTGATGAGATGGAAGTAGCTGGTTTGCGACACCCACTGTGAATGATTTTCAGGCAATATTGATACGAAGAATAGCTTTCCTTGCCTGTTAAGAACTTTATGGTACTGCTGGAACATTTTCTGGGTTCCTACGATAACCACAGATATCTATGTATCTGAGAAAGTTCTTGAAACATTTGTTTTTGCATGAAGAGGCCACATGATGCTTGTAGGTGGGAAAATGAATTCAGATTGACGAAGGAGAAAAGAGTTGTCATTTCGGCAGGCTGATGGTCATGCACCCCAGTAAATCGAGTTCTTACATCATAACGCGTAGGCTTTCACGGCCGGCATCGTCAGTAGTTAAAACTTCCGGGCTGAGAGGCCGTGGTCGAACAGTAGAACTTCTTCTCCCTGACGTTTCGTTGCCAGCTGCGGACAACATCTTCCGAGGCGAGTCTACGACTGGCTACCAAGCCGCGGAGGTCCTGTATATATAGAGCGGGTAGAGGGCACCACCACTCGTCACGTGATGTCAACAGTAAAACTATCTCTGACTGGCGTCATTACTCTCGATCGAAGGTAATCGATTGTCACATCTTTGATGCAAGGTTGATCGCCATATTTTATCTAACTTCAAACCTTCTTCTTTCTTGTTAAAATTATTGTGGTGTTTAAAAATCTCTATCGCCTCTCTATACATACGTGCATGATAATGCGATGTCTTAGCTAGCACGCTTGTCTCGCTAAATTTTATCTCATGGTCTCCGTCTTCGAAAACATGTTCTGCTACAGCTGACTTATCCGTGTGTCCCAATCGGCAGTTCCTCTTGTGTTCAGTCAGGCGAGTATTGATACTTCTTTTAGTTGTTCCAATGTAAACTTTCCCACAACTACACGGAATTTTGTAAACACCTGGAGTAGCTAAAGGGTGTCGTGCATCCTTCGCCGATCTTAAACATTCACTAATCTTCTTAGTTGGTCTGTAGATTGTTTCAATTCTAAACTTGGCTAGCACTTTTCCGATACGGTCCGTAATATTATGGATGTAAGGAACAAAAACTTTCCCTGCTGAAGGTTGTTGTTTTTGCATGTTTTCGGACATTTTCTTTCTAGGGTGGAGTGCACGATCTATCTCCTTATCAGTATATCCATTTTTCCGAAAAACTGTCCGCAAATGATTTAGTTCCTCTTGTAAATACGCTGGCTCACAAATTCTATTGGCCCTGTCCACCAGTGTTTTGATGACACCTCTCTTCTGCCTGGGATGATGATTTGAACTCTTATGAAGATAACGGTCGGTATGCGTATCTTTTCTGTATACTTTGTGACCAAGAGTACCATCTGCTCGTTTAATTACTGAAACGTCCAGAAAATTAATCTGTCCATTACTCTCTGTCTCCATGGTAAATTGAATTTTTGAATTAATGCTGTTCAAATGCTTCAGAAATTCGTTCAGTTGCTCTTCTCCGTGATTCCATATCACAAAAGTATCGTCCACATACCGATACCACTTCAAAGGACTTTTTCTGGCTGACTGAAGTGCCTGTTGCTCAAAAAATTCCATAAAAATATTAGCAGCGACTGGACTTAGGGGGCTACCCATAGCCACTCCATCAATTTGTTCATAGAACTCATTATTATACTGGAAATAAGTCGTAGATAGGCAGTGCCGGAACAAGGCTACTATATCAGTAGGAAATATGTCAGATATGTAAGCCAGAGTTTCGTTCACCGGAACCATAGTAAACAAAGATACAACATCAAAGCTAACAAGGATATCACTGGGGCTTATAGTAATCCCCTTCAGTTTTTCGATGAAGTGCATGGAGTTCTTAATATGATGATCAGTCTTTCCGATAAACGGTTGTAGCAATGAGGCAAGATATCTAGCCAACTCTTGAGTAGGGGATCCTATAGCACTCAAAATCGGCCTAAGAGGGACATTTGGTTTATGTACCTTAGGTAACCCATATAATCTAGGAGGGAATGCTTCCGTTTTACAAAGGTCTTTTTTATCTGCTGCAGGAATAGAAGACTTTTTTATTAGTTGGTTAGTAGCTGTCAACACTTTTGTTGTAGGATCTTTGTTCAGCTTCCTGTAAATGGTAGGATCCAAAAGATCGTCGATCACGAAAATATCGAACTGCAGAACGTCCATAATTGTCAAAACCTAAACAGTCCCCAGAACCGAGATTTAATGACCTTTCTAAGTAACAACCATTATTTCAGTAATAAATACTCGATGTAAAATTGGTTCAAAAGGCTCTGAGCACTATGGGACTTAACATCTGTGGTCATCAGTCCCCTAGAACTACTTAAACCTAACTCACCTAAGGACATCACACACATCCATGCCCGAGGCAGGATTCGAACCTGCGACCGCAGCAGTCACGCGGTTCCGGACTTGGCGCCTTAACCGCGAGACCACCGCGGCCGGCGATGTAAAATTGCTGAAGACATGTTAGTAATCTCTAATTCACCATAATATCTTAGTCATTCGTGTTTTATACCTGTTATTGTTACTGTAGTTAACTCTATGTAATATCACATCGTAATGTTACTAGATTTCTGAAAGTATTACCTTGTGTAAAGTTTTGGGTTGTGTCAGTGCTTATTCCTGCACTGAATTTACTAAATTAACAAAATTCTAATTAGAACTGTACAGAGAACAAGTGTGTATCAGTACTGTAAAACACGTAGATCAGGCTCGTGCAAACGGCGCCCCTGGGGCGCCAGCGCCCCGGCCGAATTCGCGTGTCGTCGCAGCGGCCGACCCGCTCCGCTCAGCTGGCCGTCCGGACCTCCCAACAGCCCTCCGCGCCTCGCCGTGCCGCTGTACTCGCGCTTCGTACGGAAGACACACCTCCGCGCCAGCAGCGGTCACGAGCACTCATACGACACAAAGCCGTTAGTACACAGGCCTAAGGCTACAGTGGATCGAGATGGATGGTCAACAGCAACAGACAAAAAGAAAGAGGAGCGGTGCGTCCGCACTATTTAAACCCGAGTGGCAAATTAATTTCCTTTGTACTGATGTCGAAAATCATGCCAAATGTTTAGTATGTCATCGGAACCTCATGTATTTAAAAAAGTACTCGATCGAACTGCACTTTAATACCTGTCACAAATATCAGTTTGAAAATCTGTCGCAAGAGGAACGCCAGTCAAAGCTTGAAGAACTGAAAGAAAATTTCAAGCAGCATTACAGTGAAGTAATACCTCTTTATTATTTATAAAGATAATAAATAAAACTGTATTTTATGATGTGATATGTCACTTAGCAATGTGCCAGCTGTCGAATTTCAGATTGTCAGCAATAAGGAACATTACTTTCCCGTTAATTTTTATATCTGGGTTGCATTAAATCGCGTCGCACAGACATAAGAAAAAGTTTCAGGTACGTTATTTTTTGCCACTTTCTGAAATGCCATTACAAACGCTCTCACTGGCAGCAAAGTGTCATTAAGAGTCATTCTTTGTTTTTGTATATTTGTGTTTCTATGGATGGGAAAACATATGTTGAAGTTTGATCTATGTTTTCAATTAGTTAAAACGTAAATATTCCGATAGATACAAAATTATTTTACGACCACATTTCGCTGTCCTTGCTAGCGTCTAAGGCCGCTTTTCAGAGGAACTGGGGGAGAACGCACCTAAAACCAATATGTTTTGTTAGTTTTTGTTTGAGTTTCAATGAATGAAACAATTAATTGTTAAAATGGTAAAAGTGTTTTAGAAGACAGGATTGTACAAAATGAATGGTATGTTCTTTTTTTGGCGTGGTGGGAGAAGGAAACAGGAAAGCAAAATTTGCGCTCAAGTTGCAAATGTTCGCTGAGAATTGCGAAAGCAGGGAAACCGTTTTCGGCCGGAAATCTCATCAAGGATTGCCTGGTCGACTCGGCGGCTTGTATTTGTCCAACAGGCCTCACTGAAAAATTTGAAAAACTAGCTCTTTTGCCTTAAACTATTGCTTGCCGAGTCGAAGATACGTCCTCAGATATGGAGCAGCAATTAATAGAGAGAACGGCAAACTTAATTTTCTATCGCTCTTGATGAGTCCGCGGACGTTGCGGACATATCTCAGCTCGTCATATTCGTTCGAGGTATCGACGACAATTTGCGTGTCACAGAAGAATTTCTCGACCTTATACCATTAAAAGACACAATCACGGTTTGGATATTTTTCTTGCCGTGGGAAACGTGTTCGAGTCAGTGGGTTTAAAATGGGAACGCCTGACCAATGTAACATCGGATGAAGCCTCTGCGCTACGAGTGACACGCACCGGATTTCTGAGTTACGTCAGGTCGAGAATGGCTGAAGTTGGCTGTTCCTTATTCCCGGCAGCCCATTGTCTGATACACCAGGAGGCACTTTGTGGAAGATTGTCAACATAAAAAATGTTATGGACACAGTTCTTCGAACGATTAATTATCTTCGATCGCATGGACTCACACATCGCCAGTTTAAAGAATTTCTGGCTGATATGGAAGCGGAATACCACGCCGAAGTAAGATGGCTGAGCAGAGGAAAGGTGTTTCATCCGTTTTTCTCCTTGAGTGACGAAATAAATACTTTTTTGAAAGGACGTCCAGAAGAATTACTTTGTGATCCTAAGTGGGTGGCGAATTTGGCTTTTTTGAGTGACCTTACTTGTCATTTAAATACTTTGAACATTTCAATCCATGGCGAAAATCACTCTGTTTCTGATTTAGTGCAGACGATTAAAGCATTAAAAAAAACAGAGGCGCGAGAAAAATTGTGGACACTTTCCTGCAATAGACTGTGGATTTTTCAGGTTATGTTCAAATCATTTGCGAATTACAAGAACTTTTTGAAAACAAATGTTTGGAGATAAGTGACCTTTAACCAGCCTTAGATATATTTTGTTCGCCCGTTTTCCCTTCGGGCAGAGGACGTCTCACAAGTGCTTCAACTACAGCAGTTCGATATCCGCCTGAAGGAGCGCTTTCTTATGTGTAAAACTCTGGATGACTTTTACAGCTGTCTTCCACGACAGAAATATCGTCTTTTGCACAAGCACACGGCCAAAGTTCTCTCAGTGTTTGGTTCCGCGTATGTTTGTGAGCACTTTTTCTCTTTTGAAGCGTGCTAAAACTATGAAGTTCATTACTTGGCGATAAAAATGTGACTAAACCATTGAGGTGAGCAGTATCATGGAATGTTGTACCAAACCAAGACAAATCGTTTCCTCGGAAAAGAAAAACGTGTGAAATGTTAATTGTCTTCTTTAACAATGTTGACTGTAAGAATTAAAGAGCTTTATAACCTTAATTTTATTTTTTAATAAGTTTTCAAACTTGGCCAGTTACAATCATTACATACAAAACAGCAAACTAAGCATCCAATTTCTAAACTCTGAGAAAGGATACAAAAAGCTGTAGCACGAAGTACAACAGAAAATATTTACTTGTAACTATTAACAGTAAGAATGAGACTCTATATCCCTTACATAAAATTATTTCTAAAATAGAATTTTATTACCAGTTCATTTAAGAAACTGATATATTTATCAGAAGACGCCTATGGTACATATGGCGAGTGTGCATGTGCAGTACTAATAGAATCAACCTGTGGGTCAGAAAACTACTAAGTTATTCTTAGATTCTTGTTTCGGATAATATTTTCTATTGCTTTGTGTAGCAACTGTGCCACACGAACACTAGTTGTTACCTCCGTAGTAAATGGTTTGCTTGTTTTGCCGCTCATGGACCACCGCTCAGAGCTGCGCTTCCTCTGTTACTTTGTTTACATTGGATCTGACCGCGGGACAGTCCAGCGCACAGCAGTGCTGTGAGATCTCACTCGCTCCTCAGCTCTCTCTCGCTCCTACGGCGACACTAGCGACACACGGTCGCGGACGGGGTGCTCAACTACACTGCCTGGGGCCCGCGGACGCAGTTGTTGGATGACCCTGGTGTATATCTACGCCGTGGCGGCTGTGCCAACCGTGCTAGTCTCATACGGTGTCTGTTGAAGCAACGTCACGCTCAGTCCTCAACATTGTTGTAAAGCAGTTTAAAAAAAGTTAGAATTCCTGTGTCGAACCTGCATTAAAAAAGTAGACAGAGATCTTCCAGCAGTGTAGATATTCCAAAGGCATCATCATTTTTACAGGGAGACGAGTGAGTTACACCCACGCACACGCAAGACGAGGCCCAGTGACAAACGTAACCGTATTGAACACGGTCGCTTTTTAGACTGCGTTTGGAACGTATGTTGCTAGGGGAAGACAGAGTTGCACGTATGGAAAAGACCGAGGGCTGAAGTACGAGTGACTATGTAACTACGTTACGATATAGTTTATTGTTTTGTGTGTTGTTATGAATGTAAGTGGGCTTAGGTGTTGTGCTGTACCTAGGTGTGTCACAGAGGAGCAGAGTTGAAGTGTAGTAGAGTTGAAGTGTCTTCTTGCGTGTTATTTATATACTGTTAAATGTTGTAACGGTTAAGTGTCTTTAGATTAAGTAGCACTATTTGATTCCAGCAAATGTACGAGGGCGTGCAGAAAGGTAGTGCTTCCGAATTTTTTATGTAAAAACTCTTAAAGCTCTCTAAATGATTAACATTGTACGCCTGTATTTTTCATATCTACATATTTATTTCTCAACACAGTCGTCCTTGCAACGAACAAATTTCTGCCAAGGAGAGACCAATTTGTTGAGTCTGTCACTGCACAATGCTTGACTAAGCTGACGGAACGACAGCTTCACCTCTGCTTGCACTATCAACGTCCGGCATTGCTACAGAGTGGCTCCAGGAACACTCTTTTGAGTTTAAACGCTTCCGCTCACCACCAAACTTCCCAGACATGAACATTATTGAGCATATTTGGGATGCCTTGCAACGTGCTTTTCAAAAGATATCTTCACCTCTTGTACTGTTACGGCTTTATGGGCAGCCCTGCAGGATTCACGGTGTCAGTTCTCTGCAGCACTACTTCAGACATTAGTCGAGTCCGTGTCACGTCATGTTGCGGCAGTTCTGCTTGTCGCGGGGTCCCTACACGATAGTAGGCAGGTGTACCAGTTTGTTTGGCTCTTCAGTGTATAAGTTCTTGTTGCTATATAATATGAGTCATCTGTGCAGTAATGAATCTGATGGCTGACAGAATGCATTCTCACATTGGGGCCTTGTATCGCGCCTGAAGCCCAGAACAGCGACCATAACTGGAAATGTTACAGGTTCTCAGAAATGCATTAGAAGAATTGGCCAAGTCCGCAAAACCATCAAATAAAGTTTGATTCCAAACTCAGACTTGAACAGAGAAATTATCGTAACTGCTGGGGATACACACGTGAATAATGCTACGTTACATTCGAAATGTGCACTCGATCCATCGCAGAGTGATGCAGTTCACGCTTTTGGCGTGGTTGAAAACTTATTCCCACTCTCCAGCAACAAGCTAACTCCTTCGGGTAGGAGTTTTCTATGTCATCTGTCGTTAGGTTACGGATGCTGATCATACTGGAAGATACACGATTCCCCTATTGTTAATTCAAGATGTCGTAGTGAAGGTGGGCTATTTTTCTTTGTTCTGTGATGAAAATGAAGGAAGAGACCGCTGCCTTCCGTTAGGGAATGTTATAACGGAATCAATACTAGAATTTTGTAAAGCAATTGCACAGTGGAAGACAGGAGCACTGAAGAAGCAGGTAATAAGCAATCGTGCGGAGAACGACAGCGCGCCAACATTACTATTCCACACTAGATAAATGAGGTAAATTAATTTCTCCGTGAGCTAATTTAAATACCAAAACGACAAGCCCTGGATTTGACAGTGAGTAGAGGATAAGGATCACGATTGTATTATATATAAAGCAAATTTACTGAACCATTAGTACTTATCTATACAGAATTATTAAATGGATAAAACGGACACCCAGTCATAGTTGAAGGTTGCCGATCTAACGGCTTCCAGGGGCAACAAAAATTTGATTTTCACTATCTCATATAATTATTAGCCGAATTAAAATAAATTAAAATGCCGACAGAACATTAAAAGGTACAGTCTTACGTTAACACAGTAAGTCAAATACTCAAGTTAGAAACCGTGTATGTATCTATATGCGGCGTAGCTCACTGAGAAGGAGAGCATTTGGCGACTTCCAACAAACCTTAGACGCAATTTCAAAGCTTTTCTGAACTTTTCCTCACTGGTATGCCCCATAAGTAATGAAGGGAGAAAATTTACAATAATTCTCGTTTATATCAATACGGTTGCTGATTGTCTCGGGACAAATATGTTGGCTACAGGAAGAAGGGACTCAAGTTTATCGCTTACTTCACTATCGCTGTTGATGCTGTACAGTTTCAGCATCAAGCATGACGTTTTAATTTTTTACTTCTTTACTACTTTATTGGAAACATATTCTGCAGACTGTATATATCACGGTATGAACTGGCAAAATTATATCACAGTACGACGCATTGGTAAGGAGTTATGACGTCCTAAACATAGAGCTGCATGAAAGGGCCTAGACCAGAGGCTAGAAATTTTTTTAGTATAACTTTTAGATTTTTTAAGATACATTTATAAACGTTAAAATACATTAAAACCGCAATTTACTGCATCGGGTCTGGTGCATCCGAGAGCTCGAATGGAACCATGCAATAGTTACCGACGGAATAGGCGATCTGTTAGTTCCGATTTGTATCACAGAGGACATTAGTGTCGCCTAAAATATGATTCTCAACAAAATTTCTCTTCGTAACATAATTCTTTAATGTTAAACAGTCTGGAAGCGTGTGCTTGTCTCGCATCTGCTTAACTTGTCATTTCGCTTGTTTTTGATACGAAGTAAAACGTGAATGCTTAAAAATGACAAATAAACGTATGAATGCGAATACAAAATGTTCGAAAAGTAATCTCAGCCGTGCAAGAAACGCTTCGATTTGTAAATGGATGGCAGTTAATCGACAAAATTTCATCAAAACGTCAATGTTTCGACATCGGCGAAAAGAAGGCATTGCCCACTAAAGGTTTATTCAGTTTTAGTGTTGAAAATCAGAAGTTGGAAATTTAAACGTTCGTTTTTCGAAACAACATTTTTGAAGTTGGCGGGAGCTGTAGCTCATATTCAATCAATTACATTATACCTTTTTATAGCTTTTTTTTTGTGAGTCCGCGACTTTTCTACTGTAGAACGAACGATTTTTGCGATATTTTTAATTTCGATTTTTGGTCTTCTAGGTGTAAATTTTTTATGAAAAAAATACGTAGCGTAATCTTAAGGGTGTACAATAAAGGTCTAAAATCAATTTCGTAATTAGTTTTTTTTCTGAAATAAAAAGTGAATATCGGTTCCAAAATCGAGCGTCACTCTGGTCTACCCCCTTAAAACGGTGCGCGAACTACGCACTCTATAATCATCTAATGAATAATCCGAAACTAAAAAAGTCAAGATAGTTAGGGTTGGCTTCTTCATTCACAAATGTTTCGCTTTCGCTCGATTAACGTCAAATATTTAACAAATTAACTCGTCTGTAAAGTAACCAAGCGTTTGAAGCCGCTTTCTGCATGGGAGATGGCTTCTTTAAAAATGGGATGTACGAGTGAGGCGGGACGCAGGGGGGGGGGGGGGGGGACACTAGATCGCGTGTTAGTAATCAACAAGAAATACTTGTAATTATGGTCTCTGTTTAGTAGATAAAAGTCTCAGCTAATAAGCGGCAGTTCGTCTCACACTTGTCGCTGCTTTATAGCTCTATCTTCATTCTGCTTAGCGCCATTCTGGAAATCCTTCCGTGAAAATTACTAAGTTTACACGAAGCCACACGTAAGTAGGAAAATAAATCGTCTAGGTTACGTTTACACTACTGGCGCCATGTCACTGGAAACAGTGACTACCCTATCCTAGGGTGACGAAAGCCACGGGATACTTTGTAACGTCGTGGCGCACCTCCTTCTGCTTGGCGCAGTGCCACCGACTCAGCAGATCGTTCCAATACTGAGCCATGCTGCCTCTGTAGCGAAAGTGTCGCCGGTGCGCGATTTTGTGCACCATAAATGTTCGATGAGATTCTCGTTGGGATATATTGGAGGCCCAACTGTCCAAACCGTTCTTCAAACAAATCGCGAAAAACAGTGGGCAGCTCAACCGTGAAAATTTAATCGTTGTTTGGGAACGTGAAGTCCACGAATGGGTGCAGATGTTGTCCAAGTAGCCGAACATAACCATTTCCAGTCGATGATCAGTTCAGTTGGATCACAGGACCCAGTCCATTCCATGCAAACGAAGCGCATATCATTATGGAGCCACCACCAGTTCGCACAGTGGTACGTTGACAATTCGGGTCGCTGGCTTCGTGCGGTCTGCGCCACGCTCAGGCCCTACCGCCAGCTTTTACCACTGCACCACGGCTGTACCCTCACACATACCCATCGCACCTCACATTTCAAGCAGTTTTTGGGCGTTTGTGTGATCGTGGACGAACTTGCAGGGAGGCGGCAAGTGACCGCCAACATAGTGTAAACCAAAGCAGAGTTCGTGTGTCCTGCACGACATCCACTACTGTCCGTATCACCTGCAGTGCCGTGGAGGCTACTCTGAACACCTGTTGTGACATGGATGCGATGCGGCTCTGTACTGCGTTCCGGGATGGTTTGCTGTCTTTGCATACACACCGTCCATTTCCGGACACATGCTCGTAGGAACTTTTTCCTCCATTTCTACTTAGAAAATCAGTTTGTCGGTTTTTATTAATAGTCATCCTATATACAAAGACTCTACTCTGAAAGACATTCTCGTTGCTAGCGTCGTAGAAGACCTGCGGTAGTGAGGCATAACTGTTTTCTTTGTAGGCTTTCGAGACTGTTGAACTTCTTAGAAGCTTCATCATGTGGGTTTCCGCCTTCTTGGGCAGCAACTTGCCAACTGGCCTTTTTTATATTGTTACCAGCTGAATGCCTGGCGTTGCACAGGTATGTATTCATTCGACTCTTCTATTAGTCCCTCTCCTCCTCTCCCCCCCCCCCCCCCCCCCCCCACCTCTCTCTCTCTTTCTCTCCATCTGTTCCTACCTCTTCTGTCACTCTGCTCCTTCTTCATCTTCTATGCTTCTCTAAGTTAATATCGTCGCCCCCCTCTATCTCCTCCACGCTCCCTCTATCTCCTCATGCCCCCTCGCTTGTGCATCTCCTCCTCCTCTCTCTCTCTCTTTCAATCTCCTCCTTCCCCCTCTCCGTGTCCACCTACTTCTCCCACCTCTCTCCGTCCACATGCTCTCTCTCTCTTTGTCCTTCTCGTCTTTCCTTCCTCCGTCTGTCACCATCTCTCCTCTCTCTCTGTTCATCTCCTACTCTCCCCTTCCTCTGTCCATTCCCTGCTCCACCTCTCTCTATCCATCTCCTCGCTGTATATCTGTTCCTCCTCGCTCTCTCTGTTCATATCCCCTCTCTGTCCATTTCGTCCTCTCCTCTCCACCTCCTCCTACCTATCTGTGCTCAGTTCCTCCTTCCCTTCTCTGTCTGTCCATTTCGTCCTGCCACTTTTCTCTTCATGTTATCAGCCCCACCACAATATCAGCTCTCTAATTTTTCCCAGATAGTAAGTGAGACTAGTATGTATACCGAAGTCGGTTGAACTCGATTCAGGAACTTAGGAGAAGCTTTCTGCCCTTGGTTTTGCCCACCCATGCCATTGTTACCTATATCTGACCCAAGTTTAATATATTTCACACATATTTGTACACATAGTTCACCTGTGTCTCTGGCGAACTTCGCCCTGCAGTTTCATTTTCACGCAACTCAATGTATATACCGTCGCATCTCCTGAACTAAGTGTCGTGCAACGGTATAATTTTGCTGGTAGATTCAACGGCATATGGGGATATTATCCACGAAGTGTTTTACGAGCTGGGGTAGCAGTAAAGAAGTAATACATTTAAACGTCATGCGTGATGCAACAGTTTTAGTGCATGAAAAACGAAAATGTAGTAAGCAGTAAACTTCCTTCAATCATGTTGTGGGGGTTGTCGGTGAGAGAAAGTTTCCTAAAGACTTAAAGTCATTTGTAAAGTTTTGTTGCAAAGGCACTAAGTGTTGTCATTTTCAAATACTGGATGAATAAAGTCTGAGTCTTCTCGCGTTGTGGGCTACATTTCTTTTTCACCTCCAACCCCACCCCGTTCATAGGTAGGTGGTTCTTACCCCTACGGTGATGGTTTTCAGACAGTAAGTGATATGTGTACCAAGTCTGGATGCAATCGATCAATGGTTTAGGAGAAGATGTGAAACATACTTCCATTTTTATAATACGTTTAGATAATATTATTTCGGTCTATTTAAACATTACTTTTCAACTCTCATAACTCTGGTTGTAGATCTATCACAATTACGAAATTCATAGTTCTCTCACTGCACTAATGTACCACAATACATAAACATTCGATTGATATTTTAAACAGCCGTAATGGATTCCATTAAAGCATCGCAAACGTTTAGTACCAAGAGGCATAGCGATAGGATGTGTACTTTAAAGCGCTGCACCAACTTTCTTTATGAATCACTAGTAGGCAGATACAGAAAAGTAATCGCCAGTCTGGTTGTAGGTGGTATATTTTCTTTTATATTGGTATTGGCCTTGCCAATTCTCTGAGGAATTGTTTTTACGATGTGAGGTTTCAAAAGGTATGTACACTACCTGACCAGAATTATGCAGATACCTACCACTGCGGTATAGAACGGAGTGTGTCCACACTTCGCCTTTATAGCTGCTTCAATTTCGCTGTGGGCGCTTTCAATGAGGTGTCCGAATCTCTGTGCAGGAACGCCAGCCCTTCCTTCCTCCAGAGCAGAAACCAGAGAAGGCAGTGACGTTGGGCGGTGGAGTTTGCAGTGAAGTCGACTTTCTGATTCATCTCAAAGGTGTTCAACTCGGAACTCTGGGCAGGCTAGCCCATTTTTGGAATGTTGTTGCCAGCAAACTATTGTCTCACAGCTGATGGCTTATGGTAAGGTGCATTGTAATGCTAATACAAACAATTATCGTCCAGAACTTCTTCTTGTACTGTACATTGTACACAGTTCGTAAATTCTTCCAGATTTAGCGTTTTCTTAAGCACAGTAAGGGGACCACACCCTAACCTCAAAAAACAAGCCCATATCCTAACATCATCTCCACAGTACTTCACCGCTGGCACCACACATGATGGCAGGTAACGCTCTCGAACACTTCCATTGGACTGCTGTCATCGACAGTGCAGTGCCGTCGCTCTACACAGCACCTATAGGGTCGCTCACCTGTGACTACGGGACTGTGTGGCTCATGACGAGCTGATCAATCACTGTAACTCATTCCTTTTAACTCCACATACACAGTAATTGTTGTAGCTGGACTGATGATAAGACTTCATAAGTGTGGTTCCTTCCGCTAAATCCCAACCTCTGCAATCCTCGACGGTGTCTGCCTGACGGCAGATAAGGGATACCACAGCTACTTCACCGACAGTCGACTTGGGCAGCTGCAGAAGGTTTGACACGTCCTTGATAGATTGCTTACTCAGGTGACATCCAGTGAATACTCGACGCTCGAATTCGCTGAGTTCTGCTGACCGGTCCACCGGTCCAGCCTGCTGTTTCTGTTCCTCTGGTGACAACATAACACTGTCCGCCTACTTTATACTGGAGGCTCCACCTCTTGTGGCATCTAGAGGTCAATTCCGAGCAACAAAGCGATGTCTGGATATTTTTGAACAGGTGCTGTAATTTCTCTGGCCCTTGTAAACGTGGTTTAATAACCGAGGGGGAAGACCATACGGAATAGCTGTGAATGATTTTGTACAGAACATCTGTCGATTTATGGACACATATACTGAGGAGACAAAAATCGTCGGATAGCTCCTAATAACGTGTCGGATTTTATTTTGAAAGCAGCATTTCGACGTAGTGTGACTCAACAAATCGTCTGAAGTCCTCTGCAGTCATACTCCTTTCAAAGTCCTCCATAATTGCGAAACTGTTGCCAGTGCAGGATTTTGTGCACAAACTGACCTCTCGATTATGTCCCACAAATGTTCGTTGGGCTTTATGTTGGGCGACCTGGATGGCCAAATCGTTCTCTCCAACTGTCCAGAATGTTCTTCAAGCCGATCGCGAACAATTGTAGCCTGGCGAAATGGAGCATTGTCATCCATAAAAATTCCTTCGTTGTTTCGGAGCTTGAAGACCATGAATTGCTGCAAATGGTCTCCAAATAGCGGAACATAACCATTTTCACTCAATGATCGGTCTGCGTCACACACGAAAACTACCCTCATCTCTTACGAACTGAAGTCGGGACTCATCTCACCAGGCCATGGTTTTCCACTCGTGTAGGATCCAACTGACATGGTCACGAGCCCAGGAGAGGCGCTGCGGGCGATGTCATGCTGTTAGCAAAGGCATTCGCGTCGGCCGACTGCAGCCATAGCCTCTTGTTGTAGTGGTCTTCAGTCCTGAGACTGGTTTGATGCAGCTCTCCATGCTACTCTATCCTGTGCAAGCTGCTTCAGCTCCCAGTACGCACTGGAGCCTGCATCCTTCTGAATCTGCTTAGTGTATTCATCTCTAGGTCTCCATCTATGATTTTTACCCTCCACGCTGTCCTCCTATACTTTATTGGTGATCCTTTGATGCCTCAGAAAATGTTCTACCAACCGATCCCTTCTTCTGGTCAAGTTGTGCCACAAATTCCTCTTCTCCTCAATTCTACTCAATACTTCCTCATTAGTTATGTGATCTACCCATCTAATCTTCAGCATTCTTTTGTAGCACCACATTTCGAAAGCTTCTATTCTCTTCTTGTCCAAACTATTTATCGTCCATGTTTCACTTCCATACATGGTTACACTCCATACAAATACTTTCAGAAACGCCTTCCTGACACTTAAATCTACGCTAGATGTTAACATATTTCTCTTCTTCAGAATCACTTTCCTTGCCATTGTCAGTCTACATTTTATATCCTCTCTACTTCGACCATCATCAGTTATTTTGCTCCCCAAATAGCAAAACTCCTTTACTACTTTCAGTGTCTCATTTCCTAATCTAATTCCCTCAGCATCACCCGACTTAATTCGACTACATTCCATCATCCTCGTTTTGCTTTTGTTGATGTTCATCTTATACCCTCCTTTGAAGACACTGTCCATTCCATTCAACTGCTCTTCCAAGTCCTTTGCTGCCTCTGACAGAATTACAATGTCATTGGCGAACCTCAATGTCTTTATTTTTTCTCCGTGGATTTTAATACCTACTCCGAATTTCTCTTTTGTTTCCTTTACTGCTTGCTCAATATACCGATTGGATAACATCGGGGAGAGACTACAACCCTGTCCCACTCTCTTCCCAACCACTGCTTCCCTTTCGTGCCCCTCGACTCTTGTAACTGCCATCTGGTTTCTGTACAAATTGTAAATAGCCTTTCGCTCCCTGTATTTTACGCCTGCCACCTTCAGAATTTGAAAGAGTATTCCAGTCAACATTGTCAAATGGTTTCTCTAAGTCTACAAATGCTACAAACGTAGGTTTGCCTTTTCTTAGTCTAGCTTCTAAGATAAGTCGTTGGGTCAGTTTTGCTTCATTTACTGCATTTTTTATATTTTCTTCTTTCATCAATTAAATTCAATATTTCTTCTGTCACCCAAGGACAGATCGTCTGCTGCCTTCACTACTTCATCCCTCAGATCTACCCATTCTTCTCAATTGTTCGCTTATGCTCTCCCTGAAACTCTGTGCAACGTTTGGTTCAGTCAGTTTATCTAGGTCCCCTCTCCTTAAATTTCCACCTTTTTGCGCTTTCTTCAGTTTTAATATACAATTCATAACCAATAGATTGTGGTCAGAGTCCACATCTGCCGCTTGAAATGTCTTACAATTTAAAACTTGGTTCGTAAATCTCTGTCTCACCATTACATAATCTATACAGGATGTTACATAAAGGTGCGGCCAAACTTTCAGGAAACATTCCTCACACACGAATGAAGAAAAGATGTTATGTGGACATGTGCCCGGAATCGATTAATTTCCATGTTAGAGCTCATTTTAGTTTCGTCAGTATTTTCTTCCACGTTCGCTCAATGGAGCACGTTATCATACGGGATACTCTACCTGTGCTGTTAGAATATGCGCCTTTACAAGAACGACACAACATGTGGTTCATGCACGATGGAGCTCCTGCACATTTCAGTCGAAGTGTTCGTACGCTTCTCAACAACAAATTTGGTGATCGATGGATTGGTAGAGGCGGACCAATTCCATGGCCTCCACGCTCTTCTGACCTCAACCCTCTTGACTTTCATTTATGGGGGCATTTGAAAGCTCTTGTCTACGCAACCCAGGTACCAAATGTAGAGACTCTTCGTGCTCGTATTGTGGAAGGCTGTGATACAATACGACATTCTCCAGGACTGCATCAGCGCATCAGGGATTCCATGCGACGAAGGATGGATGCATGTATCCTCGCTAACGGAAGACATTTTGAACATTTCCTGTAACAAAGTGTTTGAAGTCACGCTGGTACGTTCTGTTGCTGTGTGTTTCAATTCCATGATTAATGTGATTTGAAGAGAAGTAATAAAATGAGCTCTGACATGGAAAGTAAGCGTTTCCGAACACATGTCCACATAACATATTTCCTTTCTTTGTGTGAGAGGAATGTTTCCTGAAAGTTTGGCCGTACCTTTTTGTAACACCCTGTATAATCTATCTGAAACCTGTCAGTATCTCCAGGCTTCTTCCATGTAAACAATCTTCTTTTATGATTCTTGAACCAAGTGTTAGCTATGATTAAGTTATGCTCTGTGCAAAATTCTACCAGACGGCTTACTCTTTCATTTCTTCCCCCCAATCCATATTCACCTACTAAGTTTCCTGCTCTTCCTTTTCCTATTAATGTCAAATTTCACCCTACTGTCCTAATGCATACTTTCGCCGTACGTCGCTCACTGATCTCTGCGTGTATTTCGCGCACTGTCGCTTGTCTGTTAGCACTGACCACTCTGCGTAAATGCCGCTGCCCTCGGTCGTTAAGTGAAGGCCGTCGGCCACAGCGTTGTGTGTGGTGACCGGTAATGCCTCAGATTTGGTATTCGCGCCACACTCTTGACATTTTTTGGACCTCGAATATTGAAATCCCTATTGATTTGCGAAACAGAACGCCCTATCCGTCTAACTCCAAATACCGTTCCCCGTTCAAACTGTATTAATCCCGTCGTGCGGCCACAATCACATTGCATACCTTTTCACACGAATCACCTGAGCACAAATGACAGATCAGCATTGCACTACCCTTTTATACCTTGTGTAGGCAACACGACTTTTGGCACCCCAGTGTACTGGAAATGAGGCGAAGGTGGGGTGACGACGAATCCGGCGGAGGGGCGGCGCGCCGCCGGCTGTGGTGACACAGGGTGGCGGGGGTGGGCGGTGCCGGGCCGGTTGTCCCGCGGACAGGCACCGCCAGCCGGCATCGCGTGCGCCGCCCACCGTACGTCACGGCGCGGCCGCCCGTACCACCCGCTGCCCCAAAAAGAAGCGCTCGATATCACCACAGGCCTCGCAATATTTACGGCCACTGCTGCAGATTACCTCGTGTTACCTTGCACCAACACTCGACCGTAGACCAAAGCGGAAACCGAACTACAACAGCTGAACATGGGCTTTGCTTCCCTCAGTCGTACTCCACACTATTTTCCTCCAGTCTGCTGACTAGTTTGATGTGGCCCCAGCGACCTCCTACCCCGTGCCAGCCTCTTATCTCGGAGTAACACTCACATCTACTGACCTGAGTCATTTATTGGATACATTCCAATCTCTGTCTCCTCCTGCAGTTGCTACCTTCTACGGCTCCCTCACGGAAGATATTCCCTCATATCTTCTTAACACATGTTCTATCGTCCGGTTACTTCTTGTCAGAGTTTTCGTCATATTCCTTTCCTTCAGAGAGCATCATGATTTCTTACCTTACTTTTCAATATCTTTCTATAGAACCACATCTCAACGCTTCAGTTCTATTCTTTTCCAGTCTCTCCACTATCAATATTCACATCCATACGATACTGCGCTGCAGAGGTAGTTTCTTAGACAATCCTTTATCAAATTGAGGTCAGTGTGTAACACCATAGCTCTAATGCTGCACTGATTTATTTTGCCTTTTCTCTTGGTTTAATGTTATAACATTGAGTATCTGTAAAGGTTGTTGGATTAAATCGATAACACAAAATTGTATACTACTTTCTTTGTAAAAACTTTCATGTCATGGTTTGATTCTATACAATGTAGTATATCTGTCATTTAAATTCTTTGTCTCAATTGGAAGGAGACAAAACTTACTTTATACATTTGGAATTTGGGTAAATAATTTTTTGTAGTATTACTAATATGCCCAAATCTTCTGTTTTGTTTAAAATGATTGGTTGCTATTATGTAAACCGCTGACCTTCACTTAGAGTTCTTAGTTATGTCATATCTAAATGTTGTTGTGGTTCCCCTCGGGAACGGAAGCATGCAGCGCGCGCAAATTGTGGTTGGCATAGGTAGAAAAGGTGGAACAAAGAATCAGTTGGGGACGAGCTACCAAACTGTGCACTGCCATGTATATTGTGCTCGTTCCGAGTGAGGCTTTTCCTGCCTCTTTCCAATGCCTCGGATGGATGGATAAAGAGTTGGAACTATTCTTGAATTGATGTCTACCATCGCCACCAAGAAATGACTCCGGCAATTCTACCTGTAATTCCACCTACTGACATGCCATCGTCACCACATTGCACAATCACTGAAATTGAGCACTATAGCAATGTACCGTGAAGGATCAGCTCATTGGATGTTTTAGTGTGCACAAATATAAGATAACTGGATTCATGTACCTACCTTGATTTTTTCCCTATCACAACACCTCTCAGGTTCCTCTCCATTTGAACTATGATTAGCGAGTGTCCTAACTTGTGCAAAAAATGAAAGTCTCAAAGCCAAATAGTTAATTAAATAATGTTGTTTGATCTTCGGTAAGAAAGGAGTATTCAGATTTACTGTGGATTTAGTGAAATTGTGGGAGGTAGTAAATGTAGCTTTGTGAAAGCCTCCCAGTGATGGAAACAGTCAAATTTAAAGTTTTGTGGAGTTTCAAAGTCACCTATTTAATCATTTACTTGAAAGTAGAAGACTGTGGTAATAAAGACAATTTGCTGCTTATTTAAAAATTAAAAGTTCTTAAGACTGAGGGTTATAAAGTTTGCAAGGTTAATGATCATAGTGCTGCCAGTAATAAATTTTAAAAGGTGAGTCAGTTTCTTGCAAATTTGTCAACATTGTGTCTCACTGTAGTAAAAGTGGAAAACTGCAATAGTGGAAAGTTATATACTCATACTTGCTAAGTACTTGTTTGTTTTGTGTAATAAAAGTGCATATTAATGTTGTAACAGGATCCACAGTTTGCCTATTGTGCTATGGTGTGGCAGAAATGGTGTCAATGAAACCACCCTTTCCCTTGGGACACTGATTCCCACACGTGTTGCTGTCGCAAACGACGGCTCGCAGGGCGACGTTCTTGACAACTGTTTACATTGAGGGTCACTTGCCAGGGTCACTGGCCTCTGGGTCGGCTTACATTACACCGAAGGACTTCTCTCTGTGGAAGTATGCCAGGGAGAGAGTGAACTAAATGCCCGTCAGCCACATAAATGATTTCAAGAACTGAGTAGTTGCTGCCATTGCCACAATCGGTGAGAATGTTTCGCCGAGTATGAACTCAGTCCGAATACAGACTGGATGTCGTGAATGTTGAAACTGACTGAATGCCATAAAAAACTTAGTGAAATAGTACGTCACATATGCCAAACATTGGTTTGGATGCTATAAAACATTAAAGCTGTGCCGTATATTTTGAGACCCCCGTATTAAATTATACGTTTATGTTAGTCTACAATGTATTAAACTTCATCTGTATGACGGCTATATTAATCCTGCTCTGTCAAATAAATAATAATAATGAGAGTAAATATTTAGCGTCTCCTGGCCTCCGTAGATATTATTATGAAGTTACATATCTACACCTACATAGTTAATTCGCAAGCCAGCGTACGGTGCGTGGCGGAGGGTACCCTGTAATACTACGTGTCACTTCGTTTCCTGTTCCACTCACAGAGCGAAGGAAAGACGACTGTCTGTTTGCCTCCGTATAAACCCTAATTTCTCGTATCTTATCTTCGTAGTCCTTACGCTCAATGTATGTTGGCGGCAGTAGAATCGTTCGACACTTAGCTTCAAATGCCGGTTCTCTAAATTTTCTCAATAGTGTTTCTCGAAAAGAATGTTATCTTTCCTGCAGGGATTTCCCGTAATACTTACGTTTTGTTCTAACCTAGCGGTAACAAATCTAGCTGCCCGCCTCTGAATTGCTTCGACGTCTTCCTTCAATCCGACCTAGTAAGGACCCCAAACACTCGAGCAGTACTCAAGAATACGTCGCACCAGCCTCCTGTATGCGGTCTCTGCTTATATCTACATAAAAGGGAACTAGTCTTACCCTAAATTTTCCAAATTTTAAATTATTTATTAAATTACTTGGCAGACATAACTGAAAAATTAACTAAACATACTGCTGTGAGTAGGCCTTGCGCCTGCCTATCCGGCAACCAACATTATACCCAAGGGGAGCAATTGCATAGCTCGTAGGCGCCAGCCTTCCCGCATTCAGTCGCTTCTCGGCCACGACCCGCGCTGCCACCATGTGACCATCGTGGATGCCGATAGATGTCGCTGGCCCCACGGACCTAGACTCATCTGCAGACCACGTGACGGAAGGCACAGTCTGTCCGAAATTGCTTTAAGACTGACACTTGGACAGGAGCACGTGGAGGCGCTGAACGGAGTTACTACGTCGCGCACGGAAAACACGCGTAATCTTGCATTTCATTCAATTCGCTCAAACAGGCAAACTATTCGCTATATAAATGTAGAAATTTGCTCAATGTGTTCTGCAACAGTTACCTTACGGTTTGATTTTATCTGCAGCAAAAAATTGTTAAGACAATATACGGACAATTTACGAAAGTGTATTTTCTCACGATGTTACCGAATTTTCGACACGTACGAAACTTCTTTTTTATTATTGAAGTTAGGTGAATACATTATGCGAATGAAGTCTTAAGTATACATCATATTTTCAAGTGTTCGAAAAGACAGCTCTGTCAAGGATGCCTAATGCGAGGTAATTTGAATTAAATATGACGCAAAATGTTTCACTAGTGTGTCAGCTGCTAATCGGGCGCCGGTACGGTTTCCACACGAGAAACAGATCGCTATATATGTGTAACCAAACTGTTATCAACTTTTCTGATCCATCTACTTAATTCTAACACAACAAAGAATGAGACTGTGTGTGTTTATCACGTGGGAAAACATATGTTAAATAGGCCAATTTCTGTTTTTAAGAAGAATAAAAACCACAGAAATAACGGGGCCTCTGTATTACAGCGGCCATGTTGTTCGCAGTAATATTTATTTTGTGTGATACGGACAGAATTTCTGAGATGAACTTCCTTTGGAATTAGTTGCTATTAAGGCCTTGTTACAAAAATTTCAAAACTTCAGCCGATATGATTTTGTTACGTAGACACTTACAGATGTAAACTAAGGCTGAATCCGCCTGTGCTCCATTTCTAAGGGGATAATGGAAAACTCCACTGATATCACCCTCCTCGAGGTGTCACTGTTGTCATGTAATACAGTTATCACCTCCCCCATTGAAGTTTGACTACTTTGTTCCAATCTTCAGAGATGACATTCCTGGAGGCTTCTCTTGTGAGTGCTTCCACTGCAGAGAGGACAAATTTGTTATTATTCCTGGCAATGTAACTTTTAATTTCGGTGCATATTAACTCTACTGAAGTGAAATGGCATGGTAAGTTGGCAGTTAGTCGATTTCGTGTAAGAGGAAGCGTGGATTCTGTTGCGCAGCATGTTGAAAGACACATGCGCAACTTAGTGAGATTTGGAATTTTATGTCAGGAAGATTGTGGAGAAGATTGGATGTCCATATTATGAACATTGATGATTATCTACTCTATGAAAAATGTTTGTTGATACCTGTGGTACTGAGCAGTTGAATATATGCACATGTTATGCAAAAAGTGAAAAAACTGGATAGAACATATTGCAAGATGGGGTGTTTTGTGCTATATGATTATATTATTTTGATTTAGTTCTGTAAGGACAAGTATATACTACCATGCTGCCACTGTCATGGATTGATGCACCTGTCTATGCTACGCATCCTGCACAAGTCTCTCTATCTCCAAATAACTAGTGCAATCTACATCCTTCTGAATCTGCTTACTGTAGTCATCTCTTGGCCTCTCTACGATTTGTACCCCTCACACTTCCCTTCAGTATTGAACTGATGCTCGCTTGTTATTTAAGTATGTGTCCTCTCAGCTGATTCCGTCTTTTAGTCATGTTGCACCACAAATTTCTTGTCTCCCCAATTCTATTCAGTACCGTACCTCATTAGTTACGCAATCTACCCATCTAATGTTCGGAATTCTTCTGTAACGCCACATTTCTAAAGCTTCTGTTTTGTCCTTGTCTCAACTGTTTATCGTCCATGTTTCTCTTCCATACATCGCTACACTCCACACAAATACCTTCATAAATGACTTTGTAGTACCGAAGTCTATATTCGATGTTAACAAATTTCTCTTCGTCAGAAACAATTTTTCTGTCATTGCCAATCCAGATTTTAACATTTTATGCCTCTACTTCGGCTATTAGCAGTTACCTTGCTGTCAAAATAACAAAATTCACCTTAATTCGACTACATTCCATTATTTTTATTTTGATTTTGTTGATTTTCATCATATCTCCTCTTAAAGACACTTTCTTCCGTTTAGTTGCTCTTTCAACTGTTGTGCTGTCTCTGGCTGAGCTACAATGTCATCGGCACACCTTGAAGTTTTTATTTCTTCTCCTTAAACTTAAGCCCCGGCTCCAAATTTTTCTTTGGTTTTTTCGCTGCTTACTTAATGTACAGATTAAATAAACATCGGGGATGGGCTACATCCCTGTCTCATTCCCTTCTCAACCACAGCTTCCCTCGATTCTTATAACTCCTGTCGCTTCCGATATTTTACTACTGCTGCCTTCAGAATTTCAGAGGGAGTATTCCAGTCAACATCGATAAAAACATTGTCTAACTCTACAACTGCTATAAACGGGGGTTTTCCTTTCCTTAACGATCTTCTAAGAGACGTCGTAGGGTCAGTATTGCCTCACGCGTTCCTAAATTTCTCCAGAACCCAAATTGATGTCCCTGGATGTCAGATTCAACGACTTTTTCCATCCTTTTCTATAAAAAATTTGTGTTAGCATTTTCCAACCATGAGTTATTAAACTGATACTTCGGTGCTATTCACACGTGTCGACATCTGATTTCTTTTGGAATTTGTTACAGAGCATTATGTGGAAGGGCTTGGGGCGACGAGGTAGGCGTAGTACAACAGTTCTAAGCATAATTTTATTCTAATGACCTTCCAAACTTTTAAAAACACCAAATAATTAATTCAAAACAATGTCAAAAACTTTACAAAGAAGCTTTAATGCTCAATTTTGACGAAGAAGAACTTTACAGCCAGAAGTGCATATAACACATGCACTCTCCTGTCAAAATTACTACAGTTCCTCATTCTTATATTCTTGCTCAATGCAAACTGTTAAAGAAATACACCTATCAGAATTTGTTTTTGTGCGGGACACACAAAAATAAGCGTCTAAATACAGTACATATGAATGGCATGCAAGTTTCCGAACTCCACATCCCGCAGAGTTCTCTGAGCCACACTGAACACTCCCGGTATTCAGACCCCTGGGCGACGGCCGTTCCGGTCACCACAACTCACTGTAAATCAAATGGTTAAGGACCGGTACTATCCCCGGTGTCACCGTTACCGACCAAAGGCGCCTTCTGTCCGGAACACGTCATGTAGCAGAGCACGTGACGCAGTCCGGGGCTCCGCTCCTACGTCTCGGTCCCTGGTTGCAACCGTTCTCCACGTAGGGCGACACATTGAAGTGCCGGCGCTGGAAGGCTGCGCGCGGCATCCACAGGCTTCGGACATGGGTCCATGGTACCATCGGCACACAGTTGGAATTATTTCGCCCGTCCGATACATTCTGAGCTCCATATGGAATAGTTTTGTTATGGGTGGCGCTCCCGAGGCTGTCAGTAATCAGTAACTCTGACGGAATGTCGTCTTCACCAGGGGCCTTGTTTCGACTTAAGTCTTTCAATGCTCTGTCGACTTCTTCTCGCAGTATCATGTCTCCGATCTTATCTACATCTACGTCCTCTTACCTTTCTATTACATTGCCTTAAAGTTCATCTCTCTCGTACAGACCTCCTATGCACTCCTTCCAC
Source organism: Schistocerca gregaria (assembly GCF_023897955.1). Classification (NCBI taxonomy): domain Eukaryota; kingdom Metazoa; phylum Arthropoda; class Insecta; order Orthoptera; family Acrididae; genus Schistocerca; species Schistocerca gregaria. The sequence goes on along the minus strand of NC_064926.1, from coordinate 23,562,585 downwards.
TTTTCAAATATCCCTGCTTTGCTTAGCACTGGTTTAGCATCTGAGTTCTTTACATTCATACAGCTGCTTCTCTTTTCCCTACAGTCGGTATCTGTCTTTCCCCCAGTGAAACACGCTTGTAAATCCTTATTTCTGATACTGCTGACTAAGAGCTTAAGGAGAGCAAACAGAGCAAATAGTTAAGGTCGTCAGTCTCTTATTCACCCTGAGGGGAGAAGCACTGTACCCAGTCTGTCTGCGTATGTAGTAATCTCTGTGTACAAGTGTGAGAAAGTGTTGTAAATGTTTCCGTAGCGTGTATCTGAGGCGAACATCTGGAACCAGCCCGGTTTTCACCAAGGGGAACGGGGAAATGCAGGCTGCTTGGCACACCAACCCGTTTGTCGTAAGTCCTCCGCTCGGATTTGATTTGGTGCTCGCATACCTGTCCCAGAACTTGTCGCTTTAACACTCACGGCTAGCTGGATGGGTCTCCTTACATTTTTTTCTCTAGCCGTTCCTGATTAACCATTTGGTACTTCCTAACAGCCAAATTTTTTAGACGTTTGTATCCCCATTCGTCTCCATCATTTGTCTCATTTTCATATTTTGTCTTTTCGGCAATTAAATTCAGTACCTCCCGTGATATCCAAGGATTTCTACTAGGCCTCTGCTGCCTTCACTATTTCATCTCTCAAAGCTACCCGTTCGTCTTTCACTTTATTCCTTTCTCCCGTTCCTTCAATCATTGGCTAATATTCTCTCTGAAACTCACAACAACCTCTCGTACTTTCAACTTATCCAGGTCCCATCTCATTCCTTTCTTGCCATCTTTCAATTTTTCCAGTTTTAATCTACAGTTCATAAGCAATAAATTGGGGTCAGTGTCCACATGCACCCCTGGAAATGTGTCAAAATTTACGTCTATTTCCGAAATCTCTGTCTTACCATTATATAATCGGTCTCAAACTGTCTGATCTCTTCCACGTCTTTCATGATTCTTAAGCCAAGTGCTAGTTATGATTAAATTCTGCTGCGTGCAAAATTCTACCAGGTGCCTTCCTCTTTCGTTCCTTTCTATCCAGTCCATATTCACCTTCTACCCCCCCCCCCCCCCTTCCTTTTCCTACAATCGAACTCCAGTCCCACATCACAATTAAATTTCCGTCTCCCTTAATCATAAGAATAATTTCTTTTATCTCAACATAAATTTCTTCAATCCTTTCATCATCTGCATAGCTAGTTGGCATATAAGCTTGTACTTTTGTTATGGGTATGGCCTCAGCGTCTGTGTTGGCTACGATAATGCATTCGCTATGCTGTTCATAGTAGCTTATCTACACTCCTGTTTACATTTTCGTTATTAAACCTGTTTCTGCATTACCCCTATTTGATTCTGTAATTATAACCCTGAATTCACCTTGCCAAAAATCCTGTTCCTTCTTCCACTAAACTCCACTAATTCCCACTATAACTAACTGCACTTTTTCATTTATATAACCTACTTGCCCAATTAAAGCATCTAACTCTGCGACCCGTAGAAAGCCAGTTTTGTTTCTCCTGATGACGACGTCCCTCTGATTAATCCCCGTTCACTCAATAGGATCCCATCATCATTTAAGAATACCGTAGAGTTTCATGTGCTCGGGAAAAATCATTTCTGCAGTTTTTCCTTTGATGCTAAAAGGCCAGATCAGTCAATCATCCAGACTGTTGCCCCTGCAACTACTGAAAAAGGCTGTAGCTCCTCTTCAGAAACCACAGGTTTGTCTGGCCCCTCCACTGTGGTTGCATCTATGGGCTATCTATATCGCTAAGCCACCCAAGCCATCCCACCAACGGCAAGGTCCATGGTTCAGGGTACCATAACTTCGAATACGTTCAGGGAACTTAGGTTCGTGAATAACAAGTGGCTGCATACTTTCAATGAAAGTGCGAAGTTAAGGAGATTTATACTTTACTCCATTCAGTATTTACTTATTTTAGTACCTTACTGTGTGCTCATACTACCTGTCATTACATTTACTTACATGATGTGCACTTATTATTAGCTTTGTTAGCTTGCTTAAACTTTTCAATGTTTGTCTTTCGTCACTGTTTGTAGTTAGCTTGTCTGTGACTTTTGTGAAAGAATTTTTAAAATGGAAACACTGATGGTAAATAGAGAATGTGTTCCATGAACGCCATCAGACTTAAAGATTATGTGTGAGATGTTAATTATTCACGCACAAATTTCTTATTGTGTTTCCTGCCTGAACTGACGAATTTATTACTTCGTGATAATGTTTTATGTTCAGTTTAGCATGAAGTTGGGTTTATTCACATAATAGCCACCGGCAGTTGATAAACATTCCACTAGAATTACTGATAGCCTTCGGAGAGCCAGCTCTGACGAAACTCTACAATCTGGTGAGCAAGAAGTGTGACACAGGCGAAATACCCTCAGACTTCACGAAGAATATAATAATGTGAAAATTACAGAACTATCAATTTAATAAGCCACGGCTGCAAAATACTAACACGGATTCTTTACAGACGGATGGAATAACTGGTAGAAGCCGACCTCTGGGAAGATTAGTTTGGATTCCGTAGAAATGTTGGAGCACATGAGGCAATACTGACCCTTCAACTTGTCTGAGAAGGTAGGTTAAGGAAAGGAAAACATATATTTCTAGTATTTGTAGAGTTAGAGACGGCTTATGAGAATGTTGACTGGAATACTCTCTAATTCTGTAGGTGGCAGGGATCAAATACAGGGAGTGAAAGGCTATTTACAATTTGTACAGAAACCAGATGGCAGTTACAAGAGTCGAGGGGCATGAAAGGGAAGCAATGTTTGGGGACGGGAATGAGACAGGGCTGTAGCCTGTCCCCGATGTTATTCAGTCTGTATATTGAGCAAGCAGTAAAGAAAACAAAAGAAAGATTTGGAGTAGGAATTAAAATCCATGGAGAAGAAATAAAAACTTTGAGGTTTGCCGATGACATTGTAATTTTGTCGGAGACAGAAATAAATCGGGTGATGCTAAGGGAATAACATTAGGAAATATGACACTTAAAGTATTAGATTAGTTTTGCTATTTGGGGAGCAAAATAACTCAGGATGGTCGAAGTAGAGAGGATATAGAATGTAGACTGCAATGGCAAGGAAAGCGTTTCTGAAGATGAGAAATTTGTTAACATCGAGTATAGACTAACCTGAAAGTATTTGTATCGAGTGTAACCATGTATGGAAGTGAAACATGGACGATAAATAGTTTAGCAAAAAAAAGAATAGAAGCTTTCGAAATGTGGTGCTACAGAAGAATGCTGAAGATTAGATGGTAGATCACATAACTAATGAGGACGTACTGAATAGAATTGGGGAGAAGAGAAATTTGTGGCAGAACTTGACTAGAAGAAGGGATCGGTTTGTAGGACATGTTCTGATGCATCAAGGGATCACCAATTTAGTATTGGAGGGCAGTGTGGAGGGTAAAAATCGTAGAGGAAGACCAAGAGATTAATACATTGAGCAGATTCAGAAAGATGTAGATTGCAGTAGTCACTGGGAGATGAAGCAGCTTGCACAGGATAGAGTGGCATGGAGAGCTGCATCAAACCAGTCTCTGGACTGAAGACCGCACCAACAGCATTATTATGAGCATTTAAAAACTGTACTGATGGTAAATTATTTTATGAGAGACAGCAAGTATAGTTTCTACAGTAAGAATGTATACTCAGCTCAGCAACAAATAATAATTTATAAAGGAAAGCAACAGATTTCTGTTAAAGTTGGTGAGAAAACATGTCCTAGTAATATTCTTTGAGAAGTTACTAATTCATATTAAAAAAAAGTGACTATAAAACAGAAAATGTTGTTTCAAGTAGTAATTCACGTACAGTGAAGGTGGAATCTTTAAATTAATTAAGCTATAAATGGCTTTTCTCATGATAGAGTTGAAGTAAAGATTAATGTGGTACAGGAAAGTAACATGTATGATGTAGTGGATATTAACGTATTAATTTCATAATGTTCTTCAATGTTTGTGGGTGTAATACCGTGTTGGGATTGTTACTGAATCACTGTGTCTTAGGGCTCTTGGAAGGAGACAATGATAATAATTTTACTAATGTTATATGGAGGAAGCTTGTGAGAGATGAAAATATGAGTAGGAAATCATAGTCATGAAATGAAGTATATTATATTCATTAAATTATATGAAGTGTAAGTACAGAGAATTATTCATAATTTTATGAGTAAATAAATGTCTGGTTATTGATAAAATTAAATTTAGTGTGTTAACTGAGATTTAGGTATTTAGGTGGTACAGGAAGGTAAAACAACTGTAATGCATAGACGAAATCTGATAATTACACTATGATAACATTGTAAGACACTGTACTGATGAGGACTAGTTGAAAAAACTCCTCCTAATATAATCTGTTGCTAATTTTATCAGTTAATATCCTAATACAACACAGAAAAAATTCAAGCAAAAATAAATGATTAGAATGGAGAATGTGGCAAAATGTGGGGGAGGGGGGGGTTAATGTTCAGTTTGTTTCACATAAAAAATCCACATGTTCTGAATAAAAACACATATATGACTAGAAGTCAGATTCTTACTTGTTTTAGCATACTGACACAACTATCAATTTATCTTTTGGTATTCAAACAATTTATAACATCTTGTGTTGGTATTTTATTGCATATAATCTATATGTTCGCTTAAAGTTGTTTAATTGTTATCTGAATATACCGCAGATCATCTAGCTTCATATATGAAAAACATTTCGTATAATTGTTGATGGTAATATTTATTTTGTTTCAGACTTTGTGTTACACCATTGAGAAATATCATTTCACATGCTTTTTGGCATATTTGTGTATTAATGCATACATTCGCACTTCAGTTACTAGTTTAGTATGTGCCTATTGTATTTTGCGTTAGATGAACCTGGTTTTGTGTGTTGGTGCCAAAAACATGTTCTAAGGCATGCAGAAGGTGACTCAGTGAAGTGAGCCACTGCTGATGTTATACTTGAATGGAGGAGCACTATAGTGGAGTGACAATAAGAAGAAAGACAATGAATTTAGCACTATGACTATAAGTAAATGATAAATTAGAACAACTAATTGTAAGTAAAAGCCAAAGTGCAAAACCACTATATACAGTTCTGTAAAACATTTGTAATACTTAAATTTGGAAAATTTCATTATTTAGTTTGTATAGAATAAAAGAGAAAAATAATAATATGGGCTTATTACGTTATGGGACTAACAGGTTTCTACCCATAGATACATGAGTGGAATTCTTCGATGTGTGTGTGTGTGGGGGGGGGGGGGGGGGGAAGGGGGGGGGCAAGGGGGAAGTTATGTAATAATACAATCAAACCAATGACACAATAAAAATCTTACGACATACCTATGGTTATACGTACAAAAATGACTTTGCGTAAGAATACGTTCACCAAAACTAGTGTTTAATACTTATATACCCATATTCTACGTATCTGAATTAGAGTTGAAGCAGTTTACTTAAAATTCTGAAAATTCATATTATCAATATTTTAGTATTGTTACTGTCAATGGAGTAAAATCTTTGGTTCATTTGCTGTAGTTCTCTTTCTTCTACGTGTGCAAAATCCTGGCGGGGACGTAGTTGTAAGTGGATAGGTTTCGATGAACGACATTGTAAATGGAGTTCAATTGCTGTTGTAGAACTTCTGAAGGCAGGAGTATTTTGTATTAATTGTTCAGAGTGTGAAATACTGTTGAATATAATTTTTTTTTAAGTTCAGAGAATACTTTCATTGGTTAACGTTTCTTCGTGTGAGAATAGGGTCTTTGACCAGCAAGATGCCCTACGAGACCTCCAGCGAGATAATCAGCTAAGTAATAACTCGGAATTTCAGATGTGGATGCCCAGTTAGATGCAATTTACTTCAAAATAATGATCAACGTCTGGTTCGGAGACAGAGCATTGAATATTAAGTATTTAAGAGACGCATTACACACTCGTCTGTGGTCCCTGACTCTTAGGATATTTTACGAGCATGATGTTACGTCTTGTCACATGACTCTGAGCGGCACTCCATATTTTGTAGACACGTCGGACAGTTCATGTTGATACTCCAGTGTGCTGTACCAAATGATTAAAAATGTAAGACAGAGAACGTTAAGACAATGAACGTCGCAAAAAGCAGAAACATAGTAGACTACAGTATCAATGAGTCACAGATAACATCAGCCAATTCGCACACATATCTGGATGTAATAATTTGTGAGGATATGAAAAGAAATGAGCGTATAGACTCAGTCATTCACTAGTAAGATAACAGCAAAGTGCAGTCACTCTAGAAAGGAGACTAATTAGAAAACACTTACGCGTCCCACGTTAGAACTTTGCTAAAGAGTAATGGACCCATATCACGTGTGTCTAATAGAGGACGTTGAATATATTCCAAGAAGGATATCACGAACGGTCACAGGTTTGACTCGATGGAGAGCATGATGACATAGCTTGAACACCTGTATTGGCAGACGCTTGAAGATAAACGCAAACCGACCCGCGAAAGCCTACTGATAATGTTCGGCGAGCCAGTATTAAGCGAAGAATGTAGGAATACATTAGGTATTGCTCCCGTAAGGACTAAGAAGATAAAATCAGGATGATTGCAGCCCCGCGGAGCCATCTCAACGGTCATTCTTCTCGCGCTCCAACCGCGAGCGTAATTGGAAGAAACCATAATATCTGGTACAATGGGAAGTGCCCTCTGCCATGCACTTGCAGAGTATATATGTACATATAGATCCACCCTCGCAGTTTATCTTCACCACTTTTCTCATGATTACCGAACTGGCAGAGGCGCAGATGTGAGGTAACCTATTTGAAATGTAATGAAGCGAGTTGTTGGCTTAACGTCAGTCACGAAAATTACTTGAATTCTCAGCCTAGTTATGTAAGATAATGTATGATTAAAATATCACAACAGAGAGATAGACACAGTTTGCCACGTACACTGCTTAACTCTGACTGGAATTACACCGACTGGTTTCATAAAAAAGGCATAAATAAAATTTAAAGAATAACGCTCACAGCATTAAATTAAAACAAGGAATAAATTTTATCATAAGTGGAAAATTCACACTAGGCGTATGCCAATAACGTTCATAAGTTAGGTTAGGTTAGCTTAAGTTAGGATTTATTGAAGCGTGAGATTAGTTTCTACCCGAACCGTGTTGCAATGTTTTTGGGAGAGGCTTCGTTGGATGGTGTACGTGAGGTGACGTGTTCACGCGAAATCGTTTGGGTGTTCAGTGGTTGAGGTTCAAAGCATGCACTAAGGGATTGTAACGTCGCATTTCATTATTGCGGTTGCATAGCTGTACGCAAGCAATGAGGTATGGTGACTTTGCGCTATTTGGTTAGGATTTATTGTGTCACTAGGTGTGAGCGTCGTAATACAGTAAATTCCGGAAATCTCTTTGGATGCACTGAATGTGTAGTCTGCATTGAAGAGAGCGGTCGTCCTACGTAATAGTTATTTATTGAGAAACAATCGGAATTTTATTGAGGATTTACAGCTTTTCACCTTTTTCCTAAACGACATATCAAGAACCATTCATTAGAGAACACGCTAATTCTCTCTCTAAAAGAGATCATCGAGTACTGTGTTTTGAGTCTTAAGTATTAGTGGTTCGCGGAAGTCGACGACTTTGTTTGATTATTTAAAGTTCATATAACTGAAAAATTGAGGTAACACTCAGGTTTCTTGTTTTATTTTTTTATTACATTTCCACTTAGCGTGGCTTAAGCAGATAAAGAGCAGTGGTAAAGTAAAATACTGGCTCGTACCTGTGTAAGAATTAACTGCAGGAAATAAAGAATTAACTGTTTTAAACTGAAAAAGTCAGTACCTGTCTCGCTCTTTATCCCTAAAATATTACAAGAAAAATATCCAAATGTTTATTTCAAAGCAGACTAATATTTCGAATATATCATTTCGTAGCAAAGTAAATCCAAAAGCCACGTTGGTAAAAGCAAAACTCAGACTAAAACTCTAAAGAGAAGGAGTAGTATTTTTCAGTTAATAACTTGCAACGAAAAGGAAGTTAATTAATCTTTATTTAGACAGGGAAAGTACTTTTACGTTTTATTGAAACGTGATTAATTATAAATGAAAAGTTGTTCCATTTCATTAGGAAAGTTTGAGATTGACGAAATAGTTTATCACGATAAAATTTCAATAGATCAAGGGTATTGTTGTAGCAAGGAGCTACTTATGGAGGATTGAAAACGAAAAATAACCAATATTAAATTATACCTTTGCCTTGTGAACGTGTTCTCCAACTGACGTAAAAGTTTATAACGTTCACACTGTGTGTATATGCGATTATTCGTTGCAGCTTTAAAAGAGGAGCTACTAAAACAGGCAGCGGACCTATGTGACATATTCATCAGTTACTGAAGGGAGCTGTCGTTTCTGGGGTTTAGTGAAGCAGAGGATACAACCTGTCGGCTTTGACCAATGACGTCAGACATTACTCATAGATAATAATTCCTGCACTTTCAGCCATAGATAATAAAACAGTTTTGTATTCCGGATAAGCGCTGTCATTGAACATTAAAATAATTGAATGTGATTTTAAAAGAGATCGCTACATATTGCTCAACATATTCTTCATGTCCATTTATTTAAGTAATTGGTCGTTTGCCATTCATTCGGTACTTAATTTCATTCTTAGTGATATTGAGGTAATTTGGACTATTAATTTCTTATTTTAGGACAATTTTTAGTATCTCATGTTCGTTTGTAGGTATGAATTTATCTGTTCCGATGAACCTGGATGATTTGAGAGAGGCTATGGGCGTAGACAAGTTGGCCACGATTTGTTTCTTACAAATGTGTGGTCTCCTTGTCGAGTATGTTCGATGTTGTGAGTGCAGCGAACATAAGCGCCTCGCAAGTTTATCTCGTCGTTCTACTCACGACTTATTCGTATGGCGCTGCAGCAAAGATCGGTTGTGGCGGTCCGTTAGACGAGGGACGTGGTTCGAAAAATCTAATCTCGCCTTGAGAGACATTATGAAAATCACGTACTGTTGGTGTTTGAGATATCCTGTGTGGCGGGGGGGGGGGGGGGGGGGGGGGTTATGGTCGAAACTGACGAGTCGCATTTTGACAAAAGGAAGTACAACAGGGGGCAACCTCCGGTGGGTTTATGGGTTTGGGGTGCTGTAGTTTCAGGTCAAGAGTGTGACGATGTAGTGTTTAAAGTAGTACGCAATCGAAGGGAGGAAGTTTGTATTGGAACTACCTGCGTTCCAGCTCGAAGTACCGTTATACAAGATGGCGGCGATGACGTAATCCAATATGGCGGATTTTGGCGGGAAGTTTGAATTTTGGCGGGAAAGTGCCAAGCCCCCCTTGCCCAGAAAAACGGTGGGAAGTTCTAATTCCAACATGATAATGTGTCACACCAAGAAAAATGGCGGGAAAAAGGGACATGTCTTTATTATTTAACCAGTTCGAAGCATGTGTGTTCGCCACGAGCTCTAGAGCCCAACTGGCTTAGTTGATATCGTCGCTACCAGAGAGCGCCACTGTGACGTCATCCAAGATGGCGGATTTTGGCTGGAAGTTTGAATTTTGGCGGGAACAAGGTCAACTGGGCTACCTCCACTAACCTAACCCCCACCCCTCCAGGAAATGGCGCAAAGTTCAAATGCCAACATGATAATTCGTCACACCTAACAAAATGGTGGGCAAAATGGACTTGTCTTTATTATTTAACGAATTTCAGGCAGGCGTGTTCTCCACTGCAGCTGGACTGCAACTGACTTAGTTCTTATCGTCTTATCGTTGCGAGAAGAGGGCCCTCTCCTGCCGTCAGGTGAAGACGTCATTTAAGATGTGTCCTCCATGAGCTCCAGAGCTCAAGTGGCTCAGTTCATACCCTGACCATCAGAGGTCGCTATCGTGACGTCACGTGATGACACAAGATCGTCTGCTTTCTCTCGCGAGCGCAGTACAGGGTGATTCAAAAAGAATACCACAACTTTAAAAATGTGTATTTAATGAAAGAAACATAATATAACCTTCTGTTATACATCATTACAAAGAGTATTTAAAAAGGTTTTTTTCACTCAAAAGCAAGTTCAGAGATGTTCAATATGGCCCCCTCCAGACACTCGAGCAATATCAACCTGATACTCCAACTCGTTCCTCACTCTTGTTCGAGCTGAGGGGACAGCCAATTCTCTAACATCTCCAGATACTGTAGTCCAGTTACAGTAGCACCTTTGAAGAAGGCCGTCCAGAACTTTTCCCTTTGCACAAACACCCAGTCTCTGTAAACTGTTTATACCAACGTTTAATACACCACCTATCAGGAGGTTTAACACCATACTTCGTTCGAAATGCATGCTGAACAACTGTCGTCGATTCACTTCTGCCGTACTCAATAACACAAAAAGCTTTCTGTTGAGCGGTCGCCATCTTAGCATCAACTGACGCTGACGCCTAGTCAACAGCGCCTCAAGCGAACAAATGTACAATTAAATGAAACTTTATAGCTCCCTTAATTCACCGACAGATACTGCTTAGCTGTGCCTTTTGTCGTTGCAGAGTTTTAAATTCCTAAAGTCGTGGTATTCTTTTTGAATCACCCTGTATAACCGGACACGCCTCGCGTCACCGACCTGCAGGCGTCTGACTGCTTTTATCACACACTCTCGGCCGCCACCTCCATATAGGTGCCGGACATAGTCTTCTGTAAATATGCTAACTAAAGTAACACCCACATCGCGCATCTAAACTATCAATTACCTAAGTACTTAATTGCATTTCAATTTTAATCATATTAAATAATTCAATTTACAATTTCAATATTCATTGATCAAATGAGAAGTTCCACATTTTGCCACTATCAGTGCGGTGTTCGTTCATTACCTAGCACCCCCACCCGTAGAATGCTGCACTCGTATTGGCCACGTGACTCGACTTCATATAGGCATGACTATACTTTCAACTTCCTAGTTTAAGTACTTTTCAAGGACCAGAGTGCTTCCTCTTCCTAGGAACCGGAGCCGAGTTTGAATTCTGGCAGTAAAGAAAGGTCCAACACACCACAGTCCACATTCTCTCAACTAAATAAAGGCACCAAATGTGCAGAAGCAGTCGACCGAACAATTTACATGGGAGGGAATAACGCTCCACCGCAAACGCGCCGTCTTCTCAAAGTTACACTTGATTACGAAAGTAACCCAGGACATTCGGTCACTATTCGGTCGTCTAGAACATGGTAAAGTTAACTATCATACATTCCTACACTCCAACAGGCCTCTGCATTCGTGAGACTGCTACCATTAACATGTGAACCAAAATCAATACCGCTACAAACTTTGCATACACGGACACATTCCAGAAAACCACTCACATATATCTTCTATCATAATACTTACAATTAAATGTTACGATCGTGGTCTCAACTGAATGGTATTCGTCAATGACTGAAGTATCGGAAGTACACTCTGTTGACCGCTGTGGCTCTGGAAATACCTGTAACGTCCTTACAACTGGACATACTCTTCCCTTCGCTATCACAGTACTCCAAGTCAAATCCATACCCTCCCTACAACAGCACATAGACATTTCCTTTACACAAACAGATATACTTTATAAACCTGATGCTCAAATGTGAACATATCACACACGCAGCACTAATACTAAGTATAATATTACCTCTCAATAACTGGATGCATACGACACCAAATAATACTGACCGAAAATCAATGATGCGTGTACATGTCTCTTACGTTCTTCCTGCGAGTCATACCACAGTGTCATAGACGTAACAGAGCACATGTTAAAGAAAAAATCCCGATCCCAGCAACTACTCTCACAAGCGCACCCATGTATCCATGCTTTACGAATCGAGGTATGACATTACCTCTGAAGGAGGTGGTGTTTTCCGGACAAATACCGTGACGGTGATCGTAGAAATGTGTGCATTAAGAGCCAACGATGCAACCTCGCGATAAACTTAATGAACTTTGAAAGTCATTCTGCTAAGGAATGTCGTGTGCACGCGCTATTTGCGACTACATCACACCTCACGCAACTGCATAATTCATTAATTTTTGCAACGCATTCTGTCTCGAGACCATATCAGACGTTCCGCGATATATCCGCTGAGTTATAGACAGTAGTAGTAGATGATGTGCTGATTGAGGTCCTAAGAAGAAAAATATACACTAACGTTCCAGATCTCCAGCCTTACGCTATATATTAGAAATTACGTTCATTCAAACACATACTTGCATAGTCTCACACCCACAAGTCAATCATATTTCACACACGCTGATGTCTCTAGACGAGTCACCTTCCTCGAATCTGCCTCCTACGTTAAAATTACAACTTCCGTTTAATCACACCATACAGATCCTCCACTCGCACCCATTTCTACAGCTTTCCACAATGCTAGTTCCAATTTAAGTCGGAGAAAGACATATCCAATACATTCTGCAACCCTTCTAGAAGCAGATCGAGCTGAGTTACTGCAACAGGACCGTGTTTTGAGCATTTGCTGGAAATGCGAGCAATGTGGTGCGTACCCAAACTAGATACAATTACTACAGATCCCCAACATGCTATCTTCGTTATTCTATACCCACCCCAATGTAGAAAAATTACGAACTATAAAAGCTCATCCTATTTACAAGTCACCTAGGCGTCCATGCGGTTGCAATGACGTATAGCTATGGTGGGCCTCCAACACGAAGAAAGACATTTCACAATACTTCCCCAGAATAGCGTAGCGTGCAGCCACCCCGGCATTCCTAACTGTTTACCAAGTCCGACACATCAAACCGCAGCTGCGAATGTGGAGACGATCACCTATACTCTAAGCGAATTACCATATGAGACGCTCCCTCTACTCCTGTTTCAAACACTGTTTTCTAACACGCAACATTAGTCATAAAGTTAACTTCGCTCATCGTTAATCCTTTACTAAAAAGGTAATGCAGTTCAACGTTAAAACTTTACTTTACTGTAGATCTAGCGCAAGTGACAGTTAATCATTCACTCGTAATAGTAAAATTCATGTTGATGGTTTTAGTGAAACGAGCAAGTGGACTAAAGGTTTTTTTTGTTTAGGTAAAAATGTTTTGATTTGGGAAGTTCAGGTAGGACATAGAAGATGAATGTAAACATGTTAAACCACTGGGTAAAATGGCCCTTTGTAGAAACTTCCACTGTGATACCAGCACTACATACTAAACATAGCGTTCACATCTCATGCTCAAAGTGATGCACATTGGCTTGCATACATAGGGCGACTCTGCGGATGAAGGATGCCCTACTTCGTGCTACTGTTTCCTCTTTGATCAATAATGCGTTGCTTCATGTCCTCTGGTGTTGTTGGTTCATGTTGGTAAACAGCATCCTTCACTGCTCCCCAAAGAAAATAATCCAGCGGTGTAAGGTCCGGAGATCGGGCAGGCCACCTAACTGGGCCACCTCGTCCAATCCACCTACCAGGGAACTTACGGTTCAGAAGTCGTCGTACTCCTAAGGCGTTATGTGCAGGGCATCCGTCATGCTGATACCACATGATCATTCTCCGGTTCAGAGGTACGGTGTCCAAGAGAACAGGAAGATTGTGTCGTATAAATCTGGAGTATTGTCTGCCATTTTGGATGCCATTTATAAAGAAAGGTCCGATAATGGTATCTCCAATAATCCCACACCAAACATTAACTATCGACGGACGTTGATGCTCTACCTGACGGAGCCATTTTGGATTGGCTGCGGACCAATAATGCATATTGACAATTACTTTGTTGGAGAATGATGTCTCGTCGGTAAAGAGAACATCTGCAAAAAAATTGGATTAGTCAGAAGTTTTTGCTTAGCCCACCGACAAAATGTTATCCTATTGCGGAAGTCATTTCCATGAAGATACTGGTGTAAATGAACAAGGTAAGGATGAAATTTATGACGTTTAAGAATACGCTGTGCACTTGATTTCGACACACCAATTTCACGTTCAATTTGACGTGTGCTGATTCACAGCTGTGGTAGCGAGCACAGCAACTTCAGCACGTTCATCTGTGCGTGTTCTAGGACGATGTCGAGGTCTTGGATTTAAGCTTCCCGTCTCACGTAGACGAGATGTGAGACGACCAAACATCCGGCGCGAAGGGGATGGCTTGTCAGGGAATCGTCTTCTGTACAGTCGTTCTGCCTGAAAAGCATTTCGTCCACCTACAACAGGGTACAGCACAGGTATGTAGAGTAGGGTAGAAAACAGACATATTAACTTAATAATCATAATGTTCGCTAACAGTACCATCAACAAACAAGCAATCTCATAACGTATTTCCCGTCAACGCACAGTCTCCATAGATCAGCAGCATTTCTACCACATCTTCATGTGTGTACATTATACTGTACAGTATAAGATCCACAACACAACGTTTATTCACAACGTGTACTACCTCCGTGCCGTCACTAGATTACTCTGACGCAAGACTACACTGGCAAGCGGTGTACTGCAAGCCAAAGCAACAACAAATGGGATGCTCGGAGGGTGGTGGAGTACAGGAGATTGCATGGGTCGCAAATCATAAACAGGGCGAAGTGGTAACTGTGGCAGTAGTGGGATCTACGTTGGACACGACTAGATAGAGCCAGGCCCTGAGCGACAGGCACAATGGGTCATATAACGCATTAGATAAACCTTATTTTGGGTGTGCAGGATAAATAAGACAACCTGACGGGTGTACACCGATCAGTACTGGTTCATATTGTGTACGTAGATACGTAAAACGTGCAAGAGGGAAACTATTATGTGCTTATGGGAGTTGATGGCAGCAGACCGTATTATTCGTTTCGGACCTCTTGATAAGTATGGAGGTGTGATTACACATGTCAATCACATCGCGATTACGGGCAGCATGGGGTTCACGCCTGAGCCTCAGGACGTGCGCTAGCAGCGCATGTCGGGTGTTTCAAGCGTCAACTTCGCGTCTTAATATCTCGGTATGTAATGGGAATATTGCGATGCAATCAACGCCATTGTGTATGTGCTTTGTCATGCTATCGATTGCTGAAAAAAAAATAGGAGGTCCATTTAAAAAAAACGTAAGTTTGTGTTAATAGCTGTTATTGTTCCAGAGATATTTTGGGTGGACAAGATAGCTGGGGCACCCTATATATATATATATATATATATATATATATATATATATATATATATATATATATATATATATATCATAGGCGTTGTGGTAACGTTGGACGTGAATCATGAGCTGTGGTAGTCAGACTTTATTTAGTGTGTCAGGAAACTGTTTTTCTACTTGTCTTGGCACTTTGTTGGGTGTCCATTTAAACGTAGATATTGCTTTGCATTTGAATTGTCCTCCTATGTTACGCCGTTAGCCACAAACGCGTCAGATGTGCATAACTGCAGACGCAACAACCAGTTTGATGGCGCGCTGCGCGCCGTTTGGAGCTCGGCAGTTGCGTGGGTCCACCGCCGTAAGGCGATGCCGCGCGTCCCGGTCCGTACTCTTTAGTGTCTCGTGCAGTGTTCGCAGAGTTTGCGAAAAACCAACCGCACTTGTTTCAACTTGCCGTACACCTTGCCTGTGGGAAGAGACCACTGGGTGCCTTCTAAGTTCACTGCACAAAAGGTAAGTACTGCACTTCACTATTTGGCTTGCAACGGCACACTGTCCTATGTAGTGCACAAGCACTCGTACCATAGCAGACTTCCTCGGTTCTCTATATCTCTTTTACATAGAAGAAAAAGGTTTGTGATATGAAACGTATTTTGACTTGTCTATTTGCGTATAGCTCAAAAGTCACTGACACTGACACTGAATAACTGATTGTCATTGGGTAAATATACACTGTCCTGTTCATTATCCAGTTCGTTCAGAAACCACCAGCTTGTCTTTTATGATAAATGCCCACATTCGTTATTTTTTCCTGTGCTTCTATACGGATCTATGTCGGCGTACAATTTTTTCTCACAACATTTTATTACATAAATTGGTAGGTGAGTACGTGCCTCTAATAGTACATTTCGCGGTCGTGACACAGCTTGACATCTCATAGAGCATAGGAAAACACGCTTGAGAACAACAGCACTTCCTAACTTTATGTCGTACTACTGATGCACATATGTATTGAAGTGATAACACTAGGACATGAACGCACTATAAGTGCTTTTAGAAGTTGTTTCCAAATGAGACAAAATCTGTTCATTTTCTACCCGCGAGTTACTACACTCCTGGAAATTGAAATAAGAACACCGTGAATTCATTGTCCCAGGAAGGGGAAACTTTATTGACACATTCCTGGGGTCAGATACATCACATGATCACACTGACAGAACCACAGGCACATAGACACAGGAAACAGAGCATGCACAATGTCGGCACTAGTACAGTGTATATCCACTTTTCGCAGCAATGCAGGCTGCTATTCTCCCATGGAGACGATCGTAGAGATGCTGGATGTAGTCCTGTGGAACGGCTTGCCATGCCATTTCCACCTGGCGCCTCAGTTGGACCAGCGTTCGTGATGGACGTGCAGACCGCGTGAGACGACACTTCATCCAGTCCCAAACATGCTCAATGGGGGACAGATCCGGAGATCTTGCTGGCCAGGGTAGTTGACTTACACCTTCTAGAGCACGTTGGGTGGCACGGGATACATGCGGACGTGCATTGTCCTGTTGGAACAGCAAGTTGCCTTGCCGGTCTAGGAATGATAGAACGATGGGCTCAATGACGGTTTGGATGTACCGTGCACTATTCAGTGTCCCCTCGACGATCACCAGAGGTGTACGGCAAGTGTAGGAGATCGCTCCCCACACCATAATGCCGGGTGTTGGCCCTGTGTGCCTCGGCCGTACGCAGTCCTGATTGTGGCGCTCACCTGCACGGCGCCAAACACGCATACGACCATCATTGGCACCAAGGCAGAAGCGACTCTCATCGCTGAAGACGACACGTCTCCATTCGTCCCTCCATTCACGCCTGTCGCGACACCACTGGAGGGGGGCTGCACGATGTTGGGGCGTGAGCGGAAGACGGCGTAACGGTGTGCGGGACCGTAGCCCAGCTTCATGGAGACGGTTGCGAATGGTCCTCGCCGATACCCCAGGAGCAACAGTGTCCCTAATTTGCTGGGAAGTGGCGGTGCGGTCCCCTACGGCACTGCGTAGGATCCTACGGTCTTGGCGTGCATCCGTGCGTCGCTGCGGTCCGGTCCCAGGTCGACGGGCACATGCATCTTCCGTCGACCACTGGTGACAACATCGATGTACTGTGGAGACTTCACGCCCCATGTGTTGAGCAATTCGGCGGTACGTCCACCCGGTCTCCCGCATGCCCACTATACGCCCTCGCTCAAAGTCCGTCAACTGCACATACGGTTCACGTCCACGCTGTCGCGGCATGCTACCAGTGTTAAAGACTGCGATGGAGCTCCGTATGCCACGGCAAACTGGCTGACACTGACGGCGGCGGTTCACAAATGCTGCGCAGCTAGCGCCATTCGACGGCCAACACCGCGGTTCATGGTGTGCCCGCTGTGCCGCCAACACCGCGGTTCATGGTGTGCCCGCTGTGCCGTGCGTGTGATCATTGCTTGTACAGCCCTCTCGCAGTGTCCGGAGCAAGTATGGTGGGTCCGACACACCGGTGTCAATGTGTTCTTTTTTCCGTTTCCAGGAGTGTATATGGGGGGGATTCTTTCATTCTTTCGCCACCCAAGTTTGTAACAACGCATGGTACACACATCATAAACAAACAAATAATAATAAAAAAATGAGAAATAAGAAAATACATACATAAATAAATCACTATACTTAAATTGCTAGGTAGTACAAACAACAGAAGAAGCTTGGCTGCTGTGCGCTACTGCCTCTTAAGTCTGTGCTTGCGTATATGGTGCTTCTTGCACCATATTATAAACATATCATAAACATATTATAAACATAGCAAAAAATAAGTGTACTGTATCCCTCTAAAGTCAGCGTACATCCTTAGTGTTTTCGTACAAAAAAAATAGATTATTAAAATCCTCTGGCGTTAATTAGTGTCACGTAGTGTATTTCCCAGTGATCTTGGTAATGTTTTATTACGTCAATCGTCAGTCATAGTGACATTAATGTAACTTAGTGGCTTTTCTCCGCCGATTGAAGTCTCGCAGTATCTCGCCGAGCGTCACCTGTAAATAATTGTGTTTGTTTCGGCGTTACCTCATTTTTTCGGCTAGCTGGTTTCCTGTAACTTACCTTGTACATACTCCTTTATTTTGTTATAAGAGACGGTGTTATGTTTACCTCAGTTAACATTCACAGATCGTATCTCAACATCGTACTTGCATTCAAACATGTATGTAAAGTTGGAAAAAATTATCTGTATGACAGTAAGATCACACAAGTTGTTATTCATGACTCCTATCTTTAGGTGCACTTTCCTTACATTAGGTTATTGTGCCTATGATATATAGTACGCTAAACTTTCATTAGCAGCTAGAAATAATTTTTATAATTGCAACATACAACAAAATTAACATCATTTTTTTATGCGATACATTTATAGATAAAACCTCGTGGTGTGGAGACGTCAAACACACACAATACTTTCTCAGCAACCTATAATGTACTTGCGTCACGTATTTATCCTTTGTACCTTAGGGAGTCCAATATTTTTCTGTAACCTTACCCTGTATCGTATTGCTTTGATACACAAATGGCATAAAAAATAACTTACATCTATATTGTTCCGAGGTCTGTGCTAATTGTTCGCTGCATATACCTCCGTATATAAACTTAAAACTAAAATACCACTTTGACCAGACAAAAACATTCCGTCAAAACTTACAAGTACACTTCGTGTTAAACATCGCTAGTCACCAACTGACGCGTATGTCCTAGCTTACCTGTGTCTTGCGTCCACGTTCACTGGCAAATGTAAACAATAATAGTGAAACGTTCTTATCACTTAGCTGCATAAGATGTTCTTTCTTTATCCTAATCGTGTTCGTTCTCTTTTTTGTAGTAACTTTTTTATATTGTGCTTTAATAGGTATGGCGTGTGATACTTAATTATAGTAGAATTTTCTTAAGTCTGTGTGTGCATACAGTCCTTTGATCTTACCATTGTCAGGGTATGCTAGTAAATAACATCCGCCGTGCGGAGTATGTACAATTACGTACGGATCAGTATATTTTATTTTCCACTTAGCGTGTTTCTTAGCTAACAAGGAAGATTTCACATGAGTTTTGAGTAACACCTTTTCTCAGACTGCAAATCTGGTAGCACCATGTAGCTGTTTATCATATGCTTCTTTCGGCGTTGGGCTTGTTGTGTGATAGAGATTAATACTTGCCTTATTTTTTCATTTAGGTCTACACGTTGTCTAGGAGCAGACGGGATAGGGTTAATTATTCTCTTTCTTATTGCAGATCAGATCAGACGGTATAACTGCAGTATCGTTTGTTGGGAGATTGTTTACCACTTGTTCAAAAACGTTTAAATATTAAATCCACTTAGATTGCTTGTTTGCTACATATGTCCTCACAAATCTATTCAATTCACGGAATATTCTTTCAGTTGGTTTGGATTGCGGGCTATACCTGGATATCAATATTCGTTTAACCTGTTCTTCATTCAGAAATTGTTTCCAAGCATGGCATGTAAAATTGATTGCGTTATGTGATAAGATCGCCTGTGATTTTCCAACAGACGGGAAGTAGTCGTTTAGCAAAGTCTGATAATAGGCTTAGCTGCAGTTGTTTTCGTGGCATACAATTTCAAATATTTTGAAAAGACATCATATACTCCAATAACATATTTTACACCTCCCTGGCAGAAGGTAAAGGACCATAGCATCTATGCATACTAGCTCTAGCGGGTTTTTGGTAAAATAGGATGCAACTCTGTCTCGCAGTTCAGATTGACAGGCTTAACCTTCTGACAATTAATACAAGTTTTCAATATTTGTTGTGTGCGTCGAAGCATGTTGGGAAAGTAGCAGTACATACAGGGTGTTTCAAAAATGACCGGTATATTTGAAACGGCAATACAAACTAAACGAGCAGCGATAGAAATACACCATTTGTTGCAATATGCTTGGGACAACAGTACATTTTCAGGCAGACAAACTTTCGAAATTACAGTAGTTACAATTGTCAACAACAGATGGCGCTGCGGTCTAGGAAACTCTATAGTACGATGTTTTCCACATATCCACCATGCGTAGCAATGATATGGCGTAGTCTCTGAATGAAATTACCCGAAACCTTTGACAACGTGTCTGGCGGAATGGCTTCACATGCAGATGAGATGTACTGCTTCAGCTGTTCAATTGTTTCTGGATTCTGGCGGTACACCTGGTCTTTAGTGTCCCCACAGAAAGAAGTCACAAGGGTTCATGTCTGGCGAATAGGGAGGCCAATCTACGCCGCCTCCTGTATGTTTCGGATAGCCCAAAGCAATCACACGATCATCGAAATATTCATTCAGGAAATTAAAGACGTCGGCCGGGCGACGTGGCCGGGCAGCATCTTGCATAAATCACGAGGTGTTCGCAGTGTCGTCTAAGGCAGTTTGTACCGCCACAAATTCACGAAGAATGTCCAGATAGCGTGATGCAGTAATCGTTTCGGATCTGAAAAATGGGCCATTGATTCCTCTGGAAGAAATGGCGGCCCAGACCAGTACTTTTTGAGGATGCAGCGACGATGGAACTGCAACATGGGGCTTTTCGGTTCCCCATATGCGCCAGTTCTGTTTATTGACGAAGCCGTCCAGGTAAAAATAAGCTTCGTCAGTAAACCAAATGCTGCCCACATGCATATCGCCGTCATCAATCCTGTGCACTATATTGTTAGCGAATGTCTCTCGTGCAGCAATGGTAGGGGCCCTGAGGGGTTGCCGCGTTTGAATTTTGTATGGATAGAGGTGTAAACTCTGGCGCATGAGACGATACGTGGACGTTGGCGTCATTTGGAACGCAGCTGCAACACGGCGAACGGAAACCCGAGGCCGCTGTTGGATCACCTGCTGCACTAGCTGCGCGTTGCCCTCTGTTTTTGCCCTATGCGGTCGCCCTACCTTTCCAGCACGTTCATCTGTCACGTTCCCAGTCCGTTGAAATTTTTCAACCAGATCCTTTATTGTATCGCTTTTCGGTCCTTTGGTTACATTAAAACTCCGCTGAAAACTTCGTCTTGTTGCAACAACACTGTGTTCTGGGCGGTGGAATTCCAACACCAGAAAAATCCTCTGTTCTAAGGAATAAACCATGTTGTCCACAGCACACTTGCACGTTGTGAACAGCACACGCTTACAGCAGAAAGACGATGTACAGAATGGCGCACCCACAGACTGCGTTGTCTTCTATATCTTTCACATCACTTGCAGCGCCATCTGTTGTTGAAAATTGTAACTACTGTAATTTCGAAAGTTTGTCCGCCTGAAAATGTACTGTTGTCCCAAGAATATTGCAACAAACGGTGTATTTCTATCGCTGCTCGTTTAATTTTTATTGCCGTTTCAAATATACCGGCCATTTTTGAAAGACCCTGTATTTAATTTCTTACAGCACTTGCGGGCGTCGTAGTGTCCCCAAGCGTAGTGAGTATGCCAAATTAAATTTTTCTCACATGCTTGGGGTACACAAAAGCACCATGTATCGTTGTCCATGTTTCTCCTGTAGAATAATACATCCTTATGTAACCTGTAATGCTGTTTTATAGGTAAAGGGGGATTATTGTTTAACTGGGATCCGACTTTCCTCCAGCGGTCATCTTCTTCCTGTAATTTATCCATATTATTGTACATACCCAAAAAATATTTCCTATATTTGGTGTCCTTGATGAGCATAACTTTAAATTCTGTGTTCTCTTCTAACAATTCTTCGAACTCAGGTAATCCTTGTGGTAATCTTGCCAGTGCGTCGGCGATAACGTTATCTTTGCCATTCACATATATAATTTCAAAATCATAAGACTGCAAAAATAACGTCCACAGCGCAAGGCGATTTTGTAGCAACCTACAAGTGAGCAAAAAGCTCAATGGCTGATGGTCACTGTAGACTAGTGCATGCGTGCCAAACAGGTAATAGTTGAACTTCTTAAAGGCCCACACAATGGAAAGGGCTTATAATTCTGTTGTAGAATACCTGCGCTCGCATTCTGAGCAAAATTAATTATCTTAACATTTTCGGAGCCAGCGCCTTCGTCCAGCTGAAATAGACAGGCTCCTAGCCCTGAAAATGAAGCATCCGCCGCTATACAAAAATCTTTGCTCATGTCAGGATGTTCTAGGATATTAGAATTAACCAAAGCGTGTTTTATTTTATCAAAATCTGTCTGGCATTGAGGCGTCCAGTCTCTCTGTTTGTCCTTCTTTAATAAGCCCCGTAATGCGGGGCTATCGAGCAACTGCTTTCAGCTGTCTTTTGTGCATGGCGCGGGAAAGTTTTTTTATGGCTAACAGTTTTTTTGTGGGTCGGGTCTTATCTCTGCAGGTGAGATTATGTGACCGAAAAATTTCATGTTTTTTTCTCACTAATTTTGATTTCTTACGATTAGCTGTGACACCAGCCGCTGAAAACCTTTCTCCAAAAGCTCTGTATGTTCATCCCACGTGGGTGTTGCTATTAGTATGTGAAGGAGGTCAGGTCGTAAAACAGTGTGGAGCGCAGTTCTGAAAACTCCGGCACTCACGTTCAGTCCGAACGGCAGAACACAATGCTGGTAGGACCTTCCTGTAAATATGAATGCTGTATACTTGCTACTATCAGGTGATAGTGCGATTTGCCAGTACGAACTACGATGGTCTACACTAGTTAAATACTGCAACCCATGAAAACGTTGCAGCTGTTCTTTTAGGTTTTCAGGTCGGTTGGTTACCGGAACTATAATCTTTAATCTCCCTGGCATCGAGAACGAGTCTCACCGAAATGTCGGCTTTCTTGACCGCTAGTAGCGGACTGCAATAAGGCGATAATGAAGTCTCTATGATATTCCACGAGAGCATTCTCTTTATTTCTTGAGCCACTGCCTCTCTTTGTGATCAAGGTATAGAATAGGTGTTCTTACAGAGTGTGTCGTGGGGCCGGACATCCATGTTATACTGAAACGTCCTAATGACTCCGGGCCTTTTATCAAACACACGAGGATAGCGTAACAATACACTTCTAAGATCACCCTTCCGTTGTTGTGATATTTCCGAGCATTCAGATATTTTCTGTTCAATCTCATGTTGCTCTACCTGCTGACACCAGAGTTCACTTGAGTCGCTACATCGTGAAGTATTGACTTTTGGATTTGGATGTGTCGGTCCTACTCTTGATTTTTATTAAATCCACACACAGGTCTTTCCGTTAATATACAAACGCCACTTTCCAGATTCCAAGCCAATATAAGCACACTTTTCCCTTGAGAAATCCATGCCGAGAATGCACCGTTCTGTCAACCCTTCTACTACTAGAAAAATTGACTGAAAAACAATGTCTTCAATCTGCACTTTGACCATGGTTTGCATTTTAACTAGCTTGGATTTACCGCCTATGGCTCCTAATATCCTACAATTTTGTACTAGAGAAGTCGGCAAAGTTGTGTGAATGTTAATCTCTTTAAATAGTGCCTTGGACATCACACTAATTTTCGCACCAGTATCCACAAGGATATGCATAGGTACTTTTCCTACTACGGCCTATAAACTATCTTGTACTGTACCATCACCTTCACATGACTGTGGTTCTTCCTCCTTGGTCAATAAATCACGCATGTCCGTTTCATCTTGGTACCTGAGCAATTTACAATCATGGCAGTATGGATCGCCGGCCGAGGTGGCCGAGCGGGTTTAGGCGCTACAGTGCGCAACCGCGCGACCTCTATGGTCGCAGGTTCGAATCCTGCCTCGGGCACGGGTGTGTGTGATGTCCTTAGGTTAGTTAGGTTTCAGTAGTTCTAAGTTCTAAGGGACTGATGACCTCAGAAGTTAAGTTCGATAGTGCTCAGAGCCATTTGAACCATTTGAACAATATGGATCGCCCCCACGACTATCTGTGGCCAACATTGGGGAGCGTAATGAGGCCATGTTTTGTTTAACGCTCCGCGGTTCACATGTGTTTGTGTTTCGTTTGCGGCTTATATTATATTTACTCCTAATGTGTTGTTCCTTAGCTGAGTATTCTTGTCGTGGTTTTGCCCTGAGTTTACCGGCATAGTGTCACCTAGTGTTAGAGATTGATAGGCTTGGCTATTAACTAGATATTGCCACCGCCTACTTTGATGACCCCCGTGTGATTGCGGCTAAATTCGGGTTGGAAATTATTGTAACTATTTCCCCACTGGTTGCTATTGCCATTTCTATTCCAGTTACGTTTTCGGTCATCGGAATAACCAGAAAAATTCCTATCATCGTTTTTTCTTTTTCTATTGTACTGTGGATGGTAGGTCTGGTTGTAGCCGTTGCCGTAATTTCCTCCCGAACTCGGGGTTGGCGTCTGTGGTGTCAGGGCGCGATCGACATAAGCCGGTCGTGACTCAGCCGTGCACGCTGCATTGTTGACGCCGAAATGCGGCTGGCACTGTGCACGCTGGTTGCTACCGCTGCCACGAAAATTGTTTTTGTGGGCTTGATTTTGCCGGGCATCCTCATTAATTAAATGGATAGAATCTAATACAGATAGGAAATATTCGAAATTGCTCTCTGGTACTTGTACTAATTTTTCTCGGATACTGAACGGTAATTTTACCTTCAGGACGCGCAGTACGTCTGTGTGTGTGACGGGCT
Organism: Schistocerca gregaria; assembly: GCF_023897955.1. Taxonomy (NCBI): domain Eukaryota; kingdom Metazoa; phylum Arthropoda; class Insecta; order Orthoptera; family Acrididae; genus Schistocerca; species Schistocerca gregaria. The sequence continues at coordinate 23,537,782 of NC_064926.1, read as the reverse complement.
CGTCCCAGAACCGCGCTTTATTTAAGTATTTTTCATAATACTTGCGGAGTGATCCAAATTTTTGATTGTATTGCTCCGTGTTGAACAAAGCTTTCCTTAATCTCTCTTGTACACCTTGTGACCAATAGTTACATAAAAATGCACCTTCAAATTGTTCTAAAGTGTTTTCTTTTTCGCGCGCAGTTAATAAATTTTTGTCCGCCATCTTGTGATGCATTTACATATAATAGCAAATGAACTATTGCAATTTTTACGTAAAAATGGAAAAGAATTTGGAAAAAGGAACTGATGCGTTCTACGCAGTGGGTGTCGAAAAAATGAAAAAACAATCCCACATTTATTTTCAACTAAAGCATAGTAGTGCTGCTGCTCTTACCTCACGTGTTTTTTCGGAAGGTTTTGTAGTCAGAAAAATTAACATTAATTGGTACAACACTTTTCTCTCAAAAATTGGTAATTTCTATGGGCTTTTTCTTTTTCGGTACGCAGCTTGCGTAACATGCAACAGAAACAATGAGTTGTAGTAGCAACAATGGATGGCAAAAATGGCTTAAATATATCAATTAAAAATTTCTTCTGATCTTTACTGAAATAATCGTCATAGCATTCGGTCGCCATTGTAACGTACCCTCTCTGTTATGGTATTGTAGTTGTAGAGATATGAAATTATTGTAGGGGTTTCAGTCAGCTGTACTTCGGAATTTTTGACATGAAATGGAGCCTGAAACTTGCGTAATAAATGCTTCGCGTGAAGTGCGATTTGCAGCATAAACAGAAGCTAATTGTGGAGATGCAATCCACTGGATATTAACAGAAAAGCTTCAGAACAATGCGGACGACTCACTAGACACACTCACTAGACACATTCGCGTACCAGTGGTTGCGATCTGATGAGAAAAATCTATCTGCTAGTGCAATGTGAGTACCCAAGTATGTATCTTTGGTATATAATCGTCTTTGGCCCTGTTTACGCGCCATTACGGCATGTGAGGTAGTTGAAGTTGGTTATCTGTTGCTGAAGGAGTCAGACGTAAATTACCGGAAAAAAATTAGTACATACTTTTCGAGGTTTCCCATTCACTCAAGATTTATTGGTGCAACGAAGCATGCGGATTATATGAAATGATTGCTACGGTCGCAGGTTCGAACCCTGCCTCGGGCTTGGATGTGTGTGATGTCCTTAGGTTAGTTAGGTTTAAGTAGTTCTAAGTTCTAGGGGACCGATGACCACAGATGTTAAGTCCCATAGTGCTCAGAGCCATTTGAACCATTTTATATGAAATGATTACAGTTGGAGATGAATAACACAAGCGGTTGTGAGGTACCAGCCGTCGATCTCTGCAGAAACACCCACATTAGTGCGTGGTGTGGTGCTGAGTCTGGCATCCAGTCGATCGTACAGCCGCCGAATATTCTCAACGTCTGCGTGAGAGTTGTTGGCTGTCGAGTCGGACGAGTCACTTCTCGTCCCGTCACACCCCAGTCCAGCTCGACTGCAGACAAGTCCGGTGGACGTCTTGTAGGCCCACGGACCACCGCCAGTGCGCGGCTGAGCTTGACGCTGTCGCAACAACACGTCACCGTCCTGCTGCCAGAGCGGCAGAGGAACGGGTCTCAAAGCATTCTGCGCATACCGAGCGCCGGTAACGGCCCCTCCAGGAACACCCGAGGTGAACGAGAGTTGCAGCTTGTTGCACCCCAGGGATGGGAGCGGCGTGTCTTCGGTGAATGCACTTTACGATCCGGCGCTCACCGGGTCTACATCACACGTGCAAACGACCGTGACTTCCGTGCAGGAAGAATCCTACTTTCATAACTGAAGACCACTGTGCGCCATTCCAAGTGATCCTTTGGCGGCGTGAACGTTGATGGTGTGGAGTGAGTGGAAGGCGGGCTAGAGGTGTGAGTGGCTGTAGTCCGACAGCTAATGACGTGTTCGTGTTGAGACGTGTGCGCTCACGAGCCCTCTTACCTGTACTGTTGTTAACTGTACGGTCTGCCACTGTCGCTCTTACAATACGATGATCCTGGCGGGCGTATGTGCTGCACGGGCGATCCAGAACCGCGTCTATGGGTGTGAGGATATTCACGTGACGTCTGACACCAGCATAACTAACACAGCACGTCCAATGCGTGCGACCATTCTCCAAAAGGACCATCGTGCCACTCGGAAGGCTCCAATTTGACCCCTTTCAAACTCGCTCATCCGGCTGCAGGCAGCACGAGTTCGTTGCCTGCTTGTTTCACACTGAGCTTTCTGGCTGAGATCATTCTCTGTTAAAGGAAACAAACACATGTCGCTCTGGCAGGTGCGCCACTACGCTATCTGGTAGCGGACGACGTTGAACCATTATCAATGCATCTACTATCTTTCTGCTGGCGTATGTCGTCATCGGATGGAAATCGACGTCTTCTTTCTACGCGCACTAATTTTTTTTCCTGCAGTTATTTAACTCAGACTATTCAAAGTGATAATTAAAAAAATGTTCAAATGTGTGTGAAATCTTGTGGGACTCAACTGCTAAGGTCATCAGTCCCTAAGCTTACACACTACTTAACCTAAATTATCCTAAGGACAAACACACACAACACAGGACTCGAACGTCCGCCGGCACCAGGCGCACAGTCCACGACTGCAGCGCCCCAGACCGCTCGGCTAATCCCGCGCGGCCAAAGTGGTAACGGTTGGAAGGAATTGAGAATGAAAATTATTATTTCTAAATGTTCTGTTTGTGAACGAATGATTGTGTCTGAAAGGAAGTCAACACAATAAATCATCGAGATTAAAATGAGATATCTGTTTCAGTCGTAGTTAAATGAAAAACCCGGACCGTCATATTAGAAAGTATGAATTTGTCACTTCGGGCCCTGGATTACTGCAGTTATCCACAAGATGGTCATAGATTGTCGTTGTATATAGCTGCCACTCAATGGGCTATTTTTATGATGCAAAATAGTGATGAACCACTGAAGTTGCCTGCTATAAATTTTATCTATTATAGTCAGTAGTAGCATTGTGTAGGACAGTTATAAGGGCAAGTACTAAAGAAAGCGGAAAGTTTCAAGTACCTGGGGATCATGATCCTACAACTGTGAGAAGTCCGGTCTGCGGCAAGAGTGTACCAGTGAAAAGTAAGCAAATGTTATACAGTACTCGCAAATACAGGCCTGTGAGTTGAAATACCAAAAAAGCAGAAAAAGAATTACTAGGATGCGTAAAGGAAAGAAACGGCGAGGGAGATAGTGAAAGAGGAGGCAATGGAAGAGACCATTGAGAAGATAAGATTATGGGCATGTTAAAAGAATGGGAATTAGCAGGATACCGAGACAGGCTCATGAAATGACAATAGGATGCAAGAGGCCTAGAAAAAGACAGAGTGGCAGATGGTGTGGAAATGAAGGAATGTGTGATTAATGAGGAGAAGACTGGGACAGAGTGAAGAGAGAAACGTGGGGCAGGACAGAAGGATATGTACAGGCTTTTATTCTAAATATACCCAGCCAGGGCCGTAAACTGTAGACAAAGATGATGAAGATTACGATGATGGTCTAGTAAAAGTGACAGATAACTCTCCCCATTTACTCTTTCTATCTCTGTATAGCGAAACCCTAATTCAAGTGTCTTATTTTAACAGTTGTGTGAGGACACTGCACAGTGTTTGCTTTTATTATTTTCATCTCAAAACCTACCTTCAGAAGTGTGCAGTTTTCACTCCTACCTGTTCTGTTACTTCAGTGTCCTCATCAACATGGCCGTGCGGTTCTAGGCTCTTCAGTCCGGAACCGCGTGACCGCTACGGTCGCAGGTTCGAAACCTGCCTCGGGCATGGATGTGTGTGATGTCCTTAGGTTAGTTAGGTTTAAGTAGTTGTAAGTTCTAGGGGACTGATGACCTAAGATGTTAAGTCCCATAGTGCTCAGAGACAGAGCCTCATCAACACTCATTGCAGATCAGTATTCGGCGTCCAAGTGAGTACCGGTGTTTAGCTCTGTTTCGTCTACGCATTATGCATTCTGACGTTTTGTCGACTCGTTCTCCTATCTTAGCTGCCTGTAATTTAGAAGATTGGAAACTCAGGTTTTCTCAGAGTGACTGATTAATCGTCGGGTAACCGAGTTTTTATTTTAATTTTATGTACAATGCTTCGTCGGAATATTGGGCATAAAATGCAAACAAGCGCTCGGCTAAATACTCGGAACATTACTATACTTTGTGTAATGAAAAACAAAGGGCTTCGATAAAATTTAACGATTCCAACTGAACAGTCGATACCGAGACTGTTGGATGTGAAACCAGCCAAAAGGTTCGGAAATCCGGAACACGGCAACACGGCAGCACTGAATGCAATACAGTGTATTCTCCCACCGACAGACCAGTTTGTTGATACCGTTACTGCAGAATGTTTGACTTTGCAGGTAGAGCCACGACCTCACCCCTGTTTTCACCGCTTCGACACTATACGGTGAAGTTCTCGGACGTGTTCTTTAAGGTATGGAAAGAGATGAAAAACGGGTGGGGCCAATTCGCGACTGTATAACGGACGATTGCTGACAGTGAACCCAATGCATCGGACGCAGCGCTCGTGTGCGGCCTGGAACCGTTGTGCTGAAGGACACAGACGTGGCGGTGAAGTTCAGCTGTGCTGTAACTGTTCATTTTCACTTCATAATGCGTATATATTCATCCTGGCAGAGTTCTTCTATTTTTAGAAATACCATTTTGACTAGCTGGATGTTTTGAAAATGGGTCCCGGAGCGAAACCAGTCATCGAGTTAATAAAAAAATTGGAATTTGCAGCTTTGACTGGTTTTACGTTGTACTAACTACTAACTAACTCACGAAGGAATGAAGGCAAATTAGGTTCATAAGTTTGTCCCACTGACAACGAGACAGAATAGAAGCTCGAAGAGGGAAACGATAAGTAACAAGATTGAGTATGCTCTTGCCAAAGGATCTGTTCCGTCATTCAGCTTAGTCGATGTAGCAAAATGACAGAGAAATCTAAATCTAGGTGGCTGGACAGAGATTTGAACTCTGGTCCTCCAGCCCACTAATCAATGGGCCACCTGGCTCTGTTTCGTACGAACTGTAGCGACAGGCAGGCAGCCAGGACTGAGGTATGTTTGCTGAATTGTTCCGTACGAAGAATGCACAGTCTCCAGTAGCTAAGCAGGCTAGACAAAAGATTAGTCACCAAAGAAGGTGTCGTGTCATTTCCCTCTAAGAACCGCCCCCCCCCCCCCCCCAGTTCGACTAGACCTTCGTTGCCATGCACAGCACACACCTCTCTGGAGCATTTTAAAACTGTCCACAAGCAGGTGCTGAATCGGCAGTGTAGCGCCCCTCACCTGCGGTGTGTCGACTGGCTGCATGGCCACAGACAGGTCCCTGCGACCGGCCAACGCCTGCCCCTGCACACCTACATTTTCAAAGTGCACAACGGAGGTGCACGGCTGGCACCGTCGGCGTTGCTGGAGTGCGTCGTCTCAGAGGAGCCCTTTGCTGTTCTGTTCACGCCTGTGCCAATGTCATACCACAACATGATCGTGCCACAGGAGGACACGAAAGGGGTGGGATGACAAAGGATATCAACACCTTTCTCCGGTTAGGATCACTTTCAAATTTAGTCGAATGGCTTTGAACGGTCCATAATGGTTCCACCCCTCACACCATTGTTGTCATTCTGCAGTTCAAAGGGGTCAGATCACGTTCTATGTGACTGCAGCTTATAATAATCCTTCTCTGGTTTATAATAAAAGATTTCTCCAAGTTTTTCTCAGGGAGAGACGAACTGTTATAATGATAAGACTTTGGTATAAGGAAAATGAAATGATCGGCGTAGCTGCTTTTCGTGGCCGCCCATACAGCCATTAACAACGTCAGGTTAGACGGTGCGTCACTAATAAGAGTCTGAATCGCCAATGCTGGCGTCCATAAAATGCATTCAAGAAATTGTAATCGGACCTTGTAAATCAAGGAAAGAAAAAGAAGACAGGTTCTGTGATCATGCAAATTTGCATATACGTGGTTGTAATGACTGTTGGTCAATCACTTTACTGTATCAAGTCTTCCACGTTGATTCGTCTTATAAATTCTGATACAAATAGAAGTAGGTTAGAGCCGGCCGCTGTAGCCGAGCGGTTCTAGGCGCTTGAGTCCGGAACCGCGCTGCTGCTACAGTCGCATGTTCGAATCCTGCCTCGGGCATGGATGTGTGTGGTGTCCTTAGGTTAGTTAGGTTTAATTAGTTCTGAGTCTAGGGGACCAATGACATCAGATGTTAAGTACCATAGTGCTTAGAGCCATTTGAACCATTTTTTGAAATACACTCCTGGAAATGGAAAAAAGAACACATTGACACCGGTGTGTCAGACCCACCATACTTGCTAAGGACACTGCGAGAGGGCTGTACAAGCAATGATCACACGCACGGCACCGCGGACACACCAGGAACCGCGGTGTTGGCCGTCGAAAGGCGCTAGCTGCGCAGCATTTGTGCACCGCCGCCGTCAGTGTCAGCCAGTTTGCCGTGGCATACGGAGCTCCAGCGCAGTCTTTAACACTGGTAGCATGCCGCGACAGCGTGGACGTGAACCGTATGTGCAGTTGACGGACTTTGAGCGAGGGCGTATAGTGGGCATGCGGGAGGCCGGGTGGACGTACCGCCGAATTGCTCAACACGTGGGGCGTGAGGTCTCCACAGTACATCGATATTGTCGCCAGTGGTCGGCGGAAGGTGCACGTGCCCGTCGACCTGGGACCGGACCGGACCGCAGCGACGCACGGCTGCACGCCAAGACCGTAGGATCCTACGCAGTGCCGTAGGGGACCGCACCGCCACTTCCCAGCAAATTAGGGACACTATTTCTCCTGGGGTATCGGCGAGGACCATTCGCAACCGTCTCCATGAAGCTGGGCTACGGTCCCGCACACCGTTAGGCCGTCTTCCGCTCACGCCCCAACATAGTGCAGCCCGCCTACAGTGGTGTCGCGACAGGCGTGAATGGAGGGACGAATAAAGACGTGTCGTCTTCAGCGATGAGAGTCGCTTCTGCCTTGGTACCAATGATGGTCGTATGCGTGTTTGGCGCCGTGCAAGTGAGCGCCACAATCAGGACTGCATACGACCGAGGCACACAGGGCCAACACCCAGCATCATGGTGTGGGGAGCGAACTCCTACACTGGCCGTACACCTCTGGTGATCGTCGTGGGGACACTGAATAGTGCACGGTACATCCAAACCGTCATCGAACCCATCGTTCTACCATTCCTAGACCGGCAAGGCAACTTGCTGTTCCAACAGGACAATGCACGTCCGCATGTATCCCGTGCCACCCAACGTGCTCTAGAAGGTGTAAGTCAACTACCCTGGCCAGCAAGATCTCCGGATCTGTCCCCCATTGAGCATGTTTGGGACTGGATGAAGCGTCGTCTCACGCGGTCTGCACGTCCATCACGAACGCTGTTTCAACTGAGGCGCCAGGTGGAAATGTCATGGCAAGCCGTTCCACAGGACTACATCCAGCATCTCTACGATCGTCTCCATGGGAGACTAGCAGCCTGCATTGCTGCGAAAGGTGGATATACACTGTACTAGTGCCGACATTGTGCATGCTCTGTTGCCTGTGTCTACGTGCCTGTGGTTCTGTCAGTGTGATCATGTGATGTATCTGACCCCAGGAATGTGTCAATAAAGTTTCCCCTTCCTGGGACAATGAATCCACGGTGTTCTTATTTCAATTTCCAGGAGTGTAGTTTAGAACAAAGTAAATATAAATATGTTGGTAAACATTAGTATTCCATATTAACGTATATATTGTCACAAAGTATACAAACATGAAAAAATACTACACCTCCTAACAGCGTGCGTCTACCACAAGACAGAAGAAAGAATACCACAGCGGACTTCAAATCCGCCGTTAAATAAATTAGTGACGTCACTTATATCACAAGCCCTTAAGAAGGGGCGAATTCTTCAGGTGGTGTCAGCAAAGGTTGTCAAGAAGTTGTTCTGTGGCACATAGCATCTTGTGTAAACGAACGGCCGAAGGGAAGCGATGGTTTGCTTGATGCCCTTTATGCCACCTGCTGAGTCCTTTCCATGTTGAGTCTGAGCGCCGGTTCATCGCAGAGGAGTCAGGAGAAGGAGTGAGACGGGCACAATGGGGGAATGACGAGCTTCCCGTTGTGTGGAACGTCCACGGTGGAGCGGGCAGAACTGGGCTCAACTTTTGTACCAGTGTCACCTCATTAAGCGACTTTACATCTCACATGAGCTTCTAAGTTTCGGCCTCTTCTTCGTATGTGTCGACACCTTGTGTGTTTGAACCGCTGCCGAACCCGGGGATGACGTCGCAAGGCGCCATACTTTTGCACCCTTATAACAGAAGATTGTAGGTACCTTGGAGCCAAATTTTACACTTCAGCGTGAGAATGTGTGGAAAATGACGGGGTTTAAAAAAAAGTGACCCTGCAACTACACTCCTGGAAATTGAAATAAGAACACCGTGAATTCATTGTCCCAGGAAGGGGAAACTTTATTGACACATTCCTGGGGTCAGATACATCACATGATCACACTGACAGAACCACAGGCACATAGACACAGGCAACAGAGCATGCACAATGTCGGCACTAGTACAGTGTATATCCACCTTTCGCAGCAATGCAGGCTGCTATTCTCCCATGGAGACGATCGTAGAGATGCTGGATGTAGTCCTGTGGAACGGCTTGCCATGCCATTTCCACCTGGCGCCTCAGTTGGACCAGCGTTCGTGCTGGACGTGCAGACCGCGTGAGACGACGCTTCATCCAATCCCAAACATGCTCAATAGGGGACAGATCCGGAGATCTTGCTGGCCAGGGTAGTTGACTTACACCTTCTAGAGCACGTTGGGTGGCACGGGATACATGCGGACGTGCATTGTCCTGTTGGAACAGCAAGTTGCCTTGCCGGTCTAGGAATGGTAGAACGATGGGTTCGATGACGGTTTGGATGTACCGTGCACTATTCAGTGTCCCCTCGACGATCACCAGAGGTGTACGGCCAGTGTAGGAGATCGCTCCCCACACCATGATGCCGGGTGTTGGCCCTGTTGTGCCTCGGTCGTATGCAGTCCTGATTGTGGCGCTCACCTGCACGGCGCCAAACACGCATACGACCATCATTGGCACCAAGGCAGAAGCGACTCTCATCGCTGAAGACGACACGTCTCCATTCGTCCCTCCATTCACGCCTGTCGCGACACCACTGGAGGCGGGCTGCACTATGTTGGGGCGTGAGCGGAAGACGGCCTAACGGTGTGCGGGACCGTAGCCCAGCTTCATGGAGACGGTTGCGAGTGGTCCTCGCCTATACCCCAGGAGCAACAGTGTCCCTAATTTGCTGGGAAGTGGCGGTGCGGTCCCCTACGCCACCGCGTAGGATCCTACGGTCTTGGCGTGCATCCGTGCGTCGCTGCGGTCCGGTCCCAGGTCGACGGGCACGTGCACCTTCCGCCGACCACTGGCGACAACATCGATGTACTGTGGAGACCTCACGCCCCACGTGTTGAGCAATTCGGCGGTACGTCCATCCGGCCTCCCGCATGCCCACTATACGCCCTCGCTCAAAGTCCGTCAACTGCACATACGGTTCACGTCCACGCTGTCGCGGCATGCTACCAGTGTTAAAGACTGCAATGGAGCTCCGTATGCTACGGCAAACTGGCTGACACTGACGGCGGCGGTGCCCAAATGCTGCGCCGCTAGCGCCATTCGACGGCCAACACCGCGGTTCATGGTGTGTCCGCTGTGCCGTGCGTGTGATCATTGCTTGTACAGCCCTCTCGCAGTGTCCGGAGCAATTATGGTGGGTCTGACACATCGGTGTCAATGTGTTCTTTTTTCCATTTCCAGGAGTGTATTTTGCGCAGTGTGGACGTATGTGTGAGAGAGAACAATAATATCAAGGAGTGAAGGTAGCTATTGTCATTGCATCAAGATCACATAGTTGCTAGTTATATTACTGAAAATTGCTGAGGCTGGCTGTATAATTCATGAACGAATATTTTATTGTGCCATGAAATTGCCAGATACTGGTTTTCAGAATTTGTGACATTAAAATAATAAGTATTAACAGGTCATTCCGCACATTAATCGAGCAGTTTATCGCTCCCACTATCGAATAGTGTAACAGCAGTCTTATCAGTTCCCTGTTTCTCGTAGTTGTTGTATTTTTTCACATTGTTTTCAGCCTCTTCATCGCATATTGCAATGAGCTTGTTGGTAACAATTTACTCGTATCCGAAAAAGAAATAATAGCACTCGGAATTACTCACGGTCAGTATGCAGAAACTTCGTGGAACTGATCGCTCCAATCGCTTCATCCGTGGATAAGTTCACTGGACAAAATATTAGTCACTTCCTTAGTAAAGCACATCGGTCCCCTTGGGATGCTGTGGGTGGCGTAAATGGCAGTGGCAGTGGCACGGCAAGTCCGTTGTATGGAAATGCAGTAAGGCTAAGCGACCTGGAGAAGTGGCAGAATGGCAGAAACGCGCTGTCGTGGTTCGACGTGCAAAACAGGTGCATAGAGAGTGAAGTTGCCCAATTTGTTGTTGTATGGACGTGGACAGAACTATGTGGCCTATGTAGAAGGAATAGTGCTCAACTCTCAGGCATGTAACACAGCCTAGGTACAGAGGTTCTAAAAATATGCTAATAGAAAAAGATTTGGGACGAGTCTGACGTCATGCCAGTGAAAATCAGTTTCAGTACCCAACAACATCACTACTTCATCCCCGTAGCAAATGTACTGGACTATTTGGAACAGCAAGTGAAACGTAGCGATAAATTTCGGCGCAATTTGGTAAGTCTCCATCGTATTATGAATAACTTGCTTTTGCTGGGTATGCCATGTCTGAAGAAACTCGTGGACTCTTTTTCGCCTCATGGAAACTGGAGGCAGCGTGACACAGTATGAGTGTGACGTCTCTTTCGGATGAGAAATTTTTAGTCGTGTCTTTATCAACAGATCAAACGGATATTTAATGATTTGTACCACAAAGAATCTTCAGACCCATCATATGAGTTCTACAACACAGAAACGATTTCGCATACAAAGAATACGTAAATAACCACCCAAAACAAATATGCAAACAAGAACGTGAAAAACAGGTAATGACCACTGGAAACAGCACATTTGTGTTGCAGCCATTACCTGCCGCTTCGGCACGCCGTGACTGCTCGCTCAGCCGCACTCACAGACCAGCTGCGGAGCCCTGCGCCCACCGATCTGCCACCAGCAGGGAGCCCAGGGGCGGCCTGGATGCAAACCGAAATGCAGCCTGCTAACGATTTTGCGCCATCACAGTCAATAGCGATGTTGTTCGATAGTGGCTCCGACAAGAAGAGAAATGAAACAGAGGTCCGTCAAACATTATACACAAACAGGAGTCATCCTTTGCTGTTAGAGGAAGACACGCAGGGCTCGTATTAAGTCGAGCGCCTGGACATGTTTTTCAAGCCGTTCGACAGCTTTCTTTTCTCCCCAATGTCGCTGTTTGTCTAGACAGAACAGGAGTGCTTGTAGATTCTACAGTGAATATGATACAGAACTAACCCGTTTTCGAGCTCTTATTTATCGAGAATCTTGAACAGCGAATGTTCCTACGTTACTGGCAAATACCTGCTTGTAAAAAGAGAAGGCGATTGCACAAACTACAGAACCATAACGCGTACGTCCGTCTGTCCGTTGTCTCTATAAGCTTGAGAATAATGAAATACTCTGTGTAAAGTTTTGAAGCTATCGTTATTTGTGTTGAAAATCGCCGCACAAATTCCGTGGTGGTGGTGAGCCCCGTTTCAGCGGTAGGGACTAAGACTTACGCAGTACTGTGCAATTATTTCCGCAATTAGTACTAGCCCTTCTAGAATAGTTTTTTCTTAGATTTTTAAAACAAGCAGTAAAGTTACTTTCGATCTTCCACTGCATTTCGTCCATGTTTTGAGCACTTAGTTGCATCGTGTGTTATGTAGCATATATCAAAAAACTTGATACAAATAACTGTCCTGTGTGACGCTAAGGTTGTTCTAGACCTGCGTTAATCCCACAGTCCTGTGAAGTGTTTCATGTTTACCTACACACTCAGGTGAGAAAAGTCGTGGGATACTTTGTAATACCGGTGCCGTGTCGGACCTCTTTTTGCCGGCGTAGTGAGCAAGTCGAACTGTCCAAAATGTTCTTCAAACCAACCGCGAACAATTGTGGCCCGCTAATACGGCGCATTATCATCCATAAAGATTCCGTCGTTGTTTGAGAACATCAACTCCACGAATGGCTGCACGTGGTCTGCAAGCAGCGGAACATAACCATTTCCAATATTCAGTCGGGCCAGAGAACCCACCCCTCCCATCAGAGACAGTCAACACCATTATGGATTTACCACCAGATTGCACAGTGGCTTGTTGACAACCAGAATCAATAGCTTCGTGGGGTCTACGCCACACTCCCACCCTACCACCAGCTCCCACCAACTGAAATCGGCACTCATCTGACCAGGCCACTCATCTGACCAGGCCACGGCTTTCCAGTCGCCTTCGGTCCAACCCAGATGGTCAAGAGCATAGAATTCCGGCGTCGTCTGTCTGCTGCCATAGCCCATTAACGTCAGATTTCGCCACACTGTCCTAACGGATACGTGCATCGTACTTCCCACTTTGATTTCTGTGCGTGTTTCACGCAGTTTTGTTAGTCTGTTAGCACTGACAACTATACGCAAACGCCGTTGCTCTCAGTGGTTAAGCGAACGCCTTCGGCCATTGCAAATGGGAAATGTTGGTAGATTAATAACCAGTGTAATCGCCAGAATGTTGAATTCGAGCATCCAGACGTCTATGCACTGTGTTGTACAAGTGCCCTCAGATGGACTTCCATGTCTGTTCCACTTGTTCCGTCAATGCAGGGACTGTTAATGCTGTTGTAGATGACGCTGGAGTTGTCCTCAGATGACGTCCCATATGTGCTCTTTCGGAGACAGATCTGGTGATCCTTTTGTAACGGCTCCCAAACTCAAGGTCCCCGGCGGTACTTCTGGGGCAGCCACCACAAATTGTATAAAGCGTTGGTAGTGACCAGGATGTAGCTATGTCTGTTGGCCGAAAAATAATTAATGACAAGAATTTTGCCAGCTAGAATGAAGAGATAACTTATCTTTATTTCTGACGAAACGTGCACCAGCAATACAAGACCAAGTAAAATCCGAGAGTAATCCGTGTACTGAGCCTAGTCGAATACAATAGCAAATATCACACTGCAATGGCTCCGCTATAAATTCCACGAAAGGCTAGCAATACACAATCGACAATAGACTGTCCGTCTCGGAGCCAGCGCTCCTCCTTATATGCAAAAGGCAGAGGGCGCTGCGGACCCGAGCCCAGCCATGGCGCGACCTCTTCCGTCGGCGGTGACGCCCTGAGACGCCGACGGCCGCGACACGAACTGTGGCCAGCGATGTCACGCTCAGGCGCGCGTGCGCGAATTGGTTGGTTGGTTGGGTCCGTTGATACAACAGATCCACCAGACTAAGGCACCATGTCGACAATATGTAGAGCATGTTCCATTCCAACAGCAGTATATGGGCGAGCGGTATACCATTGTAAACACCCCATGGAACGCTGTTTATGAATGACAGCACGGTAGGTCGAACCGAGAGACTGACGTAGTGTTTGCAGTCAGGGTGTGTGAGTGGTCCTGCTGTCATACGAAATCTCACCCTGGAGCATAACTCAAGGTGTGGGTCCTATGTGTCTAATATGCAGACAGATTTGCTGCGCGCCCCCAGCTGGTCTCCTTCTAACCACCAGACGGCCACCAGTAGCACCGAGGCAGAACGAGACGCAACAGACCTCCACCCTGCCCTCCAGTGAGCTGTCGCTGACTGCAGTGATGTCGCAAATGGCGGTGATTTGCGGTGTGTGGATACACGGCATAGGGCGTCTGGCTCGTAGCTGCCCTCGATTTGTAACAGTTCGTTGTGTCACTCTAATGCCAACGGCTGGCTAAATTCCTGCTGCAGATGCAGTGCGATGCGCACATCTCGATGGTTTCTCTGCCGGTAGTGCTACGTGGTCTTCCGGAGCCGGTCTTCTTCCCACCGTACGTTCTGGTGACCACCACTACATTCCAGCCGTCTTTCTTCAGTATCGCCAAATGCACATCCAGCTTCTCGTAGCCCTATCACATGATGTCCTTCGAACTCCGTAAGATACTGACAATGTTGTTCAAATGTTCAGATGTGTGTGAAATCTTATGGTACTTACCTGTTCAAATCATCAGTCCCTAAGCTTACACACTACTTAATTTAAATCATCCTAAGGACAAACACACACACATCCGTGCCCGAGGGAGGACTCGAACCTCTGCCGGGACCAGCAGCATAGTCTTTGACTGCAGCGCCTTAGACCGCTGGGCTAATCGCGCGTTGCGACAATGTTGTCATTGTCGCCTTAAAGGCATTCTTGAGTAAAATCAGTTAGCCAAGTCCAAAGGTAACTACCACTCGCGATCGTTACAGCGTATATTTAAAACAAACCTGCTTTGCATCCTCATAATGGTGCTACCAGCGCCTGTCTTTGCAACTGGCGTGAAATTTGAACAGACGTAGTCTTTCAAATGTGCAAAAACACGCCTACCAACTTTCGTTTATCTCGCACCACTCTTGCTAGTGTTGCGAATTTCTGTTCCATCGTGTAGTAACGTGGAGAGCTTCATCAAACGATTATTCGAAATGGATACCACGACAACAAGAACTTATTACTCCAACAATAGCATTGCGCCTGGGAGTGACGCCACTTCAGTAGTCTTACTGTATGTTTTTATAGTAGCATTCTTGGGGATACGGTGAACCACTTGATACTATATGCACAAATGTCTTGAAATTATTCATAGTGCGATGCGTTTTCCTTAGCTACCACGGAAGGCCAAGTGCAATAATACTGCCCACGATGCATACGACAGTAATAAACAAAAACAATGTTACCACCCGTCACACTGCATTCGATTCCAGTTTGTATGTTTATAGCCGGGCACGATGACGGCACGCGGGTGACGCCACACGCCCACCTGGTGGCGCAACCGCAGCCTCTGGTCGGCGCGTCTCCGCCTTGACCTTCCGCGGGGGCAGCTGCCCACGGGACCCGCTGCTCCACCTAGTCTACATCCTCCAGTCCGGCACATTAAATGAACAGCTCGGACGATAAAATCAAATCAGTACGGAATGTTATTGGAAAGGAGACAGCAAAGGTAACCACTGGGGCAGATAGTATTACAATTAAAGAGAATGAGACCATCTTAACCAGCAGTACACAAGTCGCTAATGTATTTAATAACCATTTCTTAAGTGTAGGCGAAAAAAGTTCAGAAGAGAAAGCCAATCAGTACATGGAAGAGTCAGTTTTGAGAAATTCTACTCAGATTAATTTTCACCTAACAGCTTCTTGTGAAATAAGGGAAAACATTAAATCTTTGAAAAATAAATGTTCTGTTGAAAGAAGTAACATCTCTAACAAGATATTAAAACAATGAGGAGCAGTTACAGCTGATGTTCTGAGTCACTTATGTAATGCATCAGTAGCTCAGTGTGTTTGCTCAGACAGGTTGTCAAGCCTCTCTACAAAAAAGGGGACACGACAGATGTCAATAATTACCGGCCAGTATCCTTGCTTTTCAAAAATCGTCGAGAAAGTAATGTACCCAAGAGTGGTTATCCATCTCGACAGTAATGGGATACTAAGTAAACCACAGTTTGGATTTCAAAAATACTGTTCCACTGAGACAGAAATATACAGTTTCACAGCCCACATAAAAGAGTCTTCAAATAGCAAAATGTCATCAGTAGCAATTTTCTGTAACTTATCCAAACATCTGGTTATGTGAACCGTGACATTGTGTTACAGAAATTACAATTCCATGGTTGAAATGGAACAACATATGAGTGGATTAAGTCATATCTACAGAACAGGAAGCAAAAAGTTTCTTTATATGGTTTGAGTGATTCAACGAAGTTTCCCACTTCATCTAAGGGCGGTGAAATTACATTAGGTGTTCCACAGGGCTCGATCATGGGTCCCATTCTGCCATTCTGTTCTTCATACACTATGTGAACAAAGTATCCGGACACCTGGCTGAAAATGACTTACAAGTTCGTGGTGCCCTCCATAGGTATTGCTGGAATTCTGTATTGTGTTGGCGCACCCTTAGCCTTGATGACAGCTTACACAGTCGCAGGTATACGTTCAGTCAGGTGCTGGAAGGTTTCTTGGGGAGTGGCAGCCCATTCTTCACGGAGTGCTGCACTGAGGAGAGGTATCGATGTCGATCGATGACGTCTGGCACGAAGTCGGCGTTCCAAAATATCCCAAAGGTTTTCTATAGGATTCAAGTCAGGGCTCTGCGCAGGCCAGTCCATTACAGGGATGTTATTGTCGTGTAACCACTCCGCCACAGGCCGTACATTATGAACAGGTGCTCGACCGTGCTGAAAGATGCAATCGCCATCCCCGATTTGCTCTCCAACAGTGGGAAGCAAGTAGGCTTGTGCTGTGATAGTGTCACACTAAACAACAAGGGGTGCAAGCCTCTTCCATGAAAAACACGACCACACCATAACACCACCGCCTCCGAGTTTTACTGTTGGTACAACACACGCTGGCAGATGACGTTCACCGAACATTCGCCATACCCACACCCATACCCATTGGGCCGCCACATTGTGTACCGTGATTCGTCACTCCACACAACGTTTTTCCACTGTTCAGTCG
Organism: Schistocerca gregaria; assembly: GCF_023897955.1. Lineage (NCBI taxonomy): Eukaryota > Metazoa > Arthropoda > Insecta > Orthoptera > Acrididae > Schistocerca > Schistocerca gregaria. The sequence goes on along the minus strand of NC_064926.1, from coordinate 23,520,980 downwards.
TCCAATGTTTCCGCTCCTTACACAAAGCGAGCCGTCGTTTGACATTTACTGGCGTGATGTGTGGCTTATGAGCAGCCGCTTGACCATGAAATTCGAGTTTTCTCACCTCCTTCCTAACTTTTATAGTAATTGCAGTGGATGCTGAAACAGTTTGGAATTCCTGTGTGATGTGGGTAGATGTGTTCCTATTACACATTACGACCGTCTTCAACTGACTGCGGTCTCTGTCAGTCAACAGATGAGGTCGGCTTGAACGCTTTTGTGCTGTACGTGTCCCTTCATGTTTCCACTTCACTATCACATCAGAAACAGTGGATATATGGATGTTTAGGAGTGTGGATATGTCGCGTACAGACGTATGACACAAGTGAGACCCAATCACCTGACCACGTCCGAAGTCCGTGAGTTCAGCAGAGCGGTCCATTCTGCTCTCTCACCATGTGTAATGACTATTGAGGTCGCTGATATTGAGTATCTGGCAGTAGGTGGCAGCACAATGCACTTAATATGAAAAAAAAGCATGGTTCTGGGGGTCTGGATACTTATGATCACATAGTGTTTATCTGAATGATCTCCCTTCTTATCTGAAACGAGAAGCTAAACTGACATTGTTTGCTGATGATACAAACATCCATTATTAATCCAGTAGAAGAAACTCCAATAGAAAATGATAGAGATAGTGTCTTGGGAAAAGTTATTAGTTGGTTTTCTGCGAATGGCTTTGCTCTGAACTTTTAAAAAACACAGAACATGCAATTTTCTACTGCAAGGATTACAGTTCCTTCAAGAAGTCTAACACATCAACGGAAGTCAGTAGCCAAGGTAGAGCATAATAAGTTTTTGGGTGTACATATAGATGAGAATCTTAATTGGAAAATTGATGTTTTGGATCTCCTAAAGCGACTAAGTTCAGCAATTTGTGTAATGATAATAACTGCCAACTTTAAGAATATAGAAATTAGTAAGCCAAAAGACTTTGCATACTTTCACTCTCTGATGTCATATGGAATAATATTTTGGGGTAACTCAACTTTCAGGCAAAAGGTATTCACTGCTCGAAAGAAAGTGGTTAGAATAGCGTGCAGGGCTCATAATCGCACATCTGGTAGCGATCTGTTTAAAAGGTTAGGATTCTTACAACGGTCTCACAGTACAATTACTCAGTAATGAAATTTGTTCTTAACAACAGGGAACAGTTTAAAAACAACCGAGACATTCACGATTATAATACCAGAAGGAAGAAAGGCTTACACTGCCCTCTACATAGAGGTTAGAAAAGAGTTCAGTTATGTTTGGTTAGGAAACTAAATTATTTTTAAAAGATATTTAGTATTGTCACTATTTAGAAAGGAGTAAAATTTGCTGCTGTGAAACTTATCGATAAATTACCAGATGAAATAAAATGTCTGACAGACAGTAGTAATAGTTTCAAAAATAAATTGAAATCATATCTCCTAGACAACTCCTTCTATACCATAAATGCATTCTTGAATAGGCATTAATAAATCTATAGGTGTAATATGAATGCATTATTTCAGTAGTGGTATAAGTCCATTACCTCCACTTTTCTGCCTATAGTGCTTCTGAAATTAATGATCCAAACAAACAGAAAGAAAGGTTCATCTCTAGCAAGAAGCCATATGCTTGAATATTTTTGGTATCTCAGCTGCAGATTTTTCAGCGCTCCTTTAACTTTAGGACTCTGTATACAAAATGAAAAAAATGGACTTGTACCACTATTGAAATAAGTCCTTCATATATGAATTTTGTGCCATTTGAGGGAATTGGGTAGGTAATAAAAATTTTGAAGTATTTTTTTTTTTTTTTAAATCCTTGATTGATGTGTGCATTTCTTACACACTTACACGTTCCACATCATAACGGTCACCGTGAGATTGATTAAGGGAACACGTAACTAAGTAACTAACTACTAACAAAACGGCTATTTATTTCCCTAATTGTAGAAAGTCATGAGGGGGTATGGAGATGTCTAGGACACTCTGTAGACGGCGCCCTCACAAAGGAGACATCCTAGCATTCACTTCAAGCAATTTAGGGGAACCATCTGTATCCCCGGTCGGGAATTCGAACGGTCATCCTCGCGAACAAGAGTCCAGTGTCTGACCAGGCCGCGCGGGATTAGCCGAGCGGTCTCAGGCGCTGCAGTCATGGACTGTGCGGCTGGTCCCGGCGGAGGTTCGAGTCCTCCCTCGGGCATGGGTGTGTGTGTGTGTTTGTCCTTAGGATAATTTAGGTTAAGTAGTGTGTAAGCTTAAGGACTTTAGCGGTTAAGCCCCGTAGGATTTCACACACATTTGAACATTTTTGTCTGACCAGTACGCCGCCTCGCTCGCTGTTGTTGCATCCTGACAGCGCCAGCAGTGTCAGGGAAATCCGTTACCAACAGAGACGACAGTGTAACCTTGGTCTGTACTGCGAGACATCAGGCAGATAGTTAAGTGACAGAATAACTTACTCGACCAGTTCGGCACCTTTCTGGACGATGGAAATCCGCAAAAGGAGGTGACAGAAGCGTTTGAGGTGCGATGTTACAGAAGAATGCTGAGAATTAAGGAGACTGATAAGTTGAGAAATGAGGAGGTCCTAACTGTAAACTTGTGATGAATAAAAATTTTGGAAAATGCTAATTAGAATAAAAGACAAGGTGATAGGGAATGGCGTGCATGTCAGTAGAGCAGTGGTTCCTAATATGCGTAAAATGAAATTTTCTAGAGGTTAAAAACAAAGGAGTTCAGTTTTGTTTGGTTTCGAAACTATTTTTAAAAGATATTTAGTATTGTTACTATTTCGAAAGGTTGCAAAACTGAACACACGAGTTGATAATAATTATATATTTTTTACTAAAATGCTAGTATTAACGCATGACCTAACGTGGTGGAGGCTACAGCTTCTGAAACGAATCACATAGACCAACCACTCACTACGCAGCATGCAAGTATGCTAGTAAAAGTGAGACGTACACAGGCTGAAGGAAAATGCCGCGCTTGAAGGTCGGCATGCGATTCCTCATCCACATTCAAGACAAAAGTCTATGTAGAAAAATCAAATCGAGTGCATATTGAAAACACATGTACGAAAATGAAGAGCTCAACCCATACTGCCGTGGTAGCAGTCGTAGTTCACTGAATTGACTATGTGAATATCAGTCCTCCATCCAACATGGAGCTGTGATTCGAATGCCAGTCATGTCGCTTCTTTATTTTTTTTACGTCCGTTCCGTAGTTATCGTAGTTTATAAGCAGGACATCATTTTCTCACATGACAATAGCCTATAACGCGTTATTGTATAACATGATGCTACTGTCTCCACTATTGGTTTGAAAGTGGTCTACAAACTGTCCAGTGTACAACCATAACCGGTCCTGCAAGTTCATGTAGAATTGTTTCCTGATGGACTACATAAACAATGAGTACAGTGATATGTTTCTGGTGCTAGACTCATGCGATAACCAAGCTCGTGCGTGTGCTGCATGATAGCCTCAAAGACGCTATCTCGATAAGAATGTTTTCTGTCGCCTGGAGAAATCGGTAATCGTCGTCCACAAGCAGTAACAGAGGTCGTCGAAGGACTAGACGTAAGCTACAAATAGGGGACGTGATTGAGGAAGTGAAACGAAATGATGGTAAGGCATTTATTGGCCGGACTGTCCCCTTCGGGTTCGGCCGCCGTGTCGCGAGTCTTTTTAGTAGACGCCACTTGGGCGACTTGCGTGTCACTGATGATGGAAATGATGGTGAAGGACGCAACAACACTCAGTCTCCTGCCAGGAATCGAAATCATCCACCAATCAATGGCTTTTGCACCAAGTGGAACATAACTATCATTTTAAAAATAGCGTGATATGGACTAACGAAGCTAGCTTTATTCGTGAAGGTATTTTCAACCTCCACAGCAGCCATTCTTACGATACTATACTGCAATGCGTGTGTTATTCCGGATTACAATGCAAAGTTCCTTGGAAAATCCATGCGTGCATGCTCCTCGGCAATGGTGGATGTGGGTGTGTTGCACAGGATCCAGCAAAGTATGATCCAGCGAGGGGCTAAGCGTTTGCAAATGCGAGATGGTCGATTTGTGAACGTTGCTCGTACGTGTAGGTACCGGCTGTGTAAAGATGGGCCTCGATGTCAAACGTACAGAATGGAGCTATTGTACGTAATGTAATTTGCAATCCAGTGACGCCTACTTATTGCATCTTTTGTACCTCGATGTTACTGTATCCACTATTAGTTTCTATTGACTTCATTTGTGTCATGGAGAAACAAAGTAGTCATTTACGTCTGTAAAAGTCATGTTATATGTTAATGTTTAAATAAAAGTAACGACAACATAAATAAATACACAAGATACAGCACTGTGGAGATGGGGATTTGGATATAATTTCATGTTTAACTATATTGCGTTAACACGATTCGAACATAGGAGATTTTGCGTGTCTGTTCCCCGCGGCACTGCCGCGCGTCACTGAGCTAATGGGTCAGCTCCCGCACTCGCGCTGCCTGTTCTTGGCCACGCCGCAAGCACTTACAGCGTTGCAAAAGCCTTGTTTTTTAAAGTCACATTTCTGTTAAAACTATTGACGGAACTAGGTTTTGCTAGATACACTTTTACCTTGAACTGGGACGGGCACTCGCATGCCGAATGCATTGTGCGGCATTTTTTCTTCACCCTGTGTATCACACGTGATTAAATATCCCATGAAAATGCCTTCTCTGAGTTGTAGGTAGTTCCCACAACAGATTATAATATGCTTTCACTTCGCAACGATAAACGAACTAATTAGTAGCACAACACAAGAGTAACTACGTGATTCCCTCTGCACTGCTCGAAGGTCTACACAGTTTCTTTATTATTATTATTATTGGTTGGAGTGGTCAGGCAGAAAGCATTGTGAACCTCAAGTCCTCTAATTTCTGACATTTCAGATTTATGGAGTCCGGCAGTCAAATTATTTACAAACAGTAAGTATACTGCACACACTTTAACTTGATACACAGAACTTCCATGTGAGTAAGTGTATCTATTAGCAGAAACCGTACCGAATACTACAGTATCAGATTTGCCTTCACACATACAGAGAAAAACCCGACGGGAAACTTTAATTCATAACGTGTAAAACACAGGATACCTTTTTGTCTCTAGCCCACGTGGATGTAGAGAAATTCCAGCCAGCTAAGGCCCCTGTTCACAGCCTTACGGTGCCTGCTGTCAACAATAACCCTGTCACGTTCGTAAGTCGACAGTTAGAACTGGAAAACCACTGGAAGCTAAGTGCAAAACATAAGAGGAAAGCTGAATTTTCCGGATGTAGAGGAAACGACTGAAAGAAGCAACATTCCCCTCATTTACACACTCGCAGAGCCACTGTTTGCAGACCCGTGTTCACAATCGTAGTGCGTAATGAAATAGTGACAGTGGTGAGTGTACAGTGCTACGTCATACAGCATAAACGTCAGCCATCGCGCAAGTCCAGGTAGTTGGTCGCTGCTGTGGCTGTTAACCCGGCTGTACGGCGCTCACACCGGACTGACAAAGCTGACGGCACGCCTCACATCGCGCTGCAACTCCTCCTGTCCGGCGCACTGCAGCAGCTAGCCGTCGCATCGACTCGACAACTCGTTGGAAGTCTCGTGCAGAAATGCTCAGCCATGCTGCCTCTGTAGGCGGCCATAATTTCCAAAGTGTTGCTGCGGGAGCTGATCTCCATGACATGCCACAAATGTTCGATGGGATTAATGTTGGGCGACCTGAGTGGCCGAAACATTCCCTCGAGTTGTCCTGTATATTCTTAGAGCCGGTGTCATGGCATATTGTCATTCATAAGAATTCCATCGCTCTTTGGGAACGTGAAGTAAATGAATTGCTGCAAATGATCTCGAATTACCCGACATAACCATTTCTAGTCAATGATCGGTTCAATTGGACCAGACAACCCAGTCCATTTCATGTAACCACAGCGCACACCATTACGGAGTCACCACCAGCTTGCACGGAGTCTTGTTGAAAACTTGGGTCTATGGCGTCGTGGGATCTGCGCCACACTCCGACCTTACCATCAGTTCTTACCAACTGAAATCGGGAGTCTTGTGACCAGGCCACTGATTGCCAGTGTCTAGGGTCAAACCGACGTGGCAACGAACGCAGGAGAGGCGCTGCAGGCGATGTCGTGCTGCCAGCAATGCCAGCCGAGCCGGTCGTCTGCTGCCATGCCCATTAGCGTCACATTCCGCAGCTCTGTCCTAACGGATACGTGCTTCGTACGTCCTACATCGATTTCCAAGCAGTACTGCTTGTCTGTTAGCACTGACAACTCTATCCAAACGCCGCTGCACTCGGTCGTTAAGTGACGGCCATCGGCAGCTGCGTTGTCCACAGTGAGAGCTTATATCTGAAATGCGGTTTTTTCGGCACGCTCTTTACTCTGTGGACCTCGGAATATTGAATTCCCTAAAGATTTTCGAAATGTTATGTCCCATGCGTCTAGCCTGAACCACGCCGCGTGGGACCGATGACCTCAGCAGTTTGGTTCCGTAAGACCTCACCACCAATTTCCAACCAGCATTCAGCATTCAGAGTCTGTTAACTCCCGTCGTGTGGCCATACAAGTCGTAGAGCTCGTCACACCAATCACTGCCCTTTCATACCCTGTGTAGGCGATACAGCCACCGTCTGTACGTGTGCATAGCGCCATACCATGGCTTTTGTCACCTGAGTGTATACTCAATATTTCAGATGAATACTTTTGAATTGCTTCTCTGAACTGAAGTGTGTTGCACGCTGTTACTGTTATTATTATTAATAGTATCATTATTATGAGTAGCAGCAGTGGTATTAGTATTGATATTTTGTTGAATTTATTGTCATTCTATTAAACATTAGATATTTTTATTGTTGTTATTATTAAAAGCGTAGGCTTATGCGCTACTCCAAAGTGGGGATGGCGGCTACTTCTGTTTGGTGGGAACGTGGATTCGCGTCTGATAATAGTAACATGTCCAACAAACAATTGGTGACAGTGTGGGCTTGTGCTACTCTAAGAGCACACGAGAGGAAATGGCGGCTAGCCTCGTCAAACCAGTCATAAGACTGATGACAAAAAAATGGCCAGGCATGTAAGGAAACTGGTTACTCGCCAGAATTATTGTAGTTCTCCTCCGTCTTTAGACGTGACGTGGCTCCTGCCTCTTCAGATCGACTTCCCACGCGGTTCAGTATTGCTGGAGTCTGACGAGGTTCCCTGGTTGTGCTCACGACCAATCGAGTATCCTCAGCGAGTAAAATCACAAATGAAAATTAAAACACCTGCAACCATCATGTGTTTTAATTTTAATTTCATATTGAACACCCCAAATCCTGATAACCCCCCCCCCCCCCATTGCAAGAATGGACATTCAAAGATTAAACTTGCAAACGTTTCCTCGGTTAAAGTACAGTGGCCTTCAACTCCGAGGCATTGGAGACAGAGCACAGTATTACTGAAATGGACAACCAGGGCGAACCAAATTGGAAACAGTATTTTTGAAAAGAAATACGACTGAAAATGCTCTGAACTGTTTAGTGAAACTACAAAGATTCTAAAGGAGGATGCATGGTGGGGAATGTTAGTTCCTACCTTCTGAATACAAGTTGAATACCTTAACACAGGCCCGGAAAGAAATTCTGCGCACGTGTGGAGTTGCTATACATGTGAAACTTCCTGGTCCAGTATGCACACTTACCAGACGTGCAAACAAGGAAAGGAAACCGTCACCGCTCCTTAGTGCGTGTTTGTAAGCACAGATGTCGCCGCTGCCTTTTACCCTCTGGCTGTCGTGCCCTTCTCACAGTGAGCAATGCAATCGTGGGAAGGTATCGCTTATTCCATCGTTCTGTCGACAAACGACACGGTTCTAAAACGAAACATAAGAACTAATGCTGCATATATATGCCGAATTGTTTTTATGCTCACGTTATGTACCTGGATACCATTCGTGGGAAGGGTATCAAACATTTCTCTCAATAATTAAAGGATAATTTTTAATTGAAACATGTAAGTATACGGTGGACAATCGGTCTAATACCAAATTTTTCTGGCAACAGTTTTCGCGTATGTAACACTGAGCAGGACAAGCCACAGTCTTAAATTAGAAAAAGAAAGAAATCCGAAAAATGTTTATCACTGATGATGAGAAACGATAAAGTTAATGCCGGGCACAAGAGCACAGCACACTGATAAACGCAAGTAGTTGCGATTTTCGTCACTAATACTCGAGCGAAACCTTGATTTATTCATTTTCGTTATGGAGAAAAATCTTTCACACACCTAAGTAGATCCGAAAATGGACATTACTCAAGCAGCTTCATGATGCAGATGTGGAAATACTTGCTGTGGAAGGTTTACGTAGAAGTCTCTTGTACTTTGTAATGCAAAGAACTTATCCTTCAGGCGCACGTCGATCAGTTCCATCGGTTCATGGTTTGCAGCATCTTCAACTGACGCTGAAAACGGTTGCGCGAAGCAACGAATGACAGGAAACACACGCGTAACTTCTACAAATTGTGATGGAAATTTGCTCCTTACTTTTTACAATTACTGAGACGTATTCTTGACATCTAGCACTTTCGTGGACTAAACAAAGGGTAGGAAATGTTCAGTGTTTTCAAATAATAGGTGGCTTTCCCAAAGAGCAAGCTTCCTTTCAAAAGCATTTACTTTTCCCAACATGTCAGAAATTAAATCATTTTCACCTTGCAAACTGACCTTCCAGCTGTTCGTGTGAGACGTGATGTCCACGAAAAATGCAAGGTCTGATATCCAGCAAGCGTCGTTTAATTTCGGTTCGCTCTTTCCCTTCTCATGTGTTTTTACGTCGACCGAGCCACTATAAATAGGTATAGGAAGGCATGTCGCCGTACCCTCCTCTAGTTCCTCTAAGAACTGCCGAAACTGGCGGTGTGAAAGCCCATGCGTTCTTACATTGTTTACAGTCCGCACAACAGTTTGTACGATATTTTCCAAGATTACTGATTTTGCACAAAGCGCCACTCGATGTAGAATGCAGTGAATTCCATGCAATCCCTCTTCTGTGCGTCCTAGGTTCTTACGCATCAGTGCAGTGGGGTCCTCTCTGAGGGCTTCGCTTTGCCGGTTCTCCATTCGCGGTCACTGAGGTTAATAGATTCCACTCCAGTCGAGGTCGCTTTCAAAAGCAGTAAGGCCAGAACGTCCTCTGCTACACGCAGACCGTTATCGGCACCTCGTGTGTGTATCGCTACCTGAGGTTTATCTGTTAAGACCTGTTGCTTCAGCCAAGGCTACAAAGAAAGCAACGAAATCTTTGGGCTTATTTATTAACTGCCTGTGAACATCGGCGGCCATAACAAGTACACATCATGTTTCTGTTTGTTTGGTAAGGCCGATTTCTTGAAACCTGCTAACGTTCGTGGGACAAAGAAGTTCTGCAATACCAGTGAGACATTCTTTTACAAATTCCTCTACGGAAAACGGTTTGTCAGATCTTGCTGTTCTTAATGCAGCTTTGAAACTTGCTAGCAGTCGAGACATAATGCGACTGTCATTCTGGAAAATTGAAAACAGTACGTTGTAGAGTAAAACTGATACGAATGTAACACAAGAAACGAAGAGCTCAAGAGGTATCAATTATTATGACTTATATTTAAAACCTATTAATGCGCCTCATCCATTATTTCAAGCGCACTTAATTTGGCATGCCGTTCGTCATTTGTCTTTATGAGATGAGGTATGTTGTATTTTATTCGCGAACTTGCGCTGGCCGCCTGTTACTCGGCGGCACGGCGGAAACTGTGAGTTTTCACCACTGATGTAAATAAGAACTGCAGTTCCCAGTCGTGTTCAAGTGACTGAGAACACAGACCTCCCGTTCGTTGCCTTTCTGCACCGCTCGACATTTCTCGGCACGCCTCACTGGAGGCTACTGTCGCTTGAGGGACGCGAGGCGAGGCTAGCTGCGCTTCGGTGCTCCTGGTGCCGCGCAAACAGCGCACCGCAAGATTCGCCGCTCATTTAGTATGCGTGTCTAATCTCCACTTTCGCCGCTGGCTGAATGCGTGTACAGTGTGTAGGATTTGGCCGGCCCTGGTTTAACCACTGACGCATTTTGTAGGCCATCGAAACGCCGCCGTGCTCCGACGATCCTCCTGCTTCAGTATCCAGATAAGTCCTCTGTTACCCTTTAAGATTGCAACTCTAGGATGAATAGGAATGAAATTTTAGTTGTTGTTTGTAGTTGGTACAGCAGGAAGAATATACACTCCTGGAAATGGAAAAAAGAACACATTGACACCGGTGTGTCAGACCCACCATACTTGCTCCGGACACTGCGAGAGGGCTGTACAAGCAATGATCACACGCACGGCACAGCGGACACACCAGGAACCGCGGTGTTGGCCGTCGAATGGCGCTAGCGGCGCAGCATTTGGGCACCGCCGCCGTCAGTGTCAGCCACTTTGCCGTGGCATACGGAGCTCCAGCGCAGTCTTGAACACTGGTAGCATGCCGCGACAGCGTGGACGTGAACCGTATGTGCAGTTGACGGACTTTGAGCGAGGGCGTATAGTGGGCATGCGGGAGGCCGGGTGGACGTACCGCCGAATTGCTCAACACTTGGGGCGTGGGGTCTCCACAGTACATCGATGTTGTCGCCAGTGGTCGGCGGAAGGTGCACGTGCCCGTCGACCTGAGACCGGACCGCAGCGAAGCACGGATGCACGCCAAGACCGTAGGATCCTACGTAGTGCCGTAGGGGACCGCACCGCCACTTCCCAGCAAATTAGGGACACTGTTGCTCCTGGAGTATCGGCGAGGACCATTCGCAACCGTCTCCATGAAGCTGGGCTACGGTCCCGCACACCGTTAGGCCGTCTTCCGCTCACGCCCCAACATCGTGCAGCCCGCCTCCAGTGGTGTCGCGACAGGCGTGAATGGAGGGACGTATGGAGACGTGTCGTCTTCAGCGATGAGAGTCGCTTCTGCCTTGGTGCCAATGACGGTCGTATGCGTGTTTGGCGCCGTGCAGGTGAGCGCCACAATCAGGACTGCATACGACCGAGGCACACAGGGCCAACACCCGGCATCATGGTGTGGGGAGCGATCTCCTACACTGGCCGTACACCTCTGGTGATCGTCGAGGGTACACTGAATAGTGCACGGTACATCCAAACCGTCATCGAACCCATCGTTACACCATTCCCAGACCGGCAAGGGAACTTGCTGTTCCAACAAGACAATGCACGTCCGCATGTATCCCGTGCCACCCAACGTGCTCTAGAAGGTGTAAGTCAACTACCCTGGCCTGCAAGATCTCCGGATCTGTCCCCCATTGAGCATGTTTGGGACTGGATGAAGCGTCGTCTCAAGCGGTCTGGACGTCCAGCACGAACGCTGGTCCAACTGAGGCGCCAGGTGGAAATGGCATGGCAAGCCGTTCCACAGGACTACATCGAGCATCTCTACGATCGTCTCCATGGGAGAATAGCAGCCTGCATTGCTGCGAAAGGTGGATATACACTGCACTAGTGCCGACATTGTGCATGCTCTGTTGCCTGTGTCTATGTGCCTGTGGTTATGTCAGTGTGATCATGTGATGTATCTGACCCTAGGAATGTGTCAATAAAGTTTCCCCTTTCCTTTGACAATGAATTCACGGTGTTCTTATTTCAATTTCCAGGAGTGTATGTACACAGAGGAGCCACCTACGGCAGCGACATCGGTTTTAACCCAGCTGGTCATCGAGTCGTTCCTGCTGATTCAACTCAGAGATAGATTTCCTCATGTGTAATGGTTGGCGAGAGGTGGCGTGCCAATCTCTTGGCGACCTATGACCAGGTGTACTTAGTGGGTCACAGATCTGGAGGACGTGCTGGCCAGGGCAGTAGTAGACGTCTTCTGTACCGAAACTGGTAGGGGCATTTCGGGAAACGTGCTGTCTTGCACGAGACATCAAACACAATGATCGGCCTTAGAGTGTCCTAAATATAACGGCTGTTGCTCAAATGGCTCTAAGCACTACGAGGCTTAACATCTGAGGTCATTAGTCCGCTAGACTTCGAACTACTTGAACCTAACTAACCTAACGACATCACACACATCCTTGCCCGAGTTAGGATTCGAAAAACCGCTCGGCCACAGCGGCCGGCAACGGCTGTTGCCCAAATTACTTTACGCTACCTGAAGCGCCGCTCATCATTGCCTACAGAAATGTGTCACTTATGGAGAGGTGCTGTACCGCCGTACCTCACTCTTGCTGACCCTCCACGCAAAGTAACTCTGTTAGCTGGACTGCTCACAGGTGACTCCTTCTGCGATTTATTACAGCCATCCTCCGCAGTTGTCTAGTGTCCCTGTCCGTCAGTACGTGGCGCCTGCCTGTCTCGCTTTAGCTGTGACTGTTCCTTTTTGTTTCCACTTCACAGTCACATCACCGACAGCCGCCTCGGGGAGCTTCAGAAGGGCTGAGATGTCGCTGGCGGATTTGTTACCCAGATGACACTCAATGACTAGTCCACGTTCGTAGTCACTCTCCTGACTGCCCCATCCTGCAGTCAAGCAACATACGACTCCAGGCTCCCTTTTATATCGGCGGGTCCGCCTCTCGTGACTGTTGGTCGACAAGTGCGCATTACATGGGGATGTCCCGACACTTTTGATTAATAGTGTAACTTGGTAACCGCGCTATATGTGTGGGCACAAGTTTTTCCACGTGCTGTGGTGGCTGGTGTGGAATGGTAACACTAATCGAATGGCAGGGATGACGAGACCTAAGAAACGACCGCACCTGACAGGCGTCGCCTTCACTTGAATGAGACGCTACCTGCACGGCGCCGTTGCTGCAGTGGGGCGCGCAGTCGGAGCTCCCGCTCTTCCTTTCCTTCCTCGCGAGTGGGTCGCGTGCCGAGAGCACGCAGGCCGGCCGGGTCGGCCGCCCCCTGCTCGCCCACGGCCGCCCGGCCTTCCGCAAGCAGCGCGCGAGCTGCAAGTCGGCGGCTGGACACAACGTCCGGCAAACAATAACACAGAAAACACTCGTGCCGGCTGTTCGCTTGTGCTGCGCACGGCTTGCGTTTCCCACATGTCGCTCGGGCATTCTGTGACGAAAACGTCAACCACATTATTCCAAAAATTGTTAATAAAAGGAATTATTAATTAAAGGATTTTTCCCCACATGCCACCCGTCTCCCACCGTAGAGTAGCAGTCTCAAATTAATATTTCGCCAAGTTTATATTTGAAATACTTTAACAGACAATAAAAAGAAAAGTACGCGATGGGACAGCTACGACACTGTTGTATTCGTTGGGCCACGAAAGTAAACAGGCTCACAACGTCAACCTGAGGAGTGTCTTGTGATGCATTTAAAACGTGCTGTGTCAGTTTAGGAGCGTTATTGGTTGAAAGCACATGTTAGTTAAGTATACCTCTTCCTATCGGACCCCAGACACTTTCTATGAGGAACGTATGTTGACACTATGCAGTGAGTGCTCAGAACTACAATACGAGCAGCACATGGAGGAGACGGCTGGGTCGGTCATTGCAATATTGTGAATAACATGGAAACAACAACTCGGTAGGAGCTCACATGGAAGCAACTAATAAAGTACGGTGGGGTCTTACATAACACTACTGAAATACACTGATCATTGAGGACATTATGACCACAGACGTACTACCGATATAAAGCCGTCCAGTTGATAAGCAGCGTAACCTGGCGAGGAACGACCGCCGGTCGGACACACGTATTACAGTGAGCGTGCTGTCCGTGTGTAGAGTGGGGAGGGCGCCGTCTCTCTGCCTACGATGGCCCGCAGGCTCGCCACCAGCACTTCGGAAACTGCACGTGCTATCGGATGATCCTCAACACGTGGCAAAACCAACGTGAAACCAGGTGTCGTGCGGTTGTGTAGCCACCCCGTATTACAAAATTCGGACTCGTAGGCTGTGCAGACTGGTGAAACAGGACAGGCAGCGAGCTGTGGCGGAACAGACATCAGACTCGAATGCTGGGCAGACTACAAGTCTGCCTGAACACGCAGTGCACCGAGCACACACAACGATGGGCCTCCGCAACCGACGACCCACGCATGTGCCAATGTTAACACCGCGGCACAGGCAACTGCGACTCAAATGGGCACGTGACCACCGACACTGGACTTTGGCCCAGTGGCAGAGCGTTGCACGGCCTGATGAACTCCGATACCTCCTTCGTGGTGCCGACGGGCGTGAATCTATCGTCTCCCAGAGGAACAGCTCCTTGACGCCTGCACTGCGGGATGCAGACGAGTTGGCGGCTGCTCCGTCATGCTCTGGGCAACATTCACGTTCCAGTGCAGCTCGTGTAAGACATCACGACGGCCAAGGAGCACCGGCAATGGCATTTTTCAACAAGACAATGCGCCATACCGTAAGACCAGAAGTGTGATGTGATGGCACTAGGAACAGAGTGAAGAGTTCCAGTCGGTGTGCTGGTCCGCCAGCTCTTCACATCTGAACCCGATCGAAATATGGGACCTGATTGAACGTGGCGTCAGAGCTGATAGCCCCGCTGCACGGAATTTAAGGGAATTAGGTGACTTGTGTGGGCAGATGTGCCGCCAACTCCCTCTAGCGACCTACCAAGACCACAATGCGTCACCGCGGTTATCCGTGGACATACCGGATATTAGGTTGATGGTCATAACGCTGTGGCTGATCTATATATGCCATGTGGTACCCTGTTCGTGATGGTCATTAACCATTCGTGCCACATACTGACGAGCATTCAGTCTCCCTTCAGCAATCACTGTCATACCCAGTAGCTCCCCATGTCATGATTCCAAGAGTTGGAGGGATATGGGTCTCGAGTAACACTGCTTCCTGCGACCTTTCACCAGGTCATCTTGGCAAATGTTGATGGTGATCTGACCGACACAGACAAAAGCGAGACTCATTGCTGGACTCCACAGAACGCTACTTGGTCTCACAGTTGGCTTCGGCTCTACTTCACGCGAGTCTCCCTCGTCTGTGGAATGGCATCAGTGGTAAATGACGCATGGTAACTCGATATCTCAGCCCAGCTTCCAGTAATATGCTCCCTATGCTTAGTGATTATAGTACCTCCCTGTAACTCCAGCTCGTATTCCATATGTTGTCATCAGTGTATGGATCAGAGCCAATCGAACATTCCTACCTGTTAAGAATATGGACCATTCCAGTGAAAGTCATTGTCTCCGTGACAGCAAACCTGAGTATGCAAAAACAGCTACACATCTCTGCTAACAAAGTAAAGACCTGAGTGTCTTTCTGGCATGAGAACCTCTGGCGCTAAATGTGAGCGCACTTAAAATGGTCGGTATATAATGCCACACAACTGGAATCGGAAGCGTGCCAGTACTTGCAAATGTATGTATGCATTTTTCCGTGCCCAATTGCGAAACACCTTTCCCCGTCTCCAGCTGTCTGTAATGAAAATATTTCACACTGTATCGAATAGGCCCCTAAGGCTCGGGTATTAGCTAATTTGCGATTCATCTTGAATGACAGTGTCACAGAGGGGACGTTGTCAGAACTCTTTCTGCTGTAACGATGCAAAAATAATACGTGAGAAACAGGAAAGGAGCATTCGAGGAAAATCTTGACGTGCAGCATTTTATGCCTGATGATTTTATTGAAGTCGAGGGAAAATGCGAGGTACGTGACGACGTGTGTGGTTACTTATCAAGACTCAACATTACAAATCTTCTACCTCATTTGAAACGCATAACAATGGGCATTGCAATTTCAGAACACTGCGCTAATGATAATGAACCACCGTAAAATAAATAAGATTACCCGTACGGATTGATCTAAAACTCGAATTATTTATTAAATGCACGCCAGGTTTCGGAAAAAAACGATTCCTGTTTTCAGTTTTTTGTGTATCATTCGTGGTATGTTACGCAAAATATGCAATACGAGACGGTAAGCGCACTGAAAAGGAATTGCTGAACGTTAGCAGTTCTTCACTGTCATCCGGAAGTCATAGAAACCTAATATAAAACGTCCTCATCAGTCATGAAGAAAGAGGTAAAGGTGACAAAGACAATAATCGGAAACATTCAGAAGACAACTCTTTGCCAGATTAAACACAAAGACAATATGGGAAAATCCAAATCGCCATGCGGATTGTTTTGAGTTCGCAGCAGTTCTCCTCAGCCAGCTTCCAGGTACAATAGATTTTTCAATAGTTATTTACGAATTTACTATAATCCCAAAATGCCAGATGCATTTAAGGCATGCTTATACGACGTCACAAATTAGTAATGCTGGCACTTGGCAGGAACGTATTTGTTGTTAGCTATTTCATTCAGGCATCCAGTATTTACGAATGTGTTTCGAGTAGGTCCTCGGAGTCTTTCGTGGTGGCATGCTTCAGTAAAACCTTCTCGGCTTATAAACCACCTTACTTCGAGTAAAATCCTCGATCTCTCGGTAGCTGCTTCCGCCATTATCAGTGGGAGGTAGAATCTTTGGCTGGACATCGAGCGAAAGCAGAGGCGAAGGCCCGACGCTTGCAGGGATGCGGCAGTGGCGGTTTCCACACAGGCCTCTCGCACCAGCCGGTGTCAGCCGAGTCGGCTGCGCAGCAGGACAGAGCCGCTGTAGGGTGCCGGGCGTGTCTTCCGAGCACACGGCACTTCGCCACTCCCTGGAAGATTCTATGTAAACAGAGCACTGTGCCATCTCTAGCTGCCTGTGATTTTAACTCCTGATGATGATGAATGACACAGCTATCGAGAGCACCGTTGTTTCATTCGAAGTGACGTGGCTTGTAGACTGAACACATGTTGATGATGCTTTATTGTGCTTACGCGAAATGTCATGACACCTTAGCAACAAATAGTCCTGAGCTAGTAATGCGCATCAAAACGGATACGGGAATTAGTGAACACAGGGTTGTCGTAGCGAGATTGAACACTGTCGTTGTTGTTGTTGTCTTCAGTCCTGAGACTGGTTTGATGCAGCTCTCCATGCTACTCTATCCTGTGCAAGCTGCTTCATCTCCCTGTACATACTGCAACCTACATACTTCTGAATCTGCTTAGTGTACTCATCTGTCGGTCTCCCTCTACGATTTTTACCCTCCTCGCTGCCCTCCAATGCTAAATTTGTGATCCCTTGATGCCTCAAAACATGTCCTACCAACCGATCCTTTCTTCTAGTCAAGTTGTGCCACAAACTTCTCTTCTCCCCAATCCTATTCAATACCTCTTCATTAGTTACGTGATCTATCCACCTTATCTTCAGTATTCTTCTGTAGCACCACATTTCGAAAGCTTCTATTCTCTTCTTGTCCAAACTAGTTATCGTCCATGTTTCACTTCCATACATGGCTACACTCCAAACAAATACTTTCAGAAACGACTTCCTGATACATAAATCTATATTCGATGTTAACAAATTTCTCTTCTTCAGAAACGCTTTCCTTGCCATTGCCAGTCTACATTTTATATCCTCTCTACTTCGACCATCATCAGTTATTTTACTTCCTAAATAGCAAAACTCCTTTACTACTTTAAGTGTCTTATTTCCTAATCTAATTCCCTCAGCAACACCCGATTTAATTTGACTACATTCCATTATCCTCGTTTTGCTTTTGTTAATGTTCATCTTATATCCTCCTTTCAAGACACTGTCCATTCCGTTCAACTGCTCTTCCAAGTCCTTTGCTGTCTCTGACAGAATTACAATGTCATCGGCGAACCTCAAAGTTTTTACTTCGTCTCCATGAATTTTAATACCTACTCCAAATTTTTCTTTTGTTTCCTTCACTGCTTGCTCAATATACAGATTGAATAACATCGGGGAGAGACTACTACCCTGTCTCACTCCTTTCTCAACCACTGCTTCCCTTTCATGCCCCTCGACTCTTATGACTGCCATCTGGTTTCTGTACAAATTGTAAATAGCCTTTCGCTCCCTGTATTTTACCCCTGCCACCTTTAGAATTTGAAAGAGAGTATTCCAGTCAACATTGTCAAAAGCTTTCTCTAAGTCTACAAATGCTAGAAACGTAGGTTTGTCTTTTCTTAATCTTCCTTCTAAGATAAGTCGTAAGGTCAGTATTGCCTCACGTGTTCCAACATTTCGACGGAATCCAAACTGATCTTCCCCGAGGGCGGCTTCTATTAGTTTTTCCATTCGTCTGTAAAGAATTCGCGTTAGTATTTTGCAGCTGTGAATTATTAAACTGATATTACGGTAATTTTCACATCTGTCAGCACGTGCTTTCTTTGGGATTGGAATTATTATATTCTTCTTGAAGTCTGAGGGTATTTCGCCTGTCTCATACATCTTGCTCACCAGCTGGTAGAGTTTTGTCATGACTGGCTCTCCCAAGGCCGTCAGTAGTTCTAATGGAATGTTGTCTACTCCGGGGGCCTTGTTTCGACTCAGGTCTTTCAGTGCTTTGTCAAACTCTTCACGCAGTATCGTAACTCCCATTTCGTCTGCATCTACATCCTCTTCCATTTCCATAATATTGTCCTCAAGTACATCGCCCATGTATAAACCTTCTATATACTCTTTCCACCTTTCTGCCTTCCCTTCTTTGCTTAGAACTGGGTTGCCATCTGAGCTCTTGATATTCATACACGTGGTTCTCTTCTCTCCAAAGGTCTATTTAATTTTCCTGTAGGCTGTATCTATCTTACCCCTAGTGAAATAAGCTTCTAAATCCTTACATTTGTCCTCTAGCCATCCCTGCTTAGCCATTTTGCACTTCCTGTCGATCTCATTTTTGAGACGTTTGTATTCCTTTTTGCCTGCTCCATTTACTGCATTTTTATATTTTCTCCTTTCATCAATTAAATTCAATATTTATTCTGTTACCCAAGGATTTCTAGCAGCCCTCGTCTTTTTACCTACTTGATCCTCTGCTGCCTTCACTACTTCATCCCTCAGAGCTACCCATTCTTCTTCTACTGTATTTCTTTCCCCTATTCCTGTCAATTGTTCCCTTATGACCTCCCTGAAACTCTGTACAACCTCTGGTTATTTCAGTTTATCCAGGTCCCATTTCCTTAATTTCCCACATTTTTGCAGTTTCTTCAGTTTTAATCTACAGGTCATAACCAATAGATTGTGGTCAGAGTCCACATCTGCCCCTGGAAATGTCTTACAACTTAAAATCTGGTTCCGAAATCTCTGTCTTACCATTATATAATCTATCTGATACCTTTTATTATCTCCAGGGTTCTTCCATGTATACAACCTTCTTTCATGATTCTTAAACCAAGTGTTAGCTATGATTAAGTTGTGCTCTGTGCAAAATTCTACTAGGCGGCTTCCTCATTCATTTCTTAGCCCCAATCCATATTCACCTACTATGTTTCCTTCTCTCCCTTTTCCTACACTCGAATTCCAGTCACCCATTACTATTAAATTTTCGTCTCCCTTCACTATCTGAATAATTTCTTTGATTTGATCATACATTTCATCTATTTCTTCGTCATCTGCAGAGCTAGTTGGCATATAAACTTGTACTACTGTAGTAGGTGTGGGCTTCGTATCTATCTTGGCCACAATAATGCGTTCACTATGCTGTTTGTAGTAGCTTACCCGCATTCCTATTTTCCTATTCATTATTAAACCTACTCCTGCATTACCCCTATTTGATTTTTGTTTATAACCCTGTAGTCACCTGATCATAAGTCTTTTTTCTCCTGCCACCGAACTTCACTAATTCCCACTATATCTAGCTTTAACCTATCCATTTCCCTTTTTAAATTTTCTAACCTACCTGCCCGATTAAGGGATCTGACATTCCACGCTCCGATCCGTAGAACGCCAGTTTTCTTTCTCCTGATAACGACATCCTCTTGAGCAGTCCCCGCCCGGAGATCCGAATGGGGGACTATTTTACCTCCGGAATATTTTACCCAAGAGGACGCCATCATCATTTAATCATACAGTAAAGCTGCATGCCCTCGGGAAAAATTACGGCTGTAGTTTCCCCTTGCTTTCAGCCGTTCGCAGTACCAAGCAAGGCCGTTTTGGTTAATGTTGCAAGGCCAGATCAGTCAATCATCCAGACTGTTGCCCCTGCAAGTACTGAAAAGGCTGCTGCCCCTCTTCAGGAACCACACGTTTGTCTGGCCTCTCAACAGATACCCCTCCGTTGTGGTTGTACCTACGGTACGGCAATCTGTATCGCTGAGCCACGCAAGCCTCCTCACCAACGGCAAGGTCCATGGTTCATGGGGGGGGATTGAACACTATAACGCCCAAATCCTCCAAAAATAAATGAAAAATGTATCTGTTCAAAAACGCAGATAAAAATTCACTTGACTCATTCCTGAGAGACAATCTCCAGTCCTTCCAAATTAACAATGTAAGTGTAGACCAGATGTAGCGTAAATTCAGAAAAATAGTATCGACAGCAATTGAGAGATTTATACCAAATAAATTAACAAAACGACGGATCAGATCGCCCTTGGTACACAAAAGGGTCAGAACACTGACGCAGAAACAACGAAAAAAGCATGCCAAATTTAAACGAACGCAAAATCCCCAAGGTCGGTGATATTTTACAGAAGCTTGTAATTTAGCGTAGACATCAATGCGAGATGGTTACAATAGTTTCTACAACGAAACTCTATCTAGAAACCTGGCAGAAAAGCCAAGGAGATTCTGGTCGTATTTGAAGTATGGTAGCGGCAAGACACACTGCGTGATAGCCATGGGAATACAATCGACGGCAGTGCTGCGAGTTACTGAACACAGCCTTTGGAAATTCCTTCACCGAAGAACGAGTAAATACTCCAGAATTCAAGTCAAGAAAAGTTGCCAACATGAGTAACTTAGAAGCACATATCCCGGGAGTAGTGAAGCAACTTGAATCACTTAATAGAAGTACGTCTTCCGGTCTAGACTGTATACCAACTACGTCGCTTTCAGAGTATGCTGCTGCAAAAGCTCCGTACTTTACATATACAGTTGCTAGCCTGACGAAGGATCCGTACCCAAAGACAGGAAAGTTACACAGGTCACATCAATATTCAAAGAAGGTACTAGGAGTAATCCATTAATCCAATGAATTACAGGCCCATATCATTAACGTCGATATGCAGCAAGATTTTGGAACATATAGTGTGTTTGAACATTATGAATTACGTCGAAGAGAACGGTTTATTGACACAAAGTCAACACGGATTTAGAAAAAAATCGCTCTTGTGGACACCAACTAGCTCTTTACGCACACAGAGTGTTGAGTGCTATTGAGAAGGGATCTCAAATTGATCCAGTACTTCTAAATTTCCAAAAGGCTTTTCACACTGTACCACACAATCGGCTTGTAGCGAAATTGCGTGCTTACGGAATATCGTCTCAGTTATCTGACGGGATTCGTGATTTCCTGTCATCGATTAAAACAGAAGTGATTTCTGGCGTTCCTCAAGGCAATGTTATAGGCCCTCTACTGTTCCCTACCTATATAAAAGATTTAAGAGACTATCTGAGCAGCCGCCTTACGTTGTTTGCAGATGATGCTGTCGTTTATCGTCTAGTAAAGTCATCAGCAGATCAAAACAAATTATAAAACGATTTAGAAAGATATTTGAATGGTGCAAAAATTGGCAATTGACCCTAGATAATAACTGCGCGGTCTGGGATCCTTACCAGATAGGATTAACAGAGTAGACCTAGAAAGTTCAACAATAACAGCACGTTACGTATTATCGCGAAATAGGGGCGAGCGTGCCACGGACATGATAGAGTATTTGGGATGGAGACCATTAAAACAAAGGCGTTTTTCGTTGCGGCGGTACCTTCTAACGAAATTTCAGTCACCAACTTGCTGCTCCGAATGTGAAAATATTTTGATGACACCGACCTAGGGAGAAACGAATGTCAATATAAAATAAGGGAAATCAGAGCTCGCACGGAAAGATGTAGGTGTTCGTTTCTTACGAGCTCAGTTCGAGAGTGGAGAATCGTTGTGGAGGTGGTTCGACGAATCATCTGCCAGACACTTCAGTGTGATTTGCACAGTATCCTTGTACATGTAGATGCAGAAGTTATAGTAATTCTATCGATAGGACAATGTCCCCATCTTAACAGACAATGTGATATGGGGTGACGTTGATCAGTTATGCAACTGGAGTTTACTTGTTTAAATATAGAAGTAATTGAATGAGCAATAGTTGGCAGTATCGAATATTGTCTTTTGTTATGATGCAACAATAAAGGTTCGAGTATACTGTCTATGTGGATGTGCATATTACAAAACAGAGGACATTGTATGACTTTTTGGCGCTAAACTGCCACATAACATTGGCTCTTCATAGTGATCCTGTTACTATCCGGAAAAAACGTTGAATAATGCGGCCCATGCAATTTCTCTAGTAATTAAAGTGTGAAGGGGTGAAGTTTGATTCTTATAGGTCCGGACGGAAAGGAGAATGGTAGGGGAGCTGGCAGAGTTTGTCAGATTGTGGCAGTTTCTCCTCAGCTATCCAAGATGCCAGTAAATGGTAAGGGAGGAATGCAGTCACTGACCAGAGAGTTTGCAGAAGGTACAGGTGGGAGTACATTGTCAGTAAATAGTGCATTGTGGGAACTGTTTAACGCAGAATATCGGCATCTTTTGTTAAAATAATGACCTAAAATGATTGTTTAACATTGTGCTTACATATGTGGAGACACGGAAACATGGGCCTTTGGAGGAAAATAGATCAAAAAACGTAAATAGTGAAGGAAGGTGACGCGCTTACACAATTGTTTTATCGAACTATGACATCTCATATTAACAGTACAGGGACATGTTTCTTGTAGCAACAGTTTATTTTTGCATTGTTGTAGTTGCTCAGTTTCTTGCATTAAGTGGGTGTTTGTTGGAAAAATTGCTTAAAATTGTAAACATCAGCGGAAGGTGAAGTGGTTACAGAAAATGTACAATACTTTGCTGCTAATTGTCCTAAATTAAGATACATAAACTATAAACTTGAAGGTGGCCATTTTGGGTTATCGGTTAGGGTAATATTGGCTACCATTTTAAGTAGGATAAGACTGACGCACAATTCGCCTAGAGGACTAATACTTTCCACAATTGCTGCAGAACATGCTATGAAGTCATAAAATTATAATAATTCAGTCACACGCTGTAATGTCAAAGGATCTTGCGTCGTAAATTACGGTAATATTTGTCGCCATTTTTAGGTGGAATAATTCTGCTTCTGGCGCTCCTCGATCCTCCCTTCCTCTCACTACAGCGGTCAGGACAAGAATGATGTGGCTCTAGTAATGAAAAATGGACGAGGAGAGGGAGGAGGAGCTAGATTTCTATTGGTCCAGAGAGAAAGGGGGAGCGAGGGGCTTACCTTGAATGTACCACGTACAACTACCTCAGATATGTGGACAGGCTAGGCAGGTTCTTATATGGGGGGTGGAGGGTATAGTCCTGTCATTTTGGAGACAACGAGCCCAGTCATCTCAGGTGCAACTTGTTACCCCAAAGTCTTATATCTCGAGGTCAAGGTCATCTCCACCCATTCTGCTCTACTAATGTCTTCTTATACAACCATTCCCAGAATCTGTGTTACTCCCATGTAATATAGCAAAAGCTACCTGGCATTCCGTAACCTCCTGAAGTGGTGGACGATCAGCGGTTGTGTTAGAGTAATTCCTGTACTATCATATTGTTGTGCCTTTTGCCGAATTAAAGATCTTGTGCGTGATCATAGATTTTTTTTCTAGCTCTGAAGAATACTTCCGCTTTCTCTGACTACTGCACAAATTATAATTTAGGAGCAGAAATTAGGAACAACAATTTGGAGCGAAATTGCTTTATGACAGCCCTTTTAGATTTCTAGACCATATAAAATCAGCAACTCTGCGTATTTGTGGAGGCTGTATTAAGACACCATCCATTTCTGTTATGCAGCAAACTGACAATTCGGCACACCTTGTGAGACGAAAGCTCTTATGTGTCTCATACAGTATGGTCCTAAAACTAAGGGATCCATAACCTTGAGTGAACTGAGATCGAGTACACTGTGTAAACTGGATCGAAACTGGCACTGCTGGTGCAATCTGTAAATTGATGCTTCCCAAATGTATGTCTGTGCTGGAGCCGCGATGACATTAATCGCAGCTTTGTATGGCAGTCATCAAGCTTTTCTTTATATAGTCATCTTACAAGTCGACAAATTCCTTCTCTGTACAGACTCGTTGAATGCACTACAGTCTTTTATGAGGACAACCCCTGAGAGATGGCACAGCACTCTCTCACTTTAACAACATCGTCAGTCAGATTAATATGCATATTTTAGGTCATGATCTTGGTTTTCCCTAGTACTGCACTTCGTATGTGTAGTACTTTTTACATGAGGAAATTGTGGGTAGAATGTCCTTATAACTGCATGCGTAACTTGTAGAGAACTTGTACTCATGGGCCTGTAGTGAAGGCGACAGAGAACAGGGAGAGTGAGGTGGAGTGGGGGTCACAAATTCTGAGTGCAGCGACCAGGCTGTGTCAGAGATGCTGCGAAGCAGCACTCAGTTGATCTTTCCTGTAGAGCTGACCATAGCACTCTTATTCTTCCACTTAGGATTGGACAGCAGGGACCAGTTCACAAAACATTTTACCTGGGCCAGGCGGCAGTCCATCACGAAGACCATTACAAAGATGGCCAATTGGCGGAAAGTGGGTGCAGAAAGCCATTTACGAGAGACTGCTGTAATCTGACATTTATGCAAATGGTGGGAAGGTCATAAAACTCCATGCATTCTTATGTTAGAAGCTGGGATGATATGGACAGAGCAGCTCGTGCGCGTGTTTTAGTGAAGGCAAGACTGTAACTCCCAAATGCCAGAGAGTCGTCAGATTCTCTTAGCGAGCGGAAAAAAAAACATATACTTCAGGGGCAAAACTGTCTGGGAGGTTTAGTAGCCTTCTTTCAGAATTTGGAAGTAGTCGACATGGAAACATTAGATCTCTCCGTAAATGAGAGACTGTGATCCCATCTAGGTAGATGTTTTTTTCCCGAAACGTGGCATGAAAACGATGCCTCTCTAGTCTGAAATCTCCTTTTTTCAGACAAGAGAGATTTGGCGTCGCCGATTGGCTCCTCTCAGGGTATGCAAAGTGGAGACTTGCTCCCCAGCGCGGCAATCCGAGTGCTGCATCTGGATTGGCTGCCAGACCAACAGGTCAAGAGGGGAGATTCAATGAGTAGATGATAGGTCGATTGTTTTGTACAATGTTGGGGTGGTTTGCTGAAATTGAAAACCAAGTAAAAATATAAAACAAAATTGACGTTGCCCAGGAGTAGAACATTCAAAGGTTCTCAAAGTGGTGACCCTGATCACCGAGACACTGGTGCACTCTTTGAATGAAAGAATTATTTACTGCGTCCAGTGTTGCCTGCTGAATACAATTACAAGAAAGGAGGATACGTTCCGCTCCTCTGGAGTTGTTGGAATATCGCGATAGACAATGTCTTTAATGTATCCCCAAAGAAAACAGTTCAGAGGATTTAAAATAGGTGACCTACCATGCCAAGCAACTGTTCCTCCTCGACCAATCCATCTGGCAGGATACATTCGGTTCAGAACACGATGTGCGCGCAAGGCATTATATGCTGTACATCCATCGTTTCGATACCACATAAGCACTCTGGTTCTTAGCCGCCCTTCATCCAGGACAGGAGGAAGAATTCCTCTGAGGGAGTAGGCATATGGTGTGCCGTTTAGACTACCATTTATGAAATAAGGACCAATAATTGTAGTACCAAGCATCCCACACCAGACGGTAACTCTCCATTGACGCTGATGTTCCACCTTTCTAAGCCATCGTCGGTTGGCGCTGGACCAATAATGAATGTTCCTTGTATTTACCTGTCCTTTGTTTGAGAAGGAACATTCATCGGTAAATAGAACATTGGAGAAGAAGTTCGGGTGGGCGAGGATTTGCTGCTGTGTCCACTGACAAAACTGTACACGATTTTGGAAATCATTCCCATGCAATTCTTGATGTAGGTGTACATAGTAAGGATGCAACTGGTGACATGTAAGAATACGATGTACACTGATTATAGGAATGCCAATCTCGTGTTCAAGCTAAAGCGAGAACATTAACTTGGGCAGCTTCGTCTGTGCGAGTGCTATGACGATTGTGTTGTCGTGGGTTGAAACTTCCCGTTTCCTGAATCGTCTAAACACGACGAGAAAACATACGCCAGGAAGGTGGGTTCTTGTCAGGATGTCGCTCTCTGTACAGTTCCGCTGGCTGCGTAGCATTTCGCCTATCTTCAACAACAGCAACAACAATAAAAGAAACGTTATGTCGATGCAGTTTGTAGGAAGGACAGCCTTTACTGTATACCTACTCTACACAACAGTATTTAAAATGACTAAGCTACTGTACTAAATGTACCCGTACATAAGAAAACAGTATTGCAATTACTGTTCTGCTAACTCACATTCCGCCGGTCGGTGTGGCCGACCGGTTCTAGGCGCTTCAGTCTGGAAACGCGCGACCGCTACGGTCGCAGGTTCGAATCCTGCCTCGGTCATGGATGGGTGTGATATCCTTAGGTTAGTCAGGTTTAAGTAGTTCTAAGTTCTAGGAGATTGATGACCTCAGATGTTAAGTCCCATAGCGCTCAGAGCCATTTGAATTTGAACTTACATTCCCCATAGATGAGTATCATTTCTACCTTCTCTTCGTCGGTGTACATTCTACTCACACAATTCTTCAACTAACGTTGTATTACGGAATGAGGGGTGTGCATTCTACTTATGTTTATATTTGTCCCGTGTCAACGCCAGCGCGTGGATGTGTTCCATTACCCCGAGTACCTGCACTAAGCGCTGGGAGCGTCAGCGCCAATGTTGTGTTACGTAATCAATAACGTGTTCAGTGAATGGCACACTGTGATACATTTTTGAATACGTCATTAGGAGAAGTCATATCTTTGTAAAAATACAAAGCTACAACGAAGGCAATCATGCTGATGTTTCTCTGAACATTTGACTGAAACATTTTGTAATTTGCAACTGGAAAACAGTTATTTAGGGTGGTCAAGATAAATGGGACACCCTGTATATGAATAGCGAAATGTATAAATTTGTGGCTTTTGTGGTATATATATTTCAATATAAAAACCAGTTATATACGAATATATACACTGTTGTTGTTGTGGTCTTCAGTCCTCAGACTGGTTTGATGAAGCTCTCCATGCTACTCTATCCTGTGCAATCTTCTTCATCTCCCAGTACCTACTGCAACCTACATCCTTAGTCTATTCAACTATTGGTCTCCCTCTACGATTTTTACCCTCCATGCTGCCCTCCAATACTAAATTGGTGATCCCTTGATGCCTCAGTACATGTCCTACCAACCGATCCCTTCTTCTGATCAAGTTGTGCTACAAACTTCTCTTCTCCCCAATGCTATTCAACACTTCCTCATTAGTTATGTGATCTACCCATCTAATCTTCAGCATTCTTCTCTAGCACCACATTTCGAAAGCTTCTATTCTCTTCCTGTACAAACTATTTATCGTCCATGTTTCACTTCCATACATGGCTACACTAAATACAAATACTTTCAGAAATGACTTCCTGATACATAAATCTATATTCGATGTTAACAATTTTCTCTTCTTCAGAAACGCTTTCCTTGCCATTGCCAGTCTACATTTTATATCCTCTCTACTTCGACCATCATCAGCTACTTTGCTCCCCAAATAGCAAAACTCCTTTACTACTTCAAGTTTCTCATTTCCTAATCTAATTCCCTCAGCATCACCCGACTTAATTCGACTACATTCCATTATCCTCGTTTTGCTTTTGTTGATGTTCATCTTATATCCTCCTTTCAAGACCTTATCCATTCCGTTCAACTGCTCTTCCAAGTCCTTTGCTGTCTCTGACAGAATTACAATGTCATCGGCGAACCTCAAAGTTTTTAGTTCTTCTCCATGGATTTTAATACCTACTCCGAACTTTTCTTTTGTTTCCTTTACTGCTAGCTCAATATACAGATTGAATAACATCGGGGAGAGACTACAACCCTCTCTCACTCCCTTCCCAACCACTGCTTCCCTTTCATGACCCTCTACTCTTATAACTGCCATCTGGTTTCTGTACAAATTATAAATAGCCTTCCGCTCCCTGTATTTTACCCCTGCCACCTTCAGAATTTGAAAGAGAGTATTCCAGTCAACATTGTCAAAATAATTCGCGTTAGTATTTTTCAGCTGTGGCTTATTAAACTGATAGTTCGGTAATTTTCACATCTGTTAACACCTGCTTTCTTTGGGATTGGAATTATTATATTCTTCTTGAAGTCTGAGGATATTTCGCCTGTTTCATACATCTTGCTCACCAGCTGGTAGAGTTTTGTCAGGACTGGCTGTCCCAAGGCCGTCAGTAGTTCCAATGGAATGTTGTCTACTCCAGGGGCCTTGTTTCGACTCAAGTTTTTCAGTGCTCTGTCAAACTCTTCACGCAGTATCGTATATCCCATTTCATCTTCATCTACATCCTCTTCCATTTCCATAATATTGTCCTCAAGTACATCGCCCTTGTATAAACCCTCTATATACTCCTTCCACCTTTCTGCTTTCCCTTCTCTGCTTAGAACTGGGTTTTCATCTGAGCTCTTGATGTTCATACAATTGGTTCTCTTATCTGCAAAGGTCTATTTAATTTTCCTGTAGGCTGTATTTATCTTACGCCTAGTGAGATAAGCCTCTACATTCTTACACTTGTTCTCTAGCCATTCGTGCTTAGCCATTTTGCACTTCTTGTCGATCTCATTTTTGAGACGTTCGTATTCCTGTTTGCCTGCTCCATTTACTGCATTTTTAGATTGTCTCCTTTTGTCAATTAAATTCAATATTTCTTCCATTACCCAAGGATTTCTACTAGCCCTCGTCTTTTTACCTACTTAATCCTCTGCTGCCTTCACTACTTCATCCCTCAAAGCTACCCATTTTTCTTCTACTGCATTTCTTTCCCCCATTCCTGTCAATTGTTCCCTTATGCTCTCCCTGAAAGTCTGTACAACCTCTGGTTTTTTCAGTTTATCCAGGTCCCATCTCATTGAATTTCCACCTTTTTGCAGTTTCTTCAGTTTTAATCTACAGGTCATAACCAATAGATTGTGGTCAGAGTCCACATCTGCTTCTGGTAATGTTTTACAACTTAAAACCTGGTTCCTAAATCTCTGTCTTACCATTATATAATCTATCTGAAACCTATCAGTATCACCAGGCTCCATCCATGTATGCAGCCTTCTCTTATGATTCTTGAACCAAGTTTTAGCTATGATTAAGTTGTGTTCTGCGCAAAATTCTACGAGGCGGCTTCCTCTTTCATTTCTTAACCTCAATCCATATTCACCTACTACGTTTCCCTCTCTCCCTTTTCCTACACTTGAATTCCAATCACCCATGACTATTAAATTTTCGTCTCTTTTCACTATCTGAATAATTTCTTTTATTTCATCATACATTTCTTCAATTTCTTCGTCATCTGCAGAGCTAGTTGGGATATAAACTTGTAGTACTGCAGTAGGTGTGGGCTTCGTATCTATGTTGGCCACAATAATGCGTTCACTACGCTGTTTGTAGCAGCTTACCCGTATTCCTATTTTCCTATTCGTTATTAAACCTACTCCTGCATTACCCCTATTTGATTTTGTGTTTATAACCCTGTAGTCACCTGACCAGAAGTATGTTTTCCTTCCGCCACCGAACTTCACTAATTCCCACTATATCTAACTTTAACCTATCCCTTTCTCTTATTTAAATTTTCTAACCTACCTGCCCGATTAAGGGATCTGACATTCCACGCTCCGATATACACTATGTGATCAGAAGTATCCGGACACCACGAAAAGCCTGCCGGTGTGGCCGAGCGGTTGTAGGCGCTTCGCGGAACTCGTGGACTTCGAAGGTGGTCAGGTGATTGGCTATCACTTGTGTCATACGTGTATACGCGAGATTTCCACATTCCTAAATATCCCTAGGTCCACTGTTCCCGATGTGATTGTGAAGTGGAAACGTGAAGGGACACGTACAGCACAAAAACGCACAGGCCAACCTCGTCTGTTGACTGACACGGAGCGCTGACAGTTCATTTGGGTCGTAATGTGTAATAGGCAGACATATATCCAGACCATCACACAGGAATTTCAAACTGCACCAGGATCCATTGCAAGTACTATGGCAGTTAGGCGGGAGGTGAGAAAACTTGGATTTCATGATGGAGCGGCTGCTCATAAACCACACATCACGCCGGTAAATGGCAAACGACGCCTCGCTTGGTGTAAGGAGCGTAAACATTGGACGACTGAACAGTGGGAAGACGTTGTGTGGAGTGAAGAATCACGGTACACAATGTGGCGGTCCGATGGCAGGGTGTGGATATGGTGAATGCCCGGTGAACGTCATCTGCAAGCGTGTGCAATACCGACAGTAAAATTCGGAGGCGGTGGTGTTATGATGTGGTCGGTTTTTTCATGGAGGGGGCTGTCACCCCATGTTGCTTAGTGTGTCACTATCACAACACAGGCCTACATTGATGTTTTAAGCACCTTCTTGCTTCCCAATGTTGAAGAGCAATTCGGGGATGGAGATTTCATCTTGCGACACGATGGAGCACCTGTTCATAATGCACGACCTGTGGCGCAGTGGTTACACGACAATAACATCCCTGTATTGGACTGGCCTGCACAGAGTCCTGACCTGACTGCTATAGAACGTTCTGGGATGTTTTGGAACGCCGACTTCGTGCCAGGCCTCGCCGGCCGACATCGATATCTCTCCTCAGTGCAGCACTCCATGAAGAATGGGCTGCCATTCTGCCACATGGTCAAATGTATGCCTGCGAGAGTGGAAATTATCATCAAGGCTGAGGGTTCCATACGGAATTCCAGCATTACCGATGGAGGGCGCCACGAACTTGTAAGTCATTTTCAACCCCGTGTCCGCCTACTATTTATCACATAGTATCATTAGGTGGCACAGTCGTATGTTATGAAAGGGGCTTTGCCTGAAACCAATAAAATAAAAAAAAGGAAAACAAATACGATAGTAGAGAAACGAAATGTCACTGCCTCGTTTCAATGTGAGTAAACTTACGGATTCTCTTACTCGCCGAATAGTGGCCTCAGTAAAGGATAGAGGCGGTGTTTCACATTATTAGTGCAGTGTCTCATGGGGTGACAATTTTTTGTGCAGTGTGCATATTATTTGTAAGGGTACAGAATTTTGTGGAAATAAATCCGTGATTTTCCATTGAGAGAGTTGCAAATTTTTTTTTGTGCCTTTGTCATATATAAATTAAACATGTTGGTAGTTAATTTTAGGTTGTGATTTACGTCTTTTAAATACTGTGAAGGTATGTATGTATGTATCTTTATACATATATTATGTGGCAGTTTAAATATTTGTTTTACATTGTGCTATTATTTGTTTGTGGAACTCATTGGGCGGTGGACTGCGGTAGGAGAGGCGCGAATACGGAACGGCGGTCCCAACAGTGCACGAACTACTTGAGGAGGAACTCGGAGGAGGCGACGTCGAAGCTCGTCAATGGAAACAATCGTCAACAATCAATTTATGATTTTTTTCTGTAAATATCTTCCAGACGAATTAGTGTTAAGCTGTTAACACATCTGAAAACATGCCTCTACATGATCTTATAAAAGTGTTCACGGTTACAGAATCCACTGGAAAATTATTTAAAAGAGACAAGAAGAATGGTGAAAGACTAAAGTATTGAAACTAAACGTACATCAAGGTTGCCTTTTCGGTCGTAAATTAATAAAGACTTTCCATTCACTTTTAGCCTCAGCAGCTTGTCTAACTTAATCCTATTTCATTACTGGATATAACGCTGGTGCCGCCGTCCCTCTGGGTCTAGGGTGTGACGTCACAGGCGGTGGCGGCGCGACGCTGCAGACGCCGCCGTGTGCTGCGCAGCTCCACAGCAGGTCGTCGAACGGCTCGCCAGAGATGGGCAGCGACCTTTCCAGGTCACACGTAAATACACTGACTAGGCTTTCCTATTTTTGTCTGGTATACAGGGTGGACTAAAACTGTGTCGCGAAATTTTAACTCTGGATAGCTGATGGCAGTACGAATCAAAACTTGTAATGCTGTGTAGGTCGCAGGATTGCCCTGTTGCCGGGTGCTCTGGACAGCGCATGACCGCGAGTGCTTTGTCAATCGGAGCGCGTGGGTCCAAGTTCCCGTAGTTTAGAAATGGTGCGCTGTCGACCTACGCAACATTAGTAATTTCGTTTCCTACTGGCACCAGCTACGCAGGATTAAAATTCGTGATACAGTTTTTTCCCACCATATATATTGCAGCCCACTCATATATATTGCCTCAGAATAAATTAAAAATAGTCCCTCCCCCCTCCCCCTCCCGGTTCTTTATGTATCGCTGTGTGTCCTTCCTTTTCCTTGCAGTGTATTTGGTAAAGGAGCGAAAGACCGAAGGCGAAACGAGGTGCCCGTAGTCGACGGCATTCGTTCTGAGTTATTGAGAATCTTGCGAGGGCGAAACGAGACAAAACTATTCCATCTAGTGAGCAGCTCGAACGAGACAGGTGGAATGACCTCAGACTTCAAGATACAGGTAGTGACCGTAACACCGAAGAATGGATTTCTTGTAGCTGTTAGTATTACGGAATCGTCAGTTTAATAAGTTTTGGTTCAGAAATATTAACATGAATTATCCGCGGTAGGATGGAACAACTGGTGGAAGCCGACCTGTCGGAAGATCAGTATCAATTCCAAAGAAGAATGGAAACATGCGAAGGAAAGCTCAGCCTACTTGTTGTCTTACAAGATAGGCTTAAGAAACGTAGAGGCACATTTCTCGCATTGGTAGCTACTGGAAAAGCCACTGATAACGGTAAAGTCATCTTCTCCACCAACGACGTAAATCGCTCCATTTCGTTTCCTGATTTATACTTTAGAGTTCTTGCTGGTTGTTCATCAATACTTTTTCCGTAGGCAGAGATCTCAGTTGAAATGTTAAATCTCATCTGACAAAGTAACATTTAGTTGTTAACGGAACCAAAGACAAGAGGAAATAAATGAGATGGAAAGAGATTAGTAAGAAGAAAACACGTGGACGTTTAATGGATTCCATTTACTTGCACTGCTAAATTGTTATAATTGCTGTTTATTGTTATTATTATTATTATTATTATTGTTTATTATTATTATTATTATTTTCTTTCCAATTTGGCCAATTATGAAAGGTGTAGAACTTAAGACTATTTTTTCTTTCTTTTCCGCTCTTCGTAGAACCCCTTCAGTCTTTTACATCTTTTGTTTCTCCTCCTGAGAAGTGTAATGTGTACACATCCTCGTTAGTGGTTTGACTTGGGATGTTTTTATGCTGTTGACGTTGCTTCTGAAATCTTCTGTGTTTTGGATCTTCTCTAGTGTAGGACCTCTTCTAACATTTGGAATTATAATTGAAGATCTCTTCGCTCAGTTTCTGTTAGTCCATTCTTGTTAGGTGTCCATAGAATTTCAGTCTTCATTTCCGCATTGTGTCCGTTAATTATTCGGTGTACTTACAGAGCTCTTCATTTTTTCCCTTCTTTTAAGTTCCATCGATAGTCTTCTAAACTCACAGTTCTTCCAACTGTCCCTTTGTATTTACAATAAGACACTCCAAAGCGCAGAGTCCTGGTTTGTAATTGAATTATAGTGCCGGATTTTCGCCTTGTGGGATATCACTGGTTTGTTGTACCTCTTCTGTGTTAGTTTGTAAGCAAGGTCTAATTTCGTGGCTCTTCCTTTGACTGTCATTTCATCCAGTCCATTGAGTTGGATCCGTTCTCCTAAGTATCTTAGTTTATCTGTCCTTGTAATCTTTCGATATTTATACCTCCAGGTACTTCTACTGAGCGAGGCGGCGCAATGGTTAGCACACTGGCCTCGCATTCGGGAAGACGACTGTTCAAATCCCTATCGCCTAAATCGCTCGAGGCAAATGTCGGGATGTTTTCTTTGAAAGGGCACGGCCGATTTGCTTCCGCATCCTTGAGACAATCCGAGCTTGTACTCCGTCTCTAATGAGCTCGATGTCGACGGGAGGTTAAACGTAAACTTCCTTTCTTCTTCCTTTCCAAGTATTTTTCTACTTGGTGTTTGTGTTGCATCTATTCTGTCTTTTGATATGGGACTTCGAGGCCCTTTTTCTATCTGTTTCATGCAAGATTTTCAGCATTCTTTGCGCATTCTTCCGGCTTCTAGCTAAAAGGGACAGGTTTTTGGGAAAGCCAAACACCTGATTACTAAGTCGTTTCTTTCTTCCTAAAGTGTATTCGCCTTATTCCTTCCAACTTCAGAGCTTCTGCCCACGTTCTCATTATTTTCTCTGGGAAGATACTGAAGACGGCTGGGGATAAACTTTCTCCTTACCCCAGCCCGTCTTTATTTCAAAGAGCGTAGAAATTTCTCACCTGCTAGATGATGACTGTCAGCGTTTATTTTACGATTTCCCTCGCTTTCCTGTTAATTCTGAATTCCTCTAAAATGTTATACAAAGTTTGTCTATCAGTTGAGTCGTATGCTTTTTTGAAGTCGACAAAAATTATTACTGCGTTCCAGCTTCTTGTTGCTCTAACGCTCAGAATACTCTTGAGGCGAAATATCTGTTCTACATATGACCTGCTTCCTCGGAAACAAACTTGATATTCTCCAATGAGGTGATTAGTCTGTTTTCCAACCTTCTCAGGAGCACTTTGGAAATGTTGGCAGCAGACACAGTGGCTGCGCCAAAGACTGAGACGGCGTGGAGTTTTACAATTATTTCTTGAACTTTCTTTACAATTTCTCCCTCGTCATCGCTGCCCAGCCCTGCGGATCCCTCCGCCTGGCTGCTGCTGTGTAGATTCTCCGACAACGCGCGCCGCTGATGGCACTCGGGAGCCTCAGGCCAGCAGTGCCCCGCTGAAGCCAGGATGCCCTGTGGTCGAGATGAACTCGGCGCCGCTCGGCGCCCCAGTACGGCACGCCCACGGAGCCGCGTCGCCGTGAGGTCAGCTGCCGACGCCTGCTGCACCGCCGGCTGGGAAGCCGTCAGTCGCGAGCTCCCGTGATGGACGGACCACGCGCCGTGGGTCGGGTTACGGTGAAGTCCGGGCGTCAGTGACCAGTACCGCGCTGCGGCCGGTCCTGCTGGAAGTTCTCGCTGTAGTCAGTCAGCCACGGTGCCAACTGAACTCGGGCCGACCTCCAGAGCTGGCGGCGGACGGATGACTCCTCCGAGCTGAAAGTAATAAATCCCTGTACAGTTGTTTGGTTCCGTTTTGTTCCTTTTTTATGAAGGTGGTATACGAGCACAAATTTCCAGTCCGTCGATATCTTTTCAGTTTTCCATATTTCTTCTGTAAGACGGTATATTCCACTTGGAGAGGCGTGCTCTCCAATCTTCCACATTTCTGGCACACTACAACCTTCATCTGATAAATTGTTATCCTTGAGCTGTTTATTACCTTCGCGATTTCAGTGAGGCTTTGTGGTTTGGAATCTAACTCATTGTAGATTTGTTTCTGGGCATCCAGTCTTTCCCGAGGCTCTTCACCGACAGCAGCAATTTGAAATATTGTGCCTAGAGCTGAGAGAGTTCTTTGTCGTTTGTAATTGTGCTACCATCCGTTCGCCTAAAGCACAGATTTGGTTGTTGATATCCGTGCAGCTCCTAAAGTCCTGTTAAACTCCTTGGTGTTTTCTTTTTTAACTTTTCTTCCACCGTTTCCACGCTGCTTTTGCATATTCGCTCTTCTCTGGTAATCTTGTAAGGTGTCAGGCAAATCCAACACCTTCAATGAAAACCCTGACATAATAAGCACATCTACTAGTATGTCACATAGCTCCGAATAAATCGTGACATTAAATTAACCAAAGTAATACGAGTAACGAGTGAGCAAATGGAATACCACAGACTAACACAAGAATGCCTAAATGCGTGTCGTACCTTCCCACCGTGAGGCAGACGCAGTTCCGAGAGGAGAAACGAGAACAGAAGCCGAGAGCAGAACCGTGTTAAGCTAGAAGGCCCTACGATAAGGGAGGGGCTGGACACCCACGCCGCCAGCCTACCTGTACAACTACACAACCCGCACGTTTTAGCGTGAGGCTTTTTCTCGTCTCTGTTACTTAAAGGACCACCCCCCAGCCCATGTTAAAAGCTAGAGCCTTCCAGAAAAACAGTATACATCGGACGATAACACAAAAAGGGTCACTACCACCCGCAAGTTTTAGCGTGAGACTTTTTCGCGTCTCTGTTACGTCAAGGACCACCCCCCAGCCCATGTTAAAAGATAGAGCCCTTCAGAAGAACAGTATAGATCTTACGATAACGCTAAAAGGACCACACCAGCTGCAGGTTTTAGCGTGGGACTTTTTAGCGTCTCTGTTACGTTTCAAACTTTAAAAACATTGCCCCACCACGAAAAGTATAACGTTTCTCATTAGATACACAGAATTTTTGTAGGCGGAGCTTATGGTTAACATTGAGACCCTGATTGGTCAGACGAAAACACAGACAGATAGTTTTTTTAAACCAACTTCGGTAAATTGTAGTAAGGAGAAGTTAGAAAGGGTTAGTTCCGAGACGGCGAGCTGGATTGCTGGTGCGCCGGCCGCTGTCGCCCTGACGCTGCCTAAACACCGACAAGGTAATGAACGCACGCGATGCCGCTTTTTTGAGCGCATAAGGCTTCACTCAGAACTGCAGAAGACTCATCTGTTACACCCCTTTTTTTGCGTAATACTAGTGTCGATCGTTAATTAAAACTCATGGTGTTCACATTTGCCACTTGAAGAACAGATCTGAAACGCGATGATTTTTCTTTTGTATAGTTATTGAGAAGCCACATCAGCCACTGTAATTTACGACAAGTTAGATAAGTAATTAAAGATAATTGAGGGTCACTGTAGACCATTTTGATAGTTTTCTCTTTTGTGAAACTTAAATTAAAGCTAGATTATAGATGTGATATGGCATAGGTCATCCTTCGATCGATTGTAGAACTTGGAAACCCATTCAGGGAATATTCGTTCACATTTTTGTTGAACGCAGTTTGTTTTTACCATCCTGTATTAAAACATCTCCTTTTATCAATAGTGCAATTTATAAACAATGTTTTGTGAGTAGAATAAATTTTCCAATGGTAAACTTAACTGCTTTTTCGACGTTATTTTACCAGCTAACTAAAAATAGGAAAGCCTTGAACCCCTTCCACTAAATTTAGTTAGTATTAAGATTCTTTTACAGGGAGTGCAGTGGAGCTGACGCTGAGATCATTAAGTATTTGGTTATATCGTCGCTAGTCTCACTGAACTCTTCTGAATTCTACATGTCATGTGTGGTCTGGCGTCTCCTTACCAGCAACAGGTCCCAGGTTCAAACTAGTTAATTCCCTAAAAAACACGCTCAGAATGTCGTTGCGCGCAAGTGTAGGGAGACACGATATAGTACAAACAGACACCACCATGAATGTTTAGAAAATGGGGAACCTGTCAGGATGGTAAAATACCATGATTGAAGGTCGACCACATGCCTAACTAGGTCAGAAAAATATCTTGTTGAAAAAGTTTTGTAAAAAAAAATTTTTTCCCTAAAGTTATACATAGTCGAAAACAGTAGCTGCAGCGATAGATAGTAAAAGTATTCAAGAAAAAGTGAGAATTCTATCAGTGACAATAGCATAATTAAATTATGAATTTTGAAAATTGTTAGAATTAAGTTTTCTCTCCAATGCATGCGCAGGTGGCGGATACATCGTTGACAAGTTGGTTCTGTCCCAACAAGTAAGTGAATGGATTGTCAGTCTTGGTAGTGTCAAGTCGTGTGAAAAAAAAAAAAAAATTATGAAACGCGTGAGATCGTATGAGCGCATGTTGACGCGAAGTAGGGCGCGTGAATTGCTTTTAAAACAGAAAATAAGGGATTCGGAAATATTAGCAATGGCAGATCGAGACCTTGACCGAATTGAGGTAGAGACCCAGCATGAAAATCGACAGAGAATAGAGGACAGTACAACAGACGATGCAGTATCGCGAGAAGTAGGACAGCTAACGCACCATAACGAGGATAATGTACGTCGAGGCATAGAAAACCTAGGTCAGCATACGACAGAGGAGCAGGAAAGTAGAGAGGCAGTCGATGAGGATTCTAACTTGCGTCTTGAATACGTACAACCCATAGTACAAGTAATCAGAGCTCCCTCACCACATAGTACAAGGAATGCGAGCAGAAACGTGTCACAACACAGTTCAATGCAATCGGCTGCGAACCAACACTTGGGCGAAAACACAGAGCGTAGGACGTCGGAACAAAACGCAATAGGACCCACCAATCTGGCAGAATTATTACAACAAATTACGGAAACCATGACAAGGCAAAATAAAGACATAGCGAACCAAATTCAAATTCAGAATGCAGAAACCACGAGACAAATGCGTGAGATTAAAGAACAAAACAAAAAAATTCAGTTACACCTAAGTCATATTGAAGACGAGGCAAAAGAATCTCGAGAAGTGATTGGAAACTTAATAACAGGTCACAATCAATTGAGAACAGACATTGACAAGGTACAAGTGGACGTACAAACATTGCGTAATGACATTCGGGACGAGATCAAAACATTACGTAACAACACCCACGAAGAAGTTAAGAAAGCAAAGAAACAGATAAACGAAATTACTAGACAAGCAGCAAGTACAGCGCGTGAAATTGTTGAAAACAGTGTGTTACACAAACGTATCACAAAAGCAGCGCTGAAAAGATATGATAGCCGCATAGTCAAAATAGAAGCGCAAACGAAGCGACAATTTCAGAAATTGCGAACAGAGTTGTTGCAAACCATTGAAGAGCGTAGTGAAGAAGATCGAACAAGCACTGAGTCTGCAACCACATCCGTATCTGTAACAACACCGGAAAAAACAAGTAATTAAGGAAGACATTATGCATTTGCGATTCCAATCACAAGCGGAAAGCAGCATATGTGAAATCAGACAGCCTGCACCGTGGGCACGCGAAAGTTACAGTGGACAATATCCAATGGGTCTACCACAACCGGAAAGAACGACGGGAGAAATGATCAGAAACAAAAGTGGCGAAGAATCGCGAATTTCATATGGAACTATGACGAAGTACGACAACGATCATTTCCTCACAATCAGAAAATTTCAACACTTTCGAGAAGGAAACTCATTACATCCACGAACTTTTATTAATCAATTCCGAGTAGGATTACCAGAACACTGGACGCTAGCACACAAATTAGACTTTATATGTGCACACATGTCAGGAACAGTCGCAGAAACCATGCAGAATGTTGCAGCGACATGCCGATCGTACGAAGATTTCAGAGAGAAGTTTCTCTCACGATATTGGTCCAGCGAAGCACAGAACAGAGTGAAGTACGGATTATTACAGAACCCATATTTTGAAAATTCTGGAGAGAAGAGTCCCGTGAAATTTTTCGAAGTAATGGCAAACAAAAATCAATGCTTAGATGTACCATACAGTCACGGAAAGTTGATTAAATTATGCGCGATGAAGCTACCATTGAAATACCAGCAATCATTAGTAGGTCGCGGAGGCAATGACGTCGAAGCATTTAAAGGTATTCTAAGGGAACCAGAGTTCATATTTTCGGAAGATGACGCAAGAAAAAGATGAAGCGCTCGTGAAAACGAAAGCAAAAAGAAGTGGAATCCACAAGACACAGTACGAAGAAACAATAATTACGAACCACGTGATGACTTCGCACCAAGAAACGACAATAGATTGCAACAAATAACCGGTTATGGATTTAGAAGAGAATATGGCAATAACTGTAATTCACCCAGGAACAGCAACAACTATTATAGAGGGAACAACGACAACCGGAACGGGTACTGGAGAACCAATAGACCGACAAATTATCAACAAAGAAACCACTATCAACAAGCTGAACAAGAAAAGCGAATACAGATAGAAGAGGTTGAGGTAAGACCACCAAAACCCGATAAACGTTCGAGTTGACAGATAAGCGCCCATGCCAAAGAGAATGACGCACCGACCCAGGACAATTGCAGCACCTTGAACAGAGAAATCAAAATCTTATCACGAGAAGAGAAGAAGGAAGAAACAAATCCGCAGGGACCAGGTGAAAACGAAGACAAGAAAATAAGAATATCATGTTGGGACGAAATTAATTGGGAGAATACTGACGAGGAAGATGAATTACCAGAGGCATGCACAAAGAATGTAGGAGGAAAGCACGAAGTAATGAGTATTGCAGAGCTATTTGAGATGGAAACTAGGGAAAGCGAATTCAATGAGGATAATGCGCAGTCGACAGAAGTTGAAAATAAGTTACGAGTGGGCACACAACCCAACATATATAATGAAGGAAGTTATGAAGCGATAATTAGAGCATTTAGATGCGATTATGGGGAAGTAGCGACGGAGAAGGTGAAGATAGACGAGGATGAGGAAAAGGTAGAGGATGCAGAAGAAAGCGTAAATGAAGGAAGAAATAGAGAAGAGGAAAGAGAGAGAAGTATCAGTCGAAGATTATCCTACAGAAAGTTCGAATTCACAAGGGAAATTCCTAAAAAGACTCATGTATGATTCAGTGGAGGATTCGTTG
Source organism: Schistocerca gregaria (assembly GCF_023897955.1). Lineage (NCBI taxonomy): Eukaryota > Metazoa > Arthropoda > Insecta > Orthoptera > Acrididae > Schistocerca > Schistocerca gregaria. The sequence continues at coordinate 23,480,302 of NC_064926.1, read as the reverse complement.
ATGCAAGAGGAAGAAGAACAGAACCAACCCTTTCAAATTCAACCAGTTGTGAAGGCCATGGTAAAGCATATCCCAGTCAATACTGTAATTGATAGCGGAAGTGAACTGACCGCCATGTCAGAAAATTTATTCATGCAGTGTAATGCCAATGAGGAATTGCCAGTTCTAAAAACTCGTAACATTAAAGTAAGAGGTCCTATTAGAAACAATGCTGCGGAAGTTACGAGACAAACAAGGTTAACTCTTTCGTGCCAAGGTCAAAAGATCGAAGCCAACTTCGTGATTATACCTAAACTAACTGTAGATTTGATTATAGGTGCAGATTTTTTAAATGAGAGACGATCGATAATAGATATGGGGAAAGGTAGCGTAACATTTGGGAATGTCAAACTTCTCGTTGAGCAAAAGCTAAAATTAGAAGAAATACCGGTAATAAACAAACAATTAAGAATGACACTGGATGAAGAGGATGAAAAATTAGAATGGAATGCACAAAAGGGGGAATCGCCTCAACTCATGTTAGAAGTCCATAAAGAAATCGACGAAAAATTGCAAGTTCAAGGTATTTCGGAACACAGTAAAAGAGAATTAGAGGGTATTCTACGAGATAAAGCAGAGGTACATTTACCTAAGGCTGGCAGTATTAAACACTTTCAGTAAAAGCTTGAAGATTAATTTTATTACTGGTAAATAATCAGCACAATATTTCAAGATTATGTTGCAGATAAGATCGTCAGGAGAAAGAAGAATGAAGAGAGAGGAAGGTGGGAAAAAGACAGTAGTTTCAATAATAACACAAGAGTACCATAGATTAAGGTGAAGGGATAAAGCGTAGATAGTCTAACAGCATGAAATACTAATATGCTATACACCACGACACTACACAAAAATAAAAAACGAATTTGAGGATTCTTGAGTATACTTTAAGACTCCAAATATCTTAGAATTGTAACATGGAAAGGGCTTCGAAATTTGAAAAGCTTTTTAAGAAAGCGTATAACAAGTAGGTACTAGATATATATTACATGATTATAAGTAAAACTTTTGTAAGAACCATTGTAAAAACTCCAGCAAGGAAGAGATGCAACGACCCACAAGTTGCAACGCGAGATGTATCAAGAAAGAAAAGTACGTAATTAGCAAGACACGATTCCTACATAGCAGGAACGTCGAGAGAAGGGAAAGGACAGCGAAACTAACAGAATGCCCTTGTAGCGAAAGTGGACAATAAATTTGCCCGCTAGGAGGAATCCTGCTGGGATGGAACACCGAGCCGCACAGTGACAGACCCCTGCTGAGACGCGGCGGGACGGCGCTGGGACGGCGAACGCCGGAAGGGTCTCCGAGCCCCGAATGAACAGAGCGAGCAAAAAACGGCCGGACGAGAAGACCGCTTGGGCAAACCACCACTGGCAAAAAATATGCGTAAAAGTAACACTACTGCTATTAAACAGCACGCTGATGCACGAAACTGAAGAAGAACTTCCACAAAGTAAAAATGACACGCCCAAACAACTTAACAAACTGTTACTAGGAGGACAACTTCAAAGCGACTAGTTATCAATAAATATTTCCATATCCTGCCCAGAGAAGAACCAAGAAGCAAGTAAGAAGCAGAGAAAAAGCAGGAAGAACAGAAGTTGAAGATTCGCAAGAAAGAAGATGGGTGAAGAATAGACGACATACCTTCCCAAATCCCTATCCTATTGTAAACTAGTCGTCTGCGAAGTATTACAACGAAAAACGACCGCTTTCAGCGACACATAACGATGACTTTCACGCATACAAAGCCAGTAAACCACGAGATTCTGCACTCACAGCTCCATTCCATTATAGGACCTCCACAACAGCGACACACACTTGCAAAGCCAACAAGGAACGACGAACGAAGCTGTACATCAAATACCTGCCCACATCCATCTCGCTCAAGTCCATCACCTTCGTACAAAAACATTCGCCAACCCCATGCTTGAACATTCATAGGATTGTGTGAGTGTGTGAAATCAAATTATGTGATGTAGGAATTGTGCAAAAGAAATGTGTGAAAAACTAAATAAGTTAAACACACCAGACAGCTAATAAACTACAAAATAAGTCATTGACTATGGACTTAAGTAAAAAATAGACTGTCGATAAAAACAAGTCATTAGTTCTGAAATTGACAGTATATACAGAAACAATACGCCGCTTATTTTCTCCTCATAAAAATAAAAGAATAACTATATTTTACTTATTTTCTCCATATAAAAACAAAGAATAAAAAATAATCTTGTTGGACGTTTTCCCTTTCTTTAACATTTGTACCATTTATTAGGATAATACCTCAATATGTGTATGTATATTTCTTTGTTAAAGCAATTTTTTTTAGCATTTGGAAAATTTGTTAGGATAATATCTCAATACTTGTGTATGTATATTTCTTTGTCGAAGCAATTCTTGGAAATAATTTTTATTTGTTAGTGTAACAATGTTGAAATGCGTGTCTAGAAACAAAAACATTTTACTTGTATATGATATTTAGAAAATGTGTTAGGAATAGATTTTACTTAATTACTACATTTATAAAAACAATATTTCTAAAAACATCGATGTGAAAGACTCCTCACTTTCGATAACAAACTTCTTAAAAAACAAACTACACACTAAATAAAGAAAGAAAATAATTAAAATTTAATAATAGCATAAAATATTCTTCTCTTGTCATTTTTAATTATAATGTGGAAGAGTATAAAAATATAAATTAGTAATACAAACTAGCATAGAACAGAATAACGTGGCTGAACAGTAGGCAACAAAATTTAGACACTGGAACAATTTTTGACTGACTTAGACAACGATTCAATCATTGCCTAAATTCAGTGCAAAAATTAAGTTCGAAGGGTGGTGATATGTAAGGTGTCAGGCAAATCCAACACCTTCCATGAAAACCCTGACATAATAAGCAAATCTAGTAGTATGTCACATAGCTCCAAATAAATCGTGACATTAAATTAACCACAGCAATACGAGTAACGAGTGAGCAAATGGAATACCACAGACTAACACAAGAATGCCTAAATGCGTGTCGTACCTTCCCACCGTGAGGCAGACGCAGTTCCGAGAGGAGAAACGAGAACAGAAGCCGAGAGCAGAACCGTGTTAAGCTAGAAGGCCCTACGATAAGGGAGGGGCTGGACACCCACGCCGCCAGCCTACCTGTACGACTACACAACCCGCACGTTGTAGCTTGAGGCTTTTTCGCGTCTCTGTTACGTAAAGGACCACCCCCCCCCCCAGCCCATGTTAAAAGCTAGAGCCTTCCAGAAAAGCAGTATAGATCGGACGATAACACAAAAAGGGTCACTACCACCCGCAAGTTTTAGCGTGAGACTTTTTCGCGTCTCTGTTACATTAGGACCACCCCCCAGCCCATGGTAAAAGATAGAGCCCTCCAGAGAACAGTATAGATCTTACGATAACGCTAAAAGGACCACACCAGCTGCAGGTTTTAGCGTGAGATTTTTTAGCGTCTCTGTTACGTTTCAAACTTTAAAAACATTGCCCCACCACGAAAAATATAACGTTTCTCATTGGATAGACAGAATTTTTGTAGGCGGAGCTTATGGTTAACATTGAGACCCTGATTGGTCAGATGAAAACACAGACAGATAGTTTTTTAAACCAACTTCGGTAAATTGTACTAAGGAGAGGTTAGAAAGGGTTAGTTCCGAGACGGCGAGCTGAATGGCTGGTGCGCCGGCCGCTGTCGCCCTGACGCTGCCTAAACACCGACAAGGTAATGAACGCACGCGATGCCGCTTTTTTGAGCGCATAAGGCTTCACTCAGAACTGCAGAAGACTCATCTGTTACACCCCTTTTTTGCGTAATACTAGTGTCGATCGTTAATTAAAACTCATGGTGTTCACATTTGCCACTTGAAGAACAGATCTGAAACGCGATGATTTTTCTTTTGTATAGTTATTGAGAAGCCACATCAGCCACTGTAATTTACGACAAGGTAGATAAGTAATTAAAGATAATTGAGGGTCACTGTAGACCATTTTGATAGTTTTCTCTTTTGTGAAACTTAAATTAAAGCTAGATTATAGATGTGATATGGCATAGGTCATCCTTCGATCGATTGTAGAACTTGGAAACCCATTCAGGGAATATTCGTTCACATTTTTGTTGAACGCAGTTGGTTTTTACCATCCTGTATTAAAACATCTCCTTTTATCAATAGTGCAATTTATAAACAATGTTTTGTGAGTAGAATAAATTTTCCAATGGTAAACTTAATTGCTTTTTCGACGTTATTTTACCAGCTAACTAAAAATAGGAAAGCCTTGAACCCCTTCCACTAAATTTAGTTAGTATTAAGATTCTTTTACAGGGAGTGCAGTGGAGCTGACGCTGAGATCATTAAGTATTTGGTTATATCGTCGCTAGTCTCACTGAACTCTTCTGAATTCTACATGTCATGTGTGGTCTGGCGTCTCCTTACCAGCAACAGGTCCCAGGTTCAAACTAGTTAATTCCCTAAAAAACACGCTCAGAATGTCGTTGCGCGCAAGTGTAGGGAGACACGATATAGTACAGACAGACACCACCATGAATGTTTTAGAATCTTGAATGTTCCTTTCCTTTCGTACTTCCAGTCTTCCCTTTTCCCCTCGGACTTGTTAAAGCTCCGTCTCTTCCAGGATTTCAATCTTCTTTCAGATGCTTCGTCACAGTTTTCATTCCACCACCTGTGCTCCCGTTTTCACAGAAGGTCTACCAAACCCTCAGATGCCTTGATTGAGGCTTCTTTGTTTTCTTCCCAGCTGTTCATCTCGATTTTAGGCAGGTTTTTGAGGTGCTAAAATTTGTTTTGCTTCATTGTCTCTGTGTTGATTCTACGATTGTTGTTTATATTCTGCTTGGATCTATTCAGCTGAAATCTTACTTTGATTTCTGAGACGTAGCGGTTTGAGCCGATGTCGGCGCTCTTTCTTACATTGACGTTTAGTATTTCTTTTTCATATCCTGAGCTTTTATACTGCCCCAGAAAGCGGAATTTCTTCATTCGCCAGCTCTGCCATTCCGATGGTCTCAATTTCCCCTTCACTTCCGTTGAAGTCTTCGCCTTAACCCTAGCTAGGGGCTCTTACAACGTTCTGTCTCCTGGGCCAGATGAATCAAGGTATTTTAAAAAAGGTGTTACTCCTCCCCTCTTTCTCAGTCGAGCTTGGAACAGGCTATGGCTGTTATTATTATTATTTTACGATAGTATATAGGAATAAATCAGGCGATTTTTTATTTATGTAGTTTGTGTTTCATTTCTCCCGTTAATTTTAATTTCCATGAGTCACTGTAGCTGTAACTGTCCTTTAACAAGTCATGAGTGAAAGAAGCATCGCTTCGTTAATACTAATTACACAAAGTGCAGATAATACAAGGGGATATGTTATAAGCTGTTAAGTGGAATACAGTCTTTGAAATACTGAAACTATAATAGAGAAAATACAGGGAACGAAAGGTTATCCACTGCTTGTCATGAAACCAGATCACAGTCTAAGAGGCGAAGTACACTCCTGGAAATTGAAATAAGAACACCGTGAATTCATTGTCCCAGGAAGGGGAAACTTTATTGACACATTCCTGGGGTCAGATACATCACATGATCACACTGACAGAACCAAAGGCACATAGACACAGGCATCAGAGCATACACAATGTCAGCACTAGTACAGTGTATATCCACCTTTCGCATCAATGCACGCTGCTATTCTCCCATCGAGACGATCGTAGAGATGCTGGATGTAGTCCTGTGGAACGGCTTGCCATGCCATTTCCACCTGGCGCCTCAGTTGGACCAGCGTTCGTACTGGACGTGCAGACCGCGTGAGATGACGCTTCATCCAGTCCCAAACATGCTCAATGGGGGACAGATCCGCAGATCTTGCTGGCCAGGGTAGTTGACTTACACCTTCTAGAGCACATTGGGTGGCACGGGATACATGCGGACGTGCATTGTCCTGTTGGAACAGCAAGTTCCCTTGCCGGTCTAGGAATGGTAGAACGATGGGTTCGATGACGGTTTGGATGTACCGTGCACTATTCAGTGTCCCCTCGACGATCACCAGAGGTGTACGGCCAGTGTAGGAGATTGCTCCCCACACCATGATGCCGGGTGTTGGCCCTGTGTGCCTCGGTCGTATGCAGTCCTGATTGTGGCGCTCACCTGCACGGCGCCAAACACGCATACGACCATCATTGGCACCAAGGCAGAAGCGACTCTCATCGCTGAAGACGACACGTCTCCATTCGTCCCTCCATTCACGCCTGTCGCGACACCACTGGAGGCGGGCTGCACGATGTTGGGGCGTGAGCGGAAGAGGGCCTAACGGTGTGCGGGACCGTAGCCCAGCTTCATGGAGACGGTTGCGAATGGTCCTCGCCGATATCCCAGGAGCAACAGTGTCCCTACTTTGCTGGGAAGTGGCGGTGCGGTCCCCTACGGCACTGCGTAGGATCCTACGGTCTTGGCGTGCATCCGTGCGTCGCTGCGGTCCGGTCCCAGGTCGACGGGCACCTGCACCTTCCGCCGACCACTGGCGACAACATCGATGTACTGTGGAGACCTCACGCCCCACGTCTTGAGCAATTCGGCGGTACGTCCACCCGGCCTCCCGCATGCCCACTATACGCCCTCGCTCAAAGTCCGTCAACTGCACATACGGTTCACGTCCACGCTGTCGCGGCATGCTACCAGTGTTAAAGACTGCGATGGAGCTCCGTATGCCACGGCAAACTGGCTGACACTGACGGCGGCGGTGCACAAATGCTGCGCAGCTAGCGCCATTCGACGGCCAACACCGCGGTTCCTGGTGTGTCCGCTGTGCCGTGCATGTGATCATTGCTTGTACAGCCCTCTCGCAGTGTCCGGAGCAAGTATGGTGGGTCTCACACACCGGTGTCAATGTGTTCTTTTTTCCATTTCCAGGAGTGTATAAGAAATGGAGGCAGTAACTGAAAAGGGAGTGAGACAACATGGTAGCCTATCCTCCGTGTTATTCAGTCTGTACACTGCGTAACATTTCTGGCTTTACAGCCATGATATTTAGCTACTAAAAGCTCTTCTTAGAGCAGTAGAGAAGGCAGTAGAGGTAGGATGACGTAATGTGGTGTGAGGTACCGATGACAGATGGTTTGTTCGGTACGGGTATCGACAGAAAGACAGCTTAAATTGTGGTCCTTCTCAGCGATTGGCCTCTGTGTTCGGAAGTAGCGCGCCAAAATGACAAACTTCTGTTATTAATATTAGAAAAACTAAACAGTGAATTTATTTGTCTTTCATATCAAATCACCTCTTAATAACAGGCTATCATTCCATTATTTGAACAATGTTAATTACCAGCAGAATAACAAACAGTATCTAAAGAGGAAGGCAGGCGGAGCGCTTCGGAGATTACGGATGGCGCCTGACTCGGGGGGCGGGCGAAGTGGTTCGACTCTCTAAGACCAGCGCTGGTCCGGCAGCCCCACAAGACACACATGTTCTTGCCTTGGTCGTTATCGGTTTATTTTGACATGTAATTGGGAACAGCTTGATAGTAATTACGCAAATACACAGTTCATCGTTTTGTTTGTTTTCTACGGAAATGTGAAGAATGGAAGTTATTTGTGATTTCTGAAGTGGTCTATAATTGTGCAGTTTCTCGTCTTCCGCTAATAAAAACGAGTATAAACAAACTTATTTAAAATTTAATTATTTACACAATACCAGTTTCTCGCTATGAGTTTATTACGGCCTCAAAATTATGGATTCACGACCTACGTGCTGTTTCCTGCGCAGGGGAGAGCAGTTATAGAAGACTGCAGGTTGAAAGCAAATAGCCACCTCGCCTGTACTGCAGTCTTAGTACAAGTGAGATCAGTGACACGTTATCAGTGGTAACACAGAGGAGGTATGAAGCAGGGAAATTTTCGAGGGAAGGGATTTATCATACACGCTAAAATCCCTCTCGCTATGTACACCGCTCCCTCTCTTCCACTTGCCGTAACTGAGCAAGCGGTATAGTAAATTAAGGAGAAATTACGACAAGGAAGTAAAGTTCATGGACGTAAAATGTAAACTTTGAGGTCAAAAATGGCAAAATGTGAAAAGGTTGATCAGTTTTCCCAGCTGTTGCAGCACAGCGTTCGCCGTGTCGCCGACGTCTGCAAATGATGTGTTGCATCAGTGAAGATGTTTTAAGGAAATGATGCGACTGCACTGAAAACTACTTCTTTGCACAGGCTACCAGTTTTTAACTAAAAGCTCATATATGGAATAGATGGAGTTGTCCATAAGAAATGAATTTGTGTTAGATTCAAAACTTACTTTGCTCTATCAGAGTTTTTGTTTTATTAGGCAAATAATCAAAACTTTTTGTTCATGCACGTTTAACTCCTTTCTGAGACACTAACAGCTTTAATAATGAGTAATATATATATATTTATACAATACCAGTTTCTCGCTATGAGTTTATTACGGCCTCAAAATTATGGATTCACGACCTACGTGCTGTTTCCTGCGCAGGGAAGAGCAGTTATAGAAGACTGCAGGGTGAAAGCAAATAGCCACCTCGCCTGTACTGCAGTCTTAGTACAAGTGAGATCAGTGACACGTCATATATATATATATATATATATATATATATATATATATATATATATATATATATATATATATATATGGTGATTCACAAAGATATGCAAATATGTTATTGATCAAGTAAAACTAAAAAAGAAGTTCATATATACATAGGTCCGCCAATGTTTAGTTACGGAGTTATGGCTAATAAATGATTTTGCTTGGAATTTAGCAACTTCGTTAATATGAAGCTATCGCAAAACTGTACGAGGTTAAAGTAAAGCACGATTTCCATTTATTCTGTTGTTATTGATCTGGTGAATCTAATAAAACATGTCCAAGACATGTATCTGCAATAGTTTACCAGCTAGGTAGAGAACCCGTCTCCTATTACATTAAAAATACTCCACTAATGGATCGTGCATTCGGAATCTTCCTAGTTGGATAACGCTGTCGTAGCTTTACCATCACATTTGGGATGAGTAAAACCATATCGGCATATTCCTCTGTTGCAAATTTGAAAGGCATCCCTATTTCATAAGTAATCTAAAAACTACAACAGTTACTATGCGGCTTCAGTGAGATACACTTTTGTTACTATGTTCTTTCACTGAATAATACAGAAAACTAACTCTTTTCAAGGTTAGAAAACGACTGAAACAACTGATTAAAGGCTGCTAACAATGACATAAGCATTTCTACATTCTTAATGGAAAGTAAACAAATTTACCTGTATAATAATCTTTGCTTCTCTGGATGTTCTGGAAAACTACTGCAGATACACGTCTGAGACATGTTTCACTAGATTTAGAAGAGAAATAACAACAAAGTAAATGGAAATCGTGGTTTACTTGTACAGTTTTGCGATGGCTTCATATTAGTGAAGATGCTAAGTTTCAGGCAAAATCTTTTATTAGCCTAACTCCGTAACTAAACATTTGCGGACCTATGTTCATATCAACTTTTTGCTTTACTTTTATATATACACACATGGGTGGAGAAAAATTGTGTCACCAAATTTTAACGCTGGATAGCTGATACTAGTAGGAACCAAAGTTAGTGATGTTGTGTAGGTCGACAAGGCACAATTTTGATACTACGGAAACTTGGCGCCACGCGCTCCAATTGGCCGCGGGGTTACCCTGTTGCCGGACGCTCTGGACAGTACGTAGCCGCGAATGCTTTGCCCGCCGGAGACAAAGGCGGCCCGCGCGCCCGGTGGTAGCGCGCCAGCCTTCCTCTCTGGAGGCGAATCCGCCGGCCTCCCGACACATCCGTTACATCATAAGACATATACGGAACAAACCCGTCAACAGCTGTTAGTTCGCGTGCAGAAAATCTTTAACAAATTGTGTCGGCCCTGGAAAGGGCCTTTTTAGTAACTAGGATATTGTTTACTTAAAGCAGGTGCTCGAACTGGTAACCCTCTGACAACTTGGTACCGTCGAGCTGTGTTTTGCAGAACTCTTTCAAAGATTCTTGGCATTGTCCTGATGTGATTGGCGGCATGTTGAACGCGATCCATTAATTTCTCTCCGTTCCTCGGTGGTTCGCGTCTGGGTGGGTGAACTAGAACCTTGCAAAATCCCCACAGGAAAAGGTCCGGTGGCACGAGGCCTCGTGATCGCGGGGGCCATGACCTACGAGCACCTGTGTCAATTAGCCGGCCGTCGAAGAGTTCGTTTAAATATCCGAACACAGCACGACTCTTACGTGCGAGAGCCCCATCATGCTGCAATCACATGCGTAGCCGTATGTCCGGTCCAGGGGAACATCTTCCAGCAGACCGGGTAGAGACCGGGTAGAACGTAATTTGTCCCGGTAAGTCGAGGGGGTAAATGGACCGGCTCAATCAGATCGTCACCCACACTACCTGCTCAAATATTGAGAAAAAAATCGTTTCTGGTGAACGAGGGCGTACGTGACGGGAGGATTTCCCCTCACCCAGTAATGAACGTTTCGAGTGTTGTAAAAGCCATCCCGATGGATGGTGTACTCGTCGGTGAACAACATAATGGCGGGGAAGTCGGGATCTCGTGCAATCCGTCACAGAAAGAACAGGCAAAACCCTACCCTCTGTTTATAGTCCGCCCCATGATTTAGGTCTTGGACAGGGTGGAAACTAAATAGTTTCTGGCCATCATCCCTCAAAACCCCCCAGAGTCACCTACGAGTGACCCCTAAAGTCGGGTCCAACCGAGCGAAAACTTGTCGTAGGTGCTTCCTCGAAGAGCTCGAGAACAGCCTCTTCAAAGCAGCATCCCCTCGTGTTCGAGGTCTTCCAGCACCACAATTGCATCCCACTAACGAGTCTGTTTCGCCAAGTTGCCGGTGAATTGCTCTAAACATTTGTGGGTGTGGGTGACGTCTTGCTGGGTACCGTACCTCAAACAACGGCTAAGCTTCATGCTCATTACTGTCGGCTAGTATCTCGTTGTTCTTCTAATGAATGCTGTGCCGCTATCCTTACTGCATGACTAAATCGCACGTGACGTGTGTGCGCTCCGAAGGGAAGCTTGCGTGTGAATGCCTCTGACGTGTGGTGGAGACAAACAGCAAGAACTATTCACACGTGTGCGTATCACGTTGGGCAGGGACGGGGCGAGGGACGTTTGTAAGTGTGAAGCGACAACCATAGCACTGCCCGTGAACCGACGAACGGCAACAGAACAATCCCACGGCCAATCGGAGCTCGTGGCGCCAAGTTTCCGTAGTTTCAAAACGGTGAGTTATCGACCTACACAACATTAATAATTTTGATGTTTCGACAACATGGTTATGGAGTAACAGCGATTGATATAAAATTAACTTAGTATTAAGAAAACAGTCTTAATCGCGTTTTTTATTTATTTAGTGCCAACCAGTTTCAGCCCATCGCAGCGGCCATCTTCCGGGCGAACATACTGTGAAAACACCATATACATCTTAGACAAAACTAATGACATGCACCTTATAAGAGTGGATTAGGTAAATATGATGTTTTGTCCGTTGGCCCGCTGCTGGTGGCGTCACGAGTACCGAGATGTGGCAGGAGACTGTAAAGAGTTTACCTCATGCCTGGGTTTATATAGCGAGCTATGAGCACGTGAGCGTAAGGAACACCTCCAGCACTGACCAATGGTAGACGTCTACGCTTAAAAATTGAAGTATAAACACAATTTGTGTTAAGTTTACAATTTAAAGAAACCATGCTCATCTTTAAAAAACAGTGTTATTTAAGTAAACATAAAAAGTATGTGAAAAAACTTTTCAACGTCAGACTTATAAAAGAACATTAGTAAGTTACCTTATCTTCATTCGTAATATACTGTGGGGGAAGGAAACAATTTCCTGTCTGAATTCTATTTACTTTGTGGTTATTTATATCCTATTTCTATCATTTAATAACGTAACAAGTTTAAGTGTGCCTATCTGTAATAGTATATACAGAGCCCTCTAGTCCAGGTACTATGGAAGCCGTTGCCATGGTAGCGCCCCAACATGGCTGTCCTGCCTGCTACGATGTTATCTGTTGCCTAGTACAGGCCCTATGGACGCTGTTGTCATGGCAGCTGCGCAATATGGCTGCCTCCTTTGACACGTTGCTGTCCATCACCTAGGCAGCGATAGGATCGATACCGCACTTCGGAGGGAATCCATAGTCATAGTGCAGAAGGTATTGGCAGCCTACACTTTGTATAGAAGCGTCCGCCCGAAAATACCAACATTTTGCCTTTATATTAATATGATTTTATAACCCGCCAGGGTAGCCGAGAACGCTAACGCGCTGCTTCCTGGACTCGGGTAGGCGCGCCGGCCCTGGATCGAATCGGCCCGGCGGATTAAGACGAGGGCCGATGTGCCGGCCTGCCTCGATGTGGTTTTTATGCGGTTTTCCACATCCCGCTATGTGAATAACGGGCTGGTCTCCAACTTCCGCTTCAGTTACACGGCTCGCAGACATCTGGCGACATTCGCACTATTCCATGAATTACACTCGACACAGACAGTTGGGGTACAGTAATTACGTCCAGGGGGGTGCGGGGTGGCGACAGGAAGGGCATCCGGCCACCCTCTAAACATTAACATGTCAAATCCGATTAACGATGGCTGACCCTGCGTAACTGCGGGACAAGGCTCAAGCGATAGAATTAATATGATTGTGTAAACGATATTTAGTGAGTGACAATGTATTGATGTTTCTTTTAAAGGAAGTCGATTGTCGTATTGCTGTTAGTTGCATAAAACAAAATATTTTGTAAGTAGTTATGTAACTGTCAAACTATACATTATGCTGAAGGAGGTATCAGCTATGTCCATTGCTGGTTTATGGTATGGATATCATCATTAGGGCACCGTCACGCTACACGCCACATAGGATTGTGATAATGCTATGTAAAACATAAAGTAAATGTTTTAAGGTCATAGTTAGATGTCATGTAACTAGAAAACTTACGAACATCAGTTAAAAAAGGGATACATAATGGTATTTGTCGTGTATATAGCATGATATTTTTTTATAATTATAATTAAAGTTACAAGAAAGGAAAAGTATCATCCTTGTATGCAAATAATTCTTTCGAAAAACTCGAAAAATGTTCTATCGTAAAACTCTACTTGCTCATTCAGTAGAGCTGTTGGTTCCTTTTTATGATGTATGAAGATCTCCAAATTTTCTAAAATATCCATCATCGGCCCTTTTTGGACTACATGTGGTATCTTTAAATCGTCATCAATATTTATTTCAGCAAATTTTTCTGTATCTAGGTGCTGTCCAAACAATAATTTACTGCGCGATGATCCTAAAGTATGTTCTTTAAACCTTGTCTTGAAGTTTCTGCCTGTCTGCCCGATATAAAGTTTCTTGGAATCCTAAAGTATGTTCTTTAAACCTTGTCTTGAAGTTTCTGCCTGTCTGCCCGATATAAAGTTTCTTGGAATCCTAAAGTATGTTCTTTAAACCTTGTCTTGAAGTTTCTGCCTGTCTGCCCGATATAAAGTTTCTTGGAATCCTTACATGTTAGTTAGTAGACTCCCGGTTTGGTGAGTATCCTACTTTTGGAATCTTCTGTACTTTGTCTTAAACTATTGGCGAGGGTGTTTGAGTAGAAGGCTATTGTGACGTGTGAGTTTCTAAAAAGTCTATTCACTTTATCAGATACGTTACCCATTGTGACGTCGCATCTTCCCCTTTTGTTGTCGCCCTTGATGTTGAGCCGCCACTGCTGCAGCTCGGTCGGTGGAACGGAGGCGCGACGCGCAGTGAAGGTTGTCCCCGTCGGATAACGTGGAACACCACCTGAAAATCTCCGAAGAAAATTGTTCCCCGCGTAATGTATGAAAGTCCGTTGGCGAGTCCGCACAATCTTCTCAGCGATCCGAACTACTGATGTGAACGGTCTATAATGATTTTATGGCGATTTGTTATGCCTGGTTAATTATTTATTGCAGTACTGAGTGAATCATTCATCACCGGCGTCGTTTCACGCCACTGAAGCGAGGAAAAATTCATTTGCAGTTCAGTATCAGTAGTTATTGTTGCGTTCCTAGGCAGAATTGTTCAGTACGGCACGACGCAAATCCAGAGACAATCTATAATGCTATCTTGCTTTCGTGCGTCATGATATTATTTAGGCAAAACACTCCTTTCAATGCTCAATGTTCATCAAGTCACTCTTTCAATTAGAATGTTCACAGTTAATTAATTTTGATTATCAACTATCACGCAGCTCAACTAATGATGGAGCCAACACGTGATATTTCCATTACTGACAAACAATTTTATTGTTCCTTCTTAGCAATTAGTTTATAACTATCACACCACACGCACACCGATGGATCAGATCAATTGCGATTCTTTTCAATTCGGGGATCGTGACAATTACGACAACTGTTACAGTCGACGTGTGTGTATTATCTTCGTGTGGTCGCATTAATGTTTTCACTCCAGGCTAATCAGGTATTGCAGTCTTCGATACTAAGTCCATTCTTCGTTATAACTGATCACTTTGATGAAGGATGAGTCTAACAATAATATCTCCAATATTTAAAGTTCATTAACTCGTCGTACACTATCAGAATATCACTTCAGTTCAAGTTCTCAATTCAAAATAACTGAGAACAAAGTCCGCGCATCTCTATCACACAATATTACTTTTTTTTAAATAGAAACAATTTCGTAGCGTTCCGTTTGTAGTACTATAACAAACGGTGCTCTCTCTACTTGAGAGTAAGAAGGCTAGCAAGCGATTAACTTTTCCATGATCGAGTATTGTAGAAGCATTGAATTTCCTTTTCGCCGCGTTTACAACTCTCTTTCAGAATAAATGTTATCTCTGACCGACATATTACTTTGGACTTAACTTTCGTCGTACTGATTTGCAGTTATTAATAAGATGTTTGATAGCTAATTAAAAATAACCATTCTTTCTTTCTAGCTTTGTGTCATGACATACTCAGTAATTATTGAAATTGGTGTTCATTAAAACTTTAAGGTGTTATATTATTGTCAAAGTTGTCGTACCTGTCAGGATAACACTGTTCCCTACTTTAAATTATTATGACATTCTTATTTGGGTTTTCGGGTTTCCTGTGGTATTACACAATATATTGCATTTTTTTTTTAAAATTCTCGGATCGCTGAGGTTGACTTGCCTGTATTTCACGTAGTAGTGTCTCTACTATAGTTGATTCATATCCATTAGCTATCGCTATTTGCTTCAATGTATTAATGTCCTTGATCTGGTGCTAGCGGTATCCTGTTTAATCTATTTAACGTGGAAAATAAGAAAGCTCTTTTATATCTGTTAGGATGACATGATCTAGCACAAATAATGGCATCTGTTGTGGTAGGTTTTCTGTAAATACCAAACATATGTTGTCCGTTAACACTGAAGATGGTGATGTCCAAATAATTTTTTGTTCATGTTCTACTTTAAAACTAAGTTTCAGGTGTATGTCGTTCACCATGTACGTCAGATTATTTGTTTCATCCATCGTATCATCAAATAATATAGAAATATTATCGACATCGTTTGTAGTATATATTTTTTGTAGATGTGTGGGTGGTCTCTAAAAAATCTGACTTCCTTATTACAGACAAAGATGTCGGCTAAGGCTCGTGCTAACGGCTTGACTCTAACTAGTCCATCCTTTTGTTGATATGTTTGATTGTTAAAGGAAAAGTAATTGAAACCTAATGTATTTTCAAGGAGGCCAATTAGTTCTACTATTTCGCCATGGTTAAATATGTTATGGCGCAACAAATTTTCCCTAATTATTTAAATTGTTTTCGTCACCGGGATGTTCGAGTATAAGCTTTTAATATCTACTGTGGAAAATCTATCATTTACTGGAATAGCAACATTATACACTCCTGGAAATGGAAAAAAGAACACATTGACACCGGTGTGTCAGACCCACCATACTTGCTCCAGACACTGCGAGAGGAGCATTTGTGCACCGCCGCCGTCAGTGTCAGCCAGTTTGCCGTGGCATACGGAGCTCCAACGCAGTCTTGAACACTGGTAGCATGCCGCGACAGCGTGGACGTGAACCGTATGTGCAGTTAACGGACTTTGAGCGAGGGCGTATAGTGGGCATGCGGGAGGCAGAACCACAGGCACATAGACACAGGCAAAAGAGCATGCACAATGTCGGCACTAGTACAGTGTATATCCACCTTTCGCAGCAATGCAAGCTGCTATTCTCCCATCGAGACGATCGTAGAGATGCTGGATGTAGTCCTGTGGAACGGCTTTCCATGACATTTCCACCTGGCGCCTCAGTTAGACCAGCGTTCGTGCTGGACGTCCAGACCGCGTGAGACGACGCTTCATCCAGTCCCAAACATGCTCAATGGGGGACAGATCCGGAGATCTTGCTGGCCAGGGTAGTTGACTTACACCTTCTAGAGCACGTTGGGTGGCACGGGATACATGCGGACGTGCATTGTCCTGTTGGAACAGCAAGTTCCCTTGCCGGTCTAGGAATGGTAGAACGATGGGTTCGATGACGGTTTGGATGTACCATGCACTATTCAGTGTCCCCTCGACGATCACCAGAGGTGTACGGCCAGTGTAGGAGATTGCTCCCCACACCATGATGCCGGGTGTTGGCCCTGTGTGCCTCGGTCGTATGCAGTCCTGATTGTGGCGCTCACCTGCACGGCGCCAAATACGCATACGACCATCATTGGCACCAAGGCAGAAGCGATCTCATCTCTCAAGACGACACGTCTCCATTCGTCTCTCCATTCACGCCTGTCGCGACACCACTGGAGGCGGGCTGCACGATGTTGGGGCGTGAGCGGAAGACGGCCTAACGGTGTGCGGGACCGTAGCCCAGCTTCATGGAGACGGTTGCGAATGGTCCTCGCCGATACCCCAGGAGCAACAGTATCCCAAATTTGCTGGAAAGTGGCGGTGCGGTCCCCTACGGCACTGCGTAGGATCCTACGGTCTTGGCGTGCATCCGTGCGTCGCTGCGGTCCGGTCCGGTCCCAGGTCGACGGGCACCTGCACCTTCCGCCGACCACTGGCGACAACATCGATGTAGTGTGGAGACCTCACGCCCCACGTGTTGAGCAATGCGGCGGTACGTCCACCCGGCCTCCCGAATGCCCACTATACGCCCTCGCTCAAAGTCCGTCAACTGCACATACGGTTCACGTCCACGCTGTCGCGGCATGCTACCAGTGTTAAAGACTGCGATGGAGCTCCGTATGCCACGGCAAACTGGCTGACACTGACGGTGGCGGTGCACAAATGCTGCGCAGCTAGCGCCATTCGACGGCCAACACCGCGGTTCCTGGTGTGTCCGCTGTGCCGTGCGTGTGATCATTGCTTGTACAGCCCTCTCGCAGTGTCCGGAGCAAGTATGGTGGGTCTGACACACCGGTGTCAATGTGTTCTTTTTTCCATTTCCAGGAGTGTATTATGGTCAGGGTGGATATCTTTTCGTGGAAATATTCTTCAGCTCAAAATCTGGTTTCTAAATATGTGTCTTACTTACTGTTTATCTAAACCTTTCGGTATCTCTCAAATTTTTCCCATATGTAGGTCGTCCTTTCACGATTCTTACACCAATAGTCTGCTACCTTAAAATTGTGATCTGTGCAGAATTCTTTCTTTCATTCCATTCTCCTTTCCCATTTTCTTTTTAATAATGTTTTCTAGTTTCCCGCCGACCTTGAGATCTGACAAATATTTAAGAAAAATCTACTACAAGGTACTTCCTATTACTGACACTGCTCTCACCAAGGGAGATAACTAGGCATGTTTCACGTCCTGTCCTCCGTCCTCCGTGCTTCAGTTACGCCAGCACTTTTCTCTTAATTCCAATCCTCACCGAAGGTCAATTGCATACCTTGTTGGACTAACACTCCTGGAAGAAAGGACATTGGGAAAAATGACTTTGGCACAGTTTAAATAAGTGTCCGCAGAATAAATGGTATACTGTGTAAAGGCGGTTGCCGGACCTGAACTCGAACGACATTTGGAAATTAAACAGAGATAAGAGTGCTATTGGTAGATTCAAAGCTATGAGGACGCGTAATTTGTCGTGTTGGGATTGGCAAGTCATTAAGAATACTGGCCGCGATTGGCAAAATTATGGGTATGAGTCGCAGACCACCTCACAGTTTTAATCTGCTAAGGAATTTGGGGCTGAAGACATTGTTAGGAGTTAGTCTACAGTTTCCAGGGAAAAAAATGGCAAAGAAACTGTGATAAATTTTAAATCATATTGTTCTACCAATATTAGTTGTGTATAATATCACTTCCCGGCCACGGGTGTATGTTCTTACTGTAGCTACTGTCTAGGACATGGTCTGATTCTGGGGGAAGGAGGCTTCCATTAGCCTAGTGACGATAGGCCAGTGTCTCCCTAACCCTCCTAAATCGGGCGTAGTCTGGGCATTCAAAGCTGTCTCAAGGTCGAATCCTATTTCTCTCGAGCACTGGTGATTTCCAATACTCGCAAAGAAATTTATGAAAGTTTTTAAGAGGAAGCAGCGATTTATAGAAGCTCTATTAACGGAAGCAGGAAACGACCAATGAATATGCCTAGATTCTGCTCCTCATTCTGATTGGCTGGTAGGTCTAAATGTTTAATAATTTTGTGGGTCGGTTTGGCGCTCGCGAAATCGAGGTAGTAGATTGGAAGCCCTTCTGGGTGTTGGAGTTGTGGGATCTATGCAGTAGGGGTGATAATTCCATAATATTGCCGAATTCTGCGGTCGAATACTTAGTGATCTACGAAATATTTCTTTCAGTATGGAAGCTGAGAGAACAGGCTAGGGCGTTTTTCGCACGAGTGTGTGGAGTGTTGAACGGTTTTGCATTTTTTCAAGGAGGATGTTGGCATTTGGCGAGGGTGGTCACGGTGACCAGGCGGGACGCGGAAGCTGGCTGGTCGAGCCAAGCGGCTGGTGCACGGCACACTCGCTGAGGTTTCCATTCAAGTAAGAAAAACTACAATGCACGAAAAAGGAAAACGTATCACTTCTTCGAAACCCTGCAGTTGTCTCCCATTGCAACGCAAAATTTTAAGCTCAAAGGTGCCTACAACATACCTTTGTAATGGCGCAAGAACTTGGCGCCTGTGACATCACCCTCGCGCGCCGCGACGCCTCAGACAGCAACGTGTCGACGCATGCCTGAGCTCTGTAGTTGATGTGATGTGTACGGTGGGTTAGTGCGCATTTCAGCCCTTTCACAAGGTTTCCTAGTGGGTGGTCGAGGAAAACCTTTCAGACACCCCGCAGCTCAGAACCGACACGGGAAGCCGTCAGAAGGTGGCATAAAGGGCGACAGTGAAGCCACCGCTGTCTTGAGGGCGTTCATTCGCGCACTTCTTGCTGTAGCTGAGGAATAGGGTGACGCTCTGGATAATGTCTGACACTGCTGACACACACTCCTTCCACACCTCCGCCCCCAACCCCCACACCCACCCGCGCCATTAAACACTGCTCTCAGCACATAGCGCAGCTGCAACCCCACTGAATGTGATCTGCAGTTGTGATCTGGCATACGGGGTGGGTCCATTAGGGACATGAAGCATAGCAGCAAACGGTGTTTATGCTATTTCGGACCTGTTTCGCGTGCTGCGTCCCAATGGAAGACAATTACGGGCTTTTGAAAAAGTGACGCATTGTGTATTCGTTTCCGTGGAAATTCGACTGTGGTGTTTTTGTGTCGCTCTTCCCTTTTGATTTTGATCTGTACTGCTATTTTGTTGTGGAAGTCGCTGGTAGCCTAACTGAGGCATTGTACGAGTTGTTAGCAGTGTACGTATACCGGTCTGGTGGCAGGGTCACGAAACCTTTCTGCAGCTGGCTGTGCTGGTGCAGAGCTCTTATTTAGTCAGTGTCTCGCGGGTCAGAGCGAGGCTGCTGACCCTTTGCTAACTTCCACCGCTGCTAAACATAGCGGCGGTTTTTCTGTAACCGAAATTGTGGCACACTGTTGCTCTAACTGCTGACTGAAATTGTTTGGTAAATCTCTTGTGTATCGTAGTGTTCGAGGAGAGCGTCCGGTTATGGGAGATGTTACTGTCTAGACTACCAGCGATACATCTCTCGCGTGTGAGGTTCTTTACTTACGCAGACAGACAGATGAGTAAAAACAAAGCAGACGGAGATGTTTAACTCGCGTACGGCGTGTTCGAAGAGACCGACTCCAGCGAAGTAAATTATACCGAACGTGTCCAACCTGCAGGGAAGTAAGCGATGTTGAAGTGCGTCTTGTCATATCGCCTGAAGGAGAGCAGTTTTTCTTTGTGCGCAGCTGTCGCTGGCCACTGGGGCAAGGCCTACAGAGTGCGCACGATACGCTGTGTACACTCGCAATAAATCGAAAGGAACAGTATTAAGTTGACTCCATCTTTTCCATTTTCCGTATTCGGACTTACTGTAACATTCTCAGTTCACTAGCTCCAGTACTTCAGAAAATAAAAAATTGTACCTAAAAACCATAACAACTTTTGTGGTATTAGATAACTGAGCTAGAGGTTGTAATCTGTCCGTGTACGATATCAGCCGGAACTATAACCAGAAGAATCAGTCCGTATAGTTTATTTTCCTACACTGCCCACCGCGACGTTAGATGCCGCCCAGTGGCGTTACGGGCAAGTGACGCGGTAAAAAAAGGATATACGCGGAGCACACACGGACTGGCGGTCACTCCAGTGAAAATACGGATTGCAAATCTGGAAATTCATTGAGATAAGCAACTTTGACAAAAGGCAGAGTATTATTACGAAGAGCCTGTGAACCAAAATCTCGAACACGGCGAAGCTGGTCGAATGTTCACGTGCTACTGTCGTGTGCATTTACGGACAAGGTAGGACAATGAAACTACCACTAAGCGCTAACTGGTTGGACGCCCACAATTCTTCACAGGGTTTATGGGGTTTGTCTGCTCTGTAATGTAGGATAGGTAGTGATCTGTGGCATCTCTGCCCAAAGAGCACAATGCTGGTGCATGCACAAGTGCTTCTGAGCCCACTGTTCATCGTAATAGTTGAACATGGAGCTCCGCAGCAAAGCACCACTACACGTTCACATGTTGACCCACCCACATCGTCACTTATGATTTCAGATGATCACGGGACCATCGGGATTCCAACGTCGATCAATGGAAATATGTCGATTGTTCGGATGAATCACACTTTTGGAACGCCAGGTCGGTAGTCGTGGCTGTTCGGGTAAATCATAGGTCGGTGGTCGCATATACAAACGCCGTCAAGGAGGTGAACGGCGGCTCCAAATGTGCACGCAGGTTGATGGAACTGGTATTATGCTGTGGGAGACGTTCTCCTGCCCTTGCATGGGACCTGTGGTAGTAATATAAGGCAATCCGAGAGCTGCGAACCACCTGCATCCCTTCATGCTTCCAAGTCTTCCCCGACGGCGATGTCATCTTTCGGCAGCGTAATTATCCGTGGCTCGGAGAAAGATCCGTGCTACAGTGGCTTGAGGAGCATTATACTGAACTCATGTTGATGTCAGGGCAACCAAATTCGCCTGATGTAAATTCTCTGGAACCCATCTGGGTCGCTATCGGGCCCACCACCGAGTACGCAAATCAGCGGCTCGTTATTTACGCGAATTACATGACCTGTTCGTAGACATCTAATGCTGTACAATACATAAACCTACAACATACATCCATAAACCTACCAACAAACTGTCGGATCCGTGATACGCAGTATTACTGACATATTTCGTTCAAAAGACGGGCAAACAAGCCGCTAAGCAGGTCGTCATAATGTTTTGGCTTATCGGTGTATACTTTTCTTTGGGTTCATTACAATAGCTGCTGAATTAATCGTAGCCATTTTTTTGTGTGAATAATGTGGAGATAATGAGAGAATGTATGGAGGGCACACGTCGAGTGTGAATGTTTTATTTTATCAATAACGGTGTAAAATGTGTGCCTGGGAAAGTTCTTGTACAGTCATGAATCACGTGGCACATGTCCCAGTATGCATGATTTCGTATAAAAGCAGCCTAAAGAGAATTTTGGAGTTCAGTCAAGTAGAAATTGGTTTCTGAGTATTATTCGTACTTTGTTTTATTTACTTGTTTTGTTTACTTATTTACTTATTCGATTTTGTAATTTCAGAATTTATTTTATAAATTCCTCTCTGTGATTCTACTGGATGACTTAGGGATTACTGCAAGTATTTGAGAGCTGGTGCTGTTCCGGTCATCTGCCTAAATCATCAGCTAATAATTAAGTCTCCCGCGTTTTGTGCAGTGTTACATCTTAGAGTTCCTTATCTGTAGGAGTCGCTTGGAAACCGTCTTGCGGAATACATCATCAGTATTAATTCGCGTTACACAAAATTATGCCAAGATGAAGGAAATCTCCCGTTTTGCCGATTCTCGTATCGCAATTGTAAAGCGACTGCAGTATTAACCATTTTAGAGAAAGCCTGGAACCACGCATGAATGACGAGACATTATGGGGAGCAGTTCCTTTTAAGAAGCCCACTGAGCAAGTTGATGTAGTAACTGGCGAACAGCTGTGGGTCAGAGACTGTCGACAAAGTTAAAACCATTCGGGTAGGACTAATAAACTTCTGGCTGCTTTAGTGTGGAGAACATGTAGTCTAAACAGCCTTCAACTTGCACCAAAAATACTTTAAAATTAAATGGAGATTTAATAGCCATTTACATGTTTTGGAGACAATGAAACCTAGTTAATTGAACTTTAAAACAGTTTCATAAAGTTTATTTCGATCCCGAACGCGCGAAATTTTACGAACTTACAGATGCTACCACCAAGCTCGAGTTACGCGCTTAAAGTATTTAGTCGGTGTTTCTTCAACGCTGTTTTCCGCCGTCTGAGTGAGTATGTACCAACGCAGTGTGAAGGAGCGGCCAACAAGAAACTTGTTGTGACAGACTGAACTGTTAGGAATGAGACGTTAAAACTCCTCCCGCCGCACGAGCATTTGCTGAAGGTATTGCTGTCGAGGTTGCCAGCGGTATTTCGGTCGCATATGAGGTTTTTTAGATCCGCCGACAGACTGCCGAGTATAAATAAGACATAGATACAAAGATGCGTCGTAGCGCTAGCAGGTCCATTTGGCGCTCAGGTCGGTGAGGCGTCGGCCTGTGGAAACGAGCGGGTTGCGCCACGAGCGGCTCCGGCAGCTGCGGTCACATCCCGGGGCGCGGCCGCTGCGTCACGAACGACCACGCCACACACACTCCGTCCAGCAGGCTCCAGCGGCGGCTGGCTGCTGCTGGAGCGTCGGCGATTCCAGTGGGTGTCCCAATGGAAGCGTCCCGCTCACCGTAGGCGGGGGCGGCGTCCCTCACTTCCGCAGTCTGTTCTCCTCTAACAGCAGCACGGCTGGTGCGAGCAGTGGCACTGCCCACACTGGAGTGAGCCACAGGCAGCAAGTCCGAGATCTTTACTCTGCAGTTCGTAACCCATGAATTATGGTCACAGCGCATAGCTTGGCCTGGAAATGTATTCCGGTTCAAAATCTGGTTTCTAAATATGTGCCTTGCTACTATAGCTATTCGGAAACTAAGGTCAGATCGGGCGCGAAATGGAATGTCTCTAGTATGTCCGTCGATCGCACCATGTCGCTCTTTTCAGTTCTGTGCTCACAATGAGCGCATAAAGATGATAGAATAGTGTCTCCCGCCCATAATTGACTCACCCTGAGTTCATCTCTGCTCACATGAAGCCAAGACACGGACAATGAGCTATAGTCCGGCGTAGGGACTTTGCAGAAAGCATAGGCGGCTGCCTTCTACACACATCAAAAAAAGTTTTGCATCAATCCGGTCCCTAGATGTTGTATCACAGACACAGAGATGTCACTAAACCCGCCCTAAGATGTAAACAATCACGGATGAGCAGCGCCTATTAGACGGAGGGGGTCCGACAGCCTATCAATTCTAGTCATTCCACCAGGAAGGAGGTACACAGCTCGTGTTGTCTATAGTTCAACCGTGTCTAGACGGTCAATACCGCGGTTCGATCGCGTCCGCATTGTTACTTAGTGCCAGGAAGGGCTCTCAAGAAGTACCACGCCTCTCAGTGTGAACCAAAGGGATGTTGTTCGGACATGGAGGAGGTACAGAGAGGAACTGTCGATGACACGCCTAGCTCAGGCCGCCCAAGGGCTACTACTGAAGTGGATGACCGGTATTTATGGATTATGGCTGGGAGGAACCCTGAAAGCAACGCCGCCATGTTCAATAATGCTTTTGGTTCAGCCACTGGACGTCGTGTTACGACTCAAAATTGTGCAAAATATGCTGCATGATACGTAACGCCAGTCCCTACTTCCATGGCGAGATCCATCTTTGCAACCACGACGCCATGCAGTGCAGTACAGATGGGCCAAACAACATGTCGAATGGGCCGCTTAGGATTGGCATCACGTTCTCTTCACCGGTGAGCGTCGCATATGTCTTCAACCAGACAATCGTCATAGACATGTTTGGAGGCAAACCGTCCAGGCTGAACGCTTTAGAGACAGTGCCCGGCGAGTGCAGCAACGTGGAGGTTCCCTGATGTTTTGGGGTGGCATTATGTGAGGCCGACGTACGCCGCTGGTGGTGATGGAAGACGCCGTAACGGCTGTACGATACGTGAATGCCATCCTCCGATCGATAGTGCAACCATATCGGCAGCGTATTGGCGAGGCATTCGTCTTCACGGAGGACAATTCGCGCTCCCATCGTGCACATCTTGTGAATGACTTCCTTCAGGATAACAACATCGCTCGACTTGAGTGGCCAGCATGAACCAGGCACGAACCCTATCGAACACGCCTCTGATAGATTGGAAAGGTCTGTTTGTGGACAACGTGACCCACCAACGACTCTGAGGGATCTATGGCGAATCACAGTTGAGGAGTGGGACAGTCTGGAGTAACAGTGCCTTGATGAAGTTATGGGTAGTATGCCACGACGAATACAGTTAAGCATCAATACAAGAGGACGTGCCGCTGGGTGTTATAGGTACCTGTGTGTACAGCAATCTGGACCAACACCTGTGAAGGTCTCGCTGTATGGTTCAAACGGCTCTGAGCACTATGGGACTTAACGTCTGAGGTCATCAGTCCCCTAGACTTAGATCTACTTAAACCTAACTAATCTAAGGATAGCACACACATGCATGCCCCAGGCAGGATTCGAACCTGCGACCGTAGCAGCAGAGCGCTTTCGGACTGAACTGCAAAAAACCGCTCGGCCACAACGGCCGGCTCTCGCTATATGGCCATACAACATGCAATGTGTTGTTTTCATGAGCAATGAAAAGGGCGGAAATGATGTTTATGTTGACCTCTATTCCAATTTTATTTACAGATTTCGGAACTCTCTGAACCGATGTGATGCAAAACTTTTTTTGATGTGTGTATGTCGAGGTTATTGGAAAGTTGGTACAACGCTACGACAAATGTGTTAGGTCGGAGCGGCTACCATCTAGAGACGTAGCCAGAAAGCTAACTGTTGCAATTATGACATTTTTGATTTTCACTGTGGTTTCCATTTCGCCCACTTCGCGACAGAACGGACCATACTTTCGGAGTAGCTCTCGTATTATAAATGGCGCTCAGAAACAGTTTGAAAATTTTGTAAGATTGTTGAAGGGTAGGTTGCGTTGGGAAATAAATGTCAAGAAAAAGTTTGACACTTTCCACCGTTTGACAGTCAATTAGCATTGAAGTCAGCCAATCAGACAGTTGCGCGCGTAAATTCAAGTGGCCCACCAGACACGGCGTCGACAATCGTTTTCTTCGTTTGGTTTCCTAAAACTGCACAAGAGGGCGATACAAAAACTGGACGTGGAAGGGTAGTAAGCGTCGTACCCGGGGCATAGGCTGCGAGAGCAGCTGACACTAGTAGCATCTGACGTACCGCTCTAATTTGCGGCCACATCGGCATGACTGGCTAACTTCAATGCTAATTAACTCGGAAACCGCGAAAGGTGTCGAACTTTTTTCTCAACAATTATTTGTCAGCTGAATCTATCCTGTTTTGCCCGTACATGCTTTTTCAGACTGCTTGTGACAGTCCGTATGATGTATTCCGAACTTTCTGTGTTTTCAAGTTTATCCCTTGTGTAAGTGCTTGCTGAAAAATTCCGAAACGAGCAGTGTTATCTGTGCAAAATTCTTCGTTTCATTCCATTATTTTTCGAGACAGCAAGTTTCAGTGGCTTTAAGGACGGTGAAGGAGTTACTCAATGACCACACCTAAGAACTTATCCAACTGTACCCCGAAATACATTCTTGTGGATTTTGACCATCTGGCATGTGCAATAGAAGACAGCAAAAGGAAAGCCAAAGTTTTATATGCAGTGTTTAAGAAATCATTCACGTGGGAAGATCGTATAAATGTACCATCGTTCCGTAGTCGAGAAACAACCGAAATAGTTGAAAACATATGGACGTCAGGTCCGGATGGAATCCCAGTTCGGTTAGACAGAGAGTACTGCACGGCACTGGCCGCTTACGTACCTCGCTCTTATCGTGAACCGCTCGAACAGCACCAAGCCCCAAGCGACTGGAAGAAAGCGCAGGTGATTCCCGTTAACACGAAAGTTAAAAGAACGGACCTGCAAAATTAGAGATCGATATCCTAAACATCGATTTGCTATAAAGTTCCTGAACATATTCTCAGTTCGAATACAACAAATTTCCTTGAGATGGAAAGCTTCCTATCCACAAACCAGCGCGGGGTGATAAAGAATCGCTCGTGCGGAACTCAGCTGGACGTAGTCTTAGACGGCGGCCTACGTGTGAGGGATGAAGGGCGACGGGCGGACAGCGCAGTTTCTGGATCGACACGGCATTCTGCTGGCGAAGGTACGAGCACGTGGAGTAGGTTCCCCAACATGTGACTCGACAATTTCCTTAGTGATAGAACTTAATGTGTTGTCCTCGAAGGCGAGTGTTGATCAGCGACAAAGAAATCGTCAACAGCGCCCTAAAGAAGTGTGATAGGACGGCTCTTGTTCTGTGTGGAGGTACTCGTGGATGATGTTACAGACGCAGCGCTGTCTGCTGTTGATGCTGTGGTGCACGGGAATGCATCGCCGTTGATTGACTGTAGTAGGCTGCGAGGTGACTTAGACATAATTGCTGGTTGGTTTGATGAATGGAAACTTGCTCCAAATGCAGGAAAACGTAAATAAATGGAGATGAGCAGGAAAAAATATCTTGCAGTGTTGGAATACACCAACTGTAGTGCGCTGCTTGACACAGCCACATCAACTAAATATGTAGGTGTAACGCTTCAAAGCGATATGAAATGCAACGAAAATGTAAGGACTGTAGGAGGAACGGTGAATGGTCGACTTTGTTTCACTTTGTGATTCACTTGTAAAGGAGACTGTCTGTAGAAGACCAGGGGGATCCATTCTTGAGGACTGCTGGAGTTTCTGCGATCCGCACCTGACTGATTAAAAGACGACATCGCTGCAATTCGGAGAAGTGCTGCTGGATTTGTTACTGGAAGGTTCGATCAAAACGCGAGTGGTACGAAGATGCTACGTGTACTAAAATGGGAACCCCTGGAAAGAAGGCGGCGTTCTTTCTGCAGAACATTTGGAGAACCAGCATCTGAAGCTGACTGCACAACCATCCTACTGCCACCAACGTACATTCAGTGTAAGGACCACGACAATAAAATGAGAGAAGTCAGGGCTCCTGTGGAAGCACTGTTTGCCATCGGAACAGGAAAGTAAATGATTAATAGCGGTGCAAGGTACACTCCACCACACACTATATGGTGGCTCGATAGTACACGAACAAGAATGTAAAAATTAGGATATAGGACGAGATGACTGAAACATTTTAGACGATATTCAACTCTGCACCAGTAGGCAAATAGAGAAGAGGTCTCGTAGCTGGAGTCTTTGAGAAAAGCTGAAAAGACAAAGAATGAGCTGTATTCATACATATTGTAAAAATGTATGTGTGTGTGTGTGTTCCACGCCTTCCTCTAAGCCGCTGAACCGATTTCAACCAATCTTGGTCGGCATATCCCTTACTATCAGGCAACAATCGCAGTGGAGTAAGAAACACCTACGCATCATAGTTCTGGAGATATGACATCATAAACCATGAGGGAAAACTGCAGCATCATGGATGACGTTTAAATTTATTACTTCTTTGCTACTAAGTCTATTCGCAACATATTTCGCTGACAGTATCGTCATATGCCCCTGAATGTGGCTACACGTATAAAATTGTGCGACGCACAGCTCTAGAGATATGACGTAATGAACACTGAAGTAAAAAATTGTCGCATCTTGCACGAAGTTTTAATACCCTTATTCTTTGCTACTAACACACTCCTACAGTCGAGTTGGCTTAAGACTTGGCAGCGCTTTCGGCAGCTTTCAACTGCGAAACAGAAATAGTTGTAGGCGAAAACGACACGCTTCTACAGAGCTACGAAGATGCGTTGCCATAGAGACGCTTACAGAATCTCAGTGGAGACACGTGCAGCAGCATCATCCCGCTTACAAAAACTGTTCGGGATCATGTTTCTTAATTTCGATTCTGTACTGACACATTTGTACATTATGCAGATTTGTTTGTACCACAGTTACGTAATATATGGAAATGATTTTTTTTCGATATTTCACTACAAGCACAGTTCATTTTTTGTTTTCGTTTGCAATAGAAAAGTGGCAAAACGAATATCCGAGCAATGCCGTGTTTGTCAGCAAGTAACGAATAAAGAGTAGCTCGCAGTATGTTCAATCTGTGTTACGCAATATTGTGTTAAGTCCATTATTTTACAACTATCACTTTACAAATGTACTAGAATCAAACAGTGACTTAAAATGTCGTACTGTAGAAGATTCTTTTGGTGACACACATTTGCAACTCCTGCAACCCGCCACCTGCGGCCTCTTGCATGTCGATCTGCACCGCAGAGCCGGCTCCGCACGTCAAACGACGAGCCTGCGGCGGGCAGGCCGGATCCGTGACGAGTGTCCGCGAAACTGGCGCCTCGCAGAGGGCCGCTCACTCCGGCCAGTCTGGTACCGCCAGGTACTGGCGCGGGGAACCCGGTCGTGTTGTAACTGTGGAAGTAGGTGTAACACCGTCACGTAACCAGGGAGGCAAGAAACGATGTAGCGCGTCATTTGTGTCGGTTATGGCAAGTAACAGGAAGAATTGTCGCCAACAACTGGCTTATGTAGTGGTGGGACAACAGACTGGCTTTAACAATCGACTACTAAGCTGTTTTTTTAGTTGAGTCGACTTTTTGAGTCAAATGAAAAGTTAAGCTAGCTACCGCAGCCACACCTGTTACACGGATGTTCCTCACTCACTCTCCGGGTTTGGTTGGTTTCACTGAATGTGAGGCAGTCGACTGACTCGAGTCTCTGGTGGTTACTTCACTTATATGAATGTTTTTATGCAGTCTCAGCCACATTATGAATGAATAACCTGTCAATATCATTAATGTCCCCATTAGGTAGTTCTTTCGCATTCGTAATACCAGAACTTACCACCTGTCTTCGTATGTTTCTCGGCGCTTGCGAAGCTGCAGTACACGCGAGGTGCCGGGGTGGAGAGGTGGGATGTCCACCTCATTCTGTATAAATCCGTATCAAAAAGGAAAGTACGAGCTACCCCGATTCCCTCCCTCCCCTGAGCTGGTAATTCTCCTATCAGACAATGGGTAATAATTAACGGTAGAGAAAACTATTTCGGCCTCCGACTGTACTCTTCAAGAGCTGACACGTCCATTACAATTTATTTCGAAGATAATTGGATTAACTAATATTCCCCAAAAATGTATTGGAGAGGACAGACAGGATATTGAATGTGGTACCTTAGCTTCTGAAATGATACTTTGAGTAAAAATCACTATGAGATTTATTATCCTAGGGGACAGAGATAATTCTCATATGCAACGTCAAGGGGACCTACTGTGTTAGTACCGTTCTCTACATTCCGTTGTGAAAAGAATGCAATTACAACTGGATTGAACGCCAGACTAAGCTGTGCGACAGTAATCGACTAAGGTTACTCATCTATAGTTTCACGATTGATCCATTCGATTATAATTATACGTATCGGTTGAATTATTAATTAATTCTTTCGAATAAAATGAATCTGTAGGTACAAACGAATGAAAACAATAGATTCAGTTGGTTATAGTGTTATGTATTGGTTGCATTATTATTAATCCATTTCTTTCAAGTGACACAAGTTGTGGGAGTAACCTAGAGAAAGCAATCGATACAGTCCATTATACTTTTGCATACTGACCGAATTATTGCTTACGACGAACACCCTTGACCTCGAATGCTCGGAACAGCACGAAACCCTGCTTAGATCAACACCGTCATAAAAATAACATTGAT
This sequence comes from Schistocerca gregaria, assembly GCF_023897955.1. Lineage (NCBI taxonomy): Eukaryota > Metazoa > Arthropoda > Insecta > Orthoptera > Acrididae > Schistocerca > Schistocerca gregaria. Next base: position 23,449,857 of record NC_064926.1, on the reverse strand, counting down.
CTGTGTCATTTATTTGCAAGTGTTGCGAATGCTTTACCAAACTTTGAAGTCGAATAGTGGGTAGACAGCCACCAGCAGTGGGTTGCTGTGCAGGCTGCAAACAGGATTGCCGACTTCCGTTACGACTGCAAGCGCTGATAATTTCCCCACAAGTCACGGATTCGGAAGACTCCTATGTCGGTCAAGAATTTGGTCTTCTACTCCACGGTGAGGCACTGTATTTGGCGGTCCAGGACAGACGTCACAACCTCTCTCTCTTGCGGCCCAGATGAGACTCCTCAAAAACTCTGCCCAGTACACCAACGCGGGGAAATTAGCGCGCTTCGTCGTCTCCAAACTCCAACCCTTCTAATCTTGGCTACGCGCGAATCGTACACCGATCATTTCCTTACCGTACGACCCGCACAACACCTCGAAAAACACCACGCAAAATCCGGATGAAGAGACTTGGCGCCGAATTTGAGCGGCGCTCTATGACGCCAGTTCTCAAATCGGGCTGCGCGTGGGAGGGCAGAGGTGTGGGAAAACGCAAACAGCGTCCGCATGCGGCAGCTGCCTCTCGGACACCGCACAGTGTCAGACATCAGGTTCTGAGAGCGCCAACTGATAATGCAGGAGCCTGGCGCCGATACAACGGCCAGTACGGCGTACGAACAGTCGAGCTACTTTGCGAGGCGCCAGCCAGTTGCAGCAAACCTGTGCCGGGCCACTTGCCTCTACATCCCGCGTACCGGCGACCGTTCCCCGAGGTTCGGCGACGGTGGTGCCCCACTACTTTCTCCGACCGCTTGCCATCTGGGAACTCTCTAGCCCGACCACACGCGGTTCCGCAAGCGCACCGCGCTTAGCAGAGCGGCCGCACCCACAGCTTCAGTAGAAAAATACAGAAAGAAGACCAGAGCCGTCAACCAACTGAATCAGGGCAAATGGAGTTAGACGTCTCAGTACCTGATCACACGTTATTCCATAACCACAACCGCCCGTTGATGGAGTGACAAAAACGGAAAAAATGGAAGAAGACAAGCCACCGAAGGCTCGGAGTCTTTCACACTTCGACGATTAAAACACTGCTTTACTACTGGACGTCACTGTTACGTCGGTGGACGCGGCAGCGCCGACAGAGGGAGAGGCAGGCGTTGTTGGGGCAGAGGCGGGAGAGCCAGCAGCAGGTGGGCCGAGTCCACTGCCTGCTCTGCCTTCTGACGAATTAGCCGCAGCTGCAGTGCTTAAGAGCTGCTGGTGGTTACTGTTCAAGTGACCCGCAGGATTACTGGATGAACCACGGAATCGTATTTCCTTTTCAGAGCTGGTGCAGACCACAATGTATGTCAGCTTTTGTGTACAGTCCTCACGCAACTTAGGTTTACAGCATTTTTATCCAAACACAAAGTTTAAATTAAGTAAATGCATCATCTATAAATCCGTATTAACAGCTGAACTGGAAGCTACTTATTGGCTCTAAGTAAAAAGTAAATACGAATGACTACAGGCAGTAACAGAGTGCAGTTAAGAGCAGTGAATTAATAACGATCAATTGTTTCTGTTCAGAACTGAAAGTGCCGGGTTCAGGCGTGCTGGGCATGTGCGACTCTTTACAGAGCTGGCAAGAGATGGATTTAATTGTGAAACTGAAGCACCAATGAGTGGGTATGAATAGCACTTCTTCATACTCGTGAAATATTATACCTTCTACTAGCCACAGGCTGTGACGTGTAAACAGGTGCATTTTTACGTATTAGTCTGTAACGTGAATTTCTGTTTCAAATATTTCTCTCTCATACAGATAAATGTTGAATAAGTGTTTAATGTGTAGATTCAATAGATATTTTATTTATGGAGAGCATAACGCCTTTTCTGTAAACCTGTAGCTAAAATGTGGCAACTTCTCCACGCACTTTTACGCTCAGTTTTGCGCACCCAACGATATGTCAGCTTGATTAGTTGCACTTTAACTGGATATAAAACAAATTAATCACAGCAATATATTAACTGGTTTTAAATGATGAAAAGAAGAATTACTCTATTCAGTGGATCGGGATCCTCTCCGGATATATGGATACCACAGTTGTATACCCCTGCTTTAGTTCGTCGAATGAAAGTACTGGTGATTGGCTTCAGTCAGAAGAACGAATGGATACAGCAGTCAGCCAAAATACTAAAGATGCCTTCAGCTGAAAGAAAGAATTCGAAGTTTAATAGAATGAAAAACTATAGATTGATTTTACTTGCAATGAAAGAATGAATAATTCAGTCAGTATGCAAAAGTATAATCGACTGTATGGATTGCTTTCTCTAGGTTGCTCCTACAGACCTGTTTCACATGAAAGAAATGGATTAATTATAATGCAACCTATACGTAACATTATAACGAACTGAATATATTGGTTTCATCCATTCGTAGCTACAGATTGATTTTACTCCTAAGAATTAATTAATAATTCAACCGATACGTACAACTGAATGGATCAATCGTGAGTCATGCGTGCAGTATCTGCACTAACAAATGAATGGTACAGCTGCAGTACGAATGTGTCTGTTGGTGTGTTCGCTTGCGGGTTACTGTGTAAACTGTGGACGTTACGTAATCAAGAGACTTAATCCTACTTGTATGGTCCAAATATCAGGGACAAAGTTGCCATGTGTTGAATGTGGAAATGAAATCGGGGTCGAGGACAGATATATTACACTACGTAATAATTCAGAAATATAATGGAGCTGACACAGAAATTCCTGACGTTACGTTGAACAAATGTACTGATTTTGAAGGACAGGCAGAGTCCAAACTTGAAGGTAGTTGTTCATCCAGTATAGAACGTTCAAGCAGTACACGACGTTCATATCGAGAGCAACATGAACTGTCCAGTCAAACTGTGTGCGAACTATCTCCACCCAAAGAGTTGAGGTCCAATGTCTAAGAATATATTGATGAAGCGTACTAGAAATCGTTTATGAAGACTATTACAGTCGTAGCTTCAGTTCCTGTAGCAAACTAACGAAACGCTGATGAGCCAAAGTGTTGTGACCAGCCGGTCAATAGCATGTTGGTCGACCTTTGAAACGTAATAGAGCAGCGATTATACATGGCATAGATTCAAAAAGTCCTTTCTAGGTTTCCGGAGGTATGTGGCACCAGATTTCCACTTTTATGTTACGAGCTCCTGTAAACTACTGGCCTGTAGTTTGTGTCAGCAGGCCTGGAGCTCGACAGAATTGCACATATGTTCCACTGGGTTCAGATCAGGTGAATTTGGCGGCAAACGCATCAGAGGTAGTTCAGGAATGCTCTTCAAATCACTGTATCACCGTTATGAGCATCTGACACGATCAGTTTCCATGCTGGAAGACCCTAAAACGCGAGAGATTGTAGGGCATTCTCACTTTTGATACAGTGTCATGCTGCTTAATGCTCGTACAGAAGGTGATGTTTATTCCTTGGTTGCTACTTTTGTCGCGATCTGACTTCATTCATATGATGAAATGGTCGGCAGTAGTTAGCGCTCTTGCTTGTATGCTCTAGTGAAGGCATAGCAGTAGGCTTTACCTGTGTTCAAAGGAAGAGGGTGCCGAGCTAATAGACAGCAGTAAAAGCGTACGTCGGCTGAGACCCGAGGAGAGCTTTTTCCTGCGGAACGTGGGTAAAAAGTTTGGCGACAACCAAGTCCCCCGGTGTCATCGTGCAGACACAGGGGGTGGCGCCGGTCGGTCGGCGGCCGGGTCCAGGTAGGCTGACTGGGGCCGAGGGATCGGCTCAGAGTGACCGCCGCACTGCAGCAACTGATGGCTGGCAGTAAAGCAGAGTGTGGGCCCTTGTCAGGAAGAGAGTGGACGAGACTGACATTTTGCGAATGCCGTGCGACAGGACCGTGGCGCCCAGACTCTGTTACAGCACACACTTGTCAAGGCACGTGGCTTTTAGCGAGCTTATGGCTGTTCTTTAGAACAAATTGAACAGAACAGGGGAAATAACTATCTTTTTTGGAGGGCTGTGGTTCCATCCAAGTCGTGCTTTTAGCAAAGACACGGGGTAAATGTGTGGGAAAGAGGGAGCGAAGCTGAATCTTTTTTCCTTTTCTCCCAATTAATTTTTAAAGTCGCTGGTTGGTCAAATCTATGTATGCAGAGCAGGAGGGCAGTCTCCCGGATTCGAATGCCGAGTAGATCGAGATTTACTTGTACTAAAGCGGCTGTGGTCTAAGCGTGCAAATGTGTGTGCTACACTACCGAGCTGCGGAGGAAAGCTGTAGAGAATAGAGAAGAGCACTTCTGTTCTGGCGCTTCGCTAGTAAAGAACTGCAGGTCTTTACCTAAATGGTGAGACTTGTGTCCTTCGCTAGTGTTCCACTAAGAGCCTGTGCCAGTAACCAACTGAACCATCAGAGGCACTGCTTCTCGCATCACATACACAACGAGTTATGCATGGGTGTACTCATTTCTTTTGAGTAGACCATCTAAACATTTGACATATTCCGTCATGCAGAGTCGTGTCACGGAGTCAGAGTGGTTTGGCAGAGCAGCTAACGGGTCCACCTGCACACTGGGATACACCGGGGTTTCAGAGGCTCATAGGGAAGTATCTGCGTACCGAATCAGCCGAACACCGCGTACTTACATACTTCCGGGCGCGCGCCGTTAAGAACAGACGGCAGCCGTCCGTGACTGCACGCGGTGAGCGCGTCGTGCTGTGCCGCCCTCACCTGCGGAAGGGCGAAGCACTCGCTGCTACGGCACGGGGCTCCAGTGTTTGCTTCTCAGCACCTAGTCCTTTGGAACCATATTTTTCTTTATAGATCAGTAGAGTATAGATGCTTTATAGTGGAGTAGTTTTTGGGCCATACCACAGATTCATATTTATGAAGTCACATAAAGCGATTACTTCTGGTTAGTGTGTTGTGTTGATCCCTAGCTGATCACTTTGTTAACCATAGACCGCATATTACTGAAAGTGATTGTCAGATAAAAATGTTTGTGTGGCGTTTCTTTAGCCATCGTTCGTCATTTGATGTTAATAGGGAATAAATCAATTGTTATTTAGATCACAAATCCTCCCAGTGTTCCGATTTACATTATCTTTGACATTTATTTAAGTCTCGGTTGCAATTGATAGAGCCCGGAAGCTTGCACGCGTTGGGGAGACGTCAGGCATGAAGGGGTGGCAGGTGATCTGTAATGTTATGTGGTCCGCAGCGGCCATAGTGATCTGATTACTACCACAGGCGCTGCGGAAGTCCAAGTGAGTGTCCGTCAGGCCGTAATGCTGCGCGCACCGCCCTGCTTCGTACGACGGCGCGTGTTTCGATCAGCTGCTCGCCTGCATATCGGCATCTCCAGACACGACCATTCGCCTGATTAACAAGGAAACTGATTCATCCGACCAGCGACGTTAATCGATCGTCCCATCCCCTCTGCTGTCGCAGTTGGCTATGTCGTAGGGTCAGCATGGGAACACGCAGGGGCCCTTTGTTCTGGAGCCACATCTTCAAGCGCTGAACAGAAATCTTTAGCAGTGTTGTACTACCCGGATCTGAATGACAACATCGTGCTGAAAGGCGTAAGAGGGGCTATATAGGACTTTCACAGAAGAATAGGGCTAAAGAGGATTTCTGTAGAAAAATACGGTTTTTAAATGGAGTTCCTGAATTAATGCTAAGGAAAATCAACAGTTTGAATGTGGACATCTTCCGAAAAGAAGTAATAAATAAATTTATACACTGCTCTGAAATCCAGAATTTCTATGGAGCAATGACGTTGTCTTCATATGTGGATAATGTGTCACCACGCTGCAGCATCGGCGACCTTACTCTACCTATTTCTGTACTTGGGAAGGTGTAAGAAATACAGGCCGCACAGAAACAGACGCTGTCTATGACGCGTTGTAGTCGCATTGTAACTTTGAGAATGTGTCCACACGGCACTTTATTCGGACAAATCCAGCTAGCCTTTACTCAAATGCCGTCCGGCAATGGAGTGGTACATTAAAAGAAGAAATAGGTGGCCCTTGAGTCTAATTATTTTTGTAGTTACGAAATGCAGTTACTCGGTGTGTTGATTCGCACTGTGTTCTAACAGCCGTGTACCGCAAGTCTCTAGAGGAACGGAAGGTTCCAAATGATTGGAAAAGAGCACAGGTAGTCCCAGTCTTCAAGAAGGGTCGTCGAACAGATGCGCAAAACTATAGACCTATATCTCTGACGTCGATCTGTTGTAGAGTTTTAGAACATGTTTTTTGCTCGAGTGTCATGTCGTTTTTGGAAACCCAGAATCTACTCTGTAGGAATCAACATGGATTCCAGAAACAGCGATCGTGTGAGACCCAACTCGCTTTATTTGTTCATGAGACCCAGAAATTATTAGATACAGGCTCCCAGGTAGATGCTTATTTACCTAGACTTCCGGAAGGCGTTCGATACAGTTCCGCACTGTCGCCTGATAAACAAAGTAAGAGCCTACGGAATATCAGACCAACTGTGTGGCTGGATTGAAGAGTTTTTAGCAAACAGAACACAGCATGTTGTTATGAATGGAGAGACGTCTACAGACGTTAAAGTAACCTCTGGCGTGCCATAGGGGAGTGTTATGGGACCATTGCTTTTCACAATATATATAAATGACCTAGTAGATAGTGTCGGAAGTTCCATGCGGCTTTTCGCGGATGATGCTGTAGTATACAGAGAAGTTGCAGCATTAGAAAATTGTAGCGAAATGCAGGAAGATCTGCAGCGGATAGGCACTTGGTGTAGGGAGTGGCAACTGACCCTTAAGGTAGACAAATGTAATGTATTGCGAATACATAGAAAGAAGGATCCTTTATTGTATGATTATATGATAGCGGAACAAACACTGGTAGCGGTTACTTCTGTTAAATATCTGGGAGTATGCGTGCGGAACGATTTGAAATGGAATGATCATATAAAAATAATTGTTGGTAAGGCGGATACCAGGCTCAGATTCATTGGGAGAGTCCTTAGAAAATGTAGTCCATCAACAAAGGAGGTGGCTTACAAAACACTCGTTCGACCTATACTTGAGTATTGCTCATCCGTACCAGATCGGGTTGACGGAGGAGATAGAGAAGATCCAAAGAAGAGCGGCGCGTTTCGTCACAGCGCTATTTGATAACCGTGATAGCGTTACGGAGATGTTTAGCAAACTCAAGTGGCGGACTCTGCAAGAGAGGCGCTCTGCATCGCGGTGTAGCTTGCTCGCCAGGTTTCGAGAGGGTGCGTTTCTGGATGATGTATCGAATATACTGCTTCCACCTACTTATACCTCCCGTGGAGATCACGAATGTAAAATTAGAGAGATTCGAGGGCGCACGGAAGCTTTCAGACAGTCGTTCTTCCTGCGAACCATACGCGACTGGAACAGAAAAGGGAGGTAATGACAGTGGGACGTAAAGAGCCCTCCGTCACACACCGTTGGGTGGCTTGCGGAGTATGAATGTAGTAGATGTAGATGTAGTGCAATTTAAGTGTAATTTTGTCGTGCCTAAACAGAAAATATTAGAAGTTAGTCTCTACCGGCAGTGGACTGGGAAGTCTCCAATTTCGCAACTGACAGCCGAGTAATTTTTTGGCAAGCCTGTCAAAAACAAGTAAGTAAACACCGGTTATTTTCTTCTTGAGCTTGAAGCTCTTTTGTCCGTGTTTCCTGTAACAATATATATGTTTTTGGATGGGGTCCACCTCTGGCCAAACATAATTTTGTTTTTTATCCGAAACATGTTTCACTGAAGTTGCAGCATCATCAGTGGGCTCGTATTTTATGGCTGTTAAACATAAATATTGTTCTTTACTGCTTCTACACATGTAAATACAGGGTGACACAGAGAAACGGGAACATTTCCACAATCCAAAAAAACTAGAAGTGATGAAGGAAAGAAATTGCATTCATAGTAATTGAAACCTTACACCTTTGGCATTTACGAAACATTGATGGTATTTATCATTTTTTAAATAACGTCCTCCTGTACGAATACTCTCGTGAAATCTGCTGATGAGATTCCTCATTGACCACTGCAACATCTCAGCTGGGATACTGCGAATTGCATCCCGAATTCTCTGTTTTCTCTCATCCAGGGTTCTTGGTCGACTCATGTTGACTTTGCCCTTGAGGTAGCCCCACAAGAAAAAATCGCAAACGGATAAATATGACCATCTCAGGGGCTAGGGGTTATTACTGAATCGTGGGATCACACGGTTGCCAAACAATTCTCCCACATATGCCATTGATTGCCGTGGAGTGTGTGATGTCGCTCCGTCGAGTTGAAACCAGGCTTCTTGAACGTTTGGGAAGTTCTTCAACGCAGGTGTAACGATAGTACGTAACATCTCCGCGTACGATCGACATTGACAGCTATTGTGTTTCCCTGTTCATTTGCGAAAAATTAGGGTACGATAATCCTATGTGATGAAAGACCAGACCATACTGTCACTTTGCCAGCGTGTAAATGGCGCTCATGAACGTCATTAGGATTTGTGTTTGCCCAGTAACGGTATTTCTGTTTATTCACTTAGCGTGTGAGATGAAAATGTGCCTCACCTGATATCCACAACTTGTTTAGAAATATAACGTCATTGTTTATTTTTGTTATCATTTGTTGGCAGAATCCTAATCGTAACCGGTAATCGTTGTCCTTCAATTGTTGCACTATCTGTAGTTTGTACGGATGAAATTTTAAATCAAGATGAAGAATTCTGCAAACACTGTCCCGGGACATTGCAAGCTTTGCTGCTCTCTTACGAATTGAACGCCGTGGGCTCTGTAAGACAGATTCGCGTACAAAATCAGTGTTCGCTGGAGAACGCACACTTTTTGGTCGTCCTGTTAGCTTCTTCTTGAGGGCAGATCCAGTCTCTTCAGAGTTATTAATCCAACATTTTATCGCATGTTTCGACGTAACGGCATCATGATGTCCTAAATTATGAAATCGTGGAAACTCCGTCTACGCCGCTAGCAAACATTTTTAGTGCTAACGCACGCTGTTGTCAGCTCCACTGATGCATGACTGCTGAAACGGTGGGCTGTTACTCGCCAACTCTCACCAACCCGCAGCCCGCAGTGCTGCCACTACTCAGTTCAAACATTTCCATTACTCTGTGTCACCTGTATTACTTTTTAAAATCGTAATTACAGATTTTTGAAGAAACGCATAAAATTATTAATTTGTGGCGACGTCATTTATCCACTGCGCCAAAAACAGCGGGTGAAATCTGCAGCTGATAGATATTTACCTTTGACGTATTCGGCTTGGTTACGAGTTGTTTATTCTTGTTCGTTTTTGATCTGTGCTTGTATAATAAAATGTTTTCTCATCTCATGAAAAAGTTGTTACTTCATAAAATATAAAGGCTTCCATAGTGGTGATCCCGAAAAATCGTAGCAGAAGCATAAAGAAAATATATATACCGACGAGAATAATGAATTCAGAGACAAAAGCATGGGGCAGTGGAATTAAGATTGAAGACTACAGTCTGTTCGACCAAGGATCGCGGTCCACGCCCTTTGATTCGCCACAAAATGGAACGACAGACGTTAACGCAAAAGATGGGAGCACCTACGCGCGACACGGAAATGTTGAGCTTTCCGCGTTCTGGCCGACGCGCCCCCAGCTTTGGTTTACGCAGGCTGAGTGCATATTTCGGCAGCGTGGGGTGTCTAACAACATTGACATTTTAATATAGTGGTTTCACATCTAAATTTAGAAGTGATAGAGCAAGTAGAAGAAACCTTGTCGCAACAAAACTACTTTGTGCTAAAGGTAGCTTTCATACAGCATTATACGTTGTCACCAGATTTGCGACTACACAAAATTTTCGCATACGAAGATTTGGACGACAAGACTCCGTCACAAGTACTCAAAGCATTACGTACATTAGCCGGCCCGGAACTCCTACCTGAAGAGTCTTTACGTCTAATATGGCTTCGTAAACTTCCTGCCAACATCCGTGCCGTCATTGCAGGAGAAATAGACTTACCATTGCAAGTCTTAGCAAAAAAGGCAGACACCATCGCAAACACCTTAACCGAAGTTTCTGCGTGTTCTGAATTCAACTACAGCCAGGATAGAGGCCCAAGAACGTGTAGTGTGATGGAATATAACTCCAGTGCGCCAGGAACATGCAATAATACTTTCCCAACAGCAGTGATCATCGACCGAGCCCACCATACAGCAACTGGCACCACAAGTGGCAAAACTCAACGTGCAAGTGACCTCACACCACCAGCAGCTATGAAGTCGCAGTTGGAAAAGACGAAGAAGTGCTATCCGACAGGATTTGACAGATCAATGGTGCTGGTACCACAGACGCTTCGGTAACACTGCCCGTCAATGTATTCAACCCTGCAGCTACCCAAACTTAAAAGGCGGCCGCTAACGTTCGTCAACAACAGAAGCGCCCGAGTCATAGCGTGATTCAAAGAGGTGAAAACGCCACGGTATCTGCAGTCAACCAATCACACCGATTGTTCATGTTGGACCTCTCTTCAGGTGAGAAGTTTCTGATTGACACAGGTTCAGAAGTCAGTGTTTATCCAAGAAAGAGAGGTGATATACTCACGACAACAACGCAACATGTGCTGACTGCAGCATACAATTCCAGAATATCCACCTATGGTGAGAAACAGTTGGCATTACACCTGAATTCCAACTTCCATCCAAAATGGACTTTTGTGGTTGCTGATGTGCCGAGTCCTATAATTGGACCGGGCTTTTTACGGAACTACCGACTTATGCCCGATCTGGTTAACCGTCGTTTGGTGACAGTTCCCACAGAAGGGATATTGCCTACTGCGTCTTCCGCGTCGGTTCAAGTGCAGTGCGATGTGAGCGTGTCTTTCCACACGAAGATTTCCGGCTCCTCTACCGAGTCATCCGCGTCGGGATATTGTGATACGATTTCGTACCCGCAGCTAAGCGGGGCGCACACGTGTGCGTCACGCAAGAAGACACCCGACACTCGTAACGATTCGTATACTGTAGGCAATATCAGAGCACTGTCGGAGGAATCACTTTTTCGTACACTGCTTCAAGACTTTCCAGCACTTACCGAACCCGTCAACGCAACCAGGAAATGCAGACACAATACTCAGCACGACACAAGGTCAACCCGTTGCCTTCCGCCCGCGGCGTCTACCTCCAGAGAAGCTGCTCGCGGCGCGAGCTGAGTTCGACAGACTTCTAAAAACAGGTATTGTAAGTAGTTCTGATAGTTCATGGGCATCTCCAGTTCACGTGGTCCGTAAAAAAGACAATTCATGGAGAGTATGTGGAGACTACAGGGCGCTCAATGCCCGCACAGTTCCCGACCGCTACCCAGTACCCAATGTGACTGATTTTAACAGTACGATTAGCAGTGCCAAAATATTTAGTGTGATTGATTGCGCCAAAGCATTTTCCCAGATTCATCTGACTAAAAAAAAAAAAACAGGAGTCATCACACCATTCGGTTTGTTTGAGCACAATTTTATGCTACCATTCGATTTGTTTGAGTACAATTTTATGCCATTGGGCCTCAGAAACGCTGCCCAAACATGGCAAAAAGATTCATGCATGAGGTGCTTCGAGAATTACCATTCGCATTTTGTTATATGAACGACATTTTAGTATTCTCTGGTTCTGTATATCAGCATGTCGAACATCTGCGGCAGCTATTCTGCCGTCTGACAGAGTATGGCATAATTATTAACGAAACAAAGTGCACATTTGGAAAACGCGAGGTTAATTTCCTGGGATATTTGGTATCAGCAGCAGGCCTGTCACCTTTGCCTGAGCTGGTCGAAGCAGTACAACAGATGCCCCTTCCCACAACTTACAAAGGACTTCGCAGATTTTTAGGCATGCTCAACTATTACAGACGTCACTTACCTAAATTAGCTGCCGCACAAGAGCCACTCACAACGTTACTTGCAGGTAAAAATACAACAGGAAATCGTAAAATTCCATGAAGTCTACAAGCTGAAGCAGCTTTCCATGACTTAAAGAAATGTCTTTCTCGGGCAACACTACTGGGACATCCAAGATTGAGCGCTCCTTTAGCGCTCATGGTTGGTGCGAGCCAAACAGCAGTTGGTGCAGCGCTACAGCAAGAAGTTGATGGCAGATGACAGCCGCTCGCATTTTTCTCTGAAAACCTGACTCGACAGCAGCAAAAATGGAGTTATATTGACCGAGAATTGCTTGCTATTTACTTAGCTATAAAGCAGTTTCGCACGTCTGTCGAAGGGAGGCACTTTGCATTTTTTACCGATCACAAGCCGTTAGTAGCTATATTTCAGCGAGACACAGAGCTCAATTCACCACGTCAGTGCAGGCAAGTCGAGTACATTGCACAGTTCACAACTGACGTGGGTCACATTTCAGGAAAAGACAACCTGGTCGCAGATTGCCTGTCTAGGAATTGTGCCAGTTTAAATTCAATTCGTTGGACCGAGTTAGCTTGTAAACAACGAGAAGATCCTTTCTTGCGCCGTCGAATAGAGGAACAGAGAACTGCGCTGCAGCTCAGACGTGTGTCTGTCCCAAATGTTCCAGACGGAATTTGGTGTGATGTAGCAAAAGGAAAGGATCGACCTTACATACCAGAACAATATCGTCGCGAGATATATAGTGCACTACATAACCTATCACATTCAGGAGTACGAGCTACAGCCAAGTTAGTTTCCTCCAAAGTAGTGTGGCCTGGAATACAAAAAGATTTTCGTCCATGGGCGCGTGCATGCCTAACATGCCAGCACCTATTGCTGACTTCCCGACGCCATCTGCAAGATTTTCACATATACATGTGGACATTGTGGCCCCACTATTATGCTCTTCAGAACAACGCTATTTGCTCACAATCAGTGATAGTTTTACCAGGTGGCCAGAAGTAGTTGCAATACAAGACATTTCTGCGGAGTCAGTTGCAAAAGCACTGTCGCATTCATGGTTCTCCATGTTTGGCGTTCCGCAAAACATAACAACAGATCGCGGAAGGCAGTTTGAAAGCCAACTGTTCAATGAACTTTGACTACTGTGCGGGTGCAACCACCTACGCACCACAACCTATCATCCATCTAGTAATGGAGTGGTGGAATGACTACACCGCACGCTCAAAGCTGCATTAATGTGTATTTCCACTTCATGGCCTGAAGCACTGCCGCTGGTCCTACTCGGATTGAGAACAGCCGTGGAGGAGGACTTACAATTGGTTTATGGCGAGCAATTGAGGGTTCCTGGAGAATTTATCGTTCCAGCATCTACACAGCCGTTCGCCCCTGAGCTATGCACGCAATTCGCGAGACAACTCAGCGTTAGAATGAGAAACATCAAACCCACTAACCCTGTCAGACATGGAGACCGGAGAGTGTTTGTATATAAAGACCTGCAAGCAACGTCCCACGTGTGGCTTAGGGATGATAGGGTGCGCCCGCCGCTTTTTTCACCTTGCTCTGGACCATACAGGGTAATCACAAGAGGAAGCCAGAGCTTCAAAATCGATAAGGATGGTAAAGAAGGGACAGTCGCAATTGAGCGGCTTAAACCTGCTTACACCGAAGAGGGTACACTCCTTCCTCGGTCTGCAAAATCACCCTCAAACGTGGAGGCCAAAGAAACAGCAGATAGTCTCGCCGAGCCCTCGGTTTCAGAAGAGGACAATGAAGCAGCAAGTGCAGAACAGGAGCAGCCATTGCCTGCACCAGATGTTTTCACGAGAGCTGGTAGAAAAATCAAGTGCAAGTTTCCCCACATACCTGGTGCACACGGTTTCAGAAGGAGGGGCGCTGATGTGCGACGTCATTTATCCACTGCGCCAAAAACAGCGGGTGAAAGCTGCAGCTGATAGATATTTATCTTTGCCGTAGTCGGTTTGGTTACGAGTTGTTTATTCTTGTTAGTTTTTGATCTGTGCTTGGAAAATAAAATGTTTTCTCATCTCATGAAAAAGCTGTTACTTCATAAAGTATAAAGGCTTCCATAAATTCATACCTTTTTATGGTGTGATTTTCCTGATGTATTATGTTTCTACAGTGACTGTTTCCTTTCACAGTTTGACATCTGAAACCACACACAACTTAATGCAGAGAAATTGTTTAAGCAAAAATTCCGATTTGGAAGCTGTTTTGGCTACGCCAGAAATTAATTAATTCTATGTTAAAGGTTATGTGTGTGTGTGTGTGTGTGTGTGTGTGTGTGTGTGTGTGTACGTGTGTCATTTACATTATGTTTCACTTACGTTTCCTTTTTTCCTCTTCTTCTTCACTGTGAAGAGTTCTATATATTGAGCTGTCACTGTTTCACTGTTTACCAGCTGCAAAAACAAGATGGCGGACAGTGGAACAGTTGAAGGTGTAAGAACAAGATAGCTAACAGTGGAACAGTTGAAGGTGGTCCTGGCAGTTGTTCTGAATCTTTCAGAGGGACCTATGCATTTTGTGTATGTGCATGAGTGTTAATGTGTGTGTGTGTGTGTGTGTGTGTGTGTGTGTGTGTGTGTGTGTGTGTGTGTGTGTGTCTGTGGAAAGAGAGAGAGAGAGAGAGAGAAGGTTTGAGGATTTTTCGTTTTTTTTTTTTGTGCGTGTGTGGGTGTGTGTGTGTGTGTGTGTGTGGGAGGGGGGGGGGCTCTATAGGTTGGTGTTGTTTGATAATTCTTTGAGGGCAGAGAACAGAGTTCCATTGTAGAGACCTGTGTATTCATTTATTACTTGTTTTCCTTCAACTATGGCTTTTTGTGTTTGACAGTTTTCTTCAATTATTAGTTTTGTGGGGGTTGTTGCTACATTTGAGAATTTTCCAGTCAGTAATGATGTCTGATGGGTTATGTTTCTTGTCCATAAGATGTTCAGCAAATATGGAATGATAGCTGTTACTTTTTAATGCTCTTCCATGTTCTGTGTATCTGGTATTGAAGTTCCTGCTTGTTTGTCCTATATAAAATAATTTGCAAATTAATTAATTTAAGGAATAGGCATAACAGCTTCCAAATCGTAATTTTTGGTTAAATAATTCATATACATTAAGTTGCACATGGCTGCAGATGTCAAACTGTGAAAGAAAACAGTCACTGTAAAAACATAATACATCAGGAAAACCACACCATGTGGTAAAAAGGTATGAATTCATAATTTTATATGTTTCTTCAAAAATCAGTAATTACGATTTTAAAAGCTAATATTTACATATGTAGAAGCAGTGAAGAACATTCTCTATGTTTAACAGCCATAAAATAAAAGACCACTGGTGATGCTGCAAATGCAGTTGTGGCGATACCATGTAAGACACCGCTAGCCCACGCCTCTCGCGGTGTGCGTTTAACCCCATTTAAATAACGCGCCAAGCGCGCGCCCAGCGGCTGTACGATTAATTAAATAATCGGCGTGCTATTCTCAGTTGAAATCTCTGGTCGAGAGGGACGTGAAGAGGCTGTGGTCCAGAGAGAGAGTAGAGTCAGTCGAGTCTTGTGCAGTCTTAAGAGTCAGTCGAGTCTTGTTCAGTCTTAAGAGTCAGTCGAGCTAGAAAGTGTCTTGTGAAACGATCATTCTGTAGATGATATTAGTGTGATGATTTCTTTTATGTGTGTTGTGTTGTCTTCTTCGATGAGTAAAAAAAAATATAGGTAAAATAAATTTTTGTGATGTCCATCAATAAGTTCATTCCAGTAAAAATAGAACCACTTCCCTTCACCTTTATTCACCCATTTTTTTTTAAATTCCGGACATCACACAGTGAAACATGTTTGGGATAAAAAACAAACTTGCGGTTTGCTAGGGGCGGACCCCATCCACAAACATATGTACCGGTTATTTTTATAAATCAATATCATCGTCGCTAGTCTTCTTCCTTCTGATTTTCAAATCGAATTTTAAAATTAGTTACTGGCATGCATACGTGATTCAATTGGAGTTGAAATCTCCCATAATTGCATTCTTATTTTTTTGGTTACTGTCATCGTCTTAGATTTTGTTTGTTTTAATTTTGGGCAACCCATGATAAAACACGGAGTTCGCAGCTCACGTTACGAGCGTCACTAGCAAGAAGAACGAACAACGGATTCAACCATTAATGGCGTCTATGTCGTACAGTGCAGTAGACAGCTTTAATCTAGGCTTCGGTGAGGCTTTAGTGTCGCCTAATGTGTCACGGAACGTTCTAAAGAACACTACTTTTAAGGTATTCCTGGAGAGTATCAGGAACAGCAGTATACCAGATGAGTCAACGTGGCGCAAAAATTGTTTGAAACTGGTGTATGAGAAGGCTACTGCTGATATTGAAAGAGACATTTCTGACACTATATTGTGTTTTCAGTCGGTAAGACAATTGACAGTTGTGGCAGATTTATAGCTAATGTCGTGGTGAGAAATAAGATTCCACAGCCCCAGGACAACTCCTCGTACTCATATGTAAAGACCTGGAGAATACGAAACGCAGTACTAACTGCACTGTCAGGTTTTTCCTATATATCCTACGGCCAAGATGAGGAACATCTGCTGATGTCGGCAGACTGGGCCGTCCGTATGTTAAAAGCACCAGCGCCACTGACATAATTCTGTCCCAGAAGGATCCACTGCATATACCTAGGTCATGGTCTACACTGTCTAGCAGAGGAATTCAAAAATAAGTCCCCTGAGGTTAACAGTATCATTTCCTCTGTTAAAAAAGTATTTCTCAAAGCTCCTACTGGCATTTAGTGCTTTAAGGAAGTAGATTCAAACATTCTCCACCCACCTGAACCCATACTTAGACGGTAGTGAAGCTGGCTGTTGACAGCTTTGTATTACGCCGATCACTGCCGAAAAGTCATTCGTCTCTATGAATCAGCTTTATTTGAAAAATCCAAGACTGCCCTTAAGAATAACAAGATTTTTGGTTCCTTGACATTTTAAGAGCGTGGAACTCGGATCTTTACCACTTAAAGACGCTGTAGACGTGGTCTCCGAGGATAAGATGTATCCCGAGGAAATATATGGTACAGCGGGTAAGCATAAATCAATAAATTCCTCCGATGAATATCAGATATGAATATACGAAGAAAATGTCTGCCATTATTCAGACTGAGAAAGTCGTAGGTGAATTATACTGGGGACCACGAGCAATTGCGTCGATGAAACGTGCATCGTTAACCTCTTGTGCTGGAGAGAGATCTTTCTCAGGCTACAAAAATGTACTGGTAGCCAACAAAGAAAGTTTCACTTTACAAAACTTAGAAATATTGATAACTATGTACTGAAATATCAAAATATACTAAAAAATTACTTTTTAGTTGCACCGTTGGGCCACATAGGTACAAATCACAAGTGTGTGTTTTATTGTGAGTGACGCATGAAATGCGTTTTTGAGTAGAAGTATTTTCATTAAGATATCATAAAAGAGAAAATAAATGTAGTACCGGTAAATAACTGTTTGAGCATTTTTTTGAGTGTTAGATAAGGAAGAGTTAATTGTTTATTTTTCAGAAAGCACTAACATAACTGTGCGAAAATTTTAATAAATTTTTCATGTTAATATTAGTGTTCATTATGTTGTTGTTGTTGTTGTTGTTGTTGTTGTCTTCAGTCCTGAGACTGGTTTGATGTAGCTCTCCATGCTACTCTGTCCTGTGCAAGCTTCTTCATCTCCCAGTACCTACTGCAACCTACATCCTTCTGAATCTGCTTAGTGTATTCATCTCTTGGTCTCCCTCTACGATTTTTACCCTCCACGCTGCACTCCAATGCTAAATTTGTGATCCCTTGATGCATCTGGACATGTCGTACCAACCGATCCCTTCTTCTAATCAAGTTGTGCCACAAACTTCTCTTCTCCCCAATCCTATTCAATACCTCCTCATTAGTTACGTGACCTATCCACCTTATGTTCAGCATTCTTCTGCAGCACCACATTTCGAAAGCTTCTAGTCTCTTCTTGTCCAAACTAGTTATCGTCCATGTTTCACTTCCATAGATGGCTACACTCCATACAAATACTTTCAGAAACGACTTCCTGATACATAAATCTATATTCGATGTTAACAAATTTCTCTTCTTCAGAAACGCTTTCCTTGCCATTGCCAGTCTACATTTTACATCCTCTCTACTTCGACCATCATTAGTTATTTTGCTCCCCAAATAGCAAAACTCCTTTACTATTTTAAGTGTCTCATTTCCTAATCGAATACCCTCAGCATAACACGACATAATTCTACTACATTCCATTATCCTCGTTTTGCTTTTGTTGATGTTCATCTTATATCCTCCATTCAGTTCAGCTGCTCTTCCAGGTCCTTTGCTGTCTCTGACAGAATTACAATGTCATCGGCGAACCTCAAAGTTTTTACTTCTTCTCCATGAATTTTAATACCTACTCCGAATTTTTCTTTTGTTTCCTTTACTGCTTGCTCAATATACAGATTGAATAACATCGGGGAGAGGCTACAACCCTGTCTCACTCCTCTCCCAACCACTGCTGCCATTTCATGCCCCTCGACTCTTATGACTGCCATCTGGTTTCTGTACAAATTGTAAATAGCCTTTCGCTCCCTGTATTTTACCCCTACCACCTTCAGAATTTGAAACATTGTCAAAAGGTTTCCCCAAGTCTCCAAATGCTAGAAACGTAGATTTGCCTTTTCTTAATCTTTCTTCTAAGATAAGTCGTAAGGTCAGTATTGCCTCACGTGTTCCAACATTTCTACGGAATCCAAACTGATCCTCCCCGAGGTCCGCATCTACCAGTTTTTCCATTCGTCTGTAAAGAATTCGCGTTAGTATTTTGCAACTGTGACTTTGTAAGAGGTCCATGATTAAAGAATATGTTGCTAGCGCACTCGAGCAGATGTAATTTCGATGTATTGCTCACGCGCTGCCTGCGACATGTAAGCTATAAGAGAATCTGAGACCAAAGAGCAGTGTTGACTGCTGTAGGAACTGTGTGGCAGTAGGAGTAAGTAGTTGCTAGCGAGCAGTCCGGTGTATCGTGTTGGCTGGGCCGTTCGTGTGCACCGATGGCGGAGCCTGAGCGTTGTAGTATAAAGTAAAAGCAGCCTCGCGCATATGTAGTATTGTTACATCAAGTCCCATGTAAATGTTTCTAAAAAAAATCTCTTAATAATAAATTCAGCTCCATCCGAACTGCAGAAAGTACACAGCATTTCTCTGTTTTGGTGACTGTTATCAATTTTGCAAATTACCGTTCGGTTTAACGATTTCTTCAGCACCATTTATTCGCGGTTTGAATAATATACTTGCGACAGAATTGAAAGACAGAATCTCAACGTATGTAGACGACATTCTTATTGCAGAAGCTAACTGGTCTGAACACAATTTGATTCTGGAACAACTGTTGCAAACTTTTCGTGCACGAGGACTGACAGTTAATCATAGCAAATCACACTTTGGCAAAACTTCTATAAAATTTCTTTGAAAAGTAATTTCAGCAGAAGGCATAGCGCCGGACCCGGAAAAACTTCAAGCTTTACGTGACATTACTGTTCCAACGACAAAGAAACAATTACGCAGCTTTCTGGGATTAATTAACTTTTTCCGTAAATTTATTCATTACTCTGCTTTAGACACCCCTAGATTATGCCAACTGACGGGTAAAAACACTATTTGGTCCTGGGATAGCCAAGCGCAGTCAGAATTTGTCAATCTGAAACAAGCTTTGTTGAACGCACCACTTTTATCACACCCAGATCTCACTAGAAATTTTTCCATTGCCACCGACAGTTCTAACACAGCTTTAGGCGTACACATTTTTCAGGAAATTGAAGAAGACGGTAGTACAGTAATTAAAAACATCGCCTTTGCAAGTTGCATTCTGTCACCTGCTGAACGCAATTATTCTGTTACAGAGCTTGAAACATAGTGTTATATGGGCATTTACCCGATTTAGGCATTTTCTTTATGGAAGACATACTACCGTTTACACAGACCACAGAGCTATCCAGTTTTCACTTTCCGCTAAATTTACACATGACAGATTAAGCAGATGGAAACTGTATTTACAGGAATTTAATTTTACGATTGTTCACATTCCCGGTACACAAAATATTGTAGCAGACGCACTATCCCGTTCTCTCTGCAACAATCAGCAAGACATCGCAACCAACTTCTGCCAAGCAAATTCTAGCGTCATGTATATTCAACATGTCGCATTTGAAAGTTTCATTTCATCGTCATTATGAGACGTAGCACAAGAGCAGAGTAAAGACAACGTATGGAAAGAAATTAAACACCTTTGGCAAGATAAGAATAACGTTACCATTAGAAACCATTACACTGTACGCAATAACATTCTGTTCCGCCGCTCTCACCCTGACGGCAACAACTGGTTATTATGCATTCCTGACGAACTTGTTAACAAATTAATGTGGTATACTCATTTGAGTTACGCACATTATGGAGCCAGAAAATGTTTTCTTATACTGAGGCAGAACTGTTATTTTGCCAACATGGAGAAACGTATTCGACGAGTTTTAGCGTAATGTAAAATCTGCCAGAAAGCTAAATCAGACACAAACACCAGTTGACATTGACATTTTGCATTATGATATCTCAACATCTTGACTATTCTACATTTTTGCTACTACATTATGATACTGTGTATATTTTATACACTTAAAAACTGTCTATGTTTTGCCTAATATGTTTTCTGTCATACTATGCTGTATGCTTAGTCATATCACTACAAACAAGTTTTCATTTAATGAGTATGTGATTAAATGCCAGATATTAATCCTTATTCATCATTTTTCAGAAAGCAATACCGTGTAAAAGAAATGAATTAAACAATCACAGTGGTTTACTATGAAATAGAAATTTTACCATCAGAATGAAGGAAAGAAAAAGCAATATCTTGTCATGAAGAGTAAATGGACCGGAATTAACAAGCATTAACCAGAATATACTGTACATATCGTATGATAGCAGTCTTTACTAATTATTTTTCTTTCAGAATACAAGGCGATTGATGCAGACTGTCAGACAGAACTACAGATGTTAATTTTAGTGATGGAATGTGCTAGAAGTAAGAAACTCTATACTATATGAAGTAATGAATGATAATGAATAGTTGTATGAAGTAAATGGTAATATGAATATGCATAACGAAGTGTCAATTTTTTGCAGATGATAATAAATGATGATGAATAGTTATATGAAGAATATGGTAATATGAATAATGAGGGTTTTCTTTGCAGAAGTTGATAATGATGATATTTATATATTTACTGTTAGTTAAGAAATACTATGTAGTTATTTAAGTATTTGTTGCAGTTCCTTTTGACAGCATGTATTATGTCGCACAGTATAATGACTGAAAGTTTTGGGAAAGACAACTAGAGTACATACATATTAAGCACACGTTTCATTACCTGTTAATTTGAAATTTACTATTTTTCAGCATAATATACATTTTTTCTTTCAGCTCAATAATCAATTTTGTAGTTTTTCCAGGAGAAGCGTTTCATGATATTAATACGCTATAAGCACTTAGGTATGAAACCTATTCTAATACTTGCATTTTTTAACCCATTTGTGTGTATTATTCATGAATGTGATCACATGTGTTTCATAACCTTGCTACAGCTGACTCATGACGAATGACGTTATTAATCCTTATTTCCAGCAATAAGTCAAAAGTAAATACTTTCATGCCCCAGCAACTATCGATCCCAACGCAATGCATTGTTAGCACAAAAAAACCAGTCCCAACTATTACCAGTATACAGCTAAATAATGTTACCAGTTTATGATATAGTTTTTAGTCTTAAATAAAATTCAAATTTTTCTGTGTATTGATTCCATTATGTTTATGTATTATTGGACTACCGACCTTGAGTAATAGTTCCAATGTCTTACATTTTAAATATGTCTTATGTCACTTACAAGATATCGTATATAAACACCAGTAACTTGATGCTACACTCAATAACTCCTGTTTTAAATGATGACTTGTGAATAACACTGAATAATGTTTTGTAACACTATATGAATACTTTGTAACTAGCCAATGAATGTCAATAATTACTGTCATGAATTGTCTTATGAATGCCACTGATTACTGTAATATGATGACTTATGCATAAATGCTATGCCATTAATTAAGTGTTGCTTTGAATGATGACTTCTGAATAACGCAAAAAAATGCTTTGTAAGTGGACAATGAATGCCACTGATTACTGTAATGAGATGTCTTATGATGCTAATGATTACTATAATGAGATGACATGCCAATAATTACTGTAATTACATGACTTATCAATAATGTTCTATAATACTCTAAACATACTACTTAATTGCTGTGTAAATAGCCAATGAATGCCAATAATTATTCAGATCGGTTGATACACTAGTGTAATTCTATCATGACTAGCATAAGACTTAATGTGTCCTTCACCTTCTGACCTCATTACCAGCAATTACTGAAATATCCGTTTGTCCTGTCCATCCTCACGATCATGGAGCACTATATTGGTTTTTGCACCAATTCTACATTGCTGTAAGAGTATGGATTCTACAAGAATATGGTGTTGACATATCAAGCTGTCCACCACCTTGAACGATGGAGATGTCATTGTGGTCCTACTGTTTGGTGTACCTAATGTACTACTAAATGATAACATACAATATTAATACAAGATTTCAATGTCTTGGCTACACTGATGAATACTTCAGGAAAGAGAAGTTCAGATTGTCTCACTTGGTGTTGTGCTTCTGTAGAAAGATATGGACTTTCAGTGCAGCTACATGCAACCTACTGTGCTACAACCATGATGCAATCCTTCCCATTCCTTTCCTAGTTCTTGTAAAATGGTAGAAACTTATACAGTGCGTGTGCACTTCATTTCATTTGTTAATATGATCAGTTGTCCTAAATATGCTGAAGATTTTTATCGTGTGTGTGCACTTTATTTCTTTTCTTAATGAATTCAGTAGTTACAAAATGCTAAAAACTTTTATAGTGCGTGTGCACTTTATTTCATTTGTTAATGTATTCAGTTTGTGTAAAAAATGCTAAAGACTTACACAGTGGGTGTGCACTTCATTTCATTTGTTAATATGATCAGTTGTCCTAAATATGCTGAAAATTTTTATCGTGCGTGTGCACTTTATTTCTTTTCTTAATGAATTGAGCACTTACAAAATTTTAAAAACTTTTATAGTGCGAGTGCACTTTATTTCATTTGTTAATGTGATCAGTTCATGTAAAAATTCTAAAGACTTATGCAGTACATGTGCACTTTATGTCATTTGTTAATATATTTTATACTCATTGCGTATATACTTTGTCGTTTCTGAATATGTTTTGTACTCAGTGCATGTGCACTCTATTTAATTTCTTAATATGTTCTGCACTTATCAATAATGTGTATACTCTGTGCTGTAGCCTTACTAAACTAAATAGATTATAGAAAAATTTGTTGCTCATGGCAAGTCCAATTGACACACCATCGCTGCCAAAGTTTTGCCCCCACAGTGGAGGGTTATGTAAGAGGTCCATGATTAAAGAATATGTTGCTAGCGCACTCGAGCAGATGTAATTTCGATGTATTGCTCACGCGGTGCCTGCGACATGTAAGCTATAAGAGAATCTGAGACCAAACAGCATTGTTGACTGCAGTAGGAACTGTGTGGCAGTAGGAGTAAGTAGATGCTAGCGAGCAGTCTGGTGTATCGTGTTGGCTGGGCCGGTCGTGTGCAGCGATGGCGGAGCCTGAGCGTTGTAGTATAAGGTAAAAGCAGCCTCGTGCATATGCAGTATTGTTACATCAAGTCCCATGTAAATGTTTCTAAAAAAAATCTCTTAATAATAATCTTTCTCATAAAAACATCATTCATTTCAATTTAAAGAATTTACTAATTTCTCCGATTCTTGGTCATCTCGATTATTGAAAAGAAAAATCAGTTCTTTCCTTTTATATAAGACAAATCTATCGGCCAGCATTGCACTTAGATGCGCCAGGAAAATTTCTTATAGGAGCAGATATATACGCGTTATCCGGCGACCTAATTAAGGTAAGATTTTTCAGTTTATTCAGAATGATGTATCAGGGCCATGACGCAGCACTGGTGACGTCCAAAATTTACCAGGTTAAATTGACTGTCAATTATTGAAAGGTTATAAGTGAGCGACAATTTTATTGAGAGGTTTGTGACATTGTATTATTGGTAGGATGCGCTAAATATCAATGCTATACATATTTTCACTGTTGGGTAGTCACGCTAAATGAGAATATTATTTATATTATATTTTTTTGCTGTTGGGAGGTTTCGGAAGTTATTTTGTGGGGAGGTTACAACTTATTAAACTGATAGTTCGGTAATTTTCACGTCTGTCAGCACCTGCTTTCTTTGGGATTGGAATTATTATATTCTTCTTGAAGTCTGAGGGTATTTCGCCTGTCTCATACATCTTGCTCACTAGCTGGTAGAATTTTGTAATGATTGGCTCTCTCAAGGCGGTCAGTAGTTCTAATGGAATGTTGTCTACTCCCGGGGCCTTGTTTCGACTCAGGTCTTTCAGTGTTCTGTCAAACTCTTCACGCAGTATCTTATCTCCCATTTCGTGTTCATCTACATCCTCTTCCATTTCCATAATATTGTCCTCAAGTACCTCGCCCTTGTATAAACTCTCTATATACTCCTTCCACCTTTCTGATTTCCCTTCTTTGCTTAGAACTGGGTTGCCATCTGAGCTCTTGATATTCATCCAAGTGGTTCTCTTCTCTCCAAAGGTCTCTTTAATTTTCCTGTAGGCAGTATCTATCTTAACCCTAGTGAGATAAGCTTCTACATCCTTACATTTGTCCTCTAGCCATCCCTGCTTAGCCATTTTGCACTTCCTGTCATTTCTGAGACGTTTGTATTCCTTTTTGCCTGCTTCATTTACTGCATTTTTATATTTTCTCCTTTCATCAATTAAATTCAATATTTCTTCCGTTACCCAAGGATTTCTACTAGCCTTCGTCTTTTTACCTACTTGATCCTCTGCTGCCTTCACTACTTCATCCCTCAGAGCTCCCCATTCTTCTTCTACTGTGTTTCTTTGCCCCATTCCTGTTAATTGTTCCCTTATGCTCTCCTTGAAACTCTGTACAACCTCTGGTTCGTTCAGCTTATCCAGATCCCTTGTCCTTAAATTCCCACCTTTTTGCAGTTTCTTCAGTTTCAATCTACAGTTCGTAACCAATAGATTGTGGTCAGAGTCCACATCTGGAAATGTCCTACAATTTAAAACCTGATTCCTAAATATGTGTCTTACCATTATATAATCTATCTGATACCTTTTCGTATCTCCAGGATTCTTCCATGTATACAACCTTCTTTTATGATTCTTGAACCAAGTATTAGCTATGATTAAGTTATGCTCTGTGCACAATTCTACCAGATGGCTTCCTCTTTCATTTCTTAGCTCCAATCCATATTCAGCCACTATGTTTCCTTCTCTCCCTTGTCCTACTGACGAATTCCAGTCACCCATGACTATTAAATTTTCGTCTCCCTTCACTACCTGAATAATTTCTTTTATCTCATCATACATTTCATCAAATTCTTCATCATCTGCAGAGCTAGTTGGCATACAAACTTGTACTACTGTAATGGCATGGGCTTTGTGTCTATCTTGGACACAATAATGCGTTCACTATGCTGTTTGTAGTAGCTTACCCGCACTCCTATTTTTTTATTCATTATTAAACCTACTCCTGCATTACCCCTATTTGATTTTGTATTTATAACCCTGTATTCACCTGACCAAAAGTCTTGTTCCTCCTGCCACCGATCTTCACTAATTCCCACTATATCTAACTTTAACCTATCCATTTCCCTTTTTAAATTTTCTTACCTACCTGCCCGATTAAGTGATCTGACATTCCACGCTCCGATCCGTAGAACGCCAGTTTTCTTTCTCCTGATAACGACGTGCTCCTGAGTAGTCCCCGCCTGGAGATCCGAATGAGGGACTATTTTACCTCCGGAATATTTTACCGAAGAGGACGCCATCATCATTTAATCATACAGTAAAGCTGCATGTCCTCGGGAAAAATTACGGCTGTGGTTTCCCCTTGCTTTCAGCCGTTCGCAGTACCAGCACAGCAAGGCCGTTTTGGTTAATGTTGCAAGGCCAGATCAGTCAATCATCCAGACTGTTGCCCCTGCAACTACTGAAAAGGCTGCTGCCCCTCTTCAGGAACCACATGTTTGTCTGGCCTCTCAACAGATACCCCTCCGTTGTGGTTGCACCTACGGTACGGCAATCTGTATCGCTGAGGCACGCAAGCCTCCCTACCAACGGCAAGGTCCATGGTTCATGGGGGGGGGGGGGGGGGGGTGTTCATAATATATTTTTCATTAAAACCCCCAAAATGGCTCCAATATTTGTTTAAACCTAAAAGGCCTTCTCCAAGAAAATGGTTCAAATGGCTCTGGGCACTATGGGACTTAACATCTGTGGTCATCAGTCCCCTAGAACTTAGAGCTACTTAAACCTAACTAACCCAAGGACATCACACATATTCATGCCCGAGGCAGGATTCGAACCTGCGACCGAAGCAGTCGCGCGGTTCCGGACTGAGCGCCTAGAAATGCGAGACCACACCGGCCGGCTCTCCAAGAAAATAAAAATATCCATTTCATAAAAGCCTAGCAACATTGCTATTGATGAATACTAGTAAAGAGACATCTCCTTTAAAAATGAATCCCAACTATTTAATGAAACGCGTTCCCGGGAGCGTCACGTTGAAGCCTCAATATTAGTTTTGTTGTACTTTACGAATATTTTATTGACTAAAACACAAGTAAATCCATTTAATAACTTCATACGACGTTGCATACCATGAATTTACCATACAGAGAGGCACTGCCAATTCACCAGAATACACACAGTAACCGTGGCTTAAGAGAAAACGTGCATTTCGAACATAACAAATCAGGTTTGAAAGAGAGTCAAGGTCAGCAATATAAGGGTAGGCTTTAATAATAGAAGGGTAGCTTGGGCCAGTTATTTCGATATGACTCCATTTCTGCAAACTGATATCATAGCTATTGCATACTAAAATGGGTTGTTATTCAGCCTGACGAGGCCAAGTGGTTGTTTTCCTGAGCCTTACTTACGTCAGACAAGGAGCGGCCAACGAAGCTTGAACCCACGACCCCTGTATCAGCAACTAATAACGCGAATCCAGCACCAGCAGTGGTCTCAGACTTTTCATGTTCCAAGTATACTCAGGTGACAAAAAGTCACGGGATAGCGAAATGCACACGCATTGATGGCGGTAGTATCGCGTACACAAGGTACTAAAGGGCAGTGTGTTGGCGTAGCTGTCATTTGTACTCAGGCAATTCATGTGAAAAGATTTCCGGCGTGATTATGGCAGCATGACGGGAATTAACAGACTTTGAAAGAGGAATGGTGGTTGGAGATAGACGCACGGACGTTCCATTTCGAAAATCGTTAAGGAATTCAATATTTCGAGATCCACTGCGCCAAGGAGTTGCCGAGAACACGACGCTTCAGGCATTACCGTTACCGCTACCGCGGACAACGCTGTGACCGGGGGCCTTCACTTAATGACAGAGAGCCAGCGGCGTTTGCCTATAGTTGTCAGTGCTAACAGACAAGCAACACTGCGTCAAATTGCCGCAGAAGTCACAGTGGGTCGTACGACGAACGTATCCGTTTGGACAGTGCGGCGAAATTTGTCGTTAATGGACGAGGGACGCGAGTGCCTTTGCTAACAGCAAGGTATGGCCTGCGGCGCCTCTCCTGGGACCGTGACCGTATCGGTCGGACCCTCTATGCCTAGAAAACCGTGGCCATGTCAGATGAGTCCCGAGTTCAGTAGTAAGAAGCTCATGTTGGGGCTCGAGTGCGACCCCCCCCCCCCCCCCCCCCCAGAAGCAATGGAGCCAAGTTGTCAACAAGGCACTGTGCATGCTGGTGGTGGCACCATAACGGTATGGGCCGTGTTTACGTGGATTGGGCTGGTTTCTCTGTTCCAACTGGAAATGGTTATGTTCGGCTACTTGGAGACCATTTACAGCTATTCATGGACTTCATGCTCCCAAACAACGATGTAATTTTTATGAATGACAGTGCACCATGTCCTCTGGCCACGATTGTTTGCGATTGGTTTGAAGAAAATTGTGGAAAGTTCGAGCGAATGATTTGGCCACCCAGATCCCCTGACATGAATCCCATCGAACATTTGTGGGACATAATCGAGAGGTCAATTCGTGCTCAACATACTCCACTGACAATACTTCCGCAATTATGGACTGCTGTAGAGGTATCGTGGCTCAGTAATTCTACAGGGGACTTTCAACGATTTGCTGTGTCCATGCCATGTCGAGTTGATGCACTACACAGGACAAAAGGAATTCCGATACGAAATCCCATGACTTCTGTTACCCCAATGTATTTCATGTGGCCGCATATATTCACATAGCCTACATCTACATCTACATCTACATCTACATCCATACTCCGCAAGCCACCTGACGGTGTGTGGCGGAGGGTACCCTGAGTACCCCTATCGGTTCTCCCTTCCATTCCAGTCTCGTATTGTTCGTGGAAAGAAGGATTGTCGGTAGGCTTCTGTGTGGGCCCTAATCTCTCTGATTTTATCCTCATGGTCTCTTCGCGAGATATACGTAGGAGGGAGCAATATACTGCTTGACTCTTCGGTGAAGGTATGTTCTCGAAACTTTAACAAAAGTCCGTACCGAGCTACTGAGCGTCTCTCCTGCAGAGTCTTCCACTGGAGTTTATCTATCATCTCCGTAACGCTTTCGCGATTACTAAAAGATCCTGTAACGAAGCGCGCTGATCTCCGTTGGATCTTCTCTATCTCTTCTTCCAACCCTATTTGGTGCGGATCCCATACTGCTGAGCAGTATTCAAGCAGTGGGCGAACAAGCGTACTGTAACCTACTTCCTTTGTTGTCGGATTGCATTTCCTTAGGATTCTTCCAATGAATCTCAGTCTGGCATCTGCTTTACCGACGATCAACTTTATATGATCATTCCATTTTAAATCACTCCTAATGCGTACTCCCAGATAATTTATGGAATTAACTGCTTCCAGTTGCTGACCTGCTATTTTGTAGCTAAATGATAAGGGACCTATCTTTCTATGTATTCGCATCACATTACACTTTTCTACATTGAGATTCAATTGCCATTCCGTGCACCATGCGTCAATTCGCTGCAGATCCTTCTGCATTTCAGTACAATTTTCCATTGTTGCAACCTCTCGATACACCAAAGCATCATCTGCAAAAAGCCTCAGTGAACTTCCGATGTCATCCACCAGGTCATTTATGTATATTGTGAATAGCAACGGTCCTATGACACTTCCCTGCGGCACACCTGAAATCACTCTTACTTCGGAAGACTTCTCTCCATTGAGAATGACGTGCTGCGTTCTGTTATCTAGGAACTCCTCAATCCAATCACACAATTGATCTGATAGTCCATATGCTCTTACTTTGTTCATTAAACCACTGTGGGGAACTGTGGTGGTGGTGGTTAGTGTTTAACGTCCCGTCGACAACGAGGTCATTAGAGACGGAGCGGAAGCTCGGGTTAGGGAAGGATTGGGAAGGAAATCGGCCGTGCCCTTTCAAAGGAACCATCCCGGCATTTGCCTGAAACGATTTAGGGAAATCACGGAAAACCTAAATCAGAATGGCCGGAGACGGGATTGAACCGTCGTCCTCCCGAATGCGAGTCCAGTGTGTGTGGGGAACTGTGTCAAAAGCCTTGCGGAAGTCAAGAAACACGGCATCTACCTGTGAACCCGGGTCTATGGCCCTCTGAGTCTCGTGGACGAATAGCGCGAGCTGGGTTTCACACGACCGTCTTTTTCGAAATCCATGCTGATTCCTACAGAGTAGATTTATAGTCTCCAGAAAAGACATTATACTCGAACATAATACGTGTTCCAAAATTCTACAACTGATCAACGTTAGAGATATAGGTCTATAGTTCTGCACATCTGTTCGACGTCCCTTCTTGAAAACGGGGATGACCTGTGCCCTTTTCCAATCCTTTGGAACGCTTCGCTCTTCTAGAGACCTACGGTACACCGCTGCAAGAAGGGGGGCAAGTTCCTTCGCGTACTCTGTGTAAAATCGAACTGGTATCCCATCAGGACCAGGGGTCTTTCCTCTTTTGAGCGATTTTAATTTTTTCCCTATCCCTCTGTCGTTTATTTCGATATCTACCATTTTGTCAACTGTGCGACAATCTAGAGAAGGAAGCACAGTGCAGTCTTCCTCTGTGAAACAGCTTTGGAAGAAGACATTTAGTATTTCGGCCTTTAGTCTGTCATCCTCTGTTTCAGTACCATTTTGGTCACAGAGTGTCTTTACATTTTGTTTTGATCCACCAACCGCTTTGACGTAGGACCAAAATTTCTTAGGATTTTCTGCCAAGTCAGTACATAGAACTTTACTTTCGAATTCATTGAAAGCCTCTCGCATAGCCCTCCTCAAACTACATTTCGCTTCGCGTAATTTTTGTTTGTCTGCAAGGCTTTGGCTATGTTTATGTTTGCTGTGAATTTCCCTTTGCTTCCCCAGCAGACGCACGTTCCTAAGAATAATCTCATCCATATATCCAGTTTTATATTTCCCGTGGTTTCCGTAAGTCATTTAAAGACGAATGTTGCGATAATTTCCTCGAAACGACCACAGCCGACTTCCTTCGTTAGCCTTTACCCAATCCAGGCTTGTGCTTCATCTATAATGCCCTAGTTGTCTGCAGAGAATTAAACCATGTTGTGCCTCCCTTCTCTTCGACAGAGGCAAGGTCTACGTGGGAATCGAAAAATGCATGAGGCAACAGACTCTCGAAGCCTGTAATGGTAAAAGAAGTGTTTGACTGATTCTCTCTTTAGACATATTACCGAATGTAGTTACAGTATGCAACGTACGACGTAGTTCTCGTGGCAAAATCCTGGTCAACTTGGTCTGTCGTTCTCTTGCTTTAAGCTGTGACTGATACTTGGAGTTGTGCGATGATAGCTTGTGCGGTGCATTGATGTTATGGCTGGTCATAGAAATAAATACTGGAGAAGATGAGACTAGATGTCGGCGTATAGCATGTTTCTCTTGAACGGTACTAAGGAGGTCGGCGAGGTCATCGTTCCCGACTGACGCGCGGATTGTCAGTGTTAGTGACAGTGTCAGTGCCACATGTCCTCACGTACTTGTGAGCGGTTTGACATCTGGACCAGGTCATCGGGACACAGATCATAGCTCAGGGACTAGAGGTCTCTTTGTTTCTCAACGTACACCCTAGTGGAATAGAAACAGCTGGGAACGGAGGTGAGGTACTTTTAACCTGACCGTAGCAGGTGAAAAGGTTTGTTTTCTTTATCCGAAGCACTCGTTAACAACCTGCACGGTCAGATAAACACTGAATCACTCCCATCTGTGTAACAGAAAAGCTTGTCAACGGCCGTGCCGAGACGGTTACACCGGTTGCCATTACATCACCGAAGTTAAGCGTTGTCGAGTGTGGCCTGTAATCGAATGGGTAACCGTCCGGGTACGCTGCGTCCTATTGACAATTTTCACTCGGCTCTATGCCAGAAGGTATAGGAGGGTATGTGGCATATAGTCCTCGATCGGCAGTCTTTGCACCTGTGTCCTGGTCTCTCGACAGTGTCTGATGAAGTGTGACCACGCGACACTGCCGAGGGTGGCCCATCTGCCGGATGAGAACTTGTGGCGCGGCGGTCGTCGAGAGGAACAGCCTTCGTGCCGGCACCGGCTTTCACACTCCGCCTTGTGTCGTCATCTCCATTACAAACACTGCACTACACGTGCACCACACTAGTTATATACGCTTAACTGATACACTTACACAAACAGCTCTCATATTTCGTGAAGGAAAGGTGGCTGCAGGCACGGAGAGAGTAAACAGCAGAAACTGCCTTGGGGATCTCCTAGCAGTTCATGCCATACGACTTTATACTAAAGTGACAAAAAGACGTCGGCTATACCTCCTAATATCGCGTAGGAATTCCATCTGCCCGGTATAATGCAGCAGCTCGACGTGCCATAGACAGAGGAAGTTGTTGGAAGTTACCTGCAGAAATATTGAGCCATGATGCCTCCTCAAATTCAAATGGGTCTGAGCACTATGGGACTTAACATCTGATGTCATCAGCCCCCTAGAACTTAGAACTACTTAAACCTAACTAACCTAAGGACATCACACACACCCATGCCCGAGGCAGGATTCGAACCTACGACCGCAGCGGTCGCGCGGTTCCAGACTGAAGCGGCTAGAACCGCCCCGTCACAACGGCTGGCCATGAAGCCTCTACAGCCATCCGTAATTGTGAAAGCGTTGCCGCTGCAGGATTATGTGCACCTCGATTAGGATCCGGTAGTGGCGGAGGACATACGGTGCCATATGTAGTTGTGCTTATGATCGAAACAGACTTATGTCTGTAAGTTATTTTATTTTATTGATCGTGACGCAGCCGCTGGGCTAAGACGCTTTTCATTTTTAAAAGCTTACGAGTTCTGAAGAAGGCTATATTATTATAGTCGAAACCATGGTCAAGATTTAGTACAAACATAATTAGTGCAACTGTGGGCTGGTTTTTACTTGAAAAAAAAAAAAAAATTCCTAGCGGTTGCTGGTGTTGCTGCCATGATGAAAATAATCAAGTATTAAAGCTAGAAGCTGTGTGTATGCCCTGAGATAGTGCAATTCACGGCGAGTAAATTGATAGGCGTACTTAGGATATATTCACCCAATACTTGAGAACGAGAACACGTGGAGAATTACAACTGTATACAAAATTTCAAACGTTTTTGAAAGTTTTTCTCTGACGACCGCTACAAAATAACGAAGGGGAAAAAAGCTTATCGCTTACTACACTTCTCCCGTTCATGCAGAAAAATTTCAGCGTCAGGCATCACGTTTTAACTTTTTACTTCTAACTTTATTCAAGTCACAATTAGCAGACAGTATCTAAATATGCCACAGACTATACTCGCGAAACTGTACCATAGTACGACACGTAGTTCTGGAGATATGACGTCATAATCGACGAGATACGAGAAACACTAGTTGTTCTGACAATGGAGCGCAGTTTTCCCAGATTATACCAGTCTAGTCATTACTAACGAGAGCACAAAGCGACTCCTACCAAATTTTAAACACAACTTAAAACCTTCGTTTAAACTTTTTATCGCTTGCACCCCGTAAAATAATGAAAGGAAAGCAGTTTATAGCTTACTGAATATTCTTTGTTGTTACGGCAGAACTTAAGAATCAAGGATGACGTTTTATGTTGTTATTTCTGTACTAATAACGCTATTCCGCCATAAAAGTTTTACATGTTTTCTTTAAAATATATACAAAGAGCCAAAGAAACTCGTATACGTGCCTAATATCGTTTGCGGCCCCTGCGAGCACGCAGAAGTGCCGCAACATCAAGTGGCACGGACTCGGCTAATGTCTGAAGTGGTGCTGAAGGAAACTGACACCATGAATCCATCAATCCGTAAGAGTACGAGGGGGTGAACAGCACGTTGCAAGGAATCCCAGATATGCTCAATAATAACGGCCATGTCTGGGGAGTTTGGTGGCCGCCGGAAGTGTTTTAATTCAGAAGAGTGTTCCTGGAGCCACTCTGTAGCGATTCTGGACGTATGTGGTGTCGCATTGTCCTGTTGGAATTGCCACATCCGTGGGAATGCACAATGGACATGAATGGACGCAGGTGATCAGACAGAATGTCACCTGTCACCTGTCAGACTCGTATCTAGACATATCAAAGGTCCAATATCACTCCAACTGCAGACGCCCCAGGCCGTTACAGGTTGAACAGTCCCCTGCTGACATGCAGGATCTGCGGATTCATGAGGTTGTCTCCATACCCGTACCCATCGCTCGATACAATTTGGAACGAGACTCGTCTGGCCAGGCAACGTGTTTCCAGTTATCTACAGTCCAATGTCGGTGTTGACTGGCCCAGGCTTTGTGTCGTGCGGTCATCAAGGATACACGAGTGGGCCTTCGGTTCCGAAAACGCACACCGATGATGTTTCGTTGAATGGTTCGCACACTAACACTTGTTGATAGCCCAGCATTGAAATCTGCCGCAATTTGCGGAATGGTTGCACTTCTGTCACGTCGAATGATTCTCTTCAGTCGTCGTTGGTCCCGTTCTTGCAGCATCTTTTTCCGGTCGCAGCGATGTCGGAGATTTGATGTTTTACCGGACTGCTGATATTCACAGTACACTCGTGAAATGGTCGTACGGGAAAATCCCCACTTCCTCGCTAACTTGGAGTTGCTGTGTCCCATTGCTCATGCGCCAACTATGACACCACATTGATAACCCGCCATTGTAGCAGCAGTAACCGATCTAACAACTGCGCCAGACACTTGTTGTCTTATATGGGCGTCGTCGACAGCGGCGCCGTATTCTACCTGCTCATATATCTCTGAATTTGAATACTCTTGCATATACCAGTTTGTTTTGCACTTGACTGCATAGCACGTTAATTCATTTCTGAGGTAACCCGACGTCTAGAATTGTATCGTATAGGAGAGTCAGATTCCTTAAAGAAACAGAGGTAAGACGGCCAGAGTTGCTGGTTACATCTGAACGACGTCACGGACACGAGCTGGCCTTGCCATGTTTTCAGGAAAGAAATGTTGTTGTTTGAGCTCGGGTGCAGGGGGCTGGACTGGGCAGCAGCAGTTGAGGATCATCAGCACGGCTTGTCGACAGTGTGCGGTAGCCTGCAGTGTAGGGTCAAGGCGAGGCGCAGCTGTCACTGTCGTGGAAAGAGCTGCTGCTCGGTGGTATGGATGCGTTTCTCGGTTAATCACTGTGCTTTGTTTAAGAATAAATGTGATATAAACAAACACGAATGCTGTGACTGGTCAGCAGCCGTAGCACGGGAACAGCGATGTAGTTTCGCTCTTGGAAGTATGTCCTACTTATATATTAGATATTTTATACTGTGTAACAGAATACTATAATGTATTCTAATAAATTAACCGCCATCAATGCTTTTCTTAAGTAATCTCCTTTGAAGTTTTTCGAAGCCCTTATTTAGTAAACTGAAGACATTTATTCTTAGCGATATGCATAGCTGAAACTGTGGCGTTGTATTGTCGTAATATTGGAGTAGATGGGTCGCTGGTTCACATCTCACTTAGGTCTTTTTTGCCGTCTAATTTGGAATATCTGCATCTTTTAAATATAAAATTAATCAAATATATGCTATTTAACACATAACTAATTATTTTTTTGAGAAATTCACGTATTCTTGTTTCTGATTATGTATTTCATACAAAATTCCTATTTTCATTTTAGCTATACATCCTTGATTATCTAATGTTGTTTAAACTAACAAAACATAAGAAATAAAATTTTTTGGACAAAAATGAAAAATAGCATAGTCTTTATTTGGAGTATGTCCACTGTTTTATACCACGAATGCCAGAGAGATAGCCTAAGCATCGAACAAACACGGAAAACAATTTTACGGCATCGAGCACACCATACAAATGCTGCATTTTTACAGTTGCCACTGTACGTCTGCAATATGAACTCATCAGAACTGACCTGGGGACAAGTTAAGGGAGAAATAATGAGATATTTAAGCTGCCAGAGGTACTAGGACTAATGCACGAAGCTTTATCACACGTCACTGCCGAAAGCTGGCCGGTACAGAACAGCACGTCAAAAAAGAATGGAAGGAAAAGTGGTACTTGGATGACTTCACGCGTTCTGTTGTTGATGGATTAGTTCTCAGCGTGGCAGATGGCAGTTCCAGTACTGAAATTTATTTGTCTAACTCGGATATGGAAGTAGTTGAGAATTACCAGACGACTGACTGTAAGTAAAACCTATATTATGAAACGCATGCTTTTGAGCTATACATGACTAGCACAGGAAAGTTAACTAGTGTTTTAAGTTAGGTATTTTTAATTTTCCTGTCTTTAATTACAGTATTGTGTTAGCTAAGAACGAGAGCACGTTATGATTCCCATCTGTTCTAAGAAGCAGGAGATAGTGCTGAAATTTTGCCGAATATTGTGTCAGTCTCTTTAAAAATTAAATGACATCGAGCGATATTGTTCCTCTGTTCGTCTCTTTTTACGTCGTAGCTGCAACTGTTCACGACAAGGTAAACGCGCCGGTAAAGCTATTGTCCTGTATTTTTCGCTCAGTATATGTGCGCGTAACGCACAGCATGAAACTATCCCAATTATTGTAGTCGACTGTACTCGGAACAGCTTGGCTTCCGCTCCACGTCAAACGAAATTCAATGAGATTCGAGCAAACGCGAAAGAATGCATTCTTACAATGAGCACAGTACAGTAAAAAGATTTGTAGTGGTGAGTCCGCCCTCAGAATGCCAGGAGCCAGCAGCTGTGGTTCGGTCGTTTACCCCCATCCGGGCTGCTCAGGCCATCGCGTCGCCACTGTCGTGGTTGGCGGCGGCGGCTTCTGCGACGGAAGCGTGGCGTGGCGTGGCGTGGCGTACCTGAGCGGGCCTCTATCGGCCAGGAGAGCCCGTCAGGAGCCACACGCGGACAGGCGCTCACTACGTTGTGAAATTCGACAAAACCCGGCCTCACAACTAACAACAGACACCCTGAGTGCGACGTCGCATAACGCTAATGACCCACGGGACCAAAGTGCTAAGGTGACACTTCAACTAACTTAGGCTAAGGCCAACACACACACACACACACAGCCATGCCCGAGGACGCGAACTTCCGACAGGGGTAGCCGCGCAAGCTGTGGCAAAGCGGCCTGGACCGGACAGGTGCCCAGCGCGGCACTGAGCGTAGTCGAGCTGCTTAGCCAACCAGTAACAGTGCTGCAGTGCTGGCGGGGTTCATTCAGAACACGGCAATGGCGACGATAAACAAAGCAAACGTTGCATTATATTTACAGCAGCAGTTACCGGAGTTTTTCGTCAGAAGGGAACCCAAGGAATGTAGCAGACTGAGAAAGAAGTCGCAAATCAGATATTAACGTTTTTTTGAAAATAAGCCGGTGGAATGTGTGGCGTCGTACACGCTCGGCTGTGCGGACGGCGTACAATGATGAAGATATATGCTTACAGGTGGACGTGAATTTGAAACAGGTTTGGAGCCATTAGTTCATCATCAAACTGTGCGAAATCGGCCCGAAAATTTGTAGGCGAGATAAACAAACTTATGGTTCAGTTAAGGAATTGTTTTCAGCTTCAAGCAATCGGGATTTGAAGAGGAAATACGTATGAAATGAACCCTGCTAATTAGAGGTGCCAAGAGAGTTGTATCAAGATGCAACAACATCAATGCCTTAACGCATTCGTATACAATTATGCTGATGGTAAATAGGTTGGAAACTTATTTATTGAGGTGTGACAAACTATAAGTGCTCGGCCCCTTACGATTCTTTCTCATGTGCGTGATCCTGCAAGGGCAGTAGGGAATATTTATATCACAGCTAGCGAGAGTGGGAAAATGCGCGTAAGAGAACTGCAACTATGGTATGAGCACTGCTTATGGACAGAACCTGGTCAAAAGCTTTTGCTTGATTCCTGGTCTGCATATAAAAATCAAATTCCTTTAGAGCACACTATCCCTCCTGAAAAGTGTGTGACATTGCAATTCGTACCGCCTGGAACCACTGGACAAATTCGGCCTCTGTATGTTCGTCTTTTCCGTCCCTATAAAACATGTTACTGCACAACCTGCAGCTACGCTTTAGCGGAGTGCCAGTTTCACGATAGGCTCCACGTCAAACTGTTTCGCAACCCATCACATCCCATCGGTTCTCATCACCTCGTTACCCCAATATGACTCTATATTCATTCTGCAAGGTTTATAACATTCTGCATGGCTTATAACTCAAAGGAGTTCGCCTTCTATGGCTGTAGCATGTCATTTTTCAGTCGATGTTCACGCTTCGGAAACTCTTCGTTTACGTGCTAGCGTCTCTGAAATGTGGAGGAGGGCGTTGGCAACTTGGACTACACGATCCGTAAACACTAGTTAAATTCAGTTACAGAAAGGGCTCAATATGATGGCCACCAACGTTGATACATTTTGTGAACCACCTGTTGATACGTTGTGGAACTATTTGGAAGATTTGTAAGGTGTCAGGCAAATCCAACACCTTCCATGAAAACCCTGACATGATAAGCAAATCCAGTAGTATGTCACATAGCTCCGAATAAATCGTGACATTAAATTAACCAAAGTAATACGAGTAACGAGTGAGCAAATGGAATACCCCAGACTAACAAAAGAATGCGTAAATGCATGTCGTACCTTCCCACCATGAGACAGACGCAGTTCCGAGGGAAGAAATGAGGACAGAAGCCGAGAGCAGAACCGTGTTAAGCTAGAAGGCCCTACAATAAGGGAGGGACGGGCCAGACTACCTGTACCACTACCACCCGCACGTTTTAGCCTGAGACTTTTTCGCGTCTCAGGTACGTCAAGGACCACCTCCAGCCCATGTTAAAAGCTAGAGCCCTCCAGAACAGCAGTATAGATCTTACGATAACACAAAAAGGGCCACTACCACCCGCAAGTTTTAGCGTGAGACTTTTTCGCGTGTCTGTTACATTAGGACAATCCTCCAGCCCATGTTAAAAGATAGAGCCCTCCAGAAGAACAGTATAGATCTTACGATAACGCTAAAAGGACCACACCAGCTACAGGTTTTAGAGTGAGACTTTTTCGCGTCTCTGTTACGTTGCAAACTTTAAAAACATTGCCCCACCATGAAAAGTATAACGTTTCTCATTGGATAGACAGAATTTTTGTAGGCGGAGCTTAAGGTTAACATTGAGACCCTGATTGGTCAGATGAAAACACAGTCAGATAGTTTTTTTTAAAACAACTTCGGTAAATTGTAGTAAGAAGAAGTTAGGAGTCAGTTGTTTCCGAGATAGCTAGGTGAGCGGAGTTGTGCTGCCGGCCACCGCCCTGACGCTGCCTAAACACCGACAAGGTAAAGAACGCACGCGATGCCGCATTTTTGAGCGCATAAGGCTTCACTCAGAACTGCAGAAGTCTCATCTCTTACACCCCCTTTTTGCGTAATACTAGTGTCGATCGTTAATTAAAACTCATGGTGTTCACATTTGCCACTTGAAGAACAAATCTGAAATGCGATGATTTTTATGTTATATAGTTATTGAGAAGCCACATCAGCCACTGTAATTTACGACAAGTTAGATAATTCAAGATAATTGGGGGTCACTGTAGACCATTTTGATAGTTTGCTCTTTTGTGAAACTTAATTTAAACCTAGATTACAGATGTGATATGGCATAGGTTATCCTTCGATCCATTGTAGAACTTGGAAACCCATTCAGGGAATATTCGTTCACATTTTTGTTGAACGCAGTTGGTTTTTACCATCCTGTATTAAAACATTTCCTTTTATCAATAGTGCAAT
Organism: Schistocerca gregaria; assembly: GCF_023897955.1. Classification (NCBI taxonomy): domain Eukaryota; kingdom Metazoa; phylum Arthropoda; class Insecta; order Orthoptera; family Acrididae; genus Schistocerca; species Schistocerca gregaria. Next base: position 23,410,453 of record NC_064926.1, on the reverse strand, counting down.
TTATAAACGATGTTTTGTGAGTAGAATAAAATTTCCAATGGTAAACTTAGCTGCCTTTTCGACGTTATTTTACCAGCTAACTAAAAATAGGAAAGCCTTGAACCCCTTCCACTAAATTTAGTTAGTATTAAGATTCTTTTACAGGGAGTGCCGTGGAGCTGACGCTGAGATCATTAAGTATTTGGTTATATCATCGCTAGTCTCACTCAACTCTTCTGAATTCTACATGTCATGTGTGGTCTGGCGTCTCCTTACCAGCAACAGGTCCCAGGTTCAAACTAGTCAATTCCCTAAAAAACGCGCTCAGATCGTCGTTGCGCGAAAGTGGTAGGGAGACACGATATAGGACAAACAGACACCATCATGAATGTTTAGAGATTCGTGTCTTATAGCTGATGACTCCAACCACTTCTTGTATCCGTACCACAAGATCTTTTGGTGACGACACAGCGTCACGCATACCACGCTTTACACGTACCCGCAGGAATGAAAATTCAGCGCATTCAGATTCGGTGAGCGAGGGAGTCAGGCTGTCGGGCCTCCGAGTGCAGTCCACCGGTTGCCAAAGGCGTCATTCAAGTGAGCACGTGTCGCCTTGCGGAAGTGTGCTGTACTCATCAGCCATCGGTTGAAGTTGGCGCGACGAGGAAGGTGACGCCGATTCATTGCACGAGCCTTCCGGGGTCGGAACGGATGAAGGTGCTCCTCGTGCAGAACGAGCCACACTGCCGCCTGCTTTACACGCTTGGTGTGTGCTACAGTTGGGGTGCTCGCAGAAGGCTACTCCGCTGAACGCTGACGTACGAGTACAGGTCCTGCTCCTCGAGACACTGGTGCACGCCGCGTCCGCCTGCGTCTGACGTGATGGCTGTCGCCACCCCTTCCCAAACGACACCGAATTACTGTGTCCCATCTGTGTGGGCTAAGTGTTGTCCTATGTGAAAGAGTAACAACGTTTAGTGTGTAATGTGGCGTTATTTTATAACTTTCATCCAATACGACATAAGTGAGAGAAAAGACAGGTTTGTGCTCATTCGTTAAAAACATGTATGTGACTGACATTGTCTACTATACTTAATTTCTCGTATAATGTCTGCATGCCCTTTGACTGGGGAACATACAGAGCTGTGAAGCCAGTGGTATAATGGAAGGACACGGGAGGCTGACACCCCGTGGCCCGCCCGTGAGCTGGACCACCTGCGGAACGGGAATGCGTGTCCGGCGGGCAGGGTGAGAAGGCGGCCTGGTCGGCCAGAAACACGCGCCAGCAGGTATTCGCGTACTTTCCTACGGACATAGTAAGAACTTCCGGAAACTTCGATCTGGATTCTAAACTGCGATCGGTCGGCGTTCAGAAACGAGCGCCTTTCGGAAAGATAGTTCGACACCCAAATTTAAGGGAGAGAAAAGACTTTGAGCAGCGAAAAGAGGAGAGAAGAAAAAAGGAGTGGAGTCGTTGGGGGGTCGTGGAGCAGGAGGGTGGTCGTGGAGGTCCGCGGCAGTCCACGGACGTCTTCGGCTGTAGCTTTGGTGAAGTACAATTTTGCTATTATCTCGCTGAGGCGAGAAGCCCTGCGGTTATAGCTTCTGATCATTGCGGTGATCTTGCTTATGCACCGGCATGTGGGAAAGAGAATTTAGAGCGGTGAATCACGGGTTCCACTTCGTTCTCCACTGAGGTTTCACGCTGCTCATTGAGATAGTAGTTCCTTTTTGCTATTTAGTACACGGGGGATGTCACTTACTCCGCGCCTAATCACAGATCGCGAGTGCATTATAGGGCAGAGCCAGAAACTTTAAGGGCCAGTTTTAATACAGAGAGAACCTGAGATTTTTAATCCTTACTCATTTTCTTTGAATTGTTTTTTATGATGAATAAATGTTTTAAAATCACAGCATTTATCCTTTAGTACATAGTATTTTCCTGTCTCTCTCATGTACATTGTATAACTTATTCGTTGAAAGGGGACTGGATTTTGTCGGCTTATCCTGACATTCTATCGTATCCACAGGATAAGATCAGGAAACGGGTAGGTTATCACATGATAAATTACATGGTTAATGAGAATGACGTACTCCTACTGGGGGCTGTACAAGTGTCAGGGCGACTTCAGTAGCGTTATAATATTCATTGCGCAAATTATCACTTGAACGTACTCATGGCAAGTCTCCGCCATCATTAGCCAGTAGAGGAAGCGGAGGTACGTTAGACGTGTTATTCCGTGTGAAAGTGTCTCAACGTTTTGGATATGTTTCCTTATCCTGTAACTGGGGCGGCACGCGGGCCATGACTGGGAAACCGCGTGAACACCACAGCCACGTTGACAGCACGCCTGCCCTCGTCGGCTTCGATCCGCGGCCGGCGGGCCTCCGCGGAAGCCGGAGCGGGCTGTCCGGGCGGATCTGGGCCATCCCATGCACTCAACATACGCGTGCGTAAACCATTTATCAGGCGGGACCAGCAGCACTGCCAGACTGTTCACTTACTGTGCCGTGGAGCGACACCGTGGAGAAGCGTCGTTGAACGATCGTAATGAACTGCAGGAAGACTTCCGCCTGCTATAATGCGTGACAGCTCACCTTGAATTCAGTCGCTAAACGAGAAAGGAAGAATCCACCATTATTTGATTACGAGGTTAATGGTAAAGGCTTTAACCCCCCCACGAGGAGGAGTTATACTAGAAAGCGATTCAAAATGGCACGATCACGTTAAATCAGTATTGGGGAAGGCACACGGAGGGCTTGAATTTGATGGCAGGATTCTGCGAGAACGCAATCCGTCTCAAAAGGAAATCGCATACAGTACACTAGTGCGACCAATGGGTTCCAGTGATCGCAGTCTTTATGAGGCAATCGTGTCGACGGACATGGGAAGGAGTCTGAGACAGTGTGCTAGGACCCTAACCGGTCAGAGTAGCCCATACGAAAGTATAACAGAAATGCTATGGAAACTTAAAAGGGAATCATTGGAAGACAGACGATGTCTGCTACTACCAACGTGTATCTCACCTATGGATCGTGAGAATAAGATAAGATTTGGGCACTTACAGAGGAATAAAGTCAGTCATTTCCTGTCACACAATATACGAATGGAAAGTACGCTTCGCCGTGCAATGTTCAGTGGTCTGCGGAGTATATATGCAAAGGTCGGTGTACCAAATTGGATACCCACGGTATTCACACAGAAAAGGATGGAGCATGCATGACGTCGCTGTACAAAATCGGTGAAATGTTAAATATCATTGCATAAGTCTGGAATGTGGGTTGTAGCTACTTTTATTCACGTCAACAACTACACTATATATGCTGTACATAGCAGTGCACCTTGTGTCCTTTTACTGTGACTTTCTGTGGTCTTCCTTATAGGGATATTCCCTCTTAGACGGGTCCTGTGGTTTCCCACTTTTGGAACAGTCCGTATCAGTCATCTGTGGAGCACTGTGACGTCAGTCTATGGTGGGAGACGTGAAAGAGTTCCGCGTAAATAATCGGCGGAGAGGGAGTGCGAATATTCGGCACAGTGAGTTTGGTCTCTAGTGTATCCACTGCGAGCTACAATACAAACTCCTCAGCACCATGACACACAAAAAAGGTGGGGAAGCGAACATACGCCTGGATCAGTGACGTGGGACCTGTTCACTGACGACTGCAGTAGTTTCTGACACAGAAGAGAACGGGATGCCAGATACCGAGGCGCGACTCAGGCACGTGTTCCCACTGTTTCTGTGAGTAGGTAGGTCAGTCAAGTTTTTGGGTCTGCATAATGTGAAGAGTTTTTATAACCTGACGTTTGTAATACAATGGGGCTGCTTATTGCGTCTGAATACTGCAGGACTGTTAACCAAATAGTCATAAAACAACACGCAGTAATTCTAGAGGAAATCGACACAGCTCTCCTACGGGCCCAGATCCTAAACATATTTATAATCAAACAAGACGAGCCAGTTACCTTAACTGGGCAGTAAGCGAATGACTGTTGAGTTTAGTCAATGTGCATAACAATAGCATCGTCGCAGTCAGAACGAAGATCTTAAGTGTGCACCAGGTTATATCTGTTATTAGTAGGTCACCTGAAGCTATAGAACAATTTAAACGATGTTGAAATCTTTGTCAAGGCTGAGATTGACAATTATTTATTTACTGTAATGACTCACGTAAGTCACCAATAAAATTACCGAAGAAACAAGTCCTCTAAACCTCAGATTAAATTGAAAAGTGACGCTAACACTGTGTGCAGACACCAAAAAGCTTGGAATACTTTGTAGAGAAAGCACAGCAATAGTTGCTCATCTGAGCAGCTCGTAAGAATTGAATGATACGACGAGAAGCCATAAATTACAACCACATTAAGGAAGACAAATTGCGTGGCAAAGTAAGCAAGTAACGAGCAATTGCAATACTTGCAGTTTCCCAACAACAGAGAGCAGGAACGAAACAGCAGCAGGCAGTAAGCCAGAGAGGAAATGCCCAGCAGGACAGCCTGGAGCAGAATGGTGCAGAATCTCAGTCCACAGACCACAACTCCAAACTTGTCGAAAAAAACACATGGAGGGAACGACTCCTTTCTATTGTCACGGGATCCCGAATCCCGGACGGGTCGGGTATTTTCTCTGCCCGGGGACTGGATATTTGTGTTTTCCTCATTATTTCATAATCACTCAGGAAAATGGTGACGCTAGAAAGTGAAGAGTGGGAATTTTTACAGGCGCTGATAGCCACGCTGTTGAGGGCCCCACAAACCAAAATATCGTCATCGTCATCATCATCATCATCATCATCATCATCATCATTGCTATGGACGAGAAGTTGCTTATTTGTAGGTAACAACAACCCTTGCTGTACAAAATGCACGATAACAAACCCAAGATTTGTACTGGGCTGTAGAAGTGTCTCTTCAGTAGGTCTCTTCAGTAGTCGTCTCGACTGGATTGAAAGGTCTCTGTTGGATTCCTTTCATGTTAATTTCTTAAATCTGTTGTCATTTACTGCATAATTTCCTCTTCTAAATTTACTGCGGTGTTTCTGACTATCTGGGAGGAGACTGAGCAGTGAAATGTGTTACTTTTACACATAAACAAGAACGATCTGTCACACTACTACACTTTAAAACACGGTTTATATATAATTCATGTCACACACTCTCATACGGAACCTACATCCGCTTTCTTTTATATACTGTATGTGATCAGATACTGTCATCCCCCTTCCCTTCTGTGTGAAAGAATGAATGAGCAAATGTATTTCTAGTTGCATGCTTGATGGTAGCAGGCAAGCCTGTCTGCTATAGAACAGTAGGACCAACGTCGGAACAGGTAGCTACGCTTTCTAAAAGCAGAGAGGTTTCCATCCTTAGTATGTTCCTGTCCGTCCCTTGTCATGTTGGCATAGGAAGCTGCCTCTCTGGTCACTTCCGTTTGTATCTGGGAAACACGCTCGGTAGCGGGCCAGGTCAGTCTGTCCGCGGCGAGCGTCTGAAGTGGTAAGATCTCCGGCTAAGCGGATTTCTTAAGTTCAGCCTAACTGAAAATTTAATCACCTTTATTTAAGGTTTAGCTCTAAAATATCTGATGTTATCTTAAATTTTAAACGCAGTGTATTTCGAGTGTAAAGTTCAGAATATATTCCGGTAGTTGCTTTGTCACTACTTTGTGAGTAAAGTAGAACCACGTGTTGATCAGTAACTCCAACTAAGATCATCAATCTTAAATGCGAATGTGCGTGAGATTATAACGTCTCGCCTTAACAATATTTTTCAATATAGCAACTTTTCTTTATGTTCAACCCACGTGGGGTGTACTTTGTGAGACCAGTACCACGTGCTTATACAATTGTTTGATCCATCAGGTTAATAGTAAGACGATACTAACCAGTTCGAGGTTTTTCTTTTGTAAATTGCTTTTCGATCTAATTTATTTTAATTATCAAAATTATTGTGGAGTTACACTATTTGTGTAAACCAAGTTGACCACGTGAAGCATGCAGTGTAATCATCAAAGTAGCCCTCAGCTATTCTTTTCGGGTAGATTTCACAGAGAGTTAGTATGAATTTAGTATACCAGTGTGTGTTAATTACATGACGGACAGGATTGCGCTACGAACGTAACTTCTTTGGGTGATAATTGAATCGGTTGGTTGTGGTTAATTTCCTCTCGCATACGTTTCAACGTTCTTCGTGTGTTAATTGATGAATGAAGTGTTGTATGCAGTCTCCCAATCTTGGCTCCGTAAGATTACAAACTCACATTTTCACAATCCTAAATAAGGTACCAGCTTAGTTATGACTCTTGTTTAATATGCTGAAATTTCAATGATCAATGTTAAAATAAATTTCCAAATATAAACTGATTTATTTCTTTTTATTTAAATTCTCTTTTATATATATTTCACCGGTTTTCGTATGACTATTAAAAGATTATAATTAATGTTAGTCTGGTTGGGAATTTGGTAAGCTAGACTGGATACCTGGTGAAACAGTTGCGCAGTAATGCAAGGTTAACTTCCTCAGATAGCTCACAGCTTTTATCCCACTTTTATGGTCATGAATAGCAACACCGCTTACACAACAATATTACAGAATGAGCAAAATTTTGGAGCCTGCTCTACTCACAAAGGCCCGAAGCAGGCCGCAGCCTCACTTCTCCGAAAGCTGCCCGCCTGCCTGGGAAGGTTCGCCTCTCTTAGTGAGGTTCGCCGAGTGCCTTCTGCCGACGACAAGACCCTGACACCGCACCAGGAAAACACCTCGCCACTGTGAAGAACGCGAAGCCTTTATCCCAAACCAAGGTGTCCAGTACTCTATATAAAATAACCACCAAGTAGTAGCAGAAAATGAAACACTATCGCTTAGCGATATGTGACAGCAATGTTACAAATGTATGGATGCCTCTCATCTCTGTCGAGGTTAATTTGAAGAGTGTGCAGCACCAGGACAGAAACCATTCACCATTTTCTAGCCTTCTGGTTAATAGCACAGCGACAGGTTTGTCTTTATTGATAACTTGCTCCAGGAGACAGGAACCACCCCCAGTAAAAAAAATAAAAAAAATGAATGTCCTGTGGTACCTGACGGTATGAACCCTACTTGAGCATGCCTGCAACTCGACGTCTCACAGAAGCCCTCCTGACCAGTCGATGACCTCTGGAGAGCCATTTCAAAAAGTGGGACGGAGCTGAGCAGCAGTGACTCACCCATCTTGTGGACTGTATTCCAAGGAGAAGACCCAAAAATGTCAAAATGCAGAGTGTGTGGGGGCAGACGGGGATCTGGCAAAGAGAGGCAGGGATGTGACCATCTGAAAGAGGTTTTTGTAAAGAAAGAGCTAGTTCGATGTTAACTTATAATATGCAGTAGACACAATGCATCTAGGCGCGCCCAGGGCACTGTGAGGCAGTCAGCGATTCACGGTGTTCGTGAGAAGAATCTCACAGTCAGCACAATGCACGAGAAATAAGGAGAATGATAGGAGGATCACCCGCCTGAGACTCTATGACAGAGAGAGCCTCGAGCAGGATTCCACACTCGAGGCAGCTGCCATCGGCCGGTGCCTAATTTCTCTCTTAAGCTCCCTATTGGCTACCCACGGCGCTACGTAGCAGCTTGTTTGTCAGCACGTTTCTCAGAAATAAACATTTGCTTAAACAGCAATCGTACTCGGCACATAGATGGCAATGAATTGTACATTTTTAGACATAAAAACTGACCGCCGGACGGCCATCACTAAGTCCGAGTAGTTCACTTAAGGTGGCCAATAAAACTTACAACCCCTGACAGCTCTAAGTCCGGCCATCTGCACAATCTGGCAACACTGTAAGATGCGGAAGTGTTGTCTACTTCCGAGATATTCTCGAATTGTGTGAGCCCGTGGTCTAGCGGTAATCGTCGTGCATTCTAAACTTGTAGTCCTCTGTTCGCATCCAATGGTATTTTTTTTACCTCATTTCGGTCTAAAGTTATGAGTCTGATTGAACATCGAAGAGAATTCTAACCACCAGCAATAACAAGTATTCCAGAAACAATTCCGCAGGATAGCTCGTGGCTGCGTCGCTTTCAGTGTATGTATCGACTGTCATTTTCGAATTTGAAGTTCTAGTTATCACTTGCAGTTAAGCATTGGATTTTGCATACTTGAAAATCATAAACTACCGTTAAGCATTGTAAAATTGAGTTTCAAGTAGAAAAAGGTGTAACATCTGCAACACAACGTGTACTTATGGTACAACAAAGGGGAGAACACAGAGGAGGCAGCTAGAAAGATTTGAACTGTGTTTGGAGCGAGTGCCTTTGGGAAAAATACGCCAGAAAAAGATAATAAAGATCGTTCCGGCATGAATGAGTTTCTACACTGAGTCAGTCTCGACTACTAATATACGCTCCTGGAAATGGAAAAAAGAACACATTGACACCGGTGTGTCAGACCCACCATACTTGCTCCGGACACTGCGAGAGGGCTGTACAAGCAATGATCACACGCACGGCACAGCGGACACACCAGGAACCGCGCTGTTGGCCGTCGAATAGCGCTAGCTGCGCAGCATTTGTGCACCGCCGCCGTCAGTGTCAGCCAGTTTGCCGTGGCATACGGAGCTCCATCGCAGTCTTTAACACTGGTAGCAAGCCGCGACAGCGTGGACGTGAACCGTATGTGCAGTTGACGGACTTTGAGCGAGGGCGTATAGTGGGCATGCGGGAGGCCGGGTGGACGTACCGCCGAATTGCTCAACACGTGGGGCGTGAGGTCTCCACAGTACATCGATGTTGTCGACAGTGGTCGGCGGAAGGTGCACGTGCCCGTCGACCTGGGACCGGACCGCAGCGACGCACAGATGCACGCCAAGACCATAGGATCCTACGCAGTGCCGTAGGGGACCGCACCGCCACTTCCCAGCAAATTAGAGACACTGTTGCTCCTGGGGTATCGGCGAGGACCATTGGCAACCGTCTCCATGAAGCTGGGCTAAGGTCCCGCACACCGTTAGACCGTCTTCCGCTCACGCCCCAACATCGTGCAGCCCGCCTCCAGTGGTGTCGCGACAGGCGTGAATGGAGGGACGAATGGAGACGTGTCGTCTTCAGCGATGAGAGTCGCTTCTGCCTTGGTGCCAATGATGGTCGTAAGCGTGTTTGGCGCCGTGCAGGTGAGCGCCACAATCAGGACTGCATACGACCGAGGCACACAGGGCCAACACCCGGCATCATGGTGTGGGGAGCGATCTCCTACACTGGCCGTACACCTCTGGTGATCGTCGAGGGGACACTGAATAGTGCACGGTACATCCAAACCGTCATCGAACCCATCGTTCTACCATTCCTAGACCGGCAAGGGAACTTGCTGTTGCAACAGGACAATGCACGTCCGCATGTATCCCGTGCCACCCAACGTGCTCTAGAAGGTGTAAGTCAACTACCCTGGCCAGCAAGATCTCCGGATCTGTCCCCCATTGAGCATGTTTGAGACTGGATGAAGCGTCGTCTCACGCGGTCTGCACGTCCAGCACGAACGCTGGTCCAACTGAGGCGCCAGGTGGAAATGGCATGGCAAGCCGTTCCACAGGACTACATCCAGCATCTCTACGATCGTCTCCATATGAGAATAGCAGCCTGCATTGCTGCGAAAAGTGGATATACACTGTACTAGTGCCGACATTGTGCATGCTCTGTTGCCTGTGTCTATGTGCCTGTGGTTCTGTCAGTCGATCATGTGATGTATCTGACCCCAGGAATGTGTCAATAAAGTTTCCCCTTCCTGGGACAATGAATTCACGGTGTTCTTATTTCAATTTCCAGGAGTGTATATCGCATCCCGAGTTCCCCATGTAGCACAAGTTCTACCTTTCCCGCTTACTGTGGCACGTAGCACGTTGGCAGCGATGGCATTTTTCGTCAGCTCTGGGCTGTTGTTCAAAGTTAACTATGCAAACCTTACTCTTCCCCGTGAACGAGGTGGGATAGGTCTGTTTCTCGTGCCGGATAGAGCTCGCGCCCTATTTGTCAGCTCCCAGATGACGGTATGGACACGTTGCCTAACAAGCCTCACTGGTCTCCTCCTGTCGGCATATTCTCCGGTCTCACTGTCAGCCCCAGTGACGATCTCGGATGTTCCGACCCAGTTCCATTATATACGGTACTTCTTTCTTGAACTCAGTTGTCTACGCCTCACCTTACCAAGACAGCTTTTACTCAAGACAAAGGCAGTATACAATGTCCTCCAATTAGGTCGTCCACTTAACCCGATTGAACAAAAGTTTCCCCAGGTTCTCTGGCGTCATGTATGGCGCGCGGTGTTCGCCTATTACCTTGACACGAATGTTCAATCTGTCTGGTGCCGAACTGTCAATGGTAAGCAAATCAACCAATTTCGCCTTCATCGTATCCACCTCGCCAAATCACCTCTATGTTCCTCGTGTGGAGTGCCAGACAATGATGAACATCGGTTTGTTTGCCGACCAGCGGCGGAGGTTTGGCACTTGTTTCGACGTATTGTGGCTTTTCTAACGCGGAACATTCCGGATCGGATTACTCCCCTTTCATTATTATTTCCGGAACGTCACTATTTTCCTCTGACAAAAACGATTGCTGTGAATTGGATTCGCGGACATGCCATTCACTACCTATTTGGACAAACTGTAGACTCTGTACTCGATTTTTGGACATACCTCAATGACCGTCATTATGTAGTTGTCCGTCACCCAAAATACAGACAATTTTTCTCGAACTTCCTTGGGAGTGCTTTCCACGACCCGCCTCGCAGCTGGAATGTGTTAAGCCAAGAGAGGAGAAGGTTTCCTGTTTGAACCAATGAACATTTCTGAAGAATTGAATGGAACACATCAATTTCGAGAAGTCGTACCAGCGGGGCGCAGAAGGCCTCTGATCAATTACACATCAAAACTATATATATAAAATAAAAATAAACACAATAAAAATAAAAATAAAATTCAGAAAAAGAAAGATTTTGTTTTGTTTGTAAGGATAGCCCTAACCTTGGTTTCCCATATTTCCCCTGGTGTATAAGCAGCTCTCTGGGGTAGGTTCAGTCAGGAGCCAACGCCTAAAGTGGACCAGGATTTTTTTGTTATAGGATGAAAAGTGACGGTGGCACTTGGGGTCTTTTTTAGTTAAAAAAAAGATTGTTTTTTTAAAAAAAGATGGTAGAGCACTTGCCTGCGAAAGGCAAAGGTCCTGAGTTCGAGTCTCGGTCGGGCACACAGTTTTAATCTGCCAGGAAGTTTCATATCAGCGCACACTCCGCTGCAGAGTGAAAATCTCATTCTGAATGCTAAATTTGCTTACAAATTCTACGCCCGTAGAAACTCACTAGTTCTAACGATGTCGTTAGGGCAGACTAGTTTTAAGAGTATTTTCTTCTAGAAATGAATTGCCTTGACGGTTGATCGATCAAGGGCGGGAAAGGTAAAATTTTACGAATATATGACGAGAGGGACAAGTGCTTGAGAGAGGACTTCCCTATCAATACAAGTGCCTGAGAGACGACAGTTGCTGTCAATCTACTGGATAGTTTGTTTCTCAAATAAACATTGTGCGTTATCATGCAGTAGCATAGATGATGTTTTGTTGCTCGATTTTCTTACACGGCGACCGAAAGGTGTCTCAGTTGTTGGCAACAAATTCCAGCTGTGTTGCACACACCCCTTGGGGCAGAATTCGTAGCCCAAAACTCACTTTAGGAGCTATCAGATGTAAAATATTATGTTCAACTGATCTTTGCCCGAGTTTACGCCTTTGGTGAGGCTCAGCCTTTCATTTCTGTTAGGTTCAAAAATGGTTCAAATGGCTCTGAGCACTATGGGACTCAACTGCTGTGGTCATCAGTCCCCTAGAACTTAGAACTACTTAAACCTAACTAACCTAAGGACATCTCACACATCCATGCCCGAGGCAGGATTCGAACCTGCGACCGTAGCAGTCGCACGGTTCCCGACTGCGCGCCTAGAACCGCGAGACCACCGCGGCCGGCATTTCTGTTAGGAAGTTAACGGTAAAGGCATCATGACACGTCACCAGTAACAGTACTGCATAGGAATGCTCAATGAGCGACCTGTTGACGTTCAATAACAGTCACTCCGTTGATTTTTGTTGTTTCGAATTATAGCATGCAGTACTCCTACACAAGACTTCTGAACTTTGCCTGTTGAATGCAAATGTCACTTGATGGTAAAATGGTAATCTATCACATATATTAGTAGTCGAGACTGCCTCAGTGTAGAAACTCATTCATGCCGGAACGATCTTTATTATCTTTTTCTGGCGTATTTTTCCCAAAGGCACTCGCTCCAAACACAGTTCAAATCTTTCTAGCTGCCTCCTCTGTGTTCTCCCCTCTGTTATACCATAAGTAAACGTTGTGTTGCAGATGTTACACCTTTTTGTACTTGAAACATAATTTTACAATGCTTAACGGTAGTTCATGATTTTCAAGTATTCAAAATGCAATGCTTAACTGCAAGTGATAACTAGAACTTCAAATTCGAAAATGACAGTCGATACATACACTGAAAGCGACGCAGCCACGAGCTGTCCTGCGGAATTGTTTCTGGAATACTTGTTATTGCTGGTGGTTAGAATTCTCTTCGATGTTCAATCAGACTCATAACTTTAGACCGAAATGAGGTAAAAAAAATACCATTGGATGCGAACAGGCGACTACAAGTTTAGAATGCACGACGATTACTTTTTGTCTGAAAATAAAAAATTAAAGTTTTTCGCTAGAGGGCAGACTTGAACCAAGGACCTCTGGTTCCACAGCTGCTCACGCTTTTTTTTTTTTAGTCAAGAATGTTCAGTTATGAGTAGGCACTCCCTCAAAGTAGCTTTTATATTTATTTTTATTTTATTATTATGATTTTTTTTTACCAGGAACAGGGTAAATTAACAAAAGATATTTATTGGTACAAACTTAAATACAACAGAAATGCCATCCTTCCGGCGAAAATAACACAATACATTATACTCTTACAAGGCGAGCAATTTTATTGTTTTTATGAACAAGGTGTAGGAAAAAAAGAATAATGAGATGTAAGCTAAGATGTGTGAAGCAATATACAGTGAAGTGAGGGAAAAACCAGTGTGTTCTGGTATAGTACATAAAAGAAAGGAGGCGCGTGTCCATTCGCCTTCTCCACTGTGGGTACAATATAGAAAGTAGCGCGGTGAGTCTCAGATGTCAGCAGGGGGGAAGGGGGGGGGGGGGGGGCAGGAGTGCTGTCGGCGTGTGGCACCATCCAGCTGAGCGTGGTTGACGTAACGATCGCATGTAGGTAATTGACGAAAAAGGCGCGGTAGCGTGGTCGGTGTTCGACTTGACTGTGGGCGGTTTGTAAGTACTGCCAAAAATCAAGGCGTGATTTGTCGCCATCATTATACATGTAGGTGATGGTCCATCCCTTGACCCATACAATCGCATGATTTTTGGTGGCGGGGAAATAAGTATTCTCAGGATGGATAAAAGTCCATGGGTCAATCGAGTCCGGCGGAACACGGAGGTAACAGGCGACGAACTGTCGGGCAAGTTTCCAGACGTCACTGGTGGCAGCACAAGTCAGTTGATGGACATCGTCGTCCACGAGGTGGCAAATGGAACAAAGCGGAGAGTCCATTAGTCCGATGGCGTGAAGTCGATGATTTGTGGCGAATTTTTCATTTGCGACTTGGTACCATGTTGCCCGGACGTTGGAGGGAAGAAAAGGCTGGTGGATACGACGCCAAACCGTAGGCCACCGCTTGGACGGATGTCTCAGTTCGATATTGTTGCTGGATATGGAACGAAGCAGTGGGGTGTAAAAATCTTTAGGTCGAGGAGAACGTGTGGTCGGTAAGTGTGTGTGAGCATAACTGAAGTCGACGATGAAATCAGAAATGTGCGTCAGATGGTGCTTGACGTGTCCGACTGGTACTGGTGGTGTTATGGTCGCGAGCACAAGAATTTCCAGTAAGCTGCGCGTAAGGGAGGTGCCTCCGTGCCACTGCTTGTGCATGGTGGACATGTACAAGGACGCATCTCGGAGTCGTACATTGACAAGGCCGAGGCCTCCCGCTCGCGGGGGGAGGGTGAGCGTGTCGTAGCGGACCTTAAAGAGCGTACCGGCCGTAAGAAAGTATCCGAAGGCAGCCTGGAGGTTGCGTCCAACTGTTGATGGCAGCGGGAGGACCTGTGCGATGTGGACCATTTTGGACGCCACATGTTGATTGAGGTATAGTTGTGAAGAATCGAGTCGTCGGAGAGGTTTTGTCGCACCGTCGTGCGGATAGTTTGGAGCGCATGCCGAAAATTGATGGCAGCGGAGCGACGCACGGTGGAGGTGAAAATGATACCAAGGTATCGTAGTTTTTGTACACACAGGAGAGGTGCTAAGTCGTCGTGTGAGAGGCCGCATCCAATGGACATCGCCATGGATTTAGCCACATTCATGTTACTGCCCGCTGCAGTGCCGTACGTTGATGTCAAATCAAGTACCGTGTGCGTTTCACTCCATGAGTGGATTAAGAGGAGGAGGTCGTCGGCATACGCACGACATCGAAAACTGTGCTGTCGCAAAGTGAGACCAGAAAGGTGACTCGTCAGACTCCCGATGAGTGGCTCAAGGCTTATGGCATAGAGTAGGGTCGAAATTGGGCAGCCTTGCCGTGCGGAACACCGGATCGCCACTGGTCCCGCCACACGGCCATTAACCTGAATCAGCGATTCGGCTGTGCCGTACAGGCGCCGGATTACGTCGATAAAGGCTGGTGGAAAACCCATGCGGTTCATCACTGAGAACATAAAAAGATGCCGCACTTTGTCGAATGCGCTGTCAAAATCAATGGCAACCACTGCGGCGCGGAGTCTGCACGCCGCTGCCAGTGCAATTAAATCGCGACATTCTCCTGTGGCCGTTTGTATATTAACTGAGCCGCCCGGAGTTGTCTGTTCCGGGGATAGAATGCTACGCAGGACCTTGCGGCATCGCGTTGCCAGTAGGCGTGTAAAAATTTTATAGTCCGCGTTAAGCAGAGTCAGGGGACGGTAATGTGCTCTCGTCACACCTGGTATCGGTATGTGGATGGGTATAATAATTCCCGCGACGAAGGACGGCGGTACGGCGTTCCCCATCGTCAGCAGTTCATGAAACATTGTTGTCCACCGTGACGCCATTAGTGTGAGAAAAGCGCGATAAAATTCTATCGGCAATCCGTCGACACCAGGTGACTTATTCAGAGCGCCGTTTTGGATTGCATCGTGGACTTCGTCACGCGTAATTGGCTCCATCATCTCGTCCGCTTCGTCGTTGGTGAGGGTGCGAGTTACGTGTGGTAACACAGACTCCTCAGCGTGGTTGTCGGTAGTCTCCTCCTGGTACATTGTGCGGTAGTGATCGACAAAGGCACTGACGATTTCAGCTTGGCAAGTGACGTGCTGGCCGCGACAGGTGTTGATCTCGGTGATGAGTTGTTGTCGTCGATGTTTCCTATTGGAGGCGATATGATGCATGGTGGGATGTTCTTGTTCCGCCGAATCTTGACATCGGGTTTGCACCATAGCCCCCTGCAGTCCATGGCGTGTCAACGTTACAATTTGCGCCTTAATCCTGCTGCGTTCCCTCTGGGTGTCGGGGGTGGGCGGTTGGGCGGCCAGGTCGCGGAGAACGGCGTAGATATAGTCAGTAGTGTGCCGGCGCCACGCAGCTACTTCCTTTCCATACTGAATCAAAGTACGTCGAATGACAGGTTTGGCACACTCCAGCCACCAGGTAAAGGTCGTGCAGTATGTAGGCAAGCGACGTTCACAGGTGGCCCATGTCTCGGTAACACGTTGAAGACATTCGGGATCATGAAGATGGGTGGTGTTTAGCTTCCACGGTGCACGACTACGCCAGACCACTTGCTTGGGGAAGGGAATGTTGCAGATGTAGGCACAGTGGTCCGAAAAGGCCAGGGGCCAAAGTTCTGCACCTTGGACTGCAGGTGTGAGTTCCAGAGAGACGTAAATTCTGTCAAGGCGGCTCGCGGAGTGACTCGTCTGGTAAGTATGTCCAGGCGCGTCGCCGTGCTGAATTTCCCAAGTGTCGCGGAGCAACAGATCTCGGACGACAAGACGCAGTTCTTGACAGGTGTTGTAGTGGGGCACTTGATCTTTAGGGTGCAAGACACAATTAAAATCACCCCCAAGCAAGTAATGGTCGCAGCGTCCAAGAAACAAAGGAGCGATTTCTTCTGAATAGAAGAGTGCCCTGTCACGTCTGCGGGTGGAGCCTGACGAAGCGTAAATGTTAACGATACGCGTCCCTATGACGGTGACGGCCATGCCTCTGGCAGATGGAAGGTATGTGATATCGGCCACTGGAATGCCTTCTCTGGCGTAGATGGCTGGTGGTCACCAGCAGAAGGAAAAGTGTTATATCCCGCGACGTCTGGAAGTGTGGCCAAGCGTACTTCCTGTAGTAGTGCGATATCGACGTCCGACGCCCATATCATCTCTCGCAGCAGTTGAAGTTTCACGGGTGAGCTAATGGTGTTAGTGTTGATCGTCGCTATTCGGTAGGTTTGGAGCCGTACACCGCCGTGGAGGGGAACTCCACCGGCGGAGGATGAAGAGGGGCGAGGTAACGGCGAGTCGTGCCGTACGCCACCTGACGGCGGTATCAGCGGCGTAACAGTGCTTCCGTCTGGGGTAACTCTGTCCCCAGCGTGGGGCCCGAGTCCTCATCGACGTCCTCACTCCACACCATTGAAGGCGCTGTCGTTCTGATGGTCGTACGTTCCACGTCGGTCGTAGGGGCGGCGGACGTCTCAGCGGCAGTCGCAGCGGTGGAGTCCATTGGTTCAGGAGCACCTGGGCGAGCCGGTAGAGTAGGCATCGACACAGCCACAGTCGGCGTCATGTTGTCGTCACTCATATCGTTGTGTAGGTTCTCCGAGGCCTCGTCGGGTCGGACGGCCTCTGGAGCATCAGGGGGAGGTGATCCGTCTCGTTCCGAGACCGTAAGGCACCTCCTCTTACGCCTCTCAGGTGAACGTTTTTTGCGGGTTCGTCCCTCCGTGTCGGTAGGGAGTCGCGTCGCTCTGAGAGGAAGGCCGTCGCGAGAACGTCAGATGAAGGGGCGTCCATATGGTCGGGTGGGTGGCGGCCCGAAGTCGTCGCTGTTGCTAGTGGCGCCGGAGTAACGTCAGGCTTTGAGCGCGACGTGTCGGCCCCGGCGGTATCCATAGCAGCTGGAAGGGTCACCGGTACGTGGTCCGATGAGCGGCGGCCGGTGGGAGGAGAAGAGAGCTGACGCTGACGGCGGCGGTGCACAAATGCTGCGCAGCTAGCGCCATTCGACGGCCAACAGCGCGGTTCCTGGTGTGTCCGCTGTGCCGTGCGTGTGATCATTGCTTGTACAGCCCTCTCGCAGTGTCCAGAGCAAGTATGGTGGGTCTGACACACCGGTGTCAATGTGTTCTTTTTTCCATTTCCAGGAGTGTAGATATTGACATATCGAGCTCGTTGGAGAATATCTAGGGATCGAAGGCGATGGTCCATAAGACCTGCTCTGGTCATTAAAAGGAGGCGTCGGCAGTTGATGGTGGCTGAAAGCCGGAAATCAGATGAAAAATCTATTCTCAAACAGCGAATGGTATCAACGGTGGTGAGATGTGTAACGCACTCCACGGGAAGTCCTGTGCCAATGAACATAACTTGTGACTTAAGTACGTTTAAAGAGCTACCCGATGCCTCACCATGGGCAACGTTTTTAAGTCGTGCCGCCAAAAGGCGAGTGAAGATTTTCATATCACTGTTAAGGAGGGTGATGGGCCGATAATCACTGATATTGTTGCCACCATGTGGTTTATGTACAGGAATAATAATTCCTTCCATGAAAGCGTCCAGCACAGGTACTTCCGGAGACATCAGTTCGCGACAGATGGAGGTGAAGGTGGACTCTAACAAATCACAGAAGATGCGATAAAATTCGAGGGGTCCTGGGGAGCGTTTGATGGTTCCTGCCATGATCGCATCGCGGACTTCATTATCAGTCACCTCTGACATCAAGTCAATCGCCGCATCTCCTGGGATACCACCGAAGTTGAGCTGCGAGACTTCCTCGATCAACTCTGGGGAATGTGGAATTGCGGCGTAGAGCTGCTGGTAGTGGGCGTGAAGCACATTGCCTATTGCAGATTGGTTTACGTGGCGACGCCCTTCTTAGTCTGTTAGGACGTGAATCAATTTTCGGCGTCGATTTTGGCGTTCTTGGATGATATGGTACATCGACGGATGTTCATGAGGCATGCGATCAGCAGTGCGAGATCGTACTATCGCTCCTTCCAAATGCTTCGCATGAGATTGGAGATTTGGGCCTTAGCATGGTTCATCCTTGTATGGCACTCAGGGGAGGCCGGCATCGTGGAGCATTCTCGTAGGATCCTGTAGTAAGAGTCCATAGTGCTCTTCCTCCAGGCGACAACATCTTTGCCATACCGGATCAAAGTTTTTCGAAGAGCAGGTTTTGCATACTGGATCCACCAAGATATGGTAGACGGATACGTGGAACGGCGTCTATTACATGTGATTCAAGTGTCTTCTATTAAAAGTCGACAGTCAGGTGAATTAAGAAGTGCCGTGTTCAGTTTCCATACTGCCTGTCTTGTGAGAACAACATCACAGAAGTAAGCCTCATGATCTGAGAAAGCAACAGGCCAGATTTCAGCCTGTCGAGTGTGTTGAATTAGGGATCGCGAGATGTAGATGCGATCCAGCCGGCTAGAGGAGTGCGCAGTGTAGTACGTAAATCCCATTAGATCACCGTGAACATGTCTCCACGTGTCGACAAATTGTAGCCACGTCACGACTGTTTCCAGAGCTGCGCATGGTGAGCGACGCGGCAATAGATCCTGAGGTCGCTAGGTGCAGTTGAAGTCTCCAGCCATGACCCAGTCATCGTGTGGTCCCATAAAAAGGGGTGTAACTTCATTCGCGAAGAAGGCATTGCGTTCACGACGGTAGCTGGAGCCCGACGGCGCATAAATGTTGACGATGCGTACACCAAAGAGAGTAAGGGCCATACCCCTGCCGTTGGGGACGTATAGGACATCTTCGGCGGGAAGACCTCGTAAGATGATGGCAACACCACTACCGTTGTACGAAGCGGTAGAATGATGCTCCGTGAAGCCATGTGGAGGTGAAAAATCGGCGACATGCACTTCCTGAAAAAGTGCAATATCTATGTCCGCATCATAAATCATGTCGCGGAGCAGCGCTAGTTTGTGGGGCGCACGTATGGTCGCGAGGTTAATCGTTTCGACACGATAATGCTGGTGTTGGGAGTCCCAAAGGCACAGGTGGGGCTGCTTCTTCAGGAGCGAGAGGTCGTCGATCTTGCCGGTCCGCTGAAGAGGTTGCTATTGTGGAGAGTTTGCGGGCGCGGGCGCAGCCGATGGGGGCGCCCCATCATCAGCACCGTCCACCCCAGTCCCTTCGATCTCCACGTCGTCTGCCCAGGAGACTGATACTGCGGTAGGGCATCGGCTGTGCATATCATCCATTCATCCATGTGGAGAGGAGACGTAGTTTTCGGCTTAGCATATAGACTTTCTTCAACGTCGACCTGTGGGGGTGACGGCGCCAGTAAGGAGGGGTGATCGTTGCCAGTGGTCGCCTGTGGCGGGTCGTTCGCATCAGTCATCAAAGAGCGGTTTGTCGGCCATCTGCGGGTCTACATCCCTGGTATCCATCCGTAAAATGGATTCATCAGAGGACGAACGGTTACGTTTCTTTCTCTTTCGTGTCGATCCTTGTTTTCGAACATGTCGCTCAGAGTCTGATTGCGGTTGGCTTTCATCTGACTCCGGACCAGTCTTAAGGAAAGCAGAAGTAGGTACCACTCCCGAATCAACGTCCATCTCAGTAGCATTTTCAGTCACAGTGCTGCGAGGATTCGGCAGGTCAGGATCTGGCGTCTGTGGCACGTCAGAAGGAATCTCAGTAGCGGTTGCATCTATCTGATCACACGACGTCAACGGAGCAGGAAGACCCTGTGTAGAGGTGCTACCTTCCTGGGCAACCTTGGCATATGTGACAGGGATCTGAGTGATCACCGCTGGGGACGCTTCCTCGCCGACCGGCGTCTGGATCAGGCGGCGTCGCATGCAGGCGGATCTGACGTGGCCTTCTTGTCCACAACCCGCACATGTTCGGGGTTGGCCGTCGTACATGACAATGGCTCGCACCACGCCAATTGTCAGGTATGACGGTATATGTTTTATCAGTTCAATTTTGACCTGACGCACACCATTAAGGACGTGGTAGGTCGTGAAGGTTTGCCATTTTTCTTCTACGTAACCGATGACTTTACTGTCGTATGGTTGTAACGCAGAGACAACTTCGTCCTTCGGCACTTCAAAAGGTAGTTCAAACACCCTAATCGTGCGCTGACCGTACTCTGCGAGTTCAAGTGTTACTGCTCCGACGTGACCATCAGAGTATTTGAACTTAAGTCGATTGGCATGGAGGCGAATAACATCTTGACACACCTCGGTGTTTGTCATTTTAATATAAACGACACTACTCGTGATCGAAAAATGGATTCCAATAACGTGGTTAGGATCTAAACGAACTTCTTCACGTATGAACGTTTCAACTTCATGTGCAAGAGGTCGCGCATGTTCAGCTGGGAAGGAAACTTGAAGGGTCGCACGGCGGTAAGCACTCGATATGTTGTTCATGATGGACGGACACAAGCCTTAAAGCTAAGACGCGGAAGTAAACAAACCTGCAGCGGAGCGCTGGCCGGCGCGCGGGGCCGTCCGCACGCGGCCACTGCTGAGAGCCGACTGCAGCCATCTGAGCCGCCGAAGCACGACTCACGCCCGGTACTCACAGCTTCACTTCTGCCAGTATCTCGTCTCCTACGTCCCAAACTTCACAGAAGCTCTCCTGCGAACCTTGTAGGACTAGCACTCCTGAAAGAAAGGATACTGCGGTGACATGGCTTAGCCACAGCCGGGGAATATTTCCACAATGAGATTTTCACTCTGCAGAGGAGTGTGCGCTAATACATATACTGAAGTGAATACTGTTTGCCGGTCGCTGTGGCCGAGCTGTTCAGTCCGGAACCAAGCGACTGCTACGTTCGCAGATTCGAATCCAGCCTCGAGCAAGGATGTGTGTGATGTCCTTAGGTTAATTAGGTTTAAGTACTAGGGGAGTGATGACTTCCGCTGTTAAGTCCCATAGTGCTCAGAGCCATTTGAACCATTTGATTGTTGATGGGTGGGATTTCTTTGACAGAGTTGATAATATATCTGTGTTCGAGAAATGCAATGCCGAAGATTGGTAAGCCTTTCTCTTCCTTCTGTTGTATTTTGCCCTTGAAGATGCAATGGTTTCCGTAATTCAAGATTTAATTGTCAGTTAGTCGTGGTTCTTGAAGTGCAAGGATGAGAAGTTTTGTCGGTCGATTTCTTTTGTGACATTATGTAGTTTTCGTGTTTGGTTCAATGTATCGATGTTTAGTTTTCAAATGCATGTTTTCTGCTTGTAGGGAAATTTACCAGAGATCTTCGATATCCTCTGCCATGCTAAACTGGACTCCCCAGAATCCGAAAATCCAACTGCAGCCTGTCGACAGCCGGGTTGTCTACCACCTGGGGTAAAGTTGACTTTGTTTGCACAGTTCATGTCTGTTTGTTTTTCATTGGTTTGACTTGGGTGATTCCAGGACCAGACAGGACCAGAGGGTGTTGAAGCCATTGGAAGCAAATATTTTCAGCCGAGCTCATTGAGCTAACAGACGGTGACCAGAGTAGCGGTGATTTTCACTCAGACGTGTCTGGAGTTTCAGTTCGACGGATTGAGTAGCCGTTCACGATTATGTTAGTATTTGGTTCACCCCAAGTATTTGATTTCCTCGGTACCACCCTTATGTGGGTGGGTTTCCCCAGTCGGCCACACGGGATTATTATTATTATTATTATTATTATCCTCATTATGTCATCAGCAAATCCGATATGGTGTATCTTCCCACCACTGATATAGATGTGTATTGCTCGTCTCAGTACATCCATCACGTAAATATGGGTTATAATTACGTTACATTGCTGCTAGTAGACATATTTCTCACTTTTTCTTAGGAAGTTCCTACCTGTTACTCCATCATAGGAATTTATGTGCTCAGCATTGTTGCAATACAGACGTTCAAATTCTCCGATTTCTGTCATTTCATTTCGATACCAGATCGTTGTAATCGGATTCAGCCAGTCAATCTTAATGTGATTATCCGACTACGACTCTCATCATATGATAGACTGGGTGAACCACATTCTTAATCGGGCTGTTGAATCTAGATCACTTATCTACGACAGGGCCTGAATTCTTAAACACTGTGGAAAATAATAATCCAATGTGCTTATTACAAATACGTTATTTAAATATAAATATATGAACTAACGAGATAACAATTTATTTACAGGAGCAGAGCCCCATCCATCATAGCAGAGAAGTGCGAGATTGGTTTCAGGGCAAAGAGAAGATAAAGCTGTTGCCATTTGTTCCACGATCACCGAACATCAACCAGATAGACAATATGTGGGCAGAGGTAACAAGATCATTGCCATGTGGACCTACAAATGAAAGCGACCTTTGGACGAATATAGAAAACGTATGATAGGAAGTAAACCATCACGCTGCACTGTCGACGACTTAATGAAATCAATGCCCCTACGCCTTCGATAAATCTTACGTAATGATCGTGGGTGGGTTGGTTACTAAAAGTATACTCGTCCACAAAACCCATGCGGACAATTATCTGATAATCGGTCAAATTTTGCTCTGTCGCAGCTCTTTAGCATACAAGTCCATTTACTTTCAGTCTCCTCCTTACAATTCTTGCACTGCAAGGTAGTTGAAAAATCTCATCCACTCGACGCCAACTGAGGAATTGACTGGTGCGTGTGTTGTTCAAGACACAGTAGTTGTCACCCTCACTGGAATCAATGACTATTTGTGTGTGTGTGTGCGTGTGTGTGTGTGTGTGTGTGCGTGTGTTTTCGTGTTCACGCACAATCTGAATCAATACTATCAACATTAGAGAGACAACCAACAATAAATATTGCATCAAATATGACTGTAAAGTATTTTATTGCGATGGAAAGTTACAAACTGAATTTTTACCCAACCCACGTTCTGCATATTACGTTACGTAAGATGTATTAACTCCATAGTATCGTTAGCAGAGACTTACACTTTTATAATTCCTATATGAGTATTCCGATAGCCAAAAGAACCCGTTAGTGTGAAACCATCGGGAACTGCATTAATATCAAACTGCAAGAACTTGGGCAATACGTCGACTCTTCTCTTCACTGGGTGACCTATTACTGTTATTTAGTATTCTCTCCCTAATAGTTGTAATGCAAATGGAACTTCAGAGGCGCTTTCCGCTGTTTTTGACAAACATGAGCAACTTGTAAATACTGCGAGTCACAACTGCTTGATTATAATGGTTCAGGTTGTCGGTAGTTGTGGTGTTGTTTTGCTATCAAACTGCTTACAGTAACGTTAATGGTGATGCAAATAATTTAGCACTGACTACCTACTTAAGTAAAGACAGTGTTGTTTCGTCGTCGCTTTTCTTTATTTGGCCTCAGCTTGAGTAATCCGATTTGACGAACATAGTATTCCATTCTCGGGCTGCTAATGGTACAGTATGGCCACAGAGATCATCGTGCGGATATTACAATAATTCTGAAATGACTTGCTTAAGAAGTGTTACCCTCAGCTTTACAGCTGGCATGACTCATTACACAGGTACTCTATCTTGCACTTGGTTAAGTGATCAGATCGCTGCAATCCTGCTTCTACTGTTCGTAAATATTTGTATACTTCACAAATGGTTCAAATGGCTCTGAGCACTATGGGACTTAACTTCTGAGGTCATCAGTCCGCTGGAACTTAACCTAACTAACCTAAGGACATCAGACACATTCATGACAGAGATAGGATTCTAACCTGCGACCGCAGCGGTCGCGCGGTTCCAGACTGTAGCGCCTAGAACCGCTCGGCCACTCCGGCTGGCCCCCATACCTGTTACTGAGCAGATGCATTATTCCCACGTGCTCCATGTTTGCACCCGTATATTCCTTTAAATTGTGGAACAAAATTGAAGTATTAATTAGGGTAAAATAAATGTTCCTTGTAGAACATATAGCAGTGAAAAGGGTGACGGAAAAATACATAACAAACAGTCACTCAGAAATATATTCACAATTTAAGTTATTATGCACTGGATGCATATGAGGTCTGTACGGAAGCCATATATTTTCCAACGAACGAAAGAAATTTCGGAGACGGAGGAGTTTTGCCAAATTAGAACAGTTCTGATTTTAGAACCAACGTAAAAGAATATTACAGGAATTAAAAAAAAGTGAAAGCACAGTATCCTGCTTATAATCAAAAAACTGTCGAGCGCTTTGGAGCCCACATAAAGCAATAGCGTTTCTGATAGCGCCTACGATAAGAACGTGGTGTCATATTATGCTTCACAGCCCTAAACTGTTTATTTTTTTACTTCATACTAAAACAAAAGTTATGACATGAGAAGAGGAAATGACTTATATGCTTCTCAGGAACTTTAGTTTTTCGTGTTTATTTTCTCACTTCATACTAAAACAAGGGTGTTAATATGAGAAGACGAAATGAAATATACGCTTCCAAGACATAGTATTTCCCTGTGTGCTACTACTGCATACATGAAAGCCCTGCAGTTAATTTTTGTATGTTGGATAAATTTTGATATCACCTCACACTCCTTTGTAACAAGGTTCCTATTTTCTTGGGATTCAAATAGAGTGGACATTTCATCACTGGTTAATATTCTGATGACTAATGACATAATACCGCTGCAATTGCTCCATGGCACCTGTGAGTTGTCTCAAGTAGGTTACTGTAAGAACACGCAGGCAGTAATATCCGCTCACTGCTGTCAGAGCCAAGTTGATTTCTTTCTGTTTATGGCGTGGCGTCTGCTGCAGTGTCCACGCTCAGCCAACATAAACAAATCGCGGCGGCATTGGGCACTGCTAATCGCTGCACTTGTCAGGAGCCTCGACAACAAGAGCGCACTGTCTCTGCTAACGATACTA
The DNA here is from genome assembly GCF_023897955.1 of Schistocerca gregaria. Classification (NCBI taxonomy): domain Eukaryota; kingdom Metazoa; phylum Arthropoda; class Insecta; order Orthoptera; family Acrididae; genus Schistocerca; species Schistocerca gregaria. The sequence goes on along the minus strand of NC_064926.1, from coordinate 23,385,339 downwards.
TGGAGGTAATACATCTTACTTAACGTAATATGCAGGAGGTGGGTTTGGTAAAAATTCAGTTTGTAACTTTCCATCGCAATAAAATACTTTACAGTCATATTTGATGCAATATTTATTGTTGGTTGTCTCTCTAATGTTGATAGTATTGATTCAGATTGTGCGTGAACACGAAAACACACGCACACACACGCACACACACACACACACACACACATACACACACACAAATAGTCATTGATTCCAGTGAGGGTGACAACTACTGTGTGTTGGACAACACATGCAACAGTCAATTCCTCAGTTGGCGTCAAGTGGATGAGATTTTTCAATTACCTTGCAGTGCAAGAATTGTAAGGAGGAGACTGAAAGTAAATGGACTTGTATGCTAAAGAGCTGCGACAGAGCAAAACTTGACCGATTATCAGATAATTGTCCGCATGGGTTTTGTGGACGAGTATACTTTTAGTAACCAACCCACCCACGATCATTACGTAAGATTTATCGAAGGCGGCAGTTTGACTTTGCTTGCACAGTTCATGTCTGTTTGTGTTTCATTGGTTTGGCTTGGGTGATTCCAGGACCAGACAGGACCAGAGGGTGTTGAAGCCATTGGAATCCATAGGAATTTATGTGCTCAGCATTGTTGCAATACAGACGTTCAAATTCTCCGATTTCTGTCATTTCATTTCGATACCAGATCGTTGGATTTTCGGATTCTGGGGAGTCCAGGTTAGCATGGCAGAGGATATCGAAGATCTCTGGTAAATTTCCCTACAAGCAGAAAACATGCATTTGAAAACTAAACATCGATACATTGAACCAAACACGAAAACTACATAATGTCACAAAAGAAATCGACCGACAAAAAATTCTCATCCTTGCACTTCAAGAACCACGACTAACTGACAATTAAATCTTGAATTACGGAAACCATTGCATCTTCAAGGGCAAAATACAACAGAAGGAAGAGAAAGGCTTACCAATCTTCGGCATTGCATTTCTCGAACACAGATATATTATCAACTCTGTCAAAGAAATCCCACCCATCAACAATCAAATGGTTCAAATGGCTCTGAGCACTATGGGACTTAACAGCGGAGGTCATCACTCCCCTAGTACTTAAACCTAATTAACCTAAGGACATTACACACATCCTTGCCCGAGGCTGGATTCGAATCTGCGACCGTAGCAGTCGCTTGGTTCCGGACTGAAGCGCCTAGAAGCGCTCGGCTACCGCGGCCGGCCCATCAACAATCGACTTATGACAATGCTCATTCAGAGCCCCAGTAAAAAATGTACACTCATCAATGCACTTGCCCCCACCAACATCGAAAATAAGAAAAACACCGAAAACGTTGAAAAAGTTCTGGAACACACTCGAAAATACTATGAGCAAAATCCAAGATGACATGAAAATACTAATGGGAGACTACAACTCTCTACTTGGGACAGAAAAACCTATAGAAAAATCATTGGTACAAATTCAGCACACCGAAACACTTAGACTAACGGTACACGTCTGACTGACATTTGCCAACAATTCAACCTCAAAAGGATGTCTTCCCGCTTTAGGAAAAAACCATTTCTTAGGTACTGTGTTTAGCTACCAGGTGCAAGCTGCTTTCGTTCGCCTTTCGATGCTCACTGAAAGCCAGATTTTTAATTCTTTTGTAGTAGAGCTACAAGCAGGCACATACAGACTCAATAAGGGAATCGTACAACAGCGCTCGAGCAAAATTCGTCTTGCTACTTTCAGTAACCCTTAGAATCAGAGCGAAAACCTTACGGTACTGCCAAATTCATAATGCGACTTTTGTTTTCTTCCGACATATTTTTTGTTGTTGTGAATACTTAATTTACCTATGAAATGCCACATGTTCATAATACTTGCGTTTGATACAGGAAATGAAGTAAATACAGATCTTTTCGCAGTCAAAAGTTGGTAATATCCTACTAATTCGTGTTAAAATAGGCTCAATGGTCTTACAGACACTTAACGCGTTATCAAGATAGACTGCCATCGTGATGTTTCTGTAGTAGGCTCAATTTAATTTGTATTAGTACAGTGAATATTTTAATTGCATTTTCCATTAGTTTACTAAACGCAACAGAAATCATCGAACAGAAATTAATCAGCAGCAGAATTTTCTTTCACGATATCTAAAACAGTCTGACAACTCACTGGTTGTAACGATGTCATTAGAGCAGACTAGTTTTAAGAGTATTTTCGTCGAGAAATGAATTGCCTTGACGGTTGATCGATCAAGAGCGGGAAAGGTAAAATTTTACGAATATATGACCAGAGGGACAAGTGCTTGAGAGAGGACTTCCCTATCAATACAAGTGCCTGAGAGACGACAGTTGCTGTCAATCTACTGGATAGTTTGTTTCTCAAATAAACATTGTGCGTTATCATGCAGTAGCATAAATGATGTTTTGTTGCTCGGTTTTCTTACACTGCGACCGAAAGGTGTCTCAGTTGTTGGCAACAAATTCCAGCTGTGTTGCACACACCCCTTGGGGCAGAATTCGTAGCCCAAAACTCACTTTAGGAGCTATCAGATGTAAAATATTATGTTCAACTGATCTTTGCCCGAGTTTACGTCGTTTGGTGGGGCTCAGCCTTTCATTTCTTTAGGAAGTTAACGGTAAAGGCATCATGACACGTCACCAGTAACAGTACTGCATAGGAATGCTCAATGAGCGACCTGTTGACGTTCAATAATAGTCACTCCGTTGATTTTTGTTGTTTCGAATTAGAGCATGCAGTACTCCTACACCAGATTTCTGAACTTTGTCGCATGTTGGTAAAATGGTAATCTATCACATATATTAGTAGTCGAGACTGCCTCAGTGTAGGAACTCATTCATGCTAGAACGATCTTTAATATCTTTTTCCGGCGTATTTTTCCCAAAGGCACTCGCTCCAAACACAGTTCAAATCTTTCTAGCTGCCTCCTCTGTGTCCTCCCCTCTGTTATACCATAAGTAAACGTTGTGTTGCAGATGTTACACTTTTTTCTACTTGAAACTTTATTTTACAATGCTTAACGGTAGTCCATGATTTTCAAGTATGCAAAATCCAATGCTTAACTGCAAGTGATAACTAGAACTTCAAATTCGAAAATGACAGTCGATACATACACTGAAAGCGACGCAGCCACAGGCTGTCCTGCGGAATTGTTTCTGGAATACTTGTTATTGCTGGTGTTTAGAATTCTTTTCGATGCTCAATCAGACTCATAACTTTAGACCGAAATGAGGTAAAAAAAAAAATACAGTTGGACGCGAACAGGCGACTACAAGTTTAGAATGTCCGACGATTACCGCTAGACCACGGGCTCACACAATTCGAGAATATCTCGGAAGTAGACAACACTTCCGCATCTTACAGTGTTGCCAGATTGTGCAGATGGCCGGACTTAAGAGCTGTCAGGGGCGGTCAGTTCTATTGGCCACCTTAAGTAAACGACTCGGACTTAAGTCTCTGTGACGGCTGGCCGCCAGTCTGTTATTATGTCTAATACTGTACATTGCGGGAAAATATAGAAATGAAAAATAAGAAATAAAACAAAAATTTGAAATTTTAATTGGACTGCACAGGCGACCTTAACAAGGGGATGAAGCAACGGAGCTCTGCTAGTTAGCCAGGAGGTGATGTTGACTGTGGACGTGCCGTGTACGCAGTGGTACTGGTATACAGTGACAGCTGCACACGGGGCCAGCAGCCAGCTGTGGCTCCACCGAGCTCCCGTTAGTCACTACTGACATGGCGCTCGGCCGCCGAAACGTATTTATGCTTCCACCACAAGACGAGTCCGCTCCAGAGGGCAGAGGGCGCTGATCCCAGAACTAATTCTCGTCTCCGCAAAATAGATCACAGATTGAGACACTCCCGCACGTCACCGATAAATACGCACACACAGCCACAGAAAACCAATTCGTTGCCAGCAATTGTTTACCACCAGCAACAACTCACCACCGAGAACACTTCACCGACTACAACAGTTCGCCACCAACAACATTTCACTGCCAAGAGCAGTTCACCACCAACAACAGTTCTCTGCCAGCAACAGTTCTCCATTAGGAATAGTTAATCGGCAGCAGCAGCTCATCGACATCAAAAGTTCACTAACAGTAACAGTTACTGCCACAGTTGAGGCTTACTGATGTAGTCAACTCAAGGTGCGTTGCCACTGTCAGGTGGTGGTTGACGTGAGTACATCTACATGCATCTACATGACTACTCTGCAATTCACATTTAAGTGCTTGGCAGAGGGTTCATCGAACCACAATCATACTATCTCTCTACTATTCCACTCCCGAACAGCGAGCGGGAAAAACGAACACCTAAACCTTTCTGTTCGAGCTCTGATTTCTCTTATTTTATTTTGATGATCATTCCTACCTATGTAGGTTGGGCTCAACAAAATATTTTCGCATTCGGAAGAGAAAGTTGGTGACTGAAATTTCGTAAAAAGGTCTCGCCGCGACGAAAAACGTCTATGCTGTAATGACTTCCATCCCAACTCGTGTATCATATCTGCCACACTATCTCCCCTATAACGCGATAATACAAAACGAGCTGCCCTTCTTTGCACCCTCTCGATGTCCTCCGTCAATCCCACCTGGTAAGGATCCCACACCGCGCAGCAATATTCTAACAGAGGACGAACGAGTGTAGTGTAAGCTGTCTCTTTAGTGGACTTGTTGCATCTTCTAAGTGTCCTGCCAATGAAACGCAACCTTTGGCTCGCCTTCCCGACAATATTATCTATGTGGTCCTTCCAACTGAAGTTGTTTGTAATTTTAACACCCAGGTACTTAGTTGAATTGACAGCCTTGAGAATTGTACTATTTATCGAGTAATCGAATTCCAACGGATTTCTTTTGCAACTCATGTGGATCATCTCACACTTTTCGTTATTTAGCGTCAACTGCCACCTGACACACCATACAGCAATCTTTTCTAAATCGCTTTGCAGCTGATACTGGTCTTCGGATGACCTTACTAGACGGTAAATTACAGCATCATCTGCGAACAACCTAAGAGAACTGCTCAGATTGTCACCCAGGTCATTTATATAGATCAGGAACAGTAGAGGTCCCAGGACGCTTCCCTGGGGAACACCTGATATCACTTCAGTTTTACTCGATGATTTTCCGTCTATTACTACGAACTGCGACCTTCCTGACAGGAAATCACGAATCCAGTCGCACAACTGAGACGATACCCCATAGCTCCGCAGCTTGATTAGAAGTCGCTTGTGAGGAACGGTGTCAAAAGCTTTCCGGAAATCTAGAAATACGGAATCAACTTGAGATCCCCTGTCGATAGCGGCCATTACTTCGTGCGAATAAAGAGCTAGCTGCGTTGAACAAGAGCGATGTTTTCTGAAGCCATGCTGATTACGTGTCAATAGATCGTTCCCTTCGAGGTGATTCATAATGTTTGAATACAGTATATGCTCCAAAACCCTACTGCAAACCGACGTCAATGATATAGGTCTGTAGTTAAATGGATAACTCCTACTACTCTTCTTGAACACTGGTGCGACCTGCGCAATTTTCCAATCTGTAGGTACAGATCTATCGGTGAGCGAGCGGTTGTATATGAGTGCTAAGTAGGGAGCTATAGTATCAGCGTAATCTGAAAGGAACCTAATCGGTATACAATCTGGACCTGAAGACTTGCCCGTATCAAGCGATTTGAGTTGCTTCGCAACCCCTAAGGTATCTACTTCTAAGAAACTCATGCTAGCAGATGTTCGTGTTTCAAACTCTGGAATATTCCATTCGTCTTCCCTGGTGAAGGAATTTCGGAAAACTGCGTTCAATAACTCCGCTTTAGCGGCACAGTCGTCGATAACAGTACCATCGGCACTGCGCAGCGAAGGTATTGACTGCGTCTTGCCGCTTGTGTACTTTACATACGACCAGAATTTCTTTGGATTTTCTACCAAATTTCGAGACAATGTTTCGTTGTGGAACCTATTAAAGGCATCTCGCATCGAAGTACGTGCCAAATTTCGCGCGTCTGTTAATTTTAGCCCATCTTCAGGATTTCGCGTTCTTCTGAACTTCGCATGCTTTTTCCGTTGCCTCTGCAACAGCGTTCGGACCTTTTTTGTGTACCACGGGGGATCCGTTCCATCTCTTACCAATTTATGAGGTACGAATATCTCAATTGCTGTTGCTACTATATCTTTGAATTTGAGCCACATCTCGTCTACATTCGCATAGTCAGTTCGGAAGGAATGGAAATTGTCATTTAGGAAGGCTTCTAGTGGTACTTTATCCGCTTTTTTAAATAAAATTATTTTGCGTTTGTTTCTGATGGATTTGGAAGAAATGGTATTGAGCCTAGCTACAATGACCTTGTGATCACTAATCCCTGTATCAGTCATGATGCTCTCTATCAGCTCTGGATTGTTTGTGGCCAAGAGGTCAAGTGTGTTTTCGCAACCATTTACAATTCGCGTGGGTTCGTGGACTAACTGTTCTAAATAATTTTCGGAGAATGCATTTAGGACAATCTCGGAAGACGTTTTGTGCCTACCACCGGTTTTGAACAAGTATTTTTGCCAACATACCGAGGGTAGGTTGAAGTCCCCACCAACTATAACCGTATGAGTGGGGTATTTATTTGTTACGAGACTCAAACTTTCTCTGAACTGTTCCGCAACTGTATCATCGGAGTCTGGGGGTCGGTAGAAGGAGCCAATTATTAACTTAATTCGGCTGTTAAGTATAACCTCCACCCACACCAATTCGCACAGAGTATCTACTTCGACTTCACTACAAGATAAACCACTACTGACAGACACCAACACTCCACCACCAATTCTGCCTAATCTATCTTTCCTGAACACCGTCTGAGACTTCGTAAAAATTTCTGCAGAACTTATTTCAGGCTTTAGCCAGCTTTCTGTACCTATAACGATATCAGCTTCTGTGCTTTCTATTAGCGCTTGAAGCTCAGGGACTTTTCCAGCGCAACTACAACAGTTTACAACTATAATTCCGACTGTTCCTTGATCCAAGCACGTCCTGTAATTGCCAAGCACCCTTTGACATTGCAGCCCATCCCGCACTTTCCCGAGGCCTTCTAACCTAAAAAACCGCCCAGTCCACGCCACACAGCCTCCGCTACCCGTGTAGCCGCCAGCTGAGTGTAGTGAACTCCTGACCTATTCAGCGGAACCCGAAACCCCACCACCCTATGGCGCAAGTCAAGGAATCTGCAGCCAATACGGTCGCAAAACCGTCTGAGCCTCTGATTCAGACCCTCCACCCGGCTCTGCACCAAAGGTCCGCAGTCGGTTCTGTCAACGATGCTGCAGATGGTGAGCTCTGCCTTCATCTCGTAAGCAAGACCGGCAGCCTTCACCAAATCAGATAGCCGCTGGAATCCAGAGAGAATTTCCTCAGATCCAAAGCGACACACGTCATTAGTGCCGACATGTGCCACCACCTGCAGCTGGCTGCACCCTGTGCTCTTCATGGCATCCGGAAGGACCCTTTCCACATCAGGAATGACTCCTCCCGGAATGCACACGGAGTGCACACTGGATTTCTTCCCCTCCTTAGCCGCCATATCCCTAAGGGGCCCCATTACGCGCCTAACATTGGAGCTCCCAACTACCAGTAAGCCCAACCTCTGCGATTGCCCGGACCTTGAAGGCTGAGAATGGTCCTCTGAAACAGGGCAGGCAGCTGCATCTGGCTCAGCCAGAGACAGTGCCTGAAACCGGTTTGTCAGACGCACCGGGGAGGCTTTCTGGTCAGCTTCCGGGGACGACTTTCGCTGCCTGCCACGCCTTGGAACGACCTCCCAATCAACCACAGGCGAGGGCTCAGCCCCACTGCGGGCAGCAACCGGGGCAACCACAGCGGCAGACCGATCTGGGGACAGACGGGATGAGGTTGACATCCCCGTGATACCCGAGTCCGGCTCCCCACAGTGGTGCCCATTGGCAACAGCCTCAAGCTGCGCGACCGAAGTCAGCGCCGATTGCAGCTGTGAGCGAAGGGATGCCAAGTCAGCCCTCATCCGAACACAGCAATCGCAGTCCCTGTCCATTCTAATCGATGTTTAACAACAGTTACTGAAACACGAGTCGGTGCCTAGATAACGCAAGCGGAACACGCAAAGAATGTATCAACTAACCTGTACAAATGCCTAACGACTGCGCTACAGTCTGCTGAATTTACGATTACAGTAACTAAAACTCGAAATTGCACCTCCTATACGAAACTCACACGCAATTTAAATAAGAATCTACGAAGTAAACACTAAAGCGCGATGTCAAATACTATAATACGCCCGAAATATATGAATTAAACAATGCAAGTACCCAAAAAGACGCAAAGAAATTAATTAAACTATGTAACAATTAAGTAAGCTAGGGTTATACGACTTGCTGCTGCAGCTGCTTATCCAACGGCGGCAGGGAGCACAATGACTGGCCAACCGACTCTGGCCGTTCACAACAAAAACAGAAGACAGACGACTACGCAAATTTGCACTATTCAGGTACTAAGGCGCGATGCTACAACCCTCAAATACTATAATACGCCCGAAATATACGAATTAAACAATGCAAGTACCCAAAAACACGCAAAGAAATTAAACTATGTAACAAATAAGTAAGCTAGGGTTATACGACTTGCTGCTGCAGCTGCTTATCCAACGGCGGCAGGGAGTAGGGCCAAGCTCGTGAGGGAACAGCGTATGGCGGACAAACATAAAATTAATGACAAGTAATTATGCGTATAATATGTGTAGAAGGAGTATAAAACCAGTCGCAGAAATGAAAACACTGCCCAGTGGGAGACACTTGTAATGAAATAGTATAGGGACTTACGTCTCGACGAATAATAATACGATTCAGATATCTCTTGGTCGCCAGTATACAGGGTGATACAAAAAGGTACGGCCACACACACAAATAAAGAAAAGATGTTATGTGGACATGTGTCTGGAAACGCTTACTTTCCCTGTCAGAGCTCATTTTATTACTTCTCTTCAAATCACATTAATCATGGAATGGAAACACACAGCAACAGAACGTACCAGCCTGACTTCAAACACTTTGTTACAGGAAATGTTGAAAACGTCCTCCGTTAGCGAGGATACGAGCATCCACCCTCCGTCGCCTGAAATCCCGGATGCGCTGATGCAGCCCTGGAGAGTGGCGTATTGTATCACAGCCGTCCAGAAGATGAGTCTCTACATTTGGTACCGAGGTTGCATAGACAAGAGCTTTCGAATGCCCCCATAAATGAAAGTCAAGAGGGTTGAGGTCAGGAGAGCGTGGAGGCCATGGAATTGGTCCGCCACCACCAATCCATCGGTCACCGAATCTGTTGTTGAGAAGCGTACGAACACTTTGACTGCAATGTGCAGGAGCTCAATCGTGCAGGAACCACGTGTTGTGTCGTACTTGTAAAGGCACATGTTCTAGCAGCACAGTATCCCGTATGAAATCATGATAACGTGCTCCATTGAGCGTAGGTGGAAGAACATGTGGCCCAATCAAGACATCACCAACAATGCCTGCCCAAACGTTCACAGAAAATCTTGTTGATGACGTGATTGCACAATTGCGTGAGGATTCTCGTCAGCCCACACATGTTGATGGTGAAAATTTACAATCTGATCACGTTGGAATGCAGCCTCATCCGTAAAGGGAACATTTGCACTGAAATGAGGTATGAGATATTGTTGGATGAACCATTCGCAGAAGTGTACCCGTGGAGGCCTATCAGCTGTTGATAGTGCCTGCACACGCTTTACATGGTACGGAAACAACTTGTTCTCCCGTAGCACTCTCCATACAGTGACGTGGTCAACGTTACCTTGTACAGCAGCAACTTCTCTGACGCAGACATTATGGTTATCGTCAACTGCACGAAGAATTGCCTCGTCCATTGCAGGTGTCCTCGTCGTTATAGGTCTTCCCCAGTCGCGAGTGATAGGCTGGAATGTTCCGTGCTCCCTAAGACGCCGATCAATTGCTTCGAACGTCTTCCTGTCGGGACACATTCGTTCTGAAAATCTGTCTCGGTACGAACGTACCGAGCCACGGCTATTGCCCCGTGCTAATCACATCAAATGGACATCTGTCAACACCGCATTTGTAAACATTGCACGGAGTGCAAAACCACGTTCGTGATGAACTCTAACCTGTTGATGTTACATACTGATGTGCTTGATGCTAGTACTGTAGAGCAATGAGTCGCATGTCAACACAAGCTCTGAAGTCAACATTAACTTCCTTCAGTTGGGCCAGCTGGCCTGAATCGAGGAAGTACAGTTATGAAACATGCCCTTAGAAAAATTATACAAGACTGTGCTTAAACTGACACACAATATTTTTTAGCGCAACGCAATCTGACTTTCAAAAATCCCTACAAAAGAATGGCCCTGACTAACATTAACCTATACCTTCAAAAATCTTCGTTACTCGAACTACTGCAATACAGCGAGCGCCACTACTGCCAGCTAAATAAGATTCAAACTACGGAAGGCACTAACTACTGATAGGCATAGTAAGCGAATGAAAGATTTTAATACAGAACAAACAATATATTTACCTTAATAGTCATTATGTATATAGCAGTTCATGACATCCAGTCTTACAAATTTCAAAACTCCGCCATGTCTCTCCCCACATCCACCACTGCTAGCGGCTCACCTCCAACTGCGCAACGCTACGCGCTGTTAGCATCCAGCTGCCCAACACTACAATGGCGAGTATTACAACAATGCCAACCAGCCACAGACTGCACACAGCTCAGCCAGTGATCTTCATACAGAGCGCTACGTGGCGTTACCAATAAAAAAAAACCTAAACAGCCAACTTTCACAGTACATACTGACGAAACTAAAATGAGCTCTAACATGGAAATTGAGCGTTTCCGGACACATGTCCACATAACATTTTTTCTGTATTTGTGTGTGAGGAATGTTCCCTGAAAGTTTGGCCTTACCTTTTTGTAACACCCTGTATAAGAGTAGCTTCAATTTCATTAAACTACAGCTTGTTTAAAAAATAAGTGTAAGGAAATTCGGGATGGGTGAAAACTCAACCTTTTTGGTCAGTGTTAAGTGTTCCACGGAGAGATGTTTTTGAACTCAAGGGTTCTTTCTGCTTCTTGTTAGTCCAGCTCCGGTGGGAAAAGATCTCTTGTCGGTGCTGCGTTTGTCAGCTCGGCGCTCAGAAATTATTTTCCTAAAGTAGTAAAACGCTGTTCCCTAGAAAACTCGAAAAAAATCGCCTTTGAAGAATAGAATTCCGAGTTAAGCACTTGGAGCTTACTAATATTATTGTTATAGCTGAGTGTAGCGTATAAAAGTATTGTAATCGTAAAGAGTTTGCTGCAAATCGCGCAAGCAGCCACAATTTTTTTACTTTTATCTAAATTACATATTGTTACTTAACAAATACTGAATCATTATTTTTAATAAAAATAACGTATTTTCATTTGTAATTACAATCCGATGAAAATACTAGTCTTGATAATAAATTAAAATTTGCTGCAAAAATGCGAAATGTCAAACAGAAAATAAAACACTTCTTCATACGCCTAGTAATTAAAAAATATGTTATTTTTATTTAAATTATGAATGAGAACAATTTAATTAACATTTCCATTCATTAATATATTTGGAGTTGACATAAAAGAAAAACCAGGTTCTGCTGCCGATATTGAAGGAAACTGGCATGAAATTACCAGATTTTTATGCTACGGATTCATTACAAACAAGTGTGACCGCAAATTACAAGCGCCTTGTAGTTGACAGCGCTTGGAAATCTAATCCCAAACGCAATTTTTTTCCTAATTTACATGCGTCGTACTGCGGTAAGAAACATGTATTCGGACAGTGGCCTGTCTGCGTGGTATGAAGAAAGTCAAAGAGAGGCTGTCCGTAATTTCCCGTTGTGAGAATCTAGTGATCTTAGAGATTCGTTGCAAATGCTTCACGAGTAATTTGAATCTTTAATGGCATTTCAGTCTTAAGAGGGCGTATACAAGGACGAAGTATCATTTTCTGCCATTGCTGATGGTAGTGATCTTCCTCGTGGTTTTACGTTTCAAATCCGTAGTTATTTGAGTACGATCCTCACTTGCATGACCTTATTTTGGTTGTTCCCCAGTTGCGACATTACGTTCCAGTGTTTACTCACTTTATCTCTCCTTTCCCTAGTAATTGTCCTCCGTTGCTCGCCTACTATAATTCCTCCCCTCCCCCCTTCTTTCCAACGATAAGCATATCCTTCATACCGACATTCGTCAAACAAGAAAACCGGAAAAAATTAGACATCCTCGATAGACGTCACGCTGATATGGTGTAACACCACCCTTAGCTTTAATAATGGCCTCAACACGATAAGGAAGAGAGTCTTCGAGTTTCTGCAGATTTACCATATCAAAGACCAGTGAATGAAGATTACACCCTGTAGAGCTTCCAGAGTGTGAAGATGTTAATGCTGTGTTTTACCAACTGTTGCAAACAGCTCCAGACATTCTTTGGATGGTTAATGTCGGGTGATTTAGTGGATAGTCGAGGGTCCGTAGTACATGTGTCAAACAAGAAACGAATGCGCTCAGTTCTGTAAACGTGAATGTTGACATCTCGGAAGATGGGAGAGTCAACAACATATTCATTATGAAGATGTAGAAGAATGGGCTACACACGATACATGTTCGCATGATAAATGTTGGTTCATGTTCACAGCATCCTGCACGAGTGGATCCGAGCCACAGTATGAGAAACAGCCTCAAAACATGACAGATCCACCTGTGGCCTGTACTACACCCTTCACATCTCGACGCGCAGCATCGAACCCGTGACTTGTGGCACCATGCAACAGGCCTCCAGTCGGATACCGTCTAGTGTCGTCGTCGTCTGATACACTGGAGATGTGTTGCTTCACCTGCCGCCATGAGGAAGCACTTTTTGTGAGGAACCCGTTGTATGTAGTACCCTCAGCAGCGTTCACTTTGTAAGACGTCGTGGTCTCTTGACCTTCATTGCTTACATACTCCGCCTTCACAATCATATTCCGCACATCAAGACGCTTCATTCGAACCCATACTCGATAAGATAAAGTCAATGTTGTATGAATTCATGTAAACAAGTAAATCGCAAGTGCGCACCGAGATTGAAATACTCGAGGCTGGCGTACACACACACATTCAAGACATGACGGTCACAAAAGCTTTTAGTTCAGGAGAGGCAAACCGCATGCCAGAGGGCCGGTCCCATCAGAGGACGAGTCAACCCATCTACGTCCGCCAGCGACCCCCCGTAGAGCAGACAGTGTTTACCTGAGAGAAAGGGAGAACGACCCCGTGTTCGGCTTAAAAGCAAATTCCGCTACATTGTGTGGGAGCGCCCAGCCTATGCACTCTTTACAAACATAGCACGTAGTTGCAGTGGTTTTCACAGGGAGACAGCAAACGCCGATGATACAGATTTCCGGATTGGTCGCCTTAAACGAGACGTCATTCTCCCGTTTTAGAAGAGCAATGCTCACTGTCAGACGATATTCCTGATGCCTTGAGCTGAAGGAGTAATGGAAGAGACCGAAAGATATACCCCTTCACATCTGGCGTGGGGAGGGGCTGTTCCGTTGTCACTCTTAGAGCGAGAACATATAATGAGATCGTGTGCGCTCGTACGTGTACTCAAAGAGTGAGGAACAAGTCTCTCCTCAGTACTTCACTGGGAGAGCACCTCTGTCGAGAGCGAATCTGAGAGCGACTCTATATTGAGCCCTTGCGATTAAGCGTCGTTCACTGTGTCGGTTACCACACTTATTGTGCGGTGTGAACAGACAGAGTTATGGTTAAACACCTGCGAGCAAAGTTTACAGCGGCATTGTGGTGGACTAGTTATCTGACCCATGTACCACACCAATAGTTAGACTAGGGGCGAATAGGAGTCCTTGACTTGATCAAGGCGTAGGGAGGGTTTGATTGCCGAAGGTCAATCGAGATAGAACGAGAGTTATCTTACTTGTCAGCAGCGCACACAGCAGTCATCGCAGCTTACAGTATTGTGCGCTACAGCTCTTGCGAGCCCAATATTTCTTCCATAACAATACACTTCACTGCATTTCACACGCAACAGCCTCGACTGTACCTAGCAACATTCTAACGGATAATTATTCAAATGGAGTAGGCGCGGCTCTCAGCCATTCAGCCAAGTCAATGAAAATCTTAAACTTTGTATAGAAATTTCATTAGCGAATCCTATCCTTAAGAGGTAACTTACATTCCAAAAAGAACCCGGAAATAACTTGTTCAGTTCATAACTAAAAGTGACATTGTGATTTCTCAGAAATTAAAATAATAATAATAATAATAATAATAATAATAATAATAATAATAATAATAATTTTAGTTAGTTTCATGTTTTTCTTACACTAATTAGCACTACTCCAGTACCCAAGTATCCCACTAGTTACGTAAGAAATTTTGTGAATTTTTGTGTCATTTCCTTACAGTGGGCGACTCCAGAAGATATTTATTGCTGGAAGCTTTTCAGGCATTTATCTCTAGAACGTTAGGAGCGTCTGCCTGACTTCGGTAGTAGTGTGGGGGTGGAAATTGCATCTTGCAGGAGCCACAGGGTAAAGGGTACATCTCAGATTAATCCGTTGCACAGAATGAGAGAATAGCACCCATACATCGCTCACAACTTGGGTATGGTTTAGGATGGGCCTCCATTCCTGTTGAATTTCAGACCGACAGTCGACAGTGGTTGCTGTCAGTCAATTTTTTTTCCTCCCCGCCATGTCACGTGGCTGCGGGTGGCCCACCGTCCCTTATACATACGCTGGACAGTGGCCGCTTTGCAGCAACAAATCTGGCGAGTCGCTTTGGGTGTGGGTATGTGGCCACGGGCACGTGCGACCACGTCGGCTGCTTTCTGCCGCGCCGCCGCCACGTCTCCCTGCGGGCCCAGCCCACTGCGCCGGATCCATACAGTCGACTGGCACGTACACACGGCTTCACTGACATCGCTTGCGTCAGCGGCAGAGAGCCGCCTTTCCGCCTGTTACCAGTTCTGTAACATCCGAAGCGACATGTCTTCTCTTTAAGGAGCTAATTAACATTGCACCCAGTGAATTTACTACGAGGGGTGTCCAATAAGTAATGCAACAAATTTTATTTCAACGCCAATTTCGGTTGAAAAAATCCGGAGTTTGTTATGGGACATGGTGGAATATTTCCGCTTCAGTCCCTGTAGTTTCATGAAATTCCGATAGGTGGCGGTGATATACCTAGTCTTCACAATGACACCTGTGACTGAGGTGCATATCGAGCAGAGAGCTATCACTGAATTTGTTTGGCGGAAAGCGAGAGAATTTCCAGGCGCGTACAGAATGTCTACGGAGACCCGGGCAGTGAATAGAAGCACGGTGAGTCGTTGGGGGAGACGTCCGTCGCCGTCGCAACGAGGCCGCCAATACCTGTGCGACCTCCCTCCCTCCCTGCCGCCGGTTCGCCGGCCCGCCGGCCGGCCGCGCACAGCTGTGACCGCTGCACAGCTGGAACGTGCGGACACTCTCCTTCGTGGTGACTGACGGATCACACTCAGGCACCTCACTGCAGAGCTGGCCGTCCCTGCTGGTGGCGGTCACACACTAGTCCTCCAGTTGCGGTTCTCAAAAGATGTGCGCCCTCTGGGGTCCACCTGGAGCCCGGATCTCCCACTTTCCGACGATGAAGCAGCGAGATGCACTCCGTGGGATGCAGTACGTGCGCCATGGACAGGTCACTGCTGCAGCAAGCCGTCGGCTCCGACTTGAACCAGTAGACTGGTACCGTGTGGGCAGGAGGTGGCGTAAAGCCCTCATATTGAATGGAAATTACGTTGAAAATTAGGATTTTGTAACTAAAAAAGTGGAGAATAATATGGTTTATTGGAAGCCTGAATAAATGCAACATGCGTTCAGAAAAAAAAGTATTGCGTTGCTTACTGAACGCCCTTCGTACACTATCTGATGAAAAGTGTTCGGAGAACCACTACGAAATGCGGAATCGGTCATTGGATGTGACGAGACGCGTAGCCTTCAGAATAACGGGGCGCGGAGAGTGTCGTGTTCTCAGCAGAGAGGCACAGCAGCAGCGAGCGAGTGACTTGGAGCGCGGACTGGACGCCGGGTGTCACCTGAGTAACAAGTCCATGGGGGGCGCTTCAATCCCTCTGCGGCTGCCAAGTCGACTGCTGGTGGTGTGGCTGTGAGGCCGAAACACGGAGAGGCAGCCAGAGCTGAACAGAGGCCAGGCGGACTCCACAGACCGCCAGAGAGGGCTCGCCAGTCACTGGGCAGGGTGGTGGTAAAAGCGGCACCACTTCAGCGGAAGGAATAGCTCGTGATCTGCGAAGTACTGCCAGGCGTCCGTCCAGCACAGTAAATGTGTGTAGCATAACGAACCAGTATCACTGCGATGTTTGATCGATACTACAATTCGGAACTGAGCCTGTTTGACGACATTTGCGGTTCCTTTCCTTTTGCAACTATGTTTCACCTAAAATTGTGTGTCACGTACAAGAGGCGAGCCTATGGGATCGATATATTGTATGGAAATATCTATTTCAGACTATAAAAGAAGTTAATTATCATATTAATTCCATTAGCTTTATTTGACAAATTGCTGGTTCCGCAAAAATCTAGAACTTCATGCTGTAATACTCTATAACGTTTCTCTACGTGCCAAATGTCAGTTAGTCTGTCCTCGGGTTCGCGTGGTATAGTCTTTGTTTTGACGCGGAGTTGTAAGCTAGTCCTCGTACTGTGGACGGAATGAGCGCCAGTACGACTTTTTATGCAGCAAACTGTAACTTTGTATAGAAAATGCATTCGGAGCGTTTTACCAATATGTTGGTTGAGGACAGTGATCATTATGAAATCTTCTATGCTCGCAATAAGACTCTCTTTAGTATAAAAAACTCGTGCATAAATTTGGTTGTTTTGTCGTATCTGGCTGGTAAATAAAAGAAAATGCGATGAAAATGTGAACAAGTCACATCCACTTATTTCGACAAACCTGTGCCTTTACATTATCCCCTAGAGAAGAAGTGGTGTGGAGCCACAAATACATTCACGAAATAAGGCGAGTATTAAAATTTTTTTTCATTAAATCATCTAATTCAGAACCTTTTTTTTTTTTTACACATTGCTGTCTCTTGTACTATATAACTACGCATTTACATAGCTATGTGACTAGCTGAAAAATGCAATTAATTATCACCAAACTTCGTAGCAATGGTTTCTGAAATGGACACAGAATGTAGCATTCTTAGAATAGAGAGTGAAAGAGAATGGGACACAATGTTGGGCCAGATGCTCATAAGCCTCACACTGCTGCAGTGCTACACAAGCGTGAGCGATGCCGCTGGACAGCGGGTGGCTGGAAACGACTGCTCTGCAGCGACGAACCACGCTACAATCTCCAGCAATCTAATGGAAGAGTTTGGTCTTGACGAATGTCTGGAGAAAGTTACCTGCCATTATGTGCAGTGGCAACACTGAAGTTCACAGGAGATTGTGTTATGAAACTTCCTGGCAGATTAAAACTGTGTGCCCGACCGAGACTCGAACTCGGGACCTTTGCCTTTCGCGGGCAAGTGCTCTACCAGTGGTAGAGCACTTGCCCGCGAAAGGCAAAGGTCCCGAGTTCGAGTCTCGGTCGGGCACACAGTTTTAATCTGCCAGGAAGTTTCATATCAGCGCACACTCCGCTGCAGAGTGAAAATCTCATTCTGGAGATTGTGTTATGTTATCGGGGTGTCTCCCGTTGTTAGGTTGTGCTCCCCTCACTGCGCTTACGAAGATGCTGAATACGAATGGATCTGAACAAATTTCACTGCAATGTGTACAGCTTACAGTCGAGGAACAGCTGTGAGGCAAAGGTTTTTGGACGGTAATATTCCTGAAATGGACTGGCCTCCCAGAGTCTCCACCTGAACCCAATGGAAAACCTTTGATATGAATTAAAAAGTCGAATTTGCTGCAGACGCCAGCGTCCAACATAGCTGTCTGCTCTGAGGACGAAAGAGCTTCAGTTCCCCCGCAGACATTCAGACGCCTCACCGAGAGCGCCCCCAGCAGAGTTGGAGCCGCCATAAAGGAGAGAGGCGGACACACCGCATATTAATGTCCCTTAATGAGTGTCCGGGCACTTTTGATCAGACAGTGTATGTTTATGAAATGATATTTCTTCGAATTTGCAATTTGGGACATTTAAAATCGGTGTAGGCATACAGTTCACACCAGTGAAGGACAAGTGTTCCAGGAAAACCTTCTCACAGCTCCTTTGGATTCGGCTGGCGATAACCTTAGCAAGTAAGAACCGCACGACAGGTGAATTCAGTTCTGCCATCGAGCACACCGACATCATTCCTCCGTAGAGCACGTTTCGTTATCAGTTCATCTGTTTAATGTAGTTATTGTGATGAGAACTGTACGAGCATTTCATTATTGTTGCCGATAGGAGAGAGTGAAATCAAACGTCAGCAAGTAGCCGAATAGAATCGCACAGGCCGCAGCAAGGGACATTCTTGACAGAGCGTGATTTACTCAGTGTGCGCTCAGTCCACGAGCGTCACCACCGACTGCCATCCTTCTCGCCTTTCCTTGTCAGCCTAATTTCGACAGTGAAAATTTTCCCCCTCTTAGACGTGCGATTCGGCTGTCGCTGCATACTTATGAGAACTGACGACCTCGATTGAGAAGCTGAGTACGTTCGTGATGTCTGCTGGCTTGTGGGGGTCGTCACCTACCAGTGAACCTCACTACCTGTTGATGGAGTTTAATGACGAGAAAGCCGACTCATTTTACTACCCGTTGTTTGGCCCACAGCGGAAACGTTACTGTGTATAAGTTGCTGACGCTCTCTTGGTATACTGGACATGAAGTGTAAGGTACTAGTCATATGCACTTCGTACACCAACCAATTACGTTATAATAGTCTGCATTTAAAAGTTAAAGTTGATGTGGTCTTAAAGTGAAAATATTTTTTAAAGAATTGTTGAAGCAGCAGACAGGAAGGATTTTCTGTTTTGCGTACTTTAGACACTTTCCCTGGTGTTTACAAGTATAACCACGCGGTTGGACCACCTCCTCCTGACCATCTTCCACCACCTCGTCTGCTGAGATGTCACCGAACCGCACGTGAGAACTGAGGTGGCGCACCATCATGTTGAATCCACATTTCCTAGCGGACATTCAGTGGCATTGCTTCCAAGAACTGGTTCAGTAAGCTTTGAAGGAAGATCAAGGATGCAGGGCCACTTAGTTTGAGTGGAAGCAGACGTGGACGGAAACAGTAAGTTTCCGAACCTGAGCTCCTATTCGAAATATTATATACAAACTCCCTAGTACAAGTCCTAGAAATTAGTACGGGAATTTCTGAACACCCATTTTATTTTATAGATAAACATGAGGCCCATGAGGCCACGTTAAGAATTAAAAAAAAGGCCAATGAAAAAATTCGCGCAAGAAAGACCCATCTCAGATCATTTAATCACACAAGCACAAGTTATAAATACTACAAAAACGGGAGCTGGCCGAAAGTCAGCCCGAAACTTGGAATTCAGAAAACACGCCCTGTATGTCTGAAGAAGCAAATACATAATCTCTAAAAAGCGCCCAAATAAGTTCAAAATAAATTACGCCCCTTGTTTAGCAGAGTCCCTAAGTGCAAAACACTTCGATATACTTTGATTTCTTTCTCTCTTGCATAAGTCGCCCTAATCAGTAACACGTTAATGTGCCTCTGCTACTTCGTTCGATGTAACAGACACCGACTGACAGAAGAACGTGAGGCACCCAGAATGGAGCAGCAAACGAAATGAACCTTCGTCGGTAGGCAGGGTGTGTCACGTTACTGCGGTGAGTAAAAGATCGAGTCAGATTTCCGGAGAACTCGTCATTACGAGTCTACGTATTAGTATGACGTCGCACACTCTGGCTGGGAAGGCTCCCATAAGGCCGTTGTATCCTCTACTGAGGCAAGCTGGTCAACTACGGCTCTACATTGTCCTTTGTATAATGATTATAAAGAATCCGGCTTGATTGAAAATCGAAATCGGATGTTGACGTAGGTTTCGGCGCGGATAACCATGCCTTCTTCGGAACACACTAAAACTACAAACTGTCTAAATAAACGGTAAAAATAATCGGTGCGTGTGTACCATGTCAATAGCTGTATTTAGCTCAAACGTCAGAAGCGTGCTTCCTCACCACAGCCAACGTTTGCTGGATCGCGGGCTCTCAGAGAGAGAGAGAGAGAGAGAGAGAGAGAGAGAGAGAGAGAGATCGTCCAGGCGGTAGCAGCGTCACCTGGCGGGGAGTGGCAGCTAGTCAGACACAAGCAAAGTGCGTATGGTATCAGCGAGTGTGCTGTCCGTGTGTAGAATGGGGAAGGCGCGCTATCTATCTGAGTTTGGCCGAGGCCAGATTTTGATGGTCACAGGCTCAGCACCAGCATTTCGGGAACTGCACGACTTGTCGGGTGTTCGAGGAGTGCTGTGGTGAGTGTCTACAACACTTGGCGAAACCAAGGTGAACCCACTTACAGAAGTTGTGGGGTTCAGCGGCCACCCGTCATTACAGGTGTCGGACGTCGTAGGCTGGGCAGACTGGTGAAACAGGACAGGCCGCGAACTGTGGTGGAACTTAACATCAGACTTTAATGCTTGGCAGAGTACAAATGTGTCTGAACACACAGTGCACCTAACACTCCTAACTCCGCAGCAGGGCACCCACCCATGTGCCATGTTAACATCAAGACATCGGCAGCTACGGCTGAAATGGGCAGGTGAGCATCGGCGCTGGACGTTAGCGCAGTCGCAGTCCCGATACCTTCCTCATCATGCCAATGGGAGGCCTCGAATGCGACGCCTTCTACGACACCTCTACTGCGGGACGGAGACAAGCTGGCAGCATCTCCATTGTGCGCTGGGGAACATTCACGTGGGCTCCCACGGGTCCAGTGGAGTTCGTGCAAGGCACTACAACGGCCAAGGAGTATCGTACACTGGTTAGAGACCACGTACACCCGTCGATAACGATCATGTTTCCCGACGGCAGTGGCATTTTCCACCAAGATAAAGCGCCGTGTCACAACGCCAAGAGTGTGATGGAGCGGTTCGAGAAACACAATCGCTAGTTCCAATTAATGTGCTGGTCCCACAAATGGTCAGGTCTGAACCCGATCGAACACATACGGGATGTGATTGAATTTGATGTCAGAGCTCATTACCTCCCTGCCCGGAATGTACGGGAATCAGGTGACGTGTGTGCAGACGTGGTGGCAGCTCCCTGTACCGACCTACCGAGGCCTCACTGCTCCCACGCCACGGCGCGTAGCCGCAGTAATCCGTGCCAAAGGTGGACACACCGGTTACTAGGTAGGTGGTCATAATGTTCTGGCTGGTCAGTGTATCTACAGAAGTTGCACTGACATCCGACGATCTGCTATGAGTTCTTCGCTTTCATAGGCAGAGAGCGTATTTGATAAAAACCGTTTGAATGAAATTTATGTTGCAGTGCTACCTATTTGAAACAACGGAGCGGGATTATGGTGACAGAAAACTAAGATAACCTTACTATCTCGAAGCACTCTCGCCTCGAAGAAGATAAAAGCGTTACTGCATCAACGACCAAGTTCCTGTACTATGTGATCAAAACTACCCGGACATCCGGCTGAAAACGACTTAAGAGTTCGTGGCGCCCTCCATCGGTAATTCTGGAATTCAGAATGGTGTTGGCGCACCGTTAGCTTTCATGACAGCTTCCATTATTGCAGGCATACGTTCAGTGAGGTTCTGGAAGGTTTCTCGGAGAATGGCAGCCAGTTCTTCACAAAGTGCTGAACTGAGGACAGCTATCGACGTCGGTCGGTGAGGTCTGGCACGAAGTCGGCGTTCCAAAATATCCCAGAGGTGTTCTGTACGATCCAGGTCAGGACACTGTGCAGGCCAGTCCATTACAGGGATGTTATTGTCGTGTATCCACTCCGCCACAGGCCGTGCATTAAGAACACGTGCTCGATCGTGTTGCAAGATGCAATCGCCATCCTCGAATTGCTCTTCAACACTGGGAAGCAAGAAGGTGCTTAAAGCATCAATTTAAGCCGGCGCTGTGTTAGTGCCACTCAAAACAAGAAGAGGTGCAACCCCCTCACGAAAAACACGACCACACTATAACACCACAGCCTCCGAATTTTATTGTTGCCACTACAAACGCTGGCAGATGACATTTACTGGGCATTCACCACATCCACACTCTACCACTGGATCGCTACATTGTGTACCGTGTTTCGTCACTCCACACAACGTCCAATGTTTACGCTCCTCACACCAAGCGAGGCGTCGTTTGGCATTTACCGGCGTGATGTACGTCTTATGAGCATACGCTCGACCATGAAATCCGCCTAATAGTATTTGCAGTGGATCCTGAAGCAGTTTGGGATAGATGTCTGCGTGTTACACATTACGACCCACTTCAACTGTCGGTGGTCTCTGTTAGCCAACAGACGAGGTCGGCCTGTACGCTTTTGAGCTGTACGTGTCCCTTCACGTTTCCACTTCACTATCACATTGGAAACAGTGGACCTTGGGATGTTTAGGAGTGTGGAAATCTCGCGTACAGACGGATGACACAAGTGGCACCTAATAACCTGACCATGTTCGAAGTTCGGGAGTTCCGTGGAGCTCTCATTCTAGCCTCTCACCATGTCTAATGATGACCGATGTCGCTGATATGGAGTACCTGGCAGTGGGTGGCAGCACAACGTACCTAATATGAAAAACGTATATTTTGGGGGGGGTGTCCGGACACTTTTGATCACATATGTATGAGCAATTTTGATCACATAGTGTATGAGCCCTCCCCCGCATGACCCATGGACCTTCATGTTGATAGGGGGGCTTGCGCGCCTCAGCGATACAGATAGCCGTACCGTAGGTGCAACCACAACGGAGCTGTATCTGTTGAGAGGCCAAACAAACGTGTGGTTCCTGAAGAGGGGCAGCAGCCTTTTCAGTAGTTGCAGGGGCAACAGGCTGGATGATTGACTGATCTGGCCGTGTACACTAAGCAAAACGGTACTGCGAACGTCTGAAAGAGACGGGAAACTACAGCCGTAATGTTTCATGAGGGCATGCAGCTTTACTGTATGGTTAAATGATGATGGCGTCCTCTTGGGTAAAATATTCCGGAGGTAAAATAGTCCCTCATTCGCATCTCCGGGCGGGGACAACTCAAGAGGACGTCATTATCAGGAGAAAGAAAATGGGCGTTCTACGGATCGGAGCGTGGAATGTCAGATCCCTTAATAGGGCAGGTAGTTAGAAAATTTAAAAATGGAATTCGATAGGTTAAAGTTAGACATAGTGGAAATTAGTGAAGTTCGGTGACAGAAGGAACAGGACTTCTGGTCAGGTGAATACAGGGTTATAAATACACAATCAAATAGGGGTAATGCAGGAGTAGGTTTAATAACGAATAGGAAAATATGAATGCGAGTCAGATACTACATACAGCATTGTGAACGCATTATTGTGGCCAAGATAGATATGAAGCCCATGCCTACTATAGTAGTGCAGGTTTATATGCCAACTTGCTCTGCAGATGACGAAGAAATTGATGAAATGTACGTTGAGATAAAAGAAATTATTCAGGTAGTGAAGGGAGATGAAAATTTAATAGTAATGGGTGACTATAATTCGATTGTAGGCAAAGGAAGAGAAGGAAACGTAGTAGGTGAATATGGATTGGGGGTAAGAAATGAAAGAGGAAGCCGCCTGGTAGAATTTTTCACAGAGCACAATCTAATCATAGCTAACATTTGGTTCAAGAATCATGGAGCTACTAGAAGGTATCAGATAAGTTATATAATGGTAAGACCAGGTTTTAAATTGTAATACATTTCCAGGGGCAGATGTGGACTCTGACCACAATCTGTTGGTTATGAACTGTAGATTAAAACTGAAGAAACTGCTAAAAAGTGGGAATTTAAGGTCATGGGACCTGGATAAACTGACTAAACCAGGGTTGTACAGAGTTTCATGGGGAATAAGGGAACAACTGACAGGAATGGAGGAAAGAAATACAGCAGAGGAAGAATTAGTAGCTTTCAGGGATGAAGTAGTGAAGGCAGCAGAGGATCAAGTAGGTAAAAAGACGAGTAGAAATCCTTGGGTAACAGAAGAAATATTCAATTTAATTGATGAAAGGAGAAAATATAAAAATGCAGTAAATGAAGCAGACAAACAGGACTACAAACGTCACAAAAATGAGATGGACAGGAAGTGCAAAATGGCTCAGCAGGCGTGGCTAGAGGACAAATGTAAGGATGGGTCTATTCAAGGGCGATGTACTTGAGGACAATGTTATGGAAATGGAAGAGAATGTAGTTGAAGATGAAATGGGAGATAAGATACTGCGTGAAGAGTTTCACAGAGCACTGAAAACCTGAGCAGAAACAAGGCGCCCGGAGTAGACAACATTCCATTAGAACTACTGATGGCCTTGGGAGAGCCAGTCCTGACAAAACTCTACCACCTGGTGAACAAGATGTATGAGACAGGCGAAATACCCTCAGACTTCAAGAAGAATATAATAATTCCAATCCCAAAGAAAGCAGGTGTTGACAGATGTGAGAATTACCGAACTACCAGTTTAATAATTCACGGCTGCAAAATACTAACGAGAATTCTTTACAGATGAATGGAAAAACTGGTAGAAGCCGACCTCGGGGACGATCAGTTTGGATTCCGTAGAAATATTGGAACACGTGAGGCAATAATGACCCTACGAATAATCTTAGAAGATAGATTAAGGAAAGGAAAACCTACGTTTCTAGCATTTGTACACTTAGAAAGAGCTTTTGACAATGTTGACTGGAATACTCTCTTTCAAATTCTGAAGGTGGCAGGGGTAAAGTACTGGGAACGAAAGACTATTTACAATTTTTACAGAAACCAGATGGCAGGTATAAGAGTCAAGGGACATGAAAGGGTAGCAGTGGCTGGGGAGGGAGTGAGACAAGGCTATAGCCTATCCCCGATGTTATTCAATCTGTATATTGAGCAAGCAGTAAAGAAAACAAAAGGAAAAATTGGAGTAGGAATTAAAATCCGTGGAGAAGAAATAAAATCTTTGAGGTTTTTCGATGACTCAGTCAGAGACGGGAAAGGACTTGGAAGAGCAGTTGAACGGAATGGACAGTGTCTTGAAACAAGGATATAAGATGAACATCAATAAAAGCAAAACGAGGATAATGGAATTTACTCAAATTATGTCGGGTGATGCTGAGGGAATTCGATTAGGAAATGAGACACTTAAAGTAGTAAAGGAGTTTTCTATTTGCAGAGCAAAGTAACTGATGATGGGCGAAGTAGAGAGGATATAAAATGTAGACTGGAGATGGCAAGGAAAGAGTTTCTGAAGAAGAGAAATTTGTTAATATCGAGTATAGTTTTTAGTGTCAGAAAGTCGTTTCTGAAAGTATTTGTATGGAGTGTAGCATTGTATGGAAGTGGAACGTGGACGATAAGTAGTTTGGACAAGAAGGGAATAGAAGCTTTCGAAATGTGGTGCTACAGAAGAATGCTGAAGATTAGATGGGTAGATCACATAACTAATGAGAAAGTATTAAATAGAATTGGGGCGAAGAGGAGCTTGGGGCACAACTTGACTAGAAGGAGGGATCGGTTGGTAGTACATCTTCTGAGCATCAAGGGATCACAAATTTAGTATTGTAGGGCAGCGTGGAGTGTAAAAATCGTAGAGGGAGAGCAAGAGATGAATACATTAAGCAGATTCAGAAGGATGTAGGTTGCAGTAAATACTGGGAGATGAAGAGGCTTGCACAGGATAGAGTAGCATGGCGAGCTGCATCAAACCAGTCTCAGGACTGAAGACCACAACAACAACAGTAGTGTCTGAGCGTAGACGGGTAGAAATTTATCGTGTTTGCACTTGTGCATGGTAGAAGGAAGCGAGAGATGATGAAAGGAGGACGAAAGATAGATACTCCCTTCATCCTGTCGATGCCACGGAACGTTACCAAACGAAGGGGCCACACTCTGTGTCCTTGTGTGCCCACCTGATGAAAAGCCAATTATGAAAAATGTCTCTAGATTTCGTTCCATATATGAAGACGTTTCAAATTTCAGCACTATTTCAGCACTGAATTTGACAAATAATCTGTTGATCAGGGCCTGTACATCATCACCTCTCCTCTGATTATTGGCCAAATTTTGGAGGTGGAAACACGACCCCCCCAGGGTTCAGATGGACGGAGGAAAAGTACAAAGATAATTTCCCCGCTGTCTGCATTCTAAAAAAAAAGAGAGACACTCTTATCGTGTTGAAACGTCACGTCAAGCTCAAACTGTGTGCTGGACTGCAACTCTAAGTAGAACCTTGTTTTTCGCGGGGGCCGAGTTACCCAGATACGAGCAATGCCCCGTCCTGACACCTTCATCCTGTAACTAACTCCTTCCATGTTTCTCGAGAAAGGAACAGTTTCGGGTTCGGGTCTCGATCAGGCACAGTCTACACCAGAACGAAACATTCATTTTGCTAATAAACTCTCAGTTGTGGCTCAGACATTTTTCCGCAGCTTATTGCTTGGAGAACTACTAGAAGAGCTTCTGTGAAATTTGAGACGCAGCAGAGAGGCACTGGCAGAATTGAGGCTTTGAAGACGGACTGTGGTTCGTCCCTGAACAACTCAGCCGGTACAACCGTTTCCCGGGCAAGAGAAGGTTCCGATGCCGAGTTCCGGTCCGGCACACAGTTTTAATCTAATACGAAGTTTCGTGCCAGCGTACTCCTCCATACAGTGTGAGAGAGTCGTGCTGTTTCGTAGCTGCTGGACTTTTCCGCGACATGCCATCCAGTGCGTGTCTAGAGTGAAAAGTCGCCAACCAGGGACACAAGGAGGTAAGGATGGAAGACAAGGGTTCATCAACGTCTCTTCGATAACGAGCTGATTAGAGACTGAGCATAGTTCTTCGAAGGAGTATTTTGTACACGGAAGTTTCAGGCGATGTTTAATTTTTGTTCTTGGGTGTGGAAGCTCATTATACGTAGGACTGATGAAGTAGATTGAGAAGGGTAATAGAAGTGCTATACAGATATTATTGCTTTAGGCCATCGGTCTTCTAAGAGGTTTGGTGATATGCACTTTAGAACCTATGTTTACTGAACATTTTTTCTTGTTCTGACCCATACTTCTTCTTCGGCAGTACAGCCATTGGTGGGCCTCGGCCTCCGTATCTCTCTATTCTCAGCTTTCTTCTTCCATCCACGGATCCCCATCTTGGCAAGGCCAGCCAGCACATTGTCCACCCTTCTAGCTCTTGGTCCGCCCTTCCTTCTGGTGGAATACGGTCTGGCAATCATTATTCGTTTGGGCATCCTGTCCTCCGTCATCCTCTCCACGTGTCCTAACCAACTCAGTCTTTGAGATTTGCTAAATTTCACTATCTCTTTTCCTTGCATAAGTTCTTGTATTTCATGGTCGTATCTCACTCTCCAACCTTCTGCCTCTCTCACAGGCCCATAGACTTTTCTTGCGGTTTTCCTCTGAAATGCCCTTAGGCTGTTACTGTCTGCTTCTGTTACTGTCCATGTTTCCGGTCCATATGTGACAACAGGTTGCACAAAGGAATAGTGTACTCTCAGTTTAGTTGTCCTTGTAATTAGAAACTTCTTGAATATATTTAGGTTTGCGTAATAGGCTTTCTCTGATACATTGTGTCATACTATTATCATTGGTTAGGAGGACACCTAAATAATGGAAGCATCTAACAGCTTTGAAGCATTTATCAGAGATCTTCAGGTAATGTGTGTCCTTCTAGCTTCAGGAGTGGACATAACCTTATATTTTGTCTTGCTTTCAAGTACAGTAAGTCCAATTCTTATTCCTTCTGCATCCATTTTCCATATATTTCTTGAAGCAATGTTACGTCCCTTGTCACAATGGCAATATCATCTGCGTATCGCATATGTGGCTGCACTTCATCATTATTGTTCCTCTTTTATCTACTTTTTGTATGATATTATGCAGTGCTAAGTTAGACAGGACTGCAGAGAGGCCATCACCCTTTTTCACTCCATCCTCAAACTACGTTGTCATTCTGTTATTCATTTTTCCTTTTACTTTTGCATTCTTCATCGTTATCTCGATTAGCCTTCCCAATTCTTTCAGCCCTTTTTAGAATGCTGGTCTATTAGTTCGACCCAAAGCTTGTTTAAAGTCAACGAACAGGAAGTGGAGATCTATATCATATTCATAAAATTTTTCCGTTATATCTCTAACAACAAACAACTGATCAGCTGTACCTCTGTTTGGTCGGAATCCACATTGATATTCTTCGAGTATCTGTACAGCGCACTTCTTTACCCTTTCATTCAGCACTCCAGAGAAGATCTTATATACTGTATTCAGTAGGGCTATGCCTCTATAGTTTTCACAACTGAGCTTTTCTCCTTTCTTATGTATTGGCATATTATTCCAATATTCCACTCCTCTGGCTTGCTTTTATTTACCCATATGTTATTTATTAGTTTAAATATTTAACGTATTTGAGGTTGCCCGCCTGGTTTTATTCGTTCTGACACGATATCATCTTCACTGGGTGCACGCTTTTTTTAGATTATTTATCACTGTTTCCACTTCCAGCATTGGTGCTCATCCCTTTCAATTTCTTTTGCCTCTCTGTTGTCTTGCCGTTTCTGTGTGTGTGTCTTGGGCCTGATCTGAGTTCTTGTTGAGCATATCTTGAAAGTATCCTGCCCACCTCTGCAATATTTCTTGTTCATCTCTTATTATCTCACCGTTTCTGTTTTTGCATGCATTTTGTTTGGGTTGAAAATTATTTCTCGTCTCTCCTGTGGTATGATAGAATTTCTTCGTTTCATTCTGTTCCTTTAATTCTTCTATCGTTTTAAACTTGGTTTCAGCCACTTCTTTTTCTTTTTCTTGCATATTTTTTGGGCACCCCCACGTCTCTTCTTGCTTCTCTCTGTATCATTCTCAGTCTTGCTGCAGTTTTGCGTTCCATTACTAGCCTGCATTCATCATCAAACCACTCATTTCTTGCATCTCTTCTCATCCCGACTATGTCTTCTGCTGCCTCTTTCACCACTTTATGGATCTTAGTCCATCTCTCTTGGATTCCCATTGTTTCCTCGCTGGGAGCCAGTGCACATCTAACGTTTGCTTGGTGTGCTTTCACAACTTCTGTGTCCCAGTTTGTATTTACCTCCATTACAGGTTTAGGTGTTACAGATAGTTCCTCTCTCACTGCAGGTCTTACAGCGTAGTGGTCTGCGTAACAGTTAGGCCCCTGCAGCTCCTCATATCGATAACTGATGTGGCACGTCGTACCTTTACTAACACATGGTCTATATGATTGACGGCTCCACTTTCATTTGATTTCCATGTTCCGAGATGTATTCTTTTATGTGAGAAACATGTGCTCCTGATGATTAGATTATTACTAGCAGCAAACTGACATTACATTTCTCCATATTCTTCGTGTAATGTGTATCTCCCAGATACTCTTCGATATTCGCTTCGCCCAACCTGTGCATTAAAACCACCCATAACTAAGAACAGATCATACTTTTGTTGTTTACTGTATGCCCTTTGTAGATTTTCACAAAACTTTTCCTTTGTTTCTTCTTCCGTTTCCTCTGTTGGTGTGCTGTTATTATCGTTATGTTTCTGAATTTCTCTTTCTCTATCAGTCTGATAAGTCTTTCATTTATGGGTTTAAATTCCAAAACACTTTTACCAACATCCTTTGTTATTATGAATCCCGTTCCAGCTTGTCCTGTTCTTCTGCCTGGTCCAGAATACTGGGGCATATCTAACTGTGTTCTTGCCATCTTATTTCTTGTAGCGCTACAATATTGAACTTCATGATCTCATCAACTACTTCTTTCATGTTTCCAGGTTTCAACATTGTTCTTACATTCCGTGATACTATTGCCAAATCTTTTGTCCTTTTTCTTTGCCGACGTCGTGTTTTTTGTGTCTCATCCATCATCCGAGGCTCATGTTGAGATTCCGTGATATGTCATTTTCACAGAGTGACGCTATCGGCCCCATGCCCCCCCCCCCCCTCTTGGAGGATCTGGATTTCTTTAGGGATTACTGAGGAGGTTGGCTTCCCTATGCCTACAGAGCCCCCCTGCCTCATACCCTCCTGAGTCGAGACCAGTCCGGCTTGGCTGACCCTGCCGGTAGCTACGGTACCGCCGGCTTAGCTCTCGACTTCATCGAGGCACGCAGACCTCCCTCCCGGTACTGAAGGTGCCTACGGTGTCCCCAGGGAGGGTTTGATCCGTATTGCCCCTCCCAAAACACGGAAGGCAAACAGCATGTAGTACAAGAGACGTGTTTCACAGTATCGAAGATGTACACGTGATTATAGCTCTCAAGATATGTATTTTAGTGCCCATGTTTACTAGATATTTTTTTTTTGAATTATTCGTACTACCTCCACCGAAATTTCGTCGATAGAGTTCCTGCTATATTCTCCTACAATTTTTGCTCTTTATGGCACCTAGTTTTTCTTCATGGAACAAATATTTATTAATAACTTGAAACGTCTCTGTGAAGTCGTTTCATAAGACGCTTGTCGAATTGGGTACAACTTATCCATTTTACTACCTGATTTTAGCTCAATTCATGAGCTCTTCCAGAAAGACTGAGCACTCAAATAAGGCCTATTGAATATTATATGTGTGTTTTAATGCGGGATTTCGGTTTTGTTTTGTGGGAAACGCTGAGTTGGTCATCCTTTTCTGGGAGCAGACGATGTTTCTTCTCGTTCGGAGGAGATCACGGGATAACCAACTTAGGTTTCCAGTACCTGAACAGAGAGGTTTACCCATCTTAGTCGAAGGCTGTTTTTGTGTTTGAAGTTGGTGACGGACGGCTACCCCTCTAGTAGCTTCCGCCGCACGGGGAGCTAGGTAATATCGAAAGAGAAAGCGGCCCTCTTCGGTGAACGCTTTGTGAGTACGGATCGTAGCTCTTAAGTGGGGTTTCAGGTGATAGGAAGCAGGTTGAGTTAGGACTTCGTTATGTTTAACTGTTGAAATACTTGAGAACTTCAGTTTAACTGAAGCGTGTGAAGCGAGTTATTTTTCCGAATGTGCCATAATTATATTGCTTTAAATAGGCGATTTTCGGGTGTTTGAGTTATAAGTGTGGAAGTTACTTTGTTCATTTTGAATAATGATGAAGTAGAATTTCAAACGGTAAATCTGATTAGGAAAAGCTGGTTAGGATCACTTCAACCGTACGTGAGTGTAATACTGTCTCGAATTTTTAATGATTGTTAATAATTTTTAATCTTATATTTTGTGGAAGTTGCTTTTGTCTTTTTGTATCGATTTTGTGCCACGTGTTTGGTAAGCAAAGACCCTTCTGGTCCACCACGGCACCTCAATAGGCTTTATTTCAACAGTTTGCTTGTTTAATTAGCTATAATTTCTGCAAGAATATCTGTTCTTTCGTGCGCTTTCTACAAAGCAGCACAACAGTTTGATTCAGAATGCACCACGTGCTCTAGTTCGGCCGTTTGCAAGCAGCAGGCGCAGTTAGTATGTTGAATAATTATCGCACAACCTCGTGCATTGGTTAAACCTCTGCCCAGAATAGCGAATGCGTAGAATCGTAATGCGAATCTCTCTGAGATGTTTTTATGGTATGAATGCAGAGGAGATGATAGTAACATTGTCTCCCACCCCCGTTTTCTGTGTTTCTTCTTGCTGCAGTTAAATTGTGCTCTGTTACATTCTCATGTAATTCTTACTTAAATATTTCTAGTCAGGCACCAGTTATGTGTAGTTAGGATGTGCAACCAAATACTTAGGTACAATAAATAATCTACGTGAAAGATAAATTCAGTGGTGTTGATCTTACCCACTTACTCCGATTTCCAATCCTGAATTAATCAATTTGCTTCATGCACTACACGGAGCGCTATTTATTTGGCTACTTAAAGAAATTTGCATACTTGTAATTAAATTATTAAGGCAATTAAAGTAATTATTTTCCAGCTTCGTTTTTTCTAAATGGTTAGGAAGGGCTTGGGCTGGTGGCGACCCTGAATTTCTGAATTTGTATCATTATTTTTGTGAGAGAAGCAGCCAGAAATGAGAGATAACGTACATGGGTTAATGAGAAACGTCGTAAAGATAGTAATACGTTACAAACTTTACAGATTGTCGTACATAGTAACATAATTTTATATTATTATGAGAAATTAACATTTAGATGTATAGAACCATCATTGTGCTTTATGTTGCATATGGAATTTCTTCCATCACGCGAATCATAACTTGACAGTTATAGCATTTCAGTGTTAACCTACCACCGTTGTGACTTCCTCTGGAACGGCAGCAGAGTAGCATTGGCACAACTGAACTTCTGCTTAGGCTACGTCGTGTTGGGGAAACCATTATTTTCCGGACGTATGTTTATTAGGATGATTTGCTTGTTTCATTGCACTCTACTCATCCCTTAAGTTTGTGCCTACAACAGCCAGGGTGTCAGAAGGATAACAGTCCGTCGCATACAGATGCTGAAATAGGGTTCGGTGGAGGCTTGGTTGTTTTCGTTCAGCAGTTCATAAGGTTCGTTTCTTCATGAAACGTAAATCTGCACCTCTTCTATAATTTTGGCTATTGTTTTCTTTTGTTTTTATTTCATAGGAAAGTTATTTTTTTAGTTAGATAAAGATTGTTGCTTAATTCCCTGGTGCCGCTGATTCGAAGCCCACAACCATTCGCAAACGTCCAGGCGGTTCATGGCGAAAGTTGTTACTTTAGGTACTGAGGTGCTAAACATTTCCTTAAGAGGCACACAATATTATCGAGCCGGCCGTGTGGCCGAGCGGTTCTAGGCGCTACAGTCTGGAACCGTGCGACCGCTACGGTCGCAGGTTAGAATTGTGCTACGGCCATTGATGTATGTGATGTCCTTAGGTTTAAGTAGCTGTAAGTTCTAGGGGACTGATGACCTCAGCAGTAAAGTCACATAGTGCTCAGGGCCATTTGAACATCATCGACTTTCTTACCAATATGTTCCCGCAGGCACGCTGCACGAACTACTAATCGTTAGAAGATAACTTGGGTAAGTACTGTCGATGATAACATTTCGGTCTGTTTCCTCTACCGGCTGTGCCACGTTCTCCTTCTAAGCAGGAAGTGTTTGTTCGCGAGGGAAGTTCTAATATTTGACTTCAAAAACAACAGCCAAGAGCAGGTGTCCGGAATTGAGCGCTTCCCCTTTAGTAAACAGTATGTTTACCGATATCTGCAGCCGGGGCTTCGGAGCCCATGCCACAGCCGTAGAAATTTCGCATGGCCGGCTAGTCTTTTAGTTTAATACATTAGAAGATTGAATTGCCATTCAACATTTCAAAGGGAGAGTAAGTGGTATAACGTGGTACGAGTGAGAAAAAGAGAACCCAAACTTTAACAGAAAGCTAAAAATAAAGCGACGAATATAAAAAAAACTCTGGTTCGACACAAACGATAGAAATACGTCTCTTGTTCAAAAGCGTTTCAGGATTAATGATGATTATTTCACAGGTTTCTGCTTAGACAATAAATTCGTATAAATATGATTGGGTACGCCAGGATAGCATCCAGAAATAGACTTGTATGATTTCATTGCGCCCTAGTAAGTCTAGTAAGCCCATAACAGAGATGAGCAGCAGCCGCCATTACTGATTTGATGAAATCTTCTCGGTCTATCAGCCGATTCGTGTGGTCGCATTGTCGCAACGGTTGATAGAATTTCAAACTCATCTTCAGGCGAAACGTTGCGACAACAGAGGTACGACTCGGCTTTGTACGAGAAGAATTCATGGATTCTTCCGAGGAAGCCTACATTCCCGTAACGCTTCTCGTCCTTCTTCCTCTTCCTCTTCTCCTTTTGCCCCTTCCCTACGGAGTCGGCTTCGTTGTATGGGTTACGGCAGTGTCAGTGACAGCTGGTCGGCGGATGCTCTTCTTCATGCCACCACTGCCCTCGAGGCGGAACCCTCTGTTTTGCGCCTCGAGAAAATCTCTTGTTTCATTGTGAGAGCGTTTTCTAAATGTTCGCGTAGCGTGCGCCTGAGTCGAGACGTGGCTAGCAGCCGGGTACTAGCCTAGTGGGAAACGACCTAACATCCTCAGGTAGGCTGGCTGGACCTCCAACCCTCGTCGTTAATCCGCGAATTGGATTCAACGCGGAGCGGGCTCGTGGTTAAACCAGTTTTGAGTGATACATCAGTGTCAGTACCCGTATAAAAGCTGAGACGGAATTTCTACAAGTAGACGTCAGTTTGCTAAACTACATAAATACAAGTACACAACCAAATTACATAAAATTTGAAGATGATATAATAGATACTTCTTGCCAATGGATGCTTCAGATTGTCAGTGGAGTCATTGTTTTTGTGTGAGTCTCCTACTAGTACACTAACAAGTCCTTATGTAATCAGACGTGGCTACATTCTTAAATAATTGTAAAATAGTGTATTATTATTTTAAGATAAGGTCAGCGGCCCCGTTGGCGTTTCACGAGAATCATAGGCAAGGTGTCGACACCGGGTTACACTCTCCCCCCCCCCCCCCCTTGCCTTCATCCATGACAACGCAAACACATTACTACACTGTACCAGCATCCAGTCATCCACACGACATAGATGCACATCTATCACTACGTTATATGTGCGAAAGGAAGCGTCTGAGATGTAGTGCTACAGAAGAATATTGAAAATAGGTAGACAACTGACATGGAATGGAGGGGGGGGGGGGGGGTTTCTGAACATTATCAGAGAACAGTGGCAACAACAGGGAAGAAGAAGATAGGACATGTGTTAAGACTTCAGGGAAAATTGTAGGGAATGAAAGCTGTAGGGGAAGACAGAGATTGGAATACGTCGAACAAATAATTGAGAATGCAAGGTGCGAGTGGCATTCTGAGGTGAAGAGGTTGGCACAGGAGAGGAATTCGTGGCGGGCCGCATCAAACCAGTTAAAAGACTCAAGCAAAACATTTCGGAGGAAAATAAAGTACGGGTGGCCCAGTAGCTGCACTACCCCTCGAAATCACACAGATACGTGCCACTATTATTTAACATAGTCTCCAAGTTTTTATAAACGACTTTCAGAACGCTCCACCATGCGTGCAATTCCTCGACTAAAGAAATTCTCTCAGTTCTCAAGGAGCCATCTGAGAACCACTGCCTGACCGTCCTCATCGTTGCAAAATCCCTTTTCTCCTTATATGCTCTTTCAGCTCAGAAAATTTGTACTCGCAGCACATTACACTTGTCTACATTGAGATTCAATTCAAATGGTTCAAATGGCTCTGAGCACTATGGGACTTAACATCTATGGTCATCAGTCCCCTAGAACTTAGAACTACTTAAACCTAACTAACCTAAGGACATCACACAGCACCCAGCCATCACGAGGCAAAGAAAATCCCTGACCCCGCCGGGAATCGACCCCGGGAACCCGGGCGTGGGAAGCGAGAACGCTACCGCACGACCACGGGATGCGGGCTGAGATTCAATTGCCATTCCCTGCACCATGCACCGGAGATCGTTCGACCTCATTAAGGGTGCTAAAAAGCAACACGCGACAGCGATTCCTCACCATGCCTATCGATATGCTGTACAACGCTGTTCACAACGTTGGCCCTGAACTACAGGTGTTGTTGATGAATGACGGAAGTTGCCGCCCAACACGGGTGCGACCATCACGATGCTGTAAACAAAACATGGATTCATCCGAAAAAATGGCGTTTTGCCATTCGTGCACCCAGGTTCGTCGTTGAGTACACCATCGCAGGTGCTCCTGTCTGTGATGCAGCGTCAAGTGTAACCGCAGCCATGGTCTCCGAGCTGACAGTCCATGCTGCTGCAAACGTAGTCGAAATATTCGTGCAGATGGTTTCTGTGTTGCAAACGTCCCTATCTGTTGACTCAGGGATCGAGACGTGGCTGCACGATACGTTACAGCCAAGCGGATAAGATGCCTGTCATCTCGACTGCTAGTGATACGAGGCCGTTGGGATCCAGCGCAGCGTTCCATTGGATCTCGACCAACGCGAGCAGCAATGTCGCGATACGATAAGCTGGCATCGCGATAGGCTACAATCCGACCTTTATCAAAGTCGGAAACGTCATGTTACCCGTTTCACCGGGCAACGCCGATCAACTGCTGTTTGTGTATGAGAAATCGGTTGGAAACTTTCCTCATGTCAGTACGTTGTAGGTGTCGCCACCGGCGGCACCCTTGCGTGAATTATCTGAAAAACTAATCATTTGCATATCACAGCATCTTCTCCCTGTCGTTTAAATTTCGCGTCTGTAGCACGTCATCTTCGTGGTGTAGCAATTTTAATGGCCAGTACTGTACATACTCCAAATCTGGCCATTATCCGTAAAAACAAAAACGGGTAGATATGTCGCGGATGTTTTTGAGCGTTTGCTACATACAGGAATGAATCGATGCCCAGACAACCTCCAAATCGATCGCGGTGGTGAGTTCTACAATTGGTATTTAAAGACCGTGACGCAGCGGTACGGAATACATCACCACTCAACATTCACTCACCTGAACCCAAGTATCGTGGAATGTCTGAATAGAACAATAAAAGGTCGAATGCGGAAGCGTTTTAATCTTTGCGGCTCATAAAAATGGTTCAAATGGCTCTGAGCACTATGGGACTCAACTGCTTAGGTCATCAGTTCCCTAGAACTCAGAACTAGTTAAACCTAACTAACCTAAGGACATCACACACATCCATGCCCGAGGCAGGATTCGAACCTGCGACCGTAGCAGTCGCACGGTTCCGGACTGCGCGCCTAGAACCGCGAGACCATCGCGGCCGGCTTTGCGGCTCATACAAATGGACAGATATCCTCTCAGAAATAATTGCTCAGTATAATCGAACCAAACACACCACAATAAAAATGAGACCAATCGATGTTCGTGATAATGGACTCAAGCATACAGTGTACTATCGCATTAAGATGCTGGATCAACGCAAACAGAAATGTAATTATTTGGTACGTATCTCAAATCAGAAGACGGCATTTGAGAAATCATACCTACCGAACTGGTCAACTTAGATACTTACAGTTTCATAGGTGCAACGAACGAATGATAGAACTTAAATATTGAAGGATAGTAACGGTGAAGAAATTGCAGGTTGCTTCTCCACCGAGGAGTTGCATAAAAGCTCTAAACCGGACGATTTTCTCGTGGAGAGAGTCATAAGACGTCAAATGGCTTGGTTTTCCTGCAACACAAAACAGCTGGATTGATGCCGTCGATTTGCTATATAACGGGCGTGCATAGTCCACAACCACCACAGTAGCATAACATGCGTGCTAGGAGACGCATTAGAGGAGGTGGTGCTATTCTACACAAACAACCTATGGAATTTCACATCCCTAGGTATAACTACTGTGGACCTGGGACAAAGCTTCAGAAACGCTTACCGAGAGGTGATAAGGGGGTTAATCTGCTCGACGAAGTGTGTATGGAACACGACATTGCATACGCTGCAAATAAAGATCTATCAAGCCACATTGCAGATAGGATTTTAGCTGATAAGGCTAAGGCGATACGGAGAAGAAAGGATATTGATATAGGTCAACGCATCGCAGCATTTGCAGTAGATAAAACCATGCGAGGAAAAATTGAGTTGGGTTTAGGAGTGATGAAGTTCAAGCGAGTTATGAATGCTGCACGTTGTGCACTAAGAAAGAAGAAGGACAAGGGTGGGAAGTAGAGCTGTTTGAAGAACTAACAGAGATGTATGCAGCCAAAAACGCACTGAAGCAGAAAGATGCAGGAAGAAGAAAAAGCACCTCGACTTCTACCAATTCCCAAGACATCTGGCGGTTTTCTTCCATTTCTCATCCCGGCCCTCTCCGCGCTCTCGGCGGTAGGGTCCCTCGCTGATGGTGCTGCACCTATCGCTCGAACGGTCAAGAACGCGCAAAACTCCCAAGCACAGTTAGAAGAGACAAGAAGACGTAACCGCATGATGGAAGCTGCAGCCATCGGAAAACGAATATACTAGAAACCATACAGGAAAGGGTTTGGTCTATTCATAAATATAAAAAAAGCCCATTAGTGGTCCTACCAGATCGACCACTCACAAATACAGAGCTTCTTAAGTTTGTTAGAAACAAATACAACATACCAAGATTCCGTGGTGTGTTTATGCGGGATACATTACCGAAGACTATGTGGAAAACTGGTGAATGCGGCGTTGTGAAATTAGATGTTGCTGGAGGTCCCAGCACCCACTGGGTATCACATGTTATGAAAAATGCGGATACAATGTACTATTTGGACTCATTAGGTTACCTGCAACCACCACAAGTATTACAATGATACTTCACTCACAGAAGACGGGTGCTCTACAATTATCGACACTATCAGGACTTGAACACACATCTCTGTGGACATCTGTGCATCATGTTTCTCCTGACGTTCAAAAAGAAGAAGAAGAACCATGTTATATAAGGAGGACCTTTAAACATTCCTTCATGAGTTGACGTTCAGATGTAATGCCTTACACTTTGACGTTAAAAGGAGGATCATCTGTATTGTGTGCAAATTACTTCCCACCAGTTGATTTGAGCATTGTCAATGGAGTATTGCATAGATTGGACTGGAGACGTACAACAGCATCCCAAATATCACTGAGGACTGTAAATGCAACGATTGGCTTTAACCAGAAAGATTCAGTAGGACGTCTTCTGGGTTTCACAAAAGGGCAGATTTTGAAGAAGGATCAAACTAAATTTCACAAGTCAGACCAGATAGTGAGTCCGTGTCGAGTGTAACACTGCAACGAACTCATATCTCAACGATAGTCCGATTCACGCTATTTACGGATTCTTCCCCTCAGTTGCAATGGGGTACTAGATGGTTGAGACCCCTGCCAATGCAATATGCCTTCCAGTGACAGCTCAGACATTGGACTATTTGGAGCTGCCTATTGTGGGCCAGAATAATGAAATTGATGACTTTCGTGGTGAGGAAATCATTGTACGATTACATCTAAGGCAGGATGGGCGCACCGAGCGAGGTGGCGCAGTGGTTAGCACACTGGACTCGCATTCGGGAGGACGACGGTTCAATCCCATCTCCGGCCATCCTGATTTAGGTTTTCCGTGATTGCCCTAAATCGTTTCAGGCAAATGCCGGGATGGTTCCTTTGAAAGGGCACGGCCGATTTCCTTCCCAATCCTTCCCTAACCCGAGCTTGCGCTCCGTCTCTAATGACCTCGTTGTCGACGGGACGTTAAACACTAACCACCACCACCGCAGGATGGGCGTACGTTATACAAGTGCACGCAATTCACAGCATGCCACTTTGCTACCGAACAGCAAAGTGATAACATTGAAACGTCCCCTTAGAACAATTTATACACGACTGGTCTATATGAAACGTCCCCTTTGAAAAATTATACAAGACTGTGCTTAAACTGACACACAATAGTTTTTAGCGCAACGCAATCTGACTTTCAATAATCCCTACAGAAGAATGGCCCTGACTAACGTTAACCTATATGTTTCACAAATCACTTACCTCACAAAAATCTTCGTTACTCGAACTACTGCAATACAGTGAGC
This sequence comes from Schistocerca gregaria, assembly GCF_023897955.1. Lineage (NCBI taxonomy): Eukaryota > Metazoa > Arthropoda > Insecta > Orthoptera > Acrididae > Schistocerca > Schistocerca gregaria. The sequence goes on along the minus strand of NC_064926.1, from coordinate 23,345,620 downwards.
ACCACTACTGCCAGCTAAATAAAATATTCAAACTACTGAAGGCACTAACTACTGACACTCCACCATCTCTCTCCCCACGTCCACCACTGCTGGCGGCTCACCTCCAACTGCGCAACGCTACGCGCTATTAGCATCCAGCTGCCGCTGCCCAACACTACAATGGCAGACAACAATGCAGACTAAACACAGACTGCACACGGCACAGCCAGTGATTTTTTCATACCGAGCGCTATGTGGCGTTACCAATAAGAAAACCTAAACAGCCTACTTACAACATGTGCGAATTACGAGTTGCTTAAACCAGTTGGCCTGAAGCTGCGCAGTGACGTCATCACTCAATAAAACCAGTCCAGTAGTGTATGATGAGAGAATTATACGTCAGTAATACTTCTCTCATAAACCTTACACTTCAACCACATTTAACAAGAACGATGAAATCAGAATTGTCATCCAGCACCAAGACGCACTAACGCTTCCATGCAAGAGTTTCATATATCTAGAGGGGTCATTCAAGAAAACTGACTTCAGCGATACAGTGGGATCCAAGGTGATTTTTAACACTTTAGCATTTCTGTTCCAAGAGATACGCTGTGAACTGAATGGGTCTGAGATCGATCGTACACGCAATGTTGGCATAACATCAATCCTTAAAACATATGTCTTGGAATCACCCGTAGATTTACATGGTTTATAAAATGCAGGATGGTTCATAGACGATCCAGAGGATATAACAGTTGCAGAGTACAAGCGATTTACTGCCTGCCTACCTCTAAAAATGCTTATGGGGTACTTTGAGGACATGAAACAGATTATTATGAACGCTAAACAGGAACTCATTCTGGTGCGGAGTGCGACAGACAATAACTCATACATTCAAGGAGCTCAAGAGGAGAATATGATCACAATCAGAAAGATAATATGGAAAATGTCTCACATCAGTGTATCAGACAACGTACGTTTGAAGCTTTTAAAAGTCCTAAATTCCAGTACATTTCTGTCATTGACATTTCGCTCGTGGGAGAGTTTTGAGTACCTGTGTTACCAAATGCGAGCAGACAAACATGGGCTATTAAAACCTCCAGCCATCTAAAGACACTAGATTCATCATACTTGCATTTCAGACTGATAGAAGTAATATACCAAATGATTCCATCGTGTTCGACAACTGCAAGTTCGCTAATCCCAAAGTCTACCTTAATTCAGAATTGTACCCATATGACAATCTACATCTGCAGTGGAATCAAAATGTATACTGTCTAGCGTATGACATGTATGCAAGGTTTCACGCCTCTTACTATGAAATTGCTGAGGGAGAGGGAGGAGGGTGTCTACTCAGTCTGCGGAAGTTCAAAGAGCTTCCACTGATCATCGTAATTGACAGCTCGAAACAGAATGAGCTAATTAAGTCTGGACCTATAAATGTGCGAAATGAATTTGAATCATCGACGAATTTCCCAGAACACACTGCCGCGTATGCTCTAGTTCTACATGACTGTTTGATCAACTGCTATCCGCTCACAGGTGTTGTGCAGCGAGCTCTATAAATGAATATGTGCTGCATAGTACCTAGAGCATTTCACGATGACATGTCGTGGTGTGGTACTCGTCATGTGAAGCAGAGATCAACGCCAGAATACAAGCAGGAAACCGATCTTACCCCAGCCTAGCACAACTGCTTTGGTCCAGATGTCTCTCCAGACAGTTCAAGATTCGACTGTACAAAACCCTGATCCAACCTGTTGTTCTATATGGCTGTGAGACATGGAGTATCTGGAAACAGGACTTCCATAAGCTCCTTGTTTTGGAGAGAAAAGTGCTTCGGAAGGTCTTCGGTCCTGTTCTGGATGCAGATACAGGGGAATGGAGGATCAGATACAACCAAGAGCTTGAGGAACTATACCAGCAGCCCAACATGGCAGGAACTGTCAAAGCTAAACGAATGCAGTGGGCTGGCCATGTGGCCTGAATGGAGGATCACAGATGGCCTCGGAAGCTCCTGGATTTCACACCTCCAGGAAAGAGACCATTATGGAGACCCAAGAAGCGTTGGAGGGATGGACTCCATGAAGATTTAAACCAAGTGTCAATAGATGTGAACGGATAGCGGATAGCAGCAATGGACAGAATACAGTGGAGGAGGAAACTTGTGGATGCGTGCGGTCCACTGGGCCTGATCACGTAGTAGTAGTAGTAGTAGTGGTAGTAGTAGTAGTAGTAGTATGTCGTAGTATGTCTTAGTGTGAACATCATTGCGGATGCTCAGGGTTTCTATGACGATGAGGGTAGACAGTTGGTATTTAAATATGTTGTGTTTGTAGCGTACACACTGGATTCTGGAATAATGGAGACATTTTAAGCAAACATTGCATCACCAAGATCTTTCAAGCAAGTGAGGTGTGCTAAGACACTGAAGAGTGCAAAGTGGTTGACACATTTCTACCATGGAATTCACTGGGATAATCTCAGCATACCCTATAAAGATATGGTGACTGTGCTTAAATTATTCGATCACATGGATACAATCATCTACATGAAGGGGAAGGAGAAGGTCTCATGGATGTGTCGAATCTTTAAATTTGCTGGAATTCTACGGCTGTCCTTCTATCCATCGACTCAAGAACATGTATCAAAATAGTGCTACTGTATCTGCTTATGAAAATGTAAAATTACTTTTAAGTTGGATGAGAAATAATTTTTCTTACATACCAATCAGTGAATACTTTTTCTTTTTGAGGCCTACGTCCCTAGCACGTAAGTTTAGTCATGTTACTATACCTGCCCCCATGTATACCTGCATGCTACTGGAACTGTATGACTCACTCACCACAGCCATCGCGCGCTGCCACCTGGGGAGTAGCGCTACCTGTGCTGTTAATAGGTGCGCTTTCACCTCACCTGCAGGGAATTCCCTGAAAATGTGAGTGTTATAACGCTACGGTATGTAGAAATGTGTGCAGTGCGGATGAAACTGCAGAATCTTCACAGATATATTTTAGCAAAAACATAATGATAAGGGTTTTTTAAAAATAAGAACAGTGATGTGGGGAAACGAAATATTTTCCTTTAGCGATTTCAGTTCAGTTCTTGAGATTACAATTTAGTTTGTGATGTGCAATATAATAATTCTTGAGATAGATTTCAGTTCAATGCAGTGATACTGTTAACTTATTATTATTACTAGTAGAACCCAATACATGTTGGAGATTCCTCGAAGGGAATGTCGGTTATAGAGCCATACCTCAAACTAAAGTATAAGTATTGACTAACGTACATGCTAAATACTATTACTAATGAAATTCCATCCAAACAGACTATATTGAACCGCATTGCTCTGTGAATTAACGTTCTCCTACTTAACTAGATGGCTCTATTTTTTTTTGTTTTGATGTAGACATTTTCTGTGAAATAATTAATTTCTCCCAATTTAGGGAGACATGTTTGAAATATACATTTATCATTCAAATACTTTAATAACAACAACATTGAATTGGATGGTTCCAACGAAATTAAGCAACTGAAAATATTTTTTGAACTAGGTGGCTCTAGAAATTCTCCACCACAGACAGGTGAAATACTTTGATAATAACAGTTAATTGGGTGGCTCTAAAACGTCCAACCCAAACAGCTGTACTAAAGAAAAAAATTATTTGGATGGAAATGAAACTACTTTTACTGGATGGCTAGCGATAGGTGAAGCTTAAAGACTACACACACACACACACACACACACACACACACACACACACACACACACACACACACACACACACACACGGATAATGAAAGAGAGACAATAACATTTTTTTCAGTGCATTGTGCTTATATATAAATAAAGTGGCTATATATTTTTTTATTTTCCTGCACATTGTGCTTTTATATATATAAAATTAGATGTATTTATACATTCATACATATTTTACTCTCACACACATATACACACACATTCATGCATATTTTTACACCCCCACATATGAACACACACTACACCACACCACACACACATAACCAATAATTACACTATGATAAAAGAGTCATACTATTTGATGCATAAACCCCCTCACCCCATTCACACACTCATTCTCTCTCTATCTCCCGATCAGAGTTTCCCACCCCTACTTTCGCTTCAAGTAAATAGTGTGAGTATGGGAGGGCTTCCACTCTATCCTCACAAATGATTCTTTTATCGTCATAAGGAGACAATCCGACGTTAGACTGCAGTGCAGTTCATGACCTCGCGATCGAATACTAGTTTGCTGAACAATGTATGGACGAGCGCCTTGAACACTGTGACCATAGAGGCACTGCAAATAGTCTCCTTTTCCCGCCTCTGGGTGCCCCTGTCTATTGTATGATATGCATACATTTTGGACCTCAATCCCGCAAACTCTACAATAGGTAAACCATTCGCCCCTTCTTTCATGAGACTGATAACCTTCTTGTTTTTAGGAACAATACCGTAAGGATTATCGACCTCATAAGAAGACCTGTCGAATTCTTTACTGTGGCACCTAATTAATTCATATGGATCACAGTTCTTGATCCAGTAGGTAAACCTGTCCGTATCCATATAAAGCAACTTTGGTTCTGCGAAATGAGGTCTCGCAAACTTATAGTGGAGGTGGTACATGTAGAATTTAGAGATATCCAGTATGCACATAACCAAATAAATAGACTTCGTAAACTCTACTGCACGTCATAACGCCCTTCCCATGCGGTTCTAATCAAAATGTCGCGTTAATTTCTTACATTCTGCATAGTCTTCCCGAAAATGGAATTGGTCATAAATTTATAAAAATCTTTTTCAAAATCATTACTGGCGACCGCCCTTCTTTCGTTATTTACTTCAATATACTCCTTCAACCAGTGGAATGCTTGCTGGAGATATCCCAGGTCATTCTAACAAGCTTCATCCCTAAGTTGAGGCACTGCTGGAGATTATGATAATGAATAATATACCTCTGCTTATCTCCAACAGTTTAGGTATGGTCCTTCCTCGTGGGATTTGTTGCTCTGGACATAACAGCAAGTTGCTTGTCTCTCCATGCAAATTATTATGATACGTAATATCTGCCTCTACCATATACCCTACATCAGAATTGGCCACAAGACCCATTATATTTCCACCTAATTCCTTCAATTCGTTTTCAGGCACCCATCAAAACCAACCAACTGGCAGTGGCTGCATCATCGCATGTCCGTATACGTTATTCACATCTAAGTACGTAATGTAACTCGAATCAAAGGATGCTTTAAACCTGACACCCATCCATGTGTTATTTGGTTTGGCATACCTGTGAACGGATCCCCCAGGGATCCCGGGCAATAAAATAGAGCATTGCAGTGTCAGTGAAAAGTTGAATGCTGCGCCCCGTACGGTAGGACGTAGGAAGAAGGAAGAGGAGTAGAGAGAGAAGAAAAGGAAGAGAGGGCAAAAAAACCGGAGGTCACAACGTGAGCTCCACATATTTCCATTCAAAAATAATTTTTCACTCAGTTCTGTTGCTCTGCACTAAGATTAACATGTTTCAATGTCAAAGTAAGAGTGTGTGTGTGTGTGTGTGTGTGTGTGTGTGTGTGTGTGTGTGCGTGTGTGTGTGAATTCCTAAAGGAGCTCATTGGTCCCTAGATATGCACACTACTTAAACTAACTTATGCTAAGAACAACACACACACAGATCCATTCCCAAGGGAGGACTCGAACGCCAGGCAGGAGGGGGCGCGCAATCCGTTACACGGTGCCCTAGACTGAACGCCTCAAAATAAGTTTTACATATTTTTCATATACCAATCAGAACATTAAACTTTGAAGTAGAAATGGTGTACTCTGGCAGAGAGTTGAAACTAAATGGAATGAATTCATCAAAGCTCAGTCCGGCTCGAATCCGCGCTGGATTAGGGAAGTTGTTCCTTTGTCAGAGGTAATAGGTGTAGTTGCTACGTTTTACTCCATGTATACGCCCAAATTACCGACGAATATAATCATATATTTCTCCTAGAGTACTGTACAGCGTAGATGCACATCGTTGTTTGTTATCCTTCCTGGTGTCCCAACTTCAGTGGCCAGCAGTATAACTGAAAGAGGTGCGATGAATGCTTCTACGCAAACGAGGATTTGACGGTTAGGCCAAAAAGCAGTCGTGTCCGGAGGCGACACCGCGGACATTAAGGAAAGGAAAAGAAAGCAGTAGTTGCGGCAGCGGGCGCGCGCCTCGCTCCACTGGGACGGCAGCCTTGTTAGGACTGTCAGAGGACGCCGAAGGCCGCCCGCCACCTGGCGCAGGTGTATCGGGGCCGGCTGTGACCCGCGGACCCACCCCGTGGGCGGCATTCCTACGCGCCGACACGAAAACAGACTTAGCGACCGTCCGGCGGCGGCAGCGGCGAGGTGAAGAAACCCGGCAGAGGCGGCGGCCGTCAGCCGCTGACGTAACGCCGGCCCGCGTGGGCGGCGGCAAGCCGGGCCTGCCGCTCTGTCAGCAGGGGGCGGCGGGACGCGTCCAGTGCCACCAAACGTTCTTCACTGAGGATGTCGGCCGTGCACATTCACTGACTGAAATTCGCTGCTATGCAGAACTTAGGGACGAAAGTAACTTTCGTATGGTGTATCCCTGTCACATTCGAGGGATGCCCAGAAAGTAATCCACCGCATTTTTTTCTCTGCCGAAAACGATGCTACGAATGCGAAACGTTACGTACGTATTATTTGAAGTCTCTTGAGTGAGCGCGCCACGTTTCCGTCACTTCCGACACATAGCGTAGCTGTAGGACAGTTTCAAAGTGGCGTCTGTAGGCGATGCACTTTACAAGCAACGTGGCGTCATCGAATTTACTGGGGAATATTCACAAACACTTGTGCAAAGTCTATGCAGCGTCTGGCAGAAGTATTGTTAGTCGTCATCGGAAGGAGGTTCGGCGGAGCTCCACGATTTTCGGCTGTCGAGGAGACAGTCCACGGCTGTCACACCCAGTGGATTTGGTCATTCGCGAGCACAGACGCATTGCGACTCGGTAGTTGGCGCTGCATCTGTCAATCGGCAAAGCAAGCGTGGATGCAACTATCCGCACTCTCTGATATTCAAAAGTGTGTACAAGATGGGTCCCGCCGCACAGAAAAAACATTTGTCTCGATTTGTTGCAACGTTTTGGAGCCGAGGGGAAGCTCTTCTTCTACTAGACTGTGACGGGCCATGAAACCTGTGTTCACCATTCTGAGCCCGAAACAAAACGACAGTCGATTGAATGGAGCTATTCCCACTCCCCACAAGAAAAAATACAAAGCAACTGCTACAGCCGGTAAGACAATGATCTGGGACTGTGAAGGTGTGATTCTCATTGATGTGATGCCAAGAGACGGTACCATCAATTCAGGAGCATAAGCCAACTCATTAACAAAACTGAAGACTCGCTTTCGGCGACTTTGCTGCAACACGATAACCCTCGGCCTCACCCAAGTCTGAGGACTGCTGAACACGGGGCTTGGACAGTGTTACTCCATCCATCCTACAGCAATGACCTAGCCCCCTCGGACTTTCACTCGTTGGGCCATTAAAGGATGCTACCCGTGGTAGCGTCTTTGATTAATAATCAAAAACGTCTTCGGTCCCGGGTTCGATCCCCGCCACTGCCTAAATTTTGATAAATAATCGGCATTGGCGGCCGAAGATTTCCGGCATAAGAAGTCAGCCTCATTCTGCCAACGGCCTTTTCAAAGAGGGTGGAGGAGCGGATAAAGGTTCAGGGAACTCTCTTGTCCTAGGGGTGGGAAACTGCACCTAAAGGCGGAAGAATCAGCAGTGATCAACGACATGAGGATGCAGAAGGTAATGGAAACCACTGCATTAAAGACACTTAACGTGTATCCACAGGACATGATGATCTCTCCATTGGCAAAAGATTCCAGAATAGTCCCCCAATCGGATCTCCGGGAGGGGACTGCCAAGGGGGAGGTTACCACGAGAAAAAGACTGAATAATCAACGAAAGGATAATATTCTACGAGTCGGGGCGTGGAATGTCAGAAGCTTGAACGTGGTAGGGAAACTAGAAAATCTGAAAAGGGAAATGCAAAGGCTCAATCTAGATATAGTAGTGGTCAGTGAAGTGAAGTGGAAGGAAGACATGATTTTCTGGTCAGATGAGTATCGCGTAATATCAACAGCAGCAGAAAATGGTATAACAGTTGTAGGATTCGTTGTAAATAGGAAGGTAGGGCAGAGGGTGTGTTGCTGTGAACAGTTCAGTGACCGGGTTGTTCTAATCAGAATCGACAGCAGACCAACACCGACAACGATAGTTCAGGTATACATGCCGACGTCGCAAGCTGAAGATGAACAGATAGAGAAAGTGTATGAGGATATTGAAAGGGTAATGCAGTATGTAAAGGGGAACGAAAATCTAATAGTCATGGGCGACTGGAATGCAGTTGTAGGGGAAGGAGTAGAAGAAAAGGTTACAGGAGAATATGGGCTTGGGACAAGGAATGAAAGAGGAGAAAGACTAATTGAGTTCTGTAACAAGTTTCAGCTAGTAATAGCGAATACCCTGTTCAAGAATCACAAGAGGAGGAGGTATACTTGGAAAAGGCCAGGAGATACGGGAAGATTTCAATTAGATTACATCATGGTCAAACAGAGATTCCGAAATCAGATACTGGATTGTAAGGCGTACGCAGGAGCAGATATAGACTCAGATCACAATATAGTAGTGATGAAGAGTAGGCTGAAGTTCAAGACATTAGTCAGGAAGAATCAATACGCAAAGAAGTTGGATACGGAAGTTCTAAGGAATGACGAGATACGTTTGAAGTTCTCTAACGCTATAGATACAGCAATAAGGAGTAGCGCAGTTGAAGAGGAATGGACATCTCTAAAAAGGGTCATCACAGAAGTTGGGAAGGAAAACATAGGTACAAAGAAGTTAGCTGCGAAGAAACCATGGGTAACAGAAGAAATACTTCAGGTGATTGATGAAAGGAGGAAGTACAAACATGTTCCGGGAAAATCAGGAATACAGAAATACAAGTCGCTGAGGAATGAAATAAATAGGAAGTGCAGGGAAGCTAAGACGAAATGGCTGCAGGAAAAATGTGAAGACATCGAAAAAGATATGATTGTCGGAAGGACAGACTCAGCATACAGGAAAGTCAAAACAACCTTTGGTGACATTAAAAGCAACGGTGGTAACATTAAGAGTGCAACGGGAATTCCACTGTTAAATGCAGAGGAGAGAGCAAACAGGTGGAAAGAATACATTGAAAGCCTCTATGAGGGTAAAGATTTGTCTGATGTGATAGAAGAAGAAACAGATTTAGAAGAGATAGGGGATCCAGTATTAGAATCGGAATTTAAAAGAGATTTGGAGAACTTACAGTCAAATAAGGCAGAAGGGATAGATAACATTCCATCAGATTTTCTAAAATCATTAGGGGAAGTGGCAACAAAACGACTATTCACGTTGGTGTGTAGAATATATGAGTCTGGCGACATACCATCTGACTTTCGGAAAAGCATCAGTCACACAATTCCGAAGACGGCAAGAGCTGACAAGTGCCAGAATTATCGCACTATCAGCTTAACAGCTAATGCATCGAAGCTGCTTACAAGAATAATATACGGAAGAATGGAAAAGAAAATTGAGAATGCGCTAGGTGACGATCAGTTTGGCTTTAGGAAAAGTACAGGCACGAGAGAGGCAATTCTGACGTTACGGCTAATAATGGAAGCAAGGCCAAAGAAAAATCAAGACACGTTCATAGGATTTGTCGACCTGGAAAAAGCGTTCGACAATATAAAATGGTGCAAGCTGTTCGAGATTCTGAGAAAAGTAGGGGTAAGCTATAGGGAGAGACGAGTCATATACAACATGTACAACAACCAAGAGGGAATAATCGATCAAGAACGAAGTGCTCGTATTAAGAAGGGTGTAAGACAAGGCTGTAGCCTTTCGCCCCTACTCTTCAATCTGTACAGCAGTGATGGAAATAAAAGAAAGGTTCAGGAGTGGAATTAAAATACAAGGTGAAAGGATATCAATGATACGATTCGCTGATGACATTGCTATCCTGAGTGAAAGTGAAGAAGAATTAAATGATCTGCTGAACGGAATGAACAGTCTAATGAGTACACAGTATGGTTTGAGAGTAAATCGGAGAAAGACGAAGGTAATGAGAAGTTGTAGAAATGAGAACAGCGAGAAACTTAACATCAAGATTGATGGTCACGAAGTCAATGAAGTTAAAGAATTCTGCTACCTAGGCAGTAAAATAACCAATGACGGATGGAGCAAGGAGGACATCAAAAGCAGACTCGCTATGGCAAAATAGGCATTTCTGGCCAAGAGAAGTCTACTAATATCAAATACCGGCCTTAATTTGAGGAAGAAATTTCTGAGGATGTACGTCTGGAGTACAGCATTATGTGGTAGTGAAACATGGACTGTGGGAAAACCGGAACAGAAGAGAATCGAAGCATTTGAGATGTGGTGCTATAGACGAATGTTGAAAATTAGGTGGACCGATAAGGTAAGGAATGAGGAGGTTCTACACAGAATCGGAGAGGAAAGGAATATGTGGAAAACACTGATAAGGAGAAGGGACAGGATGATAAGACATCTGCTAAGACATGAGGGAATGACTTCCATGGTACTAGAGGGAGCTGTAGAGGGCAAAAAGTCTAGAGGAAGACAGAGATTGGAATACGTCAAGCAAATAATTGAGGACGTAGGTTGCAAGTGCTGCTCTGAGATGAAGAGGTTAGCACAGGAGAGGAATTCGTGGCGGGCCGCATCAAACCAGTCAGCAGACTGATGCCAAAAAAAAGGGATGCTATTCGTGGAAGAGATTTTGAGGACGATGAGGAGGTGATTCACACAGTGAATCACTGGCTCCGCTACCAGGACAAGGATTGGTACCGACATGGAGTACGCGCCCTTGTTTTCCACTGGAGGGAGGCAATACAGCGGGATGGACATTATGTGCAAAACAGGGTGTGTAGATGTAAGACTATTCTTTCGTGTGTGTTATTCTCACTATGTTCAATAAAGAATTGTTGAAGAAGAAAACGCGGTACTTTCAGTTAAATCATCGTAACATAACTCGATGAAACTTGGACCATAAATATAAAGAATTGCTACAGGTGTACTACAGAACAAATACGCAACGAGACGAACAAAAATGAATCTTTATTCACAATATCGATGACAAGTGGGTTCACTGTGTTCAAAGCTTAGAAGGTCAGTACACCCGTGCAGCACAGTGCTACTCCACTCCATAACACGTGGACCACCAAAACGATCACGTTCGACAACGTTCCTGGGTGCACAGGAAGGCGTACTTCCCATCTCTTGCCATACGAGACTTCTTCCAGCACTGCCGCACATTATTGTTTTGGTTGTGCACGTGGTGCGGTGCGAGGAAGCACAGTGCTGCATGAGCGTGCTGACCTTCAGATCTTTCAACACATTACACTCAGCGGTCAACTTTATTGGGATGCTCTTCTCCTTTCCCATGTGTGTGTTTAGAGGGGAGCATCGATCTCAATTTAATTTTTATGGATGGAAATGCACGACCGCATCGAACTGCGAAGATGGCGGAGCTTTTGGAACGAGAGGATGTTCGACGGATGGACTGGCCTGTCCGTTTCCCGGAGTACTCATGGGAAGTACAGCAGCACGCCCACATGACACAGAGACCACACCTGCAGGTGTCAACCGCCGTGGTGGTGGAATGGAAAGTCCTGCCACAAGAATTCCTTGCCAACATTGTGGCCAGCACGGCAGCACGCGTCACCACCCGTGTCCCGTGCTTTGTAAAGACCAGGGCACCGCCATTACTGTTCGTCTAATTGCGAGTTTCTTTCAGTTACCTTCCGTACTATATTATGGCAGTTCTCTCTGCGTATGGCTCGAACTGTGTACTGAGCGAGGTGGCTTAGTGGCTAGCACACTAGTCTCGCATTTTGGAGCGACAATTTAAACTCTCGTCCGACTATCCAGATTTAGATTTTCCATAATTTCTCTAAATCGCTTCAGGCCAATGTCGGGATGGTTCCATCGAAAGGGCGTCTCCATCCTTGACACGATCCGAGCTTGTCCTTCGTCTTTAATGATATCGATATTGACGTGGCGTTGAACCCAATCTTTGTTCCTTTTTCCTTCCTTCGCACTATGTTAATTGACACTGACACGCCATGCGAAAGCTTCTTTCGTCCTTAAATTTTTCACATCACTGTAGAAAGTATTAAGCCATGAATTACTCGTCTCAAATCTGTGGAGATCTTCGTCATTTGGATTTGCAGCTCTTCGTGTTTACCGTGCCTGCAGTTAAAATTGTGCGATGTAAGGTCTGCTAGCTATGCAAAACACCTTTTTTTCCGTTCTCCAACCTGTTTTAGCACCACTGTGCCATCATCAGTGGGTTTCAGTTTTATTTAAACTGTAATGTGAACATTTTTACTAAATGATTACAAAATTATGTAGATATTCAGTTCGAACAATAGCTCGTTTCTTTTTGTTAATACCTTTACACTTGGTGTGCATGATTTTCCTGGATCACTAGTATATTATTTATTACAGGTAGCTTGTCATCTTCAACCAAACGATGTTGATGAGAAGGTTTTGTAGGAAAGTAATTTAGTTTGTAGCGATACTGTTTTCGTTATTACTTTCGTCTTCGTGTGGCAAGCCCTTTTATTCTCAGCATCATAGTGAGGTGTTGTGAAGCACACGTAAATATGACACGTATTTTAACAAATAAAGTCGTAAAAGAGGTCAAGTGCAAAGTATAATCATTTAGTCAAAATGTTCACATTACAGATTAAATAAAACGGAAACCCACTGATGGTAGCACAGTGGTGCTGAAACATTTTTGGGAACTTGGAAAAACGGTGTTTTGCCTAACTTGTGGACCTCACATCATATCATTTCTGTGGAGATCTTCATGACATAACGGGTATTAAGTGATTATAGTTTCATTCCTTTCGGTACTGATGAAGATGAGTATCAGATGTGATCTACACGGGCACAAATAAACTCTTGTATTCATTGTGCCACGGAAGCAGCCTCTGCATGTCAACTTGAACAATTTCTTGCCATGCACATGACCTGTCAGCTTCTTTCAGATTGTTAGAGACTGGTAGGGAAGTATACATCTACCCATCGCATCCCATACGGGCTCTATGCGTGTCAAATCAAGGGACTTACAGGATGGGTTAAGTATCCCTGAATTGTAGGGTCTAGCATTGTTGTACCTATGGTCTCCAATCCTGAGACTGGTTTGGTGCAGCTCTCCATGCTACTCTATCGTGTGCGAGCCTCTTCATATCCGAATAACTACTACAACCTACCTGTTTCAGAATCTGCTTACTATATTCACCTCTTGATCTCCCTCTACGATTTTTATCCTCCACACTTCCCTCCAACACTAAATTGGTGATCCCTATATGTCTTGGAATGTATCCTATCAAGCAATTCCGTCTTTTGGCCAAGTTGTGCCAGAAATTCCTAGTCTCCACAGTTCTGTTCAGTACTTTCTCGTTAGTTATGGCATCGACCCATCCAATCTTCAGCATTCTTCTGTAACATAGCATTTCGAGAGCTTCTATTCTCTTTTTATCTAAACTGTTTATCATCCATGTTTCACTTTCATAAATGACTGCATTACAGACAAATATCTTCAGAAAAGACTTTCTTACACTTAAATCTATATTCTACGGTGACAAATTTCTTTTCTTAAAAAATGTTTGTCTTGCCATTCCCTGTGTACGTTTTTTATTTTCTCTACTCTGGCCACTGTCACTTATTTTGATGCCAAATAACGAAACTCATTACTACTTTAAGTACCGCGTTTCATAATATGATTCCCTTAGCATCATCTGATTCAATTCGGCTACATACCATTATCCTTGTTTTGCTTTGGTTGTTGCTTATCTTATATCCTACTTTCAAGACACTATCCTTTCCGTTCACCTGCTCTTCCAAGTCCTCTGCTACCTTTGACAGAATTACAATGTTATCGGCAAATCTCAAAGTTTTTATTTCTTCTCCCTGACCTTTAATTCCAACTCCAAATTTTTCTTTGGATTCGTTTACTGTTTGTTCAATGTACATATTGAATGACATCGGAGACAGGCTACAGCCCTGTCTCACTCCCTTCTCAACCACTACTTTCCCTTAACCTACGTTCTACGATAAGTCGTAGGGTCAGTACTGCCTCGAGTACTCCTACATTTCTGCGAAATACAAACTGATCTTCCCCGAGGTCTGCTTCGGCTTATTTTTCCATTTGTCTGTAAGGAATTCGTGTTAGAATTTTGCAGCCGTGATTTATTAAACTGATAGTTTGGTAATTTTCACACTAGTCAGCAACTGCTTTCTTTGGAATTACTGTATTCTTCTTGAAGTGTGAGCGTATTTCGCCTGTCTCATACATTTTGCACGCCGGATGGGAGAGTTTTGCCGTGGCTGGCTCTCCCAAGACTATCAGTAGTTCTAACGGAATATAGTCTACTCCGAGCCTTGTTTCGACTCAGATCATTCAGAGCTTTGTCAAATGCTTCTCGCACCACCATATATCCCACTTCAGCTTCATCTACGCCCACTTCCATTTCTATAACATTACTTTCAAGTTCATTTTCCTTATACAGACTCTCTATGATATCCTTCCATATATCAGCTTTCTCTTCTTTGCTTATGTTTGGATTACTATCTGAGGTTTTGATATTCATACTGCTGAATATCTTTCATCCAAAGGTCTCCTTAATTTTCCTGTAGGCGGTATCTATCTTTAGCCCGTGAAATATGCTTATAAATCCTTTTTTGCACTTCCGGTCAGTCTCATTTTTTAATCGTTTGTATTTCCTTTCACCTGCTTCATTTGCTGCGTTTTTAATTCGTCAATTAAATTCAATATCTCTTGTATTATCCAATGATTCCTACCAGGCTTTGTCTTTTTAGCTATTTGATCCTCTGCTGACTTCACTATTTCATCTCTTTAAGCTACCTATTCGTCTTCTACTGTTTCCCCTTCCCCTGTTCTAGTCAATCATTGCCTAGTGCTCCCTCTGGAGCTCCCAACAATCTCTGGTTCTTTCAACTTATCCAGGTCCCACCTCCTTAATTTCCTACTTTTTTCAATTTCTTCACTTTTAATCTACAGTTCATAACCAACAAATTGTGGTTAGCGTCCACATCTCTCCCGAAATGCCTCACAGTTTAAAATCGGGTTTCTAAATCTCTGTCTAACCATTATATAAACAGTCTGAAACCTTCCGCCGCCTCCAAGTCCCTCCCACATACACAACCTTCTTTTATGATTCTTAAACCACGTGTCAGTGATAATTACATTATGCTGTGTGCAAAATTCTACCAGGTGGCTTCCTCTTTCAGTTCCTCCCCTCCCCATCCCCCCCTAGTCCATATTCGCCTACTGTTTTTCCTTCTCTTGCTTTTCCTACTATCGAATTCCAGTCTCCCATTAATACTAAACTGTCGTCTCGTTTAATTATTTGTATAATTTCTTTTATCTCATCACACATTTCTTCAATCTCCTCATCATCTGCGAATTGGCATGTCGACTTGTACTAGGCTTGGGCTGCGTGTCTATCTTGGATACGACAATGCGTTCACTATGCTGTTCATAGTACCTTACTCGCATTCCTATTTTCTTATTCATTATTAAACTTAATCCCGCATTAACCCTATTTGACTTTGTATTTATAACCCTATATTCACCTGACGAGAAGTCCTGTCCCTTCTGCCACCGAACTTCACTGATTCCTACTATATCTAACTTCAACTTACCCATTTTCCTTTTCAAATTTTCTAACTTACCTGTCGGATTAAGTGATCTAACATTCCACGCTGTGATCCGAAGAATGCCAGTCTAGTTTCTTCTTATGACGAAGCCCTCTTGAATAGTACTAGCCCGAAGATCTGGAGGAGGGACTATTTTACCTCCGAAATGTTTTACTCACGCGTATTTCATCATCATTTAACGATATAGAAGAGCTGCATGTCCTCGTGAAAAATTACGGCTGCAGTTTCACTTTGCTATTAGCCGTTCTCAGTACCAGCACAGCTAGATTGTTTTGATTGGCGTTATAAGGTCAGATCAGTCAGTCATCCAGACTGTGGTAACTACTGAAAAATCTGCCGCCCCTCTTCAGGAACCACATATTTTCAGCTTTGGAGAAGAAGCTTAGGTTTTTCAATAGCCGTAGATTCTGTTAGATATCAGCAAGGCAGTGCATCCATCAGGAAAATTCGGCAACAGCTCTGCTAAGGCTTTTACACTAGGCACTTATTTTTATAACTATAGTTTAAATGAAGTTCTTATCAACGTTAGCTTTGTTGGAAACCGAAGGGGAATGTCGTTAGGAAATGTCATTGTATAACTGAAGTCATCATTTTTAACAGTTTCGTCACATGCGGCAGATACGACGAAACATTGTATGGCCGTAGCTACGTATGCGCCTATGGCTTACTTCATTCCTTAAAACCAGCTACTGCGAATAACTGTTCTTAATCATTGGACAAATAAAATTTCACATTACGTCCAGTTGTGGTTTCTGCCAACCTCTACCCCTCTCCAACTTCGTCGAAGTGCCTCTTCACTGTTTTACTTCGTCAGACTACTTACATTTGATGCACCCTCTTTCACAGATATTGAAAATATCGCCTTGTAGTTTGTGGCGTGATTCTTCGAAGGCAGCCAGCGGGTGAAGTTTCGCAGTGGTAAGGCAGACACTGGATTCGTATTTGGGAGGACTACTATTGAAATTCCCGTCCAGCCGTCCAGATTAGGTTTTTCCATTGCTTCCTTTCAAATGGTTTCAGGCAAATGCACGGAGGTTTGTCTCGAAAAGAAAGACTGCCGATTTCGTTCCCCATGCTTTTCGTACGCTCTCTGCCCCTAATGACCTCGTCGTCGACGGGAGGTTAAACCTTAATGTTTCTCCCTTCGCTTCTCACAACGCCTTTCCTAAGAGGTCTTGAGAAGCTTCAAAGTCCAACTCTGCAAAGTCTTAGTGCCATATTAACGCTCCCAGCACGTTACAGTGAATCATAAAATGATTCAGTTTCGGTTATAAGAGCTGTTCGTTACATTTCTTACCCTCGCGAATCACGTTTGTCAAAGCCTGAAGAACATCAATGAATCTGTCTTTAGTTTATAGATGGTTTGGCATCCGCCAGCCAAAAGCTTTAGATTTAGCATCCTTAGCGGCACCTAGAAAGTAATCACGAAACAACTTTTTAAAAACCTACCACCTATCATTCTGTGGTCAAAACATTTGTAGATGTTCTCAACTGCTTCGAAGAATAGGTATTTTTCTTAACTGTCCTCCTGGTCTTTCCAGCGTCTTTAAGGACTAAATTTAGATTGTGACGTGGTTATTTTTTTTCACACCACTGCATACGCCACTTATGACGATGCTCCGTTATAGGATTGGCCGTATCATTTCGTCACACATAGTTATTTTCATTCTATGGATTCAAATAATTTATGTTAGAGTCCTAAAAAGAATGACTTTTGATCTGGATGTAGAAGGTAAGTGATTCACGTATCTTTGCTTCAGAATGATTTCCAGTTGCTTAGCATCCATTCCAGGCGAGATCAGTGGCGAGCAATATGAACTTTTCCGAACACAACCAGCAAAATCTTAAGAAAACCTTGTTACTGGGTAAGAGCACTGATCATCTACAAGAGGTCAGAAGAAAAGGCCGTTAACAAACAACTGAGTTGCGCCAAGTAAAACACAGGCGTTTGCAATATTCTGCAAATGCGTAACATAAATCCTCACACGTATGTATGCTTAATGAATACGGAAGTCTTCGAAAAAACAGTTGTTATTTTCAGATTTATTTATTTCCAGATTTATTATTTATTTTCAGATTTACTTGCTTTTGAAAACCAGTCGTCCGTGCTATTTATCACGGTTCGTCTGAGGCCGTTCGGTTGCAGAAGCATTCATTTCATAAATGTTTTAGGAACAGGAATGTCGGACTAGCACAGATTATACATTCTTCTACGAAGCTTCCCTCCCAAGAGCTGGTTGATGTAATGTTCGGCAAGCCGAGCTTATCGTCATTGTGGCTTGTAACGCAGGTTTCTGACGCGTACTATCTTAAGAAGTAATACATTTTATAAGAATTTATAACGCATTATAGAAGGATTTTATGCATTAAGCTGTATTTTTGTCACAAACTAATTTGCCTTTTAAATCACAGGTGTCTTATTACCGGAATGAAAAGTAATTTGAAATTGATGATTTAGTGTGAATGCAGCTTGTCGGCTTCTCGCTCTTCCTAGTGCTGGGTCGTTAGAGGCCGCTAATATTTTGACTCCTCTCGCTGCCAGCCTCGGTGATCAAACGATAATGTGCACAATAGGCGTCACTGCTTAGGTCGGGATTGATGCCGGTCCGAAGTAACTGTGTCAAGAGGAAATCACGGTGCGAGCCGTAGGATTCGTGCAGTGGCGACACTTCTCGGTACCTCTCTTGAATTTCATTTCTTTATAGTGTCTTCGGTTGTAAGATTTTCCTTAGTTTCGAGATACAGTGTTCTTTTTGACTATGTTGTGTATTAGAAACAAAATAGTGTCTCTTCTGTTTCGGCGGGAATTCTTCTTTGATTTATCAGTCTTTTTTCCTTACGATAAATCTGTGTTTTTATTGCTTTCGTTTCGTGATCTCCAATAAGTCTATGTACCGACAGGGTATTTCAGATAAAGTTTACGCGTCTGTAATTTACAGAATAATAGGTGCCAGGAATATTTATTGTGGTCGGTCGACATAAGAAACTTTGCACTTTCTGTGTGGTTATGAACCACTACAGCACAGCCTGTGGAGATGGATAAAATCACGAGGGAGAAGGTAGGCACTGCGTTTATCTCATATACAGGAGCACTCTCTGGGAAAATCGCCCGCATTTTGAAGAAACACCGGGCCGGAACTTTTTTTTGTCCTTCGAATAAAACTCGTGCACTGGTGGGGAGCGCCAAAGATGACCTCGGTCTGAGGAACGCTGGAGCGTACCAGATTCGGTGTCAATGTGGCAAGTCGTATATTGGTCAGACGATGCGTACCGTCGTGGATTGACGCCGTGAACACCAGAGGCACACTCGACTGATGTATCCGAGCAAGTCGGCGGTCGCTGAACATTGTTTGTCGGAAAATGACGCTATGGAGTATGAATGCACGAGGATTCTGGTACAGATGTCGAGATACTGGGACAGCGTTGTTAGAGAGGCCATCGAAATTCGCACCAATGACGACCTCATAAACCGTGACTGTGACTATAAACTTTGCAGGGCTTGGGAACCAGCGATTGGGTTAATCAAGAGTAAGTCGAGCAAACGTATAGTTGTGACGGCCACGGCGGACAGAGCCATCACTCCGACGTCATCTCAGACGCCATCGCAATCTGTTCCACCGCGAGACCGTGGCGCGGGGCGCGGACGGCGGAGGGAGCGCGCCCCGGGAGGATGGTATTTAAATCGGCCGCCGCCGCGACCGAACCCAAGTCCCCCTGAGCAGCCATAGCGTACGGATCTCCGTGCCGGCACGTTCACAGGAGCTCAGTCCGTCAGTTTACTTGATGATGGCGACATGTATGATCGCCGAAATATTGTGCCCGTTGGACACTGTAGACCGGCAGTACACCCGTGGATATTTTGATTATAGTTTATTGAATTATTGTCCTGTGAGGTACAGCAAAGAGATACAACTTTTTTAACAGAATATTAGTTTCTTCTGTCATGTAGGTGATGTATTTAAACCACCTGCGTAGAAGTCAGTTTAAATCACATTTCTATCACGTTCAGTTGTGGAGCTAGATACCTTCACAATGTTACGGATGGATTCAACACTTTGTATATTACACTTGCTTGTGTGCAGATGGCGAATAATTGCTGGAAATGAGGTGTTCAAATGTGTGCCCCTATTGCTGCATTCACAAATTCTAAACGATATGCGGGCGGGATATAACGGTTTCACGATGTACGGTTTCGCAAAGTGACTAGCTTCATCTGTGCGCTGTTAGATGTCGTTGTTCAGCTAGACTGCCTACCGTCGCCCCGCAGCGCAGCATAGAGAGCAGGTCGACCGCACAAACAGACTTGTTTCAGTGTGCCGCGGATACTGACGTCGAATAACCGTGACGTACACCTCCAATAACACGTTGACTTATTGCTCATGTTCGGCGAATGCCGTCACGATGCCAATGAAGCAGCTGTGGCGTATGCTGTGAGATACTGTGGTCTAGGAGTTTTTTCAGCCATTACGTTCTTAGATGCTCAAAATAGATGACGATGATGATGATGATTGGTTTGTGGGGCGCTCAAATGCGCGTTAAGCAGCGTGCGTACAAGTTGCACAGTCCAATATCGCCACTTCCGTGAATGATGATGAAATGATGAGGACGAACAAACACGCGGTCCCCCTGAACAAAGACATCAGGAAGCAAGTAGTTTGAGAAGACGTGGCGGTAACAGACGAAGAACAGCATAAATGTGGAGACAGAGGTCTTTGTTTAGCAGCAGCGTACCACGATCTCATGTCTGCTTGCAAAGCGCTGTTGCAGTCACTAGTATCTGTGTGCCGTAATGTACACGCTCACAGGTTTCACTGTGGAGATAGAGGTGTTTGTTCTAGCAGCAGCGTACCACGATCTCACGTCTGCTTGCAAGGCGCTGCTGCAGTCACTAGTATATGTGTGCCGTAATGTACACGCTCACAGGTTTCACTGTGGAGACTGAGCTGTTTGTTCTAGCAGCAGCGTACCACGATCTCACGTCTGCTTTCAAGGCGCTGCTGCAGTCACTAGTATCTGTGTGCCGTAGTGTACACGCTCACAGGTTTCACTGAGGAGACAGAGGTGTTTGTTCTAGCAGCAGCGTATCACGATCTCACGTCTGCTTTCAAGGCGCTGCTGCAGTCACTAGTATCTGTGTGCCGTAGTGTACACGCTCACAGGTTTCACTGAGGAGACAGAGGTGTTTCTTCTAGGAGCAGCGTACCACGATATCACGTCTGCTTGCAAGGCGCTGGTGCAGTCACTAGTATCTGTGTGCCGTATGGTACACACTCACAGGGTTCACTGTGGAGACAGAGGTGATAGTTCTAGCAGCAGCGTACCACGATCTCACATATGCTTGCAAGACGCTGCTGCAGTCACTAGTATATGTGTGCCGTAATGTACACGCTCACAGGTTTCACTGTGGAGACAGAAGTGTTTGTTCTAGGAGCAGCGTACCACGATCTCACATCTGCTTGCAAGGCGCTGTTGCAGTCACTAGTATCTGTGTGCCGTAATGTACAGGCTCACAGGTTTCACTGTGGAGACAGAGGTGTTTGTTCTAGCAGCAGCGTACCACGATCTCACGTCTGCTTGCAAGGCGCTGTTGCGGTCACTAGCATCTGTGTGTCGCAATGTACACACTCAGTGGTTTCACTGTGGAGACAGAGGTGTTTGTTCTAGCAGCAGCGTACCACGATCTCACGTATGCTTGCAAGACGTTGTTGCAATCACTCGTATCTGTGTGCCGTAATGTACATGCTCACAGGTTTCACTGTGGAGACAGAGCTGTTTATTCTAGCAGCAGCGTACCACGATATCACTTGTGCTTGCAAGCCGCTGGTGCAGTCACTAGAATCTGTTTGCCGTAATGTACACACTGACAGGTTTGAATGTGGAGACAGAGGTGTTTGTTCTAGCAGCAGCGTACCCCGATCTCACGTCTGCTTGCAAGGCGCTGTTGCAGTCAATAGTATCTGTGTGCCGTAATGCACACGCTCACAGGTTTCACTGTGGAGACAGAGATGTTTGTTCTAGCAGCAGCATACCACGATCTCACGTCTGCTTGCAAGGCGCTGTTGCAGTCACTAGCATCTGTGTGCCGTAATGTACATGCTCACAGGTTTCACTGAGGAGACAAGGGTGTTTGTCCTAGCAGCAGCGTACCACGATCTCACGTCTGCTTGCAAGGAGCTGTTGCAGTCACTAGTATCTGTGTGCCGTAATGTACAATCTCACAGGTTTCACTGTGGAGAGAGAGGTGTTTGTTGTAGGAGCAGCGTACCACGATATCACATCTGCTTGCAAGGCGCTGTTGCAATCACTAGTATCTGTGTGCCGTAATGTACATGCTCACTGGTTTCACTGTGGAGACAGAGGTGTTTGTTCTAGCAGCAGCGTCCACGATCTCACGTCTGCTTGCAAGCCACTGTTGCAGTCACTAGTATCTGTGTGCCGTAATGTACACACTCAGAAGTTCCACTGTGGAGACAGAGGTGTTTGTTCTAGCAGCAGTGTACCACTATCTCACGTATGCTTGCAAGACGCTGTTGCAATCACTAGTATCTGTGTGCCGTAATGTACGTGCTCACAGGTTTCACTGTGGAGATAAGGGTGTTTGTTCTAGCTGCAGCGTATCACGATCTCACGTCTGCTTTCAAGGCGCTGCTGCAGTCACTAGTATCTGTGTGCCGTAGTGTACACGCTCACAGGTTTCACTGAGGAGACAGAGGTGTTTCTTCTAGGAGCAGCGTACCACGATATCACGTCTGCTTGCAAGGCGCTGGTGCAGTCACTAGTATCTGTGTGCCGTATGGTACACACTCACAGGGTTCACTGTGGAGACAGAGGTGATAGTTCTAGCAGCAGCGTACCACGATCTCACATATGCTTGCAAGACGCTGCTGCAGTCACTAGTATATGTGTGCCGTAATGTACACGCTCACAGGTTTCACTGTGGAGACAGAAGTGTTTGTTCTAGGAGCAGCGTACCACGATCTCACATCTGCTTGCAAGGCGCTGTTGCAGTCACTAGTATCTGTGTGCCGTAATGTACAGGCTCACAGGTTTCACTGTGGAGACAGAGGTGTTTGTTCTAGCAGCAGCGTACCACGATCTCACGTCTGCTTGCAAGGCGCTGTTGCGGTCACTAGCATCTGTGTGTCGCAATGTACACACTCAGTGGTTTCACTGTGGAGACAGAGGTGTTTGTTCTAGCAGCAGCGTACCACGATCTCACGTATGCTTGCAAGACGTTGTTGCAATCACTCGTATCTGTGTGCCGTAATGTACATGCTCACAGGTTTCACTGTGGAGACAGAGCTGTTTATTCTAGCAGCAGCGTACCACGATATCACTTGTGCTTGCAAGCCGCTGGTGCAGTCACTAGAATCTGTTTGCCGTAATGTACACACTGACAGGTTTGAATGTGGAGACAGAGGTGTTTGTTCTAGCAGCAGCGTACCCCGATCTCACGTCTGCTTGCAAGGCGCTGTTGCAGTCAATAGTATCTGTGTGCCGTAATGCACACGCTCACAGGTTTCACTGTGGAGACAGAGATGTTTGTTCTAGCAGCAGCATACCACGATCTCACGTCTGCTTGCAAGGCGCTGTTGCAGTCACTAGCATCTGTGTGCCGTAATGTACATGCTCACAGGTTTCACTGAGGAGACAAGGGTGTTTGTCCTAGCAGCAGCGTACCACGATCTCACGTCTGCTTGCAAGGAGCTGTTGCAGTCACTAGTATCTGTGTGCCGTAATGTACAATCTCACAGGTTTCACTGTGGAGAGAGAGGTGTTTGTTGTAGGAGCAGCGTACCACGATATCACATCTGCTTGCAAGGCGCTGTTGCAATCACTAGTATCTGTGTGCCGTAATGTACATGCTCACTGGTTTCACTGTGGAGACAGAGGTGTTTGTTCTAGCAGCAGCGTCCACGATCTCACGTCTGCTTGCAAGCCACTGTTGCAGTCACTAGTATCTGTGTGCCGTAATGTACACACTCAGAAGTTCCACTGTGGAGACAGAGGTGTTTGTTCTAGCAGCAGTGTACCACTATCTCACGTATGCTTGCAAGACGCTGTTGCAATCACTAGTATCTGTGTGCCGTAATGTACGTGCTCACAGGTTTCACTGTGGAGATAAGGGTGTTTGTTCTAGCTGCAGCGTACCACGATTTCACGTATGCTTGCAAGTCGCTGTTGCAGTCACTAGTATCTGTGTGCCATAATGTATACGCTTACAGGTTTCACTGTGGAGACAGAGGTGTTTGTTCTAGCAGCAGCGTACCACGATCTCACGTATGCTTACAAGACGCTGTTGCAATCACTCGTATCTGTGTGCCGTAATGTACACGCTCACAGGTTTCACTGTGGAGACAGAGGTGTTTGTTCTAGCAGCAGCGTACCACTATCTCACGTATGCTTGCAAGACGCTGTTGCAATCACTAGAATCTGTGTGCTGTAATGTACACGCTCACAGGCTTCACTGTGCACACAGAGGTGTTTGTTCTAGCAGCAGCGTACCACGATCTCACGTCTGCTTGCAAGATGCTGTTGCAATCACTTGTATCTGTGTGCCGTAATGTACACGCTCACAGGTTTCACTGTGGAGACAGTGCTGTTTGTTCTAGCAGCAGCATACCACGATCTCACGTCTGCTTGCAAGGCGCTGTTGCGGTCAGTAGTATCTGTTTGCCGTAATGTACGCGCTCACAGGTTTCACTGTGGAGACAGTGGTGTTTGTTCTAGCAGCAGCGTACCACGATCTCACGTATGCTTGCAAGACGCTGTTGCAATCACTCGTATCTGTGTGCCTTAATGTACATGCTCACAGGTTTCACTGTGTAGACAGAGCTGTTTGTTCTAGCAGCAGCGTACCACGATCTCACGTATGCTTGCAAGACGCTGTTGCAGTCACTAGTATCTGTGTGCCGCAATGTACACACTCACAGGTTCCACTGTGGAGACAGAGGTGTTTGTTCTAGCAGCATCGTACCACGATCTCACATCTGCTTGCAAGGCGCTGTTGCAGTCACTAGTATCTGTGTGCCGTAATGTACATGCTCACAAGTTTCACTGAGGAGACAAGGGTGTTTGTCCTAGCAGCAGCATACCATGATCTCACGTCTGCTTGCAAGGCGTTGTTGCAGTCACTAGTATCTGTGTGCCATAATGTACAATCTCACAGGTTTCACTGTGGAGAGAGAGGTGTTTGTTCTAGCAGCAGCGTACCTTGATCTCATGGCTGCCTGCAAGGTGCTGTTACAGTCACTAGTATCTGTGTGCCGTAATGTACAATCTCACAGGTTTCACTGTGGAGAGAGAGGTGTTTGTTATAGGAGCAGCGTACCACGATATCACATCTGCTTGCAAGGCGCTGTTGCAGTCACTAGTATCTGTGTGCCGTAATGTACATGCTCACTGGTTTCACTGTGGAGACAGAGGTGTTTGTTCTAGCAGCAGCGTCCACGATCTCACGTCTGCTTGCAAGCCACTGTTGCAGTCACTAGTATCTGTGTCCCGTAATGTACACACTCACAGGTTCCACTGTGGAGACAAAGGTGTTTATTCTAGCAGCAGCGTACCACGATCTCACGTCTGCTTGCAAGGCGCTGGTGCAGTCACTAGTATTTGTGTGCCGTAATGTACACACTGACAGGTTTCAATGTGGAGACAGAGGTGTTTCTTCTAGCAGCAGCGTACCACGATCTCACGTATGCTTGCAAGACACTGTTGCAATCACTCGTATCTGTGTGCCATAATGTACATGCTCACAGGTTTCACTTTGGAGACAGAGCTGTTTATTCTAGCAGCAGCGTACCACGATCTCACGTCTGCTTGCAAGGCGCTGGTGCAGTCACTAGTATCTGTGTGCCGTAATGTACACACTGACAGGTTTCAATGTGGAGACAGAGGTGTTTGTTCTAGCAGCAGCGTACCACGATCTCACGTCTGCTTGCAAGGCGCTGTTGCAGTCACTAGTATCTGTGTGCCGTAATGTAGACGCTCACAGGATTCACTGTGGAGACAGAGCTGTTTGTTCTAGCAGCAGCATACCACGATCTCACGTCTGCTTGCAAAGCGCTGTTGCGGTCACTAGTATCTGTGTGCCGTAATGTACGCGCTCACAGGTTTCGCTGTGGAGACAGTGGTGTTTGTTCTAGCAGCAGCGTACCACGATCTCACGTATGCTTGCAAGACGCTGTTGCAATCACTCGTATCTGTGTGACGTAATGTACACGCTCACAGGTTTCACTGTGGAGACAGTGCTGTTTGTTCTAGCAGCAGCATACCACGGTCTCACGTCTGCTTGCAAGGCGCTGTTGCGGTCACTAGTATCTGTGTGCCGTAATGTACACGCTCACATGTTTCACTGTGCTAACAGTGGTGTTTGTTCTAGTAGCAGCGTACCACGATCTCACGTATGCTTGCAAGACGCTGTTGCAGTCACTAGTATCTGTGTGCCGCAATGTACACACTCACAGGTTCCACTGTGGAGACAGAGGTGTTTGTTCTAGCAGCAGCGTACCTTGATCTCATGTCTGCTTGCAAGTTGCTGTTACAGTCACTAGTATCTGTGTGCCGTAATGTACAATCTCACAGGATTCACTGTGGAGAGAGAGGTGTTTGTTATAGGAGCAGCGTACCACGATATCACATCTGCTTGCAAGGCGCTGTTGCAGTAACTAGTATCTGTGTGCCGTAATGTACACGCTCACAGGTTTCACTGTGGAGACAGAGGTGTTTGTTCTAGCAGCAGCGTACCACGATCTCACGTATGCTCGCAAGACGCTGTTGCAGTCACTAGTATCTGTGTGCGCAATGTACACACTCACAGGTTCCACTGTGGAGACAGAGGTGTTTGTTCAAGCAGCAGCGTACCACGATCTCACGTCTGCTTGCAAGGCGCTGCTGCAGTCACTAGTATCTGTGTGCCGTAATCTACACGCTCCAAGGTTTCACTGAGGAGACAGATGTGTTTGTCCTAGCAGCAGTGTATCACGATCTCGCGTCTGCTTGCAAGGCGCTGTTGCACTCATTAGTATCTGTGGGCCGTAATGTACACGCTCACAGGTTTCACTGTGGAGACAGAGGTGTTTGTTCTAGCAGCAGCGTACCACGATCTGACGTCTGCCTGCAAGGCGCTGTTGCTGTCACTAGTATCTGTGTGTCGTAATGTACACGCTCACAGGTTTCACTGTGGAGATAAATATGTTTGATCTAGCAGCAGCGTACCACGTTTCACGTCTGCTTGCAAGGCACTGTTGTAGTCACTAGTATCTGTGTGACGTAATGTACACACTCACAGGTTTCAATGTATAGACAGAGGTTTTTGTTCTAGCAGCAGCGTACCACCATCTCACGTCTGCTTGCAAGGCACTGTTGCAGTCACTAGTATCTGTGTGCCGTAATGTACAATCTCACAGGTTTCACTGTGGAGAGAGAGGTGTTTGTTCTAGCAGCTGCGTACCACGATCTCACGTCTGCTTGCAAGGCGCTGTTGCAGTCACTAGTATCTGTGTGCCGTAATGTATACGCTTACAGGTTTCACTGTCGAGACAGAGGTGTTTGTTCTAGCAGCAGCGTACAACGATCTCACACATGCTTACAAGACGCTGTTGCAATCACTCGTATCTGTGTGCCGTAATGTACTCGCTCACAAGTTTCACTGTGGAGAGAGAGGAGTTTGTTCTAGCACCAGCGTACCGTGATCCCATGTCTGCTTGCAAGGTGCTGTTACAGTCACTAGTATCTGTGTGCCGTAATGTACAATCTCTCAGGTTTCACTGTGGAGAGAGAAGTGTTTTTTATAGGAGTAGCATACCACGATATCACATCTGCTTGCAAGGCGCTGTTGCGGTCACTAGTATCTGTGTGAGTAATGTACATGCTCACTGGTTTCACTGTGGAGACAGAGGTGTTTGTTCTAGCAGCAGCGTACCACGATCTCAAGTCTGCTAGCAAGGCGCTGTTAAGTCATTAGTATCTGTGTGCCGTAATGTACACGCTCACAGGTTCCACTGTGCAGTCAGAGGTGTTTGTTCTAGCAGCAGTGTACCATGATCTCACGTATGCTTGCAAGACGCTGTTGCAGTCACTAGTAACTGTGTGCCGTAATGTACACACTCACAGGTTCCACTGTTGAGACAGAGGTGTTTGTTCTAGCAGCAGCGTACCACGATCTCACGTCTGCTTGCAAGGTGCTGTTGCAGTCACAAGTATCAGTGTGCCGTAATGTACAATCTCACAGGTTTCACTGTGGGGACAGAGGTGTTTGTTCTAGCAGCAGTGTACCAGGATCTCACGTCTGCTTGCAAGGCGCTGTTGCGGTCACTAGTATCTGTGAGCCGTAATGTACGCGCTCACAGGTTTCGCTGTGGAGACAGTGGTGTTTGTTCTAGCAGCAGCGTACCACGATCTCACGTATGCTTGCAAGACGCTGTTGCAATCACTCGTATCTGTGTGACGTAATGTACACGCTCACAGGTTTCACTGTGGAGACAGTGCTGTTTGTTCTAGCAGCAGCATACCACGGTCTCACGTCTGCTTGCAAGGCGCTGTTGCGGTCACTAGTATCTGTGTGCCGTAATGTACACGCTCACAGGTTTCACTGTGCTAACAGTGGTGTTTGTTCTAGTAGCAGCGTACCACGATCTCACGTCTGCTTGCAAGACGCTGTTGCAGTCACTAGTATCTGTGTGCCGCAATGTACACACTCACAGGTTCCACTGTGGAGACAGAGGTGTTTGTTCTAGCAGCAGCGTACCTTGATCTCATGTCTGCTTGCAAGTTGCTGTTACAGTCACTAGTATCTGTGTGCCGTAATGTACAATCTCACAGGATTCACTGTGGAGAGAGAGGTGTTTGTTATAGGAGCAGCGTACCACGATATCACATGTGCTTGCAAGGTGCTTTTGCAGTAACTAGTATCTGTGTGCCGTAATGTACATGCTCACTGGTTTCACTGTGGAGACAGAGGTGTTTGTTCTAGCAGCAGCGTCCACGATCTCACGTCTGCTTGCAAGCCACTGTTGCAGTCACTAGTATCTGTGTGCCGTAATGTACACACTCACAGGTTCCACTGTGGAGACAGAGGTGTTAGTTCCAGCAGCAGCGTACCACGATCTCACGTATGCTTGCAAGACGCTGTTGCAATCACTAGTATCTGTATGCCGTAATGTACACGCTCACAGGTTTCACTGTGGCGATAGAGTTTTTGTTCTAGCAGCAGCGTACCACGATCTCACGTCTGCTTGCAAGGCACTGTTGTAGTCACTAGTATCTGTGTGACGTAATGTACACACTCACAGGTTTCAATGTATAGACAGAGGTTTTTGTTCTAGCAGCAGCGTACCACGATCTCACGTCTGCTTGCAAGGCACTGTTGCAGTCACTAGTATCTGTGTGCCGTAATGTACAATCTCACAGGTTTCACTGTGGAGAGAGAGGTGTTTGTTCTTGCAGCAGCGTACCACGATCTCACGTCTGCTTGCAAGGCGCTGTTGCAGTCACTAGTATCTGTGTGCCGTAATGTATACGCTTACAGGTTTCACTGTGGAGACAGAGGTGTTTGTTCTAGTAGCAGCGTACAACGATCTCACGTATGCTTACAAGACGCTGTTGCAATCACTCGTATCTGTGTGCCGTAATGTACACGCTCACAGGTTTCACTGTGGAGAGAGAGGAGTTTGTTCTAGCAGCAGCGTACCGTGATCCCATGTCTGCTTGCAAAGTGCTGTTACAGTCACTAGTATCTGTGTGCCGTAATGTACAATCTCTCAGGTTTCACTGTGGAGAGAGAGGTGTTTTTTATAGGAGCAGCATACCGCGATATCACATCTGCTTGCAAGGCGCTGTTGCGGTCACTAGTATCTGTGTGAGTAATGTACATGCTCACTGGTTTCACTGTGGAGACAGAGGTGTTTTTTCTAGCAGCAGCGTCCACGATCTCACGTCTGCTTGCAAGCCACTGTTGCAGTCACTAGTATCTGTGTGCCGTAATGTACACACTCACAGGTTCCACTGTGGAGACAGGGGTGTTAGTTCTAGCAGCAGCGTACCACGATCTCACGTATGCTTGCAAGACGCTGTTGCAATCACTAGTATCTGTGTGCCGTAATGTACACGCTCACAGGTTTCACTGTGGAGACAGACGTGTTTGTTCTAGCAGCAGCGTACCACGATCTCAAGTCTGCTAGCTAGGCGCTGTTAAGTCATTAGTATCTGTGTGCCGTAATGTACACGCTCACAGGTTCCACTGTGCAGTCAGAGGTGTTTGTTCTAGCAGCAGTGTACCATGATCTCACGTATGCTTGCAAGACGCTGTTGCAGTCACTAGTATCTGTGTGCCGTAATGTACACACTCACAGGTTCCACTGTGGAGACAGAGGTGTTTGTTCTAGCAGCAGCGTACCACGATCTCACGTCTGCTTGCAAGGTGCTGTTGCAGTCACAAGTATCTGTGTGCCATAATGTACAATCTCACAGGTTTCACTGTGGGGACAGAGGTGTTTGTTCTAGCAGCAGTGTACCAGGATCTCACGTCTGCTTTCAAGGCGCTGCCGCAGTCACTAGTGTCTTTGTGCCGTAATGTACACGCTCACAGGTTTCACTGAGGAGACAGAGGTGTTTGTTCTAGCAGCAGCGTACCAGCATCTCACGTCTGCTTGCAAGACGCTGCTGCAGTCACTAGTATCTGTGTGCCGTAATGTACACGCTCACAGGTTTCACTGTGGAGACAGAGTTGTTTGTTCTAGCAGCAGCGTACCGCGATTTCACGTCTGCTTGCAAGGCCCTGTTGCAGTCACTAGTGTCTGTGTGCCGTAATGTACATGCTCACAGGTTTCACTGTCGAGACAGGGGAGTTTGTTCTAGCAGTAGCGTACCACGACCTCACGTATGCTTGCAAGGCGCTGCTGCAGTCACTAGTATATGTGTGCCGTAATGTACACGCTCACAGGATTCACTGTGGAGACAGAGGTGTTTGTTCTAGCAGCAGCGTACCACGATCTCACGTATGCTTGCAAGACGCTGATGCAATCACTAGTATCTGTGTGCCGTAATGTACATGCTCACAGGTTTCACTGTGGAGACAGAGCTGTTTGTTCTAGCAGCAGTGTATCACGATCTCGCGTCTGCTTGCAAGGCGCTGTTGCAGTCACTAGTATCTGTGGGCCATAATGTACACGCTCACAGGTTTCACTGTGGAGATAAGTATGTTTGTTCTAGCAGCAGCGTACCACGTTTCACGTCTGCTTGCAAGGCGCTGTTGCAGTCACTACTATCTATGTGCCGTAATATATACGCTTACAGGTTTCACTTTGGAGACAGAGGTGTATGTTCTAGCAGCAGCGTACTACGATCTCACGTATGCTTCCAAGACGCTGTTGCAATCACTCGTATCTGTGAGCCGTAATGTACACGCTCACATGTTTCACTGTGGAGACAGTGCTGTTTGTTCTAGCAGCAGCATACCACGATCTCACGTCTGCTCTCAAGGCGGTGTTGCGGTCTCTAGTATCTGTGTGCCGTAATGTACACGCTCACAGGTTTCACTGTGCTAACAGTGGTGTTTGTTCTAGTAGCAGCGTACCACGATCTCACGTATGCTTGCAAGACGCTGTTGCAATCACTCATATCTGTGTGTCGTAATGTACAATCTCACAGGTTTCACTGTGCAGAGAGAGGTGTTTGTTCTAGCAGCAGCGTACCTTGATCTCATGTCTGCTTGCAAGTTGCTGTTACAGTCACTAGTATCTGTGTGCCGTAATGTACAGTCTCACAGGATTCACTGTGGAGAGACAGGTGTTTGTTATAGGAGCAGCGTAGCACGATATCACATCTGATTGCAAGGCGCTGTTGCAGTCACTAGTATCTGTGTGCCGTAATGTACATGCTCACTGGTTTCACTGTGGAGACAGAGGTGTTTGTTCTAGCAGCAGCGTCCACGATCTCACGCCTGCTTGCAATCCACTGTTGCAGCCACTAGTATCTGTGTGCCGTATTGTACACACTCACAGGTTCCACTGTGGAGACAGAGGTGATAGTTCTAGCAGCAGCGTACTACGATCTCACGTATGCTTGCAAGACGCTGTTGCAATCACTAGTATCTGTATGCCGTAATGTACACGCTCACAGGTTTCACTGTGGAGACAGACGTGATTGTTCTAGCAGCAGCGTACCACGATCTCACGTCTGCTTGCAAGGTGCTGTTACAGTCACTAGTATCTGTGTGCCATAATGTACAATCTCACAGGTTTCACTGTGGAGAGAGAGGTGTTTTTTATAGGAGCAGCATACCACGATATCACATCTGCTTGCAAGGCGCTGTTGCGGTCACTAGTATCTGTGTGAGTAATGTACATGCTCACTGGTTTCACTGTGGAGACAGAGGTGTTTGTTCTAGCAGCAGCGTACCACGATCTCAAGTCTGCTAGCAAGGCGCTGTTAAGTCATTAGTATCTGTGTGCCGTAATGTACACGCTCACAGGTTCCACTGTGCAGTCAGAGGTGTTTGTTCTAGCAGCAGTGTACCATGATCTCACGTATGCTTGCAAGACGCTGTTGCAGTCACTAGTATCTGTGTGCCGTAATGTACACACTCACAGGTTCCACTGTGGAGACAGAGGTGTTTGTTCTAGCAGCAGCGTACCACGATCTCACGTCTGCTTGCAAGGTGCTGTTGCAGTCACAAGTATCTATGTGCTGTAATGTACAATCTCACAGGTTTCACTGTGGGGACAGAGGTGTTTGTTCTAGCAGCAGTGTACCAGGTTCTCACGTCTGCTTGCAAGACGCTGCTGCAGTCACTAGTATCTGTGTGCCGTAATGTACACGCTCACAGGTTTCACTGCGGAGACAGAGTTGTTTGTTCTAGCAGCAGCGTACCGCGATTTCACGTCTGCTTGCAAGGCCCTGTTGCAGTCACTAGTGTCTATGTGCCGTAATGTACATGCTCACAGGTTTCACTGTGGAGACAGAGCTGTTTGTTCTAGCGGCAGCGTATCACGATCTCACGTCTGCTTGCAAGGCGCTGTTGCAGTCACTAGTACCTGTGTGCCGTAATGTACACACTCAGAGGTTTCATTGTGGGGACAGAGGTGTTTGCTCTAGCAGCAGCGTACCACGATTTGACGTCTGCTTGCAAGGCGCTGTTGCAGTCACTAGTATCTGTGTGCTGTAATGTACACGCTCACAGGTTTCACTGTGGAGACAGAGGTGTTTTTTCTAGCAGCAGCGTACCGCGATTTCACGTCTGCTTGCAAGGTGCTGTTGCAGTCACTAGTATCTGTGTGCCGTAATGTACACGCTCACAGGTTTCACTGTGGAGACAGAGGTGTTTGTTCTAGCAGTAGCGTACCACGATCTCCCGTATGCTCGCAAGACGCTGTTGCAGTCACTAGTATCTGAGTGCCGCAATGTACACACTCACAGGTTCCACTGTGGATACAGAGGTGTTTGTTCAAGCTGCAGCGTACCACGATCTCACGTCTGCTTGCAAGGCGCTGCTGCAGTCACTAGTATCTGTGTGCCGTAATCTACACGCTCCAAGGTTTCACTGAGGAGACAGATGTGTTTGTCCTAGCAGCAGTGTATCACGATCTCGCGTCTGCTTGCAAGGCGCTGTTGCAGTCACTAGTATCTGTGTGCCGTAATGTACAATCTCACAGGTTTCACTGTGCAGAGAGAGGTGTTTGTTCTAGCAGCAGCGTACCTTGATCTCATGTCTGCTTGCAAGTTGCTGTTACAGTCACTAGTATCTGTGTGCCGTAATGTACAATCTCACAGGATTCACTGTGGAGAGACAGGTGTTTGTTATAGGAGCAGCGTAGCACGATATCATATCTGCTTGCAAGGCGCTGTTGCAGTCACTAGTATCTGTGTGCCGTAATGTACATGCTCACTGGTTTCACTGTGGAGACAGAGGTGTTTGTTCTAGCAGCAGCGTCCACGATCTCACGCCTGCTTGCAAGCCACTGTTGCAGCCACTAGTATCTGTGTGCCGTATTGTACACACTCACAGGTTCCACTGTGGAGACAGAGGTGTTAGTTCTAGCAGCAGCGTACTACGATCTCACGTATGCTTGCAAGACGCTGTTGCAATCACTAGTATCTGTATGCCGTAATGTACACGCTCACAGGTTTCACTGTGGAGACAGACGTGATTGTTCTAGCAGCAGCGTACCACGATCTCACGTCTGCTTGCAAGGTGCTGTTACAGTCACTAGTATCTGTGTGCCGTAATGTACAATCTCACAGGTTTCACTTTGGAGAGAGATGTGTTTTTTATAGGAGCAGCATACCACGATATCACATCTGCTTGCAAGGCGCTGTTGCGGTCACTAGTATCTGTGTGAGTAATGTACATGCTCACTGGTTTCACTGTGGAGACAGAGGTGTTTGTTCTAGCAGCAGCGTCCACGATCTCACGTCTGCTTGCAAGGCACTGTTGCAGTCACTAGTATCTGTGTGCCGTAATGTACACACTCACAGGTTCCACTGTGGAGACAGGGATGTTAGTACTAGCAACAGCGTACCACGATCTCACGTATGCTTGCAAGACGCTGTTGCAATCACTAGTATCAGTGTGCCGTAATGTACACGCTCACAGGTTTCACTGTGGAGACAGACGTGATTGTTCTAGCAACAGCGTACCACGATCTCACGTCTGCTTGCCAGGCGCTGCTGCAGTCACTAGTATCTGTGTGCCGTAATGTACACGCTCTCAGGTTTCACTGTGGAGACAGAGGTGTTCGTTCTAGCAGCAGCGTACCGCGATTTCACGTCTGCTTGCAAGGCCCTGTTGCAGTCACTAGTGTCTGTGTGCCGTAATGTACTTGCTCACAGGTTTCACTGTCGAGACAGGGGAGTTTGTTCTAGCAGTAGCGTACCACGTCCTCACGTATGCTTGCAAGGCGCTGCTGCAGTCACTAGTATATGTGTGCCGTAATGTACACGCTCACAGGTTTCACTGTGGAGACAGAGGTGTTTGTTCTAGCAGCAGCGTACCACCATCTCACGTATGCTTCCAAGACGCTGTTGCAATCACTAGTATCTGTGTGCCGTAATGTACATGCTCACAGGTTTCACTGTGGAGACAGAGCTGTTTGTTCTAGCGGCAGCGTACCACGATCTCACGTCTGCTTGCAAGGCACTGTTGCAGTCACTAGTACCTGTGTGCCGTAATGTACACACTCAGAGGTTTCACTGTGGGGACAGAGGTGTTTGCTCTAGCAGCAGCGTACCACGATTTGACGTCTGCTTGCAAGGCGCTGTTGCAGTCACTAGTATCTGTGTGCTGTAATGTTCACGCTCACAGGTTTCACTGTGGAGACAGAGGTGTTTTTTCTAGCAGCAGCGTACCGCGATTTCACGTCTGCTTGCAAGGTGCTGTTGCAGTCACTAGTATCTGTGTGCCGTAATGTACACGCTCACAGGTTTCACTGTGGAGACAGAGGTGCTTGTTCTAGCAGCAGCGTACCACGATCTCACGTATGCTCGCAAGACGCTGTTGCAGTCACTAGTATCTGTGTGCCGCAATGTACACACTCACAGGTTCCACTGTGGAGACAGAGGTGTTTGTTCAAGCAGCAGCGTACCACGATCTCACGTCTGCTTGCAAGGCGCAGCTGCAGTCACTAGTATCTGTGTGCCGTAATCTACACGCTCCAAGCTTTCACTGAGGAGACAGATGTGTTTGTCCTAGCAGCAGCGTACCACGATCTCACGTATGCTTGCAAGACCCTGTTGCAGTCACTAGTATCTGTGTGCAGCAATGTGCAAACTCACAGGTTCCACTGTGGAGACAGAGGTGTTTGTTCTAGCAGCAGCGTACCACGATCTCACATCTGCTTGCAAGGCGCTGTTGCAGTCACTAGTATCTGTGTGCCGTAATGTACATGCTCACAGGTTTCACTGAGGAGACAAGAGTGTTTGTCCTAGCAGCAGCGTACCACGATCTCATGTCTGCTTGCAAGGCGCTGTTGCAGTCACTAGTATCTGTGTGCCGTAATGTACAATCTCACAGGTTTCACTGTGCAGAGAGAGGTGTTTGTTCTAGCAGCAGCGTACCTTGATCTCATGTCTGCTTGCAAGGTGCTGTTACAGTCACTAGTATCTGTGTGCCGTAATGTACAATCTCTCAGGTTTCACTGTGGAGAGAGAGGTGTTTTTTATAGGAGCAGCATACCACGATATCACATCTGCTTGCAAGGCGCTGTTGCGGTCACTAGTATCTGTGTGAGTAATGTACATGCTCACTGGTTTCACTGTGGAGACAGACGTGTTTGTTCTAGCAGCAGCGTACCACGATCTCAAGTCTGCTAGCAAGGCGCTGTTAAGTCATTAGTATCTGTGTGCCGTAATGTACACGCTCACAGGTTTCACTGTGCAGTCAGAGTTGTTTGTTCTAGCAGCAGTGTACCATGATCTCACGTATGCTTGCAAGACGCTGTTGCAGTCACTAGTATCTGTGTGCCGTAATGTACACACTCACAGGTTCCACTGTGGAGACAGAGGTGTTTGTTCTAGCAGCTGCGTACAACGATCTCATGTCTGCTTGCAAGGTGCTGTTGCAGTCACAAGTATCTGTGTGCCGTAACGTACAAACTCACAGGTTCCACTGTGGGGACAGAGGTGTTTGTTCTAGCAGCAGTGTACCAGGATCTCACGTCTGCTCTCAAGGCGCTGCCGCAGTCACTAGTGTCTTTGTGCCGTAATGTACACGCTCACAGGTTTCACTGAGGAGACAGAGGTGTTTGTTCTAGCAGCAGCGTACCACCATCTCACGTCTGCTTGCAAGGCGCTGCTGCAGTCACTAGTATCTGTGTGCCGTAATGTACACGCTCACATGTTTCACTGTGGAGAAAGAGGTGTTTGTTCTAGCAACAGCGTACCGCGATTTCACGTCTGCTTGCAAGGCCCTGTTGCAGTCACTAGTGTCTGTGTGCCGTAATGTACATGCTCACAGGTTTCACTGTCGAGACAGGGGAGTTTGTTCTAGCAGTAGCGTACCACGACCTCACGTATGCTTGCAAGGCGCTGCTGCAATCACTAGTATCTGTGTGCCGTAATGTACACGCTCACAAGTTTCACTGTGGAGACAGAGCTGTTTGTTCTAGCGGCAGCGTACCACGATCTCACGTCTGCTTGCAAGGCGCTGTTGCAGTCACTAGTATCTGTGTGCTGTAATGTACACGCTCACAGGTTTCACTGTGGAGACAGAGGTGTTTTTTCTAGCAGCAGCGTACCGCGATTTCACGTCTGCTTGCAAGGTGCTGTTGCAGTCACTAGTATCTGTGTGCTGTAATGTACACGCTCACAGGTTTCACTGTGGAGACAGAGGTGTTTTTTCTAGCAGCAGCGTACCGCGATTTCACGTCTGCTTGCAAGGTGCTGTTGCAGTCACTAGTATCTGTGTGCCGTAATGTACACGCTCACAGGTTTCACTGTGGAGACAGAGGTGTTTGTTCTAGCAGCAGCGTACCACGATCTCACGTATGCTCGCAAGACGCTGTTGCAGTCACTAGTATCTGTGTGCGCAATGTACACACTCACAGGTTCCACTGTGGAGACAGAGGTGTTTGTTCAAGCAGCAGCGTACCACCATCTCACGTCTGCTTGCAAGGCGCTGCTGCAGTCACTAGTATCTGTGTGCCGTAATCTACACGCTCCAAGGTTTCACTGAGGAGACAGATGTCTTTGTCCTAGCAGCAGTGTATCACGATCTCGCGTCTGCTTGCAAGGCGCTGTTGCAGTCATTAGTATCTGTGGGCCGTAATGTACACGCTCACAGGTTTCACTGTGGAGACAGAGGTGTTTGTTCTAGCAGCAGTGTACCACGATCTCACGTCTGCCTGCAAGGCGCTGTTGCTGTCACTAGTATCTGTGTGTCGTAATGTACACGCTCACAGGTTTCACTGTGGAGATAAGTATGTTTGATCTAGCAGCAGCGTACCACGTTTCACGTCTGCTTGCAAGGCACTGTTGCAGTCACTAGTATCTATGTGCCGTAATGTATACGCTTACAGGTTTCACTGTGGAGCCAGAGGTGTATGTTCTAGCAGCAGCGTACCACGATCTCACGTATGCTTCCAAGACGCTGTTGCAATCACTCGTATCTGTGAGCCGTAATGTACACGCTCACACGTTTCACTGTGGAGACAGTGCTGTTTGTTCTAGCAGCAGCATACCACGATCTCACATCTGCTTGCAAGGCGCTGTTGCGGTCACTAGTATCTGTGTGCCGTAATGTACACGCTCACAGGTTTCACTGTGCTAACAGTGGTGTTTGTTGTAGTAGCAGCGTACCACGATCTCACGTATGCTTGCAAGACGCTGTTGCAATCACTCGTATCTGTGTGCCGTAATGTACATGCTCACAGGTTTCACTGTGGAGACAGAGCTGTTTGTTCTAGCAGCAGCGTACCACGATCTCACGTATGCTTGCAGGACGCTGTTGCAGTCACTAGTATCTGTGCGCCGCAATGTACAAACTCACAGGTTCCACTGTGGAGACAGAGGTGTTTGTTCTAGCAGCAGCCTACCACGATCTCACATCTGCTTGCAAGGCGCTGTTGCAGTCACTAGTATCTGTGTGCCCTAATGTACATGCTCACAGGTTTCACTGAGGAGACAAGAGTGTTTGTCCTAGCAGCAGCGTACCACGATCTCACGTCTGCTTGCAGGGCACTGTTGCAGTCACTAGTATCTGTGTGCCGTAATGTACAATCTCACAGGTTTCACTGTGCAGAGAGAGGTGTTTGTTCTAGCAGCAGCGTACCTTGATCTCATGTCTGCTTGCAAGGTGCTGTTACAGTCACTAGTATCTGTGTGCCGTAATGTACAATCTCACAGGAATCACTGTGGAGAGAGAGGTGTTTGTTATAGGAGCAGCGTAGCACGATATCACATCTGCTTGCAAGGCGCTGTTGCAGTCACTAGTATCTGTGTGCCGTAATGTACATGCTCACTGGTTTCACTGTGGAGACAGAGGTGTTTGTTCTAGCAGCAGCGTCCACGATCTCACGTCTGCTTGCAAGCCACTGTTGCAGCCACTAGTATCTGTGTGCCGTATTGTACACACTCACAGGTTCCACTGTGGAGACAGAGGTGTTAGTTCTTGCAGCAGCGTACTACGATCTCACGTATGCTTGCAAGACGCTGTTGCAATCACTAGTATCTGTATGCCGTAATGTACACGCTCACAGGTTTCACTGTGGAGACAGTCGTGATTGTTCTAGCAGCAGCGTACCACGATCGCACGTCTGCTTGCAAGGCGCTGTTGCAGTCACTAGTATCTGTGTGCCGTAATGTACACGCTCACAGGTTTCACTGTGCAGACAGAGGTGTTTGTTCTAGCAGCAGTGTACCATGATCTCACGTATGCTTGCAAGACGCTGTTGCAGCCACTAGTATCTGTGTGCCGTAATGTACACGCTCACAGGTTTCACTGTGGAGACAGTGCTGTTTGTTCTAGCAGCAGCGTACCATGATCTCACGTATGCTTGCAAGACGCTGTTGCAGTCACTAGTATCTGTGTGCCGTAATCTACACGCTCACAGGTTTCACTGAGGAGACAGATGTGTTTGTCCTAGCAGCAGTGTATCGCGATCTCGCGTCTGCTTGCAAGGCGCTGTTGCAGTAACTAGTATCTGTGGGCGGTAATGTACACGCTCACTGGTTTCACTGTGGAGATAAGGGTGTTTGTTCTAGCAGCAGCGTACCGCGTTTCACGTCTGCTTGCAAGGCACTGTTGCAGTCACTAGTATATATGTGCCGTAATGTATACGCTTACAGGTTTCACTGTGGAGACAGAGGTGTATGTTCTAGCAGCAGCGTACCACGATCTCACGTATGCTTCCAAGACGCTGTTGCAATCACTCGTATCTGTGAGCCGTAATGTACACGCTCACACGTTTCACTGTGGAGACAGTGCTGTTTGTTCTAGCAGCAGCATACCACCATCTCACGTCTGCTTGCAAGGCGCTGTTGCGGTCACTAGTATCTGTGTGCCGTAATGTACACGCTCACAGGCTTCACTGTGCTAACAGTGGTGTTTGTTCTAGTAGTAGCATACCACGATCTCACGTATGCTTGCAAGACGCTGTTGCAATCACTCGTTTCTGTGTGCCGTAATGTACATGCTCACAGGTTTCACTATGGAGACAGAGCTGTTTGTTCTAGCAGCAGCGTACCACGATCTCACGTATGCTTGCAAGACGCTGTTGCAGCCACTAGTATCTTTGTGCTGTAATGTACAATCTCACAGGTTTCACTGTGCAGAGAGAGGTGTTTGTTCTAGCAGCAGCTTACCTTGATCTCATGTCTGCTTGCAAGGTGCTGTTACAGTCACTAGTATCTGTGTGCCGTAATGTACAATCTCACAGGATTCACTGTGGAGAGAGAGGTGTTTGTTATAGGAGCAGCGTACCGCGATTTCACGTCTGCTTGCAAGGTGCTGTTGCAGTCACTAGTATCTGTGTGCCGTAATGTACACGCTCACAGGTTTCAGTGTGGAGACAGAGGTGTTTGTTCTAGCAGCAGTGTACCACGATCTCACGTATGCTTACAAGACGCTGTTGCAATCACTCGTATCTCAGTGCCGTAATATACACGCTCACAGGTTTCACTGTGGAGAGAGAGGTGTTTTTTCTAGCAGCAGCGTATCTTGATCTCATGTCTGCTTCCAAGGTGCTGTTACAGTCACTAGTATCTGTGTGCCGTAATGTACAATCTCTCAGGTTTCACTGTGGAGAGAGAGGTGTTTTTTATAGGAGCAGCGTACCACGATATCACATCTGCTTCCAAGGCGCTGTTGCAGTCACTAGTATCTGTGTGAGTAATGTACATGCTCACTGGTTTCACTGTGGAGACAGAGGTGTCTGTTCTAGCAGCAGCGTACCACGATCTCACATCTGCATGCAAGGCGCTGGTGCAGTCACTAGTATTTGTGTGCCGTAATGTACACACTCACAGGTTCCACTGTGGAGACAGGGGTGTTAGTTCTAGCAGCAGCGTACCACGATCTCACGTATGCTTGCAAGACGCTGTTGCAATCACTAGTATCTGTGTGCCGTAATGTACACGCTCACAGGTTTCGCTGTGGAGACAGACGTGTTTGTTCTAGCAGCAGCATACCACGATCTCAAGTCTGCTAGCAAGGCGCTGTTACAGTCACTAGTATCTGTGTGCCGTAATGGACAATCTCACAGGTTTCACTGTGGGGACAAAAGTGTTTGTTCTAGCAGCAGTGTACCAGGATCTCACGTCTGCTTTCAAGGTGCTGTGTCAGTCACTAGTGTCTGTGTGCCGTAATGTACATGCTCACAGGTTTCACTGTCGAGACAGGGGTGTTTGTTCTAGCAGTAGCGTACCACGACCTCACGTTTGCTTGCAAGGCGCTGCTGCAGTCACTAGTATATGTGTGCCGTAATGTACACGCTCACAGGTTTCACTGTGGAGACAGAGGTGTTTGTTCTAGCAGCAGCGTACCACGATCCCACGTCTGCTTGCAAGGCGCTGGTGCAGTCACTAGTATCTGTGTGCCGTTATGTACACACTCACAGGTTTCACTGTGGAGACAGAGGTGTTTGTTCCAGCAGCAGCGTACCACTATCTCACGTATGCTTGCAAGACGCTGTTGCAATCACTAGTATCTGTGTGCCGTAATGTACACGCTCACAGGTTTCACTGTGGAGACAGAGGTGTTTCTTCTAGCAGCAGCGTACCACGATCTTATGTCTGCTTCCAAGGCGCTGTTGCAGTCACTAGTATCTAGGTGCTGTAAAGTACAAGCTCACAGGTTTCACTGTGGAGACAGAGGTGTTTTTTCTAGCTGCAGCGTACCGCGATTTCACGTCTTCTTGCAAGGTGCTGTTGCAGTCACTAGTATCTGTGTGCCGTAATGTACACGCTCACAGGTTTCACTGTGGAGACAGAGGTGTTTGTTCTAGCAGCAGCGTACCACGATCTCACGTCTGCTTGCGAGGCGCTGGTGCAGTCACTAGTATCTGTGTGCCGTAATGTACACACTCACAGGTTTCACTGTGGAGACAGAGGTGTTTGTTCCAGCAGCAGCGTACCACTATCTCACGTATGCTTGCAAGACGCTGTTGCAATCACTAGTATCTGTGTGCCGTAATGTACACGCTCACAGGTTTCACTGTGGAGACAGAGGTGTTTGTTCTAGCAGCAGCGTACCACGATCTCACGTAGGCTTGCAAGACGCTGTTGCAATCACTAGGATCTGTGTGCCGTAATGTACATGCTCACAGGTTTCACTGTGGAGACAGAGGTGTTTTTTCTAGCAGCAGCGTACCGCGATTTCACGTCTGCTTGCAAGGTGCTGTTGCAGTCACTAGTATCTGTGTGCCGTAAT
The DNA here is from genome assembly GCF_023897955.1 of Schistocerca gregaria. Classification (NCBI taxonomy): domain Eukaryota; kingdom Metazoa; phylum Arthropoda; class Insecta; order Orthoptera; family Acrididae; genus Schistocerca; species Schistocerca gregaria. The sequence continues at coordinate 23,303,452 of NC_064926.1, read as the reverse complement.
GTACACGCTCACAGGTTTCACTGTGGAGACAGAGGTGTTTGTTCTAGCAGCAGCGAACCATGATCTCACGTATGCTCGCAAGACGCTGTTGCAGCCACTAGTATCTGTATGCCGTAATGTACATGCTCACAGGTTTCACGGTCGAGACAGGGGTGTTTGTTCTAGCAGCAGCATACCACGACCTCACGTTTGGTTGCAACGCGCTGCTGCAGTCACTAGTACATGCGTTCCGTAAAATACACGCTCACAGGTTTCACTGAGGAGACAGATGTGTTTGCCCTAGCAGCAGCGTACCACGATCTCACGTATGCTTACAAGACGCTATTACAATCACTCGTATCTGTGTGCCGTAATGTACACGCTCACAGGTTTCACAGTGAAGACAGAGGTGTTTGTTCTAGCAGCAACTTACCACCATCTCACGTCTGCTTGCAAGGCGCTGCTGCAGTCACTAGTACATGCGTTCCGTAATATACACGCTCACAGGTTTCACTGAGGAGACAGATGTGTTTGCCCTAGCAGCAGCGTACCACGATCTCACGTATGCTTACAAGACGCTATTACAATCACTAGTATCTGTGTGCCGTAATGTACACACTCACAGGTTTCACTGTGGAGACAGAGGTGTTTTTTCTAGCAGCAGCGTACCACTACCTCACGTATGCTTGCAAGACGCTGTTGCAATCACTAGAATGTGTGTGCCGTAATGTACACTCTCACAGGTTTCACTGTGCAGACAGAGGTGTTGGTTCTAGCAGCAGCGTACCACGATCTCACATCTGCTTGCAAGGCGCTGTTGCAGTCACAAGTATGTGTGTGCCGTAATGTACAATCTCACAGGTTTCACTGTGTAGATAGAGGTGTTTGTTCTAGCAGCAGCGTACCACGACCTCACGTTTGCTTGCAAGGCTCTGCTGCAGTCAGAAGTATATGTGTGCCGTAATGTACACGCTCACAGGTTTCACGTTCGAGACAGGGGTGTTTGTTCTAGCAGCAGCGTACCACGATCTCACGTCTGCTTGAAAGGCGCTGTTGCAGTCACTAGTATCTGTGTGCCGTAATGTACACGCTCACAAGTTTCACTGTGGAGATAGAGGTGTTTGTTCTAGCAGCAGCTTACCACTATCTCATGTATGCTTGCAAGGCGCTGTTGCAGTCACTAGTATATGTGTGCCGTAATGTACACGCTCACAGGTTTCACTGTGGAGAGAGAGGTGTTTGTTCTAGCAGCAGCGTACCTTGATCTCACGTCTGCTTGCACGGCGCTGTTGCAATCACTAGTATCTGTGTGCCGTAATGTACACGCTCACAGGTTCACTGTGGAGAGAGAGGTGTTTGTTCTAGCAACAGCGTACCTTTATCTCACGTCTGCTTGCAAGGCGCTGTTGCAGTAACTAGTATCTGTATGCCGTAATGTACATGCTCACAGGTTTCACGGTCGAGACAGGGGTGTTTGTTCTAGCAGCAGCGTACCACGACCTCACGTTTGCTTGCAAGGCTCTCCTGCAGTCACAAGTATATGTGTGCCGTAATGTACACGCTCACAGGTTTCACGTTCGAGACAGGGGTGTTTGTTCTAGCAGCAGCGTACCAAGATCTCACGTCTGCTTGAAAGGCGCTGTTGCAGTCACTAGTATCTGTGTGCCTTAATGTACACGCTCACAGGTTTCACTGTGGAGAGAGAGGTATTTGTTCTAGCAGCAGCGTACCTTGATCTCATGTATGTTTGCAAGACGCTGTGGTCAGTCACTAGTGTCTGTGAGGCGCAATGTACACACTCACAGGTTCCACTGTGGAGACAGAGGTGTTTGTTCTAGCAGCAGCGTACCACGATCTCACATCTGCTTGCAAGGCGCTGTTGCAGTCCCTAGTATCTGTGTGCCGTAATGTACATGCTCACAGGTTTCACGGTCGAGACAGGGGTGCTTGTTCTAGCAGCAGCGTACCACGACCTCACGTTTGGTTGCAATTTGCTGCTGCAGTCACTAGTATATGTGTGCCGTAGTGTACACGCTCACAGGTTTCACTGTGGAGACAGAGGTGTTTGTTCAAGCAGCATCGTTATACGATCTCAGGTCTGCTTGCAAGGCGCTGCTGCCGTCACTAGTATCTGTGTGCCGTAATGTACACGCTCACAGGTTTCACTGTTTAGACAGAGGTGTTTGTTCTAGCAGCAGCGTACCACGATCTCACGTCTGCTTGCAAGGCGCTGCTGCAGTCACTAGTATCTTTGTGCCGTAGTGTACACGCTAACAGGTTTCACTGTGGAGACAGAGGTGTTTGTTCTAGCAGCAGCGTATTACGACCTCACGTTTGCTTGAAAGGCTCTGCTGCAGTCACAAGTACATGTGAGCCGTAATGTACACGCTCACAGGTTTCACTGTCGAGACAGGGGTGTTTGTTCTAGCAGCAGCGTACCACGTCCTCACGTTTGCTTGCAAGGTGCTGCTGCAGTCTCAAGCATATGTGTGCCGTAATGTACACGCTCACAGGTTTCACTGTGGAGAGAAAGGTGTTTGTTCTAGCAGCAGCGTACCTTGATCTCACATCTGCTTGCAAGGCGCTGTTGCAGTCACTAGTATCTGTGTGCCCCAATATACACGCACACAGGTTTCACTGAGGAGACAGATGTGTTTGTCCTAGCAGCAGCGTATCACGATCTCGCGTCTGCTTGCAAGGCGCTGTTGCAGTCACTAGTATCTGTGTGCCGTAATGTACACGCTCACAGGTTTCACTGTGGAGACAGAGGTGTTTGTTCTAGCGGCAGCGTACCACGATCTCACGTCTGCCTGCAAGGCGCTGTTGCTGTCACTAGTATCTGTGTGTCGTAATGTACACGCTCACAGGTTTCACTGTGGAGATAAGGGTGTTTGTTCTAGCAGCAGCGTACCACGTTTCACGTCTGCTTGCAAGGCGCTGTTGCAGTCACTAGTATCTATGTGCCGTAATGTATACGCTTACAGGTTTCACTGTGGAGACAGAGGTGTTTGTTCTAGCAGCAACGTACCACCATCTCACGTCTGCTTAGAAGGCGCTGTTGCAGTCACTAGTATCTGTGTGCCGTAATGTACACGCTCACAGGTTTCACTGTGGAGACAGAGGTGTTTGTTCTAGCAGCAGCGTACCACGATCTCACGTATGCTTGCAAGACGCTGTTGCAGTCACTAGTATCTGTGTGCCGTAATGTACACACTCACAGGTTCCACTGTGGAGACAGAGGTGTTTGTTCTAGCAGCAGCGTACCACGATCTCACGTCTGCTTGAAAGGCGCTGTTGCAGTCACAAGTATCTGTGTGCCGTAATGTACACGCTCACAGGTTTCACTGTGGAGAGAGAGGTGTTTGTTCTAGCAGCAGCGTACCTTGATCTCACGTCTGCTTGCAAGGCGCTGTTGCAGTCACTAGTATCTGTGTGCCGTAATGTACACGCTCACAGGTTTCACTGTGGAGACAGAGGTGTTTCTTCTAGCAGCGGCGTACCACGATCTCACGTCTGCTTGCAAGGCGCTGTGGCAGTCACTAGTATCTGTGTGCTGTAATGTACACGCTAACAGGTTTCACTGTGGAGACAGAGCTGTTTGTTCTAGCAGCAGCGTACCTTGATCTCATGTATGTTTGCAAGACGCTGTTGCAGTCACTAGTGTCTGTGAGGTGCAATGTACACACTCACAGGTTCCACTGTTGAGACAGAGGTGTTTGTTCTAGCAGCAGCGTACCACGATCTCACATCTGCTTGCAAGGCGCTGTTGCAGTCCCTAGTATCTGTGTGCCGTAATGTACATGCTCACAGGTTTCACGGTCGAGACAGGGGTGTTTTTTCTAGCAGCAGCGTACCACGACCTCATGTTTGGTTGCAAGGTGCTGCTGCAGTCACTAGTATATGTGTGCCGTTATGTACACGCTCACAGGTTTCACTGAGGAGACAGATGTGTTTGTCCTAGCAGCAGCGTACCACGATCTCACGTCTGCTTGCAAGGCGCTGTTGCAGTCACTAGTATCTGTGTGCCGTAATGTACACGCTCACAGGTTTCACTGTGGAGATAAGGGTGTTTATTCTAGCAGCAGCGTACCACGATTTCACGTCTGCTTGCAAGGCGCTGTTGCAGTCACTAGTATCTATGTGCCGTAATGTATACGCTTACAGGTTTCACTGTGGAGACAGAGGTGTATGTTCTAGCAGCAGCGTACCACGATCTCACGTATGCTTACAAGACGCTCTTGCAATCACTAGTATCTGTGTGCCGTAATGTACACGCTCACAGGTTTCACTGTGGAGACGGAGGTGTTTGTTCTAGCAGCAGCGTACCACGGCCTCACGTTTGCTTGCAAGTCGCTGCTGCAGTCACAATTATATGTGTGCCGTAATGTACACGCTCACAGTTTTCACTGTATAGACAGAGGTGCTTCTTCTAGCAGCAGCGTACCACGATCTCACGTCTGCTTGAAAGGCGCTGTTGCAGTCACTAGTATCTGTGTGCCGTAATGTACATGCACACAGGTTTCACTGTGCTGAGAGAGGTGTTTGTTCTAGCAGCAGCGTATCTTGATCTCACGTCTGGTTGCAAGGCGCTGTTGCAGTCACTAGTATCTGTGTGCCGTAATGTACACGCTCACAGGTTTCACTGTATAGACAGAGGTGTTTGTTCTAGGCAGCAGCGTACCACGATCTTACGTCTGCTTGCAAGGCGCTGGTGTAGTCACTAGTATCTGTGTGCCGTAATGTACACACTCACAGGTTTCACTGTGGAGACAGAGGTGTTTGTCCCAGCAGCAGCGTACCACTATCTCACGTATGCTTGCAAGACGCTGTTGCAGTCACTGATATCTGTGTGCCGTAATGTACATGCTCACAGGTTTCACTGTGCAGACAGAGGTGTTTGTTCTAGCAGCAGCGTACCACGATCTCACGTCTCCTAGCAAGGGCTGTTGCAGTCACAAGTATCTGTTTGCCGTAATGTACAATCTCACAGGTTTCACTGTGGAGTTAGAGGTGTTTGTTCTAGCAGCAGCTTACCACGATCTCATGTATGCTTGCAAGGCGCTGCTGAAGTCACTAGTATCTGTGTGCTGTAATGTACACGCTCACAGGTTTCACTGTGGAGACAGAGCTGTTTGTTCTAGCAGCAGCGTACCACGATCTCACGTCTGCTTGCAAGGCGCTGTTGCGGTCACTAGTATCTGTGTGCCGTAATTTACACGCTCACAGGTCTCACTGTTTAGACAGAGGTGTTTGTTCTAGCAGCAGCGTACTACGATCTCACGTATCCTTGCAAGACGCTGTTGCAATCACTCGTATCTGTGTGCCGTATTGCACATGCTCACAGGTTTCACCCTGGAGACAGAGCTGTTTGTTCTAGCAGCAGCGTACAACGATCTCACATCTGCTTGCAAGGCGCTGTTGCAGTCACTAGTATCTGTGTGCCGTAATGTACACACTCACAGGTTTCACTGTGGAGACAGAGGTGTTTCCTCTAGCAGAAGCGTACCACGATTTCACGTCTGCTTGCAAGGCGCTGTTGCAGTCACTAGTATCTGTGTGCCTTAATGAACACGCTCACAGGTTTTACTATGGAGACAGAGGTGTTTGTTCTAGCAGCAGCGTACCGCGATTTCACGTCTGCTTGCAAGATGCTGTTGCAGTCACTAGTATCTGTGTGCCGTAATGTACACGCTCACAGGTTTCACAGTGGAGACAGAGGTGTTTGTTCTAGCAGCAGCGTACCACTACCTCACGTTTGCTTGCAAGGCCTTGCTGCAGTCACAAGTATATGTGTGCCGTAATGTACACGCTCACAGGTTTCAATGTATAGACAGAGGTTTTTGTTCTAGCAGCAGCGTACCACGATCTCACGTCTGCTTGAAAGGCGCTGTTGCAGTCACTAGTATCTGTGTGCCGTAATGTACTCGCTCACAGGTTTCACTGTTTAGAGAGAGGTGTTTGTTCTATCAGCAGCGTACCTTGATCTCACGTCTGCTTGCAAGGCACTGTTGCAGTCACTAGTATCTGTGTGCCGTAATGTACACGCTCACAGGTTTCACTGTGGAGACGGAGGTGTTTGTTCTAGCAGCAGCGTACCACGATCTTACGTGTGCTTGCAAGACGCTGGTGCAGTCACTAGTATCTGTGTGCCGCAATGTACACACTCACAGTTATCACTGTGGAGACAGAGGTGTTTGTCCCAGCAGCAGCGTACCACTTTCTCACGTATGCTTGCAAGACGCTGTTGCAATCACTAGTATCTGTGTGCCGTAATGTACACGCTCACAGGTTTCACTGAGGAGACAGAGGTGTTTGTTCTAGCAGCAGCGTGCCACGATCTCACGTCTGCTTGCAAGGCGCTGTTGCAGTCACTAGTATCTGTGTACAGTAATGTACACGCTCACAGGTTTCACTGTGGAGACAGAGCTGTTTGTTCTAGCAGCAGCGTACCACGATCTCACGTCTGCTTGCAAGGCGCTGTTGCAGTCACTAGTATCTGTGTGCTGTAATGTACACACTCACAGGTTTCACTGTGGAGACAGAGGTGTTTGTTCTAGCAGCAACGTACCACTATCTCACGTATGCTTGCAAGACGCTGTTGCAATCACTAGAATCTGTGTGCCGTAATGTACACGCCCACAGGCTTCACTGTGCAGACAGAGGTGTTTGTTCTAGCAGCAGCGTACCACGATCTCACGTCTGCTTGCAAGGCGCTGCTGCAGTCACTAGTATCTGTGTGCCGTAATGTACACGCTCACAGGTTTCACTGTGGAGACAGAGGTGTTTGTTCTAGCAGCAGCATACCAATATTTCACGTCTGCTTGCAAGGCGCTGTTGCAGTCACTAGTAACTGTGTGCCGTAATGTACATGCTCACAGGTTTCACTGGGGAGACAGAGGTGTTTGTTCTAGCAGCAGTGTGCCACGATCTCACGTTTTCTTGCAAGGCGCTGCTGCAGTCACAAGTATATGTGTGCCGTAATGTACACGCTCACAGGTTTCATTATATAGACAAAAAAAAGCTTCAAATGGCTCTGAGCACTATGGGACTTAACATCTATGGTCATCAGTCCCCTAGAACATAGAACTACTTAAACCTAACTAACCTAAGGACATCACACAACACCCAGCCATCACGAGGCAGAGAAAATCCCTGACCCCGCCGGGAATCGAACCCGGGAACCGGGGGGTGGGAAGCGAGAACGCTACCGCACGACCACGAAATGCGGGCATTGTATAGACAGAGGTGTTTGTTCTAGCAGCAGCGTACCACGATCTCACGTCTGCTTGAAAGGCGCTGTTGCAGTCACTAGTATCTGTGTGCCGTAATGTACACACTCACAGGTATCACTGTGGAGACAGAGGTGTTTGTCCCAGCAGCAGCGTACCACTTTCTCACGTATGCTTGCAAGACGCTGTTGCAATCACTAGTATCTGTGTGCCGTAATGTACACACTCACAGGTTTCACTCTGGAGACAGAGGTGTTTGTTCTAGCAGCAGCGTACCACGATCTCACGTCTGCTTGCAAGGCGCTGTTGCAGTCACTAGTATCTGTGTACAGTAATGTACACGCTCACAGGTTTCACTGTGGAGACAGAGCTGTTTGTTCTAGCAGCAGCATACCACGATCTCACGTCTGCTTGCAAGGCGCTGTTGCAGTCACTAGTATCTGTGTGCTGTAATGTACACACTCACAGGTTTCACTGTGGAGACAGAGGTGTTTGTTCTAGCAGCAGCGTACCACTATCTCACGTATGCTTGCAAGACGCTGTTGCAATCACTAGAATCTGTGTGCCGTAATGTACACGCTCACAGGCTTCACTGTGCAGATAAGGGTGTTTGTTCTAGCAGCAGCGTACCGCGATTTCACGTCTGCTTGCAAGGTGCTGTTGCAGTCACTAGTATCTGTGTGCCGTAATGTACACGCTCACAGGTTTCAATGTATAGACAGAGGTTTTTGTTCTAGCAGCAGCGTACCACGATCTCACGTCTGCTTGAAAGGCGCTGTTGCAGTCACTAGTATCTGTGTGCCGTAATGTACTCGCTCACAGGTTTCACTGTTTAGAGAGAGGTGTTTGTTCTATCAGCAGCGTACCTTGATCTCACGTCTGCTTGCAAGGCACTGTTGCAGTCACTAGTATCTGTGTGCCGTAATGTACACGCTCACAGGTTTCACTGTGGAGACGGAGGTGTTTGTTCTAGCAGCAGCGTGCCACGATCTCACGTCTGCTTGCAAGGCGCTGTTGCAGTCACTAGTATCTGTGTACAGTAATGTACACGCTCACAGGTTTCACTGTGGAGACAGAGCTGTTTGTTCTAGCAGCAGCGTACCACGATCTCACGTCTGCTTGCAAGGCGCTGTTGCAGTCACTAGTATCTGTGTGCTGTAATGTACACACTCACAGGTTTCACTGTGGAGACAGAGGTGTTTGTTCTAGCAGCAGCGTACCACTATCTCACGTATGCTTGCAAGACGCTGTTGCAATCACTAGAATCTGTGTGCCGTAATGTACACGCCCACAGGCTTCACTGTGCAGACAGAGGTGTTTGTTCTAGCAGCAGCGTACCACGATCTCACGTCTGCTTGCAAGGCGCTGCTGCAGTCACTAGTATCTGTGTGCCGTAATGTACACGCTCACAGGTTTCACTGTGGAGACAGAGGTGTTTGTTCTAGCAGCAGCATACCAATATTTCACGTCTGCTTGCAAGGCGCTGTTGCAGTCACTAGTAACTGTGTGCCGTAATGTACATGCTCACAGGTTTCACTGGGGAGACAGAGGTGTTTGTTCTAGCAGCAGTGTGCCACGATCTCACGTTTTCTTGCAAGGCGCTGCTGCAGTCACAAGTATATGTGTGCCGTAATGTACACGCTCACAGGTTTCATTATATAGACAAAAAAAGCTTCAAATGGCTCTGAGCACTATGGGACTTAACATCTATGGTCATCAGTCCCCTAGAACATAGAACTACTTAAACCTAACTAACCTAAGGACATCACACAACACCCAGCCATCACGAGGCAGAGAAAATCCCTGACCCCGCCGGGAATCGAACCCGGGAACCGGGGGGTGGGAAGCGAGAACGCTACCGCACGACCACGAAATGCGGGCATTGTATAGACAGAGGTGTTTGTTCTAGCAGCAGCGTACCACGATCTCACGTCTGCTTGAAAGGCGCTGTTGCAGTCACTAGTATCTGTGTGCCGTAATGTACACACTCACAGGTATCACTGTGGAGACAGAGGTGTTTGTCCCAGCAGCAGCGTACCACTTTCTCACGTATGCTTGCAAGACGCTGTTGCAATCACTAGTATCTGTGTGCCGTAATGTACACACTCACAGGTTTCACTCTGGAGACAGAGGTGTTTGTTCTAGCAGCAGCGTACCACGATCTCACGTCTGCTTGCAAGGCGCTGTTGCAGTCACTAGTATCTGTGTACAGTAATGTACACGCTCACAGGTTTCACTGTGGAGACAGAGCTGTTTGTTCTAGCAGCAGCATACCACGATCTCACGTCTGCTTGCAAGGCGCTGTTGCAGTCACTAGTATCTGTGTGCTGTAATGTACACACTCACAGGTTTCACTGTGGAGACAGAGGTGTTTGTTCTAGCAGCAGCGTACCACTATCTCACGTATGCTTGCAAGACGCTGTTGCAATCACTAGAATCTGTGTGCCGTAATGTACACGCTCACAGGCTTCACTGTGCAGATAAGGGTGTTTGTTCTAGCAGCAGCGTACCGCGATTTCACGTCTGCTTGCAAGGTGCTGTTGCAGTCACTAGTATCTGTGTGCCGTAATGTACACGCTCAAAGGTTTCACAGTGGAGACAGAGGTGTTTGTTCTAGCAGCAGCGTACCACGACCTCACGTTTGCTTGCAAGGCGCTGCTGCAGTCACAAATATATGTGTGCCGTAATGTACACGCTCACAGGTTTCATTGTATAGCTAGAGGTGTTTGTTCTAGCAGCAGCGTACCACGATCTCACGTCTGCTTGAAAGGCGCTGTTGCAGTCACTAGTATCTGTGTGCCGTAATGTACACGCTCACAGGTTTCACTGTTTAGAGAGAGGTGTTTGTTCTAGCAGCAGCGTACCTTTATCTCACGTCTGCTTGCAAGGCGCTGTTGTAGTCACAAGTATCTGTGTGCCGTAATGTACACGCTCACAGGTTTCACTGTGGAGACAGAGGTGTTTGTTCTAGCAGCAGCGTACCACGATCTTACGTCTGCTTGCATGACGCTGGTGCACTCACTAGTATCTGTGTGCCCTAATGTACACACTCACAGGTTTCACTGTGGAGACAGAGGTGTTTGTCATAGCAGCAGCGTACCACTTTCTCACGTATGCTTGCAAGACGCTGTTGCAATCACTAGTATCTGTGTGCCGAAATGTACACGCTCACAGGTTTCACTCTGGAGACAGAGGTGTTTGTTCTAGCAGCAGCGTAACACGATCTCACGTCTGCTTGCAAGGCGCTGTTGCAGTCACTAGTATCTGTGTGCAGTAATGTACACGCTCACAGGTTTCACTGTGGAGACAGAGCTGTTTGTTCTAGGAGCAGCGTACCACGATCTCACGTCTGCTTGCAAGGCGCTGTTGCAGTCACTAGTATCTGTGTGCTGTAATGTACACACTCACAGGTTTTACTGTGGAGACAGAGGTGTTTGTTCTAGCAGCAGCGTACCACTATCTCACGTATGCTTGCAAGACGCTTTTCCAATCACTAGAATCTGTGTGCCGTAATGTACACGCTCAAAGGCTTCACTGTGCAGACAGAGGTGTTTGTTCTAGCAGCAGCGTACCACGATCTCACGTCTGCTTGCAAGGCGCTGCTGCAGTCACTAGTATCAGTGTGCCGTAATGTACACGCTCACAGGTTTCACTGAGGAGACAGAGGTATTTGTTCTAGCAGCAGCGTACCACGATCTGACGTCTGCTTTCATGGCGCTGTTGCAGTCACTAGTTTCAATGTGTGGTATTGTACACGCTTACAGGTTTCACTGGGGAGACAGACGTGTCTGTTCTAGCAGCACCGTACCACGATCTCACGTCTGCTTGCAAGGCGCTGTTGCAGTCACTAGTATCTGCGTGCCATAATGTACGCGCTCACAGGTTTCAATGTGGAGACATTGGTGTTTGTTCTAGCATCAGCGTACCACGATCTCACGTCTGCTTGCAAGGCGCTGCTGCAGACACTGGTATCTGTGTGCCGTAATGTACACGCTCACAGGTTTCACTGTGGAGACAGAGGTGTTTTTCTAGCAGCAGCATACCAATATTTCACGTCTGCTTGCAAGGCGCTGTTGCAGTCACTAGTAACTGTGTGCCGTAATGTACACACTCACAGGTTTCACTGGGGAGACAGAGGTGTTTGTTCTAGCAGCATTGTGCCACGATCTCACGTCTGCTTGCAAGGCGCTGTTGCAGTCACTAGTATCTGTGTGCCGTAATGTACACGTTTACAGGTTTCACTGTGGAGATAAGGGTGTTTGTTCTAGCAGCAGCGTACCACGATTTCATTTCTGCTTGCAAGGCGCCGTTGCAGTCAATAGTAGCTATGTGCCGTAATGTATACGCTTACAGGTTTCACTGTGGAGACAGAGGTGTATGTTCTAGCAGCAGCGTATCACGATCTCACGTCTGCTTGCAAGGCGCTGTGGGAATCACTCGTATCTGTGTGCCGTAATGTACACGCTCACAGGTTTTACTGTGGAGACAGAGGTGTTAGTTCTAGCAGCAACGTACCACGATCTCACGTTTGCTTGCAAGGCGCTGCTGCAGTCACAAGTATATGTGTGCCGTAATGTACACACTCACAGGTTTCACTGTATAGACAGAGGTGTTTGTTCTAGCAGCAGCGTACCACGATCTCACGTCTGCTTGCAAGGCGCTGTTGCAGTCACTAGTATCTGTGTGCCGTAATGTACAGGCACACAGGTTTCACTGTGGAGTGAGAGGTGTTTGTTCTAGCAGCAGCGTATCTTGATCTCACGTCTGCTTGCAAGGCGCTGTTGCAGTCACTAGTATCTGTGTGCCGTAATGTACACGCTCACAGGTTTCACTGTGGAGACAGAGGTGTTTAATCTTTCAGCAGCGTACCATGATCTTACGTCTGATTGCCAGGCGCTGGTGCAGTCACTAGTATCTGTGTGCCGTAATGTACACACTCACAGGTTTCACTGTGGAGACAGAGGTGTTTGTCCCAGCAGCAGCGTATTTCTTTCTCACGTATGCTTGCAAGACGCTGTTGCTGTCACTAGTATCTGTGTGCCGTAATTTACACGCTCACAGGTTTCACTGTGGAGACAGAGGTCTTTGTTCTAGCAGCAGCGTACTACGATCTCACGTATGCTTGCAAGACGCTGTTGCAATCACTCGTATCTGTGTGCCGTATTGTACATGCTCACAGGTTTCACTGTGGAGACAGATGTGTTTGTTCTAGCAGCAGCATACCACAATATCATGTCTGCTTGCAAGGCGCTGTTGCAGTCACTACTTTCTGTGTGCCGTAATTTACACGCTCACAGGATTCACTGTTTAGACAGAGGTGTTTGTTCTAGAAGCAGCGTACCACGATCTCACGTCTGCTTGCAAGGCGCTGCTGCAGTCACTAGTATCTGTGTGCCGTAATGTATACACTCACAGTATTCACTCTGGACACAGAGGTGTTTGTTCTAGCAGCAGCGTACCACGATCTCACGTCTGCTTGCAATTCGCTGTTGCAGTCCCTAGTATCTGTGTGCTTTAATGTACACGTTCACAGGTTTCACTGTGGAGACAGAGCTGTTTGTTCTAGCAGGAGCGTACCACGATCTCACGTCTGCTTGCAAGGCGCTGTTGCTGTCACTAGTATCTGTGTGCCGTAATTTACACGCTCACAGGTTTCACTGTGGAGACAGAGGTGTTTGTTCTAGCAGCAGCGTACTACGATCTCACGTATGCTTGCAAGACGCTGTTGCAATCACTCGTATCTGTGTGCCGTATTGTACATGCTCACAGGTTTCACTGTGGAGACAGATGTGTTTGTTCTAGCAGCAGCATACCACAATATCATGTCTGCTTGCAAGGCGCTGTTGCAGTCACTACTTTCTGCGTGCCGTAACGTACACGCTCGCAGGTTTCACTGTGGAGACAGAAGTGTTTGTTCTAGCAGATGCGTACCACGATCTCACGTCTGCTTGCAAGTCGCTGTTGCAGTCACTAGTATCTGTGTGCCGTAATGTACAATCTCACAGGTTTCACGGTGGAGAGAGGGGTGTTTGTTCTAGCAGCAGCGTACCACGATATCACGCCTGCTTGCAAGGCGCTGTTGCAGTCACTAGTATCTGTGTGCGTAATGTACAGGCTCACAGGATTCAATGTGGAGACAGTGGAGTTTGTTCTAACAGCAGCGTACCACGATCTCACGTCTGCTTTCAAGGCGCTGTTGCAGTCACTAGTATCTGTGTGCCGTAATGTACACACTCACAGGTTACACTGTGGAGACAGAGGTGTTTGTTCTAGCTGCAGCGTACCACGATCACACGTATGCTTGCAAGACGCTGCTGCAATCACTAGTATCTGTGTGCCGTAATGTACACACTCACAGGTTCCACTGTGGAGACATAGATGTTTGTTCTAGCAGCAGCATACCACGATCTCACGTATGCTTGCAAGATGCTGTTGCAATTACTAGTATCTGTGTGCCCTAATGTACACGCTCACAGGTTTCACTGTGAAGACAGAGGTGTTTGTTCTAGCAGCAGCATACCACGATCTCACGTCTGCTTGCAAGGCGCTGTTTAAGACACTAGTATCTGTGTGCCGTAATGTACACCCTCGCAGGTTCCACTGTGGAGACAGAGGTGTTTGTTCTAGCAGCAGCATACCACGATCTCACGTCTGCTTGCAAGGCGCTGTTTCAGTCACTAGTATCTGTGTGCCGTAATGTACACACTCACAGGTTCCACTGTGGAGACAGAGGTGTTGGTTCTAGTAGCAGCTTACCACGATCTCTTGTCTGCTTGCAAGGCGCTGTTGCAGTCACTAGTATCTGTGTGCCGTAATGTACACGCTCACAGGTTCCACTGTGGAGACAGATGTTTTTGTTCTAGCAGCAGCGTACCACGATCTCACGTCTGCTTGCAAGCCGCTGTTGCAGTCACTAGTATCTGTGTGCCGTAATGTACACGCTCACAGGTTTCACTGTCGAGACAGTGGTGTTTATCCTAGCAGCAGCGTACCAGGACCTCACGTTTGCTTGCAAGGCCCTGTTGCAGTCAGTAGTATCTGTGCGCCGTAATGTACACGCTCACAGGATTCACTGTGGAGACAGAGGTGTTTATTCTAGCAGCAGCGTACCACGGTATCACGCCCCCTTGCAAGGCGCTGTTGCAGCCACTAGTATCTGTGGGCCGTAATGTACACGCTCACAGGTTTCACTGTGGAGATAGAGGTGTTTGTTCTAGCAGCAGCTTACCACGATCTCACGTCTGCTTGAAGGCGCTGTTACAGTCACTAGCATCTGTGTGCCGTAATGTACACGCTCACAGGATTCACTGTGGAGACAGAGGTATTTATTCTAGCAGCAGCGTACCACGATATCACGCCCCCTTGCAAGGCGCTGTTGCAGTCACTAGTATCTGTGTGCCGTAATGTACACGCTCACAGGTTTCACTGTGGAGACAGAGGTGTTTGTTCTAGCAGCAGCGTACCACGATCTCACGTCTGCTTGCAAGGCGCTGTTGCAGTCAATAGTATCTTTCGGCTGTATTATACACGCTCACACGTTTCACTTTGGAGACAGAGGTGTTTGCTCTAGTAGCAGCGTACCACGATCTCACCTCTGCTTGCAAGGCGCTGTTGCAGTCACTAGTATCTGTGTGCCGTAATGTACACACTCACAGGTTCCACCTTTTAGACAGAGGTGTGGGTCTAGCAGCAGCGTAAGCGATCTCACGTCTGCTTGCAAGGCGCTGTTGCAGTCACTAGTATCTGTGTGCCTTAATGTACACATTCACAGGTTCCACTGTGGAGACAGAGGTGTTTGTTCTAGCAGCAGCGTACCACGATCTCTCGTCTGCTTGCAAGGCGCTGTTGCAGTCACTAGTATCTGTGTGCCGTAATGTACACGCTCACAGGTTTCACTGTGGAGACAGAGGTGTTTGTTCTAGCAGCAGCGTACAACGATTTCACGTGTCCTTGCAAGGCGCTGTTGCAGTCACTAGTATCTGTGTGCCATAATGTACACACTCACAGGTTCCACTCTGGAGACAGAGGTGTTTGTTCTAGCAGCAGTGTACCACGATCTCACGTCTGCTTGCAAGGCGGTGTTGAGACCACTAGTATCTGTGGGCCGCAATTTGCATGCTCACAGGTTTCACTGTGGAGACAGAAGTGTTTGTTCTAGCAGCAGCTTACCACGATCTCACGTCTGCTTGCAAAGCGCTCTTGCAGTCACAAGTATCTGTGTGCCGTAATGTACACGCTCACAGGTTCAACTGTGGAAACAAATGTGTTTGTTCCACCAGCAGCTTACCACGATCTCACGTCTGATTGCAAGGCGCTGTTGTAGTCACTAGTATCTGTGTGACGTAATGTACACACTCACAGGTTTCACTGTGGAGACAGAGGTGTTTGTTCTAGCAGCAGCGTACCACGATTTCCCGTCTGCTTGCAAGGCGCTGTTGCTGTCACTAGTATCTGTGTGCCGTAATTTACACGCTCACAGGTTTCACTGTGGAGACAGAGGTGTTTGTTCTAGCAGCAGTGTACCACGATCTCACGTCTGCTTGCAAGGCGGTGTTGAAACCACTAGTATCTGTGGGCCGCAATTTGCATGCTCACAGGTTTCACTGTGGAGACAGAAGTGTTTGTTCTAGCAGCAGCTTACCATGATCTCACGTCTGCTTGCAAAGCGCTCTTGCAGTCACAAGTATCTGTGTGCCATAATGTACACACTCACAGGTTCCACTCTGGAGACAGAGGTGTTTGTTCTAGCAGCAGCGTATCACGATCTCACGTCTCCTTGCAAGGCATTGTTGCAGTCACTAGTATCTTTGTGCCGTAATGTACACACTCACAGGTTCCACTGTGGAGACAGAGGTGTTTGTTCTAGCAGCAGCATACCACGATCTCACGTATGCTTGCAAGATGCTGTTGCAATCACTAGTATCTGTGTGCCGTAATGTACACGCTCACAGGTTTCACTGTGGAGACAGAGGTTTTTGTTCTAGCAGCAGCGTACCACGATCTCACGTCTGCTTGCAAGGCACTGTTGCAGTCACTAGTATCTGTGTGCCTTAATGTACAAGCTCACTGGTTTCACTGTGGAGACAGAGGTATTTGTTCTAGCAGCAGCGTACCACGATCTCACGTATGCTTGCAAGGCGCTGTTGTAGTCACTAGTATCTGTGTGACGTAAAGTACACACTCACAGGTTTCACTGTATAGACAGAGGTGTTTGTTCTAGCAGCAGCATACCACGATCTCACGTATGCTTGCAAGATGCTGTTGCAATCACTAGTATCTGTGTGCCGTAATGTACACGCTCACAGGTTTCACTGTGGAGACAGAGGTTTTTGTTCTAGCAGCAGCGTACCACGATCTCACGTCTGCTTGCAAGGCACTGTTGCAGTCACTAGTATCTGTGTGCCTTAATGTACAAGCTCACTGGTTTCACTGTGGAGACAGAGGTATTTGTTCTAGCAGCAGCGTACCACGATCTCACGTATGCTTGCAAGGCGCTGTAGTAGTCACTAGTATCTGTGTGACGTAATGTACACTATCACAGGTTTCACTGTATACACTGAGGTGTTTGTTCTAGCAGCAGCGTACCACGATCTCCCGTCTGCTTGCAAGGCGCTGTTGCAGTCACTAGTATCTGTGTGCCGCAATGTACACACTCACAGGTTTCACTGTGGAGACAGAGGTGTTTGTTCAAGGAGCAGCGTAATACGATCTCCCGTCTGCTTGCAAGGCGCTGTTGCAGTCACTGGTATCTGTGGGCCGTAATGTAGACGCTCACAGGTTTCACTGTGGAGACAGAGGTGTTTGTTCTAGCAGCAGCGTACCACGATCTCACGTCTGCTTGCAAGGCGCAGTGCAATCACTGGTATCTGTGTGCCGTAATGTACACGCTCACAGGTTTCACTGTGGAGACAGAGGTGTTTGTTCTAGCAGCAGCGTACAACGATCTCACGTGTCCTTGCAAGGCGCTGTTGCAGACACTAGTATCTGTGTGCCATAATGTGCACACTCACAGGTTCCACTCTGGAGACAGAGGTGTTTGTTCTAGCAGCAGCGTACCACGATCTCACGTCTGTTTGCAAGGCGGTGTTGGAACCACTAGTATCTGTGGGCCGCAATTTGCGTGCCCACAGGCTTCACTGTGGAGACAGAAGTGTTTGTTCTAGCAGCAGCTTACCACGATCTCACGTCTGATAGCAAAGCGCTGTTGCAGTCACTAGTATCTGTGTGCCGTAATGTACACGCTCACAGGTTCAACTTTGGAAACAAATGTGTTGTTCCACCAGCAGCTTACCACGATCTCGCGTCTGATTGCAAGGCGCTGTTGTAGTCACTAGTATCTGTGTGACGTATTGTACACACTCACAGGTTTCACTGTGGAGACAGAGGTGTTTGTTCTAGCAGCAGTAAACCACGATCTCACGTATGCTTGCAATACGCTATTGCAATCACTAGTATTTGTGTGCCGTAATGTACACGCTCATAGGTTTCACTGTGGAGACAGAGGTGTTTGTTCTAGCAGCAGCGTACCACGATCTCACGTCTCCTTGCAAGGCATTGTTGCAGTCACTAGTATCTTTGTGCCGTAATGTACACACTCACAGGTTCCACGGTGGTGACAGAGGTGTTTGTTCTAGCAGCCGCGTACCACGATTTCCCGTCTGCTTGCAAAGCGCTGTTGCAGTCACTGGTATCTGTGTGCCGTAATGTACACGGTCACAGGTTTCACTGTGGAGACAGAGGTGTCTGTTCTAGCAGCAGCGTACCATGATCTCACGTCTGCTTGCAAGACGCTGTTGCAGTCATTAGTATCAGTGTGCCGAAATGTACACGCTCACAGGTTTCACTGTGGAGACAGAAGTTTTTGTTCTGGCAGCAGCGTACCAAGATCTCACGTCTGCTTGCAAGGCACTGTTGCAGTCACTAGTATCTGTTTACCTTAATGTACACGCTCACTGGTTTCACTGTGGAGACAGAGGTGTTTGTTCTAGCAGCAGCGTACCACGATCTCACGTCTGCTTGCAAGGCGCTATTGTAGTCACTAGTATCTGTGTGGCGTAATGTACACACTCACAGGTTTCACTGTATAGACAGAGGTGTTTGTTCTAGCAGCAGGATACCACGATATCACATATGCTTGCAAGATGCTGTTGCAATCACTAGTATCTGTGTGCCGTAATGTACACGCTCACAGGTTTCACTGTGGAGACAGAGGTTTTTGTTCTAGCAGCAACGTACCACCATCTCACCTCTGCTTGCAAGGCACTGTTGCAGTCACTAGTATATGTGTGCCTTAATCTACAAGCTCACTGGTTTCACTGTGGAGACAGAGGAGTTGGTTCTAGCAGCAGCACACCACGATCTCACGTCTGCTTGCAAGGCGCTGTTGCAGTCACTAGTATCTGTGTGCCGTGATGTACACGCTCACAGGTTTCACTGTCGAGTCTGGGGTGTTTCTTCTAGCAGCAGCGTACCATGTCCTCACGTTTGATTCCAAGGCGCTGTTGCAGTCACTAGTATCTGTGTGCCGTAATGTATACACTCACAGGTTCCACTGTGGAGACAGAGGTATTGGTTCTAGCAGCAGCGTACCACAATCTAACATCTGCTTGCAAGGTGCTGTTGCAGTCACTAGTATCTGTGTGCGGTAATGGTCACACTCACAGGATTCACTGTGGAGACAGAGGTGTTTGTTCTAGCAGCAGCGTACCACGATCTCCCGTCTGCTTGCAAGGTGCTGTTGCAGTCACTAGATCTGTGTGCCGTAATGTACACGCTCACAGGTTTCACTGTGGATACAGAAGTGTTTGTTCTAGCAGCAGCGTACCACGATCTCACGTCTCCTTGCAAGGCGCTGTTGCAGTCACTAGTATCTTTGTGCCTTAATGTACTCGCTCACTTGTATCACTGTGGAGACAGAGGTGTTTGTTCTAACAGCAGCATACCATGATCTCACGTAAGCTTGCAAGACGCTGTTGCAATCACTAGTATCTATGTGCCGTAATGTACACGCTCACAGGTTTCACTGTGGAGACAGAGGTGTCTGTTCTAGCAGCAGCGTACCACGTCCTCACGGCTGCTTGCAAGGCGCTGTTGCAGTCACTAGTATCTGTGTGCCATAATGTACACACTCACAGGTTTCACTGTGGAGACAGTGGTGTTTGTCCTAGCAGCAGCGTACCATGATCTCACGTTTGCTTCTAAGGCGCTGTTGCAGTCACTAGTATCTGTGTGCTGTAATGTACACGCTCACAGGTTTCACTGTGGAGGGAGATGTGTTTGTTCTAGCAGCTGTGTGCCACGATCTCACGTCTGCTCGCAAGGCGTTGTTGCAGTCACTAGTACCTGTGTGCCTTAATGAACACGGTCACTGGTTTCACTCTGGAGACAGAGGTGTTTGTTCTATCAGCAGCGTACCACGATCTCATGTCCGCTTCCAAGGCGCTGTTGCAGTCACTAGTATCTGTGTGCCGTAACGTACACGCTCACAGGTTCCACTGTGGAGACAGAGGTTTTTGTTCTAGCAGCAGCGTACCATCATCTCTCGTCTGCTTGCAAGGCGCTGTTGCAGTCACTAGTATCTGTGTGCCGTAATGTACACGCTCACTGGTTTCACTGTGGAGACAGAGGTGTTTGTTCTAGCAGCAGCGAACCTCGATCTCACGTCTGCTTGCAACGCGCTGTTGTAGTCACGAGTATCTGTGTGACGTAATGTACACACTCACAGGTTTCAATGTGGAGAGAGAGGTGTTTGTTCTAGCAGCAGCATACCACGATCTCACGTATGCTTGCCAGACGCTGTTCAAATCACTAGTATCAGTGTGCCGTAATGTACACGCTCACAGATTTCATTGTGGAGAAAGAGGTGTTTGTTCTAACAGCAGCATACCACAATCTCACGTATGCTTGCAAGACGCTGTTGCAATCACTAGTATCAATGTGCCGTAATGTACACGCTCACAGGTTTCACTGTGGAAACGGAGGTGTCTGCTCTAGCAGCAGCGTACCACTTTCTCACCTCTGCTTGCAAGGCGCTGTTGCAGTCACTAGTATCTGTGTGCCGTAATGTACACGCTCACAGGTTTCACTGTGGAGACAGAGGTGTTTGTTCTAGCAGCAGCGTACCACGATCTCACGTCTGCTTGCAAGGCGTTGTTGCAGTCACTAGTATCTGTGTGCCTTAATGTACATGATCACAGTTTCACTCTGGAGACAGAGGTGTTTGATCTATCAGCAGCGTACCACGATCTCACGTATGCTTGCAAGGCACTGTTGCAGTCACAAGTATCTGTGTGCCTTAATGTACACGCTCACTGGTTTCACTGGGGAGACAGAGGTGTTTGTTCTAGCAGCAGCGTACCACCACCTCACGTCTGCTTGCAAGGCGCTGTTGTAGTCACTAGTATCTGTGTGACGTAATGTACACACTCACAGGTTTCACTTTATAGACAGAGGTGTTTGTTCTAGCAGCAGCGTACTACGATCTCCCGTCTGCTTCCAAGGCGCTGTTGCGGTCACTAGCATCTGTGTGCCGTAACGTACACACTCACAGGTTTCACTGTGGAGACAGAGGTATTTGTTCTAGCAGCAGCGTACCATGATATCACGTCTGCCCTCAAGGAGCTGTTGCAGTCACTAGTATCTGTGTGCCTTAATGTACACACTCACAGGTTCCACTGTGGGGACAGAGGTATTTGTTCTAGCAGCAGCGTAACACGATGTAGCGTATGCTTCCAAGGCGCTGTTGCAGTCACTGGTATCTGTGTGCCGTAATGTACACACTCACAGGGTCCACTGTGGAGACAGAGGTATTTGCTCTAGCAGCAAGCGTACCACAATCTCCCGTCTGCTTGCAAGGCGCTGCTGCAGTCACTAGTATCTGTGTGCCGTAATGTACACGCTCACAGGCTTCACTGTGGAGACAAAGGTGTTTGTTCCAGCAGCAGCGTACCATGATATCACGTCTGCTGGCAAGGCGCTGTTGCAGTCACTAGTACCTGTGTGCCGTAATGTACACACTCACAGGTTCCACTGTGGAGACAGAGGTTTTTGTTCTAGCAGCAGCGTACATCAATCTCACGTTTGGTTGCAAGGCGCTGTTGCAGTAAGTAGATCTGTGTGCCGTAATGTACACGCTTACAGGTTTCACTGTGGATACAGAGGTTTTTGTTCTAGCAGCAGCGAACCATGATATCAGGTCTCCTTGCAAGGCGCTGTTGCAGTCACTAGTATCTGTGTGCCTTAATGTACACGCTCACTTGTTTCACTGTGGAGACAGAGGTGTTTGTTCTAGCAGCAGCGTGCCACGATCTCACTTTTGCTTGCAAGTCGCTGTTGCAGTCACTAGTATCTGTGTGCCGTAATGTACACGCCCACAGGTTTCACTGTGAAGACAGAGGTATTTGTTCTAGCAGCAGCGTACCAAGAACTCACGTCCGCTTGCAAGGCGCTGATTGTATCACAGTATCTGTGGGCCGTAATTTGAATGCGCACAGGTTTCACTCTGGAGACAGAGGTGTTTGTTCTAGCAGCAGCGTACCACGATCTCCCGTCTGCTTGCAAGGCGCTGTTGCAGTCACTAGTATCTGTGTGACGTAATGTACACGCTCACAGGTTTCACTGAGGAGACAGAGGTGTTTGTTCTAGCAGCAGCGTACCACGACCTCAGGTCTCCTTGCAAGGCGCTGGTAAAGTCACTAGTATCTGTGTGCCGTAATGTACACACTCACAGGGTTCACTGTGGAGATAGAGGTGTTAGTTCTAGCAGCAGCGTACCACGATCTCACGTATGCTTGCAAGACGCTGCTGCAGTCACTAGTATATGTGTGCCGCAATGTACACGCTCACAAGTTTCACTGTGGAGACAGAGGTGTTTGTTCTAGCAGCAGCGTACCACGATCTCACGTCTGCTTGCAAGGCTCTGTTGCAGTCACTAGTATCTGTGTGTAGTAATGTACACGCTCACAGGTTTCACTGTGGAGACAGAGGTGTTTGTTCTAGCAGCAGCGTACCACAATATCAGGTCTCCTTGCAAGTCGCTGTTGCAGTCACTAGTATCTGTGTGCCTTAATGTATACGCTCACTTGTTTCACTGTGGAGACAGAGGTGTTTGTTCTAGCAGCAACGTACCGCGATCTCACGTCTGCTTGCGAGGCGCTGTTGTAGTCACTAGTATTTGTGTGACGTAATGTACACACTCACAGGTTTCACTGTGGAGATAGAGGTGTTTGTTGTAACAGCACCTTACCACGATCTCACGTCTGCTTGCAAGGCGCTGTTGTAGTCACTAGTATCTGTATGACGTAATGTATACACTAACAGGTTTCACTGTATAGACAGAGGTTTTTGTTCTACCAGCAGCGTACCACGATCTCACGTCTGCTTGCAAGGCACTGTTGCAGTCACTAGTATCTGTGTGCCTTAATGTACACGCTCTCTGGTTTCACTGTGGAGACAGAGGTGTTTGTTCTAGCAGCAGCGTGCCACCATCTCACGTCTGCTTGCAAGGCGCTGTTGTAGTCTCTAGTATCTGTGTGACGTAATGTACACGCTCACAGGTTTCACTGAGGAGACAGAGGTGTTTGTTCTAGCAGCAGCGTACCACGACCTCATGTCTGCTTGCAAGGCGCTGGTGCAGTCACTAGTATCTGTGTGCCGTAATGTACACACTCACAGGGTTCACTGTGGAGACAGAGGTGTTAGTTCTAGCAGCAGCGTACCACGATCTCACGTATTCTTGCAAGACGCTGCTGCAGTCACTAGTATATGTCTGCCGTAATGTACACGCTCACAGGTTTCACTGTGGAGACAGAGGTGTTTGTTCTAGCAGCAGCGTACCACGATCTCACGTCTGCTTGCTGGGCGCTGTTGCAGTCACTAGTATCTCTGTGCAGTAATGTACACGCTCACAGGTTTCACTGTGGAGACAGAGGTGTTTGTTCTAGCAGCTGCGTACCACGATATCAGGTATCCTTGCAAGGCGCTGTTGCAGTAACTAGTATCTGTGTGCCTTAATGTACACGCTCACTTGTTTCACTGTGGAGACAGAGGTGTTTGTTCTAGCAGCAACGTACCGCGATCTCACGTCTGCTTGCGAGGCGCTGTTGTAGTCACTAGTATCTGTGTGCCTTAATGTACACGCTCACTGGTATCACTGTGGAGACAGAGGTGTTTGTTCTAGCAGCAGCGTACCACGATCTCACTTCTGCTTGCAAGGCGTTGTTGTAGTCACTAGTATCTGTGTGACGTAATGTACACACTCACAGGTTTCACTGTATAGGCAGAGGTATTTGTTCTAGCAGCAGCATACCACGATGTCACCAATGCTTGTAAGATGCTGTGTCAATCACTAGTATCTGTATGCCGTAATGTACACGCTCACAGGTTTCACTGTGGAGACAGTGGTTTTTGTTCTAGCATCAGAGTATCACGATCTCACGTCTGCTTGCAAGGCGCTGTTGTAGTCACTAGTGTCTGTGTGACGTAATGTACACACTCACAGGTTTCACTGTATAGACAGAGGTTTTTGTTCTAGCAGCAGCGTACTACGATCTCCCATCTGCTTGCAAGGCGCTGTTGCAGTCACTAGTATCTGTGTGCCGTAATGTACACGCTCACAGGTTTCACTGAGGAGACAGAGGTGTTTGTTCTAGCAGCAGCGTACCACGACCTCAGGTCTCCTTGCAAGGCGCTGGTAAAGTCACTAGTATCTGTGTGCCGTAATGTACACACTCACAGGGTTCACTGTGGAGATAGAGGTGTTAGTTCTAGCAGCAGCGTACCACGATCTCACGTATGCTTGCAAGACGCTGCTGCAGTCACTAGTATATGTGTGCCGCAATGTACACGCTCACAGGTTTCACTGTGGAGACAGAGGTGTTTGTTCTAGCAGCAGCGTACCACAATATCAGGTCTCCTTGCAAGTCGCTGTTGCAGTCACTAGTATCTGTGTGCCTTAATGTATACGCTCACTTGTTTCACTGTGGAGACAGAGGTGTTTGTTCTAGCAGCAACGTACCGCGATCTCACGTCTGCTTGCGAGGCGCTGTTGTAGTCACTAGTATTTGTGTGACGTAATGTACACACTCACAGGTTTCACTGTGGAGATAGTGGTGTTTGTTCTAACAGCACCTTACCACGATCTCACGTCTGCTTGCAAGGCGCTGTTGTAGTCACTAGTATCTGTATGACGTAATGTATACACTAACAGGTTTCACTGTATAGACAGAGGTTTTTGTTCTACCAGCAGCGTACCACGATCTCACGTCTGCTTGCAAGGCACTGTTGCAGTCACTAGTATCTGTGTGCCTTAATGTACACGCTCTCTGGTTTCACTGTGGAGACAGAGGTGTTTGTTCTAGCAGCAGCGTGCCACCATCTCACGTCTGCTTGCAAGGCGCTGTTGTAGTCTCTAGTATCTGTGTGACGTAATGTACACGCTCACAGGTTTCACTGAGGAGACAGAGGTGTTTGTTCTAGCAGCAGCATACCACGACCTCATGTCTGCTTGCAAGGCGCTGGTGCAGTCACTAGTATCTGTGTGCC
Organism: Schistocerca gregaria; assembly: GCF_023897955.1. Lineage (NCBI taxonomy): Eukaryota > Metazoa > Arthropoda > Insecta > Orthoptera > Acrididae > Schistocerca > Schistocerca gregaria. The sequence goes on along the minus strand of NC_064926.1, from coordinate 23,278,703 downwards.
GTAATGTACACACTCACAGGGTTCACTGTGGAGACAGAGGTGTTAGTTCTAGCAGCAGCGTACCACGATCTCACGTATGCTTGCAAGACGCTGCTGCAGTCACTAGTATATGTCTGCCGTAATGTACACGCTCACAGGTTTCACTGTGGAGACAGAGGTGTTTGTTCTAGCAGCAGCGTACCACGATCTCACGTCTGCTTGCTGGGCGCTGTTGCAGTCACTAGTATCTCTGTGCAGTAATGTACACGCTCACAGGTTTCACTGTGGAGACAGAGGTGTTTGTTCTAGCAGCTGCGTACCACGATATCAGGTATCCTTGCAAGGCGCTGTTGCAGTAACTAGTATCTGTGTGCCTTAATGTACACGCTCACTTGTTTTACTGTGGAGACAGAGGTGTTTGTTCTAGCAGCAACGTACCGCGATCTCACGTCTGCTTGCGAGGCGCTGTTGTAGTCACTAGTATCTGTGTGCCTTAATGTACACGCTCACTGGTATCACTGTGGAGACAGAGGTGTTTGTTCTAGCAGCAGCGTACCACGATCTCACTTCTGCTTGCAAGGCGTTGTTGTAGTCACTAGTATCTGTGTGACGTAATGTACACACTCACAGGTTTCACTGTATAGACAGAGGTATTTGTTCTAGCAGCAGCATACCACGATGTCACCAATGCTTGTAAGATGCTGTGTCAATCACTAGTATCTGTATGCCGTAATGTACACGCTCACAGGTTTCACTGTGGAGACAGTGGTTTTTGTTCTAGCATCAGAGTATCACGATCTCACGTCTGCTTGCAAGGCGCTGTTGTAGTCACTAGTGTCTGTGTGACGTAATGTACACACTCACAGGTTTCACTGTATAGACAGAGGTTTTTGTTCTAGCAGCAGCGTACCACGATCTCACGTCTGCTTGCAAGGCACTGTTGCAGTCACTAGTATCTGTGTGCCTTAATGTACACGCTCACTGGTTTCACTGTGGAGACAGAGGTGTTTGTTCTAGCAGCAGCGTACCACCATCTCACGTCTGCTTGCAAGGCGCTGTTGTAGTCACTAGTATCTGTGTGACGTAATGTACACACTCACAGGTTTCACTGTATAGACAGAGGTTTTTGTTCTAGCAGCAGCGTACTACGATCTCCCATCTGCTTGCAAGGCGCTGTTGCAATCACTAGCATCTGTGTGCCGTAATGTACACACTCACAGGTTTTACTGTAGAGACAGAGGTATTTGTTCTAGCAGCAGCGTACCATGATATCACGTCTGCTTGCAAGGCGCTGTTGCAGTCACTAGTATCTGTGTGCCGTAATGTACACGCTCACAGGTTTCACTGAGGAGACAGAGGTGTTTGTTCTAGCAGCAGCGTACCACGACCTCAGGTCTCCTTGCGAGGCGCTGGTAAAGTCACTAGTATCTGTGTGCCGTAATGTACACACTCACAGGGTTCACTGTGGAGATAGAGGTGTTAGTTCTAGCAGCAGCGTACCACGATCTCACGTATGCTTGCAAGACGCTGCTGCAGTCACTAGTATATGTGTGCCGCAATGTACACGCTCACAGGTTTCACTGTGGAGACAGAGGTGTTTGTTCTAGCAGCAGCGTACCACGATCTCACGTCTGCTTGCAAGGCTCTGTTGCAGTCACTAGTATCTGTGTGCAGTAATGTACACGCTCACAGGTTTCACTGTGGAGACAGAGGTGTTTGTTCTAGCAGCAGCGTACCACAATATCAGGTCTCCTTGCAAGGCGCTGTTGCAGTCACTAGTACCTGTGTGCCTTAATGTATACGCTCACTTGTTTCACTGTGGAGACAGAGGTGTTTGTTCTAGCAGCAACGTACCGCGATATCACGTCTGCTTGCGAGGCGCTGTTGTAGTCACTAGTATTTGTGTGACGTAATGTACACACTCACAGGTTTCACTGTGGAGATAGAGGTGTTTGTTCTAACAGCACCTTACCACGATCTCACGTCTGCTTGCAAGGCGCTGTTGTAGTCACTAGTATCTGTATGACGTAATGTATACACTAACAGGTTTCACTGTATAGACAGAGGTTTTTGTTCTACCAGCAGCGTACCACGATCTCACGTCTGCTTGCAAGGCACTGTTGCAGTCACTAGTATCTGTGTGCCTTAATGTACACGCTCTCTGGTTTCACTGTGGAGACAGAGGTGTTTGTTCTAGCAGCAGCGTGCCACCATCTCACGTCTGCTTGCAAGGCGCTATTGTAGTCTCTAGTATCTGTGTGACGTAATGTACACACTCACAGGTTTCACTCTATAGACAGAGGTGTTTGTTCTAGCTGCAGCGTACTACGATCTCCCGTCTGCTTGCAAGGCGCTGTTGCAGCCACTAGCAGCTGTGTGCCGTAATGTACACACTCACAGGTTTCACTGTGGAGACAGAGGTATTTGTTCTAGCAGCAGTGTACCATGATATCACGTCTGCTTGCAAGGCGCTGTTGCAGTCACTAGTATCTGTGTGCCATAATGTACACGCTCACAGGTTTCACTGAGGAGACAGAGGTGTTTGTTCTAGCAGCAGCGTACCACGACCTCATGTCTGCTTGCAAGGCGCTGGTGCAGTCACTAGTATCTGTGTGCCGTAATGTACACACTCACAGGGTTCACTGTGGAGACAGAGGTGTTAGTTCTAGCAGCAGCGTACCACGATCTCACGTATGCTTGCAAGACGCTGCTGCAGTCACTAGTATATGTGTGCCGCAATGTACACGCTCACAGGTTTCACTGTGGAGACAGAGGTGTTTGTTCTAGCAGCAGCGTACCACGATCTCACGTCTGCTTGCAAGGCGCTGTTGTAGTCACTAGTATCTGTGTGCCTTAATGTACACGCTCACTGGTATCACTGTGGAGACAGAGGTATTTGTTCTAGCAGCAGCGTACCATGATATCACGTCTGCTTGCAAGGCGCTGTTGTAGTCACTAGTGTCTGTGTGACGTAATGTACACACTCACAGGTTTCACTGTATAGACAGAGGTTTTTGTTCTACCAGCAGCGTACCACGATCTCACGTCTGCTTGCAAGGCACTGTTGCAGTCACTAGTATCTGTGTGCCTTAATGTACACGCTCACTGGTTTCACTGTGGAGACAGAGGTGTTTGTTCTAGCAGCAGCGTACCACCATCTCACGTCTGCTTGCAAGGCGCTGTTGTAGTCACTAGTATCTGTGTGACGTAATGTACACACTCACAGGTTTCACTGTATAGACAGAGGTTTTTGTTCTAGCAGCAGCGTACTACGATCTCCCATCTGCTTGCAAGGCGCTGTTGCAATCACTAGCATCTGTGTGCCGTAATGTCCACACTCACAGGTTTCACTGTAGAGACAGAGGTATTTGTTCTAGCAGCAGCGTACCATGATATCACGTCTGCTTGCAAGGCGCTGTTGCAGTCACTAGTATCTGTGTGCCGTAATGTACACGCTCACAGGTTTCACTGAGGAGACAGAGGTGTTTGTTCTAGCAGCAGCGTACCACGACCTCAGGTCTCCTTGCAAGGCGCTGGTAAAGTCACTAGTATCTGTGTGCCGTAATGTACACACTCACAGGGTTCACTGTGGAGATAGAGGTGTTAGTTCTAGCAGCAGCGTACCACGATCTCACGTATGCTTGCAAGACGCTGCTGCAGTCACTAGTATATGTGTGCCGCAATGTACACGCTCACAGGTTTCACTGTGGAGACAGAGGTGTTTGTTCTAGCAGCAGCGTACCACAATATCAGGTCTCCTTGCAAGTCGCTGTTGCAGTCACTAGTATCTGTGTGCCTTAATGTATACGCTCACTTGTTTCACTGTGGAGACAGAGGTGTTTGTTCTAGCAGCAACGTACCGCGATCTCACGTCTGCCTGCGAGGCGCTGTTGTAGTCACTAGTATTTGTGTGACGTAATGTGCACACTCACAGGTTTCAGTGTGGAGATAGTGGTGTTTGTTCTAACAGCACCTTACCACGATCTCACGTCTGCTTGCAAGGCGCTGTTGTAGTCACTAGTATCTGTATGACGTAATGTATACACTAACAGGTTTCACTGTATAGACAGAGGTTTTTGTTCTACCAGCAGCGTACCACGATCTCACGTCTGCTTGCAAGGCACTGTTGCAGTCACTAGTATCTGTGTGCCTTAATGTACACGCTCTCTGGTTTCACTGTGGAGACAGAGGTGTTTGTTCTAGCAGCAGCGTGCCACCATCTCACGTCTGCTTGCAAGGCGCTGTTGTAGTCTCTAGTATCTGTGTGACGTAATGTACACGCTCACAGGTTTCACTGAGGAGACAGAGGTGTTTGTTCTAGCAGCAGCGTACCACGACCTCATGTCTGCTTGCAAGGCGCTGGTGCAGTCACTAGTATCTGTGTGCCGTAATGTACACACTCACAGGGTTCACTGTGGAGACAGAGGTGTTAGTTCTAGCAGCAGCGTACCACGATCTCACGTATGCTTGCAAGACGCTGCTGCAGTCACTAGTATATGTCTGCCGTAATGTACACGCTCACAGGTTTCACTGTGGAGACAGAGGTGTTTGTTCTAGCAGCAGCGTACCACGATCTCACGTCTGCTTGCTGGGCGCTGTTGCAGTCACTAGTATCTCTGTGCAGTAATGTACACGCTCACAGGTTTCACTGTGGAGACAGAGGTGTTTGTTCTAGCAGCTGCGTACCACGATATCAGGTATCCTTGCAAGGCGCTGTTGCAGTAACTAGTATCTGTGTGCCTTAATGTACACGCTCACTTGTTTTACTGTGGAGACAGAGGTGTTTGTTCTAGCAGCAACGTACCGCGATCTCACGTCTGCTTGCGAGGCGCTGTTGTAGTCACTAGTATCTGTGTGCCTTAATGTACACGCTCACTGGTATCACTGTGGAGACAGAGGTGTTTGTTCTAGCAGCAGCGTACCACGATCTCACTTCTGCTTGCAAGGCGTTGTTGTAGTCACTAGTATCTGTGTGACGTAATGTACACACTCACAGGTTTCACTGTATAGACAGAGGTATTTGTTCTAGCAGCAGCATACCACGATGTCACCAATGCTTGTAAGATGCTGTGTCAATCACTAGTATCTGTATGCCGTAATGTACACGCTCACAGGTTTCACTGTGGAGACAGTGGTTTTTGTTCTAGCATCAGAGTATCACGATCTCACGTCTGCTTGCAAGGCGCTGTTGTAGTCACTAGTGTCTGTGTGACGTAATGTACACACTCACAGGTTTCACTGTATAGACAGAGGTTTTTGTTCTAGCAGCAGCGTACCACGATCTCACGTCTGCTTGCAAGGCACTGTTGCAGTCACTAGTATCTGTGTGCCTTAATGTACACGCTCACTGGTTTCACTGTGGAGACAGAGGTGTTTGTTCTAGCAGCAGCGTACCACCATCTCACGTGTGCTTGCAAGGCGCTGTTGTAGTCACTAGTATCTGTGTGACGTAATGTACACACTCACAGGTTTCACTGTATAGACAGAGGTTTTTGTTCTAGCAGCAGCGTACTACGATCTCCCATCTGCTTGCAAGGCGCTGTTGCAATCACTAGCATCTGTGTGCCGTAATGTACACACTCACAGGTTTTACTGTAGAGACAGAGGTATTTGTTCTAGCAGCAGCGTACCATGATATCACGTCTGCTTGCAAGGCGCTGTTGCAGTCACTAGTATCTGTGTGCCGTAATGTACACGCTCACAGGTTTCACTGAGGAGACAGAGGTGTTTGTTCTAGCAGCAGCGTACCACGACCTCAGGTCTCCTTGCGAGGCGCTGGTAAAGTCACTAGTATCTGTGTGCCGTAATGTACACACTCACAGGGTTCACTGTGGAGATAGAGGTGTTAGTTCTAGCAGCAGCGTACCACGATCTCACGTATGCTTGCAAGACGCTGCTGCAGTCACTAGTATATGTGTGCCGCAATGTACACGCTCACAGGTTTCACTGTGGAGACAGAGGTGTTTGTTCTAGCAGCAGCGTACCACGATCTCACGTCTGCTTGCAAGGCTCTGTTGCAGTCACTAGTATCTGTGTGCAGTAATGTACACGCTCACAGGTTTCACTGTGGAGACAGAGGTGTTTGTTCTAGCAGCAGCGTACCACAATATCAGGTCTCCTTGCAAGGCGCTGTTGCAGTCACTAGTATCTGTGTGCCTTAATGTATACGCTCACTTGTTTCACTGTGGAGACAGAGGTGTTTGTTCTAGCAGCAACGTACCGCGATCTCACGTCTGCTTGCGAGGCGCTGTTGTAGTCACTAGTATTTGTGTGACGTAATGTACACACTCACAGGTTTCACTGTGGAGATAGAGGTGTTTGTTCTAACAGCACCTTACCACGATCTCACGTCTGCTTGCAAGGCGCTGTTGTAGTCACTAGTATCTGTATGACGTAATGTATACACTAACAGGTTTCACTGTATAGACAGAGGTTTTTGTTCTACCAGCAGCGTACCACGATCTCACGTCTGCTTGCAAGGCACTGTTGCAGTCACTAGTATCTGTGTGCCTTAATGTACACGCTCTCTGGTTTCACTGTGGAGACAGAGGTGTTTGTTCTAGCAGCAGCGTGCCACCATCTCACGTCTGCTTGCAAGGCGCTGTTGTAGTCTCTAGTATCTGTGTGACGTAATGTACACACTCACAGGTTTCACTCTATAGACAGAGGTGTTTGTTCTAGCTGCAGCATACTACGATCTCCCGTCTGCTTGCAAGGCGCTGTTGCAGCCACTAGCAGCTGTGTGCCGTAATGTACACACTCACAGGTTTCACTGTGGAGACAGAGGTATTTGTTCTAGCAGCAGTGTACCATGATATCACGTCTGCTTGCAAGGCGCTGTTGCAGTCACTAGTATCTGTGTGCCATAATGTACACGCTCACAGGTTTCACTGAGGAGACAGAGGTGTTTGTTCTAGCAGCAGCGAACCACGACCTCATGTCTGCTTGCAAGGCGCTGGTGCAGTCACTAGTATCTGTGTGCCGTAATGTACACACTCACAGGGTTCACTGTGGAGACAGAGGTGTTAGTTCTAGCAGCAGCGTACCACGATCTCACGTATGCTTGCAAGACGCTGCTGCAGTCACTAGTATATGTCTGCCGTAATGTACACGCTCACAGGTTTCACTGTGGAGACAGAGGTGTTTGTTCTAGCAGCAGCGTACCACGATCTCACGTCTGCTTGCTGGGCGCTGTTGCAGTCACTAGTATCTCTGTGCAGTAATGTACACGCTCACAGGTTTCACTGTGGAGACAGAGGTGTTTGTTCTAGCAGCTGCGTACCACGATATCAGGTATCCTTGCAAGGCGCTGTTGCAGTAACTAGTATCTGTGTGCCTTAATGTACACGCTCACTTGTTTCACTGTGGAGACAGAGGTGTTTGTTCTAGCAGCAACGTACCGCGATCTCACGTCTGCTTGCGAGGCGCTGTTGTAGTCACTAGTACCTGTGTGACGTACTGTACACACTCACAGGTTTCACTGTGGAGACAGAGGTGTTTGTTCTAACAGCAGCATACCACAATCTCACGTATACTTGCAAGACGCTGTTGCAATCACTAGTATCTATGTGCCGTAATGTACACGCTCACAGGTTTCACTGTGGAGACAGAGGTTTTTGTTCTAGCAGCAGCGTACCACGATCTCACGTCTATATGCAAGGCGCTGTTGTAGTCACTAGTATCTGTGTGACGTAATGTACACACTCACAGGTTTCAATGTATAGACAGAGGTTTTTGTTCTAGCAGCAGCGTACCACGATCTCACGTCTGCTTGCAAGGCACTGTTGCAGTCACTAGTATCTGTGTGCCGTAATGTACACACTCACAGGGTTCACTGTGGAGACAGAGGTGTTAGTTCTAGCAGCAGCGTACCACGATCTCACGTATGCTTGCAAGACACTGCTGCAGTCACTAGTATATGTGTGCCGTAATGTACACGCTCACAGGTTTCACTGTGGAGACAGAGGTGTTTGTTCTAGCAGCAGCGTACCACGATCTCACGTCTGCTTGCAAGGCGCTGTTGCAGTCACTAGTATCTGTGTGCCGTAATGTACACACTCACAGGTTTCAGTGTATAGACAGAGGTTTTTGTTCTAGCAGCAGCTAAACACGATTTCACGTCTGCTTGCAAGGTGCTGCTGTAGTCACTAGTATCTGTGTGACGTAATGTACACACTCACAGGGTTCACTGTGGAGACAGAGGTGTTAGTTCTAGCAGCAGCGTACCACGATCTCACGTATGCTTGCAAGACACTGCTGCAGTCACTAGTATATGTGTGCCGTAATGTACACGCTCACAGGTTTCACTGTGGAGACAGAGGTGTTTGTTCTAGCAGCAGCGTACCACGATCTCACGTCTGCTTGCAAGGCGCTGTTGCAGTCACTAGTATCTGTGTGCCGTAATGTACACACTCTCAGGTTTCAATGTATAGACAGAGGTTTTTGTTCTAGCAGCAGCTAACCACGATTTCACGTCTGCTTGCAAGGTGCTGTTGTAGTCACTAGTATCTGTGTGACGTAATGTACACACTCACAGGGTTCACTGTGGAGACAGAGGTGTTTGTTCTAGCAGCAGCGTACCACGATATCAGGTCTCCTTGCAAGGCGCTGTTGCAGTCACTGGTATATGTGTGCCGTAATGTACACGCTCACAGGTTTCACTGTGGAGACAGAGGTGTTTGTTCTAGCAGCAGCGTACCACGATCTCACGTCTGCTTGCAAGGCGCTGTTGCAGTCACTAGTATTTCTGTGCAGTAATGTACACGCTCACAGGTTTCACTGTGGAGATAGAGGTGTTTGTTCTAGCAGCAGCGTACCACGATATCAGGTCTCCTTGCAAGGCGCTGTTGCAGTCACTAGTATCTTTGTGCCTTAATGTACAGGCTCACTTGTTTCACTGTGGAGACAGAGGTGTTTGTTCTAGCAGCAACGTACCGCGATCTCACGTCTGCTTGCGAGGCGCTGTTGTAGTCACTAGTACCTGTGTGACGTAATGTACACACTCACAGGTTTCACTGTGGAGACAGAGGTGTTTGTTCTAGCAGCAGCGTACCTTGATCTCACGTCCGCTTGCAAGGCGCTGTTGCAGTCACTAGTATCTGTGTGCAGTAATGTACACGCTGACAGGTTTCACTGTGGAGACAGAGGTGTTTGTTCTAGCAGCAGCGTACCACGATATCAGGTCTCCTTGCAAGGCGCTGTTGCAGTCACTAGTATCTTTGTGCCTTAATGTACAGGCTCACTTGTTTCACTGTGGAGACAGAGGTGTTTGTTCTAGCAGCAACGTACCATGATATCACGTCTGCTTGCAAGGCGCTGTTGCAGTCACTAGTATCTGTGTGCCGTAATGTACACGCTCACAGGTTTCCCTGAGGAGACAGAGGTGTTTGTTCTAGCAGCAGCGTACCACGACCTCACGTCTGCTTGCAAGGCGCTGGTGCAGTCACTAGTATCTGTGTGCCGTAATGTACACACTCACAGGGTTCACTGTGGAGACAGAGGTGTTAGTTCTAGCAGCAGCGTACCACGATCTCACGTATGCTTGCAAGACGCAGCTGCAGCCACTAGTATATTTGTGCCGTAATGTACACGCTCACAGGTTTCACTGTGGAGACAGAGGTATTTGTTCTAGCAGCAGCGTACCACGATATCAGGTCTCCTTGCAAGGCGCTGTTGCAGTCACTAGTATCTGTGTGCCTTAATGTACACGCTCACTTGTTTCACTGTGGAGACAGAGGTGTTTGTTCTAGCAGCAACGTACCATGATATCACGTCTGCTTGTGAGGCGCTGTTGTAGTCACTAGTATCTGTGTGACGTAATGTACACACTCACAGGTTTCACTGTGGAGACAGAGGTGTTTGTTCTAACACCAGCATACCACGATCTCACGTATGCTTGCAAGACGCTATTTCAATCACTAGTATCTATGTGCCGTAATGTACACGCTCACAGGCTTCACTGTGGAGGCAGAGCTGTCTGTTCTAGCAGCAGCGTACCACGATGTCACGTCTGCTTGCAAAGCGTTGTTGCAGTCACGAGTATCTGTGTGCCTTAATGTACACGTTCACTGGCTTCACTCTGGAGACAGAGGTGTTTGTTCTATCAGCAGCGTACCACGATCTCACGTCTGCTTCCAAAGCGCTGTTGCAGTCACTAGTATCTGTGTGCCGTAATGTACACTCTCACAGGTTTCACTGTGGAGACAGAGGTGTTTGTTCTAGCAGCAGCGTACGACACTGACACGTCAGCTTGCAAGGCGCGGTTGCAGTCACTAGTATCAGTGTGCCGTAATATACATGATCACAGGTTTCACTGTGGAGACAGAGGTGTTTGTTCTAGCAGCAGCGTACCACGATCTCACTTCTCCTTGCAAGGCGCTGTTGCAGTCACTAGTATCTGTGTGCCGTAATGTACACGGTAACAGGTTCCACTGTTTAGACAGAGGTGTTTGTTCTATCAGCAGCGTAAAACGATCTCACGTCTGCTTGCAAGGCGCTGTTGCAGTCACTACTATCTTTGGGCCATAGTGTACACGCTCACAGGTTTCACTGTGGAGACAGAGGTGTTTGTTCTAGCAGCGGCGTACCACGATCTCACGTCTGCTTGCAAGGCGCTGTTGCAGTCACTACTATCAGTGTGCCGTAATATACATGATCACAGGTTTCATTCTGGGTACAGAGGTGTTTGTTCGATCTTCAGCGTACCACGATCTCACGTCTGCTTGCAAGGCGCTGTTGCAGTCACTAGTATCTGTGTGCACGCTCACAGGTCCCACTGTGGAGACAGAGGTGTTTGTTGTAGCAGCAGCGTACGACGATGTCACGTCTGCTTACAAGGCGCTGTTGCAGTCACTAGTATCCGTGTGCCGTAATTTACACGCTCACAGGTTTCACTGTGGAGACAGAGGTGTTTGTTCTAGCAGCAGCGTACCACGATCTCACTTCTCCTTGCAAGGCGCTGTTGCAGTCACTAGTATCTGTGTGCCGTAATGTACACGATCAGAGGTTCCACTGTTTAGACAGAGGTGTTTGTTCTAGCAGCAGCGTACCACGATCTCACGTCTGCTTGCAAAGCGCTGTTGCAGTCACTGGTATCTGTGTGCCTTAATGTACACGCTCACAGGTTTCACTGTGGAGACAGAGATGTTTGTTCTAGCAGCAGCGTACCACGATCTCACTTCTCCTCTCAAGGCGCTGTTGCAGTCACTAGTATCTATGTGCCGTAATGTACACACTCACAGGTTTCACTGTGGAGACAGAGGTGTTTGTTCTAGCAGCAGCTAACCACTATTTCACGACTGCTTGCAAGGTGCTGTTGTAGTCACTAGTATCTGTGTGACGTAATGTACACGCTCACAGATTTCACTGTGGAGACAGAGGTGTTTGTTGTAGCAGCAGCGTACCACGATCTCACATCTGCTTGCAAGGTGCTGATGTAGTCACTAGTATACGTGTGACGTAATGTACACACTCACAGGTTTCACTGTGGAGACACAGGTGTTTGTTCTAGCAGCAGCTAACCACTATTTCACGTCTGCTTGCAAGGCGCTGTTGCAGTCAATAGTATCTGTGTGCCGTAATGTACACACTCACAGGTTCCACAGTGGAGACAGAGGTTTTTGTTCTAGCAGCATCGTACATCGATCTCACGTTTGGATGCAAGGCGCTGTTGCAGTCACTAGATCTGTGTGCTGTAATGTACACGCTCACAGGTTTCACTGTGGATACAGAGGTGTTTGTTCTAGCAGCAGTGTACCACGATATCACGTCTCCTTGCAAGGCGCTGTTGCAGTCACTAGTATCTGTGTGCCTGAATGTACACGCTCACTTGTTTCACTGTGGAGACAGAGGTGTTTGTTCTAGCAGCAACGTACCGCGATCTCACGTCTGCTTGCGAGGCGCTGTTGTAGTCACTAGTATCTGTGTGACGTAATGTACACACTCACAGGTTTCACTGTGGAGACAGAGGTTTTTGTTCTAGCAGCAGCGTACCACGACCTCACGTTTGCTTGCAAGGCGCTGTTGCAGTCACTAGTATCTGTGTGCCGTAATGTACACGCTCACAGGTTTCACTGTTGAGAGAGAGGTGTTTGTTCTAGCAGCAGCGTACCACGATCTCACGTCTGCTTGCAAGGCGCTGTTGCAGTCACTAGTATCTGTGTGCCATAATGTACACACTCACAGGTTCCACTGTGGAGACAGAGGTGCTTGTTCTAGCAGCAGCGTACCAGGATCTCACGCCCGCTTGCAAGGCGCTGTTGCAGTCACTAGTATCTGTGTGCCGTAATGTACACGCTCACAGGTTTCACTGTGGAGACAGAGGTGTTTGTTCAAGGAGCAGCGTACCATGATCTCCCGTCTACCTTGGAAGGCGCTGTTGCAGTCACTGGTATCTGTGTGCAGTAGTGTACACGCCCACATGTTTTACTGTGGAGACAGAGATGTCTGTTCTAACAGCAGCGTACCACGATCTCACGTCTCCTTGCAAGGCGCTGTTGCAGTCAATAGTATCTATGTGCCGTAATGTACACACTCACAGGTTTCAATGTGGAGACAGAGGTGTTTGTTCCAGCAGCAGCATACCACGATCTCCCGTCTGCTTGCAAGGCGATGTTACAGTCACTGGTATCTGTGTTTCGTGATGTACACGCTCACAGGATTCAATGTGGAGACAGAGGTGTTTGTTCTAGCAGCAGCGTACCACGATCTCACGTCTGCTTGCAAGCGCTGTTGCAGTCACTAGTATCTGTGTGCCATAATGTACACACTCAGAGGTTCCACTGTGGAGACAGTGGTGTTTGTTCTAGCAGCAGCGTACCACGATCTCACGTATACTTGCAAGGCGCTGTTGCAGCCACTAGTATCTGTGTGCCGTAATGTACACACTTACAGGTTTCATTGTGGAGACATAGATGTTTGTTCTAGCTGCAGCATACCACGATCTCACGTCTGCTTGCAAGGCGCTGTTGCAGTCACTAGTATCTGTGTGCTGTAATGTACACGCCCACAAGTTTCACTGTGGAGACAGAGGTGTTTGTTCTAGCAGCAGGGTACAACTATCTCACGTCTCCTTGCAAGGCGCTGTTGCAGTCACTAGTATCTATGTGCCGTAATGTACACGTTCACAGGTTTCACTGTGGAGACAGTCGTGTTTGTTCTAGCAGCAGTGTACCACGATCTCCCGTCTGCTTGCAAGGCGCTGTTGCAGTCACTGGTATCTGTGTACCGTAATGTACACGCTCAAAGGCTTCACTGTGGAGACAGAGGTGTTTGTTCTAGCAGCAGCGTACCACGATCTCACGTATACTTGGAAGGCGCTGTTGCAGTCACTCGTATCTGTGGGCTGTAATGTACACGCTCACAGGTTTCACTGTGGAGACAGAGGTGTTTGTTCTAGCAGCAGCTTACCACGATCTCACGTCTGCTTGCAAGGCGCTGTTGCATTCTCTAGTATCTGTGTGCCATAATGTACACACTCACAGGTTCAACTGTGGAGACAAAGGTGTTTGTTTTAGCAGCAGCATACCACGATCTCACGTATGCTTGCAAGACGCTGTAGCAATCACTAGTATCTGTGTGCTGTAATGTACACTCTCACAGGTTTCACTGTTGAGACAGAGGTTTTGGTTCTAGCAGCAGCGTACCACGATCTCACGTCTGCTTGCAAGGCACTGTTGCAGTCACTAGTATCTGTGTGCCTTAATGTACACGCTCACTTGTTTCACTGTGGAGACAGAGGTGTTTGTTCTAGCAGCAGCGTACCACGATCTCACGTCTCCTTGCAAGGCGTTGTTGCAGTCACTAGTATCTGTGTGCCGTAATGTACACACTCACAGGTTCCACTGTGGAGACAGAGGTGTTTGTTCTAGCAGCAGCGTACCACAATCTCCCGTCTGCTTGCAAAGCGCTGTTGCAGTCACTGGTATGTGTGTGCCGTAATGTATATGCTCACAGGTTTCAATGTGGAGACAGAGGAGTCTGTTCTAACAGCAGCGTACCATGATCTCACGTCTGCTTGCAAGGCACTGTTGCAGTCACTAGCATCTGTGTGCCTTAATGTACACGCTCACTCGTTTCACTGTGGAGACAAAGGTGTTTGTTCTAGCAGCAGCGTACCACGATCTCACGTCTGCTTGCAAGGCGCTGTTGTAGCCACTAGTATCTGTGTGACGTAATGTACACTCTCACAGGTTTCACTGTGTTGACAGAGGTGTTTGTTCTAGCAGCAGCATACCACGATCTCACGTATGCTTGCAAGATGCTGTTGCAATCACAAGTATATGTGTGCCATAATGTACACGCTCACAGGTTTCACTGTGGAGACAAAGGTGTTTGTTCTAGCAGCAGCGTACCACAATCTCACGTGTCCTTGCAAGGCGCTGTTGCAGTGACTAGTATCTGTGTGCCGTAATGTACACACTCACAGGTTCACTGTGGAGACAGCGGTGTTTGTTCTAGCAGCAGCACACCACGATCTCACGTCTGCTTGCAAGGAGCTGTTGCAGTCACTAGTATCTGTGTGCCGTAATGTACACGCCCACAGATTTCACTGTGAAGACTGAGGTGTTTGTTCTAGCAGCAGCGTACCAAAATCTCACGTCTGCTTGCAAGGCGCTGTTGCGGTCACTAGTATTTGTGTGCCGTAATGTACACACTCACAGGTTCCACTGTGGAGACAGAGGTGTTTCTTCTAACAGCAGCACACTACGATCTCACGTATGCTTGCAAGGCGCTGTTGCTGTCACTAGTATCTGTGTGCCGTAAAGTACACGCTCATAGGTTCCACTGTGGAGACAGAGGTGTTTGTCAAGGAGCAGCTTACCATTATCTCCCGTCTACATTGCAAAGCGCTGTTGCAGTCACTGGTATCTGTGTGCAGTAATGTACACGCCCGCAGGATTCATTGTAGAGACAGAGATGTTTGTTCTAGCAGCAGCGTACCACGGTCTCACATCTCCTTGCAAGCGCTGTTGCAGTCACTAGTATCTGTGTGCCATAATGTACACACTCACAGGTTCCACTGAGGAGACAAAGGTGTTTGTTCTAGCAGCAGCATACCACGATCTCACGTATGCTTGCAAGACGCTGTAGCAATCACTAGTATCTGTGTGCCGTAATGAACACTCTCACAGGTTTCACTGTTGAGACAGAGGTTTTCGTTCTAGCAGCAGCGTACCACGAACTCACGTCTGCTTGCAAGGCACTGTTGCAGTCACTAGTATCTGTGTGCCTTAATGTACACGCTCACTTGTTTCACTGCGGAGACAGAGGTGTTTGTTCTAGCAGCAGCGTACCACGATCTCCCGTCTGCTTGCAAGGGGATGTTACAGTCACTGGTATCTGTGTTTTGTAATGTACACGCTCACAGGATTCACTGTGGAGACAGAGGTGTTTGTTCTAGCAGCAGCGTACCACGATCTCACGTCTGCTTGCAAGCGCTGTTGCAGTCACTAGTATCTGTGTGCCATAATGTACACACTCACAGGTTCCACTGTGGAGACAGTGGTGTTTGTTCTAGCAGCAGCGTACCACGATCCTACGTCTGCTTGCAAGCCGTTGTTGCAGTCACTAGTATCTGTGTGCCATAATGTACCCACTCACAGGTTCAACTGGGGAGACAAAGGTGTTTGTTCTAGCAGCAGCGTACCACCATCTCACATTTGCTTGCAAGGCGCTGTTGCAGTCACTAGTATCTGTGTGCCGTAATGTACACACTCACAGGTTTCACTGTGGAGACATAGATGTTTGTTCTAGCTGCAGCATACCACGATCTTACGTCTGCTTGCAAGGCGCTGTTGCAGTCACTAGTATCTGTGTGCTGTAATGTACACGCCCACAAGTTTCACTGTGGAGACAGAGGTGTTTGTTCTAGCAGCAGCTTACCACTATCTCACGTCTGCTTGCAAGGCGCTGTTGCATTCACTAGTATCTGTGTGCCATAATGTACACACTCACAGGTTCAACTGTGGAGACAAAGGTGTTTGTTCTAGCAGCAGCATACCACGATCTCACGTATGCTTGCAAGACGCTGTAGCAATCACTAGTATCTGTGTGCCGTAATGAACACTCTCACAGGTTTCACTGTTGAGACAGAGGTTTTCGTTCTAGCAGCAGCGTACCACGAACTCACGTCTGCTTGCAAGGCACTGTTGCAGTCACTAGTATCTGTGTGCCTTAATGTACACGCTCACTTGTTTCACTGTGGAGACAGAGGTGTTTGTTCTAGCAGCAGCGTACCACGTTCTCACGTCTCCTTGCAAGGCGTTGTTGCAGTCACTAGTATCTGTGAGCCGTAATGTACACACTCACAGGTTCCACTGTGGAAACAGAGGTGTTTGTTCTAGCAGCAGCGTACCACAATCTCCCGTCTGCTTGCAAAGCGCTGTTGCAGTCACTGGTATGTGTGTGCCGTAATGTATACGCTCACAGGTTTCACTGTGGAGACAGAGGTGTCTGTTCTAACAGCAGCGTACCATGATCTCACGTCTGCTTGCAAGGCGTTGTTGCAGTCACTAGTATCTGTGTGTCGTAATGTACATGCTCACAGGTTTCACCGTGGAGACAGAGGTTTTTGTTCTAGCAGCAGCGTACCACGATCTCACGTCTGCTTGCAAGGCACTGTTGCAGTCACTAGTATCTGTGTGCCTTAATGTACACGCTCACTCGTTTCACTGTGGAGACAAAGGTGTTTGTTCTAGCAGCAGCGTACCACGATCTCACGTCTGCTTGCGAGGCGCTGTTGTAGCCACTAGTATCTGTGTGACGTAATGTACACTCTCACAGGTTTCACTGTGTTGACAGAGGTGTTTGTTCTAGCAGCAGCATACCACGATCTCACGTATGCTTGCAAGATGCTGTTGCAATCACAAGTATATGTGTGCCATAATGTACACGCTCTCCGGTTTCACTGTGGAGACAAAGGTGTTTGTTCTAGCAGCAGTGTACCACAATCTCACGTTTCCTTGCAAGGCGCTGTTGGAGTCACTAGTATCTGTGTGCCGTAATGTACACACTCACAGGTTCCACTGTGGAGACAGATGTGTTTGTTCTAGCAGCAGCACACCACGATCTCACGTCTGCTTGCAAGGCGCTGTTGCAGTCACTAGTATCTGTGTGCCGTAATGTACACGCCCACAGATTTCACTGTGAAGACAGAGGTATTTGTTCTAGCAGCAGCGTACCTAAATCTCACGTCTGCTTGCAAGGCGCTGTTGTGGTCACTAGTATTTGTGTGCCGTAATGTACACACTAACAGGTTCCACTGTGGAGACAGAGGTGTTTGTTCTAGCAGCAGCACACTACGATCTCACGTATGCTTGCAAGGCGCTGTTGCAGTCACTAGTATCTGTGTGCCGTAAAGTACACGCTCATAGGTTCCACTGTGGAGACAGTGGTGTTTGTTCAAGGAGCAGCGTACCATGATTTCCAGTCTACCTTGCAAAGCGCTGTTGCAGTCACTGGTATCTGTGTGCAAAAATGTACACGCCCACAGGTTTCATTATGGAGACAGAGATGTTTGTTCTAGCAGCAGCGTACCACGATCTCACGTCTCCTTGCAAGGCGCTGTTGCAGTCACTAGGATCTATGTGCCGTAATGTACACACTCACAGGTTTCAATGTGGAGACAGAGGTGTTTGTTCTAGCAGCAGCATACCACGATCTCTCGTCTGCTTGCAAGGCGATGTTACAGTCACTGGTATCTGTGTTTTGTAATGTACACGCTCACAGGATTCACTGTGGAGACAGAGGTGTTTGTTCTAGCAGCAGCGTACCACGATCTCATGTCTGCTTGCAAGCGCTGTTGCAGTCACTAGTATCTGTGTGCCATAATGTACACACTCACAGGTTCCACTGTGGAGACAGTGGTGTTTGTTCTAGCAGCAGCGTACCACGATCCTACGTCTGCTTGCAAGCCGCTGTTGCAGTCACTAGTATCTGTGTGCCATAATGTACCCACTCACAGGTTGAACTGGGGAGACAAAGGTGTTTGTTCTAGCAGCAGCGTACCACCATCTCACGTTTGCTTGCAAGGCGCTGTTGCAGTCACTAGTATCTGTGTGCTGTAATGTACACACTCACAGGTTTCACTGTGGAGACATAGATGTTTGTTCTAGCTGCAGCATACCACGATCTTACGTCTGCTTGCAAGGCGCTGTTGCAGTCACTAGTATCTGTGTGCTGTAATGTACACGCCCACAAGTTTCACTGTGGAGACAGAGGTGTTTGTTCTAGCAGCAGCTTACCACGATCTCACGTCTGCTTGCAAGGCGATGTTGCATTCACTAGTATCTGTGTGCCATAATGTACACACTCACAGGTTCAACTGTGGAGACAAAGGTGTTTGTTCTAGCAGCAGCTTACCACGATCTCACGTATGCTTGCAAGACGCTGTAGCAATCACTAGTATCTGTGTGCCGTAATGTACACTCTCACAGGTTTCACTGTTGAGACAGAGGTTTTCGTTCTAGCAGCAGCGTACCACGAACTCACGTCTGCTTGCAAGGCACTGTTGCAGTCACTAGTATCTGTGTGCCTTAATGTACACGCTCACTTGTTTCACTGTGGAGACAGAGGTGTTTGTTCTAGCAGCAGCGTACCACAATCTCCCGTCTGCTTGCAAAGCGCTGTTGCAGTCACTGGTATGTGTGTGCCGTAATGTATACGCTCACAGGTTTCACTGTGGAGACAGAGGCGTCTGTTCTAACAGCAGCGTACCATGATCTCACGTCTGCTTGCAAGGCGGTGTTGCAGTCACTAGTATCTGTGTGCCGTAATGTACATGCTCACAGGTTTCACTGTGGAGACAGAGGTTTTTGTTCTAGCAGCAGCGTACCACGATCTCACGTCTGCTTGCAAGGCACTGTTGCAGTCACTAGTAACTGTGTGCCTTAATGTACACGCTCACTCGTTTCACTGTGGAGACAAAGGTGTTTGTTCTAGCAGCAGCGTACCACGATCTCACGTCTGCTTGCAAGGCGCTGTTGTAGCCACTAGTATCTGTGTGACGTAATGTACACTCTCACAGGTTTCACTCTGTTGACAGAGGTGTTTGTTCTAGCAGCAGCATACCACGATCTCACGTATGCTTGCAAGATGCTGTTGCAATCACAAGTATATGTGTGCCATAATGTACACGCTCACAGGTTTCACTGTGGAGACAAAGGTGTTTGTTCTAGCAGCAGCGTACCACAATCTCATGTTTCCTTGCAAGGCGCTGTTGGAGTCACTAGTATCTGTGTGCCGTAATGTACACACTCACAGGTTCACTGTGGAGACAGATGTGTTTGTTCTAGCAGCAGCACACCACGATCTCACGTCTGCTTGCAAGGCGCTGTTGCAGTCACTAGTATCTGTGTGCCGTAATGTACACTCCCACAGATTTCACTGTGAAGACAGAGGTGTTTGTTCTAGCAGCAGCGTACCAAAATCTCACGTCTGCTTGCAAGGCGCTGTTGCGGTCACTAGTATTTGTGTGCCGTAATGTACACACTCACAGGTTCCACTGTGGAGACAGAGGTGTTTGTTCTAGCAGCAGCACACTACGATCTCACGTATGCTTGCAAGGCGCTGTTGCAGTCACTAGTATCTGTGTGCCGTAAAGTACACGCTCATAGGTTAAACTGTGGAGACAGAGGTGTTTGTTCAAGGAGCAGCGTACCATGATCTCCCGTCTACCTTGCAAAGCGCTGTTGCAGTCACTGGTATCTGTGTGCAGTAATGTACACGCCCACAGGTTTCATTGTGGAGACAGAGATGTTTGTTCTAGCAGCAGCGTACCACGATCTCACGTCTCCTTGCAAGGCGCTGTTGCAGTCACTAGTATCTACGTGCCGTAATGTACACACTCACAGGTTTCAATGTGGAGACAGAGGTGTTTGTTCTAGCACCAGCATACCACGATCTCCCGTCTGCTTGCAAGGCGATGTTACAGTCACTGGTATCTGTGTTTCGTAATGTACACACTCACAGGATTCACTGTGGAGACAGAGGTGTTTGTTCTAGCAGCAGCGTACCACGATCTCACGTCTGCTTGCAAGCGCTGTTGCAGTCACTAGTATCTGTGTGCCATAATGTACACACTCACAGGATCCACTGTGGAGACAGTGGTGTTTGTTCTAGCAGCAGCGTACCACGATCCTACGTCTGCTTGCAAGCCGCTGTTGCAATCACTAGTATCTGTGTGCCATAATGTACACACTCACAGGTTCAACTGGGGAGACAGAGGTGTTTGTTCTAGCAGCAGCGTACCACCATCTCACGTTTGCTTGCAAGGCGCTGTTGCAGTCACTAGTATCTGTGTGCCGTAATGTACACACTCACAGGTTTCACTGTGGAGACATAGATGTTTGTTCTAGCTGCAGCATACCACGATCTCACGTCTGCTTGCAAGGCGCTGTTGCAGTCACTAGTATCTGTGTGCTGTAATGTACACGCCCACAAGTTTCACTGTGGAGACAGAGGTGTTTGTTCTAGCAGCAGGGTACAACTATCTCACGTCTCCTTGCAAGGCGCTGTTGCAGCCACTAGTATCTATGTGCCGCAATGTACACACTCACAGGTTCCACTGTTTAGACAGAGGTGTTTGTTCTAGCAGCAGCATACCACGATCTCCCGTCTGCTTGCAAGGCGATGTTACAGTCACTGGTATCTGTGTTTCGTAATGTACACGCTCACAGGATTCACTGTGGAGACAGAGGTGTTTGTTCTAGAAGCAGCGTACCACGATCACACGTCTGCTTGCAAGGCGCTGTTGTAGTCACTAGTATCTGTGTGCCATAATGTACACACTCACAGGTTCCACTGTGGAGACAGTGGTGTTTGTTCTAGCAGCAGCGTACCACGATCTCACGTATACTTGCAAGGCGCTGTTGCAGTCACTCGTTTCTGTGGGCCGTACTGTACACGCTCACAGGTTTCACTGTGGAGACAGAGGTGTTTGTTCTAGCAGCAGCCTACCACGATCTCACGTCTGCTTGCAAGGCGCTGTTGCATTCACTAGTATCTGTGTGCCATAATGTACACACTCACATGTTCGACTGTGGAGACAAAGGTGTTTGTTCTAGCAGCTGCACACCACGATCTCACGTCTGCTTGCAAGGCGCTGTTGCAGTCACTAGTATCTGTGTGCCGTAATGTACACGCCCACAGATTTCACTGTGAAGACAGAGGTGTTTGTTCTAGCAGCAGCGTACCAAAATCTCACGTCTGCTTGCAAGGCGCTGTTGCAGTCACTAGTATTTGTGTGCCGTAATGTACACACTCACAGGTTCCACTGTGGAGACAGAGGTGTTTGTTCTAGCAGCAGCGCACTACGATCTCACGTCTGCTTGCAAGGCACTGTTGCAGTCACTAGTATCTGTGTGCCGTAATGTACACGCCCACAGATTTCACTGTGAAGACAGAGGTGTTTGTTCTAGCAGCAGCGTACCACTATCTATCGTCTGCTTACAAGGCGCTGTTGCAGTCACTAGTATCTGTGTGACATAATGTACACACTCACAGGTTTCACTGTATAGACAGAGGTGTTTTTTCTAGCAGCAGCATACCACGATCTCACGTATGATTGCAAGACGCTGTTGCAATCACTAGTATCTCTGTGTCGTAATGTACACGCTCACAGGTTTCACTATGGAGACAGAGGTGTTTGTTCTAGCAGCAGCATACAACGATCTCACGTGTCCTTGCAAGGCGCTGTTTGTGGACACTAGTATATGTATGCCGTATTGTACACACTCAGAGGTTCCACTGTGGAGTCAGAGGTGATTGTTCTAGCAGTAGCGTCTGCTTGCAAGGCGCTGTTGCAGTCACTAGTCATTGTGTGCCGTAATGTACACGCCCACAGGTTTCACTGTGAAGACAGAGGTGATTGTTATAGCAGCAGCGTACCACGATCTCACGTCTGCTTGCAAGGCCTGTTTTAATCACTAGTATCTGTGGGCCGTAATTTGCACGCTCACAGGTTTCACTGTGGAGACTGAGGTGCTTGTTCTAGCAGCAGCGTACCACGATCTCACGTCTGCTTGCAAGGCGCTGTTGCAGTCACTAGTATCTGTGTGCCGTAATGTACACACTCACAGGTTCCACTGTGGAGACAGAGGTGTTTGTTCTAGCAGCAGCGTACCACGATCTCACATCTGCTTGCAAGGCGCTGTTGCAGTCACTAGTATCTGTGTGACGTAATGTACACACTCACAGGTTTCACTGTATAGACAGAAGTGTTTGTTCTAGCAGCAGCATACCACGATCTCACGTCTGTTAGCAAGGCGCTGTTGCAGTCACTAGTATCTGTGTGCCGTAATGTACACGCTCACAGGTTCAACTGTGGAGACAAAGGTGTTTGTTCTAGCTGCAGTGTACCGCGATCTCACGTCGGCTTGCAAGGTGCTGTTGTAGTCACTAGTATCTGTGTGACGTAATGTACACACTCACAGGTTTCACTGTGGAGACAGCGGTGTTTGTTCTAGCAGCAGCGTACCACGATCTCACATCTGCTTGCAAGGCGCTGTTGCAGTCACTAGTATCTGTGTGACGTAATGTACACACTCACAGGTTTCACTGTATAGACAGAAGTGTTTGTTCTAGCAGCAGCATACCACGATCTCACGTCTGCTTGCAAGGCGCTGTTGCAGTCACTGGTATCTGTGTGCCGTAATGTACACGTTCACAGCTTTCACTGTGGAGATAGAGGTGTTTGTTCTAGCAGCAGCGTACCACGATCTTAAGTCTGCTTGCAAAGCGCTGTTGCAGTCACTAGTATCTGTGTGCCGTAATGCACACGCTCACAGGTTTCACTGTGGAGAAAGCGGTATTTCTTCTAGCAGCAGCGTACCACGATCTCACGTCTGCTTGCAAAGCGATGTTGCAGTCACTAGTATCTGTGTGCCGTAATGTACACACCCACAGATTCCACTGTGGAGACAGAGGTGTTCGTTCTAGCATCAGCGTACCACGATCTCACATCTGCTTGCAAGGCGCTGTTGCTGTCACTAGTATCTGTGTGCCGTAATGTACACACTCACAGTTTCCACTGTGGAGACAGAGGTGTTTGTTCTACTAGCAGCGTACCACGATCTCACATCTCCTTGCAGAGCGCTGTTGCTGTCACTAGTATCTGTGTGCCGTAATGTATACACTCAAAGGTTTCACTGTGCAGACAGAGGTGTTTGTTCTAGCTGCAGCATACCACGATCTCACGTCTGCTTGCAAGGCGCTGTTGCAGTCACTAGTATCTGTTTGCCGTAATGTACACACCCACAGGTTCCACTGTGGAGGCAGAGGTGTTTGTTCTAGCAGCAGTGTACCACGATCTCTCGCCTCCTTGCATGGCGCTGTTGCACTCACTAGTATCTGTGTGCCTTATCGTACACAGTCACTGGTTTCACTGTGGAGACAGAGGTGTTTGTTCTAGCACCAGCGTACCACGATCTCACATCTGCTTACAAGGCGCTGTTGCAGTCACTAGTATTTGTGTGCCGAAATGTACACGGTCACTGGTTTCACTGTGGAGACAGAGGTGTTTGTTCTATCAGCAGCGTACCACAATCTCACGTCTGCTTGCAAGGTGCTGTTGCAGTCACTGGTATCTGTGCGCCGTGATGTACACGCTCACAGGTTTCACTGTGTAGACAGAGGTGTTTGTTCTAGCAGCAGTGTACCACGATCTCCCGTCTGCTTGCAAGGCGCTGTTGCAGTCACTGGTATCTGTGTGCCGTAATGTACACGTTCACAGGTTTCACTGTGGAGTGAGGGGTGTTTATTCTAGCAGCAGCGTACCACGATCTCATGTCTGTTTGCAAGGCGCTGTTGTATTCACTAGTATATGTGTGCCGTAAAGTACACGCTTACAGGTTTCACTGTGGACACAGAGGTGTTTGTTCTAGCAGCAGTGTACCACGATCTCATGTCTGCTTGCAAGGCTCTGTTGCAGTCACTAGTATCTGTGTGCCGTAAAGTACACGGTTACTGGTTTCACTCTGAAGACAAAGATGTTTGTTCTATCAGCAGCGTACCACGATCTCACGTCTGCTTGCAAGGCGCTGTTGCAGTCACTGGTATCTGTGTGCCGTAATGTACACGTTCACAGGTTTCACTGTGGAGATAGAGGTGTTTGTTCTAGCAGCAGCGTACCACGATCTTAAGTCTGCTTGCAAAGCGCTGTTGCAGTCACTAGTATCTGTGTGCCGTAATGTACACGCTCACAGGTTTCACTGTGGAGAAAGCGGTATTTCTTCTAGCAGCAGCGTACCACGATCTCACGTCTGCTTGCAAAGCGCTGTTGCAGTCACTAGTATCTGTGTGCCGTAATGTACACACTCACAGGTTCCACTGTGGAGACAGAGGTGTTTGTTCTACTAGCAGCGTACCACGATCTCACATCTCCTTGCAAGGCGCTGTTGCTGTCACTAGTATCTGTGTGCCGTAATGTACACACTCACAGGTTTCACTGTGCAGACAGAGGTGTTTGTTCTAGCAGCAGCATACCACGATCTCACGTCTGCTTGCAAGGCGCTGTTGCAGTCACTAGTTTCTGTTTGCCGTAATGTACACACCCACAGGTTCCACTGTGGAGGCAGAGGTGTTTGTTCTAGCAGCAGTGTACCACGATCTCTCGCCTCCTTGCTTGGCGCTGTTGCACTCACTAGTATCTGTGTGCCTTATCGTACACAGTCACTGGTTTCACTGAGGAGACAGAGGTGTTTGTTCTAGCACCAGCGTACCACGATCTCACATCTGCTTACAAGGCGCCGTTGCAGTCACTAGTATTTGTGTGCCGAAATGTACACGGTCACTGGTTTCACTCTGGAGACAGAGGTGTTTGTTCTATCAGCAGCGTACCACAATCTCACGTCTGCTTGCAAGGTGCTGTTGCAGTCACTGGTATCTGTGCGCCGTGATGTACACGCTCACAGGTTTCACTGTGTAGACAGAGGTGTTTGTTCTAGCAGCAGTGTACCACAATCTCCCGTCTGCTTGCAAGGCGCTGTTGCAGTCACTGGTATCTGTGTGCCGTAATGTACACGTTCACAGGTTTCACTGTGGAGTCAGAGGTGTTTGTTCTAGCAGCAGTGTACCACGATCTCCCGTCTGCTTGCAAGGCGCTGTTGCAGTCACTAGTATCTGTGTGCCTTAATGTACACGCTCACTTGTTTCACTGTGGAGACAGAGGTGTTTGTTCTAGCAGCAGCGTACCACGATCTCACGTCTGCTTGCAAGGCGCTATTGTAGCCACTAGTATCTGTGTGCCGTAATGTACACACTCACAGATTCAACTGTGGAGGCAAAGGTGTTTGTTCTAGCAGCAGCGTACTACGATCTCACGTCTGCTTGCAAGGTGCTGTTGTAGTCACTAGTATCTGTGTGACGTAATGTACACACTCACAGGTTTCACTGTGGAGACAGAGGTGTTTGTTCTAGCAGCAGCGTACCACGATCTCATGTCTGCTTGCAAGGCGCTGTTGCAGTCACTAGTATCTGTGGGCCGTAATTTGCACGCTCACAGGTTTCACTGTGGAGACAGAGGTGTTTGTTCTAGCAGCAGCTTACCACGATCTCACGTCTGCTTGCAAGGAGCTGTTGCAGTCACTAGTATCTGTGTGCCGTAATGTACACGCTCACATCTTCAACTGTGGAGACAAAGGTGTTTGTTCTAGCAGCAGCGTACCACGATCTCACGTATGCTTGCAATACGCTTTTGGAATCACTCGTATCTGTGTGCCGTATTGTACATGCTCACAGGTTTCACTGTGGAGACAGAGGAGCTTTTTCTAGCAGCAGCGTACTACGATCTCACGTCTCCTTGCAAGGCGTTGTTGCAGTCACTAGTATATGTGTGCCGTAATGTACACACTCACAGGCTCCACTGTGGAGCAGAGGTGTTTGTTCTAGCAGCAGCGTACCATGATCTCCCGTCTGCTTGCAAAGCGCTGTTGCAGTCACTGGTATCTGTGTGCCGTAATGTACACGCTCACAGGTTTCACTGTGGAGAAAGCAGTGTTTGTTCTAGCAACAGCGTACCACGATCTCACGTCTGCTTGCAAGGCGCTGTTGCAGTCACTGTATCTGTGTGCCGTAATGTACACGGTCACTGGTTTCACTCTGAAGACAAAGATGTTTGTTCTATCAGCAGCGTACCACGATCTCACGTCTGCTTGCAAGGCGCTGTTGCAGTCACTGGTATCTGTGTGCCGTAATGTACACACTCACAGGTTTCACTGTGGAGACAGATGTGTTTGTTCTAGCAGCAGTGTACCACGATCTCACGTCTGCTTGCAAGGCACTGTTGTAGTCACTAGTATCTGTGTGCCCTAATGTACACGGTCACTGGTTTCACTGTGGAGAAAGAGGTGTTTGTTCTAGCAGCAGCAAACCACAATCACACGTCTGGTTGCAAGGCGCTGTTGCAGTCACTAGTAGCTGTGTGCCGTAATGTACACACTCACGGGTCCCACTGTGGAGACAGATGTGTTTGTTCTAGCATCAGCGTACCACGATCTCACATCTGCTTGCAAGGCGCTGTTGCAGTCACTAGTATCTGTGTGCCGTAATTTACACACTCACAGGTTCCACTGTGGAGACAGAGGTGTTTGTTCTACTAGCAGTGTACCACGATCTCACGTCTCCTTGCAATGCGCTGTTGCAGTCACTAGTATCTGTGGGCCGTAATGTACACACTCACAGATTTCACTGTCGAGACAGCGGTGTTTGTTCTTGCAGTAGCGTACCATGACCTCACGTCTGCGTGCATGGCGCTGAAGCAGTCACTGGTATCTGTGTGCCGTAATGTACACGCTCACAGGTTTCACTGTGGAGACAGCGGTGTTTGTTCTTGCAGCAGCGTACCACGATCTCACGTCTGCTTGCAAGGCGCTGTTGCAGTCACTAGTATCTGTGTGCCGTAATGTACACACTCACAGGTTCCACTGTGGAGACAGAGGTGTTTGTTCTAGCAGCAGCATACCACGATCTCACGTCTGCTTGCAAGGCGCTGTTGCAGTCACTAATATCTGTTTGCCGTAATGTACACACTCACAGCTTCCTTTGTGGAGGCAGAGGTGTTTGTTCTAGCAGCAGTGTACCACGATCACTCGTCTCCTTGCAAGGCGCTGTTGCACTCACTAGTATCTGTTTGCCTTAATGTACACTGTCACTGGTTTCACTGTGGAGACAGAGTTGTTTTTCTAGCACCAGCGTACCACGATCTCACATCTGCTTACAAGGCGCTGTTGCAGTCACTAGTATCTGTGTGCCGTAATGTACACGGTCACTGGTTTCACTCTGGAGACAGAGGTGTTTGTTCTATCAGCAGCGTACCACAATCTCACGTCTGCTTGCAAGGCGCTGTTGCAGTCACTGGTATCTGCGTGCCGTAATGTACACGCTCACAGGTTTCACTGTGTAGACAGAGGTGTTTGTTCTAGCAGCAGTGTAACACGATCTTCCGTCTGCTTGCAAGCCGCTGTTGCAGTCACTGGTATCTGTGTGCCGTAATGTACACGTTCACAGGTTTCACTGTGGAGACAGTGGTGTTTGTTCTAGCAGCAGTGTACCACGATCTCCCGTCTGCTTGCAAGGCGCTGTTGCAGTCACTGGTATCTGTGCACCGTAATGTACACGCTCACAGGTTTCACTGTGGAGACATAGGTGATTGTTCTAGCAGCAGCGTACCACGATATCACGTCTCCTTGATAGGCGCTGTTGTAGTCACTAGTATCTGTGTGCCGTAATGTACACGCTCACAGGTTTCACTGTGGAGAGAGAGGTGTTTGTCCTAGCAACAGCATACCACGATCACACGTCTGCTTGCAAGGCGCTGTTACAGCCACTAGTATCTGTGTGCCGTAATGTACACGCTCACAAGTTTCACTGTGGAGGGAGTGGTGTTTGTTCTATCAGAAGCATACCACGATCTCAGGTCTGCTTGCAAGGCGCTGTTGCAGTCACTAGATCTGTGTGCTGTAATGTACACGCTCACAGGTTTCACTGTGGATACAGAGGTGTTTGTTCTAGTAGCAGTGTACCACGATATCACGTCTCCTTGCAAGGCGCTGTTGCAGTCACTAGTATCTGTGTGCCTTAATGTACACGCTCACTTGTTTGACTGTGGAGACAGAGGTGTTTGTTCTAGCAGCAACGTACCGCGATCTCACGTCTGCTTGCGAGGCGCTGTTGTAGTCACTAGCATCTGTGTTACGTAATAAACACACTCACAGGTTTCACTGTATAGACAGAGGTTTTTGTTCTAACAGCAGCATACCACGATCTCACGTATGCTTGCAATACGCTGTTGCAATCACTAGTATCTATGTGCCGTAATGTACATGCTCACAGGTTTCTCTGTGGAGACAGTGGTGTCTGTTCTAGCAGCAGCGTAACACGTTCTCACGTCTGCTTGCAAGGCGCTGTTGCAGTCACTAGTATCTGTGTGCCGTAATGTACACGCTCACAGGTTTCACTGTGGAGAGAGAGGTGTTTGTTCTAGCAGCAGCGTACCACGACCTCACGTTTGCTTGCAAGGCGCTGTTGCAGTCACCAGCATCTGTGTGCCGTACTGTACACTCTCACAGGTTTCACTGTGGAGACAGAGGTTTTTTTTCTAGCAGCAGCGTAACTGGATCGCACGTCTGCTTGCAAGCCGCTGTTGCAGTCACTAGTATCTGTGTGCCGTAATGTACACGCTCAAAGGTTCCACTGTGGAGACAGAGGTGTTTTTTCTAGCAGCAGCGTACGACGATGTCACGTCTGCTTGCAAGGCGCTGTTGCAGTCACTAGTATCTGTGTGCCGTAATGTACACGATCACAGGTTCCACTGTTTAGACAGAGGTGTTTGTTCTAGCAACAGCGTAAAACGATCTCACGTCTGCTTGCATGGCGCTGTTGCAGTCACTAGTATCTGTGTGCCGTAATGTACACGATCACAGGATTCACTGTGGAGTCAGAGGTGTTTGTTCTAGCAGCAGCGTACCACGATCTCACGTCTGCTTGCAAGGTGCTGTTGCAGTCACTAGTATCTGTGTGCCGTAATATACTCACTCACAGGTTTCACTGTGGAGACAGGGGTGTTTGTTCTAGCAGCAGCGTACCACGATCTCACGTCTGCTTGCAAGGTGCTGTTGCAGTCACTAGTATCTATGTGCCGTAATGTACACACTCACAGGTTCCACTGTGGAGACAGAGGTGTTTGTTCTAGCAGCAGCGTAACACGATATCACGTCTGCTTGCAGGGCGCTGTTCCAGTCACTAGTATCTGTGTGCCGTAATGTACACGATCACAGTTTTCACTGTGGATACAGAGGTGTTTGTTCTAGCAGCAGCGTACCACGATCTCACGTCTGCTTGCAAGTCGCTGTTGCAGTCACTAGTATCTGTGGGCCGTAATGTACACGCTCACAGGTTTCACTGTGGAGACAGAGGTGTTTGTTCTACTAGCAGCGTACCACGATCTCACGTCTGCTTGCAAGGCGCTGTTGCAGTCACTAGTATCTGTGTGCCGTAATGTACACACTCACAGGTTCCACTGTGGAGACAGAGGTGCTTGTTCTAGCAGCAGCGTACCACGATCTCACGTCTGCTTGCAAGGCGCTGTTGCAGTCACTAGTATCTGTGTGCCGTAATGTACACACTTACAGGTTCCACTGTGGAGACAGAGGTGTTTGTTCAAGGAGCAGCGTACCACGATCTCCTGTCTACCTTGCAAGGCGCTGTTGCAGTCACTGGTATCTGTGTGCAGTAATGTACACGCTCACAGGTTTCACTGTGGAGACAGAGATGTTTGTTCTAGCAGCAGCGTACCACGATCTCACGTCTCTTTGCAAGGCGCTGTTGCAGTCACTAGTATCTATGTGCCATAATATACACACTCACAGGTTTCAATGTGGAGACAGAGGTGTTTGTTCTAGCAGCAGCATACCACGATCTCCCGTCTGCTTGCAAGGCGATCTTACAGTCACTGGTATCTGTGTTTCGTAATGTACACGCTCACAGGATTCACTGTGGAGACAGTGGTGTTTGTTCTAGCAGCAGCGTACCACGATCTCACGTCTGCTTGCAAGGCGCTGTTGCAGTCACTAGTATCTGTGTGCCATAATGTACACACTCACAGGTTCCACTGTGGAGACAGTGGTGTTTGTCTAGCAGCAGCGTACCATGATCTCACGTATACTTGCAAGGCGCTGTTGCAGTCACTAGTATCTGTGTGCCGTAATGTACACGCCCACAGGTTTCACTGTGGAGACAGAGGTGTTTGTTCTAGCAGCAGCTTACCACGATCTCACGTCTGCTTGCAAGGCGCTGTTGCAGTCACTAGTATCTGTGTGCCATAATGTACACACTGACAGGTTCATCTGTGAAGTCAAAGGTGTTTGTTCTAGCAGCAGCGTACCACGATCTCACGTTTACTTCCAAGGCGCTGTTGCAGTCACTGGTATCTGTGTGCTGTAGTGTACACGCCCACAGGTTTTACTGTGGAGACAGAGGTGTTTGTTCTAGCAGCAGCGTACCACGATCTCACGTATGCTTGCAAGGCGCTGTTGCAATCACTAGTATCTGTGTGCCGTAATGTACACGCTCACAGGTTTCACTGTGGAGACAGAGGTGTTTGTTCCAGCAGCAGCATACAACGATCTCACGTGTCCTTGCAAGGTGCTGATGTGGACACTAGTATCTGTGTGCCGTAATGTACACACTCAGAGGTTCCACTGTGGAGACAGAGGTGTTTGTTCTAGCAGCAGCGTACCACGATCTCACGTGTGCTTGCAAGGCGCTGTTGCAGTCACTAGTATCTGTGTGCCGTAATGTACACGCCCACAGGATTCACTGTGAAGACACAGGTGATTGTTCTAGCAGCAGCGTACCACGATCTCACGTCTGATTGCAAGGCTTGTTTTAATCACTAGTATCTGTGGGCCGTAATTTGCTCGCTCACAGGTTTCACTGTAGAGACAGAGGTGCTTGTTCTAGCAGCAGCGTACCACGATCTCACGTCCCTTGCATGGCGTTGTTGCAGTCACTAGTATCTGTGTGTCGTAATGTACACGCTCACAGGATTCACTGTGGAGACAGAGGTGTTTGTTCTAGCAGCAGCGTACCACGACCTCACGTTTGCTTGCAAGGCGCTGTTGCAGTCACTAGTGTCTGTGTGCCTTAATGAACACAGTCACTGGTTTCACTCTGGAGACTGAGGTGTTTGTTCTATCAGCAGAGTACCACGATCTCACGTCTGCTTCAAAGGCGCTGTTGCAGTCACTAGCATCTGTGTGCCGTAATGTACACTCTCACAGGTTTCACTGTGGAGACAGAGGTGTTTTTTCTAGCAGCAGCGTACCTGGATCTCACGTCTGCTTGCAAGGCGCTGTTGCAGTCACTAGTAACTTTGTGCCGTAATGTACACGATCACAGGTTCCACTGTTTAGACAGAGGTGTTTGTTCTAGCAACAGCGTAAAACGATCTCACGTCTGCTTGCAAGGTGCTGTTGCAGTCACTAGTATCTGTGTGCCGTAATGTACTCACTCACAGGTTCCACTGTGGAGACAGAGGTGTTTGTTCTAGCAGTAGCGTACTACAATCTCACGTCTGCTTAGCAGGCACTGTTGTTGTCACTAGTATCTGTGTGCCGTAATGTACACGCTCAGAGGATTCACTATGGAGACAGAGGTGTTTGTTCTAGCAGCAGCGTACCACGATCTCACGTCTGCTTGCAAGGCGCTGTTGCAGTCACTAGTATCTGTGTGCCGTAAAGTACACACTCACAGGTTCCACTGTGGAGACAGAGGTGTTTCTTCTAGCAGCAGCGTACCACAATCTCACGTCTGCTTGCAAGGCGCTGTTGCAGTCACTAGTATCTGTGTGCCGTAATGTACACGCTCAGAGGATTCACTACGGAGACAGAGGTGTTTGTTCTAGCAGCAGCGTACCACGATCTCACGTCTGCTTGCAAGGCGCTGTTGCAGTCACTAGTATCTGTGTGCCGTAAAGTACACACTCACAGGTTCCACTGTGGAGACAGAGGTGTTTCTTCTAGCAGCAGCGTACCACGATCTCACGTCTGCTTGCAAGGTGCTGTTGTAGTCACTAGTATCTGTGTGACGTAATGTACACACTTACAGGTTTCACTGTGGAGACAGCGGTGTTTAGTCTAGCAGCAGCATACCACGATCTCACGTATGCTTGCAATACGCTGTTGGAATCACTAGCATCTGTGTGCCGTAATGTACACGCTCACAGGTTTCACTTTGGAGACAGAGGTGTTTGTTCTAGCAGCAGCGTACCACGATCTTACGTCTCCTTTCAAGGCGTTGTTGCAGTCGCTAGTATCTGTGTGCCGTAATGTACACACTCCCAGGTTCCACTGTGGAGACATAGATGTTTGTTCTAGCAGCAGCATACCACGATCTCCCATCTGCTTGAAAGGCGATGTTACAGTCACTGGTATCTGTGTTTCGTAATGTACACGCTAACAGGATTCACTGTGGAGACAGAGGTGTTTGTTCTAGCAGCAGCGTACCACGATCTCACGTCTCCTTTCAAGGCGTTGTTGCAGTCGCTAGTATCTGTGTGCCATAATGTACACACTCACAGGTTCCACTGTGGAGACTGGTGTTTGTTCTAGCAGCAGCGTACCACGATCTCACGTATACTTGCAAGGCACTGTTGCAGTCACTAGTATCTGTGTGCCGTCATGTACACGCCCACAGGTTTCACTGTGGAGACAGAGGTGTTTTTTCTAGCAGCAGCGTACCACGATCTCACGTCTGCTTGCAAGGTGCTGTTGCAGTCACTCGTTTTTGTGGGCCGTAATGTACACGCTCACAGGTTTCACTGTGGAGACAGAGGTGTTTGTTCTAGCAGCAGCTTACCACGATCTCACGTCTGTTTGCAAGGCCCTGTTGCAGTCACTAGTATCTGTGTGCCATAATGTACACAATCACAGGTTCCACTGTGGAGACATAGATGTTTGTTCTAGCTGCAGCATACCACGATATCACGTCTGCTTGCAAGGCGCTGTTGCAGCCACTAGTATCTGTGTGCTGTAATGTACACGCCCACAGGTTCCACTGTGGAGACATAGATGTTTGTTCTAGCTGCAGCGTACCACGATATCACGTCTGCTTGCAAGGCGCTGTTGCAGCCACTAGTATCTGTGTGCCGTAATGTACACGCTCACAGGTTCCACTGTGGATACAGAGGTGTTTGTTCTTGCATCAGCGTACCACGATCACACTTGTGCTTGCAAGGCGCTGTTGCAATCACTAGTATCTGTGTGCCGTAATGTACACGCTGACAAGTTTCACTGTGGAGAGAGAGGTGTTTGTTCTATCAGAAGCATACCACGATCTCAGGTCTGCTTGCAAGGCGTTGTTGCAGTCACTAGTATCTGTGTGCCGTAATGTACACACTCACAGGTTCCATTGTGGAGCAGAGGTGTTTCTTCTAGCAGCAGCATACCATGATCTCCCGTCTGCTTGCAAAGTGCTGTTGCTGTCACTGGTATCTGTGTGCCGTAATGTACATGCTCACAGGTTTCACTGTGGAGACAGAGGTTTTTGTTCTAGCAGCAGCGTACCACGATCTAATGTCTGCTTGCAATGCGCTGTTGCAGTCACTAGTATCTGTGTGCCATTATGTACACGCTCACAGGTTCAACTGTGGAGACAAAGGTGTTTGTTCTAGCAGCCGCGTACCACGATCTCACATCTGCTTGCAAGGCGCTGTTGTGGTCACTAGTATCTGTGTGACGTAATGTACACACTCACAGGTTTCACTGTGGTGACAGAGGTGTTTGTTCTAGCGGCAGCATACCACGATGTCACGTCTGCTTGCAAGGCGCTGTTGCAGTCACTAGTATCTGTGTGCCGTAAAGTCCACGCTCACAGGTTTCACTGTGGAGAGAGGGGTGTTTATTCTAGCAGCAGCCTAACACGATCTCACGTCTGTTTGCAAGGCGCTGTTGCAGTCACTAGTATATGTGTGCCGTAATGTACACGCTCACAGGTTTCACTGTGGAGACAGAGGTGTTTGTACTAGCAGCAGCGTACTACGACCTCACGTCTGCTTGGAAGGCGCTGTTGTTGTCACTAGTATCTGTGTGCCATAATGTACACACTCACAGGGTTCACTGTGGAGACAGAGGTGTTTGTTCTAGCAGCAGTGTACCACGATCACTCGTCTCCTTGCAAGGCACTGTTGCACTCAGTAGTATCTGTGTGCCTTAATGTACACGGTCACTGGTTTCACTGTGGAGACAGAGTTGTTTTTCTAGCACCAGCGCACCACGATCTCACATCTGCTTACAAGGCGCTGTTGCAGTCACTAGTATCTGTGTGCCGTAATGTACACGGTCACTGGTTTCACTCTGGAGACAGAGGTGTTTGTTCTATCAGCAGCGTACCACAATCTCACGTCTGCTTGCAAGGCGCTGATGAAGTCACTAGTGTCTGTGTGCCGTAATGTACACGCTCACAGGTTTCACTGTGTAGACAGAGGTGTTTGTTCTAGCAGCAGTGTACCACGATCTCCTGTCTGCTTGCAGGGCGCTGTGGCAGTCCCTGGTATCTGTGTGCCGTAATGTACACGCTCACAGGTTTCACTGTGTAGACAGAGCTGTTTGTTCTAGCAGCAGTGTACCACGATCTCCCGTCTGCTTGCAAGGCGCTGTGGCAGTCACTGGTATCTGGGTGCCGTAATGTACACGTTCACAGGTTTCACTGTGGAGACAGAGGTGTTTGTTCTAGCAGCAGTGTACCACCATCTCCCGTCTGCTTGCAAGGCGCTGTTGCAGTCACTAGTATCTGTGTTCCGTAATGTACATGCTCAAAGGCTTCACTGTAAAGAGAGAGGTGTTTGTTCTAGCAACAGCATACCACGATCACACTTGTGCTTGCAAGGCGCTGTTGCAGTCACTAGTATCTGTGTGCCGTAATGTACACGCTGACAAGTTTCACTGTGGAGAGAGAGGTGTTTGTTCTATCAGAAGCATACCACGATCTCAGGTCTGCTTGCAAGGCGTTGTTGCAGTCACTAGTATCTGTGTGCCGTAATGTACACACTCACAGGTTCCATTGTGGAGCAGAGGTGTTTCTTCTAGCAGCAGCATACCATGATCTCCCGTCTGCTTGCAAAGTGCTGTTGCTGTCACTGGTATCTGTGTGCCGTAATGTACATGCTCACAGGTTTCACTGTGGAGACAGAGGTTTTTGTTCTAGCAGCAGCGTACCACGATCTAACGTCTGCTTGCAATGCGCTGTTGCAGTCACTAGTATCTGTGTGCCATTATGTACACGCTCACAGGTTCAACTGTGGAGACAAAGGTGTTTGTTCTAGCAGCCGCGTACCACGATCTCACATCTGCTTGCAAGGCGCTGTTGTGGTCACTAGTATCTGTATGACGTAATGTACACACTCACAGGTTTCACTGTGGTGACAGAGGTGTTTGTTCTAGCGGCAGCATACTACGATGTCACGTCTGCTTGCAAGGCGCTGTTGCAGTCACTAGTATCTGTGTGCCGTAAAGTCCACGCTCACAGGTTTCACTGTGGAGAGAGGGGTGTTTATTCTAGCAGCAGCCTAACACGATCTCACGTCTGTTTGCAAGGCGCTGTTGCAGTCACTAGTATATGTGTGCCGTAATGTACACGCTCACAGGTTTAACTGTGGAGACAGATGTGTTTGATCCAGCAGCAGCGTACCACGATCTCACGTCTGCTTTCAAGGCGCTGTTGCAGTCACTAGTATCTGTGTGCCGTAATGTACACGGTCACTGGTTTCACTGTGGAGACAGAGGTGTTTGTTCTAGCAGCAGCAAACCACAATCACACGTCTGCTTGCAAGGCGCTGTTTCAGTCACTAGTATCTGTGTGTCGTAAAGTACACACTCCCAGGTTCCACTGTGGAGACAGAGGTGTTTGTTAAAGCATCAGAGTATCACGATCTCACGTCTGCTTGCAAGGCGCTGTTGCAGTCACTAGTACCTGTGTGCCGTAATGTACACACTCACAGGTTCCACTGTGGAGACAGAGGTGTTTGTTCTAGCAGCAGCGTACCACGATCTCACGTCTGCTTGCAAGGCGCTGTTGCAGTCACTAATATCCGTGTGCTGTAATGTCCACGCTCACAGGTTTCACTGTGGAGAGAGGGGTGTTTATTCTAGCAGCAGCGTACCACGATTTCACGTCTGTTTGCAAGGCGCTGTTGCAGTCACTAGTATATGTGTGCCGTAATGTACACGCTCACAGGTTTCACTGTGGACACAGATGTGTTTGTTCTAGCAGCAGTGTACCACGATCTCACGTCTGCTTGCAAGGCTCTGTTGCAGTCACTAGTATCAGTGTGCCGTATTGTACACGGTCAGTGGTTTCACTCTGAAGACAAAGATGTTTGTTCTATCAGCAGCGTACCACGATCTCACGTCTGCTTGCAAGGCGCTGTTGCAGTCACTGTATCTGTGTGCCGTAAGGTACACACTCACAGGTTTCACTGTGGAGACAGATGTGTTTGTTCTAGCAGCAGTGTACCACGATCTCATGTCTGCTTGCAAGGCGCTGTTGCAGTCACAAGTATCTGTGTGCCTTAATGTACACGGTCACTGGTTTCACTGTGGAGAAAGAGGTGTTTGTTCTAGCAGCAGCAAACCACAACCACACATCTGCTTGCAAGGCGCTGTTGCAATCACTAGTATCTGTGTGCCGTAATGTACACACTCACAGGTTCCACTGTGGAGACAGAGGTGTTTGTTCTACTAGCAGAGTACCACGATGTCACGTCTCCTTGCAAGGCGCTGTTGCAGTCACTAGTATCTGTGTGCCGTAATATACACACTCACAGGTTTCACTGTGCAGACAGAGGTGTTTGTTCTAACAGCAGCGTACCACGATCTCACGTCTGCTTGCACGGCGCTGTTGCAGTCACTGGTATCTGTGCGCCGTAATGTACACGCTCACAGGTTTCACTGTGTAGACGGAGGTGTTTGTTCTAGCAGCAGTGTACCACGATCTCCCGTCTGCTTGCAAGGCGCTGTTGCAGTCACTGGTATCTGTGTGCCGTAATGTACACATTCACAGGTTTCACTGTGGAGGCAGAGGTGTTTGTTCTAGCAGCAGCAAACCACAATCACACGTCTGATTGCAAGGCGCTGTTGCAGTCACTAGTATCTGTGTGTCGTAATGTACACACTCACAGGTTCCACTGTGGAGACAGAGGTGTTTGTTCTTGCATCAGCGTACCACGATCTCACGTCTGCTTGCAAGGCGCTGTTGCAGTCACTAGTATCTGTGTGCAGTAATGTACACACTCACAGGTTCCACTGTAGAGACAGAGGTGTTTGTTCTACTAGCAGCGTACCACAATCTCACGTCTCCTTGCAAGGCGCTGCTGCAGTCACTAGTATCTGTGTGCCATAATGTACACACTCACAGGTTCCACTGTATAGACAGAGGTGTTTGTTCTAGCAGCAGCATACCACGATCTCACGTCTGTTTGCAAGGCGCTGTTGCAGTCACTAATATCTGTTTGCCGTAATGTACACACTCACAGGTTCCACTGTGGAGGCAGTGGTGTTTGTTCTAGCAGCAGTGTACCACGATCACTCGTCTCCTTGCAAGGCGCTGTTGCACTCACTAGTATCTGTGTGCCTTAATGTACACGGTCACTGGTTTCACTGTGGAGACAGAGTTGTTTTTCTAGCACCAGCGTACCACGATCTCACATCTGCTTACAAGGTGCTGTTGCAGTCACTAGTATCTGTGTGCCGTAATGTACACGGTCACTGGTTTCACTCTGGAGACAGAGGTGTTTGTTCTATCACCAGCGTACCACAATCTCACGTCTGCTTGCAAGGCGCTGTTGCAGTCACTAGTGTCTGTGTGCCGTAATGTACACGCTCACAGGTTTCACTGTGTAGACAGAGGTGTTTGTTCTAGCAGCAGTGTACCACGATCTCCCGTCTGCTTGCAAGGCGCTGTGGCAGTCACTGGTATCTGTGTGCAGTAATGTACACGCTCACAGGTTTCACTGTGTAGACAGAGGTGTTTGTTCTAGCAGCAGTGTACCACGATCTCCCGTCTGCTTGCAAGGCGCTGTGGCAGTCACTGGTATCTGTGTGCCGTAATGTACACGTTCACAGGTTTCACTGTGGAGACAGAGGTGTTTGTTCTAGCAGCAGTGTACCACCATCTCCCGTCTGCTTGCAAGGCGCTGTTGCAGTCACTAGTATCTGTGTGCCGTAATGTACACGCTCACAGGCTTCACTGTAAAGAGAGAGGTGTTTGTTCTAGCAACAGCATACCACGATCACACTTGTGCTTGCAAGGCGCTGTTGCAGTCACTAGTATCTGTGTGCTGTAATGTACACGCTGACAAGTTTCACTGTGGAGAGAGAGGTGTTTGTTCTATCAGAAGCATACCACGATCTCAGGTCTGCTTGCAAGGCGTTGTTGCAGTCACTAGTATCTGTGTGCCGTAATGTACACACTCACAGGTTCCACTGTGGAGCAGAGGTGTTTCTTCTAGCAGCAGCATACCATGATCTCCCGTCTGCTTGCAAAGTGCTGTTGCAGTCACTGGTATCTGTGTGCCGTAATGTACATGCTCACAGGTTTCACTGTGGAGACAGAGGTTTTTGTTCTAGCAGCAGCGTACCACGATCTCACATCTGCTTGCAAGGCGCTGTTGTGGTCACTAGTATCTGTGTGACGTAATGTACACACTCACAGGTTTCACTGTGGTGACAGAGGTGTTTGTTCTAGCGGCAGCATACCACGATGTCACGTCTGCTTGCAAGGCGCTGTTGCAGTCACTAGTATCTGTGTGCCGTAAAGTCCACGCTCACAGGTTTCACTGTGGAGAGAGGGGTGTTTATTCTAGCAGCAACGTACCACGATCTCACGTCTGTTTGCAAGGCGCTGTTGCAGTCACTAGTATATGTGTGCCGTAATGTACACGCTCACAGGTTTCACTGTGGAGACAGAGGTGTTTGTACTAGCAGCAGCGTACTACGACCTCACGTCTGCTTGGAAGGCGCTGTTGTTGTCACTAGTATCTGTGTGCCATAATGTACACACTCACAGGGTTCACTGTGGAGACAGAGGTGTTTGTTCTAGCAGCAGCGTACCACGATCTCACGTCTGCTTGCAAGGTGCTGTTGCAGTCACAAGTATTTGTGTGCCGTAATGTACACGCTCACAGGTTTCACTGTGGAGACAGAGGTGTTTGTTCTAGCAGCAGCATACCACGATGTCACGTCTGCTTGCAAGGCGCTGTTGCAGTCACTAGTATATGTGTGCCGTAATGTACACGCTCACAGGTTTCACTGTGTACACAGAGGTGTTTGTTCTAGCAGCAGTGTACCACGATCTCACGTTTGCTTGCAAGGCGCTGTTGCAGTCACTGTATCTGTGTGCCGTAAGGTACACACTCACAGGTTTTACTGTGGAGACAGATGTGTTTGATCCAGCAGCAGCGTACCACGATCTCACATCTGCTTGCAAGGCGCTGTTGCAGTCACTAGTATATGTGTGCCTTAATGTACACGGTCACTGGTTTCACTGTGGAGACAGAGGTGTTTGTTCTAGCAGCAGCAAACCACAATCACACGTCTGCTTGCAAGGCGCTGTTTTAGTCACTAGTATCTGTGTGCCGTAATGTACACACTCCCAGGTTCCACTGTGGAGACAGAGGTGTTTGTTAAAGCATCAGCGTATCACGATCTCACGTCTGCTTGCAAGGCGCTGTTGCAGTCACTAGTACCTGTGTGCCGTAATGTACACACTCACAGGTTCCACTGTGGAGACAGAGGTGTTTGTTCTACTAGCAGCGTACCACGATCTCACGTCTCCTTGTAAGGCGCTGTTGCAGTCACTAGTATCTGTGTGCAGTAATATACACACTCACAGGTTTCACTGTGCAGACA
Organism: Schistocerca gregaria; assembly: GCF_023897955.1. Lineage (NCBI taxonomy): Eukaryota > Metazoa > Arthropoda > Insecta > Orthoptera > Acrididae > Schistocerca > Schistocerca gregaria. The sequence continues at coordinate 23,238,828 of NC_064926.1, read as the reverse complement.
GAGGTGTTTGTTCTAGCAGCAGCGTACCACGATCTCACGTCTGCTTGCAAGGCGCTGTTGCAGTCACTAGTATCTGTGTGCCGTAATGTACACACCAACAGGTTCCACTGTGGAGACTGAGGTGTTTGTTCTAGCAGCAGCATACCACGATCTCACGTCTGCTAGCAAGGCGCTGTTGCAGTCACTAGTATCTGTTTGCCGTAATGTACACACCCACAGGTTCCACTGTGTAGATAGAGGTGTTTGTTCTAGCAGCAGTGTACCACGATCTCCGGTCTGCTTGCAAGGCGCTGTTGCAGTCACTGGTATCTGTGTGCCGTAATGTACAAGTTCACAGGTTTCACTGTGGAGAGAGAGGTGTTTGTTCTAGCAGCAATGTACCAAGATCTCCCGTCTGCTTGCTACGCGCTGTTGCAGTCACTGGCATCTGTGTGCCGTAATGTACACGCTCACAGGTTTCACTGTGGAGACATAGGTGTTTGTTCTAGCAGCAGCGTACCACGATATCACGCCTCCTTGCAAGGCGCTGTTGCAGTCACTAGTATCTGTGTGTCGTAATGTACACGCTCACAGGTTTCACTGTGTAGACAGAGGTGTTTGTTCTAGCAGCAGTGTACCACGATCTCACGTCTGCTTGCAAGGCGCTGTTGCAGTCACTGGTATCTGCGTGCCGTAATGTACACGTTCACAGGTTTCACTGTGGAGACAGAGGTGTTTGTTCTAGCAGCAGTGTACCACGATCTCCCGTCTGCTTGCAACGCGCTGTTGCAGTCACTTGCATCTGTGTGCCGTAATGTACACGCTCACAGGTTTCACTGTGGAGACATAGGTGTTTGTTCTAGCAGCAGCGTACCACGATATCACGTCTCCTAGCAAGGCGCTGTTGCAGTCACTAGTATCTGTGTGTCGTAATGTACACACTCACAGGTTTCACTGTGGAGACAGAGGTGTTTCTTCTATCAGCAGCGTACCACGATTTCACGTCTGCTTGCAAGCCGCTGTTGCAGTCACTGGTATCTGTGTGCCACAATGTACAAACTCACAGGTTTCACTGTGGAGACAGCGGTGTTTGTTCTTGCAGCAGCGTATCACGATGTCACGTCTGCTTGCAAGGCGCTGTTGCAGTCACCGGTATCTGTGGGCCGTAATGTACACACTCACAGGTTTCACTGTGGAGACAGAGGTGTTTCTTCTATCAGCAGCGTACCACGATTTCACGTCTGCTTGCAAGGCGCTGTTGCAGTCACTAGTATCAGTGTTCCATAATGTACACACTCACAGGTTTCACTGTGGAGACAGCGGTGTTTGTTCTTGCAGCAGCGTACCACGATCTCACGTCTGCTTGCAAGGCGCTGTTGCAGTCACTGGTATCTGTGTGCCGTAATGTACACGCTCACAGGTTTCACTGTGGAGACAGCGGTGTTTGTTCTTGCAGCAGCGTATCACGATGTCACGTCTGCTTGCAAGGCGCTGTTGCAGTCACCGGTATCTGTGGGCCGTAATGTACACACTCACAGGTTTCACTGTGGAGACAGAGGTGTTTCTTCTATCAGCAGCGTACCACGATTTCACGTCTGCTTGCAAGGCGCTGTTGCAGTCACTGGTATCAGTGTGCCGTAATGTACACGCTCACAGGTTTCACTGTGGAGACATAGGTGTTTGTTCTAGCAGCACCGTACCACGATCTCACTTCTCCTTGCAAGGCGCTGTTGCAGTCACTAGTATCTGTGTGCCATAAATTACACGCTCACAGGTTTCACTGTGGAGAGAGAGATGTTTGTTCTAGCAACAGCAAACCACGATCTCACGTCTGCTTGCAAGGCGCTGTTGCAGTCACTGGTATCTGTGTGCCGTAATGTACACGCTCACAGGTTTCACTGTGGAGACAGAGGTGTTTCTTCTATCAGCAGCGTACCACGATTTCACGTCTGCTTGCAAGCCGCTGTTGCAGTCACTGGTATCTGTGTGCCGTAATGTACACGGTCACAGGTTTCATTGTGGAGACAGAGGTGTTTGTTCTAGCAGCAGTGTACCACGATCTCAAGTCTGCTTGCAAGGCGCTGTTGCAGTCACTAGTATCTGTGGGCCGTTATGTACACACTCACAGATTTCACAGTCGAGACAGCGGTGTTTGGTCTTGCAGAAGCGTAGCACGATCTCACGTCTGCGTGCATGGCACTGTAGCAGTCACTGGTATCTGTGTGCCGTAATGTACACGCTCACAGGTTTCACTGTGGAGTCAGCGGTGTTTGTTCTTGCAGCAGCATACCACGATCTCACGTCTGCTTGCAAGGCGCTGTTGCAGTCACTAGTATCAGTGTTCCATAATGTACACACTCACAGGTTTCACTGTGGAGACAGCGGTGTTTGTTCTTGCAGCAGCGTACCACGATCTCACGTCTGCTTGCAAGGCGCTGTTGCAGTCACTGGTATCTGTGTGCCGTAATGTACACGCTCACAGGTTTCACTGTGGAAGCAGCGGTGTTTGTTCTTGCAGCAGTGTACCACGATCTCACGTCTGCTTGCAAGGCGCTGTTGCAGTCACTAGTATCTGTGTGCAATAATGTACACGCTCACAGGTTTCACTGTGGAGACAGAGGTGTTTGTTCTTGCAGCAGCGTACCACGATCTCACGTCTGCTTGCAAGGCGCTGTTGCAGTCACTGGTATCTGTGTGCCGTAATGTACACGGTCACAGGTTTCACTGTGGAGACAGAGGTGTTTGTTCTAGCAGCACCGTACCACAATCTCACGTCTCCTTGCAAGGCGCTGTTGCAGTCACTAGTATCTGTGTGCCATAAATTACACGCTCACAGGTTTCACTGTGGAGACAGCGGTGTTTGTTCTTGCAGCAGCGTACCACGATCTCACGTCTGCTTGCAGGGCGCTGTTGCAGTCACTGTTATCTGTGTGCCGTAATGTACACGCTCACAGGTTTCACTGTGGAGACAGCGGTGTTTGTTCTTGCAGCAGCGTACCACAATCTCACGTCTGCTTGCAAGGTGCTGTTGCAGTCACTAGTATCTGTGTGTAGTAATGTACACACTCACAGGTTTCACTGTGGAGACAGCGGTGTTTGTTCTTGCAGCAGCGTACCACGATCTCACGTCTGTTTGCAAGGCGCTGTTGCAGTCACTAGTATCTGTGGGCCGTAATGTACACGCTCACAGATGTCACTGTGGAGACAGCAGTGTTTGTTCTTTTATCAGCGTACCACGATCTCACGTCTGCTTGCAAGGCGCTGTTGCAGTCACTAGTATCTGTGGGCCGTAATGTACACACTCACAGGTTTCACTGTGAAGACAGCGGTGTTTGTTCTTGCAGCAGAATACCACGATCTCACGTCTGATTGCAAGGCGCTGTTGCAGTCACTAGTATCTGTGTGCCGTAATGTACACGCTCACAGGTTTCACTGTGGAGACTGAGGTGTTTGTTCTTGCAGCAGCGTACCACGATCTCACGTCTGCTTGCAAGGCGCTGTTGCAGTCACTGGTATCTGTGTGCCGTAATGTACACGGTCACAGGTTTCACTGTGGAGACAGAGGTGGTTGCTCTAGCAGCAGCGTACCACGATCTCACGTCTGCTTGCAAGGCGCTGTTGCAGTCACTGTTATCTGTGTGCCGTAATGTACACGCTCAAAAGGTTTCACAGTGGAGACAGCGGTGTTTGTTATTGCAGCAGGTGACCACGATCTCACGTCTGCTTGTAAGGCGCTGTTGCAGTCACTAGTATCTGTGGGCCGTAATGTACACACTCACAGGTTCCACTGTGGAGACAGCGGTGTTTGTTCTTGCAGCAGCGTACCACGATCTCACGTCTGCATGCAAGACGCTGTTGCAGTCACTGGTATATGTGTGCCGTAATGTACACGCTCACAGGTTTCACTGTGGAGACAGTGGTGTTTGTTCTCGCAGCAGCATACCACGATCTCACGTCTGCTTGCAAGGCGCTGTTGCACTCACTAGTATCTGTGTGCCGTAATGTACACGCTCCCAGGCTTCACTGTGGAGAGAGAAGTGTTTGTTCTAGCAACAGCATACTACGATCTCACGTCTGCTTGCAAGGCGCTGTTGCAGTCACTCGTATCTGTGTGCCATAATGTACACGCTCACAAGTTTCACTGTGGAGAGAAAGGTGTTTGTTCTATCAGAAGCATACCACGGTCTCAGGTCTGCTAGCAAGGCGATGTTGCAGCCACTGGTATCTGTGTGCCGTAATGTACACGCTCACAGGTTTCACTGCGGAGACAGAGGTGTTTCTTCTATCAGCAGCGTACCACGATTTCACGTCTGCTTGCAAGGCGCTGTTGATGTCACTGGTATCTGTCTGCCGTAATGTACACGCTCACAGGTTTCACTGTGGAGTCAGCGGTGTTTGTTCTTGCAGCAGCGTACCACGATCTCACGTCTGCATGCAAGGCGCTGTTCCAGTCACTGATATCTGTGTGCCGTAATGTACACTCTCACAGGTTTCACTTTGGAGACAGCGGTGTTTGCTCTTGCAGCAGCGTATCACGATCTCACGTCTGCTTGCAAGGCGCTGTTGCAGTCACTAGTATCTGTGTGCCATAATGTACACACTAACAGGTTCCACTGTGGAGACAGAGGTGTTTGTTCTAGCAGCAGTGTACCGCGATCTCACATCTGCTTGCAAGGCGCTGTTGCATTCACTAGTATCTGTGGGCCGTAATGTACACTCTCACAGGTTTCACTGTGGAGACAGCGGTGTTTGTTCTTGCAGCAGCGTATCACGATTTCACGTCTGCTTGCAAGGCGCTGTTGCAGTCACTAGTATCTGTGTGCCGTAATGTACACACTCACTGGTTTCACTGTGGAGACAGCGGTGTTTGTTCTTGCAGCAGCATACCACGATCTCACGTCTGCTTGCAAGGCGCTGTTGCAGTCACTAGTATCTGTGGGCCGTAATGTACACACACACAGATTTCACTGTCGAGACAGTGGTGTTAGTTCTTGCAGTAGCGTACCACGATCTCACGTCTGCGTGCATGGCGCTGTAGCAGTCACAGGTATCTGTGTGCCGTAATGTACACGCTCACAGGTTTCACTGTGGAGACATAGGTGTTTGTTCTAGCAGCAGCGTACCACGATATCACGTCTCCTTGCAAGGCGCTGTTGCAGTCACTAGTATCTGTGTGCCGTAACGTACACGCTCCCAGGCTTCACTGTGGAGAGAGAAGTGTTTGTTCTAGCAACAGCATACTACGATCTCACGTCTGCTTGCAAGGCGCTGTTGCAGTCACTAGTATCTGTGTGCCGTAATGTACACGCCCACAAGTTTCACTGTGGAGAGAAAGGTGTTTGTTCTATCAGAAGCATACCACCGTCTCAGGTCTGCTAGAAAGGCGATGTTGCAGCCACTGGTATCTGTGTGCCGTAATGTACACGCTCACAGGTTTCACTGTGGAGACAGAGGTGTTTCCTCTATCAGCAGCGTACCACGATTTCACGTCTGCTTGCAAGGCGCTGTTGATGTCACTGGTATCTGTCTGCCGTAATGTACACGCTCACAGGTTTCACTGTGGAGTCAGCGGTGTTTGTTCTTGCAGCAGCGTACCACGATCTCACGTCTGCATGCAAGGCGCTGTTGCAGTCACTATTATCAGTGTTCCATAATGTACACACTCACAGGTTTCACTGTGGAGACAGCGGTGTTTGTTCTTGCAGCAGCGTACCACGATCTCACGTCTGCTTGAAAGGCGCTGTTGCAGTCACTGGTATCTGTGTGCCGTAATGTACACGCTCACAGGTTTCACAGTGGAAACAGCGGTGTTTGTTCTTGCAGCAGTGTACCACGATCTCACGTCTGCTTGCAAGGCGCTGTTGCAGTCACTAGTATCTGTGTGCCGTAATGTACACGCTCACAGGTTTCACTGTGGAGACAGAGGTGTTTGTTCTTGCAGCAGCGTACCACGATCTCACGTCTGCTTGCAAGGCGCTGTTGCAGTCACTGGTATCTGTGTGCCGTAATGTACACGGTCACAGGTTTCACTGTGGGGACAGAGGTGTTTGTTCTAGCCGCAGCGTACCACGATCTCACGTCTGCTTGCAAGGCGCTGTTGCCGTCACTAGTATCTGTGTGCCATAAATTAAACACTCACAGGTTTCACTGGGGAGACAGCGGTGTTTGTTCTCGCAGCAGCATACCACGATCTCACGTCTGCTTGCAAGGCGCTGTTGCAGTCACTAGTATCTGTGGGCCGTAATGTACACAGTCACAGGTTTCACTGTGGAGACAGCGGTGTTTGTTCTTGCAGCAGCGTACCACGATCTCACGTCTGCTTGCAAGGTGCTGTTGCAGTCACTAGTATCTGTGTGACGTAATGTACACGCTCACAGGTTTCACTGTGGAGACAGCGGTGTTTGTTCTTTCAGCAGCGTACCACGATCTCACGTCTGCTTGCAAGGCGCTGTAGCAGTCACTAGTATCTGTGGGCCATAATGTACACACTCACAGGTTTCACTGTGGAGACAGCGGTGTTTGTTCTTGCAGCAGCGTACCACGATCTCACGTCTGCTTGCAAGGCGCTGTTGCAGTCACTGGTATCTGTGTGCCGTAATGTACACGCTCACAGGTTTCACTGTTGAAACAGCGGTGTTTGTTCTTGCAGCAGTGTACCACGATCTCACGTCTGCTTGCAAGGCGCTGTTGCAGTCACTAGTATCTGTGTGCCGTAATGTACACGCTCACAGGCTTCACTGTGGAGATAGAGGTGTTTGTTCTTGCAGCAGCGTACCACGATCTCACGTCTACTTGCAAGGCGCTGTTGCAGTCACTGGTATCTGTGTGCCGTAATGTACACGCTCACAGGTTTCACTGTGGAGGCAGAGGTGTTTGTTCTAGCAGCAACGTACCACGATCTCACGTCTCCTTGCAAGGCGCTGTTGCAGTCATTAGTATCTGTGTGCCATAATTTACACGCTCACAGGTTTCACTGTGGAGACAGCGGTGTTTGTTCATGCAGCAGTGTACCACGATGTCACATCTGCTTGCAAGGCGCTGTTGCAGTCACTCGTATCTGTGGGCCGTAATGTACACGCTCACAGGTTTCACTGTGGAGACTGAGGTGTTTGTTCTTGCATCAGCGTAAAACGATCTCACGTCTGCTTGCAAGGCGCTGTTGCAGTCACTGGTATCTGTGTGCCGTAATGTACACGGTCACAGGTTTCACTGTGGAGACAGAGGTGTTTGTTCTAGCAGCAGCGTACCACGATCTCACGTATCATTGCAAGGCGCTGTTGCAGTCACTAGTATCTGTGTGCCATAATTTACACGCTGACAGGTTTCACTGTGGAGACAGCGGTGTTTGTTCTTGCAGCAGCGTACCACGATCTCACATCTGCTTGCAAGGCGCTGTTGCAGTCACTGTTATCTGTGTGCCGTAATGTACACGCTCACAGGTTTCACAGTGGAGACAGCGGTGTTTGTTATTGCAGCAGCGTACCACGATCTCACGTCTGCTTGCAAGGCGCTGTTGCAGTCACTAGTATCTGTGGGCCGTAATGTACACACTCACAGGTTTCACTGTGGAGACAGCGGTGTTTGTTCTTGCAGCAGCGTACCACGAACTCACGTCTGTTTGCAAGGCGCTGTTGCAGTCACTAGTATCTGTGGGCCGTAATGTACACGCTCACAGGTTTCACTGTGGAGACAGCAGTGTTTGTTCTTGCAGCAGCGTACCACGATCTCACGTCTGCTTGCAAGGCGCTGTTGCAGTCACTGTTATCTGTGTGCCGTAATGTACATGCTCACAGGTTTCACAGTGGAGACAGCGGTGTTTGTTATTGCAGCAGCGTACCACGATCTCACGTCTGCTTGCAAGGAGCTGTTGCAGTCACAAGTATCTGTGGGCCGTAATGTACACACTCACAGGTTTCACTGTGGAGACAGCGGTGTTTGTTCTTGCAGCAGCGTACCACGAACTCACGTCTGTTTGCAAGGCGCTGTTGCAGTCACTAGTATCTGTGGGCCGTAATGTACACGCTCACAGGTTTCACTGTGGACACAGCAGTGTTTGTTCTTGCAGCAGCGTACCACGATCTCACGTCTGCTTGCAAGGCGCTGTTGCAGTCACTAGTATCTGTGGGCCGTAATGTACACACTCACAGGTTTCACTGTGGAGACAGGGGTGTTTGTTCTTGCAGCAGCGTACCACGAACTCACGTCTGTTTGCAAGGCGATGTTGCAGTCACTAGTATCTGTGGGCCGTAATGTACACGCTCTCAGGTTTCACTGTGGAGACAGCGGTGTTTGTTCTTGCAGCAGCGTACCACGATCTCACGTCTGCTTGCAAGGCGCTGTTGCAGTCACTGTTATCTGTGTGCCGTAATGTACATGCTCACAGGTTTCACAGTGGAGACAGCGGTGTTTGTTATTGCAGCAGCGTACCACGATCTCACGTCTGCTTGCAAGGCGCTGTTGCAGTCACTAGTATCTGTGGGCCGTAATGTACACATTCACAGGTTTCACTGTGGAGACAGCGGTGTTTGTTCTTGCAGCAGCGTACCACGAACTCACGTCTGTTTGCAAGGCGCTGTTGCAGTCACTAGTATCTGTGGGCCGTAATGTACACGCTCACAGGTTTCACTGTGGAGACAGCAGTGTTTGTTCTTGCAGCAGCGTACCACGATCTCACGTCTGCTTGCAAGGCGATGTTGCAGTCACAAGTATCTGTGGGCCGTAATGTACGCACTCACATGTTTCACTGTGGAGACAGCGGTGTTTGTTCTTGCAGCAGCGTACCACGAACTCACGTCTGTTTGCAAGGCGCTGTTGCAGTCACTAGTATCTGTGGGCCGTAATGTACACGCTCACAGGTTTCACTGTGGAGACAGCAGTGTTTGTTCTTGCAGCAGTGTACCACGATCTCACGTCTGCTTGCAAGGCGCTGTTGCAGTCACTAGTATCTGTGTGCCATAATTTACACGCTCACAGGTTTCACAGTGGAGACAGCGGTGTTTGTTATTGCAGCAGCGTACCACGATCTCACGTCTGCTTGCAAGGCGCTGTTGCAGTCACTAGTATCTGTGGGCCGTAATGTACACACTCACAGGTTTCACTGTGGAGACAGCGGTGTTTGTTCTTGCAGCAGCGTACCACGAACTCACGTCTGTTTGCAAGGCGCTGTTGCAGTCACTAGTATCTGTGGGCCGTAATGTACACGCTCACAGGTTTCACTGTGGACACAGCAGTGTTCGTTCTTGCAGCAGCGTACCACGATCTCACGTCTGCTTGCAAGGCGCTGTTGCAGTCACTGTTATCTGTGTGCCGTAATGTACATGGTCACAGGTTTCACAGTGGAGACAGCGGTGTTTGTTATTGCAGCAGCGTACCACAATCTCACGTCTGCTTGCAAGGCGCTGTTGTTGTCACAAGTATTTGTGGGGCATAATGTACACACTCACAGGTTTCACTGTGGAGACAGCGGTGTTTGTTCTTGCAGCAGCGTACCACGGTCTCACGTCTGCTTGCAAGGCGCTGTTGCATTCACTGGTATCTGTGTGCCGTAATGTACACGCTCACAGGTTTCACTGTGGAAACAGCGGTGTTTGTTCTTGCAGCAGTGTACCACGATCTCACGTCTGGTTGCAAGTCGCTGTTGCAGTCACTAGTATCTGTGTTCCGTAATGTACACGCTCACAGGTTTCACTGTGGAGACAGAGGTGTTTGTTGTTGCAGCAGCGTATCACGATCTCACGTCTCCTTGGAACTCGCTGTTGCAGTCACTAGTATCTGTGTGCCATAATTTACACGCTCACAGGTTTCACTGTGGAGACAGCGGTGTTTGTTCTTGCAGCAGCGTACCACAATCTCACGTCTGCTTGCAAGGCGCTGTTGCAGTCACTAGTATCTGTGGGCCGTAATGTACACACTCACAGGTTCCACTATGGAGACAGCGGTGTTTGTTCTTGCAGCAGCGTACCACGATATCACGTCTGCTTGCAAGGCGCTGTTGCAGTCACTAGTATCTGTGTGCCGTAATGTACACGCTCACAGGTTTCACTGTGGAGACAGCGGTGTTTGTTCTTGCAGCAGCGTACCACGATCTCACGTCTGCTTGCAAGGCGCTGTTGCAGTCACCAGTATCTGTGTGCCATAATGTACACACTCACAGGTTACACTGTGGAGACAGAGGTGTTTGTTCTAGCAGCAGCGTACTACGATGTCACGTCTGCTTGGAAGGCGCTGTTGCAGTCACCAGTATCTGTGTGCCATAATGTACACACTCACAGGTTCCACTGTGGAGACAGAAGTGTTTGTTCTAGCAGCAGTGTACCACGATCTCACATCTGCTTGCAAGGCGCTGTTGTAGTCACTGATATCTGTGTGCCGTAATGTACACGGTCACAGGTTTCACTGTTGAGACAGAGGTGTATGTTCTAGCAGCAGCGTACCACAATCTCACGTCTGCTTTCAAGGCCCTGTTGTTGTCACTAGTATCTGTGTGCCATAATGTACACACTCACAGGTTCCACTGTGGAGACAGAGGTGTTTGTTCTAGCGGCAGTGTACCACGATCTCACATCTGCTTGCAAGCGCTGTTGCAGTCACTGGTATCTGTGGGCTGTAATGTACACACTCACAGATTTCACTGTCGAGACAGCGGTGTTTGTTCTTGCAGTAGCGTACCACGATCTCACGTCTGCGTGCATGGCGCTGTAGCAGTCACTGGTATCTGTGTGCCGTAATGTACACGCTCGCAGGTTTCACTGTGGAGTCAGCGGTGTTTGTTTTTGCAGCAGCGTACCACGATCTCACGTCTGCTTGCTAGGTGCTGTTGCAGTCAGTAGTATCTGTGGGCCATAATGTACACACTCACAGGTTTCACTGTGGAGACAGTGGTGTTTGTTCTTGCAGCAGTGTACCACGATCTCACGTCTGGTTGCAAGGCGCTGTTGCAGTCACTAGTATCTGTGTTCCGTAATGTACACGCTCACAGGTTTCACTGTGGAGACAGAGGTGTTTGTTGTTGCAGCAGCGTACCACGATCTCACGTCTGCTTGCAAGGTGCTGTTGCAGTCACTAGTACCTGTGGGCCATAATGTACACACTCACAGGTTTCACTGTGGAGACAGCGGTGTTTGTTCTTGCAGCAGCGTACCACGATCTCACGTCTGCTTGCAAGGCGCTGTTGTTGTCACTAGTATCTGTGTGCCATAATGTACACACTCACAGGTTCCACTGTGGAGACAGAGGTGTTTGTTCTAGCAGCAGTGTACCACGATCTCACATCTGCTTGCAAGGCGCTGTTGTAGTCACTAGTATCTGTGTGCCATAATGTACACACTCACAGGTTTCACTGTGGGGACAGCGGTGTTTGTTCTTGCAGCAGCGTACCACGATCTTACGGCTGCTTGCAAGGCGCTGTTGCATTCACTGGTATCTGTGTGCCGTAATGTACACGCTCACAGGTTTCACTGTGGAAACAGTGGTGTTTGTTCTTGCAGCAGTGTACCACGATCTCACGTCTGGTTGCAAGGCGCTGTTGCAGTCACTAGTATCTGTGTTCCGTAATGTACACGCTCACAGGTTTCACTGTGGAGACAGAGGTGTTTGTTGTTGCAGCAGCGTACCACGATCTCACGTCTGCTTGCAAGGTGCTGTTGCAGTCACTAGTACCTGTGGGCCATAATGTACACACTCACAGGTTTCACTGTGGAGACAGCGGTGTTTGTTCTTGCAGCAGCGTACCACGATCTCACGTCTGCTTGCAAGGCGCTGTTGTTGTCACTAGTATCTGTGTGCCATAATGTACACACTCACAGGTTCCACTGTGGAGACAGAGGTGTTTGTTCTAGCAGCAGTGTACCACGATCTCACATCTGCTTGCAAGGCGCTGTTGTAGTCACTGATATCTGTGTGCCATAATGTACACGGTCACAGGTTTCACTGTTGAGACAGAGGTGTATGTTCTAGCAGCAGCGTACCACAATCTCACGTCTGCTTTCAAGGCGCTGTTGTTGTCACTAGTATCTGTGTGCCATAATGTACACACTCACAGGTTCCACTGTGGAGACAGAGGTGTTTGTGCTAGCGGCAGTGTACCACGATCTCACATCTGCTTGCAAGCGCTGTTGCAGTCACTGGTATCTGTGGGCTGTAATGTACACACTCACAGATTTCACTGTCGAGACAGCGGTGTTTGTTCTTGCAGTAGCGTACCACGATCTCACGTCTGCGTGCATGGCGCTGTAGCAGTCACTGGTATCTGTGTGCCGTAATGTACACGCTCGCAGGTTTCACTGTGGAGTCAGCGGTGTTTGTTCTTGCAGCAGCGTACCACGATCTCACGTCTGCTTGCAAGGCGCTGTTGCAGTCACTAGTATCTGTGGGCCATAATGTACACACTCACAGGTTTCACTGTTGAGACAGTGGTGTTTGTTCTAGCAGCAGCGTACTATGATTTCACATCTGCTTGCAAGGCGCTGTTGCAGTCACTATTATCTGTGTGCCACAATGTACACACTCACAGGGTTCACTGTGGAGACAGAGGTGATTGTTGTTGCAGCAGCGTACCACAATCTCACGTCTGCTTGCAAGGCGCTGTTGTTGTCACTAGTATCTGTGGGCCATAATGTACACACTCACAGGTTTCACTGTGGAGACAGCGGTGTTTGTTCTTGCAGCAGCGTACCACGATCTTACGTCTGCTTGCAAGGCGCTGTTGCATTCACTGGTATCTGTGTGCCGTAATGTACACGCTCACAGGTTTCACTGTGGAAACAGCGGTGTTTGTTCTTGCAGCAGTGTACCACGATCTCACATCTGGTTGCAAGGCGCTGTTGCAGTCACTAGTATCTGTGTTCCGTAATGTACACGCTCACAGGTTTCACTGTGGAGACAGAGGTGTTTGTTGTTGCAGCAGCGTACCACGATCTCACGTCTGCTTGCAAGGTGCTGTTGCAGTCACTAGTACCTGTGGGCCGTAATGTACACACTCACAGGCTTCACTGTGGAGACAGCGGTGTTTGTTCTTGCAGCAGCGTACCACGAACTCACGTCTGCTTGCAAGACGCTGTTGCAGTCACTAGTATCTGTGGGCCGTAATGTACACACTCACAGGTTTCACTGTGGAGACAGCGGTGTTTGTTCTTGCAGCAGCGTACCACGATCTCACGTCTGCTTGCAAGACGCTGTTGCAGTCACTGGTATCTGTGTGCCGTAATGTACACGCTCACAGGTTCCACTGTGGAGACAGCGGTGTTTGTTCTTGCAGCAGCGTACCACAATCTCACGTCTGCTTGCAAGGCGCTGTTGCAGTCACTAGTATCTGTGTGCCGTAATGTACACGCTCACAGGTTTCACTGTGGAGACAGCGGTGTTTGTTCTTGCAGCAGCGTACCGCGATCTCACGTCTGCTTGCAAGGCGCTGTTGCAGTCACTAGTATCTGTGTGCCGTAATGTACACACTCACAGGTTTCACTGTGGAGACAGAGGTGTTTGTTCTAGCAGCAGCGTACCACAATCTCACGTCTGCTTGCAAGGCGCTGTTGTTGTCACTAGTATCTGTGTGCCATAATGTACACACTCACAGGCTCCACTGTGGAGACAGAGGTGTTTGTTCTGGCGGCAGTGTACCACGATCTCACATCTGCTTGCAAGGCGCTGTTGCAGTCACTGGTATCTGTGGGCTGTAATGTACACACTCACAGATTTCACTGTCGAGACAGCGGTGTTTGTTCTTGCAGTAGCGTACCACGATCTCACGTCTGCGTCCATGGCGCTGTAGCAGTCACTGGTATCTGTGTGCCGTAATGTACACGCTCGCAGGTTTCACTGTGGAGTCAGCGGTGTTTGTTCTTGCAGCAGCGTACCACGATCTCACGTCTGCTTGCAAGGCGCTGTTGCAGTCACTAGTATCTGAGGGCCATAATGTACACACTCACAGGTTTCACTGTGGAGACAGCGGTGTTTGTTCTAGCACCAGCGTACCACGATCTCACGTCTCCTTGCAAGGCGCTGTTGCAGCCACTAGTATCTGTGTTCCATAATTTACACGCTCACAGGTTTCACCGTGGAGACAGCGGTGTTTGTTCTTGCAGCAGCGTACCACAATCTCACGTCTGCTTGCAAGGCGCTGTTGCAGTCACTAGTATCTGTGGGCCGTAATGTACACACTCACAGGTTTCACTGTGGAGACAGCGGTGTTTGTTCTTGCAGCAGCGTACCACGATCTCACGTCTGCTTGCAACACGCTGTTGCAGTCACTGGTATCTGTGTGCCGTAATGTACACGCTCACAGGTTCCACTGTGGAGACAGCGGTGTTTGTTCTTGCAGCAGCGTACCACGAAATCACGTCTGCTTGCAAGGCGCTGTTGCAGTCACTAGTATCTGTGTGCCGTAATGTACACACTCACAGGTTTCACTGTGGAGACAGAGGTGCTTGTTCTAGCAGCAGCGTACTACGATGTCACGTCTGCTTGCAAGACGCTGTTGCAGTCACCAGTATCTGTGTGCCGTAATGTACACACTCACAGGGTTCACTGTGGAGACAGAGGTGTTTGTTCTAGCAGCAGCGTACCACAATCTCACGTCTGCTTGCAAGGCGCTGTTGTTGTCACGAGTATCTGCGTGCCATAATGTACACACTCACAGGTTCCACTGTGCAGACAGAGGTGTTTGTTCTAGCAGCAGTGTACCACGATCTCACATCTGCTTGCAAGGCGCTGTTGCAGTCACTGATATCTGTGTGCCGTAATGTACACGGTCTCAGGTTTCACTGTTGAGACAGAGGTGTTTGTTGTTACAGCAGCGTACCACGATCTCACGTCTCCTTGCAAGGCGCTGTAGCAGTCACTAGTATCTGTGTGCCATAATTTACACGCTCACAGGTTTCACCGTGGAGACAGCGGTGTTTGTTCTTGCAGCAGCGTACCACAATCTCACGTCTGCTTGCAAGGCGCTGTTGCAGTCAGTAGTATCTGTGGGCCGTAATGTACACACTCACAGGTTTCACTGTGGAGACAGCGGTGTTTGTTCTTGCAGCAGCGTACCACGATCTCACGTCTGCTTGCAAGACGCTGTTGCAGTCACTGGTATCTGTGTGCCGTAATGTACACGCTCACAGGTTCCACTGTGGAGACAGCGGTGTTTGTTCTTGCAGCAGCGTACCACGATATAACGTCTGCTTGCAAGGCGCTGTTGCAGTCACTAGTATCTGTGTGCCGTAATGTACACGCTCACAGGTTTCACTGTGGAGACAGCGGTGTTTGTTCTTGCAGCAGCGTACCGCGATCTCACGTATGCTTGCAAGGCGCTGTTGCAGTCACTAGTATCTGTGTGCCGTAATGTACACACTCACAGGTTTCACTGTGGAGACAGAGGTGTTTGTTCTAGCAGCAGCGTACTACGATGTCACGTCTGCTTGCAAGACGCTGTTGCAGTCACCAGTATCTGTGTGCCATAATGTACACACTCACAGGGTTCACTGTGGAGACAGAGGTGTTTGTTCTAGCAGCAGTGTACCACAATCTCACGTCTGCTTGCAAGGCGCTGTTGTTGTCACTAGTATCTGTGTGCCATAATGTACACACTCACAGGTTCCACTGTGGAGACAGAGGTGTTTGTTCTAGCAGCAGTGTACCACGATCTCACATCTGCTTGCAAGGCGCTGTTGCAGTCACTGATATCTGTGTGCCGTAATGTACCCGGTCACAGGTTTCACTGTTGAGACAGAGGTGTTTGTTCTAGCAGCAGCGTACCACAATCTCACGTCTGCTTGCAAGGCGCTGTTGTTGTCACTAGTATCTGTGTTCCGTAATGTACACACTCACAGATTTCACTGTCGAGACAGCGGTGTTTGTTCTTGCAGTAGCGTACCACGATCTCACGTCTGCGTGCATGGCGCTGTAGCAGTCACTGGTATCTGTGTGCCGTAATGTACACGCTCGCAGGTTTCTCTGTATAGTCAGCGGTGTTTGTTCTTGCAGCAGCGTACCACGATCTCACGTCTGCTTGCAAGGCGCTGTTGCAGTCACTAGTATCTGTGGGCCATAATGTACACACTCACAGGTTTCACTGTGGAAACAACGGTGTTTGTTCTAGCACCAGCGTACCACGATATCACGTCTGCTTGCAAGGCGCTGTTGCAGTCACTGGTATCTGTGTGCCGTAATGTACACGCTCACAGGTTTCACTGTGGGAACAGCGGTGTTTGTTCTTGCAGCAGTGTACCACGATCTCACGTCTGCTTGCAAGGCGCTGTTGCAGTCACTAGTATCTGTGTGCCGTAATGTACACGGTCACAGGTTTCACTGTGGAGACAGAGGTGTTTGTTTTTGCAGCAGCGTACCACGATCTCACGTCTGCTTGCAAGGCGCTGTTGCAGTCACTGGTATCTGTGTGCCGTAATGTACACGGTCACAGGTTTCACGGTGGAGGCAGAGGTGTTTGTTCTAGCAGCAGCGTACCACGATCTCACGTCTCCTTGCAAGGCGCTGTTGCAGTCACTAGTATCTGTCTGCCATAATGTACACGCTCACAGGTTTTACTGTGGAGACAGCGGTGTTTGTTCTTGCAGCAGCGTACCACGATCTCACGTCTGCTTGCAAGGCGCTGTTGCAGTCACTAGTATCTGTGGGCCATAATGTACACACTCACAGGTTTCACTGTGGAGACAGAGGTGTTTGTTCTAGCACCAGCGTACCACGATATCACGACTACTTGCAAGGCGCTGTTGCAGTCACTGGTATCTGTGTGCCGTAATGTACACGCACACAGGTTTCACTGTGGAAACAGCGGTGTTTGTTCTTGCAGCAGTGTACCACGATCTCACGTCTGCTTGCAAGGCGCTGTTGCAGTCACTAGTATCTGTGTGCCGTAATGTACACGCTCAGAGGTTTCACTGTGGGGACAGAGGTGTTTGTTTTTGCAGCAGCGTACCACGATCTCACGTCTGCTTGCAAGGCGCTGTTGCAGTCACTGGTATCTGTGTGCCGTAATGTACACGGTCACATGTTTCACTGTGGAGACAGAGGTGTTTGTTCTAGCATCAGCGTACCACGAACTCACGTCTGTTTGCAAGGCGCTGTTGCAGTCACTAGTATCTGTGGGCCGTAATGTACACGCTCACAGGTTTCACTGTGGACACAGCAGTGTTTGTTCTTGCAGCAGCGTACCACGATCTCACGTCTGCTTGCAAGGCGCTGTTGCAGTCACTAGTATCTGTGGGCCGTAATGTACACACTCACAGGTTTCACTGTAGAGACAGGGGTGTTTGTTCTTGCAGCAGCGTACCACGAACTCACGTCTGTTTGCAAGGCGATGTTGCAGTCACTAGTATCTGTGGGCCGTAATGTACACGCTCTCAGGTTTCACTGTGGAGACAGCAGTGTTTGTTCTTGCAGCAGCGTACCACGATCTCACGTCTGCTTGCAAGGCTCTGTTGCAGTCACTGTTATCTGTGTGCCGTAATGTACATGCTCACAGGTGTCACAGTGGAGACAGCGGTGTTTGTTATTGCAGCAGCGTACCACGATCTCACGTCTGCTTGCAAGGCGCTGTTGCAGTCACTAGTATCTGTGGGCCGTAATGTACACACTCACAGGTTTCACTGTGGAGACAGCGGTGTTTGTTCTTGCAGCAGCGTACCACGAACTCACGTCTGTTTGCAAGGCGCTGTTGCAGTCACTAGTATCTGTGGGCCGTAATGTACACGCTCACAGGTTTCACTGTGGAGACAGCAGTGTTTGTTCTTGCAGCAGCGTACCACGATCTCACGTCTGCTTGCAA
Organism: Schistocerca gregaria; assembly: GCF_023897955.1. Classification (NCBI taxonomy): domain Eukaryota; kingdom Metazoa; phylum Arthropoda; class Insecta; order Orthoptera; family Acrididae; genus Schistocerca; species Schistocerca gregaria. The sequence goes on along the minus strand of NC_064926.1, from coordinate 23,221,079 downwards.
GGCGATGTTGCAGTCACAAGTATCTGTGGGCCGTAATGTACGCACTCACATGTTTCACTGTGGAGACAGCGGTGTTTGTTTATGCAGCAGCGTACCACGAACTCACGTCTGTTTGCAAGGCGCTGTTGCAGTCACTAGTATTTGTGGGCCGTAATGTACACGCTCACAGGTTTCACTGTGGAGACAGCGGTGTTTGTTCTTGCAGCAGCGTACCACGAACTCACGTCTGTTTGCAAGGCGCTGTTGCAGTCACTAGTATCTGTGGGCCGTAATGTACACGCTCACAGGTTTCACTGTGGAGACAGCAGTGTTTGTTCTTGCAGCAGCGTACCACGATCTCACGTCTGCTTGCAAGGCGCTGTTGCAGTCACTGTTATCTGTGTGCCGTAATGTACATGGTCACAGGTTTCACAGTGGAGACAGCGGTGTTTGTTATTGCAGCAGCGTACCACGATCTCACGTCTGCTTGCAAGGCGCTGTTGCAGTCACAAGTATCTGTGGGCCGTAATGTACACACTCACAGGTTTCACTGTGGAGACAGCGGTGTTTGTTCTTGCAGCAGCGTACCACGAACTCACGTCTGTTTGCAAGGCGCTGTTGCAGTCACTAGTATCTGTGGGCCGTAATGTACACGCTCACAGGTTTCACTGTGGACACAGCAGTGTTTGTTCTTGCAGCAGCGTACCACGATCTCACGTCTGCTTGCAAGGCGCTGTTGCAGTCACTGTTATCTGTGTGCCGTAATGTACATGGTCACAGGTTTCACAGTGGAGACAGCGGTGTTTGTTATTGCAGCAGCGTACCACAATCTCACGTCTGCTTGCAAGGCGCTGTTGTTGTCACAAGTATTTGTGGGGCATAATGTACACACTCACAGGTTTCACTGTGGAGACAGCGGTGTTTGTTCTTGCAGCAGCGTACCACGGTCTCACGTCTGCTTGCAAGGCGCTGTTGCATTCACTGGTATCTGTGTGCCGTAATGTACACGCTCACAGGTTTCACTGTGGAAACAGCGGTGTTTGTTCTTGCAGCAGTGTACCACGATCTCACGTCTGGTTGCAAGTCGCTGTTGCAGTCACTAGTATCTGTGTTCCGTAATGTACACGCTCACAGGTTTCACTGTGGAGACAGAGGTGTTTGTTGTTGCAGCAGCGTATCACGATCTCACGTCTCCTTGGAAGGCGCTGTTGCAGTCACTAGTATCTGTGTGCCATAATTTACACGCTCACAGGTTTCACTGTGGAGACAGCGGTGTTTGTTCTTGCAGCAGCGTACCACAATCTCACGTCTGCTTGCAAGGCGCTGTTGCAGTCACTAGTATCTGTGGGCCGTAATGTACACACTCACAGGTTCCACTATGGAGACAGCGGTGTTTGTTCTTGCAGCAGCGTACCACGATATCACGTCTGCTTGCAAGGCGCTGTTGCAGTCAGTAGTATCTGTGTGCCGTAATGTACACGCTCACAGGTTTCACTGTGGAGACAGCGGTGTTTGTTCTTGCAGCAGCGTACCACGATCTCACGTCTGCTTGCAAGGCGCTGTTGCAGTCACCAGTATCTGTGTGCCATAATGTACACACTCACAGGTTACACTGTGGAGACAGAGGTGTTTGTTCTAGCAGCAGTGTACCACGATCTCACATCTGCTTGCAAGGCGCTGTTGTAGTCACTGATATCTGTGTGCCGTAATGTACACGGTCACAGGTTTCACTGTTGAGACAGAGGTGTATGTTCTAGCAGCAGCGTACCACAATCTCACGTCTGCTTTCAAGGCGCTGTTGTTGTCACTAGTATCTGTGTGCCATAATGTACACACTCACAGGTTCCACTGTGGAGACAGAGGTGTTTGTTCTAGCGGCAGTGTACCACGATCTCACATCTGCTTGCAAGCGCTGTTGCAGTCACTGGTATCTGTGGGCTGTAATGTACACACTCACAGATTTCACTGTCGAGACAGCGGTGTTTGTTCTTGCAGTAGCGTACCACGATCTCACGTCTGCGTGCATGGCGCTGTAGCAGTCACTGGTATCTGTGTGCCGTAATGTACACGCTCGCAGGTTTCACTGTTGAGTCAGCGGTGTTTGTTCTTGCAGCAGCGTACCACGATCTCACGTCTGCTTGCAAGGCGCTGTTGCAGTCACTAGTATCTGTGGGCCATAATGTACACACTCACAGGTTTCACTGTTGAGACAGTGGTGTTTGTTCTAGCAGCAGCGTACTATGATCTCACATCTGCTTGCAAGGCGCTGTTGCAGTCACTATTATCTGTGTGCCACAATGTACACACTCACAGGGTTCACTGTGGAGACAGAGGTGTTTGTTGTTGCAGCAGCGTACCACAATCTCACGTCTGCTTGCAAGGCGCTGTTGTTGTCACTAGTATCTGTGGGCCATAATATACACACTCACAGGTTTCACTGTGGAGACAGCGGTGTTTGTTCTTGCAGCAGCGTACCACGATCTTACGTCTGCTTGCAAGGCGCTGTTGCATTCACTGGTATCTGTGTGCCGTAATGTACACGCTCACAGGTTTCACTGTGGAAACAGCGGTGTTTGTTCTTGCAGCAGTGTACCACGATCTCACATCTGGTTGCAAGGCGCTGTTGCAGTCACTAGTATCTGTGTTCCGTAATGTACACGCTCACAGGTTTCACTGTGGAGACAGAGGTGTTTGTTGTTGCAGCAGCGTACCACGATCTCACGTCTGCTTGCAAGGTGCTGTTGCAGTCACTAGTACCTGTGGGCCGTAATGTACACACTCACAGGCTTCACTGTGGAGACAGCGGTGTTTGTTCTTGCAGCAGCGTACCACGAACTCACGTCTGCTTGCAAGACGCTGTTGCAGTCACTAGTATCTGTGGGCCGTAATGTACACACTCACAGGTTTCACTGTGGAGACAGCGGTGTTTGTTCTTGCAGCAGCGTACCACGATCTCACGTCTGCTTGCAAGACGCTGTTGCAGTCACTGGTATCTGTGTGCCGTAATGTACACGCTCACAGGTTCCACTGTGGAGACAGCGGTGTTTGTTCTTGCAGCAGCGTACCACAATCTCACGTCTGCTTGCAAGGCGCTGTTGCAGTCACTAGTATCTGTGTGCCGTAATGTACACGCTCACAGGTTTCACTGTGGAGACAGCGGTGTTTGTTCTTGCAGCAGCGTACCGCGATCTCACGTCTGCTTGCAAGGCGCTGTTGCAGTCACTAGTATCTGTGTGCCGTAATGTACACACTCACAGGTTTCACTGTGGAGACAGAGGTGTTTGTTCTAGCAGCAGCGTACCACAATCTCACGTCTGCTTGTAAGGCGCTGTTGTTGTCACTAGTATCTGTGTGCCATAATGTACACACTCACAGGCTCCACTGTGGAGACAGAGGTGTTTGTTCTGGCGGCAGTGTACCACGATCTCACATCTGCTTGCAAGGCGCTGTTGCAGTCACTGGTATCTGTGGGCTGTAATGTACACACTCACAGATTTCACTGTCGAGACAGCGGTGTTTGTTCTTGCAGTAGCGTACCACGATCTCACGTCTGCGTCCATGGCGCTGTAGCAGTCACTGGTATCTGTGTGCCGTAATGTACACGCTCGCAGGTTTCACTGTGGAGTCAGCGGTGTTTGTTCTTGCAGCAGCGTACCACGATCTCACGTCTGCTTGCAAGGCGCTGTTGCAGTCACTAGTATCTGAGGGCCATAATGTACACACTCACAGGTTTCACTGTGGAGACAGCGGTGTTTGTTCTAGCACCAGCGTACCACGATATCACGTCTGCTTGCAAGGCGCTGTTGCAGTCACTAGTATCTGTGTTCCGTAATGTACACGCTCACAGGTTTCACTGTGGAGACAGAGGTGTTTGTCGTTGCAGCAGCGTACCACGATCTCACGTCTCCTTGCAAGGCGCTGTTGCAGCCACTAGTATCTGTGTTCCATAATTTACACGCTCACAGGTTTCACCGTGGAGACAGCGGTGTTTGTTCTTGCAGCAGCGTACCACAATCTCACGTCTGCTTGCAAGGTGCTGTTGCAGTCACTAGTATCTGTGGGCCGTAATGTACACACTCACAAGTTTCACTGTGGAGACAGCGGTGTTTGTTCTTGCAGCAGCGTACCACGATCTCACGTCTGCTTGCAACACGCTGTTGCAGTCACTGGTATCTGTGTGCCGTAATGTACACGCTCACAGGTTCCACTGTGGAGACAGCGGTGTTTGTTCTTGCAGCAGCGTACCACGATATCACGTCTGCTTGCAAGGCGCTGTTGCAGTCACTAGTATCTGTGTGCCGTAATGTACACACTCACAGGTTTCACTGTGGAGACAGAGGTGCTTGTTCTAGCAGCAGCGTACTACGATGTCACGTCTGCTTGCAAGACGCTGTTGCAGTCACCAGTATCTGTGTGCCGTAATGTACACACTCACAGGGTTCACTGTGGAGACAGAGGTGTTTGTTCTAGCAGCAGCGTACCACAATCTCACGTCTGCTTGCAAGGCGCTGTTGTTGTCACTAGTATCTGTGGGCCATAATATACACACTCACAGGTTTCACTGTGGAGACAGCGGTGTTTGTTCTTGCAGCAGCGTACCACGATCTTACGTCTGCTTGCAAGGCGCTGTTGCATTCACTGGTATCTGTGTGCCGTAATGTACACGCTCACAGGTTTCACTGTGGAAACAGCGGTGTTTGTTCTTGCAGCAGTGTACCACGATCTCACATCTGGTTGCAAGGCGCTGTTGCAGTCACTAGTATCTGTGTTCCGTAATGTACACGCTCACAGGTTTCACTGTGGAGACAGAGGTGTTTGTTGTTGCAGCAGCGTACCACGATCTCACGTCTGCTTGCAAGGTGCTGTTGCAGTCACTAGTACCTGAGGGCCGTAATGTACACACTCACAGGCTTCACTGTGGAGACAGCGGTGTTTGTTCTTGCAGCAGCGTACCACGAACTCACGTCTGCTTGCAAGACGCTGTTGCAGTCACTAGTATCTGTGGGCCGTAATGTACACACTCACAGGTTTCACTGTGGAGACAGCGGTGTTTGTTCTTGCAGCAGCGTACCACGATCTCACGTCTGCTTGCAAGACGCTGTTGCAGTCACTGGTATCTGTGGGCTGTAATGTACACACTCACAGATTTCACTGTCGAGACAGCGGTGTTTGTTCTTGCAGTAGCGTACCACGATCTCACGTCTGCGTCCATGGCGCTGTAGCAGTCACTGGTATCTGTGTGCCGTAATGTACACGCTCGCAGGTTTCACTGTGGAGTCAGCGGTGTTTGTTCTTGCAGCAGCGTACCACGATCTCACGTCTGCTTGCAAGGCGCTGTTGCAGTCACTAGTATCTGAGGGCCATAATGTACACACTCACAGGTTTCACTGTGGAGACAGCGGTGTTTGTTCTAGCACCAGCGTACCACGATATCACGTCTGCTTGCAAGGCGCTGTTGCAGTCACTAGTATCTGTGTTCCGTAATGTACACGCTCACAGGTTTCACTGTGGAGACAGAGGTGTTTGTCGTTGCAGCAGCGTACCACGATCTCACGTCTCCTTGCAAGGCGCTGTTGCAGCCACTAGTATCTGTGTTCCATAATTTACACGCTCACAGGTTTCACCGTGGAGACAGCGGTGTTTGTTCTTGCAGCAGCGTACCACAATCTCACGTCTGCTTGCAAGGCGCTGTTGCAGTCACTAGTATCTGTGGGCCGTAATGTACACACTCACAGGTTTCACTGTGGAGACAGCGGTGTTTGTTCTTGCAGCAGCGTACCACGATCTCACGTCTGCTTGCAACACGCTGTTGCAGTCACTGGTATCTGTGTGCCGTAATGTACACGCTCACAGGTTCCACTGTGGAGACAGCGGTGTTTGTTCTTGCAGCAGCGTACCACGATATCACGTCTGCTTGCAAGGCGCTGTTGCAGTCACTAGTATCTGTGTGCCGTAATGTACACGGTCTCAGGTTTCACTGTTGAGACAGAGGTGTTTGTTGTTACAGCAGCGTACCACGATCTCACGTCTCCTTGCAAGGCGCTGTAGCAGTCACTAGTATCTGTGTGCCATAATTTACACGCTCACAGGTTTCACCGTGGAGACAGCGGTGTTAGTTCTTGCAGCAGCGTACCACAATCTCACGTCTGCTTGCAAGGCGCTGTTGCAGTCAGTAGTATCTGTGGGCCGTAAATTACACACTCACAGGTTTCACTGTGGAGACAGCGGTGTTTGTTCTTGCAGCAGCGTACCACGATCTCACGTCTGCTTGCAAGACGCTGTTGCAGTCACTGGTATCTGTGTGCCGTAATGTACACGCTCACAGGTTCCACTGTGGAGACAGCGGTGTTTGTTCTTGCAGCAGCGTACCACGATATCACGTCTGCTTGCAAGGCGCTGTTGCAGTCACTAGTATCTGTGTGCCGTAATGTATACGCTCACAGGTTTCACTGTGGAGACAGCGGTGTTTGTTCTTGCAGCAGCGTACCGCGATCTCACGTATGCTTGCAAGGCGCTGTTGCAGTCACTAGTATCTGTGTGCCGTAATGTACACACTCACAGGTTTCACTGTGGAGACAGAGGTGTTTGTTCTAGCAGCAGCGTACTACGATGTCACGTCTGCTTGCAAGACGCTGTTGCAGTCACCAGTATCTGTGTGCCATAATGTACACACTCACAGGGTTCACTGTGGAGACAGAGGTGTTTGTTCTAGCAGCAGTGTACCACAATCTCACGTCTGCTTGCAAGGCGCTGTTGTTGTCACTAGTATCTGTGTGCCATAATGTACACACTCACAGGTTCCACTGTGGAGACAGAGGTGTTTGTTCTAGCAGCAGTGTACCACGATCTCACATCTGCTTGCAAGGCGCTGTTGCAGTCACTGATATCTGTGTGCCGTAATGTACCCGGTCACAGGTTTCACTGTTGAGACAGAGGTGTTTGTTCTAGCAGCAGCGTACCACAATCTCACGTCTGCTTGCAAGGCGCTGTTGTTGTCACTAGTATCTGTGTTCCGTAATGTACACACTCACAGATTTCACTGTCGAGACAGCGGTGTTTGTTCTTGCAGTAGCGTACCACGATCTCACGTCTGCGTGCATGGCGCTGTAGCAGTCACTGGTATCTGTGTGCCGTAATGTACACGCTCGCAGGTTTCTCTGTATAGTCAGCGGTGTTTGTTCTTGCAGCAGCGTACCACGATCTCACGTCTGCTTGCAAGGCGCTGTTGCAGTCACTAGTATCTGTGGGCCATAATGTACACACTCACAGGTTTCACTGTGGAAACAACGGTGTTTGTTCTAGCACCAGCGTACCACGATATCACGTCTGCTTGCAAGGCGCTGTTGCAGTCACTGGCATCTGTGTGCCGTAATGTACACGCTCACAGGTTTCACTGTGGAAACAGCGGTGTTTGTTCTTGCAGCAGTGTACCACGATCTCACGTCTGCTTGCAAGGCGCTGTTGCAGTCACTAGTATCTGTGTGCCGTAATTTACACGCTCACAGGTTTCGCTGTGGAGACAGTGGTGTTTGTTCTTGCAGCAGCGTACCACGATCTCACGTCTGCTTGCAAGGCGCTGTTGCAGTCACTAGTATCTGTCTGCCGTAATGTACACGCTCACAGGTTTCACTGTGGAGACAGCGGTGTTTGTTCTTGCAGCAGCGTACCACGATCTGACGTCTGCTTGCAAGGCGCTATTGCAGTCACTAGTATCTGTGGGCCGTAATGTACACACTCACAGGTTTCACTGTGGAGACAGCGGTGTTTGTTCTTGCAGCAGCGTACCACGATCTCACGTCTGCTTGCAAGGCGCTGTTGCAGTCACTAGTATCAGTGGGCCGTAATGTACACACTCACAGGTTTCACTGTGGAGACAGCAGTGTTTGTTCTTGCAGCAGCGTACCACGATCTCACGTCTGCTTGCAAGGTGCTGTTGCAGTCACTAGTACCTGTGGGCCGTAATGTACACACTCACAGGTTTCACTGTGGAGACAGCGGTGTTTGTTCTTGCAGCAGCGTACCACAAACTCACGTCTGCGTGCAAGACGCTGTTGCAGTCACTGGTATCTGTGTGCCGTAATGTACACGCTCACAGGTTTCACTGTGGAGACAGCGGTGTTTGTTCTTGCAGCAGCGTACCACGATCTCACGTCTGCTTGCAAGGCTCTGTTGCAGTCACTAGTATCTGTGTGCCGTAATGTACACGCTCACAGGTTTCACTGTGGAGACAGCGGTGTTTGTTTTTGCAGCAGCGTACCACGATATCACGTCTGCTTGCAAGGCGCTGTTGCAGTCACTAGTATCTGTGTGCCGTAATGTACACGCTCACAGGTTTCACTGTGGAGACAGCGGTGTTTGTTCTTGCAGCAGCGTACCGCGATCTCACATCTGCTTGCAAGGCGCTGTTGCAGTCACTAGTATCTGTGTGCCGTAATGTACACACTCACAGGTTTCACTGTGGAGACAGAGGTGTTTGTTCTAGCAGCAGCGTACTACGATGTCACGTCTGCTTGCAAGGCGCTGTTGCAGTCACCAGTATCTGTGTGCCATAATGTACACACTCACAAGGTTCACTGTGGAGACAGTAGTGTTTGTTCTAGCAGCAGCGTACCACAATCTCACGTCTGCTTGCAAGGCGCTGTTGTTGTCACTAGTATCTGTGTGCCATAATGTACACACTCACAGGTTCCACTGTGGAGACAGAGGTGTTTGTTCTAGTAGCAGTGTACCACGATCTCACATCTTCTTGCAAGGCGCTGTTGCAGTCACTGATATCTGTGTGCCGTAATGTACACGGTCACAGGTTTCACTGTTGAGACAGAGGTGTTTGTTCTAGCAGCAGCGTACCACAATCTCACGTCTGCTTGCAAGGCGCTGTTGTTGTCACTAGTATCTGTGTGCCATAATGTACACACTCACAGGTTCCACTGTGGAGATAGAGGTGTTTGTTCTAGCAGCAGTGTACCACGATCTCACATCTGCTTGCAAGGCGCTGTTGCAGTCACTGGTATCTGTGTGCCGTAATGTACACGGTCACAGGTTTCACTGTGGAGACAGAGGTGTTTGTTCTAGCAGCAGTGTACCACGATCTCAAGTCTGCTTGCAAGGCGCTGTTGCAGTCACTAGTATCTGTGGGCCGTAATGTACACACTCACAGATTTCACTGTCGAGACAGCGGTGTTTGTTCATGCAGTAGCGTACCACGATCTCACGTCTGCGTGCATGGCGCTGTAGCAGTCACTGGTATCTGTGCCGTAATGTACACGCTCGCAGGTTTCTCTGTGGAGTCAGCGGTGTTTGTTCTTGCAGCAGCGTACCACGATCTCACGTCTGCTTGCAAGGCGCTGTTGCAGTCACTAGTATCTGTGGGCCATAATGTACACACTCACAGGTTTCACTGTGGAGGCAACGGTGTTTGTTCTAGCACCAGCGTACCACGATATCACGTCTGCTTGCAAGGCGCTGTTGCAGTCACTGGTATCTGTGTGCCGTAATGTACACGCTCACAGGTTTCACTGTGGAAACAGCGGTGTTTGTTCTTGCAGCAGTGTACCACGATCTCACGTCTGCTTGCAAGGCGCTGTTGCAGTCACTAGTATCTGTGTGCCGTAATGTACACGCTCACAGGTTTCACTGTGGAGACAGAGGTGTTTGTTTTTGCAGCAGCGTACCACGATCTCACGTCTTCTTGCAAGACGCTGTTGCAGTCACTGGTATCTGTGTGCCGTAATGTACACGCTCACAGGTTTCACTGTGGAGACAGCGGTGTTTGTTCTTGCAGCAGCGTACCACGATCTCACGTCTGCTTGCAAGGCGCTGTTGCAGTCACTAGTATCTGTGTGCCGTAATGTACACGCTCACAGGTTTCACTGTGGAGACAGCGGTGTTTGTTCTTGCAGCAGCGTACCACGATCTCACGTCTGCTTGCAAGGCGCTGTTGCAGTCACTAGTATCTGTGGGCCGTAATGTACACACTCACAGGTTTCACTGTGGAGACAGAGGTGTTTGTTCTAGCAGCAGCGTACTACGATCTCACGTCTGCTTGCAAGGCGCTGTTGCAGTCACTAGTATCTGTGTGCCATAATGTACACACTCACAGGGTTCACTGTGGAGACAGAGGTGTTTGTTCTAGCAGCAGCGTACCACAATCTCACGTCTGCTTGCAAGGCGCTGTTGTTGTCACTAGTATCTGTGTGCCATAGTGTACACACTCACAGGTTCCACTGTGGAGACAGATGTGTTTGTTCTAGCAGCAGTGTACCATGATCTCACATCTGCTTGCAAGGCGCTGTTGCAGTCACTGATATCTGTGTGCCGTAATGTACACGGTCACAGGTTTCACTGTTGAGACAGAGGTGTTTGTTCTAGCAGCAGCTTACCACGATCTCATGTCTGCTTGCAAGGCGCTGTTGCAGTCACTAGTGTCTGTTATGTACACGTTCACAGGTTTCGTCTTTATCATCTGCCTTTGACAAGGAGCAGCATGAAAACCATTTCAGTCGGAGAGAAACTTTCTGCGAATGAATCATGCGTAATTTCACTCTGAGTGCCTCACAAAGTGTTACATTCTCTGAAAAATCCACGTTCACAAGTTACGCCGCAGTGAACAGTCATAATATGCACTACTGGGGCCGGCTACTGTGACCGAGTGGTTCTAGGCACTTCAGTCCGGAACCGCGTTGTTGCTACGGCCGCAGGATCGAATCCTGCCTCGCGTATGGGCGTGTGTGCTGTCCTTACGTTAGTTAGGTTTAAGTCGTTGTAGGTGTAGGGGACTGATGACCTCTGAAGTCTCACAGTGCTTCGAGATTTTTACACTACTGTGGCTCAGGAAATCCTAGGTGGGTACCTCCTGTCGATCGTCAATGGATGTGGCATATTAATGTGTGGTGTGGAATCCTTGGGCATTAAACCATATGTCTAGACTGCTTCACAGGCATACCGACAAGTGAGATGCTTCGAGGTTTTATCGTCGAAAATTTAGGTGCTTTCCTTGAAAACGTCGGTCTAGTCATTAAAAGCCTTATTTGAATGCAGCACGATGGTCACTCAGATCATTCTGCGCGTGATCCTGTTAAGAACTGAACAACGAATTTCCCGCAAGACGTTTGGGGCAACTTGATCCTCACGACTGACTCGCACGGTCGTCCGATTTAAGACCAGTAGATTTCTTTTTAAGGTGGTATATAAAGAAACGAATATATGTCACTGAACCCACAACCCCAGATGACTCCAAATGGCGCATGGAGGAGCTAGTCACTCTGTGATACCAGCGGCGCTACATCTCGTCCCCAGGTCGTTTAGAAGGCACGTCGCATTTTGCATTCAGGAATATGACAACACATTTCAGCACCTCACTTAAATCAATATTCCGTCATCACAACATTCACCTGCACACAACCAAGCACTGTGTACAACGAGTGAAGGTTTATAGCCCCCAAACTATACGTGACAGAAATGAGATTTAAACCGTCATGTACACAGCTGGTTTAAATATAAGATGTTTAGGTAAGGTGGTGTAAAATTTAACAGGACTTAGAGGATGCTCCATTGAACAATCTGAGGTAGGGAACCTGGAGTCGGGGAAGCAGCTAAAGGAGAAAATAAAAATAAAATCATATTACTGATTAGTTTTTTATTTACAATAGTGACAGTTAATTGCAAATACCACCATTGACACAATGAACGTACCATTTGCACTGTATCCTACATACTACTGCTGAAACTAACGGCCATCAATCTCATTGCAAGCATGACATCGGCGAACAAGGTTCCGACGCACCTTCACAAATATCCATGGTGTGCTTCGAATCACATCATAAGCAGTTACAATCCTGGCAACTAATTCCATTTCCGTATCCACTGGAATCTCATACACAAGTGACTTTAAATATCTCCATAGGTAATAACCAAGGGGGTTAGGAAATAATCAAGGGGATACAAGTCAGGTGACATTGCAGGCCATGAAATAGAATCTCCCAATCCAGTCCAACGACCAGGAAATACGGCATTGAGAAGGTTAGGGACATCCACACTGAAGTCAGACAGCGCATCATCCTCTCACGAACAGCTAAGGGTACGTTCTTCAAGTACTCAAATAGAGCTCTTTGCACGAACCTGAAGCACAGGTTGCCATTCAGACGGTCAGTTAGAAGATATGCCCCAATACGACTGTCGCCTGAAATGCTGGCCCAGATATTCACAGCAAAACATACTTAATGGTGTGACACTACTACAGCGTGAGGGTTTCATCGTCCCACACACGGCTATTCCTACCGTCCGAAATACAATCACGATCAGATAAGGCCTCGGAAAGCAAACAACACGATTTGGAGGAAATCTGGTTGATCAATGTATCGTTGGAGCATCCGCTGACACAATGCGACCCTTCGAGAAAAGCCACAAGCATTGCGTGGACTCGTTGTGGGTAATATGGGTGTAACTGTTGTTCGTGGAGTGCCCGCCCCACGCTAGTACTGCAGAGCCTGTTTCACGTGCAATACGACGAGTACATGTAGTGGAGTCCGTTGCAACACGTTGCCGCACTCATCTTTATAATCGGCTGTTTGAATGGTCCTCATTTTCCCAGGCCTCTCGTTTCTTCTTTCCAATGAACCAGTCTTCCGCATTCGTCGATCGAGAGAAATAGACACTCGTCGTGATATACGATGCCTGTTAGGAACTCGTTTCCTGTGCAGCCTTTCATCAGCGACAGCATTGCAACATACTTTCCCATACAAAAGGTGAACTTAAGTGAGTTCTGCGCAACTGTACCGGTAATGCTCCCTGGTTTCGTACTGTACGTCTCTGAATAGCACTGCCTAATGAATGGGTCTGTCGTTGATTCACAGCACGTTCTGTCGTGGGTCAACGTAAATACGATACGATAGTCACCTTATGGACAAGTGAAGAAAACAAAACCTGCATTATGATTTCCTGGTAATTACGCACGTCCTCCTTGTTCCCTAGCAGGAAATAAAGAATTTATATGTAAATAAACAGCACAGTACGTGTAAACTTCTACGAATGTTAGTTGTGAATAATCTGGAAATCAGTAAAGCTAGACAAAGCGGTAGACAAGTTTACTTCCACATCGCCTTAAGCTGGCCTCCCCGAGCCCAGGTTCCGTACTTCAAATAGTTCAGTGGATCATTCTTTGTGTCCTGTTACATTTCTGCACGCCCTTATGGAAACACCCTGTATATCAGCTACGTGATCGAAAAGGATAATGTTCAATCTAAGAAAATTGTGTCTCACTGCTGTAACTTTCTGAAGAATGATTCAACAAACTATGTTCATTACCTCATAGAAAGTGGAATGTTTCTTTTGTGGATCTATCTCAATAAAATTCAGGTCGCCTACCATTTTGAAAATTACAGAGACATACACTTTATCTGAAACACTCTGTACATGGAAACATAATGAAGCAACAGTCTTCTCTTTTCTGTGGCAGAATGATAATGCGCCTGTCAGTAAAGCTAGGAGAGCTGCGTTACGGTTAGAAAAATGTAAAGAGTATTTAGGAAACAGGGCAACAGTGAAGGTGTAGGTGAAGCTCCCTTCACAGGCCAGTCAAGACCGGCCGAACAGTGCGTCGACCTCCTCCAGTGCGGTCAGCACACGGCTCTGCCGGTCGTCCTCGGGTTTCGTGACTTTGGAACCGCTGCTCATCGATCGACCAGCTCCTCAGTCGGCCTCACGACGCTGAGTGCACCACGTCCAATTCCTTCCACAAAGGAAAAATCCCTGACAGAACCTGGTCTCTCCCCCTTCGCCAGCCGGTGTGGCCGAGCGGTTCTAGGCGCTACACTCTGTAACCGTGCTACCGCTGCGGTCGCAGGTTCGAATCCTGCCTCGGGCATGGGTGTTTGTGATGTCCTTAGGTTAGTTAGGTTTAAGTAGTTCTAAGTTCTAGGGGACTGATGACCACAGCAGTAAAGTCCCATAGTGCTCAGAGCCATTTGAACCATTTGTCCCCCTTCCTCCCCCCCCCCCTCCCCCCTCCTCCACATGCAAGTTAGAGCCACGTTGACCACTTAGCGACAGAGGCGGCCAGAACATCAGTAAGAACATTTAAATTAAGAAGTACACCTACACAGATACTCCGCAAGCTACCGTTCGTTGCGTGTCGGAGGGTGCCCTGTACCGCTGTTAGTCATTTCCTTTTCTGTTCCACTCTCAAATACAGCGAAGGAAAAGGACTGTCTCCTTATGAGCCGTAATCTCTCGTATCTCATATTCGTGGTCCTTACGCCCAATGCATGGTAGCGGCAGTACAGTCGTGTGGCAGTCAACTTCAAATGTTGGTTCTCTACATTTCCTGAATAGTCTTTCTCAAAAAGGGCGTCGCCTTCCCTCCAGGGATTCCCACTTGAATTCCCATAGAATCTGCGTAACACTTACGTGTTTTTGAACCTACCGGTAACAAATCTATCAGCCTATCTCTGAACTGCTTCGATGTCTTCCTTCAATCTATCAGCCTGTCTGTGAACTGCTTCGATGTCTTCCTTCAATCCCAAACACTCGAGCAGTACTCAAGAATAGGTCGCACCAGCGTCCTATATACGGTCTGCTTTGCAGATGAACCACTGTTTCCTAAAATTCTGCCAGCGGCGGTGACCGAGCGGTTCTAGGCGCTCAGTCCGGAATCGCGCGACTGCTGCTGTCGCAGGTTTGAATTCTGCCTTGGGCATGGATGTGTGTGATGTCCTTACGTTAGTTAGGTTTAAGTAATTCTAAGTTCTAGGGGACTGATGACCACAGATGTTAAGTCCCATAGTGCTCAGAGCCCTGTGGAACTTTCTGAACCCAAAATTCTCCCAATAAACGGAAGCCGATCATTCGCTTTCCCTATAACAGTTCTCACATGCCTCGTTCCATCTCATATCGGTTTGCAACGTCACGCCCAGATGTTTATACGACGTGCTGTGTCACCACTGATGCTGTAACCGAACATGACGGGTTCGTTTTTCCTACTCATCCGCATTAACTTACTTCTTTACACATTTTGTACTAGCTGCAATTCTCACACAAAATTTTGTCTAAGTAGTCCTGTATCTTCCTAAGGTCTCTCAACTTCTACACCTTACCGTACACCACGGCATCATCAGAAAACAACCGCAGATTGCTATCCACCGTGTCTGCCAGATCATTTATGTATACTTACACTTTACACTTCAATGGGGCACTCCTGACAATACCCTTGTCTCTGATGAACAGTCTTTGTTGGGGACAACGTACTTGGTTATATTACTTAAGAAGTCTTCCAGATATTCACATATCTGTGAACGTATTCCATATGCTCGTACCTTCGTTAACAACCTGCAATCGGACACCGTGTCAAATGCTTCTCGAAATCTAGAAATGTGGAATCTACCTGTTGTTCTTCATCTGTAATTCGCAGTATGTCATGTGAGAAAGCTCGCATATCGTGGTCGTGCGGTAGCGTTCTCGCTTCCCACGCCCGGGTTCCCGGGTTCGATTCCCGGCGGGGTAAGGGTTTTCTCTGCCTCGTGATGGCTGGGTGTTGTGTGATGTCCTTATGTTAGTTAGGTTTAAGTAGTTCTAAGTTCTAGGTGACTGATGACCATAGCTGTTAAGTCCCATAGTGCTCAGAGCCATTTGAACCATGTGATAAAAGGGCAAGCTGGGTTTCACTTGAGCTATGCTTTCTAAACCCAAGCTGATTCGTGGACGTAAGCTTCTCGATTACATGAAAGTTTATCATTTTCGAACAGAGAATATGTTCAAGGATTCTGTCCATTCTTAAGCATTTTGTGGGGCTCTTCTCTTATTTTCACTTCTTTCAAAACAGGGCTCCTAAATCCTAATTCTAACCTAAAAAAAGGTTCCTCTCTGACACCAGTAACGACAGGAACCTTGCTGTGTGTGAGACCTTGCTAGGTGTGGTTGTGGCTCCCTGTATGTTACCTGCAAGGAGCTCAGTCAAGCTATCGTTCCCTCTCCAAGTGTAGGCCCCTTCTCCCGATTGTACCAACAAGCACTGCACTCATATGAGATTTCATGTTTGTCATCAACAGCCTTCTCAACCCAGTATTCACACAGCTCACAGCAGATGTAACCCAAGGCTGATCATGACGCTGCAGGATCTCCACAAAACTCACATTTGAGTGTATAGTTGCAACTCCTATTTCATCCTGGCTACCCCTGATGCTGTAATTACCGTTCTTAGCTGGGCTGTTCCCTGCTCCACCTACTGCAGTAACCTGATTCTCTTTTCCCAAACCTTTGCACTGATCCCCTGTGTCCTCTGTCACTAGGTAAGGCTATGACTTGGCTTCTCAATACTTGTGACCTGATACACTGTTCCTAATTCGTCCTTTACCAGCTGACCTACCCCATTCCCATAGCTACTACCTGGCGACAAGACTCTTTTCTTGCTACTCTCCTTTGGTGCTGCGCTAAGTGGAGTCTGGGGCACCCCGTCGTGACCTACAGCTGGACGAGGCTCTTCCCCTCCTACTTCAGCTAACAAGTCAGATTCATTCGATACTGTCAGCACAAATGCAGATTCCCCTTTCTCCGATTGCTTGTTAACTTTACCCATTTCCCAAGATCTTTTTCCCCCTTAACCTCATCCAGTTCAAATTTCGCGTGATCTAATTCAGCCCAAAGAATACAAATCTTTGCCTCCTGCTCGGCATTTCCCTTGTCTTTTGTGCAAAACCTACAGTTCGATAGGAGACCATCGCTGAGTTCACCCATTCAGTTTCCCACCACAGTCACTCCAGTCAAATTACAACCCACAGTCTACTCATAACACTACCTCTTTGACTTCCCCACGGCAACATCCACACTTATCTTGCATTGCACCACAGATCAAGGGCTTAAAAAAATAATTAAATCAGTTAACACACTTTCCACTACTGGAATGTTTGTTATTTATGAGCAGCAAAAATTAGGCCTACAGGTGAGCACTTCATGTGCATGATATAACGTAAAAAGTTATTTATTTCTGCTTCCAACAAGAAGTTAGAAGTCACTCAATTGCACTATCCGTTAATTATTTCAGTCACAAGAGAATGTAACTTTACTGTAGGCAAACTGCACGTAAAGAAACTACTGGTGTGAAAGATTCTAAGATTGCCTTTTGTACAAGTGGCGCAGGGTGAAGGAGACCTGAGTTTCAATCTTGTCAGATAGGGAGGTGGCTGTAGTCTCGTAGAGGCGGAGGGGTGCTGAACTGTCCAAGTGTCGGGTGATGAGGTGGCAGTGAAAAGTTCCAGGCCTAGCGACGGTGGTGGAAGCTGCGTCATTGGTACGGCATTGCCTGGCGCAGACTGGACATCATAGTATACTCTATATGCTCAAAAGTATCCGGACACCTGGCTGAAAATGACCTACAAGTTCGTGGCGGCCTTCCTCTGTAATGCTGCAATTAAATATGGTGTTGGCCCACCCTTAGTCTTGATGACAGCTTCCACTGTCGCAGGCATATGTTCAATCAGGTGTTGGAAGGTTTCTCGGGGAGTGGCAGCCCGTTTCTCACGCAGTGCTGCACTGAGCAGAGGTATCGATGTCGGTCGGTGAGGCCCGGCACGAAGTCGGCGTTCCAAAACATCCTGAAGGTGTTCTATAGGATTCAGGTCAGGACTCTGTGCAGGCCAATCCATTACAGGGATGTTATTGTAGTGTAAACACTCCGCCACAGGCCGTGCAACGTGAACAATGGCTCGATCGTGTTGAAAGTTGTAACCGCCATCCCCGAATTGCAGTGAAAAGCAAGAAGATGCTTCAAACATCAATGCAGGCCTGTGCTGCGATTTTTTTTTTTGGTCATCTGTCTACTGACAGGTTTGATGCGGCCCGCCACGAATTCCTCTCCTGTGTTAACCTCTTCATCTCAGAGTAGTACTTGGAACCTACGTCCTCAATTATTTGCTTGACGTATTCCAATCTCTGTCTTCCTCTACAGTTTTTGTCCTCTGCAGCTCCCTCTAGTACCATGGAAGTCATTCCCTCATGTCTTAGCACATGTCCTATCATACTGTCCCTTCTCCTTATCAGTGTTTTCCACATATTCATTTCCTCTCCGATTCTGCGTAGAACTTCCTCATTCCTTACCTTATCAGTCCACCTAATTTTCAACATTCGTCTATAGCACCACATCTCAAATGCTTCGATTCTCTTCTGTTCCGGTTTTCCCACAGTCCATGTTTCACTACCACACAATGCTGTATTCCAGACGTACATCCTCAGAAATTTCTTCCTCAAATTAAGGCCGGTATTTGAAATTAGTAGACTTGTCTTGGCTAGAAATGCCTTTTTTGCCATAGCGAGTCTGCTTTTGATGTCCTCCTTGCTCCGTCCGCCATTGGTTATTTTACTGCCTAGGTAGCAGAATTCCTTAACTTCATTGACTTCGTGACCATCAATCTTGATAAGTTTCTCGCTGTTCTCATTTCTACTACTTCTCATTACCTTCGTATTTCTCCGATTTACTCTCAAACCATACTGTGTACCCATTAGACTGTTCATTCCGTTCAGCAGATCATTTAATTCTTCTTCACTTTCACTCAGGATAGCAATGTCATCAGCGAATCTTATCATTGATATCCTTTCACCTTGTATTTTAATTCCACTCCTGAACCTTTCTTTTATTTCCATCATTGCTTCCTCGATGTACAGATTGAAGAGTAGGGGCGAAAGGCTACAGCCTTGTCTTACACCCTTCTTAATACGAGCACTTCGTTCTTGATCGTCCACTCTTATTATTCCCTCTTTGTTGTTGCACATGTTGTGTATGACCCGTCTCTCCCTATAGCTTACCCCTACATTTTTCAGAATCTCCAACAGCTTGCACCATTCTATATTGTCGAACGCTTTTTCCAGGTCGACAAATCCTATGAACGTGTCTTGATTTTTCTTTAGCCTTGCTTCCATTATTCGCCGTAACGTCAGAATTGCCTCTTTCGTGCCTGTACTTTTCCTAAAGCCAAACTGATCGTCACCTAGCGCATTCTCTATTTTCTTTTCCATTCTTCTGTATATTATTGTTGTAAGCAGCTTCGATGCATGAGCTGTTAAGCTGATTGTGCGATAATTCTCGCACATGTCAGCTCTTGCCGTCTTCGGAATTGTGTGACTGATGCTTTTCCGAAAGTCAGATGGTATGTCGCCAGACTCATATATTCTACACACCAACGTGAATAGTCGTTTTGTTGCTACTTCCCCTAATGATTTTAGAAATTCTGATGGAATGTTATCTATCCCCTATCTCTTCTAAATCTGTTTCTTCTTCTATCACATCAGACAAATCTTCACCCTCATAGAGGCTTTCAATGTATTCTTTCCACCTATCTGCTCTCTCCTCTGCATTTAACAGTGGAATTCCCGCTGCATTCTAAATGTTACCACCGTTGCTTTTAATGTCACCAAAGGTTGTTTTGACTTTCCTGTATGCTGAGTCTGTCCTTCCGACAATCATATCTTTTTCGATGTCTTCACATTTTTCCTGCAGCCATTTCGTCTTAGCTTCCTTGCACTTCCTATTTATTTCATTCCTCAGCGACTTGTATTTTTGTATTCCTGATTTTCCCGGAAATATTTGTACTTCCTCCTTTCATCAATCACCTGAAGTATTTCTTCTGTTACCCATGGTTTCTTCGCAGCTACCTTCTTTGTACCTATGTTTTCCTTCCCAACTTCTGTGATGGCCCTATTTAGAAATGTCCATTCCTCTTCAACTGTGCTGCCTACTGCGCTATTCCTTATTGCTGTATCTATAGCGTTAGAGAACTTCAAACGTATCTCGTCATTCCTTAGAACTTCCGTATCCTAATTCTTTGCGTATTGATTCTTCCTGAGTAATGTCTTGAACTTCAGCCTACTCTTCATCACTACTATTTTGTGATCTGAGTCTATATCTGCTCCTGGGTACGCCTTACAATCCAGTATCTGATTTCGGAATCTCTGTTTGACCATGATGTAATCTAATTGAAATCTTCCCGTATCTCCTGGCCTTTGCCAAGTATACCTCCTCCTCTTGTGATTCTTGAACAGGGTATTCGCTATTACCAGCTGAAACTTGTTACAGAACTCAATTAGTCTTTCTCCTCTTTCATTCCTTGTCCCAAGCCCATATTCTCCTGTAACATTTTCTTCTACTCCTTCCCCTACAACTGCATTCCAGTCGCCCATGACTATTAGATTTTCGTTCCCCTTTACATACTGCATTACCCTTTCAATATCCTCATACACTTTCTCTATCTGTTCATCTTAAGCTTGCGACGTCGGCATGTATACCTGAACTATCGTTGTCGGTGTTGGTCTGCTGTCGATTCTGATTAGAACAACCCAGTCACTGAGCTGTTCACAACAACACACCCTCTGCCCTACCTTCCTTTTTACAACGAATCCTACACCTGTTATACCATTTTCTGCTGCTGTTGATATTACGCGATACTCATCTGACCAGAAAATCATGTCTTCCTTCCACTTCACTTCACTGACCTCTACTATATCTAGATTGAGCCCTTTGCATTTCCCTTTTCAGATTTTCTAGTTTCCCTACCACGTTCAAGCTTCTGACATTCCACGCCCCGACTCGTAGAACATTATCCTTTCGTTGATTATTCAATCCTTTTCTCATGGTAACCTGCCCCTTGGCAGTCCCCTCCCGGAGATCCGAATGGAGAGATCATCATGACACTTCTTCAACTACACGCCACTTGTCCTGTGGATACACGTTACGTGTCTTTAATGCAGTGGTTTCCATTGTCTTCTGCATCCTAATGTCGTTGATCGTTGCTGATTCTTCCGCCTTTAGGGGCAGTTTCCCACCCCTAGGACAAGAGAGTGCCCTGAACCTCTATCCGCTCCTCCATCCCCTTTGACAAGGCCGTTGGCAGATGAGGCTGACTTCTTATGCCGGAAGTCTTCGACCGCCAGTGCCGATTATTTATCAAAATTTAGGCAGTGGCGGGTATCGAACCCGGGACGGAAGACGTTTTGAATCAAAGACGCTACCCCCCTTTTTTTCCATTTCCTTTTTTTTCTTTTTTGTTTTTTGTTTTTTTTCTTTGTTTTTTTTTTATGACAAAGCCACAAAACTGAAGTTGTACTAAGGCACTTATGCAAATAACATGTACAGAAATATGTCAATGAATACTTAAAGAAAATGGTGTTTCTACACACACTAATTATTAAGCTCAACAAAAATATAATCACAGCCTACAATGCTTATTTCACAAACTACTAACTACATTTTTTTTTGAGAATGCATTAAAAAAAAACAAGGCCGCCATGCGCAAAAAGTTGCCAATAAAGTGAACTAAAAAGGGCCATCTTGCTCGCCGCGGTCACATTGCTAGGCGGGCGGCCAGGAACGGGCGGTCGTCATTGCATTGGACATCACCAGCCACCAATCGTTGGAGCGCCCGGGGCCGCTGCACACAGTCAGAGACTGTTTCTGTTACCATAGGGGAATGGTGGAAAGATCACATCTACAAGTTAATGTCTTCTCACACCCGGCACACCCCAGATGGGTGGTGGGTCCATGAATGACGAACCCAAATAGTTCGCAAAAAGGTTCCGGTAATCCTGTCTGTTCGTTAAGACCAGAAACTCGTCGATCATATAGTACCATAAATCGAGGACGTCTTTGTCTCCATCGCGGTATATGTAGTGTATCGCCATTCCTCGTACCCAATTAACCGCATTCATCCGGGTCATAGGGAAATAGACAGCGTCGGGATGAAAGAGTTCTTGGGGTAAAATCGAAACGTAGGGGCGGCGGAGCAGGAAAGCCAGGATCTGGCGGATCAGTTTCCAGCACTCACGCGCGGGGCCACAGTTCAGTCTATGTTCGTCCGTGTCTAACGTCGTGCAACGGGGGCACACAGGGTCGTCAATTAGGTGAATGGCATGCAGCCGTTGTGGGATTGGAAGTTTCTCGTTAACGACCACATACCACGTCGACCGCACGAAAGTAGACAGGAACGGCGCGTGGATGGCTCGCCATACTCGTGGCCAGTCGACCGTAGGGTGGCGCCGTACAATGTCGTTATCCGGAGTCCAGTGCTGGAGAGCACTATAATAAGTCTTCGCTGTCGGATTCCGTGTCTCCGATATAACCCGCAACACATAGCTATGCTCGACGAAAAACGTTCTAATGTGTGACAGCGAGGGCGATAAATGTCCAACTGGTACCGGTGGGTACAGCGTACGTGGGGCCACTTCTTCAATCAGTAGGCCGGGGAGACTGGCTGTTGGTGAAAGCCAGAGTCGCCTCATGGAACGGAGATACAGTGCCAGCGCTCTGTGCTTGACGTGAGTGAGTCCAACACCGCCTTTGTCGAAGGGTAAAGTAAGCGTAACAAAACGGATCTTGAAAACAGCACCATTGTTCACCACGTGTCCAAACACTGCCTGTATCCTGGAAGCCATCGTGTCCGTTATCGGCAGTACATGGGCGTAATGGTTAAGGTGAGAAGCCATGTACACATTAACGTATTGGGCGCGTTGCAAAATGTTCAATGATCTGAATTTATTGAGACGAGCCTCTAAACGGAGTCGTCGTAAGACCATACGATACGTAAAGGTCGCCGTGCGTTGTATTTGTCGATGGAGTGATATCCCTAAACACTTGAGCATCGGGACCTTTGTCAGAGGTACGGCCAGACCTGCAGGCATTCCTCGTCCTACCTCCATGTAGCGTGATTTCCGAAGGTTGAGCACACTGCCTGCCACCGCCCCATACTGGTGGAGCCAGGAAAACGCCGTGTGTATTTCGTCACCAGACCATGCTAAGAACATCACATCGTCGGCGTATGCACCACATCGAAAGGTTACGGAACGGAGGGTAAGTCCTTCTAAGCGTCGCCGTAGTCCGTGAAGAGCTGGTTCGAGGGCAACGGCGAAGAGCATGGCAGAAAGAGGACAACCCTGCCGGACGGACCTGTTGACACGGACGGGGGCGGACCGACAGCCGTTGATCATAATCCTCGTGACAGCCCCATGGATCAATCGAAGCACAACAGACGTCGTCAGACGCGGGACACCGATGTGTTCCATAACAGTACGCAGGAAACCATGGTTAACGCGGTCGAAAGCATGGTCGAAGTCCAGCGCAACAAGAGCGCCTTGGAGGCGGCAAGTTTGCATGAGCGCCACCACGTCTCTATAGGTGCTTAAAGTCGTAAACACATTAGTGTCACCCCCGAGGCAGGTTTGATCGGTGTGAATGGCCGCCATTACCGTAGGTTTGAGCCTCTCAAGGAGCATGCGTGTCAACAGCTTATAGTCAGTGTTTAGCATTGTCAACGGGCGAAAATCAAGAGGGCGACGGCCTCCGCCGGGTTTGGGCACAGGGATCAAGAGACCCTCAGTAAAGTCAGATGGTACCTGAAAATCGGCGTCCAGGAGTTCACTGTACATCCTGACCCACATTGGGCCCATGAGATCAAAGAACCGCTTGTAAAATTCAAGAGGGAGGCCGTCAGGGCCAGGCGTTTTGTTGGGAGAGCCACGCAACAGAGCCTCTCGCAGTTCTTCCAAAGTCACCGCCGACAAGAGCGTAGCATCATCTTGTAGGTTCCGAGAGACTGGTAGGTCAGATAGGACTTCCCTGACCCCTACATTCATGTGGGACTCCCTCTCGTAAAGAAGTTTATATGACTGTGTGAACGCTCGGACGATATCCATTTGTGCGTCAACGCGTCGCCCGTCCTCCGTCTCAACCTCGGTAATGAGCTGCCTCTTGCGTCTTCGGCGTTCTTGAATGATATGGTGGAGGGAAGGTCGTTCACCACGAACATCATCAGTCGTCCTCGCTCGCACCCGCACACCCGCAAGCCGTACGGCGTTGATACGAAGCAATTGTGCCTTGACGCGTTGTACTGCTGATTGTCGCTCTGGCGACGGCGGTTGTACAGCCAGTTCGCGGAGCGCAGTATAGTAAAAATCAGTAGTCGCAGTATACCAGCGCACTCGGTCGCGTCCATAGCTGACTAATGTTCGGCACAGTGCGGGTTTTGCACACCGTAACCACCATTGAAGTACAGAACGGTAGGCGGGTAAACGCCGGTGGCAATTGCTCCATGTGGACTCGACTGCGCGTCTGCAATGTATCTCATCAAGAAGGGCCACATTGAGGCGCCACGGACCCCTGCTTCGGCGGACGCGCTGGCGGGGAAGGGTGAGAGTACACACATATGCGAGGTGATCCGTGAACGCTGCCGGCCACATCTCAGCGTCGACAACGGCCGATCGTAGGCCGCGGGTCACGTAGACTCGATCCAAACGGCTCGCGGAGTGACTAGTAAAGTAGGTGTGTGCTCGACGGTCGCCGTGTTGGATGATCTAGGTGTCCAACAAGGCCAAGTCCTGTACAAGTGCCTGGAGTGCCGGGCAGGTGGTATAGTGTGGCTCCTGGTCGGATGGGCGGAGCACACAATTAAAATCGCCGCCTACTACCAAGTGGTCGGTATTGCCCTGGAAGAGCGGGGCTATATCTTCGGCAAAAAAGGTGCGCCGTTCTCTCCTTTTGCCGGTGCCTGAAGGAGCATATAAGTTCACCAGACGTACTGTACCAATCGTGAGTGCGACCCCCCGGGCCGACGGTAAATAGGAGACATCAGTGGCCATTATCCCTTCCCGCAGTAGAATCGCCGTACCTCCGCCGCCCACATCTGCAGGCATAGTGTAGGCGTCATATCCGTAGGCATCGAGACAGAGTCCTGATCGGACTTCTTGAAGGAAAACAACGTCCAGATCCGCAGCGCGTAACGTGTCCTTCAGCATACGGGTCTTGACATCAGATGTAATGCCATTGACGTTGATCGTGGCGAGGCGGTATGCCTGGTCCATCAAGTCTCGGGAGGTGACCATGGTATGACAGGAGGGCAGTAGTCGTGACGTGGAGCGCCGGTCTTGCGAAGTGCTAGGCAGCGACGAGAGGTGCTCATGCCGTCCTAGGCGTCTGTCGCCGGCCGCGTAGACGCTGCCATCGGCATCGGTGCATCGTCTTGGTTCTGAAACGCATCCTGCAACTCCATCTCCTGCGCCCAGTCGCCCAGGGACGTTGACACCACTGGATCTCGAGAGGCAGACGGAGGCAAGGGTGCATCCCCGGTGTCGGAGCTGCGGTGATCTCCCGCATCCCCATGTGGTCCAGACCCAGCGGTAGTATATATATGTAAGGGCAAAGTATAATGTGAAGTCAGGAGCAGAGTCTCTTCCAAAGTGTTATGTAAGATCAACGAAGTTTGGGTACACGGCCTTTTCCACGCCACTCTTTCTGTTTGCTATTAACACTGCTGACGGGACACAGACCATACTGCAACTGCACGAGTCACCGCCATAGCTGAAAATCACATGTAGGACAGGAGCAGCCACCGTCGTCATCCGCAGTCGTTGACCTGCTGCTGCAGCGCCCAGAAGGGAAGCGCGTCAGCTGTTTGACCCAACGTCAAGCAGCAAAATTCGTAACTATGTGAATGGTCCCCATTCGAGACGCTTATGTGTGGCATTGGAACACTACTTGTTACTCATAGTCAGTGCAGTTGCAGACGAGTGTATTTAACCCGCTCCTCCGGGGCCAGACCGTCGTCGCCCAACAGCTGAGCTGCACTGTGTGGCCAAAAGCATCCGGACCTTTCTTGCGAGTCTTCCGTTTAAAATTCTCCTTGAACCCGCGCTTCGGTTCAAATGTTCCAAAGTCCAGACGATTTATTATGATTCATTTTGTGTTAAATAACAAGTACGGTATGTTAAATTTGAAGAAGAAATCATGAATACGACGATCTTACTATGTGCATTACCTGTCTGACGTAATAATGAGAGTGCTAACATTTCAGTTATGTCATTTATTGCAATAAATGGTTGCTTACAAGCCTTAAGGACAGTCATATCTGTGATAAGGTGTTCTCTGATATTTATAGTATCGTGGTATTACTTAACATTTTGAGTTGCGTTACAGAGCCAAGTTTTCTAGGGGTGACTTGTTGGAGCCATTTTCAATATTCAAACGACTGCACCAAGGAGCGTTTGGAGGACCTGTTAGACAGCTGCGTTATGTGGGTTGCATGCGATTCAGGTCGTTCGGATACTTTTGAGCACGACTGTACATGTTTCACTTATTTCAAACGCGCATGTTTCACTTGGCGACAACTTTTGTGAAGATCGAAATTCTTTTTGGTATTTTTTTAAACAATGCAGTCCGGCACATGCTCTGCTCATTGTTACTTAGTAAGTGAAGTTAGCAATTTTGCGCTACGCATTTACTAATCTGTGTCAGTTATTCCTAACAAGTCAACAACAAATTGCTCTTTATTTCTTGTCTACTTGTTTGTCCTTTGATTGTATTTCCTCATCTTACCGAGTGAAACGATTAATAGTACCATGCGTAGCTCAGTCATGGACAATGCCGGAAATACTCTTTTTCAAATAAATCAGCTGCAATGAATACCAATTCTGACAATACTGGTCTGACGATAGCGCATTACACGACAATCAATGAAAGTGAATCTTCAATGGCAAACAGTCCAACTACGTTGAATTCTGCTTCACTTAACGATGTCGCAAATCAGGCGGCACATTCCACAGGCGCGGAAGCCGCCGATGCACATACGTGCTATTTACAAACTTTGCATTCTGATCAATTAGCTTTAGAATCCAATCAGAATTACAATACCCAAACTTCAACATGCATGTCAAATGCAGGCACAGTTAACAGTTTACGCACAATACTTTAAACACTGATGGTCAATTATCGGATGATGCCATTATGATACGTTTCAACAAATCTTGGACGGCAATAAAAAGTGGCAACAGAAACAAGCCGAACGTTTCTCTCAAATTAGTGAAGCGATGAACCAACAGACACAAAAACTCAGTGACGAAGTTAATAAAGTATGAGAATTACAAGAAGAACTGACATGCAGTATAGAACAACAAATTAACGAATGCTTTGAACAACAAGAAAAACGACTTAATGAACGCCTCAGTCAGCACATAGAGGCATGTAATCATTTCACGAGCATGTTACACTTGTAATCCAACACAAAATGAGACCATTCACCAATAAAGTAAAAAGACTGTACATATACACGAAACTGTCGTTCACGAGAAGCATGAAATCAGCAAAACTGTAGCAGCTCACGCAGAAAAATACACAGCCAGTTGCTACAGTAAAGTTTTCGGTGACCTTAAAACCGTAGAAGACACGAACACACAACTTCAAAGTGGTTTTACAGAGTATAAGATACAAGTAAATACTCGTTTCAGTTAACAATACGAAAAACACCAAGAAGTCATACAAACACTTTTTTTAAAAAAAGGCTCTGAGTACTGTGGGAGTTAACATCTGAGGTCATCAGTCCCCGAGAACCTAGAACTATTTGAACATAACGAACCTAAGGAGATAACACACATCCATGTCCGAGTCAGGATTCGAACCTGCGACCGTAGCGGTCCCGCGATACCACACTGAAGCACCTAGAACCGCTCGGCCACTCCGGATGGCATACAGACTGTCACCAGTGCACTTGAACAATTACAACTTGATACTGATTCTACGGTAGTCAAATCTGACATACGCAAACTTAACAAGTGTATAAAAAACTGCAGAAACAGGCCGACGAAAGTGACACCAACAATACTGCTCAATGACCTATCGAACAGAGAATATATTTTAGAAAGTAATAACGATTCTAAATCTGAAGACACATTGTCTTCGCCTTTCAATCTGGGAGTTGAACCTGCATAGGAATGCATTGAATCGTAAAGTTAACAGTTTCAAGCAGGAAATTGCCACATTAAAAGATCAATCAAGTACATAGTAACTTCCAATATAATCAGGCAGAACAATTTCATACTACGCTGCTAGAGCACAATCTTGGCAGATCACGACGTATGAGAGAATTAGACACGGAACAGAATCCGCAAAACACATTTTTTTAACAGTAATGAACCAACACAAAATTTGTGACACGATGGTTTCCATTATAAGCATTTATTGTCAGTACGCCCCCCCCCCCCCCAACCCTGAACCATGGACCTTGCCGTTGGTGTGGAGGCTTGCGTGCCTCAGCGATACAGCGATACAGATAGCCGTACCCTAGGTGCAACCACAACGGAGGGGTATCTGTTGAGAGGCCAGACAAACGCGTGGTTCCTGAAGAGGGGCAGCAGCCTTTTCAGTAGTTGCAGGGGCAACAGTCTGGATGACTGACTGATCTGGCCTTGTAACAATAACCAAAACGGCCTTGATGTGCTGGTACTGCGAACGGCTGAAAGCAAGGGGAAACTACGGCTGTAATTTTTCCCGAGGGCATGCAGCTTTACTGTATGATTAAATGATGATGGGGTCCTCTTGGGTAAAATATTCCGGAGCTAAAATAGTCCCCCATTCGGATCTCCGGGCGGGGACTACTCAGAAGGATGTCGTTATCAGGAGAAAGAATTCTACGGATCGGAGCGTGGAATGTCAGATCCCTTAATCGGGCAGGTAGGTTAGAAAATTTAAAAAGGGAAATGTATAGGTTAAAGTTAGATATAGTGGGAATTAGTGAAGTTCGGTGGCAGGAGGAACAAGACTTCTGGTCTGGTGACTACAGGGTTATAAACACAAAATCAAATAGGGGTAATGCAGGAGTAGGTTTAATAATGAATAGGAAAATAGGAATACGGGTAAGCTACTACAAACAGCATAGTGAACGCATTATTGTGGCCAAGATAGATACGAAGCCCACACCTACTACAGTAGTACAAGTTTATATGCCAACTAGCTCTGCAGACGACGAAGAATTGAAGAAATGTATGATGAAATAAAAGAAATTATTCAGATAGTGAAGGGAGACGAAAATTTAATAGTCATGGGTGACTGGAATTCAAGTGTACGAAAAGGGAGAGAAGAAAACGTAGTAGGTGAATGTGGATTGGGGCTAAGAAATGAAAGAGGAAGCCGCCTGGTAGAATTTTGCACAGAGCACAACTTAATCATAGCTAACACTTGGTTCAAGAATCATGAAAGGAGGTTGTATACATGGAAGAACCCTGGAGATACTAAAAGGTAAGACATTTCCAGGGGCAGATGTGGACTCTGACCACAATCTATTGGTTATGAACTGTAGATTAAAACTGAAGAAATTGCAAAAAGGTGGGAATTTAAGTTGGTGGCATCTGGATAAACTGAAAGAACCAGAATTTGTACAGAGTTTCAGGGAGAGCATAAGGGAATAATTGACAGAAACAGGGGAAAGAAATACAGTAGAAGAAGAATGGGTAGCTTTGAGGGATGAAGTAGTGAAGGCAGCAGAGGATCAAGTAGGTAAAAAGACGAGGGCTAGTAGAAATCCTTGGATAACAGAAGAAATATTGAATTTAATTGATGAAAGGAGAAAATATAAAAATGCAGTAAATGAAGCAGGCAAAAAGGAATACAAACGTCTCAAAAATGAGATCGACAGGAAGTGCAAAATGGCTAAGCAGCTATAGCTAGAGGACAAATGTAAGGATGTAGAGGCTTATCTCACTAGGGGTAAGATAGATAGAGCCTACAGAAAAATTAAAGAGACCTTTGGAGAAAAGAGAACCACTTGTATGAATATCAAGAGTTCAGATGGAAACCCATTTCTAAGCAAAGAAGGGAATGCAGAAAGGTGGAAGGAGTATATAGAGGGTCTATATCAGGGCGATGTACTTCTGGACAATATTATGGAAATGGAAGAGGATGTAGATGAAGATGAAATGGGATATACGATACTGCGTGAAAGACCTAAGTCGAAACAAGGCCCCCGGAGTAGACAACATTCCATTGGAACTACTGACTGTCTTGGGAGACCCAGTCCTGACAAAACTGTACCATCTGGTGAGCAAGGTGTATGAAACAGGCGAAATACCCTCAGACTTCAAGAAGAATATAATAATTCCAATCCCAAAGAAAGCAGGGGTTGACAGATGTGAAAATTATCGAACAATCAGTTTAATAAGCCACAGCTGCAAAATACTAACTCGAATTCTTTACAGACGAATGGAAAAACTAGTGGAAGCCGACCTCGGGGAAGATCAGTTTGGATTCCGTAGAAATGCTGGAACACGTGAGGCAATACTTACCTTACGACTTATCTTAGAAGAAAGATTAAGGAAAGGCAAACCTATGTTTCTAGCATTTGTAGACTTAGAGAAAGCTTTTGACAATGTTGACTGGAATACCCTCTTTCAAATTCTAAAGGTGGCAGGGGTAAAATACAGGGAGCGAAAGGCTATTTACAATTTGTACATAAACCAGATGGCAGTTATAAGAGTCGATGGACACGAAAGGGAAGCAGTGGTTGGGAAGGGTGTAAGACAGGGTTGCAGCCTGTCGCCGATGTTATTCAATCTGTATATTGAGCAGGCAGTAAAGGAAACAAAAGAAAAATTCGGAGTAGGTATTAAAATCCATGGAGAAAAAAATAAAAACTTTGAGGTTCGCCGATGACATTGTAATTCTGTCAGAGACAGCAAAGGACTTGGAAGAGCAGTTGAATGGAATGGACAGTGTCTTGAAAGGAGTATATAAGATGAACATCAACAAAAGTAAAACGAGAATAATGGAATGTAGTCGAATTAAGTCGGGTGATGCTGAGGGAATTAGATTAGGAAATGAGACTCTTAAAGTAGTAAAGGAGTTTTGCTATTTGGGGAGCAAAATAACTGATGATGATCAAAGTAGAGAGGATATAAAATGTAGACTGGCAATGGCAAGGAAAGCGTTTCTGAAGAAGAGAAATTTGTTAACATCGAGTATAGATTTAAGTGTCAGGAAGTCATTTCTGAAAGTATTTGTATGGAAGTGAAACATGGACGATAAACAGTTTAGACAAGAAGAGAATAGAAGCTTTCGAAATATGGTGCTACAGAATAATGCTGAAGATTAGATGGGTAGATCACATAACTAATGAGGAAGTATTGAATAGGATTGGGGAGAAGAGAAGTTTGTGGCACAACTTGACCAGAAGAAGGGATCGGTTGGTAGGACATGTTGTGAGGCATCAAGGGATCACCAATTTAGTATTGGAGGGCAGCGTGGAGGGTAATAATCATAGAGGGAGACCAAGAGATGGATACACTAAGTAGATTCAGAAGGATGTAGGTTGAAGTAGGTATTGGGAGATGAAGAAGCTTGCACAGGATAGAGTAGCATGGAGAGCTGCATCAAACCAGTCTCAGGACTGAAGACAACAATTGTCAGTACGTAAATTCAAGGTATTCCGCATTTATACGAGGAATGAACACAGCAATAACGGCTGAATTGAAAGACAGAATAACCATGTGTGTTGATCACATTTTAACTACGGAACCCACTTGGTCTGACCGTAACAATACTATTCGAGCTTTAATTCAGACATTTCTTCAGCAAGGCCTCACAGTTAATCTGAGTAAATCACACTTTGGTAAAGCTTCCGTTAAATATCTTGGTTATTTCATTTATGCCGGCGGCATAGCGCCCGATCCCGAAAAACTTATAGCAATTCGAGATATTACAATTCCTACTAAAAGAAAGAAACTTCGTAGCTTCCTAGGACTGATCAACTTTTTTATCGCCTCATTTATTATTCTGCACTGGATACCCCGAGTTATATCAATTAACAGGCAAAAATACTATCTGGACATGGGATGAACACGCTCTTCCCGAATTCTTGACCTTTGAGCATATACTCTTGAATGCATCGATACTATCATACCCTGATCCCGCTAAGAACTTTTCGATCGCCACCGACAGTTCCAAAACAACCCTCAGCGTATACATTTTCCAAGAAATAGAAGAAGATGTCATCATTGTCATTAAAAGCATTGCATTTGCGATGGCATCATTGTCATTAAAGGCACTGCATTTGCGAGCCTCATTCTATCTGCTGCAGAACGGAACTATTCGATTACGGAGCTGGAAACCTTATCTGGCGTTTGGGGCTTTAATAAATTTAGACACATTTTGTATGGAAGTCATACCTCTGTTTATACTGACCACCGTGCTATTCAGTTTCTGCTTTCCGCCAAATTTTCCCACGACCGCCTTGGACGATGGAAGTTATATTTACAAGAATTTGACTTTACTGTAATCCATATTCCCGGTTCTCAAAAGGTGATAGCTGACGCTTTATCCCTTTCAGTTACTGCCAGACAACAAGACCTTGCCACACATCTTTGCCAAACTAATTACAGTATTTTGTACATACAACAAGTAGCGTTTGAGAACTTTATTTCTTCATCTCTTAAAGACACTTCTAAAGAACAGGATAAGAACAATATCTGGAAAAATATTTAGCAGCTTTGGAATGACAAGACTAATTCAACAATCAGACACCACTGCTTAGTACCTAACAATATTCTCTTTCTACGTACACATCCATACAGCGACAATTGGATCTTATGCATACCTGAAGATTTAATCAACAGATTAATTTGGTACACTCACTTTAAGATATGCACTACTTTAGTTTTAATTAACTATGTCATCAACAACACCAGCATAATAATTTCCTCATGCTTTACCATGAGCCGTTTCTCATCACCCATTTTCTTTTTCTTTTGTACGCTTCTAGTTCATTCTGCTTTATTTAACATTTTCACGTCTATTCTTAGAATACTCTTGTGATCACACGTTCTCATCTTGCTTTATTTTGAGTAACCATTTTGACGACTATGGACGATAATGATTTTCTTTTGCAGTAAAATTGCACTTTCCTTTGCCTTATCCACACTTTCCCCAGTAGTTTTGCGCATTCGTTACATCTGCTATTATTATTTTATTTTCACTTCTCTGTTCAAGATATATTACTTATGCATAGTCAATATTTGCAACAAATACCATTTTCAGATATCATGTACTATAGAGATATTCTACTATACCGATCTTTTTTCGAGCTCTAGCGCCATGTAGGATTATTAATTATGAACTATTTTGTCATTTATTACAGTCAATCTTCATGTACTATTTTCTAGAATTATTGCCTGTATACATTAAATTTTCAAGTCTAGTTATTGGCACAACCACTGTTATTCTATATGTTGCCACTACTGTTCTGCGGACAGTCACTACTAGAAAATGTATTTATCACCAGCTTATTACTAGAGTAGCTCAGCTATGAGTCTAAAACATAGTCTATGTATCATATTGTTAGATAATGAACTATGATTTCAATTCCGCACATATATATTGATGGCGCTGCCATAAATAATGTATTTGTGACCTGCATAATTTTAGGATTTTATATTAATATCCACTACTGTCGTACTTTGCAATTTTAAAAGCATTTAATGCCTCTTTACGTCCCCTTTTGTCTTTATCCTATTGTCCTTCTCTAGCTTATCCACTGAGATAATAATGAAACATGGTTGTTTACTTGTCTTGCAACAATATAAATGCAGGCAAGCTTACCGACGTCGACGATAACAGACTAAAAACGAGAAGGCTGTTGTGACTCCATCCATTGCGCTCATTACTGTACTAGGCAGCACTTAGTGTACAACTGGGGTGTGAGTTTCCATACCTACTACTGCTACCAATGATCTTGCTCAATGCCAAATCTCACTACTTTCACATACCTAGTGATGTTCAAAAAATATTCAAGATAACGTGATTTAGAAATATAATCCTCTGATGAAGAAGTATGAACCAATGTCTACGGATCCTTGATGTGCAGACCATCAAGGGTGTAACCTTACCTCACCCAATACTTTATCCTTGTCTTTTTCACTCTTTACTTTATATTTGATACTCATGATGAAGCTACACTATGCTTCATGTAACAATAACTATAGGAACGGGCGTTGTAAATGGCTACTTCATCTGTCATACTAGTGCATGTAAACACTACATTTCTTAACAAGTTTGTAAATACTTAGTAATGATTTTCTGTAATTCTGTATCGTATAACTCTGATTGTTTTAATTCCCAAGCACTTTGTAAGGAGCGATTTGCTCATACTATTATTTTTCCTAGATATTAGGCTACATTTCAAAGTTTCGTGATGCACAAGAGCACTGTCATACCTGACTATTTGTACATTCATGATTCCTAAACACAGTTGTTAGATGCTTAAATAAAATGTTTCCCAAATTTAAATTTTTATGCTATTCAAAGAGCCAGATGCTCACAAAGATTTGTATCTCTTTACTAATTATATCTTTCATGCTACATTCCCGAACTTTTATCAGTCTGTACTTATGCAATGTTAAGAATTTTTTGTGTTATGTTGGCCAATTGCCATAACAACCCAGCGAAATTTTTCAGGAGGCAGCAGAGTTATGGAACGTATATATACAGGGTAATTTTTTTTAAGAATGTAGTAGATTACTTCTCCGACGTTCCTGCCGTCTCTGAATTCTTCTTGTGTAAAAAACGGTATGTCTTTCTTCTTAAAGTCTACAAAGGTGGTAGACCGCGGATCTTTAATATGCATCCGTCCACATCTACATAATTACTCTACAGTTCACTCTTAAGTGTTTGGCAGCGTGTTCATAGAACCACTTTCAGACTATTTCCGGATCGTTACAGCCTAGAACAGCACATAGGAAAATGAATACGTATAGATTTCAGTGGTAGCTCCGATTTCTCTTATTTCTACATCTACATCCATACTCCGCAAGCCACCTGACGGTGTGTGGCGAAAAGGTACCCTGAATACCTCTATCGGTTCTCCCTTCTATTCCAGTCTCGTATTGTTCGTGGAAAGAAGGATTGTCGGTATGCTTCTGTGTGGGCTCTAATCTCCCTGATTTTATCCTCATGGTCTCTTCGCGAGATATACGTAGGAGGGAGCAATATACTGCTTGAGTCTTCGGAGAAGGTATGTTCTCGAAACTTTTGAGCCCGTACCGAGCTGCTGAGCGTCTCTCCTGCAGAGTCTTCCACTGGAGTTTATCTATCATCTCCGTAACGCTTACGCGATTACTAAATGATCCTGTAACGAAGCGCGCTGCTCTCCGTTGGATTATCTCTATCTCTTCTATCAACCCTATCTGGTACGGATCCCACACTATTGAGCAGTATTCAAGCAGTTGGCGAACAAGCGTACTGTAACCAACTTTCTTTGTTTTCGGATTGCATTTCCTTAGGATTCTTCCAATGAATCTCAGTCTGGCATCTGCTTTACCGACGATCAACTTTATATGATCATTCCATTTTATTTCCATTTCGTTACAATGATCATTTCTTCATAGGTAGGAGGGAATCGACAAAATGTTTGGCATGCGGAGAAGAAATTTGGTGCTTATAATTTACTGAAAATGTCCCGACGCAACAAAAACCCATTTGTTGTTAACGATTGCCACACCATCTCGCTTCTGTGACACTCTCTCCCGCATTCGGTGATAATACAAAATGAGCTGTCCTGATTTCAACATTTTCAATGTCCTCCGTCAAATCTCTTACGTAAGGGTCTCATACTGAACAGAAATAATCCAAAAGAGGATGGACAAGCGATGTCTTTTTAGTAGATGTCTTTCACAGTTTAAGTGTTCTGCTAACAAAACGCAGTCTTTGGTTCGCCTCTGCCACAACATTGTATATGTGATGGTTCCAGGTTGTTTTTAACTGTAAATCCAGCTATCTAGTTAAATTGTTATTGTCCGTTTAGCAGAAATTTATTTATTTAGGTTTTTAACTGTAAATCCATCTATCTAGTTGAATTTACAACATTTAAATTAGCATTATTGGTTTAAACGAAATTTAATGGTTCATATATTGTGTTAGATTAGGAAAATATAAAATTTTACGTGTACGGCGTAAAACAGAAAATGAATATTATAGGATACTTTACACCAGTAGCTCGAAAAATAATTAGAAGTGAATGCTACAGCGATTCCTATAGCAAGGACATGCACGACTCTTCCCGTCATACTAAGCACCGTGGGTTACTTCATTACCTCTATTCAGTAATTATAGACGGAATTTCAATTAAAAGTAAGAAAATCGAATTCGAGCTGTTTTAGTACGGAAAATGTAGATTAAGCAGACTACGTTAACACAGTTCTTCGCCGTAGAATCTGTACGATGCCCTGACTCCAAGTAAACTGATTTGGTTTTCTGAAGACTGGTACAAGGTCAAGAGGAAGGAATGCCACGAAATTTTGTATTGATTATTTTTTATATTAAGTCAGGATAGTTGCAAAGGAACCATCTCAGCATTAGCGGAAGCGAGTTGCGAAAATCACGGGAAAGCTAATCAGGATGCTCGGACGCGGGTTTGAACCGTCGTCCTCCCGAATGCGAGTCCAGTGCGCCAACCACTGCGCCACCTCGCTCGGAGTAGCACGCGGCGTCTTTTCTTGTGCCTAATGTTTATGACGTCATGTCTCTTGAATTATGTATTGTACAATGATATAATTTTGTAGGTACATTAGGTGGCATATTCTGATGCCGTCTGCAAAATGTGTAAAGGAGTGAGCAGCAACGAAGTAATAAATTCAAATGTCTTGCATGGTGAGTCTCAAACACATTCGTGTGGACTGCTCAATTAACAACCTTCTTGTTATTTTCTATTACCTTAATAGGAGAACGTAGAGAGAGTTATCCAACTAAGCATGGAAAAGATTACTTGCGCCAGTCGAATGAAGTTTATGTAGAATGACGTGAAAATGTTGTAAACGTTAGCGATCCTGAATTAAAATGAAAACATTGGGAAGCTTTCGTTTTAACCCTAATGCAATTTTTAAGGAAATTAATACGAATGTTGGTGTATTTAGAAAAAATTTTCATAGCAATAGACTTCAAGGGTGAGTGAGGTGCCACCAGCTACTTTTGAGTATTTGTCTTGGGTAGCTTTGAAAGAAAACCTTGGCTCGAAAGATGACTCTTTATGTCATTTTTACTCGTTTCTTTCTGTCAATAATGAAGCAAGTTTCCACTCCTCGATTTCGGGCCATGCAGCTGCGTCGTCAACATTACCCAGAAGACATTCTGTGCACACACTGTTGCATAACGTCGAAACTGTTTCCGGCAGTTAGTCCGAGTTTAATTGCGGGCGTATAACTGTGCGTGGGAGGATACTGTCTGCGCAGCGGCAGGCAAGAGACATGTTGCTGTGGCCCAGACACGGAGCACTTTTACTCAACAAACGACTCCGCATAACTGTAGCGAGTCTCCAGCAGACGCAGAAAATGCAATCGTGACGAGGAGATAACTGTTACCCGTGGTTGTGGTAGGTGCATAAAGGGGCTACCGGAACATTTTACTGCAGAGGTGAAACATCTCACGCGTCTGTATGTTCCAAGACGGGTGAGTCGATCAGAGCCTTACTACCCTCCAAGATCCCCTATCCCCAAGCCTCTGATTTTTACGTGCGATGTCAAGCAATAAGGGAAGTGTACAGCACTACCACTGATGCGGCTGAAGAACTGGAAGAGCGAATTGTACAGTCGTGTCAAGCCGCAAGACATGATCCGGCGGTATTTCAAAGAATTCGTGACTCACTGCAGGGTCGAGTGCTGTACTGCACCTAAAATAC
The DNA here is from genome assembly GCF_023897955.1 of Schistocerca gregaria. Lineage (NCBI taxonomy): Eukaryota > Metazoa > Arthropoda > Insecta > Orthoptera > Acrididae > Schistocerca > Schistocerca gregaria. The sequence continues at coordinate 23,183,649 of NC_064926.1, read as the reverse complement.
AGCGCATCTCCTTTAACAGGTAGGAGACCAGTGGCAGATCACGGATCTAAATTCTGGGGAGGGCAGGAATCTTTGGAAAAGCTCGTTTCTTCTCCTTTGAATGTACGCGTACCTAGCGATCCTGACAACCACCACCATCACCAGTACTGCTGCTGCTGCTACTAATAACCATAATGGTAATAACAGTGACATTCGCTTTTATTTACAAACGAACTGATAGATTGGGTTTTTGAGCTTCTTACCAGTGAAACAAGTTAATACGACGATTCTTCTTCTTCCCGAATCTTTCGATGAAATCGTCGCACCATGTGGCTCGGCTTTCAAGTATTCGCAGTACTGGTTTTTAATTTCAGACACAAGCAAGAACTGATGAGCGATTCTCAGCCATACTGTTCCTCAAATATGCTTTCACGCGTTCAAGATAAGGAATGTTGCAGAAATGGTAGCAATTAGACAAAATAGTTTTAAAGCTTCTGGAAGAATTTGGTCCGTTTCATTCTCAGTCAATTTTTTGATTACGTCTCCGAAGTCGATGGAGTGAGATGTTACTTTATGTTGGGAAGACAATAACGCCTCCTGTTCTACACGCAACTGAAGGACGCACCGTACGTTTGTAATAATGAATCCACATCGTCTACAGGAAGGTTGAACATAACAGTCGAAAAGAGTAGTGTCGCCTAATTTAAGGAAGATCAGTTTATCACTATGCGAAAATCTGGTTTCCGTAGTGTTTCAATATTATCTAACACCTCGAAGTACACCTGTTAGTATTTTACCCCAGTGGATTGCCAATGTATTCATCTACCAATTCAACTCTATTCACGGAATCTTCAGGTTGCATATTAATCGAGCAATTCGTAGAATTTAAAAAGTCTATCAATTTACCTCCATTTCTTAAGTTTTTCGTGTAAGCTGCGCATTGTGAGACAGCATTGTTGCAAAACAGTGCGTCATTGCTTTTTTTTCTGAAGAATGTAGCAAAGCAATTCAGTCTTTAAAATCATGCTTTGAAAAACAGAGAGAAGGAAAAAAGCCAAAGTCTATTAGGCTATTTTTAAAACCACAGACTTCTTTTGTAGTCACTGGATTGCAATTATTTTCTTAAAAGACTCAACTGGTCACGGGCAGTTTTCGTGTATGGCAGGTATTATTCTGCCATTTCAGGCTCATCTCGTTTCACTGTTCAAAGGAATGCGTTCACCAGTAATACTGTCGAGAATTGCTGTGCGTCTGGAAGACCAGTAGAAAAATGCGGGAATACTCTGAAGCGTGAAGAAAAAATCCTTACTGATTCTGTAGAAGAACAGCTCTGCTGCAAAATTAAATTGAAACGATGTGCGAAACAGTGATTAGAAAGAGCTTGGTGGGGCAAATTCGCGGAACTTAGCATGCAAGCCATTTAATTCTCCTGCCAGGACGGAAGCACCATCAGATGCTTACTCTTCGTATCAGAAGTCTGAAACACGCCACTCAGCACAGTGACTAAAGCAACTTGGCTACCATCATGAAAACAAAAAACAAAAAAAAATTATTTAAATTGCGCCTTTAGAGTCCACCAGCTTCACAACAATAGAGCATTGTGACGTGTCCAAAACGTCTGTTGTTTCGTCCTCAATGTAGGCATAACATGATGTTCCGTCGAAACCTGAATGTATATATTATAAATCGACTTATTTACACATTCATTGAGTTCGTTTTGCAACAATTTTTTAAAATATCCAGAAACAGCACATTTACTTCCAGCTTGCTTTCAAAATGGCTCTGAAATTCCTAGGATTCAGGGGATCTTCTGTTTCATCATGACATCTGAAAGCTAGGTCCTGCTTCTACAAAAGGCTTGTAATATCAATTAGAATTTTCGTGATTTGTGTCAGCTTACACTTCATTGTTGTTTCTAATTTTCATCTGTTTTCAATTTCCATTAAGCAACTCTGAAATACTAAACACTCGCTGGATAGTTCTTGAAATGAATTAAAATTACGAGTACTTAGATTATCTTTAGAAGGAGCAAGCAGTGCTAAACCTCTAGACAGACTCTTCAGGTTGTCGAAAGCCGCAATGGACCATACCGTTTTCCTTGTGTATGAGAACAAACACGACCAGAAGAACAGCTTTCCTTTTGTAGGGCTAGCACATAACCACTTCAGCTGCACATGTCATGAAGTTGGAAATGCATGTGTTCTGTTCTTATCTTTCTGAAGAGGGTGTATCACAGATGTTGGATGTCCTTTCTTCAAAATTTCATGTTGCTCAGTTTCAGATCTCATTGACAACGAAAGCAACTGTTAGGAAGTAATGATATCCTTACTCGAAGGTTTTACATCAGTTCAGTACTTGTACAAATCTGGGCTTTGTCCATTTTCACTGGACACGAGACGACGAGTGTAAGGGAACCTAGAGTCATTACGGCGGCAACTGGCCGCCCGTGGCATGGAGGCGCGTTGCACCAGAGCTGACTCAGCCTGGACCCACTTTCCTGTTTCTATGAGTGTCGTAACGATTACCATGGCAACCAGGAGGCCTGGCGCGTGTCTGGCCTCCGCGTTATGTGCTCCACGCTTCCGTCTACTTTATGTCAGCATTAAGCTTCCGTACGTTGACTTGCTCTCTAGTGCCGGCAATTTAAAAGAAATAACACAAGCTAACGTTTCTCGCGCTCGCTGCTAAAAGTCAATAAATATTTATCGTAAAAATTATTTTGCTACGACTACTACTACTTCTACTGTGGAAAAGTAAGGAGGCGTGGCCTGCATTGCCTCCTCTTATCGACCGCCACTGATTACGAGGATACAGTAAATTGTGATATGTGATGTATTGAACCAATATTGTTTCCTACGTCTACAGAACTACTCTGCAATTGACACTTAAGTTCCTGGCAGAGGGTTCACTGATCCACTTTCACACAATTACTCTACCATTCCACCTTCGAACAGCGCACGTGAAAAACGAACACTTGAATCTTTTCATGCGAGCAGCCATTTCTCTTACTGTATTGTGATGATAATTTCTCCTTACATACGCGGGCATTAATAAAATATTTCTGCATTCGGAGGAGAAAATTTGGTGTTTCAAAGTTTTTGAAAAGATCTGGCCGAAACGTAAAACACCTTTGTTTTATGATTGCCACCGAACTCACGTTTCACATCCGTGGCACTCTTTCCCCTATTTCGCAGTAATACAAAACGAACTGCCCTTCTTCGAACTTTTCGATGCGCTCTGTCAATCCTTTCTGGTAAGGATCTCATACTGCACAGCTACACTCTAGCAGACGACGTACAAGTGTATTGTAGACAGTAAGACGCACTCTTCTTGTTCGCCTTCCTCGCAACATTATCTATGTAATAGTCCCAATTTAAGTCGTTCATAACTGTTATCCTTTGCATTTGAGTATTTATTGTGCAACCGAAGTTTAAGGGCTGTCTTTTAGTAGTCATGTGAAAGGTCTCACATTTTTCGTTATTTAAGTTCAATTGCCACTTTTCGCTCCGTACTCTAAACCATTTTGCAGTTGGTTTTCAGCCTCTGATGACTTTACTAGACGGTAATGATAGTATCATCTGCAAACCATCTAAGATGGCTGCTCAGATTGTCTCTTAAATAATTTATATAGATTAGGAATAGCAGCGGGCATATAAGACTTCCACTTCGAACGCCGGAATTCATTCCTGGTTGACTCGATTATTTTCCGTCGATTGCTACGAACCGTGGCCTTTCTGAAAGGAAATCGCAAATCCAGTCGTATAACTGAGATGATACTCCATGTTCCTCGCCAAGATAGGCAAAGGGTGAAATGTGAAACAAACTAGATGAGGAATTAATAGAAAAGTTTGCACTTCCAATAGATTTGCACTAGCTAAGTCAACATGTCATACTAAAGTCAGTGGTGGTTCGGAAACTCACATTCGTCACTATGTCCCAAACAGCTCGTTTTCAGATCCATGTTTTCTGGAATGTTTTTGCTTCTATTATTGTACGTTTTCAGTTGCGCCGGTTTTCGCAATTAATAGTGGTATAACCTGTATTTATGAGGTGTCTCTGCTAAGAATCATCAGGGGCATATTCTCTGGTGTTTTCGTAGAAATTTATAATTGCATTTGAACAATATGAAGATGGTAAAATCCCAAAGAAATAGCGCTCATCAAATGTATCATAGGACGCCCGTGTCGTGATGCATTCGGTTTAATGATATGCGTAGACAGGGACAGCAAAATACAAAGAATAAGCAGTATACCGGATTTTTACTACTACTTTAAGATCTCTGTATCCCAAGCGCACATGAAACCCATTTTAGAATACATTTTTTTTAAATGAATGTAAGACCTAGGTCTTCCACTGCACTGGGCGTCGCATGAAACATGTGATGAGCTGCATATCCTAAGTAAAATGGCCCTCTTGGTATTTTAAATTCTGCTTTTCGTGTATGAAAACGAATTATTCTCTCTTTTTAATGAATCTGTCAATCTGAAAGCTGGTTTGAGCACTGCAGTGTTTGAGTAAGCTTGGATGACTCTGCATACATATTGAAAAACGAAATGGTATGTATCTGCCGAAACACCAGAAAAAAATATGAATGCATGGTTTCGCGGCCATAAATACTGCTAAAACGCTCTCGCGATTCCAGCCGCGTCAAATGTTTTAAAATCAACGAGATTACAACCGAGTACGCCTCGGCATTTGTCAACTAGTGATTGCTTTTAAGTTCCGTTAATCTGTTTTTATTTCAGCTCTTACGGTGATGCATGTTTGGTTAGAAGTGAATAATCTCTAGTTATACAGTGGTTAGGAATCTACATTAAACTCCTGCGATAAGCCAATTAAAAGACATCAAGATAATAACGGAAAATTTTTTGGAAAATCTGTGGTAAGTACGCCGGCCGAGGTGGCCGAGCGGTTCTAGGCGCTACAGTCTGGAACCGTGCGACCGCTACCGTCGCAGGTTCGAATCCTGCCTCGGGCATGGGTGTGTGTGATGTCCTTAGGTTAGTTAGGTTTAAGTAGTTCTGAGTTCTAGGGGACTGATGACCACAGCAGTTAAGTCCCATAGTGCTCAGAGCCATTTGAACCATTCTGTGGTAAGTACCTTAGGCTTACATACTACTTAATGTAACTTAAACTAATTTACGCCTACAACAACACACACACCTATGCCCGAGGGAGGACGAGAACCTGCGACAGGGATAGCCGCTCGAACCGTGGCAAGGCACCTTAGACCCCAAGGCCAAAATAAGGGAATACCACCTCCAATAAAGCAATGCCTAGTAAATAACTGAGGTGCTGAAGCCAACTTTTGAGTTTAGAGCATCGTTAGTGAGAAAGAGAGAATCATACAGTTTTCACATTCAATGGATGTGTCCTGTTTTATAAATACATATTGTGTATATTTGTTTTTTAGACCTGTACTACATATTTGAGGATCTCCTCACTACGGACCTACGGAAAAACGGCATAACTATCGATAAACATCAGGAACACTGATGGGCGGTTTTAAAGCAAACAACGCTTCGTTTTAATTGTGTTGCTACAGAGGCGTTAGTGTCGTCTTTGATACAATAGCAGTTCAGAATCATTTTCGAACAGTGTTATTCACATAGTATCATTGACTACGATTCCGCATATTCGGTTGCCGTCACAAAAAGCCCTAAGAAACTCTGCACGCTGCTCAAGGACTTCAGATATCGCGTGATTTTGTTCTGTCATCTATCCTAAACGCAACCACGTGAACTACATTCCGATCAGTCTACTATCGCTTTTCCAGTCCTGGGCCATCTCTACACCTTTGCATTCCTAAAACATCCAGTATCGTCAGTATTCTGTGATTGATATTTCAATCTTTGCCTAACATTACAACTTTTTCCCATCCGTAGCTGCTGGATATTCTGAGTTACCTTCTCACCGGTTTAGTTACCTGTCGTCTATTTTCCATTGTTTCCGACAGAAATCTTATCTCGTACTTGATGTTTCCACTTTTTTATGTTCTCTGTCTGTAGACTTCATTTTCAACATGCTTCGACTGAAGCAAGTTTCAGAAGCTTTCGGTTTCCTCTAACATGTTCACTTCGATAGGGTACTGTTCTCGAAAAGAACATTTACAGAAAGGTCTTCGTCAACTTCATGTCAGTATATGATACTAGCAAATTTTCTTTGATGTAGAAACTTTCCGCTTGTATCAGTTCTGTTCTAATACCTCTGTTGTTTCGCAAATATTATCGTAATAATCGTAATAAAATTCACTGTCTCGAATCATACATATCCTCCTGCACAATGTGTGAAACACGTTCATATTCTAAAATCGCTACCCCGTTCAAAATATTTGTCTACAACAGTGCGTTTCACGTGAAAGTAATCTCAGTTATATACATAATTAACTAATTTTTAATTCTCGACTCATTAGACAAAACTCACAACAAACAATCAAGCTGCGCTACTGCGCTCTCTATGAACAATGAAATATGCACGATGCCGAAATTTACACCAAACCTAACGCTTCGTATAACAGTAGTGAACAGTCTACTTTCTGGTAATCTTGCACCCAACAGGAACTCTTGCAATTATGCACTGTACAAACACTCCACGAACGAGCCACATAAACTGCGAAAACACTGCTAAACAGACGCTCATCAGATTAAGCTAACATACCGTTAAAACGTAACGTCAATAGCTTAAATCCGAAGAGTATTATAACAGCGTATTTTTATTTTACTATGGAAACATTCAACATTCGATATGAGGAAGCAGTAAATCCATCTCACAAAGTAAAAGATTTTCCTTGATAACACATAATGACAAAGATAATGTGAAAATCATAGTTCAGAGAGAGAAAATGAAAATTCACAGAATGTTAAGTTCTCTGTCAGTGCTAATTGATTACATCTTATTGTATTGTTAGCTGCTTATGAATGCAGCTAGTACTCATAAAAAGAATGAAATAAACAAGAGAACTTCTGTAAATACACTTAACCAAAAATGTTAATTCAAGTTCAAATTAACTTCATATGCTGATTACCCAAAATTCGATTTCGTATTAAATTTAGTTATATTATTCACTGCTGTGCACTGAATCAACTTTCTTCTTCTGGTTTACAGTCAACTAAGTACTGAAAAAAACTTGCAATTGTCTGGAACAAGAAAGAGGAATATGTCTGAATTACAACCACGAATGAAATAAAACTGGCAGTTGTAACAGTCATATTTCAGCAGGCAGAGATACACGAGCTACTATCTTGGAACAGGTGGCAAGTAGAGCTAGTTTATAAATCACAGAAGAGAAAACTAAATTCTATTACTAACATAAACAATACACCAACGTTTTTAGTGTTAGAAATAGGCCAAACAGAAAAATTTAATTTTCAAGCATCTGGAAGAGGTAAGAAAATTTATTAGGAAAATCTGCCTTACATGAAAAGATTAACAATATTGAGGGTGTTTCAAAAAGAATATTCGTATATAGAATTCATATATTTATTAAATTTCAAGACATACGAATATGAGACTTTACACACATTTACGAACCTCTGAAGTCCAGATTACAGATGTTCAATATGTCGTCCATCAGCGACACGATCAATATCACATCGGTACTCAAATTCCTCACATACTCGGGCAAGCACGTCCTTCGTCACTGATGTTATGGCAGGACGGATCCGGTTCTTCAACTTTTCTAGGTTCTTGTGGAAGTGGTAGTACATAAACGTTGTCTTTAACAAAATCCCGCAAGAAGAAGTCAGAAGGTGTCAAATCCGGTGACCGTGGAGCCCAGCTGAGACATGCTAAGTCGCCAGCTCCTTGACGACCAATCCAACGCTTCGGTAGAGTTTCATTCAGATATTCACGCACTTGGAGACTCCAGTGAGGGGTTGCCCCGTCTTGTTGAAAAATGAAGTTGTCTTCGTGCAGCCTCGGAAACGACCAGCTTTGTGACATAGCGAGCTGACTGTTAACCGTGTTTATGTCAAAGTAGAATGGGAGAATGGGTCGTAAACAGATGATCGGGATATCACACAAAACACATTGACTTTGGGTGAATCTGGTACATGTTCAATGGCTGCATGTGGATTCTGTAGGCTCCAAATTCGAACATTGTGTTTGTTTACCTGACCACTAACACTGAAAGCCGCTTCATCACTGAACACGATGCGTTGTGCGAAAGTGTTATCATTGTCAGCAGCATCAAGAATCTCGTTACAAAATGCCAGACTTTTGCGTTTGTCATCAGGACGCAGAGCTCGTAACAGCTGCAGCTTGTACTTCATAACCAACCGAGGTCTCAAAACACGCCAAATTGTTGTTGTAGGCAGTTGTGACTCCCGACTGGCACGACGAGTTGACTTTGAAGGACGCTGTTGGAAAGCAGTTTGAATTCGTGCAACATTTTCTTCAGGAACACGAAGGCGCTTTCCTTTATATACACATCCTGTCTAGAAACTGTCGATACCATCTGCGAATGTTCCACCCATTCGGAGAATCAACCTGGTACCTCAACCTGAAACGTCTTTGCACTGTAATCACGGAGTTGCACTTCGTAAACTCGAGAACGCAAAATGATTCCTGTTGCAGAGTAGCCGTTTTAATCATATGACGGTTACCAAATAAAACAGAAGACAACTGACATCTATCGGCTATTGATATAAACTAGACTATGTATTCGTTTCTCCAATAGCAGAGCCGAGGCGTAGCGACAGATAGTTCGGACAAAATAATACTTTGTGAGACGTATATTCTTTTTGAAACACCCTGTAGAAAGAGCATATGGAGTAGCTAAGAAGATCAACAATAAAACGTGCTTATCCATAAAAGAAAAAATGGTGCAATACAACACGGTACTGGAACTAGAGTTTCTTTATGCAAGCGAAGGTGTTGTATTGCAACATGAATTAGAAAAACTGGAATTATTATGAGGTAAGTTGCCCATCCCTTAAGAAGCGCTGAAGCTTGTAAATTAATATGTAATTACGAAACGTATAAACCACAGAAAAGGTAACAGAAACATTAAAGAAAAGAAAAAACAATTTTTTTCGAGAATTTTACAGACTGTATCTCTTGGACAAGAAATTAACAAGAAGCTGGAGCTGAGAAACTACATAATGTTGACAACAAACAACATAAAGGAAAAAGGAGCAACAGAATGTAAAGTTTTAACATTAGAAGTAAAAGAGGTAAGATATTAGTTGTGAAGTGGACTAAAGAGAAATAAACGCAAGAATGTTGCTAGAAAAGGCAACAGCAAATGAGGAAGAACTGATTATCATACTTGCTCTCCAGCTGGCTATAAAGAAAACAAAGAAACTACTGTTGTTTGGTACTCTGCGTCCGCTCCGGTATCAATCGTCGACATGGTGGATACAAGGGCGGTTTGATTGGTCTAAATCACTTTAGAGTCGTTCGTTACAGAGCCCACGGCGACTTCCATCAGCTTTCGTCATCATCTTTAACCAGGGTCGTGCATCATTTTAATTACACAATTGCATTTGAATTAAATTCTGGCCTTTAAACTCCTATTCGCGCAGTTTTTAAACCACATTTATTTTATTTATATTGAACACGAAGAATAATTTCACATTGCATTTGATTACATTGCTATATGGAGGGGAGTACTGGGTCCCTAAAACGTGCGATAAAACTACAAGCAGCAGAAGTGAGATTTCTTAGTAAAGAGAGAAGTTTTACCATGGAAGAAAGAAAGATATTGTGTGTGAACGATATTCATAATATCAATGAATGAAGAAACTAAAACATTTTTGAAACCTCACCTACAAAGAATGAGTGCAGAGAGAATCCCACATCTGACCATGCTTTGGCAGCCAAGAGAAAGACGAAACGTAGGACGACCCAGAACGAGGTGGTAGTGAAAAGGAAAGTCTGAAACAGGCACAATTGTCTAAGAAGAAGAAAAAAACATTTGATTACCATTTTTAACGATTTCTACATGTTTTAAATTTCTTTCGCTATCTTTCCTTCCGATCATTTTCATTGTGACGGCAGTTCTCTGCATTTTGTCGTTTTGCTTTTTATCTGTGCCGTGACTCTGATAAGAGCACCAATCTTTTAGTGATATAATCGAAATAGTTTCAGTTGGTTCTAGATGAATGTAGAAGCATTTCTTTTGCGTAATTTTTTTTTGCGTTTCCGTTATCCACTGAAAACAAAACACTTGCATATATTGAGGGAGTAGTGACGCAAGGGATCCATTTTCGAGTAGACGATTGTTTACTGTAACCATAGATCTTACAACTCAAAGCTAGGGACAATGCTAATTATGTTCTAGAAATGGTTTAAGGTGTCACTGTCCTCTTTTTGAGAGGTTTTGGACATATTTGACAAGTTAGGACAAATGTATTAGACAAATGCACAAAAACCATGATATTAATTACACAAAAAACAAATGAGGTACTAAATATACACATAAAGAACTGAACATAAAGAAAGTAAACAGAAAATAAACAAAGGTACAATGGTGAAAATTATCCAAGTAACAACGGGCAACCAAAGAAACACATAAATGAGAACACAACGAAACAGACGAAAAAATAAATAAAATTACAATGTTGCAAGTTGTGTAGGATAACAGAGGAGAGACACAGCACATGGAACCAAGTATAATGTCAGAGACGTCATCTTATATGTTGTACCAGGCCATTAAATTTTTCTAAATATCTCACTTGGCAAACTTGCGTACAACTCTTATCATCGCATTTATTTCTACTGTCACTGTGAAGAAAGCACAACCGGTTGTTGCAATAAGACTCATGGGAAAAAGAAATTAAGCCAATTTAAACACTATAAAAGACAGTTTGCGAGAAGATACAGAAAAATAAACATGGTGATCAGAAAGGGGGTAATCTGAAGTTTTCCCCTTGCCTTCTGTGTACGTACAGACATAAATCACTTTACACTCGACACTACTTCATTATCCACATGAGTTATCTAAACACTCTCAAGACACTGCTCTACGCCTCCCCTCTCAGCTTCAGTACTCTCAGTGCCTCCCTTCTGTTTTATAATGCTGCAGCACTCAGTCTTATCGTAAAATATCTTTCACCCTACACAACAACGCGCGAAAGGTTTCATCTTCTGGTTGTCGGCTCTTATATTACTTGATTAAAAGACAGTACTGCGGTCTTTGTATTACTCCGTAGGTATCTGTCACTGTCAACCTTTCTTTAAATACCTACAAAATATAAGCCGCCTACCCTTAAGACTACTCTTTACGTCAAAACATCCTTCTGAGAATAACGGCCGGCCGGTGTGGCCGAGCGGTTTTAGGCGCTTCGGCCTGGAACCGCTCGACCGCTACGGTCGCAGGTTGGAATCCTGCCTCGGGCATGGATGTGTGTAATGTCCTTATGTTAAGTAGTTGTAAGTTCTAGTGGACTGATGACGTCAGATGTTAAGTCCCATAGTGCTCAGAGGCATTTGAACCATTTGAGAATAACGTCTGCTCCCTGTTCACATGACACCGCACTCGAGACATACATCTCTCACAACTGCCGGACGGAGCAAGAAGGATGGGATGCAATTTCTCCTCCGTGAACACAGTTTCCATAGTTCCCCAGTCTCACACTCATTCCCTACGAGTCGTCACCGGGTCTACTTGCAGCTACAACAAAACTCTCTCCTCAAGATGAGCTTCCGTGGGTAGCGTTCTGTTTCGATAAACGGCCGTTTCAAGTCGCCGCGAAGTCGACTGTATAAACTGTTAAGCCCACTCCTCTCCCGCTGAGAGCCGTTCGGTTACAGTAATCGATACTACTGCCCCTGCAGACATTTGCTTTTTGGAATTATCATTCCACAGACAATACAATTCACTTTTCTATTTCAGCAGTAACTCCTCCCCCCCCCCCCCTCCCCCCTCCCGATTCTTTAAAGATTCGAGCTTCCATGTATAAAACATCCGTTTCACGTCTCGATATTTATGACGCTCTATGTCCTGAATTATGTTTCGTACAATGATATCATTCTGCAGGCACATTCAGTGGCATATGTGGATACTGTCTACAAAAGAAGAAACAAATTAAAACGTCAGGCCTGTATTTGATTTTTTAGTGCACTAACAGCGAAAATGTATCGGGTTGGTGTATAAGTTCGTAGCGTTTGGCTAAAAATTTAAGAAGCACAACAAATACACATAAGAGACTTCAGTCATCAATATATATTCTCCTTCACTATTTACAACGGTCTGTCAACACTGGGTAACTTCTCTATTCGGAGACCGTAGTAATCACGTGATTTTGAGGCGAAGAAATCCACGATCGGAGCGCAATTTTATCAGAAAAAGTAGTTCCTTGAAAGGTGAAAAACTGATTGCTCAAGATCAGCTGAACAAGGTGTGGGCGGAATGACTTCGCAACCCAACCCCTACATTTGTTTGTCAGTGTAGCAGAGTGCAGGCGGGCGTCGCCCTGGAGTCGCGTCGCTTCACGCAGTCTAGCTGGTCGTTGTTCTTGGACAGCGTCTGCAAGTCGTCTCGGTTGTTGACAGTAAATGTCAGCAGCGACGGTTACACCTCGGGGAAGTAATTCGTCGTAACACACCACACCGCCGCTGTTCCACCAGACGCACAACATTCTGCCTCGTAGATGGATCAAAATGGGTCTGAGCACTATGCCACTTAACATCTGTGGTCATCAGTCCCCTAGAACTTAGAACTACTTAAACGTAACTAACCTAGGGAGATCACACACATCCATGCCCGAGGCACGATTCGAACCTGCGACCGTAGCGGTCACGCGGTGCCAGACTGAAGCGCCTAGAACCGCACGGCCACACCAGCCGGCTGTCTTGTAGATGTGCGCAGGTCTTTGTACAGGGAGTTGCTGCTTTATTTGGGCTCGAACGTTCCTTTCTTTTCCGTATGTCAGCATAAAGACACCACTTTTCGTCACTACTAACGACAAAGGATAGGAATGGTCGGTGTTGTACGTGATCCAATCGATGGCGTGCACACAGAAATGCACGTATGGCCATCCGCTCATTTTTGGGTTTTTAGCTTAGAGCATGCGATACCCATACAAACCATTTCTGAACCTTCTCCATTGCATGCAAATGTCGCACGATGATAGAATGATCACAGTTCGTCACATTTGCCAGTTCCCGGGTACACTGATATGCATCATTGTGGGTTAATGCGTTTAAACGGTCTTCGTCAAACCCCGAAGGTCTTCCTGGACGTGGAGGGCCACTGTGTCAACACGATGCTCTTTAGGACGAGAAAACTGTTTCCCTGGCACGCTCTGTCCGATGCTATCATCCCCACACACGGCGCAGATGTTTCTGGCAGCCGGCGCTGCTGTCACCGCTCTACTCAAGAATATATCGGAGATGTTCCTATTTCTACACTCGGCACTCCACTTTCTAACTCCCACAGTTCCAACAACTGCCTCCAAATGACAAAATGACAATACGTAAACTCAAGTAGTTACACTACAAATAAAAAATGACAGCCGATAAATCACCCCATGACAACTGAAATGCCAACTTGAAAAACTGAAACGCTACGAATTTATGCACCTAGATAATAGTATGAGTGCGTCGTGTGACGGAACAACTCGTATGCTTTTGTGTAGTAAACTGTCGCTATTTACTGTGGTGATATGCAGAGGTGTTAATCTTAACACACAATGTCACTCCATGCGCTCTACTTACACTTTTAGCGGCTAAATACTTCTTGTACTGTAACAAGGAATAGATCTTTGCCAATAAGTCACTTTCTATACTGTTTCGCATGGAATCGAATTTGGGGGGCAGTTAATTTTAAACAGTCGGTGACCACTCAAGCCTGTTGCCAGTAAAAGCTTCAACGAAGCTTGAAGCGTTCCAGAATCCGTCAGTGCCAATCGTTGCTAGTTGACTTCCTTTTCTTGTTTGTTCTGGACTTCAGTCCACACACTGGTTTGATGTAGCTCTACATGCCACTCTATCCTGTGCAAGCTTCTTCATCTCCCAGTACCTACTGCAGCCTACATCCTTCTGAATCTGCTTAGTGTACTCATGTCTTGGTCTCCGGCTACGATTTTTACAACGTGTACTTTCAGCATCCCTTGATGACTCAGAACGTGTACTGTCAATCGATCCCTTCTTCTATTCAAGTTGTGTCACAAATTCCTCTTCTCCCCAGTTCTACAGTATTTACCTCCTCATTGGTTACGTGATCTAGCCATCTAATTTTCAGCATTATTTTGTAGTACCACATTTCGAAAGCTTCTGTTCTCTTCTTCCCTAAACTATTTATAGTCCATGTATCGTATCCATACATGGTTATACTTCATACAAATGCAGTCAGGAAAGTATTCCTGACAAATATATACTCGATGTTCACTAATTTCTCTTCTTCAGAAACGCTTTACTTGCCATTACCAGTCTACGTTTTATATCCTCTCTACTTCGACCATCATCAGTTATTTTGCACCCCAAATAGCAAAACTCCTTTACTACTTTCAGTATCTCATTCGCTAATCTAATTCCCTCAGAATCACCCGAGTTAACTCAACTACATTCCATTATCCTCGTTTTGCTTTTGTTGATGTTCATCTTATATCCTCCTTAGAAGACACTGTCCATTCTGTTCAACTGCTCTACCAAGTCCTTTGCTATGTCTGACAGAATTACAATGTCATCGGCGAACCTTAAAGTTTTTATTTCTTCTCCATGGATTTTAATACCTACTCCGAATTTTTCTTTTGTTTCCTTTATTGCTTGCTCAATATACAGACTGAATAACAGTAGGGAGAGGCTACAACCCTGTCTCACTCCCTTCCCAACCACTACTTTCCTTTCATGTCTCTCGACTCTTATAACTGCCATCTGGTTTCTGCCGTTCGCTCCCTCCATTTTACCCCTGCCACCTTCAGAATTTGAAAGAGAGTATTCCAGTCAACATTGTCAAATGCTTTCCCTAAGTCTACTAATGCTACGAATGTAGGTTTGCCTTTTCTTAATCTAGCTTCTAAGGTAAGTCTTACGCTCAGTATTGCCTCACGTGTTCCAATATTTCTACGGAATCTAAACTGATCTCCCCCGAGGTCGGCTTCTACCAGTTTTTCCATTCATCTGTAAAGAATTCGTGTTAGTATTTTACAGCCATGACTAGTTAAACTGATAGTTCGGTAATTTTCACACCTGTCGACACCTGCTTTCTTTGGGATTGGAATTATTATATTCTTCTTGAAGTCTGAGGATATTTCACCTGTCTCATACATCTTGCTCTCCAGATGGTAGAGTTTCTTCATGGCTGGCTCTCCCAAAGCTGTGAGTAGTTCTAATGGAATGTTGTCTACTCCCAGGGCTTTTTTTTTTTTTACTTATGTCTTTTAGTGTTCTGTCAAATTCTTCACGCAGTATCATATCTTCATCTAAGTCCTCTTCCATTTTCACAATATTGCCCTCAAGTACATCGCCCTTGTATAAATCCTCTATATACTCCTTCCTCTTTTCTGCTTTCTGTTCTTTGTTTAGGACTCGTTTTCCATTAGGGCTCTTGATATTCATGGTTCAAATGGCTCTTAGCACTATGACACTTAACATCTGAGGTCATCAGTCCCCTAGAACGTAGAACTACTTAAACCTAACTAACCTAAGGACATCACACACATCCATGCCCGAGGCAGGATTCGAACCTGCGACCGTAGCAGTTGCGCGGGTCCGGACTGAAGCGCCTAGAACCGCTCGGCCACCACTGACGACTGATATTCATACAAGTGGTCCTCTTTTCTCCAAAGATCTGTTTCATTTTCCTGTAGGCAGTATCTATCTTACCGATAGTGACATACCATGCTTCTACATTCTTACATTTGTCCTCTAGCCATCCCTGCTTTGCCATTTTGCACTTCTTGTCGATCTCATTTTTAAGACGTTTGTATTTCTTTTCGCCTGCTTCATTTTCTCCATTTTTATATTTTCTCCTTTCTTCGATTAAATTCATTATCTCATCTGTTACCCAAGCATTTCTACTACCCCTCGTCATTTTATCTACTTGATCATCCGCTGCCTTCACTATTTAATCTCTCAACCTACCCATTCTTCTTCTACTGTATTTCTTTCCCTTGTATTTGTCAATCGTTCCCTAATACTCTCTCTGAAACTCTCTACAACCTCTGGTTCTTTCAGTTTATTCAGGTTCCATCTCCTTAAATTCCTACCTTTTTGCAGATTTTTTTAGTTTTAGTTTACAGTTCATTACCAATAAACTGTGGTCGGAATCCTCATCTGCGTCTGGAAATGTCTTACAATTCAAAACCTGGTTCCTAAATCTCTGTCATACCATTAAAAAGGGCGCGTAACTAACTATTACCACGAAGAATAACTCAGAAAGTATGACAGGAGCTGAAAAATTTGTGGGACAAAAGATGCATGGGACAACGGGGGGCCATAATATGACGCTGGTTTTTTTGTTGCTTGATGGGGTCGCTTCAGAGATATGAAGGTCAACATTTTTTATTTATTTTTTAATGGGATGCTATAGTTTGGTACTTATTTTCTGAAGCGGCTATCGAGACGAATCAAATGATGTGTAACAGTAAGGTTTTTGAAGGTCCACGAAGGGCAAAAAAGGTGGCATGAACGTCCATTTACATAAGGTGTTCGAAGTGACGAACATTGGTATCAGTGCAGAGCCACAATCTTCTCATCATGGACTGAATGGTACTCCTTATCACTTCGGTACATATGGAACCACATGCTCTGACAATTTTCTCTCGTATATCGTGCAAACAGTAAATATTCGCCGAATACGGTGTATCTATCTAACGTGCCATTGACATGTACTCCACTCGACGGTTTCGCAATACAACACTAAAGGGACGGTAATACTAGTATCGTCGAATCAAGCGAATTTGAATGATTTATTCATTCGAAGAACAAGTCGATATGCTTCTAATTTACGGAGAATGCCAATGAAATTCAGTGAGAGCTGGGCACTTATACGCTGAACGTTATCCTCAACGCACTCACCCTGCACGTCCCGCATTTAAATATGTTTATGATAAATTGAGAACAACTGGATTTTTAACGCACCGGAAACGAATCCGGCAAATGAAAGTTACTAACGAGGAAACAGAAACTGATACTCTTGCCACTGTGGTTGGAGATCCTTGTGTTAGTTCGCGTCAAATCGCAAGTGAATCTGGCTTGAGCCAGAGTAGTGTTGTTCGTGTTCTGCATCGCCATAAATATCATCCTTACCGTACCAGTCTCCACCGAGAATTAACTGGTACTGATTGTATGCGACGCATTGAATCCTGCCGATGGGCTCAGCTTCAGATTCAGAGGGAAGTCACATTTATTAATTTGATGTTATTTACTGACGAGGGTACATTCACGAACCATGGAAATGCTAATTTGCAGAACATGCATTATGGTTACTGAAAATCCATATTGGCTGCGGAAAGATGCACACCAAAAACCGTGGTCGGTGAATGTATGGCGTGGGATTCTGGAGGACAGAATTATAGGCCTTTATTTCATCGAAGGAAATCTTAATGGTAGGAAGTACACCACATTCCTGCAAGAAACGTTAGTTATGTTATTGGAAGAAATACCTTTAGGAACAAAGAACAGAATGTGGTATCAACACGATAGACCTTTGGCACATTTGTCGCTAATGGCTAGAAATGAGATGGAAAGACAATTCCGAAATCATTGGATTGGACGAGGAGGAAATGTGTCGTGGCCGGCTCATTAGCCAGACTTGACGGCTCTGGATTTTTTCTTGTAGCGATTCGTAAAAGACATTGTTTATAAACATGTTCCAACTGCACCTGAAGATATCCGAGAGAGAATTATCAGAACATATACTTCGACAACTGTCAATGTGACAAGGAATACCACTCCATCTATGATACCAATGGTCAACACTTCGAACACCTTCTGTAAATGAATGTTTATGCCACCTTTGAAACCTTCGTTACCTACAGTACCAAATTATGATATCCCATTTAAAACAACAAAGTTGACCTTCGTATCTCTGATGCAACCCCACCTACCAACAAAAAACCAACGTGATATTATGGCCCACGTTGTCCCCTGCAACATTTGCCCCATAAACGTTTCAGTTTCTAACATACTTTCAGAGTTATTCTACGTGGCAATAATTAGAGACTCACCTTATATAATCTATTTGAAATCTTCTAGTGTATCTAGGCCTCTTCCATGTACACAATCTTCTTTCATGATTTTTAAACCAAGTGTTAGTTACGATTAAGTTCTGCTCTGCGCAGAATTCTACCAGGCAGCTTCCTCTTTCATTTCTTACCCACGGTCCATATTCACCTACTACTTTTCCCTGTCTTCCTTCCCTACTATCGAATAACAGCCTCAGACGACTATTAAATTTTCGTCTCCCTTAACTATCTCAATAATTTATTTTATCGCATCATACATTTTTTTTTTCAATCTCTTCATCACCTGCGGAGCTAATTGGTATATAAACTTGTACTACTGTAGTAGGTGTGGTCTTCGTGTCTATGTTGGCTACAGTAAAGCGTTCACTATGCTGTTCGTAGTAGCCTATCCGCGCTCCTACTTTTTTTTATTCATTACCGAACCTACTGCTGCATTACCCCTGCTTGATTTTATATTTATGACTCCCCCCCACCCCATGAACATGGACCTTGCCGTTGGTGGGGAGGCTTGCGTGCCTCAGCGATACAGATAGCCGTACCGTAGGCGCAACCACAACGGAGGGGTATCTGTTCAGAGACCAGACAAACATGTGGTTCCTGAAGAGGGGCAGCAGCCCTTTCAGTAGTTGCAAGGGCAACAGTCTGGATGATTGACTGATCTGGCCTTGTAACAATAACCAAAACGGCCTGGCTGTGCTGGTACTGCGAACGGCTGAAAGCAAGGGGAAACTACGGCTGTAATTTTTCCCGAGGGCATGCAGCTTTACTGTATGATTAAATGATGATGGGGTCCTCTTGGGTAAAATATTCCGGAGGTAAAATAGTCCCCCATTCGGATCTCCGGGCGGGGACTACTCAGGAGGATGTCGTTATCCGTTCTACGGATCGGAGCGTGGAATGTCAGATCCCTTAATCGGGCAGGTAGGTTACAAAATTTTAAAAGGGAAATGGATAGGTTAAAGTTATATATACTGGGAATTAGTGAAGTTCGGTGGCAAGAGGAACAAGACTTCTGGTCAGGTGACTACAGGGTTATAAACACAAAATCAAATAGGGGTAATGCAGGAGTAGGTTTAATAATGAATTGGAAAATAGGAATACGGGTAAGCTACTACAAACAGCATAGTGAACGCGTTATTGTGGCCAAGATAGATACGAAGCCCACACCTGCTAAAATAGTACAAGTTTATACGTCAACTAGCTCTGCAGATGACGAAGAAATTGAAGAAATGTATGATGAAATAAAAGAAATTTTTCAGATAGTGAAGGGTGACGAAAATTTAATAGTCATGGGTGACTGGAATTCGGTAGTAGGAAAAGGGAGAGAAGGAAACGTAATAGGTGAATATAGATTGGGGCTAGGAAATGAAAGAGGAAGCCGCCTGGTAGAATTTTGCACAGAGCACAACTTAATCATAGCTAACACTTGGTTCAAGAATCATAAAAGAAGACTGTATACATGGAAGAAGCCTGGAGATACTGACAGGTTTCAGATAGGTTATATAATGGTAATACAGAGATTTTTGGAACCAGGTTTTAAATTGTAAGACATTTCCAGGGGCAGATGTGGACTCTGGCAACAATCTATTGGTTATGAACTGTAGATTAAAACTGAAGAAACTGCAAAAAGGTGGGAATTTAAGGAGATGGGACCTGGATAACTGAAAGAATCAGAGGTTGTGCAGAGTTTCAGGGAGAGCATAATGGAACAATTGACAGAAACAGGGGAAAGAAATACAGTAGAAGAAGAATGGGTAGCTTTGAGGGATGAATTAGTGAAGGCAGCAGAGGATCAAGTAGGTAAAAAGACAAGGCTAGTATAAATCCTTGGGTAACAGAAGAAATATTGAATTTAATTGATGAAAGGATAAAATATAAAAATGCAGTAAATGAAGCAGGCAAAAAGGAATACAAACGTCTCAAAAATGAGATCGACAGGAAGTGCAAAATGGCTAAGCAGCTATAGCTAGAGTACAAATGTAAGGATGTAGAGGCTTATCTCACTAGGGGTAAGATAGATAGAGCCTACAGGAAAATTAAAGAGACCTTTGGAGAAAAGAGAGCCACTTGTATGAATATCAAGAGCTCAGATGGAAAGCCGGTTGTAAGCAAAGAGGGAAAATCAGAAAGGTGGAAGGAGTATATAGAGGGTCTATACAGGGTGATGTACTTGAGGACAATATTATGGAAATGGAAGAAGAGGTAGATGAAGATTAAATGAGAGATACGGTACTGCGCGAAGAGTTTGACAAAGCACTGAAAGACCTAAGTCGAAACAAGGCTCCCGGAGTAGACAACATTCCATTGGAACTTCTGACGGCCTTGGAAGAGCTAGTCCTGACAAAACTCTACCATCTGGTGAGCAAGATGAATGAAACAGGCGAAATACCCTCAGACTTCAAGAAGAATATAATAATTCCAATCCCAAACAAAGCAGGTGTTGGCAGATGTGAAAATTACCGACCTATCAGTTTAATAAGTCATAGTTGCAAAATACTAACGCTAATTCTTTACAGACGAATGGAAAAACTAGTAGAAGCCGACCTCGGTGAAGATCAGTTTGGATTCCGTAGAAATGTTGGAACACGTGAGGCAATACTGACCCTGCGACATATCTTAGAAGCTAGATTAAGGAAGGACAATCCTACGTTTCTAGCATTTGTAGACTTAGAGAAAGCTTTTGACAATGTTGACTGGAATACTCTCTTTCAAATTCAGAAGGTGGCAAGGGTAAAATACAGGGAGCGAAAGGCAATTTACAATTTTTACAGAAAGCAGATGGCAGTTATAAGAGTCGAGGGACATGAAAGAGAAGAAGTCGTTGGGAAGGGAGTAAGACAGGGTTGTAGCCTCTCTCCGATGTTATTCAGTCTGTATATTGAGCAAGCAGTAAAGGAAACAAGAGAAAATTTTTGAGTAGGTATTAAAATCCATGGCGAAGAAATAAAAACTTTGAGGTTCGACGATGACATTGTAATTCTGTCAGAGACATCGTTCGCAGTACCAGCACAGCAAGGCAGTTTTGGTTAGTGTTAGAAGACCAGATCAGTCAATCATCCAGACTGTTGCCCCTGGCACCACTGAAAAAGCAGCTGCCCCTTTGGAAGAACCACGCGTTTGTCTGGCCTCTCAACAGATACCCCTCCGCTGTGATTGCATCTACGGTACCGCTATCGGTATTGCTGAAGCACGCAAGCCTCCCCACCAACTGCAGGGTCTATGGTTCCAGGGGGGAGTTCCTATTACTCAGAAAATAAATTACTTTTTACAACAATAACGTACCGCACTATTCTCTCAGTGAGTGCATAAGTCTATAACTATCCATGTAGAGACCTCGATTCTATCTGAGTGTACCAAATTCCTGCACGAAACAGTTACTGCACCACTCAACCGTAAGTGGAAACTGTAAAACCAATACAAATTTAGAGAACCATTCAGATAAGCATGTGATCCCCATTTACAATCAAGACTTCCTAATCAGAGTGTGAGCTCCACATAGTCTGCACCATAGAATTCTCACTCCCAATAAAATACTTTACCAACTCCTCACCATCAAAGAGTCAGATTTCCCTCGTTACTTAACTATTCAAGAATTCACAAGCGGAATCTTGCGATATGCATCCTCTGACTATTTCCAGTCAGTCAGCATACGTACAAAAAAAACCTAATTAATTACGCGCTGCAAGTGTTGCTATTCCGCTGCTGCCTCTCCATGCGCCACCCGGCCCGGAAACGCCCAGCGCAGTCTGGCTCTCCTGCGCTGACACTATCCAACGAATAGTTCAACTGCGACTCACTCACATATGAAACCATTTAGGAACCACTTATCAAACAAATGTAAAGCGGTAGATATTAACTGCGTTTTTTTTAAATAGGAACTCCCATTTTTATTACATATTCGTGTAGTACGTAAAGAAATATGAATGTTTCACTTGGGTCACTTTATTCGCTTTGTGATAGATGACGCTGTAATAGTCACAAACGTATAAGTGCGTGGAATCACGTAACATTCCGCCAGTGCGGGTGGTATTTGCTTCGTGATGCATTACCCGTGTTAAAATGGACCGTTTACCAATTGTGGAAAAGGTCCATATCGTGTTGATGTATGGCTATTGTGATCATAATGCCCAACGGGCGTGTGCTATATATGCTGCTCGGTATCCTGGACGACATCATCCAAGTGTCCGGACCGTTCGCTGGATAGTTACGTTATTTAAGGAAACAGGAAGTGTTCAGCCACATGTGAAACGTCAACCATGACCTGCAACAAATCATGTTGCCCAAGCAGGTGTTTTAGCTGCTGCCGCGGCTAATCCTCACATCACTACCAGACAAACTGCGCGAGAATCGGGAATCTCAAAAACGTCGGTGTTGAGAATGCTACATCAACAGCGATTGCTCCCGTAGCATATTTCTATACACCAGAAATTGCATGGCGACGACTTTGAACGTCATGTACAGTTCTGCCACTGGGCACAAGACAAATTACGGAACGATGACAGATTTTTTGCATGCGTTCTGTTTAGCGACGATGGGTCATTCACCAACAGCGGTAACGTAAACCGGCATAATATGCACTATTGGGCAACGGAAGATCCACGATGGCTGAGACAAGTGGAACATCAGCGACCTTGGCCGGTTAATGTATGGTGCGGCATTATGGGAGGAAGGAAAATTGGCCCCCATTTTATCGATGGCAATCTAAATGGTGCAATGTAAGCTGATTTCCTACGTAATGTTCTACCGATGTTACTACAAGATGTTTCACTCCATGACAGAATGGCGATGTACCTCCTACACGATGGATGTCCGGCACATAGCTCGCGTGCGGTTGAAGCGGTACTGAATAGGATATTTCATGACAGGTGGATTGGCCCTCACATTCACCGGATCTGACGTCCCCGGATTTCTTTCTGTCGGGAAAGTTGAAGGATATTTGCTATCGTGATCCACCAACAACGCCTAACAACATGCGTCAGCGCATTGTCAATGCATGTGCGAACATGCAAACTAGTCGCTGTTGAGAGGAATGTCGTTAAACGTATTGCCAAATGCACTGAGGTTGACGGACATAATTTTGAGCAATTATTGCATTAATGTGGTATTTACAGGTAATCACGCTGTAACAGCATGCGTTCTTAGAAATGATAAGTTCACAAAGGGTACATGTATCATATTGAAACAACGGAAATGAAATGTTCAAACGTACCTACGTTCTGTATTTTAATTTAAAAAATCTACCTGTTACCAACTGTTTGTCTAAAATTGTGACTCAGCGCCATCTATCACAAAGCGAAAAAAGTGGTCCTACCAAAACATTCATATTTATTTACGTACTACACGAGTATGTAATAAAAATGGGGGTTCCTATTTAAAAAAAAAAACGCAGTTGATCCACGTTTGACCTATGGCAGCGCCATCTAGCGGGCCAGCCATCTGGTTCCCCCCTTCAAGCAAGGCCAGATCCTTGTGGTTTTTTCGTTTGATGCTTATTTTGCGAGATATTTGGCCCGGTCACGATCAATGGACTACCCTGTATAAGCCACTTCATCTCAAGACACAACATACAAAAGGTATGTATGAATAGTTAGTTTCTGTTCATCGATTTGGTTATTTTGCTCTTTCAGGTCATTTCAATCGTATATGTTGTACAAAAGACTCTAAATGTGAAAATATTAATAATAACGACAATTTCTAGCTGGTGTCGTCCAACCTTTTGACGCCATTATCTCAGCACTTGAGGGCAGCCCTTCGTGGTAGAAACCCAACTGGTATGTTGTTCTCAACTCTGAGAGGCACGTAACTGCTGAACGGCGAAAATTCACACACACTGCACCACCGTCGCCAGTAGGTAACGGAAAGTTTCCTCAGAAATGCTTTATCCTCATGGGAGCCCAGAGAGTACATCAGATTATCTTAGACAAACTTTTCTGTGACGCGCACACATCATGAACCCAGTGATATATAGAGTGATTCAAAAAGAAAGAACAGATTTCAGTTGTTTATTAGAGACAAATTATGAAATACCGAAACACGTTGCGCATGTCACTGGATAGTGGAAGGTTCAGAGTTTTATGTTCGCACAGACACTACTAAACACTCAAATGAGGGTCATTCATTGCTCAAGAAACATCGAAACGATTGTCCATTTCCTTCCACAGACGAATCGGCAGGTCCCTGTTTACCGAATCGACAACTTCAACAATTTGATTTCTCAGCTCGGGAAGAGAAGTTGTCATATGTGGAGCAAAGACTTTCATGTTCTCCCACGGAAAAAAATCGCCAGGTGTGAGGTTGGGTGACCTTGGAGGCCAAAAGCAATGAACAATATCTTGTTGTCCACCTCTTCCAATCCAACGTTGTGGGATGATGGTGTTACGACAACGCCACACCTCAACGTGAAACTGAGGTGGGGCGCCGTCATGCATAAAAATTAAATCATTGGAATCTTCGTGAAATTCAACAAATAACCAGTTTTGCAGCATGGCCGGGTATGACATTACGTCGCAGTTTCTCCCCAAAAATGAAATGTCCATAAACTCTGTGAACAGAAACGGTGCAAAACACATTCAGTTTCGGTGAGTCTGTTTCATGTTCGGCGACGACGGCAGCATTTTGTGGCCCCACATTCTAACATTACAGTGGTTTGCTTAACCCCTAGATGAAACGTCGATTCGTCCGAGAAATGAGTCGTTCTGCCATATCCTTATGTTATGATCGTCGGAATTCAGCTGCTTGCTTTCAGAGTACGCCACACCGTTGTTTGAAGTACTTGGGTTGCACGTCTTGTGGACTTGGAGGGTTCCGCGTGAGCGCACCTCCTGTACTCTCAACATACTTGCCTGACATGCGTGGACGACGAGTGCTTTTCCCTTTGCACATGCAACCATCTTCCAAGAATTTTGTATGCCAGTCATAAATCTCCTTATGCAGAGGCGATTTCCTGCTGAATTAAAGGAGGAATGCAAATACCACTTGAAAATGGTTTGACTTTGCGTAAATTTCAACAAACAAAATGATTTCTCTTGTGATGCAGTTTCCATGTTGCTACAAACAAACGGTGCAGTTGTGTCAAAACTCTCAAACTTCCTCTATCCAGTCATATAAGCAATGTGTTTCTACTTTTACAGTTTGCCCGTAGTAAGGAAATGAAACCGGTTCTTTCTTTTTGAATCAGCGGGTATGTTGTTTCATAATGGTACCACACAAAGTTGTTCACCTCCCGTAGTTTAGCCAAACCATGTTGTATGGCCTGCCTTACTTTGCACGTTAAGCTATCTGTATTACTAAACGCCTAAAACGGTGTCCCGGTCACCCAGATGCAGTAGCAGGTTGCCTAACTAACAGCTTCCAGGGGAGACAAATACTTAGTTTTAGTCTCTCATTTAATTGCAAAATTTAAAATGCTGTCATAATATACTCATTAAGAGGCATAATCTTACATTAAAGATATAACACATTGAGTTAAGTGTTAAAGTTACAAACTGGGTATACGTCTTGAGGCATCGCAAATCAGGGCACGCAAACTTCCCAGACTACACCCGTCTAGTACCGTATTTGGGAATGAGAACGCACAGCAACTTCCAAAAAACTATACACACGATGGAAACATTTTTGGAAACTTTTTCACAATGACACTTCCACAAAAAAGTTTAAAAAAGATAAGCGCTTGCGACAGGTCAAAGGAAAATGTTATAACGTGAAGTGTCGTCACGGTAATCTGTTTCGTCACTGTTGCTCCTGGGGTATCGGCGAGGACCATACGCAACCGTCTCCGTGAAGCTGGGCTACGGTCCCGCACACCGTTAGGCCGTCTTCCGCTCACGCCCCAACATCGTGCAGCCCGCCTCCAGTGGTGTCGCGACAGGCGTGAATGGAGGGACGAATGGAGACGTGTCGTCTTCAGCGATGAGAGTCGCTTCTGCCTTGGTGCCAATGATGGTCGTATGCGTGTTTGGCGCCGTGCAGGTGAGCGCCACAATCAGGACTGCATACGACCGAGGCACACACGGCCAACACCCGGCATCATGGTGTGGGGAGCGATCTCCTACACTGGCCGTAGACCTCTGGTAATCGTCCAGGGGACACTGAATAGTGCACGGTACATCCAAACCGTCATCGAACCCATCGTTCTACTATTCCTAGACCGGCAAGGGAACTTGCTGTTCCAACAGGACAATGCACGTCCGCATGTATCCCGTGCCACCCAACGTGCTCTAGAAGATGTAAGTCAACTACCCTGGCCAGCAAGATCTCCGGATCTGTCCCCCATTGAGCATGTTTGGAACTGGATGAAGCGTCGTCTCACGCGATCTGCACGTCGAGCACGAACGCTGGTCCAACTGAGGCGCCAGGTGGAAATGGCATGGCAAGCCGTTCCACAGGACTACATCCAGCATCTCTACGGTCGTCTCCATGGGAGAATAGCAGCCTGCATTGCTGCGAAAGGTGGATATACACTGTACTAGTGCCGACATTGTGCATGCTCTGTTGCCTGTGTCTATGTGCCTGTGGTTCTTTCAGTGTGATCATGTGATGTATCTGACCCCAGGAATGTGTCAATAAAGTTTGCCCTTTATATATGCCAGACGCGACTGGAGCATACTGGCACGTTCTCTTGTGCGAATGCGAGGTATGAAGAACATGTGTGCACTTAGTTAAGCGTACTTCGAGTCTAAACCTGACGCGTGCGAATAATGCACTCGTATCTTCCTTTTGTTTGATCTTGTTAATCTGTACCGAAATCGTTATACACTCTAAGAGATAAACGACGTATCACGAATGAGTTATGCAAAGTGGTTACAAATTGATATTCATAGAGATATGGAAGGAAAATGCAAAATTGTAAACTCGGCGATCTATGGATGAATGTGTGATGCTTCTTCGCAAATTCACCGCGAAGCTGGCAAGGATGGTAAACGTGGGCCATGTCGATATCAGGGCATAATGTCTATGCGAAATTCATTCCGTGTACTCAGCTGGACACTAACTGTGCCTCGCAAGCAGGGGAACAATATACGCAGGTGGCAACTCTGCGCGAGGACGTTTAGTTGGGCTCAAAGAAGCCAGGTGGAGCAAATCGGAAGTTCGCGTGGTCGAACTCAGCGTCAAGAAGGAAGCGATCGACCTAGAGAGACGACAGAATGTGACGCCCGAGCAGTCGTCCGGAGGCACTCAGAGCCCACGGTTCGTCAGTATCATCGATCCGACGTACGACTGGTGGCCACTGGCCACAAGGTGGCTCACACAAAGGGGGCTGAGCTCAAGACGCCCCTGGCACCAGTTACAATTGACCATCATTCACCGAAAAGATGTTCGCAGTGGTATCGGCCACATTCTTCCTGGAATCTCAATGACTGGAGTAGAATTGTCTTCAGTGATCAGCCCCACTTCGAGCAGAGCGCCGATGACCAGAGACGCCGTGTCTCGGGACGCCCCGGACAGCACCAGGGTACCAATCTGACTGTAGCTCTCCAGACGGCCGGACAACAAAGGTGGTGCCATTTGATTTTCATTTGCCCTTAGATTGGCATCTGAAGCACCTTTACAGCACAACGGTACCTCGACGATATTCTACGCTCCGTGTTGTTGCCCTTCATGGCTAGCCATTCTGGGATTACATTTCATAAGATAATGTGCTTCCGCACAAGGAACCGCGTCTGCCGCCAAGATCGCCAGATCTCTCCCAAATTGAGAGCGTTTGGACCATTACGGGCAGGGTCCTCCAACCAGCTCGGAATTTTGACGATTTAACGCGCCAATTGGACAGAATTCGGGACGATATCCCTCAGGAAGGTATTCATCAACTGTGCCAACCAATTTGACACGGAATGACTGCTTGCATAAAGGCCAGAGGTGGATCAACACGTTATTGACTTGCTCAATTCGTGTAGTTCTTTCACTTAAATAAAACACCCAATTCTTCTGAAATAGTAATCATTTGTTTGTCTATACATTTACATCACTTTTACCGATTTCCATCCCGTTTGGATAATTTCTTCGTGGGCTGCGGTTTATTTTTTTATTTTTATTTTTTTTTTTTTTTGGGAAAACATTCAGTGCGTCTGTCACAATCAAGACATTATTTTGGCAGGAGACTCAGAAAGAGAATATTCAGATTAGGAGAGTCAAATTGTGCAAGCTGCGTCAGCAGGACCTAGTTAATGTACCGCTCGACCACTTCTTACAAAATACAGCAGTGGATCACTTTTCTTTCATCCTTCTGTTCCGTTGTAAAGCAGGTTAGGCACAAAATAAATAGGTAGGTGGGAAATTTATCATCTAACGCTACAAAGCGGCTAAGATGGTTCTGATGTGGTTAGGTTCAGAACAGTAGAACAGACTGTGTGGGTTGGCTTTGTTCACTCAGAATCATCATCTGACGTGTGCTTTTAGTTAAAGTCTAGTAAATGAAAAAAGCATTCTGACCGCTTTCGCGCTGTCTGTAATCGAAGATCTATTGGCGAATCAGTGAAGTACTGTGACGTCATCCGCTGCCGGTAGGCAGACATCTGTAAGCTTTCGCTGGTGGCAGCCTCACCTCATCCCTTGCTATACTCAATTTTTTCCATTACACAATACGTACGCTTATCTGCATTACTAAACGGTCAGACGTTGAGAGGCGCTGGGGTGGAGAAGACTTTGTACCTCTTTAATTATGGCGAATTTTGCAAGAGAACTGGTCATGCACTCGTCCCCCTCTTACTTATCAGCTGATTGTGTGCGGAGGGAGGGGGGGGGGGGGGTCGACCCTGCTAACTGGTAAAATAACGAGTACACACTCACAATAATTTAATAAAAGTCATTATCTACTTAGTAAAGAAAAAGCGAAATTCTATCACAGTTAACGACAGGAAATGGGATTCTGCATCTATCTTTGAAATGATATGCGGATTGAACATTGTCACGTAGAAGAAGTTGTAATTAGATGAATGACGAACACTTCACTTAACGAAGATTTATTCAGCACTTGTACATACAAGAGCGTAGAGCGAACTGCCTCTGGCCAGAACACATACAATATATATACAGCTACAGAACATTCCAGTACAACGGTTCTTGGCATTTGTGGATACTACCAGAATGTACTCGAACCGAATATAGAAATTAAAATCGTACACTCCAGGTGAGTTTTAAACTCACGCCCCTGCATGCAGTGTCGTACTACCACAAATACTATACCAGTGTGCTACTCAAGTTCTTGTGCGAAATTGTTCCCTCCTTAAGAGAACAGGGTCTCGGTGTTCCGTCCTCCTAGTCCGGAACGAGTCATCGGTCCTGCATACTCCGACTCCCGATGACTGATGTTCGCCCTGACGGTGATCTTCTCAGAACTTCTTTTGCCGAGCTTAGAATTTACACTGGGTCTTTCGTCGTCTTGTGTCCGTCCCGAATTCTTCAACTTCATAAGTAACATCAGACAATCTTACAGCCTTATAAGATCCAAAGTAGCACCTGAGAAGCTTCTCAGATAGGCCAACCTTCCGAACGAGAGTGAAGATCCAGACGAGGTCACCAGGCTGGCAGACAACCTGGCGGTGGCTCGCGTCATACCTGCGGCGATCGTTCTCTTGAGCCTGCAGCGTGCGGAGTCGAGCTAACTGCCGAGCTCCCTCAGCTCTGGATAACACCTGGCCGATGTAGTCGTCGTCCACGTCATCAGGATGTAACGAGAACACAGTGTCCATCGGCGTAGTCGCCTCACGACCGTGCCCCAGGAAAGGTGGCGTAATTCCTGTGGTGTCTTGTTTGGCGGTATTGTAGACAAACGTCAAAGGTAGCACCTCATCCCAGTTGCTCTGCTCAACACTGACGAACATTGATATCATGTCGGCCAACGTTTCATTAAGGCGTTCAGTAAACCCGTTAGTTTGGGGATGGTAGACAGTCGTCATGTAATGAGTAATGTTGCGCCTACGGTTTATTTCTGTCACAAGATTCGATTGAAAAACTTTCCCTCAATCCGTAATTAGCGACCTTGGGGCACTGTGTTTTAATACAAAGTCTTCCACGATGAATTTGTCTACCTCGGATGCTTTGGCTGTTTTCACGGCTTTTGTAATGGCGTAGCGTGTCAGATAATCAGTACAAACAATAATCCATCTATAGCCACTAGCAGACGTTGGAAAACGTCCGAGGAGGTCAATCCTAACACGCTGGAAAGGCGTTCCGGTTGGTGGAATTGGTATGAGTCGGCCAGGTGGTATCTGAGGGACTGCCTTTCTCCTCTGGCACTCTCGACAGTGCGACACATAGTGACGGACACTCCTAAATAAACCTGGCCAGAAAAATCTCTTGCCGATCCTATCGTATGTCTTAATAAATCCTAAATGTCCGGTCTGAGGTGTGTCATGGAATTTCTGTGGAACGTCTAAGCGCATGTGCTTAGGAATCACTGGTAGTCACCTCTTTCCAGACGGATCAAAGCTTTTCGTGCAAAGCAATCCATTAACTACCTTAAATTGTCCTTCCACGTCCTCTGACCGATTTAAGGCAAGCATAATTCGAGACATGTTGGCGTCCTTCTTCTGCTCATCAGAGAGATCCTGCAGTGCATGAGTCAGTCTCTATCTACATCAAAGTCTTGACGGTCTTGCACAGGTTTTCTTGAGAGACAGTCGGCATCTCGGTCGTCTTGTTGGGTCCTTAAGACCTGTCAACCAACTAACTGAATGATGGTCTGTAACAAGAGATACTGTCGAAATCTGCACATGGCCCAGATCACAGAAAGACATTCTCTTTCTGTTGTTGAGCAGTTTCTCTCAAGTGTCCTAGAAGCATAGGCTGTAACCTTTTCTTTTCCATCCGAAATTTGCACCAAAACAGCACTGATCCCACACCCACTGGCATCTGTGTGTAGTTCTGTAGGTGCTCTCTCATCATATAGACCAAGTACAGGGTCAGTCATCAGGGCTTTTCGCAGCACTTCGAAAGAATCTTGTTAAGCACCACACCAAATAAATTTAGCATCAGCTTTTAACAAGTCTTAGAGTGGCCTGTTTTTGATACAAAAGTCTTTGATAAGGAGTGATGACGAACACTAACTTCACTTAACGAAAGTTTATTGAGCACTTGCACACACAAGAGCACGGAGCGAACTGCCTCCGGCCAGGACACATACAGTAAATATACAGCTACAGAACATCCCAGTACAATGATTCTTGACGTTTGTGGATATTTCTGGAATGTACTCGAACCGAATTTAGAAATTAAAATTGAACAGTCGAGGTGAGTTTCGAACTGACGACGCTACTAGTTGAGTATCATAACTACTAAACCACGGTACTACGCAGCTTTTTCTGCGATAATATTACGATGCGGTTTGATATAAATAAGCACACAAAGGTACTTGATTGTCAATACAAAGAGTAGGCTATTGGGTAGGTTATACAGAACTATTATGAGAATAAGGGGCTGCTACTCTCTGCGATACAATAGATTGACAATAATGACTGAAGGTCCTAATCACAAATATTACTCCCCTGACTATAATGCAGTATTGCGAGTAATAATGAGAGCTCAAATGGGGTCACATGGAGAAACAAGCCAGGTGGAGTTGTAGTAAAGAGAGAGCGAATGCTGCTGAGGTACTCAGTAGGCAGTACAACGCCGAAGCCGTAAAATACTGTACCAGTCCTGAAGTCTGCAGCACGTCGTCGGTAGGCAGCGTTCTGATGATGTAGGCGCTGACTTCTGTCGTGCAACAACTCTGTTCCCACTCCTGGCCTCTAAGGCTGTCCGAGAATTATAAGTTCTGGCGAAAAAGTGCGACGAAGTCGCAGGACCGCAGGACCTGAATCCTCTACGCTCGCACAACGCAAGAGTGAGGCCAACATTTCTCAACTCCCTACTACCCACGTAAACTGCGAATCAGCATTCAGTGCTGATTCCAGATTTCCTCAGAACATCATTGGAGCCAATAGCGACTGTTCCCTCCAATTTCGAGCAGGGCTTTATGACGTCAAATAGCCTCAGTTTAAGTTTACCAATGGTGGCTCTGCTATGCAGCTGAGGGCTCTTAAGTTGCCGTTTGACCGGCTACGAAGACAACATGCCTAGAGCAGCGGCCATCTGGCGCCAGACAGTCGCGCCCAGCAGCGCACAGTCCACAAGCATTCTTAGAATGATGCGGACAAGGCAGTTAGTCGTCACCAGCAGCCTTCATTCCAGACACACCAGAACGGTAAACACACAAAATGCGGCGACACTCAGACGTCTCGCAGGTAGTTTCGCCCGCCAGGCGCTTAAGCCCGTTGATGCACGACCCTCCCAGTACTGACAGAAGCGCATCCTCCCCCCGCCAGAAACGCAGTGTGCCGCCTCCTCTGGTGCTCGCCTCGCACAGGCCACCCAGGGGAGTAACAGAGGAAACTAAAAGCAAGACCACGTACAGTTCCCAACATGCATAGCAATCAAGTGAAAAGTATTTTCAGCTCTCAGTACAAATACTCTCATTAGAATAACCGGCCTGTTACCACCGTGCAATGATAATAAAATTGATGAAAATGAGAGGCGACGTGCAAAAGAGGGCATGGAACCTCACAACGTTGCCCGTTGCCAGCTGCAGCCTGCCTAACATAGAGGCTTTCAAAAAGCAACAAAAATTCGATTGCCAGTATTTCATATAATTAGTGACAGTATTTAGACATCTAAAATTCGGTCACAATTACTCATTAAGAGGTTTAATCTTACGTTGAGGTTTAACACGATAAGACGAATAACACAGTTAGAAACTGTCTATACAGGGTGGGCAGAAAATGTCTGAAACTTTTGTAGGGATGTTGCAGGGCAGGTTGTACTGAGACTTAAATGCAAAGAAAAAAATCTATACTTGGACCTGTTTCCAAGTTATTTAGCACAGAAATTAGCCAATCGTCGCACGCACAGGTTTCAGCTGACCAGACAAAACACTCTGTGGGCGACACTGCCTCTGGCAGACCGCGACGCCTCGATTGGCTAATTTTAGTGCTAAATAGCTCGGGAACAGCACAAAGTACCGAATTTTTTCTGGATATTTAATTCTCAGTACAACCTGCCCTGCAACAACCCTTCAAGCGTTTCAGACGTTTTCTGGCCAACACGAGTATGTCTTGCGGCAGTTCGACTCTCAGTCTGCAAATCACCCAGGTTTTGTACAGGTGACTCAGCTACCCATACCAATGGGTTTCATGCAACCGGCAACGCCTTCAAAAATAACGCATGTGACTTTCATATTCTCTCACTCGTTATGTGCAGACTATTAGTCTTACAGCAAAACTACATTAAATTTTCTGTCGGAATACGTTATCGCTGGACGCCAAGATATTCGAGTTATTCAATAAAAACTCCTTTGAGGGTCACTTTTGTATACTTTTATTCTATAATTCGAAAACTACAGCTTATAGCGAAAACTTATTCCAGTACAAAATTTAATTACATTAAATTTCCTACGAAAAGGTCATTTTCATTTTTTTCTGTAGGACTAATAGTTTCCACATAGCAAGGGAGAGAATATGGAAATCTTGCTCGTGTTATTTACGTGGTGCAGTGGTTAGCACACAGGTCTTGAATTCTGGAGGACGACAGTTTAAACCTGCATCCAGATCTAGGGCTTCCGGTGAAAAATGGCTCTAATCGCATTTGAGGTCACAGGTCCCGTAGACTTAGAACTACCGAATCCCAACTAACCTAAGGGCATCACACACATCCATGTCCGAGGCAGGATTCGAACCTGCGACCGTAGTAGAAGCGCGGTTCCGGACTGAAGCGCCTAGGGTTTCCATGATTTCTTTGAATTGCACCAGGTAAATGCCGGGATGGTTCCTTTGAATCCCTCCCCCATCCTCGACACAATGTGAGTTTGTGCTCCGTCTCTAATGACCTCGACTTGGACCGGACGTGAAACTCAATCTTCCGCCAATGTGAAGGTGTTGCCGATTGTGTACAACTCACAGCTAGGAGCAACTCAATCACACTGTACATTCAGTACTTCAGAAGAAGAGCACTCACCTAACTTAACTGCGACAAACATTGCTGGTAATTTCAAACCTTTTCGAAATTTTTTCCCGCTGATACCCACAAAATAACGTAATGAAGAAAGTTAATCTCGTACTACATTTTCGCTGTTAATGCAGCAAAACTTCAGCATTAGACATAACGTTTTAATTCTTTACATTTTTACTTCTAACTGTATTGATAACACGTTATACTGCAGGATTCATATAAAGGGTGTTACAAAAAGGTACGGCCAAACTTTCAGGAAACATTCCTCACACAAAAATAAAGAAAAGATGTTACGTGGAAATGTGTCCGGAAACGCTTAATTTCCATGTTAGAGCTCATTGTAGGGAGAGTGCTATGGGAGAACCAGTTGTTTCCGTACCATGTACAGCGTGTGCAGGTACTATCAGCAGCTGATTGGCCTCCACGGGTACACTTCTGCGAATGGTTCATCCAACAATGTGTCATACCTCATTTCAGTGCAAATGTTCTCTTTACGGATGAGGCTGCATTCCAACGTGATCAGATTGTAAATTTTCACAATCAACATGTGTGGGCTGACGAGGATCCGCACGCGGTTGTGCAATCACGTCATCAACACAAATATTCTGTGAACGTTTGGGCAGGCATTGTTGGTGATGTCTTGATTGGGACCCGTGTTCCTCCACCTACGCTCAATGGAGCACGTTATCATGATTTCATACGGGATACTGTGCTGCTAGAACATGTGCCTTTAGAAGTACGACACAACATGTGGTTCATGCACGATGGAGCTCCTGCACATTTCAGTCGAAGTTTTCGTACACTTCTCAACAACAGATTCGGTGACCGATGGATTGATAGAGGTGGACCAATTCCATGGCCTCCACGCTCTCCTGACCTCAACCCTCTTGACTTTCATTTATGGGGGCATTTGAAAGCTGCTGTCTACGCAACCCCGGTACCAAATGTAGAGACTCTTCGTGCTCGTATTGTGTACGGCTGTGGTACAATACGCCACTCTCCAGGGCTGCATCAACGCATCAGGGATTCCATGCGACGGAGGGTGGTTGCATGTATCCTCGCTAACGGAGGACGTTTTCAACATTTCCTGTAACAAAGTGTTTGAAGTCAGGCTGGTACGTTCTGTTGCTGTGTGTTTCCAATCCATGATTAATGTGATTTGAAGAGAAGTAATAAAATGAGCTCAAACAGGGAAAGTAAGCGTTTCCGGACATATGTCCACATAACATATTTTCTTTCTTTGTGTGTGAGGAATGTTTCCTGAAAGTTTGGCCTAACCTTTTTGTAACACCCTGCATACCTGGAAAATTATATCATTATATGACACATAATTACGGAGACACTGAAATGTATGAAACATGAGTTGCACGACAAATTAGCTTTTCTTAAAAGGGAGGGAAAATTACCCACACTATTTCTGTCCAGTTTTGGTTTGACTTTTTCAACACTCTATGATTCAATAATCCTAAACCAATAAAACCAACATAATTACGGTTTTACGTCTTCAAACATAAAGATTTTACAAATTAAACGTCAAATATTTAACACATTAACTCATTTGCAAAGTAATCAGACAATTGAAGCTGTATCATACATGGGAGTTCGATTCTCTGAAGAATGAAAGGTTGGGTTACTGGTTTAATTCTGTCCTCTTTTCGTAAATGCCCATGTTCGGAATGTCGCCCATCCTGTGTTCCCTTATCTAACTCCTCGTGAACTTTTATATTGTCCGCAAATATGACTGAAGAGTGAAGCTAATGGTCGTTACCAAAGTGATGGCATCACACTTGACAGTTGGCATTCTAGGTATCTGAATCTTGACGCTATCTCGAGGGTAAGGCTTTCGAACTTTGTTTTGGAACAGATTAGTTATTCTACCATATTAACATAAAGAATCCTCCTTGGTGTTATGATGATACTTATGAAAGGTCTTGCAACTATCGTTGAGGCTATTCACTAGGAACGGGTGCAAATCCTCGTGAAGCACTTACATACTCTGGTGCAGTTGTGTTCGACTCCGGAGGTAACTTGTTCAAATGCTGGCGACGGGAAGAATTTTCACTATCAACATTTGGATTGCAAGTGGAGAGATATCGTGACTTTGAGTTCTTTATAAGATTCTGTAGAAGGATCCTCGGGTGAACTCTAAACTTCTTTGCTCTGCCCCTGTAAAGCTATTGATAGAGATCCATCTGTCAGATTCGGATGTTAAACACGGCAACAGTTTCGATACTAATCAAAAGAAGTAGGCTATGTCTCGGACCACGAACACTACACTGTACTTTACACGCATTCATCAGCAACCTACTGGTCTGTTCGATACTCCATTAGTCTATTTCCCGCACTTAGTTTGGATGTGAAAAACTGGGCAAGAAATTCCCATCAAATCAGTAGCAAAATGTATGTTAAGCTGATTACTTTAAGGCACATTACACTCCTTATTTCAAAACTAAACCTCACGCTGGTCAATTTGATACTCCATTTACCCATGCCCATCCTTCGTTTGGCTATGAAAATTCGAACAAAAATTTTCCCTAAAGTTACTTTTTCATTTTTTATTAATTACGCTGATTTTCAAGAATTTAAACTCTTCTTGCCAAATGAGACCACACTCCGTCAGTTTGATACCCAGTTGTGTAATTTAAAGGGAGTCGTGTTTGCGTTACGTTCAAACATTTGACCAAAAATGTGAACTGTTAGTGAAATGTTTGCCTATTGACCTCATTTCTTGCCTCACTTAGTGAGTTTTCCCTTAATCTTGTATATGGAAAAATGGTCCTTCATTTTAGAGAAATCAATTTCTCGCGCTCTTTAATTTTCTGTATAACTTATACATGTTGTCCTCATTTGTAGTCTGTGAATCACTGTAAACTACATGTCAGATGAAACTTTTTACTGACCAATACGCGAAAGTCTGATCCCCTTCCATTCACATATGAAGAGCTGGACGAATACATAGTTCTGCGCCTCTGGCTGAGCCGTCATTTCCATAATTTTATCTGCACGTTCTCTGTAGGGTGGGCACGTAGGGGACAGAAGTACATTCACGACTTCTACCCTGAAAGACGGGTCCTGTGGTTTCCCGCGAACCTTGCTGAGGCATTTACGGCCTGTTGCTTCACGTTCTGCCAGTTAAGGTTTTTCAAAGTTTGTGTTACGCTGTCTCGCTCATCAAATAAGACTGTAACCAGTAGCGCCAACTTTCACGTATTGATAATATTTCCAAACGGTACTACCTTTTCGTAGTAGAACATAAGTATTTTTAAAAATGTTTTTAACTTGAAAAATAATGGTTAGCTTTTGCAACAGTCGTGGATTCTATTAGATACATCATTGCGAATTTAAGTAAAATCCCCATCAATATTAGCTTTGCTGGAAACAAAAGAGAAATTAAATGAGAAAATTTCATTAAAAGTGTAAGTCTTCATTTTTAAGAACTGCGTCACAAGCGGTATAAGTATTTCTCCCCTGCTTTAATTCCTTTGTTAGGTGTTTTATTCTCAGTGTCTCATCTTCCACACATTTTGAAAGTTTAGTGAAGTAGTTTGTCACATGATCGTTTGGTGCTAACTATTTCCGAGAGAAACCCAACGATATGTCACAGTGGTAGGATACCGGTCTCATATTAGCGAGAGAGGTGACTGAAATCGCCTTCCGTCCTCCAGAAAGAGATTTTAAGTGATTTCTCGCCATAGCGCTTGAGCTAAATTCGGGGATGTACTATTTGAAAAGGATGAGGCCAATTCTAAGGTAACACTTTTACTGTAGGCTTTTTTGAGGTGACGATCTGTGAGTTGCAGAATCCCAGTAAATAAAAAAAAGTCGAAGCAAAATAAAGAGCAATATGTCTCACCCCAACAAATATACCACACGAAAATACATTACATGCACCAATCAGATGTTTTACTGTAAAGAAACTAAATATACAGTATGTCACACATGTAATGCAACTGCCTCTACCGTAGCTCAATTACTAACTTCCAAAGAAACAAATTTGGGTCTTCTTGCAGTGAGTTACCAACAACAAAAGCAACTTCAGAGTTCAACAAAATGAAAGTTTGTAAGTTTGACAAAATTAAAGTCTCAAGTGAAAGATAAAGTTTCCCAATTACTCGAACAACGTTAAGTTCTGAAATCGGAACCAAAAGTAGAAGTCTGGAACCTTAGACAGACGTTAAAGTACAAAAGTTGTAACGGTATCATGACACTTGGAATTTCTCTGATGAAGTTCAGCCAAGAGAACCAGAGAAACTGTGTAAGTGTGCAAATACTACCAGCGCTAAGTCGGACGCTGTCAAAGCGTTGAGGGGGTATACCCCGCCTCCTGGCAAGACACCGTTACGCTGACGAAGCCCTGTCCCTCGGTGACGTGCAGAGTGGAAATGCGTGCACGATGCAGCGAGTGGCGTCCCGGCGAAGCCTTCCAGGGGCTGCTCGCTGCGCTGGAACTGATTTCTGGAGCCGGAGCGCGAGCCGGAGCAACTGCCTCGCACAGTGGTAGCCAACGTGCCGGCTCCAGTAGAGCAGCAGACAGCTGGCACTGCGGCCCGCCGGCTCGGGTGTGTGTGTGAGCGCGGCCGAGGGGCCGACACAGGGCGGCTGGCAGCAAACACATAATAACAACTACCTCACTCCAGTTGATCATAATGTGACGATATTCACGTCGTGTTGACTGCAAATAATTATTAAGACTTCCTCGCTCAAATAATTATCTAAAGAGGTACCACTAAAATGAATTCTTTAATTGTTCTTGAAGTTACCGTACATCGACTTGAGAATTTCCACTCTTACAGAAGACTGCTAAAATGAATACGTCGTGGAGATGGATAATTATGTAAATTGAAGGTCGAGGTGAGAGAAAGGAAAAAAAGTGAAGGAAGTGTTGGCGTCAGTTGCGTGAGGAATCTGCGGCGAAGAGTGGGCGCGTGGCCTGCTGCTCCCTGGACGGCTGCGCGGGCCCACAACAACACCCGCTGCCAGCCGCCCGCAGGCCACGCCACGCCCTCCATGCTCACCACTCTGAGATTCCCAAAAAAATGGTTCAAATGGCTCTGAGCACTATGGGACTCAACTGCTGTGGTCATCAGTCCCCTAGAACTGAGAACTACTTAAACCTAACTAACCTAAGGACATCACACACATCCATGCCCGAGGCAGGATTCGAATCTGCGTCCGTAGCAGTCGCACGGTTCCGGACTGCGCGCCTAGAACCGCGAGACCACCGCGGACGGTTGAGATTCCCACAGGAGCTCTGACGTCACTCTGCGCATCTGCACTGAAGCTGACGTTCCATAGCAGGGAAACTCTCGATACGGTCGGGAATCGAACCAGGACTCACTACATAGTAGCTAGACACGCTGAGCATTCAGCTAAGGGGCTAAGGAGGTAAGAGATGCAGATATCTTCTCAGCACAGAAAAGAAATTATAGTTTAAGATTACATGTTGTGTTTTATAAACTGTATCTATATTAAGGGAGTGGAAGTTAATGATTGTTTTTAGTTTTCATGATGTTATGAAAAAAACTGCTGCTGTACGCCGTTGAGAAAGAGACAATCCGAGAAAACGACGGAAATGGCATCTGGTTGTGAGCGATGAAAGCTCGAAAGAGAGGGAGAGAGAGAAGGAGGTTCACTGACAGTTAACATGGCATCTAGCAGCGGCCTTGCCGCAGTGTATACACTGGTTCCGATGAGATCACCGAAGTTAAGCGCTGTTGGACCTGGCCGGCACTCGGATGGGTGACCAACTAGCCGCCACGCGCTGTTGCCAATTTTCGGGGTGCACTCAGCCTCGCGATGCCAATTGAGGAGCTACTCAAGCGAATAGTAGCGGCTTCGGTCTAGAATACCATCATAACGGCCGTGCTGACCCCACACCCTCCTATCCGCATCCTCCTATGACGATGACACGGCGGTCGGGTGGTCTCGGTAGGCCACTCGTAGCCTGAAGACGGAGTGCTTACGTGGCATCAGTGAAGTTATAAAAATGTATAATGCCCTTTGATTTAGTGGTTTAGCAATGATATATAATTTCTAGGGTTGTAAATGGGAAATTGTGAGGTAACGGGCGAGTTGTGGCGCCCTGATAATGGTCTAAGTCCGGCTCTGGCGTGGAAGCACGTGCCGCTCGGGAAGCCGGCGCGCGTCAGCAACCGCGCGGTGCCGAACATTACCCGGAGGAAGAGGGGCAGCCCCAGTGCGTGGCTGGGAGTGCCCAAAGAAGATGGGCAGCCCCAGTGCGTGGCTGGGAGTGCCCGAGGAAGATGGGCAGCCCCAGTGCGTGGCTGGGAGTGCCCGAGGAAGATGGGCAGCCCCAGTGCGTGGCTGGGAGTGCCCGAGGAAGATGGGCAGCCCCAGTGCGTGGCTGGGAGTGCTCGAGGAAGATGGGCAGCCCCAGTGCGTGGCTGGGAGTGCCCGAGGAAGATGGGCAGCCCCAGTGCGTGGCTGGGAGTGCCCGAGGAAGATGGGCAGCCCCAGTGCATGGCTGGGAGTGCCCGATGAAGATTGGCAGCCCCAGTGCGTGGGTGGGAGTGCCCGAGGAAGATGGGCAGCCCCAGTGCGTGGCTGGGAGTGCCCGAGGAAGATGGGCAGCCCCAGTGCGTGGCTGGGAGTGCCCGAGGAAGATGGGCAGCCCCAGTGCGTGGCTGGGAGTGCCCGAGGAAGATGGGCAGACCCAGTGCGTGGCTGGGAGTGCCCGAGGAAGATGGGCAGCCCCAGTGCGTGGCTGGGAGTGCCCGAGGAAGATGGGCAGCCCCAGTGCGTGGCTGGGAGTGCCCGAGGAAGATGGGCAGCCCCAGTGCGTGGCTGGGAGTGCCCGAGGAAGATGGGCAGCCCCAGTGCGTGGCTGGGAGTTCACGAGGAAGATGGGCAGCCCCAGTGCGTGGCTGGGAGTGCCCGAGGAAGATGGGCAGCCCCAGTGCGTGGCTGGGAGTGCCCGAGGAAGATTGGCAGCCCCAGTGCGTGGCTGGGAGTGCCCGAGGAAGATGGGCAGCCCCAGTGCGTGGCTGGGAGTGCCCGAGGAAGATGGGCAGCCCCAGTGCGTGGCTGGGAGTGACCGAGGAAGATGGGCAGCCCCAGTGCGTGGCTGGGACTGCCCGAGGAAGATGCGCAGCCCCAGTGCGTGGATGGGAGTGCCCGAGGAAGATGGGCAGCCCCAGTGCGTGGGTGGGAGTGCCCGAGGAAGATGGGCAGCCCCAGTGCGTGGCTGGGAGTGCCCGAGGAAGATGGGCAGCCCCAGTGCGTGGCTGGGAGTGCCCGAGGAAGATGGGCAGCCCCAGTGCGTGGCTGGGAGTGCCCGAGGAAGATGGGCAGCCCCAGTGCGTGGCTGGGAGTGCCCGAGGAAAATGGGCAGCCCCAGTGCGTGGCTGGGAGTGCCCGAGGAAGATGGGCAGCCCCAGTGCGTGGCTGGGAGTGCCCGAGGAAGATGGGCAGCCCCAGTGCGTGGCTGGGAGTGCCCGAGGAAGATGGGCAGCCCCAGTGCGTGGCTGGGAGTGACCGAGGAAGATGGGCAGCCCCAGTGCGTGGCTGGGAGTGCCCGAGGAAGATGGGCAGCCCCAGTGCGTGGCTGGGAGTGCCCGAGGAAGATGGGCAGCCCCAGTGCGTGGCTGGAAGTGCCCGAGGAAGATGGGCAGCCCCAGTGCGTGGCTGGGAGTGACCGAGGAAGATGGGCAGCCCCAGTGCGTGGCTGGGACTGCCCGAGGAAGATGCGCAGCCCCAGTGCGTGGATGGGAGTGCCCGAGGAAGATGGGCAGCCCCAGTGCGTGGGTGGGAGTGCCCGAGGAAGATGGGCAGCCCCAGTGCGTGGCTGGGAGTGCCCGAGGAAGATGGGCAGCCCCAGTGCGTGGCTGGGAGTGCCCGAGGAAGATGGGCAGCCCCAGTGCGTGGTTGGGAGTGCCCGAGGAAGATGGGCAGCCCCAGTGCGTGGCTGGGAGTGCCCGAGGAAGATGGGCAGCCCCAGTGCGTGGCTGGGAGTGCCCGAGGAAGATGGGCAGCCCCAGTGCGTGGCTGGGAGTGCCCGAGGAAAATGGGCAGCCCCAGTGCGTGGCTGGGAGTGCCCGAGGAAAATGGGCAGCCCCAGTGCGTGGCTGGGAGTGCCCGAGGAAGATGGGCAGCCCCAGTGCGTGGCTGGGAGTGCCCGAGGAAGATGGGCAGCCCCAGTGCGTGGCTGGGAGTGCCCGAGGAAGATGGGCAGCCCCAGTGCGTGGCTGGGAGTGCCCGAGGAAGATGGGCAGCCCCAGTGCGTGGCTGGGAGTGCCCGAGGAAGATGGGCAGCCCCAGTGCGTGGCTGGGAGTGCCCGAGGAAGATGGGCAGCCCCAGTGCGAGGCTGGGAGTGCCCGAGGAAGATGGGCAGCCCCAGTGCGTGGCTGGGAGTGCCCGAGGAAGATGGGCAGCCCCAGTGCGTGGCTGGGAGTGCCCGAGGAAGATGGGCAGCCCCAGTGCGTGGCTGGGAGTGCCCGAGGAAGATGGGCAGCCCCAGTGCGTGGCTGGGAGTGCCCGAGGAAGATGGGCAGCCCCAGTGCGTGGCTGGGAGTGCCCGAGGAAGATGGGCAGCCCCAGTGCGTGGCTGGGAGTGCCCGAGGAAGATGGGCAGCCCCAGTGCGTGGCTGGGAGTGCTCGAGGAAGATGGGCAGCCCCAGTGCGTGGCTGGGAGTGCCCGAGGAAGATGGGCAGCCCCAGTGCGTGGCTGGGAGTGCCCGAGAAAGATGGGCAGCCCCAGTGCGTGGCTGGGAGTGCCCGAGGAAGATGGGCAGCCCCAGTGCGTGGGTGGGAGTGCCCGAGGAAGATGGGCAGCCCCAGTGCGTGGCTGGGAGTGCCCGAGGAAGATGGGCAGCCCCAGTGCGTGGCTGGGAGTTCACGAGGAAGATGGGCAGCCCCAGTGCGTGGCTGGGAGTGCCCGAGGAAGATGGGCAGCCCCAGTGCGTGGCTGGGAGTGCCCGAGGAAGATGCGCAGCCCCAGTGCGTGGATGGGAGTGCCCGAGGAAGATGGGCAGCCCCAGTGCGTGGGTGGGAGTGCCCGAGGAAGATGGGCAGCCCCAGTGCGTGGCTGGGAGTGCCCGAGGAAGATGGGCAGCCCCAGTGCGTGGCTGGGAGTGCCCGAGGAAGATGGGCAGCCCCAGTGCGTGGCTGGGAGTGCTCGAGGAAGATGGGCAGCCCCAGTGCGTGGCTGGGAGTGCCCGAGGAAGATGGGCAGCCCCAGTGCGTGGCTGGGAGTGCCCGAGAAAGATGGGCAGCCCCAGTGCGTGGCTGGGAGTGCCCGAGGAAGATGGGCAGCCCCAGTGCGTGGGTGGGAGTGCCCGAGGAAGATGGGCAGCCCCAGTGCGTGGCTGGGAGTGCCCGAGGAAGATGGGCAGCCCCAGTGCGTGGCTGGGAGTTCACGAGGAAGATGGGCAGCCCCAGTGCGTGGCTGGGAGTGCCCGAGGAAGATGGGCAGCCCCAGTGCGTGGCTGGGAGTGCCCGAGGAAGATGCGCAGCCCCAGTGAGTGGCTGGGAGTGCCCGAGGAAGATGGGCAGCCCCAGTGTGTGGCTGGGAGTGCCC
This sequence comes from Schistocerca gregaria, assembly GCF_023897955.1. Lineage (NCBI taxonomy): Eukaryota > Metazoa > Arthropoda > Insecta > Orthoptera > Acrididae > Schistocerca > Schistocerca gregaria. The sequence continues at coordinate 23,140,022 of NC_064926.1, read as the reverse complement.
GAGTAAGATGGGCAGCCCCAGTGCGTGGCTGGGAGTGCCCGAGGAAGATGGGCAGCCCCAGTGCGTGGCTGGGAGTGCCCGAGGAAGATGCGCAGCCCCAGTGCGTGGCTGGGAGTGCCCGAGGAAGATGGGCAGCCCCAGTGCGTGGCTGGGAGTGCCCGAGGAAGATGGGCAGCCCCAGTGCGTGGCTGGGAGTGCCCGAGGAAGATGGGCAGCCCCAGTGCGTGGCTGGGAGTGCCCGAGGAAGATGGGCAGCCCCAGTGCGTGGCTGGGAGTGCCCGAGGAAGATGGGCAGCCCCAGTGCGTGGCTGGGAGTGCCCGAGGAAGATGGGCAGCCCCAGTGCGTGGCTGGGAGTGCCCGAGGAAGATGGGCAGCCCCAGTGCGTGGCTGGGAGTGCCCGAGGAAGATGGGCAGCCCCAGTGCGTGGCTGGGAGTGCCCGAGGAAGATGGGCAGCCCCAGTGCGTGGCTGGGAGTGCCCGAGGAAGATGGGCAGCCCCAGTGCGTGGCTGGGAGTGCCCGAGGAAGATGGGCAGCCCCAGTGCGTGGCTGGGAGTGCCCGAGGAAGATGGGCAGCCCCAGTGCGTGGCTGGGAGTGCCCGAGGAAGATGGGCAGCCCCAGTGCGTGGCTGGGAGTGCTCGAGGAAGATGGGCAGCCCCAGTGCGTGGCTGGGAGTGCCCGAGGAAGATGGGCAGCCCCAGTGCGTGGCTGGGAGTGCCCGAGAAAGATGGGCAGCCCCAGTGCGTGGCTGGGAGTGCCCGAGGAAGATGGGCAGCCCCAGTGCGTGGGTGGGAGTGCCCGAGGAAGATGGGCAGCCCCAGTGCGTGGCTGGGAGTGCCCCAGGAAGATGGGCAGCCCCAGTGCGTGGCTGGGAGTGCCCGAGGAAGATGGGCAGCCCCAGTGCGTGGGTGGGAGTGCCCGAGGAAGATGGTCAGCCCCAGTGCGTGGGTGGGAGTGCCCGAGGAAGATGGGCAGCCCCAGTGCGTGGCTGGGAGTGCCCGAGGAAGATGGGCAGCCCCAGTGCGTGGCTGGGAGTGCCCGAGGAAGATGGGCAGCCCCAGTGCGTGGCTGGGAGTGCTCGAGGAAGATGGGCAGCCCCAGTGCGTGGCTGGGAGTGCCCGAGGAAGATGGGCAGCCCCAGTGCGTGGCTGGGAGTGCCCGAGAAAGATGGGCAGCCCCAGTGCGTGGCTGGGAGTGCCCGAGGAAGATGGGCAGCCCCAGTGCGTGGCTGGGAGTGCCCGAGGAAGATGGGCAGCCCCAGTGCGTGGCTGGGAGTGCCCCAGGAAGATGGGCAGCCCCAGTGCGTGGCTGGGAGTGCCCGAGGAAGATGGGCAGCCCCAGTGCGTGGCTGGGAGTGCCCGAGGAAGATGGGCAGCCCCAGTGCGTGGCTGGGAGTGCCCGAGGAAGATGGGCAGCCCCAGTGCGTGGCTGGGAGTGCCCGAGGAAGATGGGCAGCCCCAGTGCGTGGCTGGGAGTGCCCAAGGAAGATGGGCAGCCCCAGTGCGCGGCTGGGAGTGCCCGAGGAAGATGGGCAGCCCCAGTGCGTGGCTTTGAGTGCCCGAGGAAGATGGGCAGCCCCAGTGCGTGGCTGGGAGTGCCCGAGGAAGATGGGCAGCCCCAGTGCGTGGCTGGGAGTGCTCGAGGAAGATGGGCAGCCCCAGTGCGTGGCTGGGAGTGCCCGAGGAAGATGGGCAGCCCCAGTGCGTGGCTGGGAGTGCCCGAGGAAGATGGGCAGCCCCAGTGCGTGGCTGGGAGTGCCCGAGGAAGATGGGCAGCCCCAGTGCGTGGCTGGGAGTGCCCGAGGAAGATGGGCAGCCCCAGTGCGTGGGTGGGAGTGCCCGAGGAAGATGGGCAGCCCCAGTGCGTGGCTGGGAGTGCCCGAGGAAGATGGGCAGCCCCAGTGCGTGGCTGGGAGTGCCCGAGGAAGATGGGCAGCCCCAGTGCGTGGCTGGGAGTGCCCGAGGAAGATGGGCAGCCCCAGTGCGTGGCTGGGAGTGCCCGAGGAAGATGGGCAGCCCCAGTGCGTGGCTGGGAGTGCCCGAGGAAGATGGGCAGCCCCAGTGCGTGGCTGGGAGTGCTCGAGGAAGATGGGCAGACCCAGTGCGTGGCTGGGAGTGCCCGAGGAAGATGGGCAGCCCCAGTGCGTGGCTGGGAGTGCCCCAGGAAGATGGGCAGCCCCAGTGCGTGGCTGGGAGTGCCCGAGGAAGATGGGCAGCCCCAGTGCGTGGCTGGGAGTGCCCGAGGAAGATGGGCAGCCCCAGTGCGTGGCTGGGAGTGCCCGAGGAAGATGGGCAGCCCCAGTGCGTGGCTGGGAGTGCCCGAGGAAGATGGGCAGCCCCAGTGCGTGGGTGGGAGTGCCCGAGGAAGATGGGCAGCCCCAGTGCGTGGCTGGGAGTGCCCCAGGAAGATGGGCAGCCCCAGTGCGTGGCTGGGAGTGCCCGAGGAAGATGGGCAGCCCCAGTGCGTGGCTGGGAGTTCACGAGGAAGATGGGCAGCCCCAGTGCGTGGCTGGGAGTGCCCGAGGAAGATGGGCAGCCCCAGTGCGTGGCTGGGAGTGCCCGAGGAAGATTGGCAGCCCCAGTGCGTGGCTGGGAGTGCCCGAGGAAGATGGGCAGCCCCAGTGCGTGGCTGGGAGTGCCCGAGGAAGATGGGCAGCCCCAGTGCGTGGCTGGGAGTGACCGAGGAAGATGGGCAGCCCCAGTGCATGGCTGTAAGTGCCCGAGGAAGATGCGCAGCCCCAGTGCGTGGATGGGAGTGCCCGAGGAAGATGGGCAGCCCCAGTGCGTGGGTGGGAGTGCCCGAGGAAGATGGGCAGCCCCAGTGCGTGGCTGGGAGTGCCCGAGGAAGATGGGCAGCCCCAGTGCGTGGCTGGGAGTGCCCGAGGAAGATGGGCAGCCCCAGTGCGTGGTTGGGAGTGCCCGAGGAAGATGGGCAGCCCCAGTGTGTGGCTGGGAGTGCCCGAGGAAGATGGGCAGCCCCAGTGCGTGGCTGGGAGTGCCCGAGGAAGATGGGCAGCCCCAGTGCGTGGCTGGGAGTGCCCGAGGAAGATGGGCAGCCCCAGTGCGTGGCTGGGAGTGCCCGAGGAAAATGGGCAGCCCCAGTGCGTGGCTGGGAGTGCCCAAGGAAGATGGGCAGCCCCAGTGCGTGGCTGGGAGTGCCCGAGGAAGATGGGCAGCCCCAGTGCGTGGCTGGGAGTGCCCGAGGAAGATGGGCAGCCCCAGTGCGTGGCTGGGAGTGCCCGAGGAAGATGGGCAGCCCCAGTGCGTGGCTGGGAGTGCCCGAGGAAGATGCGCAGCCCCAGTGCGTGGCTGGGAGTGCCCGAGGAAGATGGGCAGCCCCAGTGCGTGGCTGGGAGTGCCCGAGGAAGATGGGCAGCCCCAGTGCGTGGCTGGGAGTGCCCGAGGAAGATGGGCAGCCCCAGTGCGTGGCTGGGAGTGCCCGAGGAAGATGGGCAGACCCAGTGCGTGGCTGGGAGTGCCCGAGGAAGATGGGCAGCACCAGTGCGTGGCTGGGAGTGCCCGAGGAAGATGGGCAGCCCCAGTGCGTGGCTGGGAGTGCCCGAGGAAGATGGGCAGCCCCAGTGCGTGGCTGGGAGTGCCCGAGGAAGATGGGCAGCCCCAGTGCGTGGCTGGGAGTGCCCGAGGAAGATGGGCAGCCCCAGTGCGTGGCTGGGAGTGCCCGAGGAAGATGGGCAGCCCCAGTGCGTGGCTGGGAGTGCCCGAGGAAGATGGGCAGCCCCAGTGCGTGGCTGGGAGTGCCCGAGGAAGATGGGCAGCCCCAGTGCGTGGCTGGGAGTGCCCGAGGAAGATGGGCAGCCCCAGTGCGTGGCTGGGAGTGCCCGAGGAAGATGGGCAGCCCCAGTGCGTGGCTGGGAGTGCCCGAGGAAGATGGGCAGCCCCAGTGCGTGGCTGGGAGTGCCCGAGGAAGATGGGCAGCCCCAGTGCAAGGCTGGGAGTTCCCGAGGAAGATGGGCAGCCCCAGTGCGTGGCTGGGAGTGCCCCAGGAAGATGGGCAGCCCCAGTGCGTGGCTGGGAGTGCCCGAGGAAGATGGGCAGCCCCAGTGCGTGGCTGGGAGTGCCCGAGGAAGATTGGCAGCCCCAGTGCGTGGCTGCGAGTGCCCAAGGAAGATGGGCAGCCCCAGTGCATGGCTGGGAGTGCCCCAGGAAGATGGGCAGCCCCAGTGTGTGGCTGGGAGTGCCCGAGGAAGATGGGCAGCCCCAGTGCGTGGCTGGGAGTGCCCGAGGAAGATGGGCAGCCCCAGTTCGTGGCTGGGAGTGCCCGAGGAAGATGGGCAGCCCCAGTGCGTGGCTGGTAGTGCCCGAGGAAGATGGGCAGCCCCAGTGCGTGGCTGGGAGTGCCCGAGGAAGATGGGCAGCCCCAGTGCATGGCTGGGAGTGTCCGAGGAAGATGGGCAGCCCCAGTGCGTGGGTGGGAGTGCCCGAGGAAGATGGGCAGCCCCAGTGCGTGGCTGGGAGTGCCCGAGGAAGATGGGCAGCCCCAGTGCGTGGGTGGGAGTGCCCGAGGACGATGGGCAGCAGCAGTGCGTGGCTGGGAGTGCCCCAGGAAGATGGGCAGCCCCAGTGCGTGGCTGGGAGTGCCCGAGGAAGATGGGCAGCCCCAGTGCGTGGCTGGGAGTGCCCGAGGAAGATTGGCAGCCCCAGTGCGTGGCTGGGAGTGCCCGAGGAAGATGGGCAGCCCCAGTGCGTGGCTGGGAGTGCCCCAGGAAGATGGGCAGCCCCAGTGTGTGGCTGGGAGTGCCCGAGGAAGATGGGCAGCCCCAGTGCGTGGCTGGGAGTGCCCGAGGAAGATGGGCAGCCCCAGTGCGTGGCTGGGAGTGCCCGAGGAAGATTGGCAGCCCCAGTGCGTGCCTGGGAGTGCCCGAGGAAGATGGGCAGCCCCAGTGCGTGGCTGGGAGTGCCCGAGGAAGATGGGCAGCCCCAGTGCGTGGCTGGGAGTGCCCGAGGAAGATGGGCAGCCCCAGTGCGTGGCTGGGAGTGCCCGAGGAAGATGGGCAGCCCCAGTGCGTGGCTGGGAGTGCCAGAGGAAGATGGGCAGCCCCAGTGCGTGGCTGGGAGTTCACGAGGAAGATGGGCAGCCCCAGTGCGTGGCTGGGAGTGCCCGAGGAAGATGGGCAGACCCAGTGCGTGGCTGGGAGTGCCCGAGGAAGATGGGCAGCCCCAGTGCGTGGCTGGGAGTGCCCGAGGAAGATGGGCAGCCCCAGTGCGTGGCTGGGAGGGCCCGAGGAAGATGGGCAGCCCCATTGCGTGGCTGGGAGTGCCCGAGGAAGATGGGCAGCCCCAGTGCGTGGCTGGGAGTGCCCGAGGAAGATGGGCAGCCCCAGTGCGTGGCTGGGAGTGCCCGAGGAAGATGGGCAGCCCCAGTGCGTGGCTGGGAGTGCCCGAGGAAGATGGGCAGCCCCAGTGCGTGGCTGGGAGTTCACGAGGAAGATGGGCAGCCCCAGTGCGTGGCTGGGAGTGCCCGAGGAAGATGGGCAGCCCCAGTGCGTGGCTGGGAGTGCCCGAGGAAGATGGGCAGCCCCAGTGCGTGGCTGGGAGTGCCCGAGGAAGATGGGCAGCCCCAGTGCGTGGCTGGGAGTGCCAGAGGAAGATGGGCAGCCCCAGTGCGTGGCTGGGAGTTCACGAGGAAGATGGGCAGCCCCAGTGCGTGGCTGGGAGTGCCCGAGGAAGATGGGCAGACCCAGTGCGTGGCTGGGAGTGCCCGAGGAAGATGGGCAGCCCCAGTGCGTGGCTGGGAGTGCCCGAGGAAGATGGGCAGCCCCAGTGCGTGGCTGGGAGGGCCCGAGGAAGATGGGCAGCCCCATTGCGTGGCTGGGAGTGCCCGAGGAAGATGGGCAGCCCCAGTGCGTGGCTGGGAGTGCCCGAGGAAGATGGGCAGCCCCAGTGCGTGGCTGGGAGTGCCCGAGGAAGATGGGCAGCCCCAGTGCGTGGCTGGGAGTGCCCGAGGAAGATGGTCAGCCCCAGTGCGTGGCTGGGAGTTCACGAGGAAGATGGGCAGCCCCAGTGCGTGGCTGGGAGTGCCCGAGGAAGATGGGCAGCCCCAGTGCGTGGCTGGGAGTGCCCGAGGAAGATGGGCAGCCCCAGTGCGTGGCTGGGAGTGCCCGAGGAAGATGGGCAGCCCCAGTGCGTGGCTGGGAGTGCACGAGGAAGATGGGCAGCCCCAGTGCGTGGCTGGGAGTGCCCGAGGAAGATGGGCAGCCCCAGTGCGTGGCTGGAAGTGCCCGAGGACGATGGGCAGCCCCTGTGCATGGCTGGGAGTGCCCCAGGAAGATGGGCAGCCCCAGTGCGTGGCTGGGAGTGCCCGAGGAAGATGGGCAGCCCCAGTGCGAGAATGGGAGTGCCCGAGGAAGATGGGCAGCCCCAGTGCGTGGCTGGGAGTGCACGAGGAAGATGGGCAGCCCCAGTGCGTGGCTGGGAGTTCACGAGGAAGATGGGCAGCCCCAGTGCGTGGCTGGGAGTGCCCGAGGAAGATGGGCAGCCCCAGTGCGTGGCTGGGAGTGCCCGAGGAAGATGGGCAGCCCCAGTGCGTGGCTGGGAGTGCCCGAGGAAGATGGGCAGCCCCAGTGCGTGGCTGGGAGTGCCCGAGGAAGATGGGCAGCCCCAGTGCGTGGCTGGGAGTGCCCGAGGAAGATGGGCAGCCCCAGTGCGTGGCTGGGAGTGCCCGAGGAAGATGGGCAGCCCCAGTGCGTGGCTGGGAGTGCCCGAGGAAGATGGGCAGCCCCAGTGCGTGGCTGGGAGTGCCCGAGGAAGATGGGCAGCCCCAGTGCGTGGCTGGGAGTGCCCGAGGAAGATGGGCAGCCCCAGTGCGTGGCTGGGAGTTCACGAGGAAGATGGGCAGCCCCAGTGCGTGGCTTGGAGTGCCCGAGGAAGATGGGCAGCCCCAGTGCGTGGCTGGGTGTGCCCGAGGAAGATGGGCAGCCCCAGTGCGTGGCTGGGAGTGCCCGAGGAAGATCGGCAGCGCCAGTGCGTGGCTGCGAGTGCCCGAGGAAGATGGGCAGCCCCAGTGCGTGGCTGGGAGTGCCCCAGGAAGATGGGCAGCCCCAGTGCGTGGCTGGGAGTGCCCGAGGAAGATGGGCAGCCCCAGTGCGTGGCTGGGAGTGTCCGAGGAAGATGGGCAGCCCCAGTGCGTGGCTGGGAGTGCCCGAGGAAGATGGGCAGCCCCAGTGCGTGGCTGGGAGTGCCCGAGGAATATGGGCAGCCCCAGTGCGTGGCTGGGAGTGCCCGAGGAAGATGGGCAGCCCCAGTGCGTGGCTGGGAGTGCCCCAGGAAGATGGGCAGCCCCAGTGCGTGGCTGGGAGTGCCCGAGGAAGATGGGCAGCCCCAGTGCGTGGCTGGGAGTGCCCCAGGAAGATGGGCAGCCCCAGTGCGTGGCTGGGAGTGCCCGAGGAAGATGGGCAGCCCCAGTGCGTGGCTGGGAGTGCCCCAGGAAGATGGGCAGCCCCAGTGCGTGGCTGGGAGTGCCCGAGGAAGATGGGCAGCCCCAGTGCGTGGCTGGGAGTGCCCGAGGAAGATGGGCAGCCCCAGTGCGTGGCTGGGAGTGCCCGAGGAAGATGGGCAGCCCCAGTGCGTGGCTGGGAGTGCCCGAGGAAGATGGGCAGCCCCAGTCCGTGGCTGGGAGTACCCGAGGAAGATGGGCAGCCCCAGTGCGTGGCTGGGAGTGCCCGAGGAAGATGGGCAGCCCCAGTGCGTGGCTGGGTGTGCCCGAGGAAGATGGGCAGCCCCAGTGCGTGGCTGGGAGTGCCCGAGGAAGATGGGCAGCGCCAGTGCGTGGCTGCGAGTGCCCGAGGAAGATGGGCAGCCCCAGTGCGTGGCTGGGAGTGCCCCAGGAAGATGGGCAGCCCCAGTGCGTGGCTGGGAGTGCCCGAGGAAGATGGGCAGCCCCAGTGCGTGGCTGGGAGTGCCCGAGGAAGATGGGCAGCCCCAGTGCGTGGCTGGGAGTGCCCGAGGAAGATGGGCAGCCCCAGTGCGTGGCTGGGAGTGCCCGAGGAAGATGGGCAGCCCCAGTGCGTGGCTGGGTGTGCCCGAGGAAGATGGGCAGCCCCAGTGCGTGGCTGGGAGTGCCCGAGGAAGATGGGCAGCGCCAGTGCGTGGCTGCGAGTGCCCGAGGAAGATGGGCAGCCCCAGTGCGTGGCTGGGAGTGCCCCAGGAAGATGGGCAGCCCCAGTGCGTGGCTGGGAGTGCCCGAGGAAGATGGGCAGCCCCAGTGCGTGGCTGGGAGTGCCCGAGGAAGATGGGCAGCCCCAGTGCGTGGCTGGGAGTGCCCGAGGAAGATGGGCAGCCCCAGTGCGTGGCTGGGAGTGCCCGAGGAATATGGGCAGCCCCAGTGCGTGGCTGGGAGTGCCCGAGGAAGATGGGCAGCCCCAGTGCGTGGCTGGGAGTGCCCCAGGAAGATGGGCAGCCCCAGTGCGTGGCTGGGAGTGCCCGAGGAAGATGGGCAGCCCCAGTGCGTGGCTGGGAGTGCCCCAGGAAGATGGGCAGCCCCAGTGCGTGGCTGGGAGTGCCCGAGGAAGATGGGCAGCCCCACTGCGTGGCTGGGAGTGCCCCAGGAAGATGGGCAGCCCCAGTGCGTGGCTGGGAGTGCCCGAGGAAGATGGGCAGCCCCAGTGCGTGGCTGGGAGTGCCCGAGCAAGATGGGCAGCCCCAGTGCGTGGCTGGGAGTGCCCGAGGAAAATGGGCAGCCCCAGTGTGTGGCTGGGAGTGCCCGAGGAATATGGGCAGCCCCAGTGCGTGGCTGGGAGTGCCCGAGGAAGATGGGCAGCCCCAGTGCGTGGCTGGGAGTGCCCGAGGAATATGGGAAGCCCCAGTGAGTGGCTGGGAGTGCCCGAGGAAGATGGGCAGCCCCAGTGCGTGGCTGGGAGTGCCCGAGGAAGATGGGCAGCCCAGTGCGTGGCTGGGAGTGCCCGAGGAAGATGGGCAGCCCCAGTGCGTGGCTGGGAGTGCCCGAGGAAGATGGGCAGCCCCAGTGCGTGGCTGGGAGTGCCCGAGGAAAATGGGCAGCCCCAGTGCGTGGCTGGGAGTGCCCGAGGAAGATGGGCAGCCCCAGTGCGTGGCTGGGAGTGCCCGAGGAAGATGGGCAGCCCCAGTGCGTGGCTGGGAGTGCCCGAGGAAGATGGGCAGCCCCAGTGCGTGGCTGGGAGTGCCCGAGGAAGATGGGCAGCCCCAGTGCGTGGCTGGGAGTGCCCGAGGAAGATGGGCAGCCCCAGTGCGTGGCTGGGAGTGCCCGAGGAAGATGGGCAGCCCCAGTGCGTGGCTGGGAGTGCAAGAGGAAGATGGGCAGCCCCAGTGCATGGCTGGGAGTGCCCGAGGAAGATGGGCAGCGCCAGTGCGTGGCTGGGAGTGCCCGAGGAGGATGGGCAGCCCCAGTGCGTGGCTGGGAGTGCCCGAGGAAGATGGGCAGCCCCAGTGCGTGGCTGGGAGTGCCCGAGGAAGATGGGCAGCCCCAGTGCGTGGCTGGGAGTGCCCGAGGAAGATGGGCAGCCCCAGTGCGTGGCTGGGAGTGCCCGAGGAAGATGGGCAGCCCCAGTGCGTGGCTGGGAGTGCCCGAGGAAGATGGGCAGCCCCAGTGTGTGGCTGGGAGTGCCCCAGGAAGATGGGCAGCCCCAGTGCGTGGCTGGGAGTGCCCGAGGAAGATGGGCAGCCCCAGTGCGTGGCTGGGCGTGCCCGAGGAAGATGGGCAGCATCAGTGCGTGGCTGGGAGTGCCCGAGGAAGATGGGCAGCCCCAGTGCGTGGCTGGGAGTGCCCGAGGAAGATGGGCAGCCCCAGTGCATGGCTGGGAGTGCCTGCGGCAGATGGGCAGCCCCAGTGCGTGGCTGGGAGTGCCCGAGGAAAATGGGCAGCCCCAGTGCGTGGCTGGGAGTGCCCGAGGAAGATGGGCAGCCCCAGTGCGTGGCTGGGAGTGCCCGAGGAAGATGGGCAGCCCCAGTGCGTGGCTGGGAGTGCCCGAGGAAGATGGGCAGCCCCAGTGCGTGGCTGGGAGTGCCCGAGGAAGATGTGCAGCCCCAGTGCGTGGCTTGGAGTGCCCGAGGAAGATGGGCAGCCCCAGTGCGAGGCTGGGAGTGCCCGAGGAAGATGGGCAGCCCCAGTGCGTGGCTGGGAGTGCCCGAGGAAGATGGGCAGCCCCAGTGCGTGGCTGGGAGTGCCCGAGGAAGATGGGCAGCCCCAGTGCGTGGCTGGGAGTGCCCGAGGAAGATGGGCAGCCCCAGTGCGTGGCTGGGAGTGCCCGAGGAAGATGGGCAGCCCCAGTGCGAGGCTGGGAGTGCCCGAGGAAGATGGGCAGCCCAGTGCGTGGCTGGGAGTGCCCGAGGAAGACGGGCAGCCCAGTGCGTGGCTGGGAGTGCCCGAGGAAGATGGGCAGCCCCAGTGCGTGGCTGGGAGTGCCCGAGGAAGATGGGCAGCCCCAGTGCGTGGCTGGAAGTGCCCGAGGAAGATGGGCAGCCCCAGTGCGTGGCTGGGAGTGCCCGAGGAAGATGGGAAGCCCCAGTGCGTGGCTGGGAGTGCCCGAGGAAGATGGGCAGCCCCAGTGCGAGGCTGGGAGTGCCCGAGGAAGATGGGCAGCCCCAGTGCGTGGCTGGGAGTGCCCGAGGAAGGTGGGCAGCCCCAGTGCGTGGCTGTGAGTTCACGAGGAAGATGGGCAGCCCCAGTGCGTGGCTGGGTGTGCCCGAGGAAGATGGGCAGCCCCAGTGCGTGGCTGGGAGTGCCCGAGGAAGATGGGCAGCCCCAGTGCGTGGCTGGGAGTGCCCGAGGAAGATGGGCAGCCCCAGTGCGTGGCTGGGAGTGCCCGAGGAAAATGGGCAGCCCCAGTGCGTGGCTGGGAGTGCCCGAGGAAGATGGGCAGCCCCAGTGCGTGGCTGGGAGTGCCCGAGGAAGATGGGCAGCCCCAGTGCATGGCTGGGAGTGCCCGAGGAAGATGGGCAGCCCCAGTGCGTGGCTGGGAGTGCCCGAGGAAGATGGGCAGCCCCAGTGCGTGGCTGGGAGTTCACGAGGAAGATGGGCAGCCCCAGTGCGTGGCTGGGAGTGCCCCAGGAAGATGGGCAGCCCCAGTGCGTGGCTGGGAGTGCCCGAGGAAGATGGGCAGCCCCAGTGCGTGGCTGGGAGTGCCCGAGGAAGATGGGCAGCCCCAGTGCGTGGCTGGGAGTGCCCGAGGAAGATGGGCAGCCCCAGTGCGTGGCTGGGCGTGCCCGAGGAAGATGGGCAGCATCAGTGCGTGGCTGGGAGTGCCCGAGGAAGATGGGCAGCCCCAGTGCGTGGCTGGGAGTGCCCGAGGAAGATGGGCAGCCCCAGTGCATGGCTGGGAGTGCCCGAGGAAGATGGGCAGCCCCAGTGCGTGGCTGGGAGTGCCCGAGGAAGATGGGCAGCCCCAGTGCGTGGCTGGGAGTTCACGAGGAAGATGGGCAGCCCCAGTGCGTGGCTGGGAGTGCCCCAGGAAGATGGGCAGCCCCAGTGCGTGGCTGGGAGTGCCCGAGGAAGATGGGCAGCCCCAGTGCGTGGCTGGGAGTGCCCGAGGAAGATGGGCAGCCCCAGTGCGTGGCTGGGAGTGCCCGAGGAAGATGGGCAGCCCCAGTGCGTGGCTGGGAGTGCCCGAGGCAGATGGGCAGCCCCAGTGCGTGGCTGGGAGTGCCCGAGGAAGATGGGCAGGCCCAGTGCGTGGCTGGGAGTGCCCGAGGAAGATGGGCAGCCCCAGTGCGTGGCTGGGAGTGCCCGAGGAAGATGGGCAGCCCCAGTGCGTGGCTGGGAGTGCCCGAGGAAGATGGGCAGCCCCAGTGCGTGGCTGGGAGTGCCCGAGGAAGATGGGCAGGCCCAGTGCGTGGCTGGGAGTGCCCGAGGAAGATGGGCAGCCCCAGTGCGAGGCTGGGAGTGCCCGAGGAAGATGGGCAGCCCCAGTGCGTGGCTGGGAGTGCCCGAGGAAGATGGGCAGCCCCAGTGCGTGGCTGGGAGTGCCCGAGGAAGATGGGCAGCCCCAGTGCGAGGCTAGGAGTGCCCGAGGAAGATGGGCAGCCCCAGTTCGTGGCTGGGAGTGCCCGAGGAAGATGGGCAGCCCCAGTGCGTGGCTGGGAGTGCCCGAGGAAGATGGGCAGCCCCAGTGCGTGGCTGGGAGTGCCCGAGGAAGATGGGCAGCCCCAGTGCGTGGCTGGGAGTGCCCGAGGAAGATGGGCAGCCCCAGTGCGAGGCTAGGAGTGCCCGAGGAAGATTGGCAGCCCCAGTGCGTGGCTGGGAGTGCCCGAGGAAGATGGGCAGCCCCAGTGCGTGGCTGGGAGTGCCCGAGGAAGATGGGCAGCCCCAGTGCGTGGCTGGAAGTGCCCGAGGAAGATGGGCAGCCCCAGTGCGTGGCTGGGAGTGCCCGAGGAAGATGGGCAGCCTCAGTGCGTGGCTGGGAGTGCCCGAGGAAGATGGGCAGCCCCAGTGCGTGGCTGGGAGTGCCCGAGGAAGATGGGCAGCCCCAGTGCGTGGCTGGGAGTGCCCGAGGAAGATGGGCAGCCCCAGTGCGAGGCTAGGAGTGCCCGAGGAAGATGGGCAGCCCCAGTGCGTGGCTGGGAGTGCCCGAGGAAGATGGGCAGCCCCAGTGCGTGGCTGGGAGTGCCCGAGGAAGATGGGCAGCCCCAGTGCGTGGCTGGGAGTGCCCGAGGAAGATGGGCAGCCCCAGTGCGTGGCTGGGAGTGCCTGAGGAAGATGGGCAGCCCCAGTGCGTGGCTGGGAGTGCCCGAGGAAGATGGGCAGCCCCAGTGCGTGGCTGGGAGTGCCCGAGGAAGATGGGCAGCCCCAGTGCGTGGCTGGGAGTGCCCGAGGAAGATGGGCAGCCCCAGTGCGTGGCTGGGAGTGCCCGAGGAAGATGGGCAGCCCCAGTGCGAGGCTGGGAGTGCCCGAGGAAGATGGGCAGCCCCAGTGCGTTTCTGGGAGTGCCCGAGGAAGATGGGCAGCCCCAGTGCGTGGCTGGGAGTGCCCGAGGAAGATGGGCAGCCCCAGTGCGTGGCTGGGAGTGCCCGAGGAAGATGGGCAGCGCCAGTGCGTGGCTGGGAGTGCCCGAGGAAGATGGGCAGCCCCAGTGCGTGGCTGGGAGTGCCCGAGGAAGATGGGCAGCCCCAGTGCGTGGCTGGGAGTGCCCGAGGAAAATGGGCAGCCCCAGTGCATGGCTGGGAGTGCCCCAGGAAGATGGGCAGCCCCAGTGCGAGGCTGGGAGTGCCCGAGGAAGATGGGCAGCCCCAGTGCGTGGCTGGGAGTGCCCGAGGAAGATGGGCAGCCCCAGTGCGTGGCTGGGAGTGCCCGAGGAAGATGGGCAGCCCCAGTGCGAGGCTGGGAGTGCCCGATGAAGATGGGCAGCCCCAGTGCGTGGCTGGGAGTGCCCGAGGAAGATGGGCAGCCCCAGTGCATGGCTGGGAGTGCCCCAGGAAGATGGGCAGCCCCAGTGCGAGGCTGGGAGTGCCCGAGGAAGATGGGCAGCCCCAGTGCGTGGCTGGGAGTGCCCGAGGAAGATGGGCAGCCCCAGTGCGTGGCTGGGAGTGCCCGAGGAAGATGGGCAGCCCCAGTGCGAGGCTGGGAGTGCCCGAGGAAGATGGGCAGCCCAGTGCGTGGCTGGGAGTGCCCGAGGAAGATGGGCAGCCCCAGTGCGTGGCTTGGAGTGCCCGAGGAAGATGGGCAGCCCCAGTGCGTGGCTGGGAATGCCCGAGGAAGATGGGCAGCCCCAGTGCGTGGCTGGAAGTGCCCGAGGAAGATGGGCAGCCCCAGTGCGTGGCTGGGAGTGCCCGAGGAAGATGGGCAGCCCCAGTGCGTGGCTGGGAGTGCCCGAGGAAGATGGGCAGCCCCAGTGCGTGGCTGGGAGTGCCCGAGGAAGATGGGCAGCCCCAGTGCGTGGCTGGGAGTGCCCGAGGAAGATGGGCAGCCCCAGTGCGTGGCTGGGAGTGCCCGAGGAAGATGGGCAGCCCCAGTGCGTGGCTGGGAGTGCCCGAGGAAGATGGGCAGCCCCAGTGCGAGGCTGGGAGTGCCCGAGGAAGATGGGCAGCCCCAGTGCGTTTCTGGGAGTGCCCGAGGAAGATGGGCAGCCCCAGTGCGTGGCTGGGAGTGCCCGAGGAAGATGGGCAGCCCCAGTGCGTGGCTGGGAGTGCCCGAGGAAGATGGGCAGCTCCAGTGCGTGGCTGGGAGTGCCCGAGGAAGATGGGCAGCCCCAGTGCGAGGCTGGGAGTGCCCGAGGAAGATGGGCAGCCCCAGTGCGTGGCTGGGAGTGCCCGAGGAAGATGGGCAGCCCCAGTGCATGGCTGGGAGTGCCCCAGGAAGATGGGCAGCCCCAGTGCGAATCTGGGAGTGCCCGAGGAAGATGGGCAGCCCCAGTGCGTGGCTGGGAGTGCCCGAGGAAGATGGGCAGCCCCAGTGCGTGGCTGGGAGTGCCCCAGGAAGATGGGCAGCCCCAGTGCGTGGCTGGGAGTGCCCGAGGAAGATGGGCAGCCCCAGTGCGTGGCTGGGAGTGCCCGAGGAAGATGGGCAGCCCCAGTGCGTGGCTGGGAGTGCCCGAGGAAGATGGGCAGCCCCAGTGCTTGGCTGGGAGTGCCCGAGGAAGATGGGCAGCCCCAGTGCGTGTCTGGGAGTGCCCCAGGAAGATGGGCAGCCCCAGTGCGTGGCTGCGAGTGACCGAGGAAGATGGGCAGCCCCAGTGCGTCGCTGGGAGTGCCCGAGGAAGATGGGCAGCCCCAGTGCGTGGCTGGGAGTGCCCGAGGAAGATGGGCAGCCCCAGTGCGTGGCTGGGAGTGCCCGAGGAAGATGGGCAGCCCCAGTGCGTGGCTGGGAGTGCCCGAGGAAGATGGGCAGCCCCAGTGCGTGGCTGGGAGTGCCCGAGGAAGATGGGCAGCCCCAGTGCGTGGCTGGGAGTGCCCGCGGAAGATGGGCATCCCCAGTGCGTGGCTGGGAGTGCCCGAGGAAGATGGGCAGCCCCAGTGCGTGGCTGGGAGTGCACGAGGAAGATGGGCAGCGCCAGTGCGTGGCTGGGAGTGCCCGAGGAAGATGGGCAGCCCCAGTGCATGGCTGGGAGTGCCCGAGGAAGATGGGCAGCCCCAGTGCGTGGCTGGGAGTGCCCGAGGAAGATGGGCAGCCCCAGTGCGTGGCTGGGAGTGCCCGAGGAAGATGGGCAGTCCCAGTGCGTGGCTGGGAGTGCCCGAGGAAGATGGGTAGCCCCAGTGCGAGGCTGGGAGTGCCCGAGGAAGATGGGCAGCCCCAGTGCGTGGCTGGGAGTGCCCGAGGAAGATGGGCAGCCCCAGTGCGTGGCTGGTAGTGCCCGAGGAAGATGGGCAGCCCCAGTGCGTGGCTGGGAGTGCCCGAGGAAGATGGGCAGCCCCAGTGCATGGCTGGGAGTGCCCGAGGAAGATGGGCAGCCCCAGTGCGAGGCTGGGAGTGCCCGAGGAAGATGGGCAGCCCCAGTGCGTGGCTGGGAGTGCCCGAGGAAGATGGGCAGCCCCAGTGCGTGGCTGGGAGTGCCCGAGGAAGATGGGCAGCCCCAGTGCGAGGCTAGGAGTGCCCGAGGAAGATGGGCAGCCCCAGTGCGTGGCTGGGAGTGCCCGAGGAAGATGGGCAGCCCCAGTGCGTGGCTGGGAGTGCCCGAGGAAGATGGGCAGCCCGAGTGCTTTGCTGGGAGTGCCCGAGGAAGATGGGCAGCCCCAGTGCATGGCTGGGAGTGCCCGAGGAAGATGGGCAGCCCCAGTGCGTGGCTGGGAGTGCCCGAGGAAGATGGGCAGCGCCAGTGCGTGGCTGGGAGTGCCCGAGGAAGATGGGCAGAACCAGTGCGTGGCTGGGAGTGCCCGAGGAAGATGGGCAGCCCCAGTGCGTGGCTGGGAGTGCCCGAGGAAGATGGGCAGCCCCAGTGCGTGGCTGGGAGTGCCCGAGGAAGATGGGCAGCCCCAGTGCGTGGCTGGGAGTGCCCGAGGAATATGGGCAGCCCCAGTGCGTGGCTGGGAGTGCCCGAGGAAGATGGGCAGCCCCAGTGCGTGGCTGGGAGTGCCCCAGGAAGATGGGCAGCCCCAGTGCGTGGCTGGGAGTGCCCGAGGCAGATGGGCAGCCCCAGTGCGTGGCTGGGAGTGCCCGAGGAAGATGGGAAGCCCCAGTGCGTGGCTGGGAGTGCCCGAGGAAGATGGGCAGCCCCAGTGCGAGGCTGGGAGTGCCCGAGGAAGATGGGCAGCCCCAGTGCGTGGCTGGGAGTGCCCGAGGAAGGTGGGCAGCCCCAGTGCGTGGCTGTGAGTTCACGAGGAAGATGGGCAGCCCCAGTGCGTGGCTGGGTGTGCCCGAGGAAGATGGGCAGCCCCAGTGCGTGGCTGGGAGTGCCCGAGGAAGATGGGCAGCCCCAGTGCGTGGCTGGGAGTGCCCGAGGAAGATGGGCAGCCCCAGTGCGTGGCTGGGAGTGCCCGAGGAAAATGGGCAGCCCCAGTGCGTGGCTGGGAGTGCCCGAGGAAGATGGGCAGCCCCAGTGCGTGGCTGGGAGTGCCCGAGGAAGATGGGCAGCCCCAGTGCATGGCTGGGAGTGCCCGAGGAAGATGGGCAGCCCCAGTGCGTGGCTGGGAGTGCCCGAGGAAGATGGGCAGCCCCAGTGCGTGGCTGGGAGTTCACGAGGAAGATGGGCAGCCCCAGTGCGTGGCTGGGAGTGCCCCAGGAAGATGGGCAGCCCCAGTGCGTGGCTGGGAGTGCCCGAGGAAGATGGGCAGCCCCAGTGCGTGGCTGGGAGTGCCCGAGGAAGATGGGCAGCCCCAGTGCGTGGCTGGGAGTGCCCGAGGAAGATGGGCAGCCCCAGTGCGTGGCTGGGCGTGCCCGAGGAAGATGGGCAGCATCAGTGCGTGGCTGGGAGTGCCCGAGGAAGATGGGCAGCCCCAGTGCGTGGCTGGGAGTGCCCGAGGAAGATGGGCAGCCCCAGTGCGTGGCTGGGAGTGCCCGAGGCAGATGGGCAGCCCCAGTGCGTGGCTGGGAGTGCCCGAGGAAAATGGGCAGCCCCAGTGCGTGGCTGGGAGTGCCCGAGGAAGATGGGCAGCCCCAGTGCGTGGCTGGGAGTGCCCGAGGAAGATGGGCAGCCCCAGTGCGTGGCTGGGAGTGCCCGAGGCAGATGGGCAGCCCCAGTGCGTGGCTGGGAGTGCCCGAGGAAAATGGGCAGCCCCAGTGCGTGGCTGGGAGTGCCCGAGGAAGATGGGCAGCCCCAGTGCGTGGCTGGGAGTGCCCGAGGAAGATGGGCAGCCCCAGTGCGAGGCTGGGAGTGCCCGAGGAAGATGGGCAGCCCAGTGCGTGGCTGGGAGTGCCCGAGGAAGATGGGCAGCCCCAGTGCATGGCTGGGAGTGCCCCAGGAAGATGGGCAGCCCCAGTGCGTGGCTGGGAGTGCCCGAGGAAGATGGGCAGCCCCAGTGCGTGGCTGGGAGTGCCCGAGGAAGATGGGCAGCCCCAGTGCGTGGCTGGGAGTGCCCGAGGAAGATGGGCAGCCCCAGTGCGAGGCTAGGAGTGCCCGAGGAAGATGGGCAGCCCCAGTGCGTGGCTGGGAGTGCCCGAGGAAGATGGGCAGCCCCAGTGCGTGGCTGGGAGTGCCCGAGGAAGATGGGCAGCCCCAGTGCGTGGCTGGGCGTGCCCGAGGAAGATGGGCAGCATCAGTGCGTGGCTGGGAGTGCCCGAGGAAGATGGGCAGCCCCAGTGCGTGGCTGGGAGTGCCCGAGGAAGATGGGCAGCCCCAGTGCGTGGCTGGGAGTGCCCGAGGCAGATGGGCAGCCCCAGTGCGTGGCTGGGAGTGCCCGAGGAAAATGGGCAGCCCCAGTGCGTGGCTGGGAGTGCCCGAGGAAGATGGGCAGCCCCAGTGCGTGGCTGGGAGTGCCCGAGGAAGATGGGCAGCCCCAGTGCGTGGCTGGGAGTGCCCGAGGAAGATGGGCAGCCCCAGTGCGAGGCTGGGAGTGCCCGAGGAAGATGGGCAGCCCCAGTGCGTGGCTGGGAGTGCCCGAGGAAGATGGGCAGCCCCAGTGCGTGGCTGGGAGTGCCCGAGGATGATGGGCAGCTCCAGTGCGAGGCTAGGAGTGCCCGAGGAAGATGGGCAGCCCCAGTGCATGGCTGGGAGTGCCCCAGGAAGATGGGCAGCCCCAGTGCGAGGCTGGGAGTGCCCGAGGAAGATGGGCAGCCCCAGTGCGTGGCTGGGAGTGCCCGAGGAAGATGGGCAGCCCCTGTGCGTGGCTGGGAGTGCCCGAGGAAGATGGGCAGCCCCAGTGCGTGGCTGGGAGTGCCCGAGGAAGATGGGCAGCCCCAGTGCGTGGCTGGGAGTGGCCCAGGAAGATGGGCAGCCCCAGTGCATGGCTGGGAGTGCCCGAGGAAGATGGGCAGCCCCAGTGCGTGGCTGGGAGTGCCCGAGGAAGATGGGCAGCCCCAGTGCGTGGCTGGGAGTGCCCGAGGAACATGGGCAGCCCCAGTGCGTGGCTGGGAGTGCCCGAGGAAGATGGGCAGCCCCAGTGCGAGGCTGGGAGTGCCCGAGGAAGATGGGCAGCCCCAGTGCGTGGCTGGGAGCGCCCGAGGAAGATGGGCAGCCCCAGTGCGTGGCTGGGAGTGCCCGAGGAAGATGGGCAGCCCCAGTGCGTGGCTGGGAGTGCCCGAGGAAGATGGGCAGCCCCAGTGCGTGGCTGGGAGTGCCCGAGGAAGATGGGCAGCCCCAGTGCGAGGCTGGGAGTGCCCGAGGAAGATGGGCAGCCCCAGTGCGTGGCTGGGAGTGGTCCAGGAAGATGGGCAGCCCCAGTGCGTGGCTGGGAGTGCCCGAGGAAGATGGGCAGCCCCAGTGCGTGGCTGGGAGTGCCCGAGGAAGATGGGCAGCCCCAGTGCGTGGCTGGGAGTGCCCGAGGAAGATGGGCAGCCCCAGTGCGTGGCTGGGAGTGCCCGAGGAAGATGGGCAGCCCCAGTGTGTGGCTGGGAGTTCACGAGGACGATGGGCAGCCCCAGTGCGTGGCTGGGAGTGCCCGAGGAAGATGGGCAGCCCCAGTGCGTGGCTGGGAGTGCCCGAGGAAGATGGGCAGCCCCAGTGCGTGGCTGGGAGTGCCCGAGGAAAATGGGCAGCCCCAGTGCGTGGCTGGGAGTGCCCGAGGAAGATGGGCAGCCCCAGTGCGTGGCTGGGAGTGCCCGAGGAAGATGGGCAGCCCCAGTGCGTGGCTGGGATTGCCCGAGGAAGATGGGCAGCCCCAGTGCGTGGCTGGGAGTGCCCGAGGAAGATGGGCAGCCCCAGTGCGTGGCTGGGAGTTCACGAGGAAGATGGGCAGCCCCAGTGCGTGGCTGGGAGTGCCCGAGGAAGATGGGCAGCCCCAGTGCGTGGCTGGGAGTGCCCGAGGAAGATGGGCAGCCCCAGTGCGTGGCTGGGAGTGCAAGAGGAAGATGGGCAGCCCCAGTGCGTGGCTGGGAGTGCCCGAGGAAGATGGGCAGCCCCAGTGCGTGGCTGGGAGTGCCCGAGGAAGATGGGCAGCCCCAGTGCGTGGCTGGGAGTGCCCGAGGAAGATGGGCAGCCCCAGTGCGTGGCTGGGAGTGCCCGAGGAAGATGGGCAGCCCCAGTGCGTGGCTGGGAGTGCCCGAGGAAGATGGGAAGCCCCAGTGCGTGGCTGGGAGTTCACGAGGAAGATGGGCAGCCCCAGTGCGTGGCTGGGAGTGCCCGAGGAAGATGGGCAGCCCCAGTGCGTGGCTGGGAGTGCCCGAGGAAGATGGGCAGCCCCAGTGCGTGGCTGGGAGTGCCCGAGGAAGATGGGCAGCCCCAGTGCGTGGCTGGGAATGCCCGAGGAAGATGGGCAGCCCCAGTGCGTGGCTGGGAGTGCCCGAGGAAGATGGGAAGCCCCAGTGCGTGGCTGGGAGTGCCCGAGGAAGATGGGCAGCCCCAGTGCGTGGCTGGGAGTGCCCCAGGAAGATGGGCAGCCCCAGTGCGTGGCTGGGAGTGCCCGAGGAAGATGGGCAGCCCCAGTGCGTGGCTGGGAGTGCCCGAGGAAGATGGGCAGCCCCAGTGCGTGGCTGTGAGTGCCCGAGGAAGATGGGCAGCCCCAGTGCATGGCTGGGAGTGCCCGAGGAAGATGGGCAGCCCCAGTGCGTGGCTGGGAGTGCCCGAGGAAGATGGGCAGCCCCAGTGCGTGGCTGGGAGTGCCCGAGGAAGATGGGCAGCCCCAGTGCGTGGCTGGGAGTGCCCGAGGAAGATGGGCAGCCCCAGTGCGTGGCTGGGAGTGCCCGAGGAAGATGGGCAGCCCCAGTGCGTGGCTGGGAGTGCCCGAGGAAGATGGGCAGCCCCAGTGCGTGGCTGGGAGTGCCCGAGGAAGATGGGCAGCCCCAGTGCGTGGCTTGGAGTGCCCGAGGAAGATGGGCAGCCCCAGTGCGAGGCTGGGAGTGCCCCAGGAAGATGGGCAGCCCCAGTGCGTGGCTGGGAGTGCCCGAGGAAGATGGGCAGCCCCAGTCCGTGGCTGGGAGTGCCCGAGGAAGATGGGCAGCCCCAGTGCGTGGCTGGGAGTGCCCGAGGAAGATGGGCAGCCCCAGTGCGTGGCTGGGTGTGCCCGAGGAAGATGGGCAGCCCCAGTGCGTGGCTGGGAGTGCCCGAGGAAGATGGGCAGCGCCAGTGCGTGGCTGCGAGTGCCCGAGGAAGATGGGCAGCCCCAGTGCGTGGCTGGGAGTGCCCCAGGAAGATGGGCAGCCCCAGTGCGTGGCTGGGAGTGCCCGAGGAAGATGGGCAGCCCCAGTGCGTGGCTGGGAGTGCCCGAGGAAGATGGGCAGCCCCAGTGCGTGGCTGGGAGTGCCCGAGGAAGATGGGCAGCCCCAGTGCGTGGCTGGAAGTGCCCGAGGATGATGGGCAGCCCCAGTGCGGGGCTGGGAGTGCCCGAGGAAGATGGGCAGCCCCAGTGCGTGGCTGGGAGTGCCCGAGGAAGATGGGCAGCCCCAGTGCATGGCTGGGAGTGCCCCAGGAAGATGGGCAGCCATAGTGCGAGGCTGGGAGTGCCCGAGGAAGATGGGCAGCCCCAGTGCGTGGCTGGGAGTGCCCGAGGAAGATGGGCAGCCCCAGTGCGTGGCTGGGAGTGCCCGAGGAAGATGGGCAGCCCCAGTGCGAGGCTGGGAGTGCCCGAGGAAGATGGGCAGCCCCAGTGCGTGGCTGGGAGTGCCCGAGGAAGATGGGCAGCCCCAGTGCATGGCTGGGAGTGCCCCAGGAAGATGGGCAGCCCCAGTGCGTGGCTGGGAGTGCCCGAGGAAGATGGGCAGCCCCAATGCGTGGCTGGGAGTGCCCGAGGAAGATGGGCAGCCCCAGTGCGTGGCTGGGAGTGCCCGAGGAAGATGGGCAGCCCCAGTGCGAGGCTAGGAGTGCCCGAGGAAGATGGGCAGCCCCAGTGCGTGGCTGGGAGTGCCCGAGGAAGATGGGCAGCCCCAGTGCGTGGCTGGGAGTGCCCGAGGAAGATGGGCAGCCCCAGTGCGTGGCTGGAAGTGCCCGAGGAAGATGGGCAGCCCCAGTGCGTGGCTGGGAGTGCCCGAGGAAGATGGGCAGCCCCAGTGCGTGGCTGGGAGTGCCCGAGGAAGATGGGCAGCCCCAGTGCGAGGCTGGGAGTTCCCGAGGAAGATGGGCAGCCCCAGTGCGTGGCTGGGAGTGCCCGAGGAAGATGGGCAGCCCCAGTGCGTGGCTGGGAGTGCCCGAGGAAGATGGGCAGCCCCAGTGCGAGGCTAGGAGTGCCCGAGGAAGATGGGCAGCCCCAGTGCGAGGCTAGGAGTGCCCCAGGAAGATGGGCAGCCCCAGTGCGAGGCTGGGAGTGCCCGAGGAAGATGGGCAGCCCCAGTGCGTGGCTGGGAGTGCCCGAGGAAGATGGGCAGCCCCAGTGCGTGGCTGGGAGTGCCCGAGGAAGATGGGCAGCCCCAGTGCGTGGCTGGGAGTGCCCGAGGAAGATGGGCAGCCCCAGTGCGTGGCTGGGAGTGGCCCAGGAAGATGGGCAGCCCCAGTGCGTGGCTGGGAGTGCCCGAGGAAGATGGGCAGCCCCAGTGCGTGGCTGGGAGTGCCCGAGGAAGATGGGCATTCCCAGTGCGTGGCTGGGAGTGCCCGAGGAAGATGGGCAGCCCCAGTGCGTGGCTGGGAGTGCCCGAGGAATATGGGCAGCCCCAGTGCGAGGCTGGGAGTGCCCGAGGAAGATGGGCAGCCCCAGTGCGTGGCTGGGAGTGCCCGAGGAAGATGGGCAGCCCCAGTGCGTGGCTGGGAGTGCCCGAGGAAGATGGGCAGCCCCAGTGCGTGGCTGGGAGTGCCCGAGGAAGATGGGCAGCCCCAGTGCGTGGCTGGGAGTGCCCGAGGAAGATGGGCAGCCCCAGTGCGAGGATGGGAGTGCCCGAGGAAGATGGGCAGCCCCAGTGCGTGGCTGGGAGTGGCCCAGGAAGATGGGCAGCCCCAGTGCGTGGCTGGGAGTGCCCGAGGAAGATGGGCAGCCCCAGTGCGTGGCTGGGAGTGCCCGAGGAAGATGGGCAGCCCCAGTGCGTGGCTGGGAGTGCCCGAGGAAGATGGGCAGCCCCAGTGCGTGGCTGGGAGTGCCCGAGGAAGATGGGCAGCCCCAGTGCGTGGCTGGGAGTGCCCGAGGAAGATGGGCAGCCCCAGTGCGTGGCTGGGAGTGCCCGAGGAAGATGGGCAGCCCCAGTGCGTGGCTGGGAGTGCCCGAGGAAGATGGGCAGCCCCAGTGCGTGGCTGGGAGTGCCCGAGGAAGATGGGCAGCCCCAGTGCGTGGCTGGGAGTGGCCCAGGAAGATGGGCAGCCCCAGTGCGTGGCTGGGAGTGCCCGAGGAAGATGGGCAGCCCCAGTGCGTGGCTGGGAGTGCCCGAGGAAGATGGGCAGCCCCAGTGCGTGGCTGGGAGTGCCCGAGGAAGATGGGCAGCCCCAGTGCGTGGCTGGGAGTGCCCGAGGAAGATGGGCAGCCCCAGTGCGTGGCTGGGAGTGCCCGAGGAAGATGGGCAGCCCCAGTGCGTGGCTGGGAGTGCCCGAGGAAGATGGGCAGCCACAGTGCGTGGCTGGGAGTGGCCCAGGAAGATGGGCAGCCCCAGTGCGTGGCTGGGAGTGCCCGAGGAAGATGGGCAGCCCCAGTGCGTGGCTGGGAGTGCCCAAGGAAGATGGGCAGCCCCAGTGCGTGGCTGGGAGTGCCCGAGGAAGATGGGCAGCCCCAGTGCGTGGCTGGGAGTGCCCGAGGAAGATGGGCAGCCCCAGTGCGAGGCTGGGAGTGCCCGAGGAAGATGGGCAGCCCCAGTGCGTGGCTGGGAGTGCCCAAGGAAGATGGGCAGCCCCAGTGCATGGCTGGGAGTGCCCCAGGAAGATGGGCAGCCCCAGTGCGAGGCTAGGAGTGCCCGAGGAAGATGGGCAGCCCCAGTGCGTGGCTGGGAGTGCCCGAGGAAGATGGGCAGCCCCAGTGCGTGGCTGGGAGTGCCCGAGGAAGATGGGCAGCCCCAGTGCGTGGCTGGGAGTGCCCGAGGAAGATGGGCAGCCCCAGTGCGTGGCTGGGAGTGCCCGAGGAAGATGGGCAGCCCCAGTGCGTGGCTGGGAGTGCCCGAGGAAGATGGGCAGCCCCAGTGCGTGGCTGGGAGTGCCCGAGGAAGATGGGCAGCCCCAGTGCGTGGCTGGGAGTGCCCGAGGTAGATGGGCAGACCCAGTGCGTGGCTGGGAGTGGCCCAGGAAGATGGGCAGCCCCAGTGCGTGGCTGGGAGTGCCCGAGGAAGATGAGCAGCCCCAGTGCGTGGCTGGGAGTGCACGAGGAAGATGGGCAGCCCCAGTGCGTGGCTGGGAGTGCCCGAGGAAGATGGGCAGCCCCAGTGCATGGCTGGGAGTGCCCGAGGAAGATGGGCAGCCCCAGTGCGTGGCTGGGAGTGCCCGAGGAAGATGGGCAGCCCCAGTACGTGGCTGGGAGTGCCCGAGGAAGATGGGCAGCCCCAGTGCGTGGCTGGGAGTGCCCGAGGAAGATGGGCAGCCCCAGTGCGTGGCTGGGAGTGCCCGAGGAAGATGGGCAGCCCCAGTGCGAGGCTAGGAGTGCCCGAGGAAGATTGGCAGCCCCAGTGCGTGGCTGGGAGTGCCCGAGGAAGATGGGCAGCCCCAGTGCGTGGCTGGGAGTGCCCGAGGAAGATGGGCAGCCCCAGTGCGTGGCTGGAAGTGCCCGAGGAAGATGGGCAGCCCCAGTGCGTGGCTGGGAGTGCCCGAGGAAGATGGGCAGCCCCAGTGCGTGGCTGGGAGTGCCCGAGGAAGATGGGCAGCCCCAGTGCGTGGCTGGGAGTGCCCGAGGAAGATGGGCAGCCCCAGTGCGTGGCTGGGAGTGCCCGAGGAAGATGGGCAGCCCCAGTGCGAGGCTAGGAGTGCCCGAGGAAGATGGGCAGCCCCAGTGCGTGGCTGGGAGTGCCCGAGGAAGATGGGCAGCCCCAGTGCGTGGCTGGGAGTGCCCGAGGAAGATGGGCAGCCCCAGTGCGTGGCTGGGAGTGCCCGAGGAAGATGGGCAGCCCCAGTGCGTGGCTGGGAGTGCCCGAGGAAGATGGGCAGCCCCAGTGCGTGGCTGGGAGTGCCCGAGGAAGATGGGCAGCCCCAGTGCGTGGCTGGGAGTGCCCGAGGAAGATGGGCAGCCCCAGTGCGTGGCTGGGAGTGCCCGAGGAAGATGGGCAGCCCCAGTGCGTGGCTGGGAGTGCCCGAGGAAGATGGGCAGCCCCAGTGCGAGGCTGGGAGTGCCCGAGGAAGATGGGCAGCCCCAGTGCGTTTCTGGGAGTGCCCGAGGAAGATGGGCAGCCCCAGTGCGTGGCTGGGAGTGCCCGAGGAAGATGGGCAGCCCCAGTGCGTGGCTGGGAGTGCCCGAGGAAGATGGGCAGCGCCAGTGCGTGGCTGGGAGTGCCCGAGGAAGATGGGCAGCCCCAGTGCATGGCTGGGAGTGCCCCAGGAAGATGGGCAGCCCCAGTGCGAGCCTGGGAGTGCCCGAGGAAGATGGGCAGCCCCAGTGCGTGGCTGGGAGTGCCCGAGGAAGATGGGCAGCCCCAGTGCGTGGCTGGGAGTGCCCGAGGAAGATGGGCAGCCCCAGTGCGAGGCTGGGAGTGCCCGATGAAGATGGGCAGCCCCAGTGCGTGGATGGGAGTGCCCGAGGAAGATGGGCAGCCCCAGTGCATGGCTGGGAGTGCCCCAGGAAGATGGGCAGCCCCAGTGCGAGGCTGGGAGTGCCCGAGGAAGATGGGCAGCCCCAGTGCGTGGCTGGGAGTGCCCGAGGAAGATGGGCAGCCCCAGTGCGTGGCTGGGAGTGCCCGAGGAAGATGGGCAGCCCCAGTGCGAGGCTGGGAGTGCCCGAGGAAGATGGGCAGCCCCAGTGCGTGGCTGGGAGTGCCCGAGGAAGATGGGCAGCCCCAGTGCGAGGCTGGGAGTGCCCGAAGAAGATGGGCAGCCCCAGTGCGTTTCTGGGAGTGCCCGAGGAAGATGGGCAGCCCCAGTGCGTGGCTGGGAGTGCCCGAGGAAGATGGGCAGCCCCAGTGCGTGGCTGGGAGTGCCCGAGGAAGATGGGCAGCTCCAGTGCGTGGCTGGGAGTGCCCGAGGAAGATGGGCAGCCCCAGTGCGAGGCTGGGAGTGCCCGAGGAAGATGGGCAGCCCCAGTGCGTGGCTGGGAGTGCCCGAGGAAGATGGGCAGCCCCAGTGCATGGCTGGGAGTGCCCCAGGAAGATGGGCAGCCCCAGTGCGAAACTGGGAGTGCCCGAGGAAGATGGGCAGCCCCAGTGCGTGGCTGGGAGTGCCCGAGGAAGATGGGCAGCCCCAGTGCGTGGCTGGGAGTGCCCCAGGAAGATGGGCAGCCCCAGTGCGTGGCTGGGAGTGCCCGAGGAAGATGGGCAGCCCCAGTGCGTGGCTGGGAGTGCCCGAGGAAGATGGGCAGCCCCAGTGCGTGGCTGGGAGTGCCCGAGGAAGATGGGCAGCCCCAGTGCGTGGCTGGGAGTGCCCGAGGAAGATGGGCAGCCCCAGTGCTTGGCTGGGAGTGCCCGAGGAAGATGGGCAGCCCCAGTGCGTGTCTGGGAGTGCCCCAGGAAGATGGGCAGCCCCAGTGCGTGGCTGGGAGTGCCCGAGGAAGATGGGCAGCCCCAGTGCGTCGCTGGGAGTGCCCGAGGAAGATGGGCAGCCCCAGTGCGTGGCTGGGAGTGCCCGAGGAAGATGGGCAGCCCCAGTGCGTGGCTGGGAGTGCCCGAGGAAGATGGGCAGCCCCAGTGCGTGGCTGGGAGTGCCCGAGGAAGATGGGCAGCCCCAGTGCGTGGCTGGGAGTGCCCGAGGAAGATGGGCAGCCCCAGTGCGTGGCTGGGAGTGCCCGCGGAAGATGGGCATCCCCAGTGCGTGTCTGGGAGTGCCCGAGGAAGATGGGCAGCCCCAGTGCGTGGCTGGGAGTGCACGAGGAAGATGGGCAGCGCCAGTGCGTGGCTGGGAGTGCCCGAGGAAGATGGGCAGCCCCAGTGCATGGCTGGGAGTGCCCGAGGAAGATGGGCAGCCCCAGTGCGTGGCTGGGAGTGCCCGAGGAAGATGGGCAGCCCCAGTGCGTGGCTGGGAGTGCCCGAGGAAGATGGGCAGTCCCAGTGCGTGGCTGGGAGTGCCCGAGGAAGATGGGTAGCCCCAGTGCGAGGCTGGGAGTGCCCGAGGAAAATGGGCAGCGCCAGTGCGTGGCTGGGAGTGCCCGAGGAAGATGGGCAGCCCCAGTGCGTGGCTGGGAGTGCCCGAGGAAGATGGGCAGCCCCAGTGCGTGGCTGGGAGTGCCCGAGGAAGATGGGCAGGCCCAGTGCGTGGCTGGGAGTGCCCGAGGAAGATGGGCAGCCCCAGTGCGAGGCTGGGAGTGCCCGAGGAAGATGGGCAGCCCCAGTGCGTGGCTGGGAGTGCCCGAGGAAGATGGGCAGCCCCAGTGCGTGGCTGGGAGTGCCCGAGGAAGATGGGCAGCCCCAGTGCGAGGCTAGGAGTGCCCGAGGAAGATGGGCAGCCCCAGTTCGTGGCTGGGAGTGCCCGAGGAAGATGGGCAGCCCCAGTGCGTGGCTGGGAGTGCCCGAGGAAGATGGGCAGCCCCAGTGCGTGGCTGGGAGTGCCCGAGGAAGATGGGCAGCCCCAGTGCGTGGCTGGGAGTGCCCGAGGAAGATGGGCAGCCCCAGTGCGAGGCTAGGAGTGCCCGAGGAAGATTGGCAGCCCCAGTGCGTGGCTGGGAGTGCCCGAGGAAGATGGGCAGCCCCAGTGCGTGGCTGGGAGTGCCCGAGGAAGATGGGCAGCCCCAGTGCGTGGCTGGAAGTGCCCGAGGAAGATGGGCAGCCCCAGTGCGTGGCTGGGAGTGCCCGAGGAAGATGGGCAGCCTCAGTGCGTGGCTGGGAGTGCCCGAGGAAGATGGGCAGCCCCAGTGCGTGGCTGGGAGTGCCCGAGGAAGATGGGCAGCCCCAGTGCGTGGCTGGGAGTGCCCGAGGAAGATGGGCAGCCCCAGTGCGAGGCTAGGAGTGCCCGAGGAAGATGGGCAGCCCCAGTGCGTGGCTGGGAGTGCCCGAGGAAGATGGGCAGCCCCAGTGCGTGGCTGGGAGTGCCCGAGGAAGATGGGCAGCCCCAGTGCGTGGCTGGGAGTGCCCGAGGAAGATGGGCAGCCCCAGTGCGTGGCTGGGAGTGCCTGAGGAAGATGGGCAGCCCCAGTGCGTGGCTGGGAGTGCCCGAGGAAGATGGGCAGCCCCAGTGCGTGGCTGGGAGTGCCCGAGGAAGATGGGCAGCCCCAGTGCGTGGCTGGGAGTGCCCGAGGAAGATGGGCAGCCCCAGTGCGTGGCTGGGAGTGCCCGAGGAAGATGGGCAGCCCCAGTGCGAGGCTGGGAGTGCCCGAGGAAGATGGGCAGCCCCAGTGCGTTTCTGGGAGTGCCCGAGGAAGATGGGCAGCCCCAGTGCGTGGCTGGGAGTGCCCGAGGAAGATGGGCAGCCCCAGTGCGTGGCTGGGAGTGCCCGAGGAAGATGGGCAGCGCCAGTGCGTGGCTGGGAGTGCCCGAGGAAGATGGGCAGCCCCAGTGCGTGGCTGGGAGTGCCCGAGGAAGATGGGCAGCCCCAGTGCGTGGCTGGGAGTGCCCGAGGAAAATGGGCAGCCCCAGTGCATGGCTGGGAGTGCCCCAGGAAGATGGGCAGCCCCAGTGCGAGGCTGGGAGTGCCCGAGGAAGATGGGCAGCCCCAGTGCGTGGCTGGGAGTGCCCGAGGAAGATGGGCAGCCCCAGTGCGTGGCTGGGAGTGCCCGAGGAAGATGGGCAGCCCCAGTGCGAGGCTGGGAGTGCCCGATGAAGATGGGCAGCCCCAGTGCGTGGCTGGGAGTGCCCGAGGAAGATGGGCAGCCCCAGTGCATGGCTGGGAGTGCCCCAGGAAGATGGGCAGCCCCAGTGCGAGGCTGGGAGTGCCCGAGGAAGATGGGCAGCCCCAGTGCGTGGCTGGGAGTGCCCGAGGAAGATGGGCAGCCCCAGTGCGTGGCTGGGAGTGCCCGAGGAAGATGGGCAGCCCCAGTGCGAGGCTGGGAGTGCCCGAGGAAGATGGGCAGCCCAGTGCGTGGCTGGGAGTGCCCGAGGAAGATGGGCAGCCCCAGTGCGTGGCTTGGAGTGCCCGAGGAAGATGGGCAGCCCCAGTGCGTGGCTGGGAATGCCCGAGGAAGATGGGCAGCCCCAGTGCGTGGCTGGAAGTGCCCGAGGAAGATGGGCAGCCCCAGTGCGTGGCTGGGAGTGCCCGAGGAAGATGGGCAGCCCCAGTGCGTGGCTGGGAGTGCCCGAGGAAGATGGGCAGCCCCAGTGCGTGGCTGGGAGTGCCCGAGGAAGATGGGCAGCCCCAGTGCGTGGCTGGGAGTGCCCGAGGAAGATGGGCAGCCCCAGTGCGTGGCTGGGAGTGCCCGAGGAAGATGGGCAGCCCCAGTGCGTGGCTGGGAGTGCCCGAGGAAGATGGGCAGCCCCAGTGCGAGGCTGGGAGTGCCCGAGGAAGATGGGCAGCCCCAGTGCGTTTCTGGGAGTGCCCGAGGAAGATGGGCAGCCCCAGTGCGTGGCTGGGAGTGCCCGAGGAAGATGGGCAGCCCCAGTGCGTGGCTGGGAGTGCCCGAGGAAGATGGGCAGCTCCAGTGCGTGGCTGGGAGTGCCCGAGGAAGATGGGCAGCCCCAGTGCGAGGCTGGGAGTGCCCGAGGAAGATGGGCAGCCCCAGTGCGTGGCTGGGAGTGCCCGAGGAAGATGGGCAGCCCCAGTGCATGGCTGGGAGTGCCCCAGGAAGATGGGCAGCCCCAGTGCGAATCTGGGAGTGCCCGAGGAAGATGGGCAGCCCCAGTGCGTGGCTGGGAGTGCCCGAGGAAGA
The DNA here is from genome assembly GCF_023897955.1 of Schistocerca gregaria. Classification (NCBI taxonomy): domain Eukaryota; kingdom Metazoa; phylum Arthropoda; class Insecta; order Orthoptera; family Acrididae; genus Schistocerca; species Schistocerca gregaria. Next base: position 23,110,740 of record NC_064926.1, on the reverse strand, counting down.
TGGGCAGCCCCAGTGCGTGGCTGGGAGTGCCCCAGGAAGATGGGCAGCCCCAGTGCGTGGCTGGGAGTGCCCGAGGAAGATGGGCAGCCCCAGTGCGTGGCTGGGAGTGCCCGAGGAAGATGGGCAGCCCCAGTGCGTGGCTGGGAGTGCCCGAGGAAGATGGGCAGCCCCAGTGCTTGGCTGGGAGTGCCCGAGGAAGATGGGCAGCCCCAGTGCGTGTCTGGGAGTGCCCCAGGAAGATGGGCAGCCCCAGTGCGTGGCTGCGAGTGACCGAGGAAGATGGGCAGCCCCAGTGCGTCGCTGGGAGTGCCCGAGGAAGATGGGCAGCCCCAGTGCGTGGCTGGGAGTGCCCGAGGAAGATGGGCAGCCCCAGTGCGTGGCTGGGAGTGCCCGAGGAAGATGGGCAGCCCCAGTGCGTGGCTGGGAGTGCCCGAGGAAGATGGGCAGCCCCAGTGCGTGGCTGGGAGTGCCCGAGGAAGATGGGCAGCCCCAGTGCGTGGCTGGGAGTGCCCGCGGAAGATGGGCATCCCCAGTGCGTGGCTGGGAGTGCCCGAGGAAGATGGGCAGCCCCAGTGCGTGGCTGGGAGTGCACGAGGAAGATGGGCAGCGCCAGTGCGTGGCTGGGAGTGCCCGAGGAAGATGGGCAGCCCCAGTGCATGGCTGGGAGTGCCCGAGGAAGATGGGCAGCCCCAGTGCGTGGCTGGGAGTGCCCGAGGAAGATGGGCAGCCCCAGTGCGTGGCTGGGAGTGCCCGAGGAAGATGGGCAGTCCCAGTGCGTGGCTGGGAGTGCCCGAGGAAGATGGGTAGCCCCAGTGCGAGGCTGGGAGTGCCCGAGGAAGATGGGCAGCCCCAGTGCGTGGCTGGGAGTGCCCGAGGAAGATGGGCAGCCCCAGTGCGTGGCTGGTAGTGCCCGAGGAAGATGGGCAGCCCCAGTGCGTGGCTGGGAGTGCCCGAGGAAGATGGGCAGCCCCAGTGCATGGCTGGGAGTGCCCGAGGAAGATGGGCAGCCCCAGTGCGAGGCTGGGAGTGCCCGAGGAAGATGGGCAGCCCCAGTGCGTGGCTGGGAGTGCCCGAGGAAGATGGGCAGCCCCAGTGCGTGGCTGGGAGTGCCCGAGGAAGATGGGCAGCCCCAGTGCGAGGCTAGGAGTGCCCGAGGAAGATGGGCAGCCCCAGTGCGTGGCTGGGAGTGCCCGAGGAAGATGGGCAGCCCCAGTGCGTGGCTGGGAGTGCCCGAGGAAGATGGGCAGCCCGAGTGCTTTGCTGGGAGTGCCCGAGGAAGATGGGCAGCCCCAGTGCATGGCTGGGAGTGCCCGAGGAAGATGGGCAGCCCCAGTGCGTGGCTGGGAGTGCCCGAGGAAGATGGGCAGCGCCAGTGCGTGGCTGGGAGTGCCCGAGGAAGATGGGCAGCCCCAGTGCGTGGCTGGGAGTGCCCGAGGAAGATGGGCAGCCCCAGTGCGTGGCTGGGAGTGCCCGAGGAAGATGGGCAGCCCCAGTGCGAGGCTGGGAGTTCCCGAGGAAGATGGGCAGCCCCAGTGCGAGGCTGGGAGTGCCCGAGGAAGATGGGCAGCCCCAGTGCGTGGCTGGGAGTGCCCGAGGAAGATGGGCAGCCCCAGTGCGTGGCTGGGAGTGCCCGAGGAAGAGGGGCAGCCCCAGTGCATGGCTGGGAGTGCCCGAGGAAGAGGGGCAGCCCCAGTGCGTGGCTGGCAGTGCCCTGTTGACGCTGTGTCGAGGAATGTGCTTTGTGTCGACGGAGGAGGTTTGTATGCCGGGAGTGCCAAACTTAGCAGACTTTGTGAAACCATAGTGGCAGACATTTCACAGTTCATGTAGAAATTAATGTTAGCCAGAGGAATCGTGATACCTTACAAAGAAACATGTACATTATCATTATTTGCACTACGATCTGAGAGTGTAATCAGATTTTCAATATCTTTATTATCTGACTGTAAATTATACAAATAACACCCAGCAACGAGTTTCCAAAATCCAAACTGTTCATCCGATTTCGTCGATCGGCGTGTCTTTAGAAAGCTATTAGTATAAACCTAAATTGGTATGAATTACAGGCATGTAACTTGAATAGTACATGAGTTATTGAAAGTCAAAGTGGCCGATTACTATTGATCGGATCAGGCCATAAGTACTCCATAGTTACACGAAGGAATGGTAGCAGCATGCTTATAATTATATTTATTCGTCTATCTCTTTGTTTATATACGATATATACTACTCGTGAAGAAACTGGCCAAATATTTACTGTGTTTTAGAAAGCACAGAGGCATTAGGCTACTGGTCTACTTTTGTTTCTTTATTCCTTTGATATATGTTTATTTAATTTGCTTATGTATTTAATAATGTGTGTTAGATCGTGTTTATGGTCCACCCGTAGGAATACTTACTCAATTTTAAGTTATTGAAATGTAAATCCAGTATTTCGTACGTGTTTCAATATGTTTGTGAGTTTGCGTTGGCTTGAAGACATGGTGGGAGCGCCAGTCACAGCTCTCGTTACTACTGTAGGCGACTACCGAAGTCAATGGATGGCTCAAATGGCTCTGAGCACTATGGGACTTAACATCTGTGGTCATCAGTCCCCTACAACTTAGAACTACTTAAACCTAACTAACCTAAGGACATCACACACATCCATGCCCCAGGCAGGATTCGAACCTGCGACAGTAGCAGTCGCGCGGTGCCGGACTGAGTCCCTAGAACCGCGAGACCACCGCGGCCGGCTAAGTCAATGGAGAGAATGGATGGAAGTGGGAGAGGAGCATCGGGTCGCACAGGACATGGGGGAAGGGGGGGGGGGAGGGGCGACGGACGGTCGCAGGAAATACTTGGAGAGTGTTGAGCAGTTTGCGCGTGGTCTTGGTAGATAGAAATATTTCGTAGTGCCGACTTTGCAACTGGGGCTTCTGCAGTAAACACGTACTCTGCATTTACAAGTGAATATCTCGCAAACTATGTTGTTGCCCATAACTAATTACGTGAAGTAGGAACCTATTGTTTCCCTGTTATTCAACTTAAATGCTGGACCATAGACACCAATAAGTGTTTTACAGTAATAAATGGCATTTTTAAAGGTACTTCTGCTATCGTACTCATCATTTAAAGTCGTTAAAATAGTACATACAGTTTTTATTTAATTGTAATCTCTCATTTATAAATTTCTATGTTACATTCAAAATTCGCAATTGCCGAGTGATAGGAACCTTTGACCATTCGATTCATGTGTGTATTCATATTGTATACTGTAGACTCAGCAGTATTTTGGATGTAATGTGGCAACTACGTATCGCAGCCCCTAGACAACGAAGCTAGCCAAAACTTATAATATTTCAACTCTGAGTCTGAGGGTACATAGTTGAGGGCCAACATTAATTTTTTTGTAAGCCCGCAGGATGGAAAATACTGAAAAAAGTTGTTCAGGACTGCAATATAGGATTCACTATTGAAAGGAGCTTTTCTTGCTTTTCAGATAGCAACCGTGTGTTTTGAAAACTTTCACTTACAGAGACATGAATGTAGTATTCTGGATTTGCTGTAAAAGTAACTGTAATTAATTTGGATTCGGTGCACCAGACTGGACTTACGTGGGTCTAACTACGACTTTGGGCTGAAGCCTATGTCAGCGTGGCGGCGTTTCTCTGCTACTCATACGTTGACAACGTGTCAGTTTCACGTAGCCAATGGGGTAATACATTCAAGAAACTAAAGGAGAGAATAGAGTCAATGAAGTTCTCGCTCCGAAATAGGACCATTCTCTTGTTCGCTGTTGTCGCAAATATCAGACGGTTTTCTACCGAATATGTCACGAATTACGAGGTTTTGGTTAGGTTGGAATGTGACCGTTTGGTTGTGAGTTACCGAACCCAACAAATGAGAAAATTAAAAAAAACCTGCTAGAGCAAACAAACTAATCTGTAGCTTAGGCCGAGGTTTAGGTTAGGTTGGAATGTGACACTTCGGTATGAGTTGACGAAGCCAACGAATGTAAAAGCCAAAAAGACCTGCTTGTGGTGACAGCCTGATCTGTAGTTTAGTCCGAAACCAACTCTAGGTTGGAGCACGATAGTTATAAAAATTAAATTTATAATCTTTGTGTCACATATATTTGTTTCTTCCGAATACGTAATTGATTACGATATGAGCATTAAGTTGGGACATAATAGGACAGCTTAAATGAAATTAATAATATTGTTTGTCAATGGATATGCCTGTTTCTTCCGAATGAGTTACTGTTATGGATACAATGACACACTGATGTGAGAATGTGACAATATTCCTTCGAATCACGTCGTGCATCCGCTGCTCTGTCGATGGCTGACTTTCATTTCCAAGTAGCAATGCAGCTTGTCGTCATTTTCCACGTAACCTATGAAACAATCAACTTCATCTAATTTGACAGGAAATTTAATTTATATTGCGAAAGTGGGGGTACAACATTCTTTTAAAACTGTCGTTTAGAGTGTGCTATCTGTTAAAACAGACATCCGCATGATTTCCTGTAATCTGGATATTTGTGGAAGCACATGCTTCTTAGTGTGTGACGCTGGAATAAGCTTGAATACACTTTTTTGCAACCTTAGACTGTTTATCTTTTAAGCCACCACATAGACACTACACTGAGAAAAGGTATTTCTTGTGCTACACTATTGTGCCGTGCGTAGCTCGTGTTCCTGCATCAGGTATTTTACACCCCGTTTTTAACGTAGTTCCACCTTACTATGTTCATTTAAATTACTACTGTCACTGAGTTGCTGCTTTGCCTGACCGTGAGCGGCGCTGCCAGCGCGTATCGACATATCCCCTCCTGTAGTATCTTTGCTCGACTGCTATTACTTCCAGGTCGTTGTCTGTCGTAAGGAAGTTGGGATAGCGAGTTCAGGTCTGCCAGTCAGTTGGAAGGCGTCTGGAGCGCAGTCCGGACCTGCCGGTCGGGGAGTTACAATGCGGCGCTGGTGGGGTCGGGTTGGAGCAGCAGTGAGGGCTGCGTCGACGTGGCTCGCCCGACCATTGCCGTCACGCATCACCTGAGCCGGACGACGCGATTTGGCTTGCCGATCGTTCATGAGTCGGCTGTGTTTGTGTGTGTGCATCGACTCCCGATTTGTCTTCGTATGTGCTTAGTTACTGTTGGATATCGTTCATGTCTTCGTGCAGTGTTTGTCAGGTTGCGTGTGTAGTTCGCGTGATTTCCTTTGACAGGCTATTTTAAATTGTGTCGGCGTATTGGTTCTGAGAGGTCGGTCGTCTCACCGAATGACGTGTAATTGTTTCTCCGAGCGCTTCTGGACCCCTTCAATTACCATCTTGTGGAACTTGCGTCGGTCCTTTCCTGGTGCAGGGATATCGCTTGGCCAGTGGGCGTGTTTCCTCTGCACGGTTGGGTCCAGAGCCAGTATTTCCGGCGCTACTGTCTGGAACCGCGCGACCGCTACGGTCGCAGGTTCGAATCCTGCCTCGGGCATGGATGTGTGTGGTGTCCTTAGGTTAGTTAGGTTTAAGTAGTTCTAAGTTCTAGGGGACTGATGACCTCAGAAGTTAAGTCCCACAGTGCTCGGAGCCATTTGAACCAGTATTTCCGGCGTCGTGTCTGGTAGTGAGTGGGAGACGCACCAGCAGTGCCGTCGTGACGGAGCAGCGGGCAGTCGGTCGGTTGGTACGGACCAGGGAGGACATCTCCGTGCGGTGCATTCGGCGGGGTCCGCTGCCGGTCCCTGCGCAGTGTCGGAGCGTGCGTGGAGCTGTCCGATCTCTACGAGCTTCGTGGTTCTCCGACCCAGGACGTCAAACTTGAGTAGTGGTTTCAATTACCCGAGCCAGGTTCGTTCATGTTGTGTGGTTCGTTTCTGTGGTTCGCTGTTGGGGAGGTTCCCTGTGACCAACAGCGAGTGTTTGTAGCCGTTAAATTTAGCCGCCATGCGGTGGAATTAGCTATATTGGTTGACTACAATTCAAGTGCACCACCGGAATTTTCTGCCTTGTGGCCGTTAGCTTTCCGGTTACCTGTCTTGGCCACTAACGTCATTTCAGGCAGTGTCCTCTCCTCATCTGTTGTCGCTGTTCAACACGGTGTATAGTTTTGACAGCTTAATACATACACATATTTGACTGTGGATAATTACGTCCGTAACATTTTGTTTGAGTTCTCATGTAGCGATTGGTGGCAAGTTAAGTCGTTTTGTCGGTCGGTCCATGGCTGTCCCTTGGTTGGCTTCCGACGGGTCGAGTGTAGTTGGGCTTACCACGTGTCTCACCTAAGTGAACGAGGGCAGACCGACACCCTGGAGGCTTCTGAGTGTTGTCTTTACTGTCCTTCTCACCAGTGTTTAATTGTCTGTTTACAATCTGTCATAACCATGCTTTAAAAAAAAAATTTTTTACTGTTTTATCTCTATCTATCTATCTATCTATCTATCTATCTATCTACACTCCTGGAAATGGAAAAAAGAACACATTGACACCGGTGTGTCAGACCCACCATACTTGCTCCGGACACTGCGAGAGGGCTATACAAGCAATGATCACACGCACGGCACAGCGGACACACCAGGAACCGCGGTGTTGGCCGTCGAATGGCGCTAGCTGCGCAGCATTTGTGTACCGCCGCCGTCACTGTCAGCCAGTTTGCCGTGGCATACCGAGCTCCATCGCAGTCTTTAACACTGGTAGCATGCCGCGACAGCGTGGACGTGAACCGTATATGCAGTTGACGGACTTTGAGCGAGGGCGTATAGTGGGCATGCGGGAGGCCGGGTGGACGTACCGTCGAATTGCTCAACACGTGGGGCGTGAGGTCTCCACAGTACATCGATGTTGTCGCCAGTGGTCGGCGGAAGGTGCACGTCCCCGTCGACCTGGGACCGGACCGCAGCGACGCACGGATGCACGCCAAGACCGTAGGATCCTACGCCGTGCCGTAGGGGACCGCACCGCCACTTCCCAGCAAATTAGGGACACTGTTGCTCCTGGGGTATCGGCGAGGACCATTCGCAACCGTCTCCATGAACCTGGGCTACGGTTCCGCACACCGTTAGGCCGTCTTCCGCTCACGCCCCAACATCGTGCAGCCCGCCTCCAGTGGTGTCGCGACAGGCGTGAATGAAGGGACGAATAGAGACGTGTCGTCTTCAGCGATGAGAGTCGCTTCTGCCTTGGTGCCAACGATGGTCGTATGCGTGTTTGGCGCCATGCAGGTGAGCGCCACAATCAGGACTGCATACGACTGAGGCACACAGGGCCAACACCCGGCATCATGGTGTGGGGAGCGATCTCCTACACTGGCCGTACACCTCTGGTGATCGTCGAGGGGACACTGAATAGTGCACGGTACATCCAAACCGTCATCGAACCCATCGTTCTACCATTCCTAGACTGGCAAGGGAATTTGCTGTTCCAACAGGACAATGCACGTCCGCATGTATCCCGTGCCACCCAACGTGCTCTAGAAGGTGTAAGTCAACTACCCTGGCCAGCAAGATCTCCGGATCTCTCCCCCACTGAGCATGTTTGCGACTGGATGAAGCGTCGTCTCACGCGGTCTGCACGTCCAGCACGAACGCTGGTCCAACTGAGGCGCCAGGTGGAAATAGCATGGCAAGCCGTTCAACGATCGTCTCCATGGGAGAATAGCAGCCTGCATTGCTGCGAAAGGTGGATATACACTGTACTAGTGCCGACACTGTGCATGCTCTGTTGCCTGTGTCTATGTGCCTGTGGTTCTGTCAGTGTGATCATGTGATGTATCTGACCCCAGGAATGTGTCAATAAAGTTTCCCCTTCGTGGGACAATGAATTCACGGTGTTCTTATTTCAATTTCCAGGAGCGTATATATGCCACCAACCGGCACATGAGAACTTAAACAAAATGTTACGGACGTAATTATCCACAGTCAAATATGTATATGTATTAAGCTGTCATATATATATATATATATATATATATATATATATATATATATATATATATATATATATATATATATTGCAATTTTAACTGGTTTTTTCTTGTTGATCTTAAAAATTTCTTGTTTTGGAGGCCTTTAGCCGTTTGGGTTGTAAATCACAATTTTAAGGTGAAACTGATCTGAACTTTATTTGATCCTTTCCACAATCCTAACCACTTGTTCTGCCCAGAGGGTTTAGCGGGCATTTCAACTAGTAGGTAGTGGGAGCGATAAACTGAGAGATTAATCTGCAGAATGACTTCTAAGCATTTAATGTCTTAAATTACAAATTCTGAACACCAGTATCTGACAAATTCATGCTACAGCAAAATATGTACACACAATTTACACAGCCTGCCTCAATAGATTACAGTAACAGAATTAGCAGCAGCCTTCACTTCTTGATGATACGTACTCTTCTGCCGTTTACAGGCTGTCAGTTACATATGGCTCTTGTTCATCAACAACTTAAATTCGATACACTGGTGGCCGGCCGGAGTGGCCGTGCGGTTCTCGGCGCTACAGTCTGGAACCGAGCGACCGCTACCGTCGCAGGTTCGAATCCTGCCTCGGGCATGGATGTCTGTGATGTCTTTAGGTTAGTTAGGTTTAATTAGTTCTAAGTTATAGGCGACTGATAACCTCAGAAGTTAAGTCGCATAGTGCTCAGAGCCATTCTTGCGATACACTGGTGGATACTTTCACTCATCTGAAAAACCGATCACATTAAAATCAGACGAGATAGGAAAATTGAGGTACCTACTCATAAGAATCTCTGAAAGATGGGCAAATTATTTTTTTCTGTTCCACCAGTACATAAAAAATACATTAATTTTTAATAAATCAATACTCCGTGGTCGGAGGTAAATCTTACACAGACACGCTTAGAAAATAAGTTCAAAATGATAACGTAATTAAGAAGCTTAGCGTGTCCAGCACAATTTAAATTTCCAAAACCCCCAGACAGCAACATCTAATATACAATCAGAATTGGAAAAACAATATTGTTCCTTAAAGTGATAGCTTGCAAAGGTATCTATTAAATTCAGTACTCACGCCAGTCATTAAAACCAAGTTATCACAGGTAGTGGCAGATGCTTTTCTTTTATCAACAACCTGCGAGATTTTTTCTAAGACAATATTTGCGCTAGAGCATACAGTCAGTTGGGAAAAATCCACACCACCCTGACAGATATCCGAACGTGTAGATAGTGTGTTCTTAACCACAATTCAGCCACAAAACATCGCTGCCGAAAACCTAGTCATAAAATAGAGTAATACTCTTCGCTAGTAACGTCGGCACAATCGGAGGTTCACGCGCTGAGAAGAGTAGTCAGCGAACATCAGTCTTCAATTAGCACGCAGATATCACGCAAACAGAACTTACCACTTGTATTCAATAAGTCGTTGATTGAATTGCGTCTGTCCTCATACATATTCTCTCCTGGAAGTTCTGTTACTATTGAACAGATGCACTAAGGTTCGCTGAGAACAGGTCGGTCCAGCACATCCCCGGCGCGTTGCGTTCCACAGAGAGTTCCAGGACGGCTCATGCTGAACGTCGCGTTGCAGTCAACGTCTGAACCAATACGGCAGGTTACCAGGGACACTACACAGCCCTGCCTACCTTCCCAGTGACAATATCACGGTTTCCACACGCTAGCCACTTGCTGAAGTGAGTTCCTTCTCAGTAAGGCAAAACTTCCGGTTGTAACACCAACACAAGACAACCCAACCTTCTGTTTCGCCATCCTCCTCGGATTTACCACGGAGGGCACCATCGTGCTAAGGAAAAGATTCTGTAACAGTTGGTGACACAAAATGTGTCGCCTAGTGCCGCACTGGTGAAGCGCGGTTTAGTTATTTAAAACAGCATTCCATTAGCTTCAGAGACCAAGTCCGATTCACGTGGTATTTACTGTACAGTTGCTGTTGACTTAGTAACGTTACAGGATTTCCTTATACATCCTTCCCCTGCCAGAGTTTCGCTCCATCTCTGATGACCTCATCGTCGACCAGGCGCTAAACCGTAACTTTCCATCTTTCTGCCTGACAGCGCTCTTCCTAAAAAGTCATATGCAGCTGCCACGTCCCTACTGTGAGACTGTAGGGTCTTAGTTGGTATATAAATTCTTGCTAATGGTTTGTATGGAATTTGAAAAGAGTAAGATTCTGTTTTTAAGACGAATTTGTTATACTTCTATACGTTTCTTGTTCTTGCGAATTATGTTCCTCAGAGCCAGAAAAAGGTCTATTGTGAATGTAATAACTGAATGCCTCTATTAATGCACCCCAAACATTCGCGGTAGTAGGAAACTGTTTCCTTGCTACGTTCCCTAATGGTCGCTGATTTGCACGGTTGCCAATAAACACTTGTTTCGTAGGCGAAGGTTTGCCAACACGGTACGAATAACAAACGACGTTTATTTCGAGTTTGTTACAAAACGGCCCTTAACGTTACGCTGAGGTGACCAAAGCCACAGAATATCTCCCAATATCGTGTGGGATCTCCTTTGCCCGCTGTAGCGCAGCTGCTCGGCGTGACGTGAACTCAGCAAGTTGCTGGAAGTCCCCTGCAGAAATACTGAGCCATCCTGCCTCTATTGCCGTCCATAATTGTGGAAGTGTTGCCGGTGCGGTATGTTGTGCACCAACTGACCTCTCCATTGTGTCTCATAAATGCTCGATGGGATTGATGTCATCAGATCTGGGGGGCCGAATCAGTTCCTCGAATTCTCCAAGATGTTCTTCAAATCAGTGGCAATGAGATGTGGCCCAGTGACTTGACGCATTGTTATTCATAAAATTAAAGTCCATAAATGGCAGCAAATTTTCTCCACGTAGCCGATGGTAACCATTTCCAGTGAATGACCGGTTCAGTTAGCAGAGGACCTAGTCCATTCTATGTAAACACGGCCAACACCGTTATGGAGCCAGCACCAGCTTGGACAGTGACTTGTCGGGACACGGCTCCGTGGGATCTGCGCCACACTCGCACCCTACCGCCAGCTCTTACCGGCTCAGATCGGGACTCATCTGAGCAGACCACGGCTTTCCAGCCGTCTAGGGTCCAACCGACACGGCCACGGGGCGAGGAGAGGCGCTGCAGGCCATGTCGTGTTGTCAACAAAGGCACTGGCGACGGTCGTCTGCTGCCGTAGCCCACTAACGCCCAATTTGCCTGTTAGTACTGACTACCCTACGTGAACGCTGCCTCCCTCGATCGTTAAGTACGTGGTGAGAGGCGATGCCAGAAACTTGGTACTCTCGGCTGCTCTTGACGCTACGGATCTCGAAATATTGAGTTTTCTAACGATTTCCGAAATGGAATGTCCCATTCATCTGTCTAACTGCGAGCACTAGTCCGCGTTCAGAGTCTGTTAATTCCCATAGTGAGGCCATAATCATGTCGGAAAGCTTTTCACATGAATCATCTTTTATCCCATATGTATGCGATAATACCACCATTTGTATATGTGCATATCAGCATCCCATGTCTTTTGTCACTTCAGCGTAGCACTATTTCATGTGTGGTACTTAATATCCAGAACTTAATATAGTGATATCTAAGTAACGTTGCTATCTCTTGACAGCTGGCCGCGTTGGCCGTGCGGTTCTAGGCGCTGCAGTCCGGAACCGCGGAACTGCTACGGTCGCAGGTTCGAATCCTGCCTCGGGCATGGATGTGTGTGATGTCCTTAGGTCAGTTAGGTTTAAGTAGTTCTAAGTTCTAGGGGACTGATAACCTAAGATGTTAAGTCCCATAGTGCTCAGAGCCATTTGAACCATTCTATTGACAGCCTATAACATTGTATCACTCACAGTAATGTCTGCAGACACTCTGGCATGGTTCAAGTTCTCTGCAAACATGGCTGCTAAGTCGGAGGTATGGTCCAGACTACTGTACTGAGCTGAATGCAGGAAGTTATCTGTAATGTCTAGTAAACTGTTTGCAGCAGTCCGAGTGTCTGCAGCATCTCGCGCCTGTTGGCAAAAGTGTTTCTATGGCCGCCTGTACAAGGTGGAAGCAAAGTATGCGCAGATGACAGCGTTCCCTATTGTCTGTCCACACTATCGTCGGACATACGCAGTGTGCTGGTGGAAGTGGCAGAATAGCAGAAGGAGCGGCAGCGCGGAGCTGTGAGTCGCTGGGCAAATGGTTGTGGCTGTGTGGTCGCGGCCTCTCATCGTATTTGTTGTGTACTTCTTGCCCAGCGCAAAACAATGCCAATAAATCTTTAACTATATGTATGGTTTCTTACCTGCAAAACCAACCCATTGGATTAGGTGCTTTCAGGGTTACCTTGAAAGTACTGACGGAACTAGTCTTTTAGTCACACTACCTGTGTCACCACAGGACCTTCAGGGACTTAACCTGCATGGTGAATGGATCGTTTTTTATGTAACATTGTACAGTGAGGGGACAAAAGTCGTGGTATAGCGATAATCACATATACAAATGGCGGTATTATCCCATACACGTGGTAAAAAAGGGCAGTGCATTAGCTGAGCTGTCATTTGTACTCAGGTATTATGGCCGCACTACAGGAATTAACAGACTCTGAACAGGGAATAGCATTTGTAGCTAGAGCTAGATGCATGGGACATCCCATTTCGGAACTTGTTAAGAAACTCATTATTCCGAGATCTACAGTGTCAAGAATATGCCGAAAATACCAATGAGCCGTGTGCGGCTCGCGTTGGTGCCGTTGGTAGGTTGTCATCGTGTAATATGGATGGTGGCGTCTGGTCTTCTTCTTCTGTTTACTGGCGCCACTACGTTTGCTAGTGTTGTCTGTCCGCGAGTGGCAGCAGCAGCGTTTATCGATATCTAGTGCCCGTACTATCTTTGCATGGATGGGAAGTGTATTCCGGGTCGGGTGTGTCGCGAGTTCGGTTGGGACGGCTGGCGGCATGCAGGCATTGCCGGGTCGAGGGGCTGTAGTTGCGACGGCCACAGCCTCGTTGTCCCCCGGACCCAACACATTGAGCTGAGTGAACATTGAGGCAGTAGTTAAACCTCCACTATTTTGAGATCACGCCGTTTGGTCGTGGGTCGCCGTGAGACGAACAGCAGCAAGTGGAGCGTGTCGAGTTGGCAGAACCTATTACCTGTCTGCTACCGTCTGTTGCAACCAGCGGTAGTTTACTTCCTAGTGGCCGCTGACCCCCCAGTCACCTGCCCTGGAGGTTAGTGTATTTTCGCAGCAGTGTACTTTCCCTCGTCTTGCCGATGCTGTCCGGCATGACGTGTAGTTCGACAGCCTCCTCGATTGCGGTGTGGACTGTGGTTTCTTTGTCTACCCAGGTTGTAGTGGTTCCTTCTGCCTTTCGATGTTCTACACACCGGATTCTGACCACGCAGTGCTGTCTGTCGCTTCACCCACTCTTGAATTATACCATCGTTGTACTGGTTATGACACGTTAGGTGCAATTGGTAAGAGGATTGATCTGCGTTTAAACTGTCCCTACTTTGAGTCGCCATCCTATTCCTTTGAGCGCTGTCTGTCGATCACTCCCTTCTTTATTTAGTCTGATTGTGTCAATCGTTTAAAAATAATATTTATTTAAATTATTCCAATTGCTTGTGCCCTTTAGCCGACAAATAATTTTAATTCTTCTTAATAAGGCCTTTAGCCGTCAATGTAGCTTGTGTTACAGTCATTTTTTTTAAATGATTGTTTTAATAAATTATCTCCTTCAATAAATTGTATTCGTTTACTGGGCAACTAACGGCAACTGATTAGGCCCCGTCCACGCCTTTTCCTGCTTTCCCTAAGTCCCTCGTTTCAATCAAGTTTCTGGCACTACCTCTCACTACTGACAACGCAGTCCCCGACGGCGTTCACTTAACGATCGAGAGAAGCAGCGTTTGTGTAGAGTAGTCAGTGCTAACAGACAAGCAGCACTGCGTGAAGTAAGAGCAGAAACCACTGTGGGACATACGACGGCCGTATCCGTCAGGACAGGGCGGCTACGGCAGCAGACGACCGACGTGAGCGCCTTTGCTAATAGCACGACACCGCCCGGAGCGCCTCTCCTTGGCCCGTGACCAATCGCTTGGACCCTAGACGCCTGGAAAGCCGTGCGATGCTCAGATGAGTCCCGGTTTCAGCTGGTAAGAGCTGGTGGTAGGGTTCGGGTGTGGCGCACACCCCACGAAGCCGTGACCCAAGTTGTCAACAAGCCAGTGTGCAAGCTGATGGTCGCCCCGTAACCGTGTGGGCTGCGTTTACATAGAATGGACTGAGTCCTCTTGTCTAACTGAACCGATCATTAACCGGAAATGCTAATGTCCGGCTACACGGAGACCATTTAGAGCCATTCACGGAATTCGTGTCCCAAACAACGATGGAATTTTTACAGACGACAACGTGCCATGGCACTGGGCCACAATTGTTCGCGTTGGTTTGGAGAACATTCTGGACAATTTGAGTGAATGATCAGCCCACCCAGATGGCCCGATATGAATTCCGTAAAACATTTTTGGACATAATCGAACGGCCAGTTCGTGCACAAAATCCTGCAGTGGCAACACTTTAGCAATTATGGACGGCTATAGAGGCAGCATGACTCTAAGGCCTTGTTGAGTTCGTGTCACGTCGAGTTGTTGCACTAAGCCTGACAAAAGGAGCTCCGGCGCGATGTGAGGACCCCTGTCACCTCAGTGTATGTGCCACTCATGATGGATGCTCCGTCACAGCCTCGGTGCAGACGCTTCCACACATCTAGGCCCTTTCATTCTATATATGTATCCTGAAACAGAGTGACCTTTGAGCTATATAATTGAAGAAAATCATTTGCATGATTTTATGTCAGAATGATTACTAAAACAGTCCCTTATTATTCTTTAAATGATGGATATCTTTTCTTGATCTATTAGTTTTACTAAATTTTCCAATTAACTGTTTCACATTTCCTAATATTGTCATTTTTTTGGTAATTGCAGAAGCACCTTATCCACAGAAGCACGGGACAAATCGTGCCAGCCTACTTTCTCTCCTGCTAATATCACTGGATAATTTTCTCAATCGTGCGGCACATCCTCTTTGAGTAAGTCGTTGCTTAACATTAGTTTGAGACAATATATGTTTCTCAGTCGCCAGTCAGCAAAACCTCACGAAAATCGTGAAGTGCAAAAAAAATGGTCCAAATGGCTCTGAGCACTATGGGACTTAACAACTATGTTCATCACTCCCCTAGAACTTAGAACTACTTAAACCTAACTAACCTAAGGACATCACACAACACCCAGCCATCACGAGGCAGATAAAATCCCTGACCCCACCCGGAATCGAACCCGGGAACCCGAGCGTGGGAAGCGAGAACGCTACCATAAGACCACGAGATGCGGGCGTGAAGTGCAGACGTTACAACACGGAGCAACGGTAGCAAACATCTGAGTTCCGTCAATCCTTGGCAACCAAAACGCAGGCGTCAAACCGACTGCATCTTTCGGTGGACGCATGAGGTAAATTTTACATTTAATGAACGTGAGTATCTTCGACACTGCAATTATGTTCAGGATAATTTAATTTTCCCAAGCAGTCATCTACAATATTTATCAAGTTTATCTGAGACAGTTTGTGTTGAAGGAACATAAATTTCATAAATCTTGTAATTGCAGGGAATTTTGGGTACTGCAATTAATAAATTCAAATTTGTGGTAGGCTCCTATGGGACCAAATCCCTGAGTTCATCAGTCCCTAGGCTTACACACTACTCAATGTAAGTTAAACTAACTTACGCTAAGGAAGACACGCACACACCCATGCCCGAGGGACGACTCGAACCTCCGACGTGGACAGCCGCGCGAACCGTGGGAAGGCGCACCAGATCGGGCGGCTAAACCCGAGCGGTTTCCAAATAATACGTTATCCTGCGAGGTGGCAGGTGATCTCTGTATCAGTTCGAATTGTTCAACCAAGCGAGTGTGCCGCCGTGATGTTTTGAAACACGGCTACATTCGTACTCTGCAAACCACCGTGAGGTGTAGTGCGGGAGGGTGCGACCCATTGTAGCACTGATTAGGGTTGCTTACTGTTCCATTCACGTATGGAGCGGGGGCTGAATGATTGTTTGAATGCCTCTGCGAGTGCAGTAATTATTGTAATCTTATGCTGACGATCCCTATGTGAATGTTATTTAGGGCATTCTAGTACATTACTAGAGTAAACAGTCAGTCTACCACCTGCTTTACCCAAGACTGAACTCATGTACTCATTCCATTTCGTATTCCTACAAAGTATTACTCACAGGTTTTTGTATGAGTGGTTAAATTCCAGCAGTGCCTCACTGATATTGTAATCATAGGATACCACGTTCTTTTCATTTTGTGGAGTGCACAATTTCTCATTTCAGAATACTTAAAGCAAGTTGCCAATCTCTGAACCATCTTGAAATTTTAACAAGATCTGACTGCATATCTATGCAGCTTCTTTCAGAAAGTACTTCTTCATTAGCAATAACAACACCATCCGCAAAAATCTGATTTTACTATTAATATTGCCTGCAAGGTGATCAGTATACAACGTGAACGGCGAGGGACACAACGCATTTCCCTGGGGCACACCCGAAGTCACTTCTACATCCGACGATGACTCTCGATCCAAGATAACATGCTGTGTCCCCCCTACCAAAAAGTCCTCAATACAGTCACAAATTTCACTTGATACCCCATACGATCGTACTTTTGACAATAAGCATAGGTGTAGTACTGAGTCAAATGCTTTTCGGAAAACAAGAAACACTGCATTTACTTGGTTGCCTTGATCCAAAGCTTTCAGTATGTCATGTGAGAAAAGTGAGAGTGGGGTTTCACGTGACTGATATTATGAAAAACCGTGCTGGTTGGCACTGAAGAAGTGATTCTCTTCAAGATACCTCGCTATGTTTGAGCTCAGAATATGTTCTTAGGTTTTATAACAAATCGGTGTCAAGGATATTGGACGGTAGTTTTTGGCACTGAAGAAGTTATTCTCTTCAAGATGCCTCGCTGTGTGTGAGCTCAGAATATGTTCTTAGATTTTATAACAAATCGGTGGCAAAAATATTGGACGGTAGTTTTGTGGATCACTTGTACTACACTTCTTGTAGATTGGTGTGATTTGTGCCTTTTTCCAAGAACTTGACAAGGTTTTTTGTTCGAAGGATCTACGATGGATTATAATTAGAAGGGGGACTAACTCAGCCGCTAGTTCAGTGTAGAATCTGACAGGGATTCCATCGGCCCCTGTAGCTTTGTTCAGTTTTAACGATTTCAGCTGTTTCTCAACTCCACTGACACGGAAACTTATTTTATTCATCTTTTCAGTGGTACGAGTATGAAATTGGTGTAATTCTCCTATGTAAAATAGCATTTGAAAATGAAGTTACGCATTTCAGCTTTTGACTTGCTACCCTCAAAAAAAGTTCAGTTCTAGTCACATTCACTAGGGACTATACACTAACTTTGATGCTACTAACAGCCTTTGCGTACAACCATAATTTCTTTGGATTCTGTCAAAGATCACTTGACAGTACTCTGCTACGGTGGCCACTGTAGACCTCACGCATTGCTCCCTTGACAGCCAAGCCATAGTTCTTCTACGTACTCCTACCCTATGCTAAAAGTTTCAAGTTTCTCATTGAGATATGATACTACTGATTTTTTATCTAGACTACAGAACATATATATCTTTCCGTTTGTTTTATTTATCCTTTGTGCTTTGGCTATCATTGTTGCCACAGCAGCAGCATCGTCACTAATGCCAGTTTCGATGTGGACATCCGCAAAAAGGTCAGGTCTATTTGTTACCATTAGACCCAAAATACTTCCATCGTGAGAGGAGTTGCTAACTATCTGTTCTAGGCAGTTTTCAGAGAAGGAATTCAGTAAAAAAGTTTCACAGGAAGTCTTACCGCGACCACCAGTCACAAAACTGCAATTTTCCCAATTAATTGTTGGATGATTAAAGTCTCCAGTGATGATTGCAGTATGACTGGTGAACTCACACTCGAGTGAACTGAGGTTTTCTCTGGCGTTTTCGGTTGCATGAGGAGATGAGTCTTGTGGACGTTAGAAGGAGCCGATTAGCATTTTATGCCCACCCCTGATATTGTCTTGCCCATTTTTTTTTTTTTTTTTTTTTGGTCATCAGTCTACTGACTGGTTTGATGCGACCCGCCACGAATCCCTTTCCTGTGCTAACCTCTTCATCTCAGAGTAGCACTTGCAACCTACGTCCTCAATTATTTGCTTGACGTATTCCAATCTCTGTCTTCCTCTACAGTTTTTGCCCTCTCCTGCTCCCTCTAGTACCATGGAAGTCATTCCCTCATGTCTTCGCAGATGTCCTATCATCCTGTCCCTTCTCCTTATCAGTGTTATCCACATATTCCTTTCCTCTCCGATTCTGCGTAGAACCTCCTCATTCCTTACCTTATCAGTCCACCTAATTTTCAACATTCGTCTATAGCACCACATCTCAAATGCTTCGATTCCCTTCTGTTCCGGTATTCCCACATCCTCAGAAATTTCTTCCTCAAATTAAGGCCGGTATTTGATATTAGTAGACTTCTCTTGGCCAGTAATGCCTTTTTTGCCACAGCGAGCCTGCTTTTGATGTCCGCCTTGCTCCGTCCGTCATTGGTTATTTTACTGCCTAGGTAGCAGAATTCCTTAACTTCATTGACTTCGTGACCATCAATCCTGATGTTAAGTTTCTCGCTGTTCTCATTTCCACTACTTCTCATTACCTTCGTCTTTCTGCGATTTACTCTCAAACCATACTGTGTACTCATTAGACTGTTCATTCCGTTCACCAGATCATTTAATTCTTCTTCACTTTCACTCAGGATAGCAATGTCATCAGCGAATCGTATCATTGATATCCTTTCACCTTGTATTTTAATTCCACTCCTGAACCTTTCTTTTATTTCCATCACTGCTTCCTCGATGTACAGATTGAAGAGTAGGGGCGAAAGGCTACAGCCTTGTCTTACACCCTTCTTAATATGAGCACTTCGTTCTTGATCGTCCACTCTTATTATTCCCTCTTGGTTGTTGTACATATTGTATATGACCCGTCTCTCCCTATAGTTTACCACAACTTTTTTCAGAATCGTGAAGAGTTTGCACCATTTTATATTGTCGAACGCTTTTTCCAGGTCGACAAATCCTATGAACGTGTCTTGATTTTTCTTTAGCCTTGCTTCCATTATTAGCCGTAACGTCAGAATTGCCTCTCTCGTGCCTTTACTTTTCCTAAAGCCAAACTGATCGTCACCTAGCGCATTCTCAATTTTCTTTTCCATTCTTCTGTATATTATTCTCGTAAGCAGCTTCAATGCATGAGCAGTTAAGCTGATTGTGCGATAATTCTCGCGCTTGTCAGCTCTTGCCGTCTTCGGAATTGTGTGGATGATGCTTTTCCGAAAGTCAGAGGATATGTCGCCAGACTCATATATTCTACACACCAACGTGAATAGTCGTTTTGTTGCCACTTCCCCTAATGATTTTAGAAATTCTGATGGAAACTTATCTATCCCTTCTGCCTTATTTGACCGTAAGTCCTCCAAAGCTCTTTTAAATTCCGATTCTAATACTGGATCCCCTATCTCTTCTAAATCGACTCCTGTTTCTTCTTCTATCACATCAGACAAATCTTTACCCTCATAGAGGCTTTCAGTTTGTTCTTTCCACCAATCTGCTCTCTCCTCTGCAATTAACAGTGGAATTCCCGTTGCACTCTTAATGTTATCACCGTTGCTTTAAATGTCAGCAAAGGTCGTTTTGACTTTCGTGTATGCTGAGTCTGTCCTTCCGACAATCATATCTTTTTCGATATCTTCACATTTTTCCTGCAGCCATTTCGTCTTAGCTTCCCGCCAATGCTGATTATTTATCAAAATGTAGGCAGTGGCGGGGATTGAACCCGGGACCGAAGACGTTTTGATTATGAATCAAAGACGCTACCCCTTTTTTTAATGAAAAAAAGGAAACAGTATTTTGGAAGGTTTGTTTTTCTGTTTTTTTTTTTACTTTTATTTCATTTTATTTTTATACAAATGGATAAAGGGAAGGCCGTTCCTCTTCGGATACATAAACAGAATAATAGGAAGTCGTCCCGTCACGACAAAGGACGCTCCATACTATAGCCCGCTGCGAATTTTTCGATGACTGTATTCTCGTTGCTGTGTTGTTTCCGTTGTTTGTTCAATCTCATAAAAAAAAGAAACTGGGAAGAGGTGCTATGGTTATCTTTTCATGTCATCGATAATCCAGCTGCGAGGCGGATTATTGAATGCGCTCCAAAGGAAATTAGAAAAATATTGCCTATATTTAGGGTTCTTGAAGATCGCACAATGTCGTTCGTTGAGGTAATACCAAAAATCGGGTACTGTCTTTTCGCCATTACCGAAGAGGTAGTGAACAACGTGGCCGCTGATCCACGTCACAGAGTTCGTTTTTGCTCTTGAGAAATAAATCTTATCGGGGAAAAGAAGTGTTCAGGTAGTTATCGTGTCGGGAGTCGTGCGTGTGAGAAAAGCCAATATCTGACGCACCAAATACCATACGTCCTTTGCCGACCCGCTTTCGAAACGATGTTCATCCGTGTCAATCACTTGGCATGTGGCACACAAGGGGGAATAAGCGAGGTTGATGTGATGTAGGCGGGATTGGCACAACTGTTTCCCATTAACAGTTACGTACCATACATATTGCACGTCAGTATCAAGGGTGGTGGCATTCACAGCCTGCCACACAGCGCGCCACTTTGTATTGGGGTGTTTGCTTTCAATCACATTCGGCGTCATGTTCATTTGCATGGCAGCATATATCGCCCTCGTCATCATCAAGCGTGTGGCTAGTAGTGCAGTGCGGATGTAGCTTAATTCAAGGAAGAATTGGCTGATGTAGAAGAAAGGTGCTGGGATGTCCTATAGGTGCTGGGATGTCCGATATCATCAAAAGTGGGCGCGAGTGAGGTTGGTCGTAGGGCTTCCAGTAAGAGACTTGTGAGGCACGTCGGACTTCGTCGCCACAGTTGCAGGTGACAGCTGACGAACAGGGCCTTCGCTCTGTTCTGAACATGAAAAATGCCTAAACCCCCTCGGCTCCTCGGGAGGGTTAGGGATTCGTAACGAATCTTAAATAACATGCCCGTATTAACAAAGGATCTCAAAACCGCCAACATGCGGTGAGCCAGGGTAGGTGGTATGGGGAGTATCTGTGCAAAATGGGGGATACGTGACGCCAAATAGACGTTAGCATATCGTGTCCGTTGCAGGAGGGCTAGATGTCGCAGACGGTGGTCACTTATTTCTGCTCTCGTCTGATTCAATAAACGCCTGTAGTTAAGGGCTGTTGAACGCTTCATGTCAGATGCGAAATCAATGCCGAGACAGCGGATTGTGTCACTGATTCGTAGCGGTGTGACGCTCTCGTCGGGTAGGCCTCTGCCTATAGACAGAACGTGTGATTTCTGGAGATTGAGATGGCTCCCCGATGCCGCGCCGTAGGTCGCCACCCACGCCAGTGCTGCACGAACATCGTCATTATTGCGAAGAAGGAGTACCAGATCATCCGCATAGGCAGTGCAGCAAAAAGTGTGTCCACCAAGGGACATCCAAGTCAGGCGTTCTGTAGAGCATATTGTGTCGTCACAACAGCGGTATGTGAGCGAGCACTGTCTTGTTGGAAGACACACTTGGAATGATGTTTATGAAGTGATTCCAAGACGTGGGCGTACAATATCGCCGAAAGAGGGCAGCCTTGACTCCTAGACCACGGGTACTTGCCCATAGAAACTTACATTCTGCTTCAATTTCTACCTCAGTCGATTTGTGTTTCGTGCCTGCTGCGACAAATACACTACCTCCATTTCCCATTTGCCTATCCTTTCTATATACACTTACATTTTCTCCAAAAATATCACTGCTATCAGTTGTGGGTTTCAACTGGTTTTCTGTGCCTAGTATTTTGAGTTTCACTGTTTTTCATGAGCACTTCAAACTATGGCACTTTACTGCGAATGCTTCGGCAGGATTTTAATACTTTCGACCTTACACTGATACTTCTGAGTTTACTACAGCTACCGTTATCTGTATTAGATGGAGAATCGCCTAATCTAAAAAAAAACCTTTTGTGCATCCCACACAGAGACTGATGTGTTTTTCATGTTCGTATCATAAGGACTAATACATTTTTAGAAGGATTGCTAACGATTACAGGCGAATTTCAAACATTAAACTGTATTTTTGTGGGCCATAAAATAGTAGGTGGGGAATAATGTGCGATTTAAAATTGTTGTTTGTACTTACTTATTATTAAACTAGTTAAGTACCCTATGTTGCTACAATATGTATTTATTCCTATCCCACCTTTTCGCCTCCTTCTTGCCCTCTTTTTTTTCATCTTTTCCCCAGCTCTCTGTCCACTCCTCATCGCCCTCTCTGCTTCCATCTCCTCCCGCCTCTCCATAGTCTTCTCATCCTCGTTCCTTTCTCTGTCTCTCCTTCTCTTTCTCTTCATCTCCTCCTCTCCCCTCCCTCTGTTCATTTTCCCCATTGCTGTCTGTGCCAGTCCTGTCCTTCCCCCTCGCTGTCTGTTCATCTTTTCCTCGCCCCTTCTCTCTCCACGTCATCTCGTTCATCCTAATACGAGGCTGGTGGTTCTTACTTACGCAGTATTTCTTTCCAGATTGTAACACACATGTGTATCAAATATGGATGAAATCGTTCCGTGGCTTTAGATCACCTTTTACGGGTGGCTTCACCCGCTAACGCAGATGACACATATATTTCACATATATTTTACATATTTCACAAGTAGGTTGTACACATATTTTACCTACATCTCCAGTGAATTTCGCTCTGCAGTTTCATTTTCACGCAGCGTAATCTTTATGACGTCGTATCACCTGATCTAGGTGGCGTACAATGATATGATTTTGTAGGTACATTCAGCGGTAGATGCGGATACTGTCTTCGAAAAAGTATTACGAAAGGCCGAAGGAAGTAATAAATTTAAACTTGTTGCATGGTGCAGGAGTTTATCGTGCGCCTCCGTGTTTATGATGTCTGAATTATGTGTCACACAATGATATGTTTTTCTCATACATTCAGTAGCATATGTTAATACTGTCCGCAAAAAGTGTAGTGAAGTAAAGAAATATTAAATTAGAACGTCATGCTTTACGTTTTACTGCATGAAGAGCGAAAATGTGGTAACCTCTAAACTTTTTCCTTTCATCATTTGGCGAGTGTAGTCAGGAAAAAATAAAGTAACCGTTTTAAATTATGCGTGAAGTTCGTTTCAAGCTAAATACTCTCATTCTCAAATACAGGACGGCTAAAGTATGGGTCTTTGTGCGTCGAGTGTTACACTGCTTTTCCATTCCCACCCCACTCCTTTGATAGGTAAGCGGTTCTCACCCCTACAGCGATAATTTCCGGACAATAGGTGATATATGTACCACGTTTGGTGGAAATCGGTCCATATGGTGTAGGAGGTGATGTGGAACTTATATACATACATACACTTACGAAAAAAAAAGAACAATCTCAGCGTCAAGAAGGAATTGTACTACATAAACGAAAGTTGGTAGGCACGTTTCTGCATCTGAAAGATGATATCTGTTCAAATTGCGAGTAAGTCGCATAAGAGTGGCGCTAATCCGCTATGTGGATGCAAATCAGGTTTGCTTCAAATACACGCTGTAGTGGTCATGAGCTTAGTTACCTTTGAGACTGAACATGCTGAGATGATGTTATTCAAGACTATCTTTAAGCAACAAAGTTACCAGTATCAACACCTCACAGAGATTGACCGAGGTCATGTAGGAGAGCTACATGAAGCTGGGCACTCCTTCTGCAATACCGCAAGGGTGCAGCCACTGAACATTACTGCTCGTAGCGCCTTCACATGAATGTACGGTTGCGAGAATACGGGGCTCTGTACGGCTGCGGGCTGTGTGGAAGAGCACCGTGTTCAGCATATGGCTGTGGCGCAGCTTATTGCACCTGCAGCAGCAATTTGAGCACAGTGACGCAGCGATCTGTTACAAATCGGTTATTTCATGGACAGCTCCGAACCAGAGGCCCTGTAGCCTCCATTCTAATGGCCCCAAACCGTTTGCGACTTCACTGCAAATTGGTACGTTAGTCTAGAGATTCGACCTGTTCTGCTGGTCTTCATAAACATCATTCCAAGTGTGTCTTCCAACAAGACAGTGCTCGCTCACATACTGCTGTTGTGACGACACAATATGCTCTACAGAACTCCACATGTTGTCTTGGTCTGCTCGACCACCAGATCTGTCTCCAGTCAAGCACATATGGTACATCATCAGATGACAACTCAGCATCAACCACAAACATCATTAACCGCCCCTGTACTGGCCGACTAAGTGAAAGAGGCATGGAACTCGATTCCACAAACTGACATCCAGCATAATACAGGCAGATTTGCATAACTGTGTTCAACATTCCGGCAGTTACATCTGTTATTAATGTAGCAGTATTTCACATTTGCAATGGCTTATCTTGCGCTTACATTAACCTCTGATCTTGCAATGTTAATCACTTAAATTAGTTACCTAGACAAATGTATTGTCGAATGGCTTATCTTGCGCTTACATTAACCTCTGATCTTGCAATGTTAATCACTTAAATTAGTTACCTAGACAAATGTATTGTCGAATGGCTTATCTTGCGCTTACATTAACCTCTGATCTTGCAATGTTAATCACTTAAATTAGTTACCTAGACAAATGTATTGTCGAAATTTCATTACTCTACATTAACTACTGTGTGGTGTTGTGATTGTTTTTCCGACAGTGTATGATGTATCTATGTTGTCAGATGCTGCTGGCCGTGTGTAATACAATGAACTGCGATGGTATGACACGTCTCTGTTTATCAATAATATGATGCTGTTAGTCATGTACAAGACACAGAATTGTATTTATTAAAAGTAATTCTCTACCTCTCTTAGTGTTACTATGATGTGTCTTTGCATCGTTGCGTACTCTAGGCTGCTACGCATCAGCATGGGTGACAGAACTGTCTAGGGAGAGGGCAGACACACCCCGGGGTACAATGACAGGTGTTTATTCAAGCAGCCTTATACAGCACTCCGGCCAGCTACAGAGCCACACTGAGTGCACACATATGCAGCTATTCGAGAAAATGCACTGATGCCCTAATGACAACTGCAACGTCCTGGGTTACAGCTAGCAGCTATTGTCGTACAACGTGTGTCGTCAGCGGTAAAGAACAACCACAGTCCACCGACGTCCTCTGGAGTTATGCTGGCTAGGCACACCTGCATGTACTCAAGTTCCTCATCGAGGCTACTTGTTTGAAGGTGAGCAGCAATGCCCCAGTCACCTCCTACAGGTCGACTGAGATGATGGCCGATTATGTGTAAGTGGCTAGGAGGCCAAAACTGCACGCCTCCCCCCCCCCCCCCCCCCTCCCAGCGAGACAGTGTACAGCATTCAGTTCGTCAGCCAAAGCGCTCAGAGGGGATGGCGGCTGGCCACACACCAGTTCCGCGCATCGGCAAAATTTCCCTCACACCACAGCCACTCTTCCACAGGCACGGCGAGCCTTGTATTGGAATTTGACGGAATTAATCGACGGGCAGGCAACCAGCAGATCTTCAACAACAAGGATTAACCGTGGTTTCTCCCAAACTGAAAAGCCCGCCATTCTCTCTGGTTCAAGACACCACCACACGCCTTGAGCCCTTAAGCTGGATTATTTATACTCGTATAATCACACTTCTGACGTAATCCTCCTGGGGAGAGGATGAATGGATTTGTGTTACTATCTCTTCTGTCAGCATTTTCTAGTTCATTCTGCGCCAGCATGGTTTGCTAGGACTGGTTAATTTGGCAACATGTAAGTTTGTCAGTAGCACACAAGTGCTTTGAGTTACAAAATGTCACCTCCCTCTGAATTATATTGTGTGCGCATTAGCAGTTCTATGCGTTTCTGCGTTGACCAGTGTAGTGAAACCCATCTGCCTGGAGTGATTTGACGTAATGTCAACAATATCGCTCAGTGGCGTATTTGATTAGCACATCAGCCAAGCCAGTCTCTACTTCCTGGCCACAGCTGGAATAAAACTTCAAAAACTTACAATTTGCATGCAGAAATTTTTCATGGTACAGCAGCAGTGAGATGCTGCTACTCGTGTACATGACAATGAATTTTATTATTGTGGTGTCTCTCTGTACACATAATCAATCTCTTCTTCTTCTTCTTCTTTTTAATCCAAAAAAGTATTGTTAGTGATAATGAACCACAAGTTAATTTGGTATGCATACTTCACTGAAATTACTCTATAGACAATTTCATCTACTGGATGAAAGGCTGCAGTCCAGTTGAAGTAATTAGCTACAGCCATAGGTAATCGACACACCTGGATACGTGGCCGATAATGCTTAAGACACAGCACCTCAGAACAAAAAAGTCATTCACCTGATTAAAGACGAGGTGAAGCAACAACTTTTTTACGATTTTTTTACTTACACATATATTCAGACACGCGGTCATTCAGTTTTACAGTATTGTCCAAATAATTCTTTTCTACATGTATTGAATTCCGTCTGAATCGTATTCTGACCTACGGGTGAAATTAAATACATTTCTTTAGTAAATTCAGTCTCCACAGATTTATGCTTACGGGGTTTTCAGATGCATATCTTGGTGTCGGATGAACATAGTCATCTAATACATTGTTCTAATTTAATTATAGTTACACTATGCATATGTAAATAGTAAATTAAGTCACAATATGCAGGTTTAATATAAGAATGTCAGAGGTTCATACTGTCTGGTACGATCAATAAAGCATTGTAGAGGTTGTTTAAATTCACCACACTTGAATGTTTAATGCATATGACACAGCCTGTAATTACAACTCAAGCACTGTACTCCGTACACGTTGACAGTTGGTGCCTCAGTCTTCAACATGCTCATATTAAAAGGAGTATGTGATGGATTGTGTTCAGGCGTCATCTTTCCGTCTGTGAACTATATCAGGCTACATAGATAGTCCCTTTCACATCATGAATATTGCACTCCATTACCAGTACGTCGAAAGTTTTCTATCTCAATCATGATATCAGTGTCAGTGTGAGGTGCTAGGTCTTCACTGATGTGTTTGGATCCACTTGCAGTTAAATTGTATGTACTGACGAGTAGCAGTATTGTCATAGCGCGTAGCTGAGACTCAAATTCCTGGGCTGCTGCTGTGACTGTGCTGTAACATCGAACGACACCACATCTGAAACGTCGGGAAGACGTCCTATGGACAGTGGCTGGCGTTGCTGTTGTGTTCTATTTAGGAAGTTCTTGTGTCCTCATGTGTAATAAGAAAGCCCTGAATATAGTGAAACATACAGACATAATAATAATAATAATAATAATAATAATAATTAGAGATAGGCGAATACTTAGAATCTTCTTCTTTCCAGCTGATCACTGCCACTGCTGCTGTGGTGGCGCATCGTCGTGCACGCATGTACTGACAGTAAATGACCGCGAGCATGCAGGTGAACTATAAAACTGAAAATAGCTTGGAGGGTGGAGGGGCGAGCTTTTACACTATTCGCGCCCCGCAGGGCCGTCGACACGACACCATTGGCTACAGGCTGTGGGGGAGGGATGACCCTCATTCCCCAGCTGCCGGATGCTGACGTCAGCAATTCCTGGAAAGGTGATACTGATATCAACAATTCCCGGAATTTTGACGCTATCTGCCATTTGGGCCGCAATACTCAGTGATTCTCTACTTCTGTTCCAATTGGAAACTTCGCTTCATATTGTGATCCCAGCTTGTGTTTCGTATACAATATGAACGATATACACTATAAAATCAATGAAAATCTCAATTTCTCTGAAATACACTGACAGAAAAAAAATAACGGCACCAAAAAGTAATTAATGTAGAGTAATGAAATTTCGGCAGTATATTTTTCTAGGTAATGTATTTAAGTGATTAACGTTGCAAGATCGCAGTTCAACGTAAGCACAAGATAAGCCTTTGCAAATGTGAAATTCTGGTACATCAATAACCAGTGTAAACGCCAGAATGTCGAATGCAAGCACAAAAACGGACACGGATTGTGTCGCACAGGTGTTGGATGTCAGTTTCGGGGGTGGAGTTCCGCGCCTATTCAACTTTTCTGGTCGACACAGGTAAGTTGATGCTGTTTGTGGATGACACTGGAGTTGTTGTCCGACGATTTTCAGAGATGGCAATCGAGCAATCCAAGGCAACGTGTTGACACCCTGTAGGCGTGTCGGGGTATGACGGCGGTGTGCGGGCAAACGTTATCCTATTGGAAGACACCCTCTCGTTCACGAATGACAGCACAGTTGGTCGAATCACCAGACTGACGTACAGACTGGCAGTGAGTGTGCGTGGGATAACCAGGAGAGTGCTCCTGCTGCCGTACGAAACCGCATCCCAGACCGCAACCCGTGCAGAGTGTCCACCACGCAGAGAGCTTCTTTGCACGCCCTCGGCTGGCCTCGTTCTAGCCGACACACGGCCAACACTGGCACCGAGGCACAAAAAGATTGCATCTGAAAACACCACAGAGCTCTACCTTGCCCCCTCGTCAGCACTCGCTTGACACCACTGAGATCGCAAATGGCGATGGTTTGGGGTCAGCAGAATGCACACTGCAGGTCGCCTGGCTGGGAGCTGCCGATTTGTGGCAGGTGGTCGTGTGACTATGGTACCAAGAGCTGCTCAAACTGCTGCGGCAGATGCGGGATGTGGCAGAGCCGTGCGTCCAACGGCGGGCTCTCCGCTCTGGGCAGCAACACGTGGCCGCCTGCAGGCCAGTCTGCTTGCGACCGAACATTCTACTGACCCCCCGTCACCAGAAATCGTGAACAGCGCCTACATTCCTGCGCAGCTTGTGTGCAATATTGCAGAAGGAACATCCAGCTTCTTGTAGCCCCGTTGCAAGACCTCTTTCGAAACCGGTGTCCTGGTGATAATAGTGCCTCTATCCCATTGAAGGAAGCCATCTGTTAGAATTTTGCACAGAGCATAACTTAATCATAGCTAACACTTGGTTCAAGAATCATAAAAGAAGGTTGTATACATGAAAGAATCCCGGAGATACTAAAAGGTATCAGATAGATTATATAATGGTAAGACAGAGATTTAGGAACCAGGTTTTAAATTGTAGGACATTTCCAGGGGCAGATGTGGACTCTGACCACAATCTATAGGTTATGAACTGTAGATTAAAACTGAATAAACTGAAAAAGGTGGGAATTTAAGGAGATATAACCTGCATAAACTGACTAAATCAGAGGTTGTACAGAGTTTCACGGAGAGAATAAGGGACACAATTGACAGGAATGGGGGAAAGAAATACACTAGAAGAAGAATGGGTAGCTCTTAGGGATGAAATAGTGAAGGCAGCAGAGCATCAAGTAGGTAAAAAGACGAGGGCTAGTAGAAATCCTTGGGTAACAGAAGAAATATTGAATTTAATGATGAAAGGAGAGAATATAAAAATACAGTAAATGAAACAGGCAAAAAGGAATACAAACGTCTAAAAAATGAGATCGACAGGAAGTGCAAAACGGCTAAGCAGGCATGGCTAGAGGACAAATGTAAGGATGTAGAGGCTTATCTCACTAGGAGTAAGATAGATACGGCCTACAGGAAAATTAAACAGACCTTTGGAGAAAAGAGAGCCACTTGTATGAATATCAAGAGCTCAGATGGAAACCCGGTTGTAAGCAAAGAGGGAAAAGCAGAAAGGTGGAAGGAGTATATAGAGGGTCTATACAAGGGCGATGTACTTGAGGACAATATTATGGAAATGGTAGAGGATGTAGATCAAGATGAAATGGGAGATACGATACTGCGTGAAGAGTTTGAGAGAGCACTGAAAGACCTGAGTGGAAACAACGCCCCGGGAGTAGACAACATTCCATTAGAACTACTGACGGCCTTGGGAGAGCCAGTCCTGACAAAACTCTTCCATCTGGTGAGCAAGATGTACGAGACAGGCGGAATACCCTCAGACTTCAAGAAGAATATAATAATTCCAATCCCAAAGAAAGCAGGTGTCGACAGGTGTGAAAATTACCGAACTATCAGTTTAATAAGTCACAGCTGCAAAATACTAACACAAATTATTCACAGACGAATGGAAAAACTGATAGAAGCCGACCTCGGGGAAGATCAGTTTGAATTCCGTAGAAACGTTGGAACACGTGAGGCAATACTGACCCTACGACTTAGAAGAGAGGTTAAGGAAAGGCAAACCTACGTTTCTAGCATTTGTAGACTTAGAGAAAGATTTTGACAACGTTGACTGGAATACTCTCTTTCAAATTCTAAAGGTGGCAGAGGTAAAATACAGGGAGCGAAAGGCTATTTACAATTTGTACAGAAACCAGATGGCAGTTATAAGAGTCGAGGGGTATGGAAGGGAAGCAGTGGTTGGGAAGGGAGTGAGACAGGGTTGTAGCCTCTGCCCGATGTTATTCAATCTGTATATTGAGCAATCAATAAAGGAAACAAAAGAAAAATTCGGAGTAGGTATTAAAATCCATGGAGAAGAAATAAAAACTTTGAGGTTCGCCTATGACATTTTAATTCTGTCAGAGACAGCAAAGGACTTGGAAGAGCAGTTGAATGGAATGGACAGTGTCTTGAAATGAGGATATAAGATGAACATCAACAAAAGCAAAACAAGGATAATGGAATGTAGTCGAATTAAGTCGGGCGATGCTAAGGGAATTAAACTAGGAAATGACACACTTAAAGTAGTAAAGGAGTTTTGCTATTTGGGGAGCAAAATAACTGATGATGGTCGAAGTATGTAGACTGGCAATGGCATGGAAAGCGTTTCTGAAGAAGAGAAATTTGTTAACATCGAGTATAGATGTAAGTGTCAGGAAGTCGTTTCTGAAAGTATTTATATGGAGTGTAGCCATGTATCGAAGTGAAACATGGACAATAAATAGTTTGGACAAGATGTGAATAGAAGCTTCTAAATGTGGTGCTACAGAAGAATGTTGAAGATTAGGTGGATATATCACGTAACTAATGAGGAAGTATTGAATAGGATTGGGGAGAGGAGAAGTTTGTGGCACAACTTGACGAGAAGAAGGGATCGGCTGGTAGGACATGTTCTGAGGCATCAAGGGATCACAAATTTAGCATCGGAGGGCAGGGTGGAGGGTAAAAATCGTAGAGGGAGACCAAGAGATGACTACACTAAGCAGATTCAGAAGGACGTGGGTTGCAGTGGGTACTGGGAGATGAAGGAGCTTGCACAGGATAGAGTAGCATGTCGAGCTGCATCAAACCAGTCTCAGGACTGAAGACCACAACAACAACAACAACATCCCATTAAAGGCGTTCTCGACCAACATCAGCTCAGCACGTCCGGTCTCGGAGGTAAGTGACGCCCACGACCGGTACGGCGTGTGTTTGAAGGGACGCTGCTGCGCGCGTACCAACTTTTGTTTCTGTCCTGGTGCTGTGATTCTGTTGCCGTCATTGTATATTTACAAGTGTATGTTTCAGCGCTTGTTACGTTTATGAATGTAGCTCCGTGACATAATTTGGTATTGCGGTGAGCTGATGTACGTTCGATAAACAGGCAGCAGTGCAAACGTGTTACCACTACCTGTGACGCCACCACTTGACTTCGCTTTGTTGCTGTTATGTCCCGTAGAAAGATTCACACAATCGATTTCAGTAATGTGCACAGAAACTTGTAATGTGCGGAAAGTGTTAAGAATGGAGAATAAGACAATTAGACTTCTTCCGTTGCGATAACGGCACAGTTCTGTGAAGATTTGTTGGGAGTGGAACTAGGTTACGTTCAGTGAACGAAACCGGTCGTAATAGGAAACGTCCGGTAACACACCTGTGCCAGTTCTCATTTACAGTAACATGAATCAGCTACGTCATGGACATGACAGGCTGTGCCGTATTAAAATGTGGCAACCATCATCCACTACCGTCTCCGTCAATGAAATGTAAATTGCGATGACAGATTGTAGCAAACAAAAGTTCAGGCCATGCGCATTCCTATCGTCAGAGCTACATTATACCGAAAGGGGTAAATTGCCTCACACAGTTTTAATGTCTGCAGATGCCTATGAAAGGCTTGAGGATGTGAATGCGGTCAAGGCACTTGAGGATGCGGTGTGGGTAACATTTCTTTTCTCCACACAGACGTCAACGACAAACTCAACATTTGCGAAACTGTAAATAGCTTCTGTGTCATGCATTGCACAGACATTAACTGTGAGAAACACAAACAGATCCGTCGTAATATAAGGAAGTAGGAATGAAAGCAAAGCAGTAGTTCAGTTAGGAGTCGTGTCTGTGTACAAAAAAAGTGTCCATAAAGTACTGAATACGTGCGGGATATTATGTGCTGCTGTACGTTTGTCATTTACAATGCTACTATGGGTAAAGAGTTATTTATAGAGCTACTGAGTACCCTGCCTGAAACACCCACAAGACATGTTCGAATGTCCATGTAACTTCGTACATACACACACCATCGGCGGGTAGGTAAATGATTAACTATCGCAATTATTTGCGACAGATAGAAGGCCCGTCAATGTGCACTGCTGTTGTTCGTGTTTAGTATTTTTATCAGGACTGGTGGGTGACGTAAGGGACGTGAACGACGTCGGATGTTGAAGAATCACCGTGAAGGATACGGATATGCACGCATATTTTGAGACAGCGTTAGCCGCACCTGACAGATTTGGAAAAGAACCCATAGTCGGTCTCCTTTTGGCTGGCTGGTCGAATCGTGCAATATCCATATTTGCGGAACTCTCGGATGACAAAGAAGATACAATGGTTTTGTGACACCTTTCTCAAACGATTGAGTGTATGCATCCAAGCATCCAGGTCAGAAGGAATGCAGACACCGGTAAGTGGGCTCGTGCTGCCACTTCTTTCATAAATTTACTCGTTTTTGTAACCACTGAAATAACATCATATGACCTCTGAATCCGTGAAGCTTCATTTCGTTCCGTCCTTCCTTCCTAACTACTTCACATTTTTGCCAGGCAATGTATTTTTAATGCATTTTTCTATGACACTAAAGGTAGACCAGTCTCTCCGACCTTTGCAGCCAAGTACCGGCCGGCTGGTATGAGGGCAGAGGGGTTGGAAATATTTCATAGGGGATTCCCAGCTCCGACATTTGGGTGACAGCCAAGAGGAACTTGGCGAAAACCTTTTTCAGAACCGGCAGAGGGGAACTTCTTTTAATTTAATATGTCCCAGAAAGAGAATCACCTACAATATGTGCAACGGTGTACGTTTATAGCAATAAGCCGACGACTTGCGCGACATTTCCTTTGTGCGTGTGTCGCCGCCGATCACAGGCATTATGTTAGACGGCGACTGGTCCGCGAGCCTGCAGGACTTTCTTTGATCTACATATTTCTAGGACAGAACAACTTGTTAAACCGAGAGACGATTTGTCAAACTCGATTGACGCTCACATCGGTGTTGGCGTTACGTGAACCTTCGCCCTGAGGGCGGCACCGGCGGCAACCTGTTTCCTCAGTACGTGTTACGTCACACGTCGTGCGTGTGTGTGTGTGTGTGTGTTTGTGTGTTTGTTCGTCGCAGTCGGCCTGGAGCAGGCTTTAGTTGGTCTAGGAGCAGCCAGGAAACGACCTGTGGGCGAAGCTGTTATCCTGAAATGTTATGTCAACGCGAGTTCGCAAGTGGAGACCAGCAAATGCAGGAGGTTGATGTGATTTTCACTAGACAGCGTGGTTTGCCCTGGAGTTAACAGGAGGGGGCACGTCACGGAAAGAGTATCGACGCACCCTGTTATCGACTATTTTCATCTCGATACCGATACCTTTGTACTCCATCGTTTCCAATTGAATATTTTACTAATATCAGTACGTTACAGCAGGCGTCGTATCGAATGATCCCACTAAATATTTCTTACATTTTTATTATTTGCCCATAATCTTGAACGTATAACTCAGTTCCAACACTTTAAACAATTAAGGGCACGTGCACCTACAAGCCAACAATTCAACGAAAAACGGTGTGTGTGTGTGTGTGTGTGTGTGTGTGTGTGTGTGCACGGGTGAGCGACAGACTGAGTGTACGAAAACACTAGCGATGCTTCACCAATCTTGCAACGTTCGGTTCGTATTTTGTTTACTTGAAATTCCATTGAGCTGATGATTCCAATTACTTGTTTGTTTCTGTAATGATGTTTAAAACACGACATTACAAATTATCGCCTGAACGACTGGGTAAAATGTTGCTTTTTAATGAGTGTTCGGAAGAATAATTGGAGGTTTAGGTTAGACTTAATTTACAATGGAGTTCAATAAGTAATGCAACACATTTTTTTCTGAAAGCAGGCTGGTTTTGTTTAGGATTTCAGCACACTGTGCTATTTCCCATTCATTTGGCTACAAAACACTATTTTCCAATACGATCTCCGTTGAATATGACGGCTTGGGGCCGCCTTAGCGGCAGAGCCTGTACGTGCGCGTGGTACTACTCCATACGTCGACGCCAGAGCCATCTTTGTCCATCACGGATAACGAGTGCGTGAGCACCATCAACAGAGACGTCCATTTACGCAGCGAGGAGTTTGTGATCCGTCGGTCACCTCGGATGAGTCGCAGCTGCTTGTGGCCGGCCGACACGCGGCAGGCGGGACAGGTTTGCGCCACGTTATGGCGATGACACAGACGCCTCTCCCAACGACTCACCGTACACTTGTTCTCTGCCAGGTCTGCGTAGACATTGTGCAAGCACCTATGAATGTCTGCGATGCTCCAGCTTTCCGTCAAAAGAAACTTAGTGACCGTTCTCTGCTTGGAACGCACCTCCGTTGCAGGCACCATTTCGAATGCTGTGTATTGTGCCGCCACCTATCGGGTCTTCATGAAGCCACAGGGGCTGAAGCGAGAATATTCCACGATGTCCCTCAACAAATTCCGCAATTTTTCAACAGAAATTGGCCGTCAAGTAAAATTTGTTGCATTACTTATTGAACGTCCCTCGTATTAACTTTGGGTTACTGTTCACCTGTATTCCTTAAATCTGTTCTGCTATTTGGAATTTAAATTTCGAAATTTTTAAAAACTGTAATATCTCATGAAAATAAAACTATATTTAACGATTGTGTTATTCTATTTTAAACTTGCTTGTAAGAGCTGCCACACTACCACTGACGGTGTTCTCTGCTTGGCCCACCGAGCGAGGTGGCGCAGTGGTTAGCACACTGGACTCGCATTCGAGAGGGCGACGGTTCAATCCCGTTTGCCGCCATCCTCATTTAGGTTTTCCGTGATTTCCCTAAATCGTTTCAGGCAAATGCCGGGATGGTTCCTTTGAAAGGGCACGGCCGATTTCCTTCCCTAACCCGAGCTTGCGCTCCGTCTCTAATGACCTCGTTGTCGACGGGACGTTAAACACTAACCACCACCATCTGCTTGGCCCTTTTTAAAACTGTGTGCTGCACTCAGCCACGTTTCATCAAGTCGAACAATGTCGACAAAATTTGTCCCTTGTAACTCCCTAAGAAAGCGGCATCGCCAGACTGCAATATCTTTCCGTTCTTTTAATAACTCTCGGCCAGAAATAGATTTATAGCTGAATGCTAACT
Source organism: Schistocerca gregaria (assembly GCF_023897955.1). Classification (NCBI taxonomy): domain Eukaryota; kingdom Metazoa; phylum Arthropoda; class Insecta; order Orthoptera; family Acrididae; genus Schistocerca; species Schistocerca gregaria. The sequence goes on along the minus strand of NC_064926.1, from coordinate 23,075,129 downwards.
TTTTCAACATGAACGATTTACCAGCCTGAAACAGGTCCGCTGTTACAAGGGTCGCAAATAGCTTATTGTGTGTCGTATTCTCCTTCATTGAGTAATATGTGTATCTCTCAAGAGCAATCCTATCTTTCTGGAAAGAGTCAAGATTTGTGACCATCTTCTTAGGTGTCTTTTCCTCACGCACGTTTAGATGATTCGCCAGATTCTTCTTTCACGAATTTCTCTTTGAAAATCCATTTGAGTGATTATTTACTAAGTTGCAGAGCAGCTGCAGTTCGCTCTACCACCTTACCTAAAAGAACGAGAGACGATCCTGCACCACCCCTCTCTCTCACAAAATATTCCCTCTAGGAACACACGAATTCCCGCGACTGACTGCGTGTAACAGCGACGCGTTCCACTCCAGGCGTGTGCATCCTTGATCTGTCCCTCTTTCGACTACTTTCATCGAACATCGTAAGGCACCTGAAGCTACAGCAGCCACTCACGGCTGGCTGGCACAATGCTCTAGTTTAGGCAACGCAGCGAAAGCGGACGGCAGTGAGGGTCTACAGTGGAACATTCCAAGTAACCGAGCTGCGCGCTATCTGTCAAGTGACAAATGGTTTAAATCGAATTATAAGAGAGTTGATTCATATGTGTAGTTTGCAGCTGTGCAATATTTTTCTACATCGTTGAAGTAAACATTCAGTTTAATCTGACACTACGAAAATGTGAAGCTGAAGTATTTGAGTTTATTGGCACGCAAACAAAATTATAGTAATATCGGCTCTTGCAATAGTTTCGTCCTTATACCATTGAAATAAGTGTCATCCAAGTTAAACGAGTTATCTGAAAAGAAAGATCGTGACATTTAATGGAAAACATTAACAGTTCTGGCTTCTTTAACGAGCGTCATTGCTAAGCTTACTTAAATGAAATAATTCAATGCGATTTTTGTTACCAAGTAATGTCTTCGTCAATGACTTTACTTTTGATGTAATCAATGAACAAATGGAGATGTCAAAGGTATTCCCTAGATATGGAGCAACTGCTTCTAAAAATTGACCAAAAAGCATGAAATTACCTATTTTTTGGCAACTGCTTCTAAAAAAATGACGAAAATGCTTGAAATGCTTCCTGCAGGCACATCTCTATCATTAACTGAATAAAGAAAATTATAGTAATAGTAAGAGCAATAATCGAATTATCTTGTAATTTCAGGTTTTACAGTAGCATTTTGCGAACTAAGAAATTTATTTAAATAGTGAAAACTAACATACGGCTTCGAATCGGACTATAATCGCAGTAAGCGACATAAGATCCCACTGACATGAGACTAGCACAATCTGCATGTGAGAAGCTAGATGATAATTACCCCGTTAGTGAAAAGCCAGTTTTCCTTCACCACATCTAATTGTTTTAGTGTCAAAAATTAACCTTAACCAATTAGCTCTTGAAACTGTGTAGAGAGTGGTTTTGACACTTCTTCGAATATGATAAAAATATCAGTGAATTGTTGGATTAACGGAGGAGGTGTGTATCCTGAAAGTGTGCATTGAGTAAGCGAGGCACCTGGTGACTGGCGATGCTGTCGTTATTCGGCTCCGTATTGACTGACAGAGTTGGTGAATAACCTCCCGAGGGACATCGTGCCGAATCCTGTCGAGTTTTCGCGCTGGACAAAATCCCGAACTCGTTGGAGGGCCCTGACCATAATGCTGCAAACGTTCTCAACTGGGGAGAGATCGAGCGACCTTACTGGCCAAGGTAGGCTTCGGCCAGCACGAAGATGAGCAGTAGAAACTCTCGCCGTGGTCAGGTGGGCACCACTTGCTGAAATGTAAGCCCAGAGCGGCTTGCATGAAGGGCAAGAAAAGGAAGCGACGTACGGGCGTGCTATAAAGGTGCCACGGATCACAAGGAAAGGAGTCCTCCTATGAAAAGAGAGAGCACTCCAGGCCAGCGTTCCCGGTTGTCGGGCCGCATGGCAGGCAACAGCCCCTGTCTGGGGCTTCTGCAGACACGCCTGGGCTCAGTCTGAAGTGGGACTCACCACTGAGCACATTGCTACTCTTGTCAACGAGTTTCCAGGCAGAAGAGGTGTCTGTAGGCGCGCCAGAGAGCAGCCGGATGCCCTCCACGTGGCCCGGAGTGGTGGTGTGGGGCGCCATTTCAACTCCTTTGGTTGTCGTCTGCGGCATCCTTACAGCACACCGGTACGTCCACGATATTCTGCACCACGTTTTGTTACCCTCGACGGTAAGCCATCGTGCGCTTACATTTCAGCAAGATAACGCCCGCTCGCACACAGTGAGAGTTTCTAATGCTTGTCTTGGCGCTTGCCAGACCCTACCTTGGCCAGCAACGTCACCGGCTCTCTCCCCAGTTGAGAAGGTCTGGAACGTTGTGGGCAGAACCCTTCAAATATGTAGGCATTTTGACGTTCTAATGCTCCAATTGAACTAAATTTGCCACATTATCCCTGAGAAAGCCAACAATTCTATCAACCAATGCTAGCCGAATAACTGCTTGCGTAAGGTTCACACGTGAACAGCGCGTCATTGGCTTATTCGGTTTGTGAAGCTCTTTCTCTCGAATAAACCATCAATCTTTCTGAAATTGTGATCCTTTGCTTTTCCTTCGTGGTGCGGTTTTTTACCCCTTAGAGATTACATTCCTCACTGCTTAGCGTTCCGCTCACGCCACCAGGATCCATTCAGTCTCTCGTTGGGCAATGGTCATAATGCTTTGGCTTATCATTGCGAATCGTCGTATAAAAATTCCTCGCGGTACGCTCGGCGTTACTTTTGCGTCAGATGATATTTCTCCTTTAATAATGACGTCCGTTTTCTGTTTGTAAGAAACTCATCGATCCTATCACAAATGCTGGTCTTGTTTTCCATAAGAAAGTATTTTGTTAACTAAGCGACAATGGGGAACTACACTGAAAATTTTCCGGAAGTCAAGAAAGACGACTGCAACTTGGGCATCGGTGCCTACAGCTTTCCGTGTCTTCTGAACAAACAGACAAAACCGAGCTGGGTTTCACACGATCGTTGTTTGCGGGAGTCCATCTTGATTCCTCACGAGTCGTATGAAAATATGCGAACATAAAACATGTAGCAAAATTCTTCAGCAGTCTGACGAGAGCGCTGTAGGCACATAGTTGTGTGTACCTGTTCTGTTCGACGATGTTACTGTGCTGCTGGCCGGTTCTGTCCGTTTCCTGCAGACCGGAGGGTAACTCTGCCGCCAGCGCCTTCGTCATTATCACCTGCTTCATTCCTGTAAGGCGGTCACGCGAAGCGTGAAGAACGATTTTATTGACCCTAACACATGGAAAAGCGAGAGCAAACAGCCTCAGAATCCTCACCCGAAGGAGTCATAAGTCACCTTATACTCTCACGCCAGCCGGTGTGGCCGTGCGGTTCTAGGCGCTTCAGTCTGGAACCGCGTGACCGTTACGTTCGCAGGTTCGAATCCTGTCTTGGGCATGGATGTGTGTGATGTCCTTAGGTCAGTTAGTTGAAAGTAGTTCTACGTTCTAGGGGACTGATGACCACAGATGTTAAGTCCCATAGTGCTCAGAGCCATTTGAGCCATATACTCTCACGTTCGATAATCCTCGTAGCACGTTTCTTGTTAGACTGCTTCCTTACACGTCCTACACTGTAATTTAGCCAAATGAGAGAAACACAACAAACAAGGCGTCTTGTGACAATTATGGGCAACATCAATGTATTTATGAATACGACTAACAACTCCATTATTTTAAGTTGTGTATTCCTGTTGCGGCAACTGAATAACATCTCCAGCTTCAAAAGGCAGTTACGATACGCCTAACAAAACAACAATAATGTGTCTCTCTATCCTTACACACAACTTACCCCATAACAACTCGGTACCTTCCTTTCCAGCCAGTAGACTCAGTCTTCACTACGTCAGGATATATCTTTTGTACACATAAATACATTTTCGTTCTCCCACTATCACTATAATTACCATTAGCAATCGCGGCAGCATCAGCAGTAGCAGTATTACTGCTATCGTTGTTAGTTAGTAGTTGTTCACGCTGTCGTTACATAAATTCAAGTCTTGTTTCAAATCGTTTATAATTCCATACATAGCATTTTATTTCTGTGGGAGCTTAGTTCCTCACGGCGTATACGATGTTCAACAACGTGCGGGGATGGTGTCGAGTAACGTTGCAGGAACCTGCCGACACGTCGCTAGGAGCTCACCCCGCCGTCTTCAAGGAGAAACTGCAGCAAATAAGCGCCCTGCAAGCTAACTTAAAAATTCTGTTTTGAGATAAATTCACTACCGTTAATATCAGGCATGACGAAGACTCAAGAGAATCGTTTCGCTGTGACAGAAGTGCAACCCTTCCGTAAATTGCTGCTCATTTTAGTGCTGGGCCATCAACAAGTGTCAGCGTGCGAACCATTCAACGAAACATCGCCGATATGGGCTTTCGGAGCCGAAGGCCCACTGGTGTACCCTTGGTAACTCCACGACACAAAGCTTCACGCCTCGCCTGGGCCCGTCAGCACAAACATTGGACTGTTTATGATTGGACACATGTTGCCTGGCCGGACGAGTCTCGTTTGAAATTGTATCGAGCGGATGGACGTGTAAGGGTATGGAGACAACCTCATGAATCCATGGAGCCTGCATGTCATCTGGGAACTGGAGGCTGTTTACTGGTGTGGGGCGTGTGCAGTTGCAGTAATATGGGACCCCTGATACATCTACGCTGACACGTACGTAAGCATCCTGTATGGTCACCTGCATCTATTTATGTTCAGCGTACATGCCGACGGACTTGGGAAATTCCAGCAGAACAATGCGACACTCCACAAGTCCAAAATTGCTACAGAGTGGCTTCAGAAACACTCCTCTGAGTTTATACACTTCCACTGACCATCAAGCTCCCGAGACATGAACGTTATTGAGCATATCTGTCCTGCCTTGCAAATTGTTGTTCAGAAGAGATCTCCACCCCCTTGTGCTCTTACGGATTTATGGCCAACCCTGTGGGAATCATGGTGTCAATTCTCTCCAGACATAACTAAACGCCATGTCGTGTTGCGGCATTTCTGCATGCTCGTGGGGTCTCTACAGTCACGTGTACCAGTTTCTTTGGCTCTTCAGAGTATGTGATGCCACAACTGCCTTAGCAAAGAGACGTCATCCTTCAGGGAATGTACAAGACCCTGAACTTAGATGCTGGGCGAAAAACATATTTCCCCAAAATACGACCAATTTGTTCGAAACGCTCCCTGCGTAAGGCAAAAACGCCATAGACTTCCGTGCCAAATCGATATTATCATCATTCACCCGTGCACAGTTGGGGGACAGCGTATCACACGTGTAGTCTGCCTTTCACCATAACCATTCTGGGCTAACTCAGGCGACAAACCCCCAGGGCCCGAGATAAGATGGGCCCTGTGAACCAATGTATGAAGTACTCCTTCACGTTGAGCCGCATTGTCACTTTGTCCCAGGAAGGGCTCTCAACAAGGGAAGTTTCCAGGTGTCTCGGAATGACCCAAAGCGATGAGGTTCCGACATGGATGAGATACAGCGAAACAGGAACTATGGATGACATGCCTCGCTCAGGCCGCCCAAAGGATGCTACTGCAGTAGATGACGGCTACCTAGCTCGGAGGAGCCCTAATAGCAACGCCACATGTTGAATAAAGCTTTTCGTCCAGCCACAGGAAGTCGTGTTACCTCGCGCAATAGGCTGCATGATGCGCAACTTCACTCCTGACGTCCATGGCAAGATCCATCTTTGCAACCACGAAACCATGCAGCGCGGTACAGCTGGGCCCAACAACACGCCGAATGGACCGCTCAGGGTTGGCATCACGTTTCTTCACCGATGAGTGTCGCCTTCAACCAGACAATAGTCGGAGACGTATTTGGAGGCAACCCGGTCAGGCTGAAAGCCTTAAACGCACTGTTCAGCGAGCGCAGCAAGGTACGTGTTCCCTGCTGTTTTGGTGTGGCATTATGTGGGTTCGACGTACGCCGCTGGTGGTCATGGCAGGCGCCTTGACGGCTGTAGGATAACGTGAATGCCAATCGATAGTTCAACCATATCGACAGTGCACTGGCGAGGCATTCGCCTTCATGGACCACAATTCGTGCCACCATCGTGCACATCTTGTGAATGACTTCCTCCAGGATAACGACATTGCTCGACTAGAGTGGCCAGCATGTTCGCCAGACGTGAACCCTATCGACACGCCTGGGATATATTGAAATCACTCCGAGGGATCTAAGCCGAATCGCCGTTGAGGAGTGGGACAATCTGGGCCAACAGTGCCTTGATGAAGTTGTGGATAGCATGCCACCACGAATACAGACATGCATCAATGCAAGAGGACTTCCTGCTGGGTATTAGAGGTACCGGTGTGTACAGCAATCTGGACCACCACCTCTCAAGGTCTCGCTGTACGGTGGTATTACATGCAATGAGTGGTTTTCATGAGTAATAAAAAGGGCGGTAAGGATGTTTATGTTGATCTGTATCCCAATTTTCTGTACATTTTCCGGAACTCTCAGAACTGACGCAAAACTTTTTGTGATGTGTGTATATTGGTCAGACTATCAGGACTGTCGAAGTCTGGTGCACTGAGCATAAGCGTCACACGTTCTTACAACAGTCGAGCAAATGCGCCATCGTAGAACATTGTCTTGGCACTGATCATCGTAAGGAATATAACAACCCGGAGGCTTCTTGCTGCTATTGGGATGGTCTTACTAAGGAAGCTGTGAAATTAAATTATCAAGAAACGTCATGCATAGTGATGGTTACTTTCATTTAAATTCTGCATGGAATTCTGCTCTCTCACTTGTCAATAAACAGAGCGACCTAGTTTATGCTACTTCACCTACTAATTATAAATTTCACTACCAATAACTTCTGCGTCGGTCGTCTGGTTTGCGATGGCACTAGTGTGTGTGTGTGTGTGTGTGTGTGTGTGTGTGTGTGTGTGTTTCAGGAGTTTGTCTGCAGACCGAATTTTTAAATTCGCATGCACAGCTCTTACTTTCTACAGTTTTGTTTTGAAAACGGCAGAGTGTGGTCCTGTCGAAATATCGACTTTTGTCGGCGACGTCACCCTGCTGCATTCCCTTACGTTATTTCAACATTTTCATTCTATTCTAGTTCTTAAGTAACTAAAATGTAAAACTTAGACTGCTGTATGTGTAGTATTCGAATTGACTCTAAGAAAGATACGAAGGAAGGCCTTAATGTGATTGGAAGTTATGTATGCGACATCCACCGTCGTGGCGGTAGTTCTTCTTGCCGTATATATATATATATGTCGTTAGCAGCGAGCACGCCTTAGTTCGTGATGGATATATATATGTCACAAGAAGTTAAAGAGGTAATTGTGTAGGTCAGTACGGAAAAACTTTTAAAACCGTTGTTGTTTCAAAAACAAAGTTATAACAGGGAAGCCATGTTGTGCTGTGCGTGGTGTTTGTATTCAGAGCTTCCACAAGTAGTTCTGTGCAGGGTGCTCGGCGGCGGCGAGAAAAGTCTTGACGTAAGGGCCGACCGCAGCCGGTCCACGGCACTCGCACAGCGCGGTCTTCTCACGTGCCACGAGCAGTATCTGAACACGGACTCCCCCAGGCGCCCGAGTACACGGGAAACGTAAAGTCTTTTTGGTACGACTGGACTGAATACGGGCTGTTTTCTCACAGCTGTTTTATTGCTTTTTAAGCTTCATTATTAATTTTAAAGGCGTGTTTTTCATCACAGAACTTTAAACATAACACATTATGTCGTAAAACTTGATCAGCAAAATTGTCCAGACGGTGGAAGACTTCCGAGGTCGGCCTCGGCAGGTGAGTGGTCAGCGTGTGTGACTGCCACGCAGGCCTGGGTTCGATGCCCCATACTTCCGAGGACTTTCCCTCGGTGTGAGGAGGACTAGAACGCGGCCCTCCGAGCCTCTGCGTGCCAAATGGTGAACCGCTGCTAGGTCTGGAGTACCTACGGGTAAGTACCGGCCTGCCCTCCACACCACAGCCGTTACTACAGAGGATACCACGTCGGCCGTTCGGTATAAGGCTATCGCCTTCGCCTGATCGTTCACTTTACTAACTTTCTTCTTCTTTTTTTGGGGGGGAAGGGGGTGACTTAGAAGTAGTTGTGCGCTTCTCACTGGCAAGTAAGCGAATTTTACTTTTTCTGTTATAAGTTCTGCTATCCAACACGCAGGACTGAATACACTGGTTCCTCCACTTCCATGGTGATGTTTACACTCTAACTCAGTCATAAGTACAAAGCTCGACATTGAAATTGCAGAACCGTTATGGTGGATTGAAATATTGTCACGTCGAAATCACAATGAAGTCCAAATCCAAAACATGGTTGTCAATGCAGTACAACACGTTAAACTGAAAGTACGTTTATTATTGACACCCACGTATAGCCATAGAACTGAACTCCTGAACAGAGAGTGCAGCTGTTTATACAAGCATCGAATATTCCAGAATACACAAACATTACAGAGAAGATGTTTCGGTCGGGTTTCAACTGGCGACGCACAGTGCGCCAGCCAGCGCCGCTTTCCACTACGCCAAACAGCCACCAGCACTCTAGGAATTGTACCGAGCGAAGTGGCGCAGTGGTTAGCACATTGGACTCGCATTCGGGAGGACGACGGTTCAATCCCGTCTCCGGCCATCCTGATTTAGGTTTTCCGTGATTTCCCTAAATCGTTTCAGGCAAATGCCGGGATGGTTCCTTTGAAAGGGCACGGCCGATTTCCTTCCCAATCCTTCTGTAACCCGAGCTTGCGCTCCGTCTCTAATGACCTCGTTGTCGACGGGACGTTAAACACTAACCACCACCACCACTCTAGGAATTGTCCCGGTCCTTTGAGAAACAGCTGCCCGCTGTTTCCGACTGTACGAGTGGAGCCGGCTGCAGCACCCACCGTTGATCTAAATCTTGCCAATAGACCCTATTGGCGGAACGTTGCGCTTTGGTCGTGTCCTCCCATCCTCTGCACTACGATGAGCATCGAAGCTAGACCGCCGCCGCGTTCTTTGGTGGGCCTTCAACTTCCTCGAGCCTTCCATTATCGAGCTTCCTCTCAGGGCTTCACACGGAGCACAAGGACGCTGTCTATGCGCTTTTGTCTTCTCGATGAGGGGACGCAACCCTCAATTTCATATTTGACGCCTGACAAGTGACGAAGAATACGATACGGTGTAAAGTTTCACTTCAATAACTTTCCCGATAGTCCCACGTTTCGTAAACGCCTAAAAATACACAGTACGTCACCCGGGCTGTTGATTACAGGCCAGTTCTCCGTATTAGAGTGCTCTCGGTCTTTCTCCCGGGCACCCAGGATCCGCTGACGCACTTCTTCGACCATGGTGATGAGATGTTTCACGTAGTCAGTCACAGTATCGATCGACTAAAACTGGAAGTGTGTTTTTTTTCGCCTCGAGACCATGAGGCAGCAAGAACAGTGCGAAGTCTATTGTGTCTTCTTTAGCTTTGTTGTATGCAAATATTACGACAGACAGTACTGTATCCATATCTTTCCATTTGACATCGAAGTACGTCGACAGCATGACTGCAAATGTCTATTAGAGCATTCTGTGAGGTCATTCGTCTTTGAATGATGATCCTGTAGGTGACGTCGCAGTGTGAAATTACCTTTGATACTTGTCTAGACTGCAGAACCTCAACGATCAGAGGCCATCACACGGGCTGCTATATGATACAAATGGATATCATCTACAAGGAACTTCGCAATTTCCAGGGCTTTGATAGTTGTCACAATTTTGCTCAGGGCACAACCGATGAAGTAATAGGTGGAGACTATTATCCATCGATTCCCAATTGTCGACGTACCAGATTGCCACAAGATGTAATTGTGGCACGTATTTCCATCCTTGGTATTCCTTAGAGAGACTCACTAGTGTCTAACGCGTCAGTAGAGACCTGACCAATAATACCCAAGTTTGAATCTGTCTAGCGGCTTCAAAAATCCCAGGTGACTAGATGTTGGAGCATTGTGGAAATACTTCAGGTCAGACAGCTGTGGATGAACTGGTTTATTAACTGGAGTTCTCGTCCGGTCGGTTCTTCATTCTTCAAGGTTTCTATAGTTGCTCGTGGTCTCGCGGTAGCGTTCTCGCTTCCCGAGCATGGGGTCCCGGGTTCGATTCCCGGCGGGGTCAGGGATTTTTCCTGCCTCGAGATGACTGGGTGTCGTCTTCATTATCATCATTCATCTCCATCACGGTCGGAGGAAGGCAATGGCAAACCACCTCCACTAGGACCTTGCCTAGTAAGGCGGCGCGGGTCTCCCGCGTCGCTCCCCTACGCTCTGGAAAGGAGTGTGGGACTCATCATCATCATGGTTTTCAGCACTGCTTGATCTTCCCTCTGTTCAGCAGGAATCTGATTTAATGTAGCGATAACTAAAATTTTATTCCAAAAGGATTCCTTGAAAGGCAGTTGGTGTCTTTTTTTCAGCATCTGCTTTTGCAAAACACTGTGACGTGATACTCCTGAAGCCACAGTGCCAATCTTCCCAGTCGGTCCGATGGATCCTTCCGGTTAGTCAGCCAGCAGCGAGAATCGTGATCTGCCACAGTGGCGAATGGTTTGCCAAATATATACAGTCGGAACTTGTTGATGGCCCAAACAACTGCAAGGCATTCTTTTTCGGTTGTAAAGTAGATCGTCTCGAATTTGGGAAGTACTCTGGAAGCATAAGAAGTCACGTTTTCAGCACCTTCTACAATATGTCCCAATCTCATAACCGCTAGTGTCAGTGTGAAGTTCTGTCTCAGCTTTCTCGACTATGACTGCAATAGGTGTTAGCGACTTCTTAAGCACAAGGGAAGATCTTTCCTGCACCTCACTCCAGGTAAATTTGAGTTTTTCTTGCAACATCTCTTGGAAGGGTCGTGCCTTGGTATAGAAGACTCTTTTTTTTTGACACTGTATTACTATGAGCGCATTACCAGGAAAATTCTCTATCTTGAATATGCTGTGGAGTTGGAAAATTCGTGACTGCTCTTATTTTCTCCGGATCAGGACGGACTACAGTCCCATTATGCCCCAAGACTTTTATTTCTTGAGCAACAGAGTGGCACTATTTCTGATCCAAGAGGAGGCCTGTAGTCTGAACACACATCAACATGGTTGTGAGGCGGCTTAGTGTTCTTCAGATGTCAAAGACAAACATGACAGTGTCATTCAAAGAGCAAAGACATGTTATCTATTTATGATGTCGAAGCACACTGTCCATCATATGCTCGAAGGTGGCTGGAGTGTTACACAGTACGAAAGACATTACTTTACACTCATAGAAGCCGTCAGGGGTTATGAAGGCAGTATTTTCCCAGTCTGCTTCGTCAGCCTCGATTTACTAGTAGCCCATGTGCATCTCCATAACTGAAAAAGGCTTTGCCCCTTACAAGCAGTCTACAGTGTCATCAATCTCTGGCAGTGGATAGACATCTTTCTTTGTAATTTGGTTTAGTGGTTGATAGTCAACCCACAAACACCATAGGCCATACTTCTTCTTCACAAGAACCACAAGACAGGATCAAAGACTCTCTTAAGATTCATCTTGCAACATCTTTCTATTTCCTCTTGTATCAGCCAGCGACACTGTATGTGAACAATGGCTAATTGGTGGATCATCTCCAGTGTTGATACAGTCATTTACTATGTGCTGCTTGGTCTGTGTTTTCTCCAGTCTGTATTTGAAAGCACTTCGAAACTGACGCATAATGGCTATCACTCGCTGACGTTCCTCTACCAGGCCAGATGTTACTGTAAGTTCGATAGCAGCTTTCTCCCTTTGTTGCATGTAGTAGTGGAAGAGCACGATACTTCGTCGATGACTCTATGCTGCCCATATTAGACTGATGTGGCTGTCCCTACAAACATACCTCCAGGGATCAATTGCGGCTGCTTGTGACAATTAGTGATCCAAAGTTCTCATTGGCCATCTATCGGTATGCGTACAACAGCATGCAAACCTAATATCTCCCAAAGAGCTGGGCGAAAAAACAGGATTTTCTTGTGCTCAAACCTCGGATTCTATTGATGTTAAGGTAGGATCAAGAGTACTGGATAGCCTTGGGCTAGGGACTGTTTGTATACTCAACAGAAGGTTTGTCTTAGTACTACCTTCCTACAACACAGGCTCAAAATATGAAAGTTACACACTTCCATCTGCTTAGGCAAATTGAATATATCGCTCGGCTCTTTTTAAGTTTGGTGTGGTCTACAGTGGGCTTGATGTGACTTACGGAGGCACCATTACTTTAGTTTATGTACGGTTCCTCGGAAAACCTCAAAAAGGATGTTTTTGCACGAGCGAACCACAACCCAGCCGAGGAGCCCAAGACACCTACACATAGAAAATGGTTAAAATTTTTACCATATTTTCCTAAGACCCCTATCTGAAACAATCTTGAATATTTTCTTGGTATCTTTATCCATTTCCTAGATACAGAAGTTTAAAGTCAGCCTACTTCTACGAGTGAAATCTCTATGAGGCGAAATCTAAATAATCAATAACTCTAGGAAATTGCTGAAATTTTGACGATATATTCTCTAGGCATTTATGTAAAGGAGCCAACTTCCCGTTTTCAAATACCTTCATCGGTTATCGAGAAACATCCCAAAAACTTTTTTTAAATTTCAAAAGCAAGCCGATGATTTCGAGACGGCTACTAACAGAAACATAAAATACATATGTATAATCCAGTATGAGGCGAAAACATGGTTTATAAAATGACTTAGCACTGATAAATATGCTGTCTCTCCGTTATCATCTGGGAACACCATGCTGTAGTGCTGAATCACATCCATTTTTTTTCACGAAAAATCCGAACTGAGGGGTAAAATTAGTTTTGCGTAATTTCAATTTCACATAAGTAAACCATCTAAGTTTCACTGACCAATATATTTCCTCTCATACGAGTTACACGCCTTGTTGTAGCAGGGAAAAGACAGGAAGCGGCACAAAAAATGCGGCTATGTTCCTGTTTGTTTAAGAGGCTTTGACTGAAGCGCGGGGTACTAGCTGCCTCATTCTACCTTCCTCACCATCTTTAACAAATCTCCCAAAAAGTTTGGCATGCAAATGTGTTTGCGCTTGTTTGTGCTTGGAAAGAAGGAGACCGTGGAAAAGTAATAAATACTGGAAAACGTTAGACAGTGGTTGTATTGTAAAAAGAGCGAAGGAGACAATGGCAGTGTGAGAGAAAGAGAGGGACAGTGATAGAACATTGCTAGGGAAATAATAAATAAGATAGTGCCACGGGTGGAAAAATAAAGAGAAAGAGACAGCGAAAGTGGGTGGGAGTCATTGATAATGACAGACAGAGCACATGGCATGGAGAGATAGTAACAGTGAGAAGAGACAAGAGCAGTAGGAAAAAATGAGATGGTAGCAGTAAGGGACAGTAGTAGGAGACTGTAGTAGTAGGACAGTGGCTGTGCCACGGGAGACAGTGACAGTGAGACACAAAGAGATAAGGACAATGAGTTCGGCTGCATGAGTCAGTGAGAAGGGGCGACTGCGAATGGAAGCTTACGAAATGGACAGGAGCTTGTGAGAGAGTTACATTTATGGGAGCTTGTGGAAGTCTGAGGTGAGTTACGCGTTAATGAAGCGCGAATATGTTCACATACTAACATTTATGGGAACATTTTCCAAGGTGCCTAGAGAGGTAGAGTGAGGCAGGTGGTACGCCAGTTTTCTGTCAGAGTCTTTTAAATAAACAGCAATATATTGGCATTTTTCGTGCTCAAATAGGAGCATTCTTCCGCTGGTAAGACCTATGATCCTCGCTGGCATGTAGATTTCTTTTCCAAGTGTGAACAGCTTTCTCAAATCCACGATAGCTTCACAATTTAACTGAACATATCGACTGACGATTGGAACTCCTCTTGTTGATGAGGGCGGGGTAACAACCTCTTCAACGGCAAACAATCGCCCAGAGCAATCTTTGTTATGGGTGCCTGTTGCAGTTGCTTGCCGGACGGGGTGGCCGAGCGGTTCTAGGCGCTACAGTCTGGAACCGCGCGACCGCTACGGTCGCAGGTTCGATTCCTGCCTCGGGCATGGATGTGTGTGATGTCTTTATGTTAGTTAGGTTTAAGTAGTTCTAAGTTATAGGGGTCTGATGACCTCAGAAGTTAAGTCCCATAGTTCTCAGAGCCATCTTTTTGCACTTTTTTCGTCAGTCAGGAGCTCTGAGCTTCCACAGTCTATATATAACTGCTAGCGATGCCTGCAAGAAGTGCCATCCAAGAATATCATTATGAATACATTCTGGTAAAACGACAAATTCCAGTTGGCTGTACATATTTTCCAATTTTGACTTTCAGTACAATCGCTTTTGTATCTCACAACATAATCTTCCTTATCTTATGGCGATAAGCATCCAACATTACAGAAAAAGAAGCCCCTAAGTCGACCAACGTGTGGACAGCTTGGTCGTCGATGACGGTGTCAGTGAGGTTCCCTACTGCCTTGGTGACTGTCGTCTAGAGAGGATTTTCATCTGTGGTGGGTTCTCCTCCATATATTGCCGTCTCACAGTTTCCTGAATTTTGCAGCTAGGCGAACAGCTGGTACATCTGTACGGCGACAGGGAACAGTTACGACTTGTTAGAGAGCGACTTTGTCTAGATTACAGCGATGGATTTCGTCCCATGAGGTCACTACAATCGTCTGGTCTGCAGTTACTGGCTTGAGTAGGTCTGCTGTGATGGCTGTCGTCTCGCGCTGTAATAATCTTCCAACATTCATCTTGTGTCTCGGTAGTAGAGTTAGCAGAGTACATTCCTCATTGTGGTGTAACAACGAAGCGTATTCCTGGCCACTACACATCAGGATGGGTGACAGAAATGGTGAGCGGGACGGCAGATTAATACCGCGGCATACAGTCAAATAGGAGTAGTATTGATAGGCGTTTATTCGAGCAGCTTTATAAAGCAGTCTGGCCGTTCGCACGGACGCACCGTGTACGTGAAAATGCAGCTGACTGCGGAATACACTGACGACCTGATCTGCCAGTACATCGCCCTGGGCCACGGGCGACAGCCACCAGCCCACCAGGAGGTGACGCCATGTGTGCCGCCAGTGGCGAAGAACGAATATGGCCCACCTAGATACTCTGGAGTCTTGCTGGCTACGCATCCCCGCACTCCCGCACTTACTTGTTGTCCCCATGTCGTGCACTTTGGAGCAGTACCCCATTCACCCCCCCCCCCCCGCTCCCCTCCTCCTCCAGGGATCAACCGGGATGATGGTCGGTGACGTCACGGTGGCTAGAAGTCTGCGAGGGCAGGCCTCCCCCATCCATATCGTAGACAGTTCGCAGTCCATTGGCCAAAGTCTTTCAGAGGGCAGTTTCTGGCCGCACAACAGCTCCAAACACATTAGACAAGTTTCACAATTACCACAGTTCTACGCCACAGGCAGCCATGTCTCGCAGGAACTAGGTGTTTCAGTCACCAAGTGGGTAGTCAGCCAGTCTTCATCACCAAGGGTGGGTTGTGGTTTCTCTGAAACTTAAAAGTACGTCATTCTCTCCAGTCAAGATGCAGACAGAATGGCGGCACTGCTGAATGTTTTGAGATTCTTAGCTCGATTATTTGTACCCTTGCAGCTATGCTTCTGACGTAGTCCTACTGGAGGGCAACGAGTAGGTTTGCTTCACATTGCTTGTCCTGTCATCCTTCCCTAGCTCACTCTGCACCGAGCACAGCTTGCTAGGCCCAGTTATATTTCCAACATGTAGCACGCAAGTTCCCGAGTTACAAAATATTACTCCACTCGCGGTCACACTGTGTTACCTGTCCATGCGCTCGACCATTTCTCGATGCTGCATACCTTCAGCTGCCCAGGGTGTTTCGTCGTCATACCGACAATACCGTCTAGTGTTGTGGTAGGCAGGAGAGCCAACACCGTGTTACTAGAGGAGGCCGAAAGGTACGCGATTTAGCTCACGCAGGCTGGCGTGAGGTCTGGAACAGGACAAGGAAATTAGAATTTAGAAACAACGGACGTAGCTGGTGGAATACTTAACTTTAATCCATTAATGATGAACGTCGCTCTTGACGGTACATAGTTCACAATATCAATAGTAACTGATACTGGCGCCTTGCTAGGTCGTAGCAAATGGCATAGCTGAAGGCTATGCTACACTATCGTCTCGGCAAATGAGAACGTAAGTAGGCAGTGAACCATCGCTAGCAAAGTCGGCTGTACAACTGGGCGAGTGCTAGGAAGTCTCTCTAGACCTGGCGTGTGGCGGCGCTCGGTCTGATAGTGGCGACACGCGGGTCCGACGTATACTAACGGACCGCGGCCGATTTAAAGGCTACCACCCAGCAAGTGTGGTGTCTGGCGGTGACGCCACAATTAGCATATCGACTGGGCTGGCCCCTGGTACCTGGCTGCTGTAGGAATAAAACTTTAAAAACTCAATATTCGTGCGCCGAACGTATTTGGGCTGCAACTGTGCGTTCGACTAGTCGACTAGTGGCGACGGTTGGTGGCAAAGACCGACGCAGCTGTTCTCCGACATTCCCTTTTGCCTCCTGTCATATGGGGTCGACATTCGTGGCTGCTATCTCTTTTATACTCGGTCCAACTTTTGTGTCCATACACAGTGCTGTATCTTTGGTCTTTTTCTCTGGCGTCTGAGACAAGCGAACTCGTGGGGGTTTCCCACAACTGCCTAGGGAACATACCCAGCAGTCGCTCATACATCCATAGTCCAGCTCTTTTTCTGATGCATTTACTCGATTTGCTGGCACTTCTTGATGAACTCTTCTGCTGTTGCTCATCTTAATCTGATGAGCTCGGTGTACGTTCTGCGACGCCTTTCAGCAAGTGTCACACTTTGTTGCCATCTATCATATTCGGATTCACAATGGGGGAGAGAACAAAAACTTTCAGTATGTGGGACTGCGTCGTTTCGCCATGACGTTGCGACCTCTTCTTCGCTTCTTCTTCCTCCAAGGGGCGTTACAGATAATTCTCGCCAAACATTTTCTCCAGTTTGGCCAAGAAATCGTCCCAGTTGCTGAGTTTGTCAACGTCGTTCTAGAACAGAGATGAGCAGTACCATCCAGGTAAAAGTACACGTTTTTCAAACACATCATTTCATTCCACCGGTTGTATTTGGCGACTCTGTCGAATCCGTGATGGATCGACAACGAAATTAGCTGATTTGGCACGGTTAGTTTAAGTGATGGCCAATCGCCACCATGTTACAGAATATGTGTGTTGTAGTTGCCATTCTGTCTGCATTTCGAACTGGAGAGAATGACGTCCTTTTGAGTTTTAGAGAAACCACAACCCACTCTTGGTAATGAAGACTGGCTTACTACCCGCTTGCTGACTGAAAGATCAGGTTCTGCCTGTGGCACAGAGAATGTGGTAATTGTGAAACTTCACTGATGTTTTGGGAGCTGTTGTGTGGCTAGCAACTGCCCTCTGTAGTAGTGTTACTCTAGTAAAAGTGATCAAAAGTTTCCTAAATGTTTGCAAACTGTCTAACTGAGCCGAAACTTGGGTACCAGACCAGTATTCACCTCACAGGATGTAGGGATCCGTTTAAAACCCACATTGAGGCTGGCCAGGCAGAATCAGTCCGAGGCTGGCCCACCTCCCCACCACAGACACTCTAACAGGCACAGTTATTTGGGCTGCTGTGTAGGCGATGGCTTTTACACTGGCTGACTGGAGACAAGGATGTGTAGATATATTAAAATACGTGGGATATCCGCCAAACAATGTCAAATCGAAACCATAAAGAAACCCAAATCCGAAGGCAGGATCTTCAGTGAAGTGCAACACTTACAACTGAAAGAACATTTATTAATGACACCAACGTAGAGTTGGAAAAGAATGGAAACCCTGGACGCCGAGTGCACCTGTTTACACAAACATTCAACATTCCAGAACATACAAATGTTGCATATTACGAGAACCTTTCAGAAACGACGATTACTAAGTAACAAATAAATGCTAGTGGTCAGATCTCAACTGGCGACCCATAGCGGGCCAGCCAGCAATGCAGACCACTACACCACACTGTTAGCACCGGAAGTTGCGCCAATGTACTCTATGCTTACATACACAAACGATAATTACAATGTGTTCCAAAATGGAAATACAGGTTTTGTTTTCTGACAGAAAGTTTATGGGCCTTTCTTTATCTATGAAGCAACTGTAACTGGTGTTCCTTACCTTGAAGTGCTGGAACTATGCATCTTTCCTGAACCGGGAGAAGCTGAACCACAGAACATTATTTGACAGCAAGATGGTGCACTGCTTCGCTGGCATAACTCAGGACACAACTGGATAAACGACAGTGCTGGCTTGGCCACAAGGGGCCAGATGCCACAGTTTGTTTTACATGACCTCCACATTTACACACAATCTGATGCCATGTCATTTTTACGTTTGGGCGTATATAAAGGATCACGTGTGTGTGTGTGCCTGCGGCAGAGTGCGCGCAGAATAGCGTGGCCGCCAGGCGCCAGGACGTGTGGTGGGGGGAGGGCGGCAGTGGTGGGGGCTGCGGGCAGGCGCCGTGGGGGAAGTGCGGTGGGGGGGGGAGGGCGGCAGTGGTGGGGGCTGTGGGCAGGCGCCGTGGGGGAAGTGCGGTGGGGGGGGGGAGGGCGGCAGTGGTGGGGGCTGCGGGCAGGCGCCGTGGGGGAAGTGCGGTGGGGGGGGGGGGAGGGCGGCAGTGGTGGGGGCTGCGGGCAGGCGCCGTGGGGGAAGTGCGGTGGGGGGGGGGGAGGGCGGCAGTGGTGGGGGCTGCGGGCAGGCGCCGTGGGGGAAGTGCGGTGGGGGGGGGAGGGCGGCAGTGGTGGGGGCTGCGGGCAGGCGCCGTGGGGGAAGTGCGGTGGGGGGGGGGGGGGAGGGCGGCAGTGGTGGGGGCTGCGGGCAGGCGCCGTGGGGGAAGTGCGGTGGGGGGGGGGAGAGGGCGGCAGTGGTGGGGGCTGCGGGCAGGCGCCGTGGGGGAAGTGCGGTGGGGGGGGGGGAGGGCGGCAGTGGTGGGGGCTGCGGGCAGGCGCCGTGGGGGAAGTGCGGTGGGGGGGGGGGAGGGCGGCAGTGGTGGGGGCTGCGGGCAGGCGCCGTGGGGGAAGTGCGGTGGGGGGGGGGGGAGGGCGGCAGTGGTGGGGGCTGCAGGCAGGCGCCGTGGGGGAAGTGCGGTGGGGGGGGGGGGAGGGCGGCAGTGGTGGGGGCTGCGGGCAGGCGCCGTGGGGGAAGTGCGGTGGGGGGGGGAGAGGGCGGCAGTGGTGGGGGCTGCGGGCAGGCGCCGTGGGGGAAGTGCGGTGGGGGGGGGGGGAGGGCGGCAGTGGTGGGGGCTGCGGGCAGGCGCCGTGGGGGAAGTGCGGTGGGGGGGGGGGGAGGGCGGCAGTGGTGGGGGCTGCGGGCAGGCGCCGTGGGGGAAGTGCGGTGGGGGGGGGGAGAGGGCGGCAGTGGTGGGGGCTGCGGGCAGGCGCCGTGGGGGAAGTGCGGTGGGGGGGGGGGGAGGGCGGCAGTGGTGGGGGCTGCGGGCAGGCGCCGTGGGGGAAGTGCGGTGGGGGGGGGGGGAGGGCGGCAGTGGTGGGGGCTGCGGGCAGGCGCCGTGGGGGAAGTGCGGTGGGGGGGGGGGGAGGGCGGCAGTGGTGGGGGCTGCGGGCAGGCGCCGTGGGGGAAGTGCGGTGGGGGGGGGAGAGGGCGGCAGTGGTGGGGGCTGCGGGCAGGCGCCGTGGGGGAAGTGCGGTGGGGGGGGGGGGAGGGCGGCAGTGGTGGGGGCTGCGGGCAGGCGCCGTGGGGGAAGTGCGGTGGGGGGGGGGGAGGGCGGCAGTGGTGGGGGCTGCGGGCAGGCGCCGTGGGGGAAGTGCGGTGGGGGGGGGGGGGAGGGCGGCAGTGGTGGGGGCTGCAGGCAGGCGCCGTGGGGGAAGTGCCTGGCGCGGCCGGGGAAGCGCCCTTCTGAACCGGGGCCTACGCTCACATGTCATGTAAGTACTAGTGAGTAAAACCCACATATTTCTCTTGTTGCCATTTTAAAATTTGCTCCTTTTGCCAAAACACAGCGGAGTTTACACAGTTTCACCTCACTAACAAGTTGTGCAGCCGCAATTGCGAGAGAAATCTGAAACATTGGTTTATGAAGTTTATTAAATGAGAAACAGAGGAAAAGTAGGGTCAGTATCTTATGAAAAAGCTCATCCTTGGTACAAAATAAACGTGTAATGTCTCCACTTATGTTGTGCTAAAACCCAAATCACTTCTTGTTTCATCGGCTATTAATGGCCCTTAAAAATTATTTGCAATACTGAATAGCTTCCGTAAAATCGTTCGAGAAAGGTTGCAGGGCGTTTGCCTCTATTCTATCATGGCCGGCCGGCCGAAAGGTGGCGGATAGTGTCGGACTCTCCTTCCAAATACACGGACGAACTCGCGCAGCGCTTCGGACGAAGACTGGCCGCGCACACCGGCCGCCGTGTCCCGTGCCGACTGCAGCAGCTGACCCAGCCGACTTCAGAAGCAGCATTGTTCTAACAATTACTCCAGACACACTGACCAACGTTTCGGAAGAACACCCCTAGTGACTCGACGTGTGACGAAATATTCTCACATTGAACACTTGTGACAAAAACTATCAGTTTCTCTTTCATTTAATGTATTATTTATAATTGTAAGTTGCCTGTAACAAACGCTACAAAACCTTAAAAGAGTACATTCATTTTCAAACACCCTGTATTTCAGTCCTTGTGCACAAAGTACAGGAGGGTAGCGCCAACTGCGGTCTGTGAATAAGAAAAGATTACACAGAGAGTTTCTGATTCAGAAATCGCATGTGAATGTCGTCTGTTTGTCAGAAGATCGTGTTTTGCCTCATTTAAGGAGAAATGCTTGCCAGCATGTGTGTGGATTCGATAGTGGCAAGATCGTGGCCTACCCAAACTGTAGTTTGTGGTTCCTCGATACTGCTGCCCACTTTGCTAGAGACTCACGACTGTAATGCCATGCAGGATTCCAACAGCCACAAGCACGTAACACCCGAGAGGGCACGTCCATTGTTCACTTGGTCGTCCAGTATCGCTCAACCTCGTGAAGTAACTGGAGTAGGGAAATGAGCCTGTTTGCAGCAGGACAAGTGAAGAGGGGAAGAGGATACACGTTCAAATGCCAAATCTCGCACTAGCCAGGAGGATGAAGCAATGATGTATCTCATTTTGTACATAACTTATTTGAATCCAAAAAAAGTTGAGAAGGTATTCTGATACGACATAATTACGCTGCCCAACTCATCACTGCAAAAAGTTAACGAGGCAAATTAGAAAATAAATAATTTATTAAGAACTTTCTAAGTGTCATACCAAGAAACTGACTGGTTCCTAGCACCAATAAGAAAGTTTCTGCTGCAAGTGCCGTTTATACAAAGACATTACGTTTTATTTGTGGCCTTGCAAATAAAGAATAGTAAAACTGGAGTTAACAAAAAGCATTTGTCATTTCTTCTCCATTTTTTCTTTTTTTTTGTGCAAGAGAATAACAAAATTAAATTCATGAAAAAATCTCAGTATTGACTTCTGTTTCTTTCATAACTCCATCCCTGGGATCAGAAGTTGCAAAGGATACTGTTAAACTTCCTATGCATTTGACGGAGGAATGGTAAGATCGTCAAAATCTTTCTGTTTTGCAACTGATAAACACGGTTGGTCTTTCAGGTGAAGTACGGCATGACATACATCTATCATGGTCTTTCCCCTTTTGAATACAATGACAGTTTTCCATTGGCAACAATGTTTCAGCAGCATATTTAAAATCAAATATGTCTATTGTACCCATTGCAATTACGTGGAATGGGTTTGTAGCTGTAGCTGAAGCAACTTCCGAGGTAAGCATTGCTACACAAAAGAATCATTAACACTCTAGTAATGAAATATTGAACCATTTTCTCCACTATTTGACGCTTGGAACAATTATAGGGACATGCAACAGAGTACCGAGAACACAATAATACTTAAAGCAATATTTTGGACAAAATGGCAGTTGGGAAGTTTACCACTTTCACTCCTCAAGTCTCCTCACGGACTGTGCGGCGGCGTCTCATGCACTGCGGGCTGTCAGCTCGCTTCCCTTAATATGGCAGCCACGAGAGGGTCACCCAAAATATTTAATAATAAGCCTTCATTAGCGTAATGAAGGACCTGAAAATTCTTTGTACCGTCCCTTCGGCATGCTTATTAAAAGTTATGTGATGCCTGAAGACTGATCTTGTTCGTGCGGCACCTGATGTATGTTCTTTGTATTGTGTAGTTAAGCTCTAGCCTGTTTGGCCAATGTATATTTTTCTACAATCACGACATTGGATCTTGTAACCACTGATCTATGAAATCTATCGTTATCGTTACCTACAAAGATCGAGATATATGCCCATTATACAGATGAACCGTCAGTGCTTCTCAATGAACAGTTGGATTTTCGTGAAAAACGTTTTTATGATCCCTATGACGAAATTCTATGAACACGTATGTACTCTTTTGTTCAAAAAATCATAGGACCCAGTTCTGTCCATGGCATAAATGTACCTTAGAACAGTACATAAATATTTATATCACAATCTTAAAAGTTCCAACTAGAAATATTACGAAATAACACTCTATTTTTAATAAATCAGTTTTATGACATTTAATATAGATATAGCATATGTGTATACTTCCAGCCAAGTCACAACTCACATATCGATATGATGCGACAATGCCAAAGACCTTCACAACATCGTTGACTTTGAAACAATTGTGGTAGTACCACCTTAGCCCATAGAGGGAACATTGAATATACATCGTCTGTACAGTTATTTTTAAAGCTTTTAATTGATATTTTATACAATATTTAAGTAGTTCCATGGTTCTAAAGAGATATTTTATACATAACTATTTTTATGTTATTGTACTTTTTTTTTACCTTATGACGATTATGTAAACCCGTTTTACACTGATTGGAGTTGACGTGAGGTAGAGGGAGAAGAGGCAGGCGGAGCATCTACGTATTTAAGCGTATGCCCGTCACTTGCTGGCACCAGTTGACATCACAGCAGCTGAGAAGAGTGCTCCACCTAGCATCTTCGAAGGTTGCCATGGGTATAACAAGTCTTATTGTATTTGATCCCTATAAGCATTTTGTCATATTTTATTGTCAATCTAGTAAGGTTTCTATTACTTTCTAAATTAAATTACAGGTCTGTTGATGGTCATGTGATATGACCGAAACCGGTCACCTATGTTCTTCAAGCGTACGGGGTGCGGTCAAGACTGAATTTTTTAAAGTAACTTTTTTTTAAAAAGGTTTTTCAGCATTTTTGTAAATTTAACCATTAAGGGGTTAAAATAGAAGGTGAAGATATTTTGAAAAGAATTAATTATTTAAGAACTAGTAAAGCATTTTTAAAGCTAAATCTATGAAAATTTGTATTTGACTTCTCGATTAGAAATAAAAAAATACGTGTTTCAATGTTTTTTGGAAATTCAGCCCCCTAAGGAAGTGAAATAGTGATGAAAAGTTCTATCAATTTCTTTCATAATGAAAGCAATTTCAAAACTAAATCTATGAAAATTTGTATTTGAATTTTCTGTTGGAAATTAAAAATACATGTTTCGCTGTTTTTGGAATTTGACTCCTTAAAGGATGAAATATTTCATTATATTGAAAAACTTAAAGCTAAATTTATGTAAATTAGTATTCTGCTTCTCGGTAAGGTAAACAGAAATATGTGCTAGAGAATGAAATTTTCTATGGCAATATGTCTGCGAGAATGTAAAAGATATGATTAACAAAAAGTTTGTACTCCAACGACCAGAATCGCAAAAAAAAAAAATGGCTCTGAGCACTATGGGACTTAACAGCTGTGGTCATCAGTCCCCTAGAACTTAGAACTACTTAAACCTAACTAACCTAAGGACATCACACACATCCATGCCCGAGGCAGGATTCGAACCTGCGACCGTAGCAGTGGCGCGGTTCCGGACAGCGCGCGATTTTTTGTTTTTTGTTTTTTTAAATCTCATTTTGTTCGCTTTTGTTCGTTGCAACTGCTCCGGGCGGACGTCGTAAGACATCCATTTATGTTCGTTTTTTTTTTTTTTTTTTTGATCGATTGACTCAGTTTTTTTATTACAGAGGCCGCGTAACCCTCTGACCGAACACGCTGAGCCACCGTGCCGGCTTGCCTAGAACCGCGAGACCACTGCGGCCGGCGAGAATCGCATTTTCATCGGAAGTACATTCGGAAATGACCGTACTTCTATGGCTTTAATTAACGTGAAAAGTATCGAATATGTTGCGATTTGCGATCAACATAAAAATTCGATTAAAAAAAAAAACGAAAAAACTCTGTACTGACCATATAGTCCACGCGAGAGAAGCAGCGGACGCTAAGCTAGTGTAAATAAAGTTCTGCGAGAGAGACGAGCTCTTCAATGTATCAATAGGTCCCTATGTGAAGCGGTAATAAAGCAGTGTAGAGGGCGGCGGTGTTGCCGGTAGTGAGCTAGGCATGTCACGCGAATCTCAGTCGCCAAAGAGAATGCGCGTGCATTTCTCGTCGTAAGCAAATCTTCCTTTAATTATTACATGAAGAATTATGAACAGATCGTGAGATCAAAGCACCGTTTTTAAGTGGACAGTCTTCCACGATGCAAAGAACGGTGGTTTTAAATTTTACGCATGAGTTGTACACTCGTTACAATTTGACAAGTTTCCGCTGAACTGACACACGCAGTGTCACAAACAGAGTGACAGAAACCGTTGTCCATAGTCCTATGAAATGTGACTTAGCCATTGGCACGTGTTTTGGACACTGCACTGGTAGCCAGCAAGTAGGTGTAGGCTGGACTCTACCAGTCTACACCCACTTGCTGGCTACCAGTGCTTTCAAACTTCTGTCCACCAGACTTCCGTCGAAAGGCTGCTCTTTACAACCTCTGTCAGCGTAATAACCTCTGTCTGCCTAATAATACTGTTCATGAAATGTTCCCTGTTCATTCATAATTTTCATAACAAACAGATCATGAAATTAAAATACCTTAACTCGTAATGTAACTGCTTGGAAACGCGGTGCATGCTGCTCTCTGCGCACCAGCTGCATATTTCTAGCTATAGGTTCTAAGAACTTAGTGCTGTGCTCCAGACAGCAGGTAAACTGTTTTGTACTCATCATTGAATGATTTAATCCTGTAAATAAAAATGGCTTGGATCGAGAAGGTGGACAATGCTCGCCTATGAAATATTCCTTGAACAAACTTCTTTTAAATTATCAGATATATTATTATTTCTTCGCAATTCTTGTCAGAACGCTCATTAACACTGACAAAGGGCAACTTTAATACCAAACTCTTACTATAAGAAGTGTTAGACAGATAATTAATAAACATGAAAAATACCTTACAGTGAAAATTACTCGCTCTTTAATGAAAACTCTAAAGTTCCTTCATACCGATGACTCATTCAACAATGGACCCTAATTACGAGCGACTGCAATACCACTAAATAAAAATATATTACCTTTATTCCTCTTCATACGCTTTTTTAATATCCTTACATCTCATTTCATTCTAAATCGCTAATCGAATTTTTCTCCTCTGTTTCACAAGATTCAAACACAAAACATTTCACTTCAGTGCAGATGCACTTAACTTTAGGTGTACATTGCCTCGAGTCCTCTCCTCAGCGACTCTCTCGCTACCCTTTAACGACAGAATCCCCGCGCTCCTCGCTGCCGAGTAGCGATGACAAAACAAGCACATCTTCCAGCGACACAGCTGCTCTGACCAAAGATTGCGTGCGAACAATAAGGGATTTTAAATTTTTGCTTAGCGTTTGAGGCATCCAAAGTATGTAGAAATTCCAGAAATGCAGATAACAAACTCTTAATAGAGGTGTTTGACGTGATGCCGTAAATCATCTAAAAGTTTAATCAGGTGTTGTTCCGACTACACTACATAGCGACAATGTGTTGCAGTTTAAGTGGCCAGCTGCGTGTCTATGATCCCAGTTCTGTAGTTTTTTCCTGCATACGTGATATTCTTGGTAGAGTACTTTTACCTGGCATTCTCTGATTTTTACTAAGGAAGACAATGTGGAACATTATCAACTGACAATCACTGTAGCTATTAGTAAGCCGTTGTAATAAATTACGATGGGAATTCAATAAGTACTACAACAGTTTTTTAAGAAGATTGGTTTTATTCAGGATTCCAATACAGCATATTATTCCCCAATCTCCCTTCAATGCGACGACCTTACGCCTCTTATTTGGACAGCTTGTATGCACGCACGGTACCTTTTCACGGGTCCACATCTGAGCCAATTTCTTGCTGCATCAGTAATCGCCACATCATCCGAGTACTGATTCCCACGAAGTGGATCCATCACTGGACCGAACACACGGGTGCCGGGAGGAGCGAGATCGGGACAGTAGGGAGGATGAGGAAGAACAATCTAATGAAGTTCTGTGAGCTCCTCTCGGCCGAACAGACGTGTGTCGAGCCTTAGTTGACACGGGGAACGGGAAATTCGTCCGCATTTTTGTGTCGAACAACACGCTGTTTTTCAGTTTTCTGATGATATTACAATACACTTCCCAGATGATGATTGCACCAAGAGGGAGGATATCAAACAAAATAGCCCTTCACAGTCCCAGAAAACCGTCGCTGTGACTACGGAGTGAGGATGTAGCTTTGAACTTCTTGTTCGGAGAAGCGGTGGAGTGGCGCCATTCCCGTGTTGTTTCCTGTTCGAAGTGATAAACACGTCTCTCATCACCTGTGACGATGCTCGACGAAAAATTTTCTCGATCAGCCTCGGGACGTGCCAGCAGTTCCGCACAAATGGTCCTTCGTTCTCTTGGCGGAAAGGAACGCAGCGGCCACTCAGATCTGAGTACCGCAGCTGCTGGGCGAGTGTGCCAGCACTGCCCGCCGCGACGTCCGGTTGTTCTGCGAGGAGTCTGACTCTGGTCTGGTCCGTAGATCACCTCGAACGAGAATGTCAGCACGTTGCAACTTGGCAGCAGTACTAGCTACATGCGGCCGGCCGCCACGTCGGAAACTGGACAGGTTTGTGCGACCGTGTTCCGATGACAACAGTCGCCTCACCCAACGGCCCATCGTGCTTTTGTTTACTACCAGGCCTCCGTAGACATTCTGCAGCCGCATATGAATATCTGCGATGCTTTGGTTTTCCGCCAAAAGAAACTCGTTGACAGCACTCTGCTTGGAACGCACCTACACGGCAGACGCCACTTTGAAGCTATGTATAGCACCATAGCGCATTGGAACTTCTTGAAACTGTAGGGGCTGAAGCGAAAATATTCCACCATGTACCATAATAAATTCCGCAGTTTTTCAACCTAAATTGGCCGAAAAAAAGAATGTTCCATTACTTACTGAACGCCCTTCGTAGTTCTGCGCGGTTGATGTCGTTACACGTCACTTATAAAATAATAATATAAATTTACCATTTGATTTTGAGGCCAATAGAACAACATTTCATCATGAACAGCGTATCTGTTGAAGTCAGCAAGGGATGCAATAAACGTTATTTACGTCAAGGCGACAAACAATACGTGACGTACGTTTGTCTCTAATACACACTCTGTCGTCTCGATGGGAAGAAGTGCGATAACATGACGTGTTGTCGACCTCGACAGTCGAGCGGACATACAGCACCGTAGCATATTGACGGAACTGTCCCGTCGCGCATCTGCACCGATTCAGACAAATTACGCAAGACATGAATTAGGAACGCAAGAGACAATTTGAATCCATCCTTCCAGGATGTGAATTTTCAGGTTCTCAACCTCTGCACCACCTCGATCGAACTTTCGAATCGAGTCACTGATACTTATTTTTAGAGGACACTGTTTCTTCTAATTTTGCATGGATTTACCAGTCAAGTAAAAAAAACAACTAGTGTACTTCGTTAGTTGCTAAAACAGCCGCGGAATAAATGGAATGATCAGTTACCTTACCGTTTGATCAGTGTAATTGTTCAATACACGTGTGCAGTCATACGGCCATTTGCTTTGCGCTTCGCTTTTATCTGGTGAAACAGGCGAAAACTTGGATACTTCGTATAGTATGAAGATTTGTGTAATTTATGTTCGTAGGCTTCCACATGTAGTATCAACTTAGGTAAAATCCTTTTGGGTGTTAGGCCATGTCATTACAAAAGATGAAAACAAATACACACGCGACGCTTCGACCTCTTTATAATGTTCGCCTTCAGAGCGGCTACGCTGGTGTCTGGTGTCTAGTCGTCCTGACGAGAACATCTGCAGCGACCATCGAAACAATAATCGCGCATTCACCTTATACACCATTTGAAGTGGATTCGCAATGTTTAGAGTGTGACCAGCATATGTAAGCAGTTGTGTACCGTGTTTGTATGATGGACATACCCTGCTGCACAAGATACTTTATATTTTTAAATATAATGACAAACCTTTTACAATGAGTTACTTCTATCCACCTGACCCCTTGTGCGTGAGGTCAGCGTAAAATAAACATATTTTACAGCAAAAGATCTTGACCTGAAGATGACAGCATAGTCTGATGAAACAGGTTGTCTTAAATATGCAATCGTTGCTGTTGAATGGTTTTTAACAAATAAACAAATCGCCCTTCAGTTCTCGCAAAATGAGAAAATTGAATTGTGTGTGTTTTTTTTAAATTTGGAACACCTTCGTACTTTTTACAACTTGTACAATCTGAATTCGTACATTTAATGCCACTGAAGTAACAGCTACGTAGTTGAAAGCGTTGCTGGCATATATATGAGATTCGAATTGGATGTGAAATGAACTTAAATATAATTGAGCGTTCAAACGCGCCAAGGAAACATCGACCAAGAAAAAAGTATGCCTGTTAATGAGAGATGACTGTCCTGTGTTTTAGCATTAAAGAGTGCAGGTATTGGTGTACTCAAGGCAGATGAGAAATGGAAAACTAAGCTTCTGCAGCCCGCCTCATTGTCCTCTCCAGAGAACGGCGAAAGAACAAAGACGCCCTGCCCTGAGTGCACCGCACCTCAGACAGGCACAAAATGTGCCGCTATACGTCAGGTAAACTCATCATTCGGTCGCGCAGTACGCTTCTAATTCCTGTTTATGTTTACGTATTAAAGGACCACCGGGGGACCCGCGAATTTTTCCATACTTCTATAGTTTGAAGTAGTAACTGTAGTTGGAATAAGTGTATTGAATGGGATAAGTTAGTTGTGGGAATGAACAGAAATCATGTTTAATAACTAACCGAAAGACGTGAAATAATAATCAAGAATCTTATATGTATATTTCCATGTACTTAATTTTGAACGAAATTCTTTACAGAGTATTAAAATACCTCAGTGTAAACGACATTTGACGTAAATATATAATTTTCTCATACTTTATGTTTTTCATGTTCTCTAAGGGATAGAAAATTGTTGTTGTTGTGGTCTTCAGTCCAGAGAATGGTTTCATGAAGGCCTCCATACTACTCTATCCTGTGCAAGCCTCTTCATCTCCGAGTAACTACTGCAACCTAAGTCCTCCTGAATTTACTTAACGTATTCATCTCTTGATTTCCTTCTATGGTTTTTACCCTCCACGCTTCCCTACAGTAGTCAATTGGTGATCCCTCGATGCCTCAGAAGGTGTCCTACCAAACGGTCCCTTCTTCTACTCCAGTTGTGCTACAGATTCCTCTTATCCCTAATTCTATTCAGTACCTCATTAGTTACGTGATCTACCCATCAGCATTCTTCTGTAGTACCACATTTCGATAGCTTCTATTTTCTTCTTGTCTAAACTATTTATCGTCCATGTTTCACTTCCATACATGACTACACTCTCCTTCAGAAAAGACGTCGTGATACTTAAATCTATACTCGATGCTCACAAATTTCTTTTCTTCAGAAACGCTTTCCGTGCCATTGCCAGTCTACATTTTATATCCTCCCTACTTCGACCATAATCAGTTATTTTGCTCCCCAAATAGCAAAACTCATTTACTACATTAAGTGTCTCATTTCCTAATGTAATTCCCTTAGCTTCACCTGACGTAATTCGACTACATTCCATTATCCGCGTTTTGCTTTTGCAGATATTCATCTTAGAACCTCCTTTCAAGAAGCTGTCCATTTCGTTCAACTGTTCTTCCAGGTCTTTTGCTGTCTTTGACTGAATTACAATATCATCTTTTGTTTCTTTTACTGGTTCCTCAATATACAGATTGAATAGTATCGGGGATAGGCTACAACCATGTCTTACTCCCTTCTCAACACTGCTTCCCTTTGATCCCCCTCGACTTTTATAACTTCCGTCTGGTTTATGTACAAATTTAAATAGCTTTTCGCTGCCTGTATTTTACCTCTGCCACCTTCAGAATTTGAAAGACAGTATTCCAGTCAACGTTGTCAAAAACTTTCTCTAAGACTGAAAATGCTAGACATGTAGGTTTGACTTTCCTTGATCTATTTTCAAAGATAAGTCGTAGGGTGAGTATTGCCTCACGTGATCCAACATTTCTACGGAATCTAAACTGATCTTCCCCGAGGTCAGCTGTTACGTTTCTCCATTCGTCTGTAAAGAATTCGTGTTAATATTTTGCAACCACGACTTATTAAGCTGATTGTCTGGTAATTTTCACACATGTCGGCACCTGCTTTCTTCTTTGGGTGGGATTACATTTACTATATTCTTCTTGAAGTCTGAGGGTATTTCGCCTTCGCCTGTCTCATACATCTAGCTGAGTTTTGTCATGGCTTGAGTTTTGTCATATCTGGGTTCCCCAAGTCTATGAGTAGTTCTAATGGAATGATGTCTACTCCCAGGGCTTTTTTTCAACTTAGGTCTTTCAGTGCTCTGTCAGATTCTTCACGTAATATTGTATCTCCCATTTCATCTTCATCTGCATCCTCTTCCATTTCCATAATGTTGCCCTCAAGTACATTGCACTAGTTTAGACCCTCTAAGTACTCCTCCCACCTTTCTACTTTCCCTTTTTTGCTTTCGACTGGTTTTCCAGCTGAGCTCTTGATAATCATGCAGGTGGTTCCCTATTCTCCAAAGGTCTCTTTCATTTTCCTGTAGACAGTATCTATCTTACCCCTAGTAATATATGCCTCTACATCCTTACATTTGTTCTCTGGCCATCCTTGCTTAGCCATTTTGTACTTCCTGTTGATCTCATTTCTGAGTCTTTTCTTCTTCTTTTTGCCTGCTTCATTTACTGCATTTTATATTTTCTCCTTTCATCAATTAAATTCAATATCTCTTCTGTTACCGAAGGATTTCTACTAGCCCTCATTTTTTTTCCCTACTTGATCCTCTGCTGCCTTCACTATTTCGTCCCTCAAAGCTACCCATTCTTCTTCTACTGTATTTCTTTCCCCTGTATTTGTCAATCGTTACCTAATGCCCTTTCTCAAACTCTCTACAATGTCTGGTTCTTTCTCTATGTCTACAAATGCTAAATACGTAGGTTTGCCTCTCCTTAATCTTTCTTGTAAGATAAGTCGTAGGTTCAGTATTGCCTCACGTGATCCAACATTTCTACGAAATCCAAACTAAACTTCCCCGAGGTTGGCTTCTACCAGTTTTTCCATTCGTCTGTATAAAATTCGCGTTAGTATTTTGCAGCTTTGACTTATTAAACTGATAGTTTGGTAATTTTCGCATCTGTCAACACCTACTTTCCTTGGGATTGGAATTATTATATTCTTCTTGAAGTCTGACGGAATTTCGCCTGTCTCATATACCTTGCTCACCAGGTGGTACAGTTTTGTGAGGACTGGCTGCCCTAAGGTTGTCAGTAGTTCTAATGGAGTGTTGTCTACTCCCGGGGCCTTGTTTCGACTCAAGTCTTTCTGTGCCCTGTCAAACTCGTATAGACCCTCTATATACTCCTTCCACCTTTCTGCTTTCCCTTCTTTACTTAGAACTGGGCTTCCATCTGAGCTCTTGATATTCATACAAGTGGTTCTCTTTTCTCCGAAGGTCTCTTTAATTTTCCTGTAGGCAGTATCTATCTTTTCCCTCATGAGATAAGCCTCTACATCCTTCCATTTGTCCTCTAGCCATCCCTGCTTAGCAATTTTGCACTTCCTTTTGATCTCATTTCTGAGACGTTTGTAATCCTTTTTGCCTGCTTCATTTACTGCATTTTTATATTGTCTCCTTTCATCATTTAAATTCAGTGTCTCTTCTGTTACCCAAGAATTTTTACTAGTCCTCGTCTTTTTACCTACTTGATCCTCTGCTGCCTTCAATATTTCATTTCTCAAAGCTACCCATTCTTCTCCTACTGTATTTCTTTCCCCCATTCCTGTCAATTGTTCTCTTATACTCTCCCTGAAACTCTGTATAACCTCTGGTTTAGTCCGTTTATCCAGGTCCCATCTCCTTAAATTCCCACCTCTTTTGCAGTTTCTTCAGTTTTCATCTACAGTTCATAACCAATAGATTGTGGTCAGAGTCCACATCTGCCCCTGGAAATATCTTACAATTTAAAACCTGGTTCCTAAGTCTCTGTCTTACCTTTACATAATCTACGTGATATCTCCAGGGTTCTTCCATGTATACAATTTCCTTTCATGATTCTTGAACCAAGTGTTAGCTGTGATTAAGTTATGCTCTGTGCATAATACTACCAGATGGCTTCCTCTTTGATTTCTTAGTCCTAATCCATATTCACCTACTACGTTTCCTTCTCTTCCTTTTCCTACTGTTGAATTCCAGTCTCCCATGAGTATTAAAGTTTCGTCTCCCTTCACTACCTGAATAATTTCTTTTATCTCATCATACATTTCATCAATTTCTTCATCATCTGCAGAGCTAGTTGGCATATAAACTTGTACTATTGTAGTTGGTGTGGGCTTCGTGTCTATCTTGGCCACAATAATGCGTTCACTATGCTGTTTGTAGTAGCTTACCCGCACTCCTATTTTTTATTCATTATTAAACCTACTTCTGCATTACGCCTATCTGATTTTGTATTTATAACCTTGTATTCTCCTGACTAAAAGTATTGTTCCTCCTGCCACCAAACTTCACTAATTCCCACTATATCTAACTTCAACCTATCCATTTCCCTGCACCAGATCGGGTTGACGGAGGAGATAGAGAAGATCCAAAGAAGAGCGGTGCGTTTGGTCACAGGGTTATTTGGTAACCGTGATAGCGTTACGGAGATGTTTAGCAAACTCAAGTGGCAGACTCTGTAAGAGAGGCGCTCTGCATCGCGGTGTCGTTTGTTCGCCAGTTTTCGAGAGGGTGCGTTTATGGATGAGGTATCGAATATATTGCTTCCCCCTACTTATACCTCCCGAGGAGATCACGAATGTAAAATTAGAGAGATTCGAGCGCGCACGGAGGCTTTCAGACAGTCGTTCTTCCCGCGAACCATAAGCGACTGTAACAGGAAAGGGAGGTAATGACAGTGGCACATGAAGTGCCCTCCGCCACACTCCGTTGGGTGGCTTGCGGAGTATAAATGTAGATGTAGATGTAGAACCTATCCATTCCCCTTTTTAAATATTCTAACCTACCTGCCTGATTAAGGGATCTGGCATGCCACGCACCGATCCGCAGAATGTTAGTTTTCTTTCTCCTGATAACGACGTCCTCCTGAGTAGTTATCGACCGGAGATCCGAATGTGGAACTATTTTACCTCCGGAATATTTTACCCAAGAGGACGCCATCATCATTTAACCATACAGAAAAGGAGCATGCCATCAGGAAAAGTTACGGCTTTAGTTTCCCCTTGCTTTCAGCTGCTCGCAGTACCAGCACAGCAAGGCCGTTTTGATTAGTGTTACAAGGCCAGATCAGTCAATCATCCAGACTGTTGCCTCTGCAGCTACTGGAAAGGCTGCTGCCCCTCACATGTTTGTGTGGCCTCTCAACAGATACCCCTCCATTGTGGTTGCACCTACCGTATGGCCATCTGTATTGCTGAGGCACGCAAGCCTCCACACCAACGGCAAGGTCCATGGTTCATGGGGGGGGGGGGGGGGGGGGGGGGGACGGACTTTGTAAGGTGTCAGATAAATCCAACACCTTCCATGCAAACCCTGACATGATAAGCAAATCCAGTAGTATGTCACATAGCTCCGAATAAATCGTGACATTAAATTAACCAAAGTAATACGAGTAACGAGTGAGCAAATGGAATACCACAGACTAACACAAGAATACCTAAATGCATGGTGTACCTTCCCACCGTGAGGCAGACGCAGTTCCGAGGGGAGAAACGAGGACAGAAGCCGAGAGCAGAACCGTGTTAAGCTAGAAGGCCCTACGATAAGGGACGTACGGGCCAGCCTACCTGTACGACTACAACCCGCACGTTTTAGCCTGAGACTTTTTCGCGTCTCAGATACGTCAAGGACCACCCCCAGCCCATGTTAAAAGCTAGAGCCCTCCAGAAAAGCAGTATAGATCTTACGATAACACAAAAAGGACCACTACCAACCGGCAAGTTTTAGCGTGAAACATTTTCGCGTGTCTGTTACATTAGGACAATCCTCCAGCCCATGTTAAAAGATAGAGCCCTCCAGAAGAACAGTATAGATCTCACGATAACGCTAAAAGGACCACACCAGCTGCAGGTTTAAGCGTGAGACTTTTGAGCGTCTCTGTTACGTTGCAAACTTTAAAAAACATTGCCCCACCACGAAAAGTATAACGTTTCTCATTGGATAGACAGAATTTTTGTAGGCGGAGCTTAAGGTTAACATTGAGAGCCTGATTGGTCAGATGAAAACATAGCCAGATAGTTTTTTTAAACTAACTTCGGTAGATTGTAGTAAGGAGAAGTTAGAGGAGTTGGTTCCGAGACGGCGAGCTGGATGGGTGCTGCGCCGACCGCTGCCACCCTGACGCTGCTTGAACACCGACAAGGTAACGAACGCACGCGATGCCGCATTTTTGAGCGCATAAGGCTTCACTCCGAACTGCAGAAGTCTCATCTGTTACACCCCCTTTTTGCGTAATACTAGTGTCGATCGTTAATTAAAACTCATGGTGTTCACATTTGCCACTTGAAGAACAAATCTGAAACGCGATGATTTTTCTTTTACATAGTTATTGAGAAGCCACATCAGCCACTGTAATTTACGACAAGTTAAATAAGTAATTAAAGATAATTGAGGGTCACTGTAGACCATTTTGATAGTTGTAGACCATTTTGATAGTTTTCTCTTTTGTGAAACTTAAATTAAACCTTCGATCCATTGCAGAACTTGGAAACCCATTCAGGGAGTATTCGTTCACATTTTTGTTGAACCCAGTTGGTTTTTACCATCCTGTATTAGAACATTTTCTTTTATCAATAGTGCAATTTATAAACGATGTTTTGTGAGTAGAATAAAATTTCCAATGGTAAACTTAACTGCTTTTTCGACGTTATTTTACCAGCTAACTAAAAATAGGAAAGCCTTGAACCCTTTCCACTAAATTTAGTTAGTATTAAGATTCTTTTACAGGGAGTGCAGTGGAGCTGACGCTGAGATAATTTCGTATTTGGTTATATCATCGCTAGTCTCACTGAACTCTTCTGAATTCTACATGTCATGTGTGGTCTGGCGTCCCCTTACCAGCAACAGGTCCCAGGTTCAAACTAGTTAATTCCCTAAAAAACACGCTCAGAGCGTCGTTGCGCGAAAGAGGTAGGGAGACACGATATAGTACAAACAGACACCACAATGAATGTTTAGAAAATGGCGACCCTGCCAGGATGGTAAAATATCATGATTGAAGGTCGACCACATGCCTAACAAGGTCAGAAAAAGATCCTGCTAAAAAATTTTCGTAGTAAAAAAATTTTTTTCTGGAGTTATACATAGTTGAAAACAGTAGCTGGACCGATAGATAGTTAAAGTATTCAAGAAAATGTAAGAATTCTAGCAGAGACAATAGCATAATTAAGTTATGAATTTTGAAAATTGTTAGAATTAAGTTTTCTCTCCAATGCAAGCGCACAGGTGGCGGATACATCGTTGACAAGTTGGTTCTGACCCAACAAGTAAGCGAATGGTTTGTCAGTCTAGGTAGTGTCAAGTCGTGTGAACAAAAAGTTTATAAAACATGTGAGATCGTATGAGCTCATGTTGTCGCGAAGTAGGGCGTGTGAATTGCTTTTAAAATAGAAAATAAGGGATTCGGAAAGATTAGCAATGGCAGATCGAGACCTTGACCGAATAGAGGTAGGGACCCAGTATGAAAATGGACAGAGAATAGAGGACAATGCAACAGACGATGCAGTATCGCGAGAAATAGGACAGATAACGCACCATAACGAGGATAATGTACGTCGAGGCATAGAAAACCTAGGTCAGCATACGACAGAGGAGCAGGAAAGTAGAGAGGCAGTCGCTGAGGATTCTAACTTGCGTCTTGAATACGTAGAACCCATAGTACAAGTAATCAGAGCTCCCTCACCACAAAGTACAAGGAATGCGAGCAGAAACATGTCACCGCACAGTTCAATGCAATCGGTTGCGAACCAACACTTGGGCGAAAACACAGAGCGTAGTACGTCGGAACAAAACGCAGTAGGACCCACCAATCTGGCAGAATTATTACAACAAATTACGGAAACCATGACAAGGCAGAATAAAGACATAGCGAACCAAATTCAAATTCAGAATGCAGAAACCACTAGACAAATGGGTGAGATTAAAGAACAAAACAAAAAAATTCAGTTACACCTGAGTCATATTGAAGACGAGGCAAAAGAATCTCGAGAAGTGATAGGAAACTTAAAAACAGGTTACAATCAATGGAGAACAGACATTGACAAGGTACAAGCGGAAGTACAAACATTGCGTAATGACATTCAGGACGAGATCAAAACATTACGTAACGACAGCCAGGGAGGAGTCAAGAAACTAGAGAAACAGATACACGTAATTACTAGACAAGCAGCAGGTACAGCGCGTGAAATTGTTGAAAACAGTGTGTTACACAAACGTATCACAAAAGCAGCGCTGAAAAGATATGACAACCGCATAGTCAAAATAGAAACGCAAACAAAGCGACAATTTCACAAATTGCGAACAGAGTTGTTGTAAAACATTGAAGAGCGTAGTGAACAGGATCGAACAAGCACTGAGTCTGCAACCAAATCCGCATTTGTAACAGCACCGGAAAAACAAGCAGTTAACGAAGATATTACGCATTTGCGATTCCAATCACAGGCGGAAAGTAACATACGTGACAATGGAAAGCCAGGTCGCGAAGAGTACAGTGCAATGCATTCAGCTACATGTTCACAACCGATGGAAGAAAATTATTGCGTACCACTCCAACGATACTACGCAAGGGTAGGCGAAAGTTACAGTAGACAATATCCAATGCATCTACAACAACGGGAAAGAACGACGGGAGAAATGATCAGAAACAAAAGTGGCGAAGAATCGCGAATTTCATATGGAACTATGACGAAGTACGACAACGATCATTTCCTCACAGTCAGAAAATTTCAACACTTTCGAGAAGGAAACTCATTACATCCACGAACTTTTATTGATCAATTCCGAGTAGGATTACCAGAACACTGGACGCTAGCACACAAATTAGACTTTATATGTGCACACATGTCAGGAACATTCGGAGAAACCATGCAGAATGTTGCAGTGACATGCCGATCGTACGAAGATTTCAGAGAGAAGTTTCTCTCACGATATTGGTCCAGCGAAGCACAGAACAGAGTGAAGTACGGATTATTACAGAACCCATATTTTGAAAATTCAGGAGAGAAGAGTCCCGTGAAATTTTTCGAAGTAATGGCAAACAAAAATCAATTCTTAGATGTACCATACAGTGACGGAGAGCTGATTAAATTATGCACGATGAAGTTACCATTGAAATACCAGCAATCATTAGTAGGTCGCGGAGGCAATGCCGTCGAAGCATTTAAAGGTATTCTAAGGGAACTAGAGTTCATATTTTCGGAAGATGACGCAAGAAAACGACGAAGCGCACGTGAAAACGAAAGCAAAAAGCTGTGGAATCCACAAGACACAGTACGAAGAAACAATAATTACGAACCACGTGATGACTTCGCACCAAGAAACGACAATAGATTGCAACAAATAACCGGTTATGGATTTAGAAGAGAATATGGCAATAACTATGATTCACCCAGGAACGGCAACAACTATTACATAGGGAATAACGACAACCGGAACGGGTACTGGAGAACCAATAGACCGACAAATTATCAACAAAGAAACCACTATCAACAAGTTGAACAAGGAAAGCGAATACAGATAGAAGAGGTTGAGGTAAGACCACCAAAACCCGATAAACGTTCGAGTTGACAGCTAAGCGCCCATGCCAAAGAGAATGACACACCGACCCAGGACAATTGCAGCACCTTGAACAGAGAAGTAAAAATCTTATCACGAGAAGAGAAGAAGGAAGAAACAAATCCGCAGGGACCAGGTGAAAACGAAGACAAGAAAACAACAATATCGTGTTGGGATGAAATTAATTGGGAGAGGAAGATGAATTACCAGAGGCATGCACAACGAATGTAGGAGGAAAGGACGAAGTAACGAGTATTGCAGAGATATTTGAGATGGAAACCAGGGAAAGCGAATTCAATGAGGATAATGCGCAGTCGACAGAAGTTGAAAATAAGTTACGAGTGGGCACACAACCCAACGTATATAATGAAGGAAGTTATGAAACGATAATTAGTGCATTTAGACGCGATTATGTGGAAGTAGCGACGAAGAAGGAGAAGATAGACAAGGATGAGGAAAAAGTAGACGATGTAGAAGGAAGCGTATATGAAGGAAGAAATAGGGAAGAGGAAATAAAAGAGAGATATGTAGCAGTCGAAGCTTATCCTACAGAAAGTTCGAATTCACAAGGGAAATTCCTAAAAAGACTCATGTATGATTCAGTGGAGGATTCGTTGATGCAAGAGGAAGGAGAACAGAACCAACCCTTTCAAATTCAACGAATTGTGAAGGCCATGGTAAAGCATATCCCAGTCAATATTGTAATTCATAGCGGAAGTGAACTGACTGCGATCTCAGAAAATTTATTCATGCAGTGTAATGCCAATGAGGAATTGCCAGTTCTGAAAACACGTAAGATTAAAGTAAGAGGTCCTATTAGAAACAATGCTGCGGAAGTTACGAGACAAACAAGGTTAACTCTTTCGTGCCAAGGTCAAAAGATCGAAGCCAACTTCGTGATTATACCTAAACTAACTGTAGACTTGATTATAGGTGCAGATTTTTGAAATGAGAGACGAGCGATAATAGATATGTGGAAAGGTAGCGTAAAATTCGGGAGTGTCACACTTCTCTTTGAGCAAAAGTTAAATCAGAAGAAATACCAGTTATAAACAAACAATTAAGAATGATGCGAGATACAGAGGACGAAGAATTAGAATGGTATGCACAAAAGGGGGAATTGCCTCAACTCATGTTAGAAGTCCATAAAGAAATCGACGAAAAATTGCAAGAAGTTCGCGGAATTTCGGAACACAGTAAAACAGAATTAGAGGGTATTTTATGAGATAAAGCAGAGGTATTTTTACCTAAGACAGGCAGTATTAAAAACTTTCAGTATAAGTTTGAAGATTAATTTTATTACTGGTAAATAATCAGCACAATATTTCAAGATTATGTTGCAGATAAGATCGTCAGGAGAAAGAAGAATGAAGAGAGAGGAAGGTGGGAAAAAGAAAGTAGTTTCAATAATAACACCAATAGTACCATAGCTTAAGGTGAAGGGATAAAGCGTAGATAGTCTAACAGCATGAAATACTAATATGCTATACACCACGACACTACACAAAAATAAAAAACGAATTTGAGGATTCTTGAGTAGACTTTAAGACTCCAAATATCTTAGAATTGTAACATGGAAAGGGCGCCGAAATTTGTAAAGCTTTTTAAGAAGGCGTATAACAAGTAGGTACTAGATATATGTTAGGTGATTATAAGTAAAACTTTTTGTAAGAACCATTGTAAAAACTCCAGCAAGGAAGAGATGCAACGACCCACAAGTTGCATCGCGAGAAGTATCAAGAAAGAAAAGGACATAATTAGCAAGACAAGATTCCTACATAGCAGGAACGTCGACAGAAGGGAAAGGACAGCGAAATCAACAGCAGGCCCTTGTATAGAAAGTGGGCAATAAATTTGCCCGCTAGGAGGAACCCTGCTGGGATGGAACACCGAGCCGCACTGTGACAGACCCCTGCTGAGACGCGGCGGGACGCCGCTGGGAGGGCGAATGCTGCAAGGGTCTCCGAGCCCCGAATGAACAGAGCGAGCAAAAAACGGCCGGACGAGAAGACCGCTTGGGCAAGTCACCACTGGCAAAAAACTATGCGTAAAAGTCACACTACTGCTATTAAACAGCATGCTGATGCACGAAGCTGAAGAAGAACTTACACAAATTAAAAATGACGCGCCCAAACAATTTATCAAACTGTTACTAGGAGGAGAGCTTCAAAGCGACCAGTTATCAATAAATATTTCCATATCCTGCCCAGAGAAGAACCAAGAAGCAAGTAAGAGCAGCGAAAAAGCAGGAAGAACAGAAGTTGAAGATTCGCAAGATTGAGACCAAGAAAGAAGATGGGTGAAGAATACACGACATACCTTCCCAAATCCCTATCCTATTGTAAACTAGTCGTCTGCGAAGTATTACAACGAAAAACGACCGCTTTCGGCGACATATAACGATGACTTTCACGCATACAGAGCCAGTAAACCACAAGATTCTGCACTCAGAGCTCCATTCCATTATGGGACCCCCACAACAGCACCACACACTTGCAAAGCCAACAAGGAATGACAAACGAAGCTGTACATCAAATGCTTGCCCTCATCCATCTCGCTCAAGTCCATCAGCTTCGTGCAAAAACATTCGCCAACCTCATGCTTGAACATTCATAGGATTGTGTGAATGCGTGAAATCAAATTACGTGATGTAGGAATTGTGCAAAAGAAACGTGTGAAAAACTAAATAAGTAAAGCACACCAGACAGCTAATAAACTACAAAATAACAGTCATTGACTATGGACTTAAGTAAAAAATAGACTGTCGATAAAAACAAGTCATTAGTTCTGAAATGGACAGTATATAAAGAAACAATATGCCACTTATTTTCTCCTCATAAAAATGAAAGAATAATTATATTTACTAAGTTTCTCCTTATAAAAACAAAGAATAAAAAATTATCTTGTTGGATGTTTTCCCTTTCTTTAACATTTGTACCATTTATTAGGATAATACCTCAATACATGTGTATGTATATTTCTTTGTCAAAGCAATTTTTTTTAGCATTTGTAAAATTTGTTAGGATAATATCTCAATACTTGTGTATGTATATTTTTTTGTCAAAGCAATTCTTGGAAATAATTCTTATTTGTTAGTGTAACAATGTTGAAATGAGTGTCTAGAAACAAAAACATTTTACTGGTACATGATATTTAGAAAATGTGTTAGGAATAGATTTTACTTAATTACTGCACTTATAAAAACGATATTTATAAGAAAATCGATGTGAAAGACTCCTCACTTTCGATAACAAACTTCTTAAAAAATAAACTTCACACTTAAATAAAGAAAGAAAGTAATTAAAAATTAATAATAGCATAAAAATATCCTTCTCTTGTCATTTTTAATTATAATGTGGAAGAATATAAAAATATAAATTAGTAATACAAACTAGCATAGAAAAGAATAATGTGGCTGAACAATATGCAACAAAATTTAGATAAATTAGAAAATTTTTGACTGACTTAGGCAACGGTTCAATCATTGCCTAAATTCAGTGCAAAAATTAAGTTCCAAGGGTGGTGATATGTAAGGTGTCAGGTAAATCCAACACCTTCCATGAAAACC
The DNA here is from genome assembly GCF_023897955.1 of Schistocerca gregaria. Classification (NCBI taxonomy): domain Eukaryota; kingdom Metazoa; phylum Arthropoda; class Insecta; order Orthoptera; family Acrididae; genus Schistocerca; species Schistocerca gregaria. The sequence continues at coordinate 23,033,194 of NC_064926.1, read as the reverse complement.
CTGACATGATAAGCAAATCCAGTAGTATGTCACATAGCTCCGAATAAATCGTGACATTAAATTAACCAAAGTAATACGAGTAACGAGTGAGCAAATGGAATACCACAGACTAATACAAGAATACCTAAATGCATGGCGTACCTTCCCACCGTGAGGCAGATGCAGTTCCGAGGGGAGAAACGAGGACAGAAGCCGAGAGCAGAACCGTGTTAAGCTAGAAGGCCCTACGATAAGGGACGTACGGGCCAGCCTACCTGTACGACTACAACCCGCACGTTTTAGCCTGAGACTTTTTCGCATCTCAGATACGTCAAGGACCACCCCCAGCCCATGTTAAAAGCTAGAGCCCTCCAGAAAAGCAGTATAGATCTTACGATAACACAAAAAGGGCCACTACCAACCGGCAAGTTTTAGCGTGAAACATTTTCGCGTGTCTGTTACATTAGGACAATCCTCCAGCCCATGTTAAAAGATAGAGCCCTCCAGAAGAACAGTATAGATCTCACGATAACGCTAAAAGGACCACACCAGCTGCAGGTTTAAGCGTGAGACTTTTGAGCGTCTCTGTTACGTTGCAAACTTTAAAAAACATTGCCCCACCACGAAAATTATAACGTTTCTCATTGGATAGACAGAACTTTTGTAGGCGGAGCTTAAGGTTAACATTGAGAGCCTGATTGGTCAGATGAAAACATAGCCAGATAGTTTTTTTAAACTAACTTCGGTAGATTGTAGTAAGGAGAAGTTAGAGGAGTTGGTTCCGAGACGGCGAGCTGGATGGGTGCTGCGCCGACCGCTGCCACCCTAACGCTGCTTAAACACCGACAAGGTAATGAACGCACGCGATGCCGCATTTTTGAGCGCATAAGGCTTCACTCCGAACTGCAGAAGTCTCATCTGTTACACCCCCTTTTTGCGTAATACTAGTGTCGATCGTTAATTAAAACTCATGGTGTTCACATTTGCCACTTGAAGAACAAATCTGAAACGCGATGATTTTTCTTTTATATAGTTATTGAGAAGCCACATCAGCCACTGTAATTTACGACAAGTTAAATAAGTAATTAAAGATAATTGAGGATCACTGTAGACCATTTTGATAGTTGTGGACCATTTTGATAGTTTTCTCTTTTGTGAAACTTAAATTAAACCGAGGTTATACATGTGATATGGCATAGGTCATCCTTCGATCGATTGTAGAACTTGGAAACCCATTCAGGGAATATTCGTTTACATTTTTGTTGAACGCAGTTGGTTTTTACCATCCTGTATTAAAACATTTCCTTTTATCAATAGTGCAATTTATAAACGATGTTTCGTGAGTAGAATAAAATTTCCAGTGGTAAACTTAACTCCTTTTTCGACGTTATTTTACCAGCTAACTAAAAATAGGAAAGCCTTGAACCCTTTCCACTAAATTTAGTTAGTATTAAGATTCTTTTACAGGGAGTGCAGTGGAGCTGACGCTGAGATCATTTCGTATTTGGTTATATCATCGCTAGTCTCACTGAACTCTTCTGAATTCTACATGTCATGTGTGGTCTGGCGTCTCCTTACCAGCAACAGGTCCCAGGTTCAAACTAGTCAATTCCCTAAAAAAACACGCTCAGAGCGTCGTTGCGCGAAAGAGGTATGGAGACACGATATAGAACAAACAGACACCACCATGAATGTTTAGAAATTGTTTATAGTGATTTGCAAACGCAATTTTAATAAGCTACTGACTTCTTGTCAATTAGCAAGGCTTCTTTGGATCAGATGGTGTTAAGTTTATCCGTGGTTCAACGAAAGTTTTCCAGTTGCCAATAAGCTGAGCATTAATTGTGAACAGGGGACCCACGCGGAACTTGCATAGTTTATCGTTTTAACTAATGACAGTATTTGGAATAAGTGTAGTTTTTGGGATAAAGATAGCTGTGGGAATGAAGAGAAAACATCTTTCAAAATGAGCCGTACGACGTGAAATAAGGATCAAGAATGTATGTTACATCCTTGTACGAACATTTCAATGCACATAATTCGGAACAAAGTTCTCTACTGACCACTAAAGTATCTCCGTGTAAACGATATTTGACGTAAGAATATTATAATTTTGGTGCGCTTTTTGTTTGTCATTTTCTTTAAAGAATAGAGGCAGTAATGATTGACAAATACAGTGGCCACGGTTATTGTCTATGAAACTGCTGTATACAAATTATCCAGTTAACAAGTACTTAAAAACAAATAAAATTGTATTTGTGGTAGGGTAGAATGAGAAGGGAATCTCTTACTCGAGATTAATAAGTTAGCTTCGTAAAATATAGATATGAAGCCGGGCATCCGTAATGCCTTTTTGCCTATGGATAGGTAAAAGCCTATTTTATGTTATAATTTTCCACAAGCAGTACGTTTTAGCACAAAATCGCTATACAATATCAAAATCCGGTTAAAGAGCTTTTCTGTTGATACCACAGCTATCCCTGTACGATTACTACGATTTGAGAAAAAGGGATGTTGACTTGAAATACTTGAATTGTAATATGTATGATGTTCGTCGGATTATCATTAGTGTGCGTTCCAGAAGATGTCGGCCACGTAAGCGCGTGGAACGCCATTTTACTGCTGGTAAATCTCTTAATCTTCGGAGAGACATTGTAACTCATTTATGACACGATGGAGTCGGAATTTATTTCCTTTCTTCCTGAAATACGATGAACAAGAATTCGGTCAATTCGATCTAACTTCAAATCGACTCACTTTTTCGTTACAGAGATCATCGATTACTTTCAGTCAGGGGTCAGCAAACAATACCTGAAAGGTCACCTGACATTCAAGCCACGACGCTGCGGCCCTGGTTGTGGACCGTTCAACTATCGTTTCATTACTTCCTTGTCGTTATTTCATCCTCTCGGCCTCTCGGCTGAAGTTGGTATGGAAAGGGGGGAGGGGGGGGGGGCATGAGCGGGGAATGGATCTTAGCACTTGCATCTGTTCTTCAGTCAGAGAGATTTAGAAATACATTAAAGTGATTTTAAAACAATAAATACTCTGTTAAATTACATGTAAGCTATAAGTCAAAATAGGTATCGCCGTCTCTGAGTTTGTATTAAAAGATAAATCCTATTCTCCAATACTCTTGTTTGATTTGATGTTTGATTTGTTGTTTTACCGCACGTGCATCTTTTGTTCTGTTCAATATAATTCTTTGCTCACGTTGTCCTCCAATTCCCCCTCTTACTTGCACACACACACACACACACACACACACACACAAACAAACAAACACAGTCAAATACAGATTTTTTCGATGTTTGGTCTTAATGTTTTCTAGTTGGTTTCTTGACGCTTATTTACTGTTTAGCTTTAAGAGTTTGTTACGTTTTTTATTGCACTCCCAAAGATGACATTTACCCTGTGCACCTCACTCTCCACGTTTAATATCTTTTTTTAAAGTTGTAACACCATCACTGAATCCTCTTCGACTATGATTGTTATAGTCTTATGACGGCTTTGTAAACCAAAGACCATTTATATAAATTAATACTGCAGAACATTCACAGTTTATGCTTTTTATTATTATATACTTTTATCATTATGAAATGATATAAGCTAACAAAACTTCAGTTGATGTTTGGAATTATTGATTCTGATGATAGTGGATAACTTGGGGCTGTTGGGGAGTAGGGATGTATCAAAAATTGGGTTCGTTGGCAGTGGGAAAGAAGTAAGTAGTTAGAGATAGTTTTGTGGGAGACCAACCAAGCTATCTGGAAGGGAAGCAAAATAGTAGGAAGAAAATGAACCCTGACATGAGAATGAATGGAGGTTTCCTCTTAAATGTGGATAGATCCCTGGGAAGATTTCATAGTTGAGTAGAATGTGGTTTAAGTTCCGCTGGGATGTGATGTTTAGAAAGAAGATGGAGGGGATCTGCTGGTATTAGCGTGACAAAGCCTGAGGGTCAATAAGTGGATATGAAACAATTGGGAGGTTGGTCTGAAGTGAGCAAGTTTTTCAGTGTATGAGAGGAGATGAATGAAGGAAAACGAAGAGCAGGCTGTAGTTTAAGAAGCTCTCTGGGAAGAATCAATATATACAGAAGTGGGATCATTCAGTATTGAGGACTCTAAAGTGCACTTGGGAGTTCTCTGGTTCTGTAGACACTCATTCGAATACGACAGTACGGAACCAATATGCTGAAAAGAATGACACACAGAAGAATGGAAAAGAAACTAAGAATCTATTACACGAGGATAAGTTTTATTTTAGGAAAGATAAAGGCATCAGAGAGGTAACAGACAATGGGCTTCGTAATGTAAGCAAGACTTAAAGAAAATTCAAAACAGTTTCATAGGATCTGTTGACTTAGACGGAATGCCCAAAACATAAAATGGGGCAACAGGCTTGAAATTCTCAGACAAATAGGTACTTTATTAGGTGTAAGAAAAGGCTGTGGAGGGTCACTCCACACTGCACAATAAAAGGCCCATAAAACTATTCAAACGAGCTGCGACCTTCAATACCATTCCGCTACTCCATAGAACTGATAATACGAAATAAGGGAGCCGGAGATAATTATTAAATATTACAAAAGTTGTTTTTGAAACTGATTCATAAACACGTCACAGCGTCAAACATTGCAAAAATGTAAATATAAAACGCATACGAGCGGCGAACTGACGAAAATATAACATGAAACAGTATTCAGTTTAGTATATGTAACATCAGTCAATAAAATGCTTATCTACTGCCCTTACTTTACCCGAGCACATTGTGTGGAGCTCTCTGAGATGCGCGATCATACAAGTACATTTACGAAATTCAGCTCCAGTGGCAGAAAAAGACTGTAAGAGTGTCTCTCTCGGTGTAGACAAAGCCGTCGAACTGACGAATCAGCTCAGGGCTACTCCACGCCGCTTTTTGTGCTCCACTGTTTGCGGAACTGACTGTCACTCTGCAGCGGAGTGTGCGTTGATCTGAACTTTGCTGGCAGACGGAAAGTCTGTGCTGTATGGGGCGCGAACCCGGAAACTTCGCCTTTCGTGGGCGACTGCTCTTACCAGTTGAGCTATCAAGACACGACTCACGACTTGTCCTCACACCACCACTTCCGCCAGTATCTCACCTCCTGCCTTCTAAACGTCGCAGAAGTTGTGCTGCATAACGTGATGGACTGCCACTTCTGGAAGAAAGGATATTGCGGAGAGGCTCAGCCTAGGGGATTGACCCAAGAATGAATTATCATTCTGCGGCAGAGCGGGCACCGATTTGAAACTTTATAAAGTTTTGAAGGATGGAGAAGAAACACAGGAAGTAGTACAGCTGTGATTAGGCACCGTGAGTTGTGCCTGGGTGGCTCAGTCAGCAGGGTAGTTGCCCGTGAAAGACAGACAACCTCAGTGTAGTGTCACAAAATCGTTGACACTAGCTTTAGTACTCCTTCCGTTGGTCCAATTACAAGTTTTATATAATTTGGCTTCGCTATATTTTAAAGGACTATTATTTAACATATTAAATTTTTAGGGTTCTGTGCCTCAATCTGTAAAAATGGATTCCTTATAGTATCACTTTGTTGTCCGTCCAGGTGTTCGAGGCGGTTCTTTTTCTCAGGAACTGGGAGACGTACTAAGTTCAAATTTATGTCACGTATTAGGGTCAACGGTCCCAAGGTGGTGTAAGACATTTATTCTTCGAAAGATACTGCCATTTATGTCTCACATTTTCATACTCACGAACTCACTCATTAAAACCTTAGGGTACTTCACATTGACGTGCAATTAAGAAATTTGACAAAAAGAAATTTTTCACGGTGCAAGAAAAGGAAAAGAATCAGAAAACTGTTAATTAGTAATTATACTATACCAAAAAATATTTCTTTTGCCATTTGGCCACTTGTCTTTTTTTTTCTTTTCTACTCTGATCTGAAAGCGTTATTAAAAAAAAGGAGTAGGGAATATTATTTAGTTCCGTTGGGCAAAATGTAACGCAGAGTTTACTAAAACATATTATTTATTAGCAGAAACCGGTACAACCCAGAATCCCTAAAGAATCGAACTTCCACGCAGTTAACAGCTTTACACTTCTGTGGAAGAGCTTTGAAAATATCTGAAATTATGTTTCAAGTCTCTCAGTGGTCTCATTGTCAAAGACTGGATATGTACAGTTTGCGTAATGTGAGCTCCGTTTTAAGCAAAATGTAGTTTTTCACGCATCTCAATGTTTATGGCCTCATACTTTCCGAACCATATGTCGCTGAGTGCTATAACTTTGCAGATAGATTCAGCAGTATATGTGGATACTGACCGTAAAATGTGTTGCGAATTGAATTAGTAGTAAAGAACTAATAAATTAAAATGTAATGCCGGATACTGAAGTTTTATTGCATGAACAGCGAAAATGTAATGAGCGATAAACTTTTTGGCCTTTCTTTATCTCTTTATCTTTCAGGGGTGTATCAGCAACATGAAGTTTCGAAGAGGTGTGAAATTTTGTGTAAACTTTGTTGAAGTGGCTAAGTGGTCTCATTCTCAGTTAGTGGGTTCATATATTCTGGATAATCTGCGCGCCTTCAGCCCCTCTGCCTCAAGACAGTGTGTAATGTGTTAAAATTAGTTTATATCCCTTAATGATTTATTTATGATACACTTTTACAATTTTTGGCCCCTGGAGGCAGTTAGATAGGCAACCCGAAACTGAAGAGAGGGCACTATGAACCAAGAAAAGCATTAACTAATTAGTGATTTACATAACTTGGCTATTTTTCCGTTGTAGTCGGGAAAAAGAGACCACCGTTAAATCTCCCACTCGGTTAGCTGTTGTCTTTTCTAAAAACGACCTGAATCTCCTGTTGAGGAAAAAGAGGCTCAAGAAAGAGAACCAACAACTAATCTACCGTACAGTTTCAGTCTGTCAGGCAGTTTGACCTTCGCCTTTATCCGAATGCATTTACTTGAGAATTATATTATCTGGAATTATTTTCGTTTTTTGATGAATATCAGTTTTTTATCTTATTCGTATATGATCGTTTCAGGGTTATCTCAAAAGACTTGTGCAACAGAGCATGGAGTCGAAGCCTTGTCATCCAACTTGTCAACTCTAGAGGTCATTGCTCCCTTTGGAGCCTCAGTGTCTCACGAAGAACGTGAGATCGTCGGAACGCACGGGTAGAACGTATTTTTTCTGCCTTATCCCAATACGCGAGAACACGCCAGACATAGCCCACTCTGGCCCGTCTCCAAGAAACGGCTCGCTACGAGCCGCAGTGCCAACTCCAGACAGGCATTTCTCATCACCTACTTTACAGATAGGGTTAATGCTTTGTGGGTATGGAGTATTGTGGAGGGACGGAATCCCTTATTCGGTAGGTGAGTAGTTTTAATAGTTTTGCGTAGACAGAGTCTTGTTATTAACACAATGCAGTAAGAATTCCACAGTTTATAACATTTTCGTTCATTTTGAAACAAATAAAAGTATCTGACAAAGTAAAAATAAATATTTATTACGTATACTTCTTTCTCAGCTGTATTTACTGTCATAATTACGTTTCATACATACATAAAATTGCATTTCAGAGCGAACCGTTCTCACGAATCTTACAAAAGAATTCAGGTATAAATCTGATTCAGCAGTTTATGTCACGCCCTTACAGAGTATGTGATGAGAGGCTGTACATTGCGGGTTTAAACTGATTCCTGATTCTAGTCTGATGCCTGAAGATGGACCTGAAATAGAGTTTGGAATCGATAGCGTGAAAATGTGACGTCATTAAATACAGCTAAGTTGAAAAGAGGAAAACGGAGGAATAGGCAGTACATATAGTTTTGTTTTTAGCAGCCGATGGCCCGAGCATCCGACAGCATCCTGTTTTTCCATAATTGTTAATTCACCCCTTCACCCCGTATGGACTAGAAGTGGGATGTCGGCGGACACACGTCGCCGCTCTTCAGCCACATAAGAGTATAAGTGTTAGAATATATTATAAAATTGGAAACGGAGGTCGACAAAATGAGTGTTTGACACTATAAAAAGACAGATTGTCAGTTGCACAGGCTGAAATATAAAAGGCTGATTCGCTGATTCATTAAAATATTGACACGGATGATATGGCAAGTGTATGTTTCACAAAATATAAAAGAGAGAGGGACAGTTACATAAGTAAAAAAGTAAAAAGGCAATATGTTGACTGATTAAGATAGAGACATAGAGGAGTGAAGTAACGATTGGGTGTAGACTGCCACGGAAGGAGTGTGAGTAAGACGGTATTAGTGTGGGCAGATGGTTGGAGGAGGGGTTTGGTAGAGTGGAGATGGATGACGACCCGGACCGAGTCTTCGGACGTGGGAGGACAGGAAGGTGGGGTGGATTCTTTTAGATCTGGTAGGACGGGAATATGTCAGTGTGGATTTCACGGTCGGTCCAACATTGTCACGGAAGCTACAAGATCACCAAAAGTAATGCAACCCCAGACGAAGGACCACCGCCCCAGACCGAGGAAATAAGAAAGGAGATTAGGGATGGGCGGCCTGTCGACGACGAGGTCGTTAGGAATGGAGCACAAGCGGAGGCTGGGAAGGAACCCGGCCGCTCGTGGTGAGTCTGCTGTCAGAGCCGGTGTGAGCCGCAGTCGGGCTCTCGCGGTGCCAAGCTCAGAGGCAGCCACAGACGCCCAGATGCTAAATCTGTACACAGGGCGTATCACAACTGGTAGCGAAAACTGGTAGGGGTGGAAGTGTAGGGAAACACACAGCCCGCGGGTCAAATGCCAGCACCGAGCGCGGGCCGCCGCGAGACAGAGAAACCTAAGGGACCACACAGAGCTGGTAGGGGTGGAAGTGTAGGGAAACACACAGCCCGCGGGTCAAATGCCAGCACCGAGCACGGGCCGCCGCGAGACAGAGAAACCTAAGGGACCACACAGAGCTGGTAGGGGTGGAAGTGTAGGGAAACACACAGCCCGCGGGTCAAATGCCAGCACCGAGCGCGGGCCGCCGCGAGACAGAGAAACCTAAGGGACCACACAGAGCTGGTAGGGGTGGAAGTGTAGGGAAACACACAGCCCGCGGGTCAAATGCCAGCACCGAGCGCGGGCCGCCGCGAGACAGAGAAACCTAATGGACCACACAGAGCTGGTAGGGGTGGAAGTGTAGGGAAACACACAGCCCGCGGGTCAAATGCCAGCACCGAGCGCGGGCCGCCGCGAGACAGAGAAACCTAAGGGACCACACAGAGCTGGTAGGGGTGGAAGTGTAGGGAAACACACAGCCCGCGGGTCAAATGCCAGCACCGAGCGCGGGCCGCCGCGAGACAGAGAAACCTAAGGGACCACACAGAGCTGGTAGGGGTGGAAGTGTAGGGAAACACACAGCCCGCGGGTCAAATGCCAGCACCGAGCGCGGGCCGCCGCGAGACAGAGAAACCTAAGGGACCACACAGAGCTGGTAGGGGTGGAAGTGTAGGGAAACACACAGCCCGCGGGTCAAATGCCAGCACCGAGCGCGGGCCGCCGCGAGACAGAGAAACCTAAGGGACCACACAGAGCTGGTAGGGGTGGAAGTGTAGGGAAACACACAGCCCGCGGGTCAAATGCCAGCACCGAGCGCGGGCAGCCGCGAGACAGAGAAACCTAAGGGACCACACAGAGCTGGTAGGGGTGGAAGTGTAGGGAAACACACAGCCCGCGGGTCGAATGCTAGCACCGAGCGCGGGCCGCCGCGAGACAGAGAAACCTAAGGGACCACACAGAGCTGGTAGGGGTGGAAGTGTAGGGAAACACACAGCCCGCGGGTCAAATGCCAGCACCGAGCGCGGGCCGCCGCGAGACAGAGAAACCTAAGGGACCACTCAGAGCTGGATACTAACCCGTCCAGGGGAGAGCAGCGTCCCCTGGCGACAAATGACTGCCAGTCAGCCACACGCACGGTGCATGTAGTATAAGTAAGAGTGCTGTAAGAAAGGCGCGCGATCTGACCGATGGCAGATTGTGATGGTTCGGAGGCTCGGCACGAGCATTTCGGAAACTGCATCACTTATCAGGTGTTCGAAGAGTGCTGTGGTGAGTGTCTGAAACACGTGGCGAAACTGAGGTGAAAGCACGTCCAGACGTCTCGGGGTTGGGCAGCCGTCCCACATTACAGTTGTCGGACGTCGTAGGTTGGGCAGACGGCGAACATTGGCTGAACTAGCGTCAGACCTTAATGCTGGGCAGAGTACGTCTGAACACACAGTGCACCGAACATTCCTAACGATGGGCCTCGGCCGACGACATTCCACGGATGTGTCAATTTTAACACAGTGACATCGTCAACTACGAATGAAATGGAAACGCGCCCATCCAAATGGACGTTGCATGGCCTGACGAATCCCGATACCTTCTTCGTCGTACCAGTGGGAGGGCGCGCGTCCGTCGCCTTCCAGGGGAACGGCTCCTCGACACCTGTACCGCGGGACGGAGGCGGGCTGGCGGCGGCTCCGTCGTGCTCTGGGGAACACCCACGCGCCCATCCGTGGGTCCAGTGCAGCTCGTGCGAGGCACCGTGACGGCTAAGGCGTGTCGTACACTGGTGGCAGACCACGTTCATCCCGTCATGACGATCATGTTTCCCAACGGCAGTGGCGTTTTTCAGCAACATAATGCGCCGCACAAGACCAGGAGTGTGATTGAGTGGTCCAGTTGGTTGGTTGGTTTAAAGGAGGGGGAGGGACCAAACTACTAGGTCATTCGTCCCTCGTTCCGATTAAAATAATTCCAAAAGGGTGGAAGTAAAATAATCGAGACATGAAAAACACAGCTGGAAGAAAGGAGAAAACCACAAGAATGACAGAAGGGCAACAATCACTAAAATGGACAGAATCGGGCAAGAAAACCACACAGAGATGCAAAAAACATGTAGAAGAAATCAAAACAAGATAGCGTATTACCATGGCTGGCTGACTATGAGAATAAAAGGAGAAGCCAGCCACTCTGCAACACATTAAAATCCCCAGCATAAAAGCGCTAGAGAAGAGGACACAGAGGGACAAAGGACATGCGCTAAAAGTTGGATCATATGATAAAACCCTCTCTCACGAATAAAACGTAAGACTAAAGCTGCCGCTGAGGCATTGTCGCCCAACACTGAAGGTAGCGTGCTGAGAAAGTTAAAAGGCCTCGTCAGAGCGGCGGAAAGTGGGCAGTCCAGCAAGAGATGGAGCCACAGGGATACCGAGGTGGGTCCTCGCGACGGAGGAGGTAACCATACGTTAGCCACGTATGGCAAATCCGTAGCCGGCAGAGGACAACTGGTTACCTGCGAGAGGACCGCGTGGAAGACTTCCACACATTTGTAGTCTCCTTAATAACACGCAGTTTGTTGTGTGTACTGTTGTGCCATTCTGTCCCCCAAAGCTGAAAAACCCTGCGTCTTAAGACAGAATGCAGGTCACTTTTAGAGATACCCACCTATAGAAGCGGATTCTGCGTAGCCTGTTCGGCCAGCCTTTCAGCAAGTTCGTTGTCTGGGCTTCCAACGTGTCCTGAGGTCCACACAAACACCATTGAACCGTCGATACCTGAACGGACGCTACCAATGGATGGCGATGGTAGGACTGGTAGATAGCTTGTAGGCTGCTCAAAGAGTAAGTACACAGGAGAAATGACTCGCCAGAGCGTGGGCGGATGTGCTCAAGAGCACGAGATATGGCCACCAGCTCGGCAGTGAAAAAACTGCAGCCTTCTGGCAAGGAGTGTTGTTCAATGTGTCCTCCATCAACGTACGCAAAACCTACGTGACCATCAGCCATTGAGCTGTCGGTGTAAACCAGTTCATGGTCCTGGTACATGGCAAGAATCGAGAGGAAGTGACACCGGAGAGCCACATGGTTAACAGAGTCCTTAGGGCCATGCGAAAGGTCCAGAAAAATCTGCAGTCTAGGTGTACACCAAGTAGGTGTACATGAGTGGACCTCGAGGAGAGGTGGTAATGTGAAGGACTCCAGTTCAGACAGAAGGGACTGGACGCAAACCGCAATCGTAACGACAATCGTAAATCCGGCCCTGGGCCGCCAATGCGGGAGATGAACCGCCGTGGCTGGGAAAAGGAGACATTGACTCTAGCCTCCACCAGGACACTGGTCACTGGACTCGATCTAAAAGCTCTCGTCGATAGGCGAAATACACAGTGATGCACTGGTTCCAGTAAACGCAACGCTGAGGGCACCATCGAACCGTAAAACAGACTCCAATAGTCAAGGCGAGATTGAGGAAGCCCTCTGTAGAGCTTGAGCAGCATAGAGTGATCTGCAGCCCAGTTGGTGTTGCTCAGGCAGCGGAGGGATTGAAGCACTGCCAGCACTCCCGCTTAAGCTGCCAAAGGTGAGGTAGCCAAGTCAATCGAGCGTCGAAAACCAGTCCTAAGAATTGATATGTCTCCACTACAATGAGTGGATCGTCATTAAGGTAAAGTTCTGGTTCTGGATGAACCGTGCGGCTCCGACAGAAATGCATGACACACGACTCCGAGGCTGAAAATTGGAAGTTGAGGGCTACAGCCCTTGACTGCGCCTTGTGAATGGCTCCTTGTAGGCGCCGCTCGGCAACACCAGTACTGGAGGAGCAGTACGAAATACAGAAGTCATCCGCAAACAGAGAAGCTGAAACGGACAGCCCTACAGCTGTTGCTAGACCGTTAATGGCCACTAAAAATAGAGAGGCACTTAGTATCAAGCCCTCTGGAACGCCATTCTCCTGAATGTGGGGGAACTATGGGGGGCACCGACTTGGACGTGGAAAGTACGGAGTGACAGGAAGTTTTGGATAGAAATCGAGAGTGGGTCCCGGAGATCCCACTTGTACACTGTGGCAAGGATATGATTTCCGCAGGCCATGTCGTCTGCTTAACGCAAGTCAGAAAAGACTGCAACCAGATGTTGGTGTCTTTAAAAGGCTGTTAGGATGGCACACTCGAGGGACACAATATTATCAGTGGTAGAGCCAGTAGGCCACGTGACTCCAGGACCGAACCCAACCCCTGACACACCATACATTCCGCAGCTTACAAAGAATAAGATTCCTTTAATTTACGTCTATGGTCACGAACTTTTTGTTAATAGATTACCGGTTTCGGCCTATAATGACCATCATCAGATTTGTTTTATAAAAACAGTCCTAATGTACTGCAGCCATAGTAGCATCATCAAATGTTAAGTTGGTGAAGCTGATGGACCGGTAGCTATCCACGTCAGGCGGGTTTTGACTGGGTCTGAGCACCGGAATGATGGTGCTCTCCCGCTTTTGCGATGGAAAGATGCCATCGCATCAGATCCGGTTAAAGATAAGGAGATGTCGCTTGTAGGCAGACGGGAGATGTTTAATCATTGACTGTGGATCCGATCCGGCCCAGGAGCTGTGTCAAAGCAGTGTCCAAGGGCACGTAGGAGCTCCCACTCTGTAAATGGGGCGTTATAGGGTTCACTGTGGCGTGTAGTGAACAAGAGGACTTTCCTTTCCATCCGCCTTTTGAGGGTGCGAAAGGCTGGGGGTGGTTCTCTGACGCAGAGGCTCGAGCCCAGTGCGCAGCATAGTTCTCCGGAATAGCTTTTGCGTCGGTAGATAACACGCCATTGATGTTAATGCCAGGGACATCTGAGGGGTCTGGTACCCAAAAAGAAGTCTGATCTTCGTCACGACTTGGGCAGGTGACATATGGCACCCAATGGTTGACACGTACCTCTTTTCGTCGTTTTATAAGCTGGCGAACTCTGGCGCAGAGCCACTTAAAAGCTAAGACGTGCTCTAGGGAAGGGTGCCGCATATGTCGCTCTAGAGCTCACCAACGCTTTCTAATTGCCTCAGCGAGTACCAACGGATTGTTTTTCGCTGTGAGCACCCTAAAGAACTAGAGATCGAGTTTTTCGCCGCAGAAACGATCGTTGTTGTGACCTGCTCAACATTACCATCGATGGCACCATGTGGGGGAGATTCTGCAGTGACAGCAGAGGTGAAGGCCAGTCTGCCTTGTTTAACGCCCATCTGGTAGGCGTCAGTGGCCATGACGCCAGTGGAGTGACAGGAAGAGGGGAACGTGGTCAGTACCACACAGGTCGTCATAAGCTCTCCAGTGGATGGATGGAAGAAGGCCAGAACTGCAAACCGAGAGACAAATGGCCGAATATGTGTCATGTGGCTCACTGAAATGTGTGGGGGCACCCGTATTTAAAAGGCAGAGGTCGAGTTATGACAGTAAGTTTTCGACCTCCCTACATCGGCCAGTAAGCATGGCGCCATCCCACAAGACGTAATGGGCATTATAATCTCCCAGAAGTATGAAAGGTTTAGGGAGTTGACCAATCAGTACAGCCAATACTTTCAGGGGTACTGCACCATCTGGAGGAAGATACACATTGCAGACAGTCATTTCCTGCATTGTCCAGACCCTGACAGCCACAGATTCAAGAGGGGTTTGAAGGGGCACAAGTTCACTACATACTGAGTTCAGGACATAGACGTAAACTCCATCTATTATAGTCGCTGCGTTTCCTGTAATATCGCTTATAGCCACGGGGGGCAGAGGTCGCATTGCTGGGAACCATGCTTCCTGGAGGGCAATGCAGAAAGTAGCCGTAAAGCTTAACAGTTGCCGTAGCTCAGCCAGTTGGTGGAAAAAACCGCCGTAATTCCACTCGAGGATTACGTGATCGTGATGCTGGGAAGCTGTGAAACACTCAACGAGGCACTCTAAGCCTCTGTGTCACCTGCTGCAACCAGATGAGTACCTGTGTGATCGGCATCCATTGTGTCTGAGGGCCCAGCGAGATCTAGGTCCTCAACTGACGCCAGGATCTCCACCTCATCCTCAGAGCTTGTAGATAGTGGTGGTGTGGGTGTCACTGTAGTGCCTTGGCTCTTGGTTTCTTTTTTCTTTTTAGGTTTCTCTCACTGCTTCTTAGGTTTGTCCAGCTGGGTGGGCTTCACTGATTCAATCTCAGGGACTGAGGAAGACCGTGAAGCCCTACAGCCACCTACCTGTGGTTGCTTAAGCCACTAGTGGGTGTCAGCTTTGCCACTGGTAGCAACCTGGGAAGGGAGAGACCCAAGGAAAACCTTCCTGGTGAGAGGAGCCGAGGAAGACTTACGCTTCTCTAGCTGAGAAGTGGGACTGAGGTCCCTGATGGTTGGGGGGGGGGGGGGGGTGTTGCTCCTGTAGTATCTTGTGCAGGGGCAACTGGAAGTGCCCCCTAGCATCAAGGGGGCAATGGAGTCTGACGGCTCTGAGAGCCAACTGTATACATCAGAATGGAAGATGGTAGAACAGTTGTTGTAACGGCAGTGTAGGTTGACGTCATATGCACAGGATGTAGCCTCTCATATTTTCTCTTAGCCTCAGTGTAGGTGAGTCTTGTATTCCAATATTTTTCTTTCTTTCTGAAGAATCCTGCCGTCCGGCGAACAAGGGGATGGTGCTCTCTGCAGTTGACACAGATGGGAGGCGGGGCACAGGGAGTATTGGGAAGTGACGACGTCCACAATCCTGACAGGTGACGCTGGAAGTACAGCACTTAGAGTGACATCGGGGAAGGGATATATGGCTTTATGTCACAGTGGTAGACTGTCACCTTGACCCTGTCGGGTGATGTGTCATCCTCGAAGGCACCGGTGGCAACCTGAGTATCCCTCGGACCCCAGTGGACGCACTGGACGAAATGGACACATCGACACTGTAAATTGGCGTGCAGCTCTTCGTCAGAGTGCAAAAGAAGGTCCCTGTGAAATATGATACCCCGGATCATATTTAAGCTCTTATGGGGCATGATGGAAACAGAAACATCCCCCAGCTTGCCACAGGCGAGTAGTGCCTGTGACTGGGCAGAGGGTGCTGTTTTGATCAAGACCGACCCTGATCGCTTTTTGGACAAGCCCTCCACCTCCACAAACTTGTCCTCTAAATGCTCTGAAAAAAAAAACTAAGGTTTCATTGACAAGAAAGATTCCACATCAATTCTGGTACACACAAGGTACAGGGGGGAATAAGTTTCACTGCCATCCTTAGCCTGGCATTCCTCCCATTGTATGGCCAGGGGAGTGGGACGATTTTGGGTCGTATTTCTCAAGTTGGACCTTGATCGCTTAGAGACTGCTGGTGTTTGACCACCAGCAACAGATGATGTACTACGCTTCATGGCGTGTCATCTGCCCTGATGCCACCCACTCCGACCAGCGGCCCTCCTCAGGGGCACCATCCAACTGCAGCAAGCGCCACCTGGCAAGATGGTCGTTGCTGGGAGTCCCAATGCCCAAGAGTGATGGGCATCTACTCCTTGGCATATGAGTGGAGTTAACAGCACAGGCATCAGCAAAGCGATCCCTGTGTGGTTAGGGGGCTACAACCAACAGGGTACATGGCGGCCCCATCCTAACTGGCTGGCGCCCGTGCTGTATATCAGCCGCAAACGAGCTAAGTACTTCATTATCGTCGACAGCGCAGAAAGGGATACTGCACAGAGGATGGAGGAAAACGCACCCAGGAGGGTGAGCTCCCCCAACAGCTGGAGGATGAGCGGAAGTGCAGATACACGTCGACGAAGAATGCAAGAGCTCTCAACGCATGGACACCATGCACCATTTATGGCGCCCTTCCCCACTTGATTCGCTCTTCGGTAAAACTTTGATAAAATGGAGGACAAACTCTACAGGGGACCATCACATAAAGGCCGAAACGTGTGAGACTTCTTTTAATCGCCTCTTACAACAGGCAGGAATGCCTCGGGCCTATTCTAAACTCGAGACCCTCGCGGGGGGAGGAATGGTTCGAGGAACGCAGTGGCGAGTCCCAGTTGATGTGCTGCCCCCCAACTCGCCAGGTCTGGATCCAATCGAAGGCTTTTGGGATGAGCTTGAACGTGGCGTCAGACCTCGTCGCCCACCTCCAGGGAATTTACTGGAAGAAGGTGACTTGTGTGTGCATATGTGGTGCCAAATCCCTCCATCGACCTACTGAGGCCTCGTTGCTTTCAATGCCACCACGTGTCGCCACTTTTATCCGTGCCAAAGATGGATGCACCTGCTGTTAGGTAGATGATAATAATGTTCTGGCTGATCAGTGCATCTCGCGGAAAGACCATCGAAATAACATTAGAGAGATTTGAACCCACGTTGAGGCTCAGTGTCAATCGTTCTCCCGGCGAACCATACGCAACTGGAAAAGGAGAAGGAAGAAGTGACACTGGTACACAAAGTACCCTCCGCCACATACCACAAGGTATGTAGTTGTAGGTGTAAACGTAGAAAGGTCCAAGGAAGGAGGGAGGGAGAGCAAATGATATGTCATTTGTGTAGGAAAATTATCTCGAACTAGCTTTGTCTAGTGGAGTCCCCCTGGCGTATCATTCCTGTAACGAGACTCGCTTTTTCACGACTCGAGGTTTTCGCTTGCATTTCGGCAGCAAAACTGTTCGTGTTCTGATTGCTGTCTCCTTGGCGTCTGAAAGGCGAACGTTAGTTATCGATATCGTCATTCTTACAAAAATTCCAAGTATAGTAGTAGCATTAAGGAACAAATCATTGTGGATTTTGTCGACAAAGTTTGTATAGTAAATTCTTCACACTGATGAGAACGGATAGAATAGGATATTTCCCGTCCACGCGTCTCAAGCCAGTCCAGCTGACTTCTTCAGCAACCTAGTCACCACAGACGAGTGCCGGGTGTCAGTGCGACCACGAGAGCGAAGGAAACAGTGGGCACGTGTGAAGTCACCACCGCCAAAAAAGGCGAATCGGGCAAGGTGGAGCTGTATGTTTTTGGAAACAGCCACTGTACGGTCCTGATAGACTTCGTCGGAGGACACAAACCGTCTCTCGTGTGGGATAGCACTCACACGAAAAACAATCAAGTCCTCGTACCATCACTGCAGCGAACCACGAATACAAAGTTAACAATAAAAGATAAATCAAAAGACACGACAGCACAAATGTCCATTAGTACGACATCAGTGAACTTGGTGTGGATTGATCAGGTACTGACGTTAGCAGACGATGCCACGGTCCCCTGTCTTTGCGCATGTGCAGTGCACAGCTTAGTAAAGATCTTAGAACTCTACACTCCACGGAATCATTTGATTATTGAAGTCATTGACCTATTTGAGGGGCAGCTGGTGGCTGATTCACAAGCAGGCATGCAGCGGTCAAGATGTTTAGAAAGATCGATAACATGAAAATAAATTCTGTATTCGTGTGTTAACAAAGCCCAGCTAAGATAATGTATTTCGTCACGTAGGGCTTCCTCCCATAGAAGGAACGATCGCTGCTGTGGCGGAATGTCTGCCTTGGTGGGGTTGCCGACACGCCAGCGGAAGCAGACACATGCTGGTGGCGCCCTTTTGAGAGAGCACGTTTAGTAGTGGGTCAGCCTGCTCGTCCCAGCAGAATCCCTTCGCCATACCTGCTGCTGGAGCCCAACGAACGTGTGCCTAGCGGCAGAGCTGGACATGCAACATTCGTACGCTATTGTTGGTTAACTCTGAAGTTATACATATCATCTTAATCCCACAGGTATGATAAATGTTCGAAAAGTAATACAACACATTTTTTCTCGCCGAGTTTCTGTTCAAAAAAGGCGGAATTTGTTGTGGAAAATCGTGGAATATTCCCCCTTCTCACCGTTTCACCAAGTTCCGATACGTGGCGGCGCTCTAGGTAGCCGTCAGAATGGCGTCTGTAGCGGAGGTGCAGAGAGCTGCCACTGTGCTTCATTTGTCGGAAAACCAGAGCATCGAAGATATTCATACACGCTTGCAGAATGTCTACGGAGACCAGTAAGTGAAGAAAAGCACGGTCATTTTTGAGCGCTGCGCCTGTCAACGCAACAAGTCGCGCAAACCTGTGCGCTGTCTCACGTGGCGCCGGCCACACACTGGTGTGACTGCTGTGCGGACACCCTCCTTCGAGGTCATCGGGCAGATCTTAATGAAACATCTCGCTGCCCCACTGGTCTTCTCTGCTGGTATCGCTGACACAATTGTCCAACAGTGGGAGATTCATATTGCCGGATTCGTCGTCACCAAGCAGAAGATCACAAAGAGCAACCGAGGACCGTCTGTGTGGAATTGCTTGCGCTTTACGAGGCTGATCGTGAAAAGTTTCGTCCAGCGTCGTGACTGATGATGAAAGATGGATCTATCACTTCTTCTGCAAAGAAAAAGTTCAAAGCCGCACTGTGTAACGTAACTGCAACAAATGTAACGTACCTACAACTAATATGTGACGTAGCTACAACAAATGGTTCAAATGGTTCTGAGTACTATGCGACTTAACTTCTGAGGTCACCAGTCGCCTAGAACTTAGAACTAATTAAACCTAACTAACCTAAGGACATTACACACATCCATGCCCGAGGCACGATTCGAACCTGCGACAGTAGCGGTCGTTCGGCTCCAGACTGTAGCGCCTAGAACTGCACGGCCAGTCCGGCCGGCAGCTACAACAAATATATGCCGTTGTTCGTCTGAGAATAAACTCGATAAGCAACATGAGCTATCAATAAGCAGAATTTAACCTGGACAACACTGCGTGCGTATTGTATGAGTGTCAGTGTCACTCTAATTGAAATCCTCAACAGATCGTTACATGAAAAATTTAAAGCTAACATTTGGATAAGGTATCTGACTGCGTACTTGAATATGAAAAAACTACAGGAAGAAACGAATCTGTAACAATGAATACGTAAGCTATCTGACTGCGTTTTCGAACAAGAATTTACAGGTCATACAGAAACTGGCTTGTACAGGTGACTTAATTGGATTAGAGTACGTCACATGTTGTGCTGCGTCAGAACTAACCATTACATTGGAAAAAATATAGTCAACTTACGTTTTGCACTCACCTCTTTAGATGACCTCCTTTTTCCATGTGGTTTACAGCAATAAGCAGCAGCATGCAGCAGCAGCGGCTAAAGCTAATTGTTACTAAGAATGAATTTAATCAAAAGGAGTTTGTTTGGTTCGTGGTAGCTACTAAATAACTTGCGAGAAGGGATTTCATAAATGAAGTCATCGTGACCGATAATAGACAATGACAATTATAATGACATAGGAATCAATAAAGCCTGACTGCCAGATTAACAAATTATTTCAATTTCAGAGTCACATTAACATTTAATAACCGCAGCATTTACTTATTAATTATATGTGGAGAATGATTATTACTATTTGGAGGATAGGGAGGCTTCTTTAGCTGACAGGCAAAACACGAGATTATTGGAGACTCGGACTGACGATCACGAGCATGCCCGTGCAACTGCGCTTTACGCTGTGCTTGCGAACTTTACCTTCAATTCCAAGCGTAGTTAAGCCACCTAAATCTCTCCTGGCTACATAAATGAAATCAGGCCTCGAGTGTGGTAAGATCTGCCATCACCGACGTGAGGGCAGCGTCACACGTCTTCTGTTTCAGAGCTCTCGACCGACCCACTCTCGGAGACAGATCTCGTCTGACAACAGTGCTTAGAATCGCGCTCCCACGTTTTGCCCTCAGCTTGTTACTATCGATATCTGAGAGCTTACACAATGCAAAGCATACCGTTAAGTTGACTATATTGTTTCCAATGTAATGGTTAGTTCTGACGCACTCCTTACAACTCTCAGCCGACAAAGCCATGGCGGTGGTCCTCTGGGACCCTGAAGGGTTTATTCTGTTTGGCGTCCTCCCTCCTGGTGCGACGATCAGCTCTGAAGTGGATTCTACTGCCCTTAGGAAATGGAAGAAACGACTTGAGTGTGTTCGTCGTCGCAAAGATGTAAGCGAACTTCTCACTCTCCATGACGATGCAAGGCTCCACACAAGCGTGCGGACCCGAGGGGAGCTCACAAAGCTTGATCGGGCTGTTCTTCCTCATCTGCTCTACATCCCGGATCTCGCACTTTCGACTTTCACCCGTTTGGCCCAAAGAAGGATGCACTCCTCGGGAAGCGGTGCGTGGATGATTGTGAAGTGACTGCTGCAGCAGGTCGCTGGTTCTGGCACCCACCGGCAGAGTGGTGTCAGCGCCCTCCCAGCGAGGCAGCGACAGGGCGTCGCACTTGGGTGATGTCGAAAAAGACGGTTTTGTTGTCAAGCGAGTGGGAAATAATTCGGTCCATTGGAATCCTGAATAGAACCGGCCTGCTTTCAGAAAAAAAGTGTTATATTACTTACTGAAAGCACTTCATAGATACTAATATACTAATTACTTCACGAGTATTTAAAATGTTGCAACTGAATTGAGATCTGTGAGCAGTGTAATCAAACAATCATTTTATACTTCATGTATAGTTACATTTATTTCAACTCACAGTACAGAAATGCACGATTTCCACAGAAAATGTCTAGTGCAACGGAACTAGTAGATTACCAACTCGTTCCCTCAAAATCTGCCACATATCTGATACAGTCGTTTATGAGTTTGTCCACATAATCAATTTAGTGAGCTGAATTCTCGTTACAACTTCAGCAAGGATGGTGTACCCCAAACAGTACAGCACGTGCTAACTAATAGTCGGTAGGACGCACAGAAGTGACGTAGAAGAAAATAATATCTGCAACACAAATATTGTGAGACACGCTCAGCGTTCAACTGGCTAAAGCTGGTGACTGACAAATCATCACAGTCCGCCGGGAAGTTCCTCGGGGCGTTATCTGCAGCCGGCGGTGGGCTAAATATCTCAAAAATACCTCCAGCGTGTAGCACAATCAGCCAGAAAACAAACAGAAACCAGAGTCCCCCTTACGTCATTGACATTAAGTCAGTTCTCATGTCACAAATGCGTAATGCTACACCCCTCCCCCCCCCCCCCTCATCCCCCTGACCTCTGAGATGGGTGGTAGAGATAAAAGGCTTCCCTTTTCCCTTTACAAAAACTAAACCCAACGTCTCGCAACATAAAACATATAACTTATTACATATGCAGCAGACATCAAAGGAGAATGAAATGAGGCACCTGAGAAAAAACAGTTTTTAGACGAGCGATATATTTCGTTTTTCTTTACCTTACGTAGACCTCTTGACACCGCTGACAGAGTGTTAGAAAAATACGTCTTGACAGGACTCGCCGATGGTTCTCGATGATTGCAGCTGTGCGTTTTTATCTAGAACATTCGTGAAACACGTATTACATTTATACAGTTAAAGATTCGTACCCCATACGAATTTGAACTGAAGTGTCGTGTGCCCTCAGCCATGCAAGTGTCAAATTATTGCGATGTGCGTTTATTTTCAACGCCGTACACATACAATCTATTAAATTTATCCATATCTAAAAAAATGGTTCAAATGGTTCTGAGCACTATGGGACTTAACTTCTGAGGTCATCAGTCCCCTAGAACTTAGAACTACTTAAACCTAACTAACCTAAGGACATCACACACACCCATGCCCGAGGCAGGATTCGAACCTGCGACCGTAGCGGTCGCGCGGTTCCAGACTGTAGCGCTTAGAACCGCTCGGCTACCACGGCCGGCTAACCATAGCTACCCCGAAAAAAAACCTCTCGTGTAGAAAACACTAACGACTATAACACACTAAATATACACAGAAAATTACCCAAAGCTTATACCCAAACACAAATAAAAAATTAAAACCTATAGCTACACATAAATAAAAACTATAGAAAATGTTCTATAAAAGTGCTCATTTTTGTCAGGCTCTTTGGTTACGACCTAGATCTGGATTTGTTAGTTCCGTTATCTGCACTGCCCCATTTCTGACTCAAATTCTTCAAGTTTATCAATGGTAACACCTTCACAATTTCTTCACCGAATTTTCTTCGGATTGACCAGACATTTGGTAAACTGCCCTCGGTTTGTGCCATTCTCGTTTCGATACGCAGATCTCTGCCTGCAGTACAAGCAACAAATTTTCTCAGAGAGAGGAAGCGTTTGTAATCAAAGTTTTGTACTTTACCGGACACAGATCTCGTCGCCGCAGTCCTGTACCGGCAAAGGTAAACTGTTTGACTGCGAACTGTTGCAGATGTTCTGTTCTACTCTCTACCAAAGGCCTAGCCGCAATGGTAACGTCGGTTCGAGCCAGTCACAGACGTTAAGCGCTGACGGGCTTCGCTAGCTGCTCGTAGGTGACCCTCCGGGTCTGCCGGGGTTTTTTAGCAAGCGCGGTACCCTCAGCGCTTGTGAAGCCAACTGAAGAGCCACTTGACTGAGAAGTCGCGGCTCCGGTCACGAAAACTGAGAACGGCCGGGAGAGCGGTGTGCTGGCCACGAGCCCCTCCATATCCGCGTCCATTGACGCCTATCGTCTGAGGACGACACGGCGGTCGGTCGGTACCCTTGAGCCTTCCGAGACCTGTTTTCTTCGCGCGGGATATTCTACTCTCTGCTGCTGATACTAGCGGCACCGCGACGCACTGCCCACCGTCGCTCAGTCTCCTTTCTTAACTGTTCTACTTCACATTTCAAACTAATTAATGGAAAATCTCATATAAAGATGTGAAACAATTACTAACAAAGAGATAGAGGGGCTGGCCAGTACTTACCTCAGCTCAGTACAGCCGATAGAAACACAAAAAACAACCGAAAATTTAAGTTCCTAGCTTTCGGAATAAATGTTCCTTCATCAGGGAGGAGAGAGGGGAAAGAAAGGGAAGAAGGGAAAGTGGATTTAGTTACTCACAACCCAGGTTATGAAGCAACAGGGAAAGGAAAACAGGGAAGGTAGCAAGGATGGAGGCATGGTTGTCAGAGGGAAGCCAAAGATATTCTACTGCAGGTACTGTGCCAGCTTCAAACCAAAGAGGATGCATACAGAAGTAAAGAGGTGTATAGTATAAAGTTGTTGGATGGAAAGATGCATGAATGGCTGAAGAGGAAAGGGAAAGAGGAGAAGACTGAAAAGTGAATGGGAGTGAGGTTGTTTAACGTAGGTTCAGTCCAGGGGGATGGCGGGATGAAAGGATGTGTTGGAGTGCAAGTTCCCATCTCCGCAGTTCAGAGGGACTGGTGTTGGGTGGGAGAAGCCAAATGGCACATACAGTATAGCAGGTTCCTAGGTCCCTAGAATTATGCTGGAGGGCATGCTCCGCTACTGGGTATTGGACATCTCCTAGGCGGACAGTTCGTCTGTGTCCGTTCATGCGCTCAGCCAGTTTAGTTGTTGTCATACCAATGTAAAAGGCTGTGCAGTGCAGGCATGTCAGCTGATAAATGACATGTGTAGTCTCACACGTGGCCCTGCCTTGAATTGTGTATGTCTTCCTAGTAGCGGGGCTGGAGTAGGTGGTTGTGGGGGGATGCATGGGGCAGGTTTTGCAGCGGGGTCGGTTACAGGGGTAGGAACCGCTGGGTAGAGAAGGTAGTCTGGGAATATTGCAGGGTTTAACAGGGATGTTACGGAGGTTAGGCGTTCTAGGAAGTGGTTTGTGTCCTTGATGTAGGATGGGAGTCTGCAGGTGATAGGTTGGAGGTGTTGGTCTACCAGAGCTGAGATACGTTCTGTTGGGGCTTTGAAGCCTGCTACAATGCGACGGCCAGGATGGTTCTCTTTGTGGATTTTGGGTAATAGGTAGAAGGTAGGGGTACGTGGCTCAGGTGGAGTGAGTAAGTCTATGGAAGCCATTGTGAGGCCTTGTGAGGGACCTTGGATTTTTATGATTTTCTGCAGCTCAGTCTGAATGAAGGGGATTGGGATCCTGGGTAACAGCTTTCTTTGGTATTTAACGTTACCAACACAATTTCTTTCTTTCTCGCCCTTCCTTCCGTGTTTTATTCCTTCTTATGATTACTATTCTAACTTTAGTTACTTAATTTCCCTACCCACCAGTTACCCACTATGTACCCTAATCCTATACCACATAATTTACATTCCGTTCCTGCTTAACCTTTGGAATTACCCCTAAAGGGGTAAAGGACCCCTAAAGGACTTACCTTTACACAAACATCCCACACACCCATGGTCTCTCTGCCCTTGAGCACTACCTCTCCCAACGCCCACCTGAAGATCTTCCAAAAACCTCGTTCCTTATCACACTTACCAACTTCATCCTCACCCATAATTACTTCACTTTTGAAGGCCAGACCTACAAACAAATCAGGGGAACTGCCATGGGAACCAGGATGGCTCCATCCTATGCCAACCTCTTCATGGGCTGCATGGAGGAGGCTTTCCTGAAGACCCAACAGCTGCTTCCCCTGGCCTGGTATAGGTTTGTAGATGACATCTTTGTGGTCTGGACTCATGGTGAAGAAACATTCCTTAATTTCCTCCATAACCTCAACTCCTTTTCGAATCTGAATTTCACCTGGTCCTTCTCCAAAACAAAAGCCACCTTCCTGGATGTTGACCATCTTGTTGAAGCTCACATCCACACCTCTGTCCATATCAAACCCACCAACAAACAACAGTACCTTCACTTTGATAGCTGCCATCCATTCCACATCAAACGCTCCCTTCCCTACAGCCTAGGTATTCGTGGCAAACGTATCTGCTCCAGTGACGAATCCCTCAACAATTACACCAATAACCTGACCAGTGCTTTCCTCTCCTGCAACTATCCTGCAGACCTTGTCCACAAACAGATCTCCTGAGCAATACATTCCTCCCCGTCCAACAACAATATTCCTACCCTCAGACCACACAGAAGCATCCCCCTTGTCACCCAATATTATCCTGGCCTCGAATACATCAATAAATTACTCCGCCAGGGATATGACTTTCTCAAGTCAACCCCTGAAATGAGATCATCCCTTGACAAAATTCTCCCCACACCACCCAGAGTTGCCTTTCGTCGTCCCCCTAACCTCCGTAACATCCTTGTTAAACCCTGCAATATTCCCAGACTACCTTCTCTACCCAGCGGTTCCTACCGCTGTAACCGACCCCGCTGCATAACCTGCCCCCATACATCCCCCCACATCCACCTACTCCAGCCCCGCTACTAGGAAAACATACACAATTCAAGGCAGGGCCACGTGTGAGACTACACATGTCATTTATCAGCTGACATGCCTGCACTGCACAGCCTTTTACATTGGTATGACAACAACTAAACTGGCTGAGCGCATGAACGGACACAGACGAACTGTCCGCCTAGGAGATGTCCAATACCCAGTAGCGGAGCATGCCCTCCAGCATAATTCTAGGGACCTAGGAACCTGCTACACTGTATGTGCCATTTGGCTTCTCCCACCCAACACCAGTCCCTCTGAACTGTGGAGATGGGAACTTGCACTCCAACACATCCTTTCATCCCGCCATCCCCCTAGACTGAACCTACGTTAAACAACCTCACTCCCATTCACTTTTCAGTCTTCTCCTCTTTCCCTTTCCTCTTCAGCCATTCATGCATCTTTCCATCCTACAACTTTATACTATACACCTCTTTACTTCTGTATGCATCCTCTTTGGTTTGAAGCTGGCACAGTACCTGCAGTAGAATATCTTTGGCTTCCCTCTGACAACCATGCCTCCATCCTTGCTACCTTCCCTGTTTTCCTTTCCCTGTTGCTTCATAACCTGGGTTGTGAGTAACTAAATCCACTTTCCCTTCTTCCCTTTCTTTCCCCTCTCTCCTCCCTGATGAAGGAACATTTATTCCGAAAGCTAGGAACTTAAATTTTCGGTTGTTTTTTGTGTTTCTATCGGCTGTACTGAGCTGAGGTAAGTACTGGCCAGCCCCTCTATCTCTTTGTTAGTAACTACTTCATATTTCAGTTAGACAAACTCTTCCGTTTTTTTTCAAATTATACCAGTTCCGTCGCCTCCAATACAGCTTGCTCCTTTACAGTTTGTACCTAGTGGCTGATGTATTAGTATCTTCCACAGTATGCAACTTTTGTGGAAGTGAGATGTTAATTTTCTCTACCTTTTCCAATCTCGATTGCAAATGGCCGCACCGTTTTCCACAATTTTGAAACATCGAGCATCCTACCTTGAAATGATATCAGTTGGGAATCACATATTCTGTCTAGCTCTGTCATTTTTGTCGCTTTTTGTCCTCCTTTTCTTTGCAGCTGCTGAGCAACGCGCAAGCGGGACAGAACTGGGCCGTAAAAAGCCGCTACAACTTATTTTGCTTTCTGAGATGTACCTCACTGTGGCGTTCTGACTTGGAAAACCCAAACGATTGAAGCAGCAGGGTCCTGGCCGGGTCGTCATGAGCCTGCCCTTGTCTCTTACTCCTGCCTCTCTTTAACGTGGCTTTAGCACACCTATGACGAGCTAAGTGCGGTGCTCGTAAATCAAAAGTAATACAACAGATCGAAATACACTCACATTTAAACAAAAATGTAACACCGTCACAAGCGCTTCAAAAATAGCCATAAATGTGCAGAAAATAATCTGACATCGCTCAGCGATATGTGAGAGTCAAGTAAAAAGTTTTGATAAGGTACCTATATCAGAAAATGTAGCGTTTGGATAGTGAAACAAATCTGGAGACTGACTCACTTTTAAATCTCTCATTTCACGGTACGCACACAAACTAAGAAGAAGGCTGTCGTCAATCTCCGTTGTAATTATGACGTCGCATACAACGACTGCGAAGAACGGGTACGTTCGCAACTAGGAGGGTTGGGTGTGGTGCTGCAAGAATGTTTCGGAGTCTCGACCTTGAAGAGGACGTCCTTCGTCAGGTAGAAGAGAATCCGACGACGAGTATTCGAAACCCGCCCCACGTCATGGGCTGCTGTAGGGCACGGAAATCACTGCGCGTACCGTGCAGCAGCAAATCTGAAGTGGTTTGTCTTCAGACTTATATCATATCCAATCTGCGGGTTTGCTAACATGCGTTCATTATCACAACTTGATCTGCTAAGCCCCCTCTACATCTCCAACAACCATATAGTAGGAACTGTGAAACACCTTCTATAGCCTGCAGATGGTCCAATATGAACCGATATCGGTTGCTGAACAATGAATAAAACAAGTACAGTACATACAACGAATTGCCTCAATTTTCTCTGACGCAAATTAGAGGAAAAGCAAACGAAAATATAACTTAAACGGGACAAAATTTAACTATTGAGGACCGAAAAATATACAAAACAACTTTGTATAATTACTGTACCTGGTGGTTCATTACACTTTTTCCATCGAGAATAATGTATTATACAAAAAGCGTCACGTATACAAATAATATCCTTGCAAATATCCTGTGTTTTTCGCAACTGCAGTAACTAATCATTCCCGAAACATTCCACTTTAGCGTAGCATATGATATCGCATGTGCTGCACAGTTAAATACGTCTTTTCTAAGTATAATGCATCTACACCAGACAAAAAATGTTTTATGGGGCACCATGTACAGTTAATGTATTCACTTCATGTGTGGTTCTTCTCCTTTGGTGGATATGTCAGAGAGTGACCGAAATCAATAGCAAAAATGAAAATAAGTCTAGCTGTGTAATACATGTAATGTAATGTAGCCTTTCTGAAAGCTGTTCCACACTGCCTGCACAAAACACCGACTTTGAAGAAGTTATTCAAGCTAAAACCGAAACTTAACAAACTACATTACACGGAGAGTCTCGCGGCTCCCAACAGCTGAGTACCATTGACCGACTTTCTCGCCAGAGGATGCCCGTCCACTCTCCTTACTCAGCTTGTAATGCGAGCGATTTTGCAATATTTTGGGTAAGACTAAGGAAGCAATCGCGTAAAAATGTTTTTCACATTATTCTTGTACAACATTGATTCTTGTAAAAAAATTTCTCATTTTTTAAAAAAGAGGTTCAGCCATAATTAAGCTCCTCATACGTGGAGTTAGAGTTGCTCTGTCCAATACTGGATGTGGTCGTGGGGGTAGTGCGTCTTGAGGTCCTTTGGAGTTTCATATTTCATGAACCAGGCTCTTTAAATATCGCAGAGAAAAAGGTTCATAGGCCGTAGCTCAGTGTTATAAAGGTGTTGGTTTCAATATTTTCTATGCTCTCTTGAGCCTTTGGGCAGAATGTCAGGACACGTCTTCCTAAGTTTATCTTCAACAACATCTCGGAGCTTCTCGTTATCATTTTGAAGCATTGTGTATAATACGACACAGAGCCTTTGCATGACGTTGAATTAGTGGTAGTAACATAAACGTCCTGTAAAATGTTACTGTAACACAGCGCAGATTTTTATTTCTTTAATGTTCCCTTCAGCTTCAGATTTACAACCTGAAGTTATATGAGTCAGAAGCTGTTTTGTATCTCTGTCTCTTGTGGACTCTTGAGCAACTGCCTGCAGCAACACATATAGCACATACAGCACAGGGCGATAAATTTTTCACTTCTTATCTCCTAGCCGTGTTGCGAAGCACTTTTGTAAGAGTACAAGGCGAAATTCTGCATAAAGTCACCACGAAACTCCGGATTGAAAAGTGCGTATGTGTGTGTGCATGTGTGAGAGGGGGGACAGTGGGGAGAAGAGAGAAAGAAAGGGGTAGAGAGGATATATAAAAGCTAAGGCAAATTCACGAACTGTGGAGGGATTGCTTCATGCGGAACAGAACTGTTTGTAGCTCACTGTTGAGTACAGTTCCCGCAACTAATGCCACGAGAAAAGGGAACTAGATTCTATGGGCTCGCAGTTCCTGACAATTATAGCACACTTTTCTCAGGTCAAAATGAGCACTCGACTCGAAATTTGCCAAGTGTCGCCATCTCGGTTGCCGAGCTTTTAGTGCTTTGTTGCTCTGCTGCCCACTGTAATTGCAGTACTAGGAAAGCAGCGTGCAACACGCTTCAAATTGGCGTGAAGTAAGCTGCATGGTTAGACAAGGAAATGATAAGCATATCAAGTACGAGGGCGTACCGAAAAGTAATACCTCAGAATTTTTTATGTGAAAACTCTTAAAGCTTTTTAAATAAGGCAAACGTTATTAACATTGTACATCTTTATTCTTCATGTCCACATATTTATTTCTCAACTAAGTCACGCTGGCGGCAAACACATTTCTGCCAGTTTATTGATGCTTCATCACTATCAAAATGAAGCCCTCGAAAGTGTTCCTTGAGTTCTGGAAATAGATGAAGATCGGATGGGGCCAAGTAGATGGCATATGGTGGACGATCCGTGACAGTGAACCCCAGGTGTCAAATCGCTGCAGATGGCGGCGATGACATCATCCAAGATGGCGGCGTGTGGACTTGGCAACAGTGCATAATGTCACTCAAGATGGCGGATTTTGGCGGGAAAATATGTCAACTGGGGTACGTCCACTAACTGAACCCCCATAAAAATGGCGCCAAATTTGAATTTTGACGGGAAAATAGGTCAATTGTTCTATATCTACTATGTAAAGCTCCAGAAAAAATTGGCACGAAATTCAAATTTCAACAGGATAACAGCTGGAAAACTGTACTTGTCTTTACTATTATTCATTATCATTTCTTATCATATATTATTATTTATCAGTATTATTTATACCATGCACATGTGTTCGCTATGAGATCCTGAGTCCAACTGTGTTAGTTCATACCCCTGCCACTGTGATGTCATTCAAGATGGCAGATTTTGGTGGGAAGAAAACCAATTGGGGTACCTCCACTAACCTAACCCTCCACAAAAAATTGGCCCCAAAATTGAATTCCAACTTGATAATGGCTGCAAAAACTGCACTTGTCTTTATTATTATTCATTATCATTAGCTGGCCGCGGTGGCCATGCGGTTCTAAGCGCTGCAGTCTAGAACCGAGTGACCGTTACGGTCGCAGGTTCGAATCCTGCCTCGGGCATGGATGTGTGTGACGTCCTTAGGTTAGTTAGGTTTAAGTAGTTCTAAGTTCTATGGGACTGATGACCTAAGATGTTAAGTCCCACAGTGCTCAGACGCATTTGAACTATTTTTTTCATTGTCATTTTTATCAGTCATTGTCATTTATTATCATTCATTATTATTTATTATTATTGGCCTACCTCCACTAGAGAAATGCAGCAAATTCAAATTCCAACATTATAATGCTTCGAAAACTGTACTTCAATTAATTATTATTATAGTTTATTATTTATTCAAGATGTCCTATTTCAGCGGGAAGAAAGCAATTTGCGTTACATCCATAACAAAAATCTGTCGCAAGTTGAAATTCCAACACCATAATCGATCACATGTACGATATAGTCCACATGCTACGAACTTTGATTGTCACTTATCTTTTTTCACTGCCAGCCTGTCAAAAGCGCGTCAAATAATAAACTGCACTTGTAGTAGCGTAATTCACATCCTCTAATTTTGCAAGGCAAAAGGACTGAAGTCTTTATTTCAAGCAGTACAGTCATCACATGACTCGGTACACATCGTCGAGATCGCAGCAACACCCAGTGCGCTCGCCACTAGGCCCGGGCTCCAAATCGTCGCCACCAGAGGAGCTCCCCCTGGCGCCACCGGTCAGCGGTAGCCCGCCACCGGTCCAGCGGCAGCTCGGAGCGCGCTAGCTGCTGGACCGTGTAAACATGTTTTCGCCGGTCACGTTGGAACCTGCCGATGCTGACATCACACAACAGACCGTCCGTTTACGATCCACCGCCAAATTTGTTTTGCTGGACGGGTTGATGCCTGTTCATGCCTACTTCACGATGGTCGGTCGGCCGCTCAGACCACTAAATGCGTTTTGCTCGTTCGAACCTGCCAATTCTGGCGTCACAACTGCGGTTACGATCCACCACGTGGTTTCGTGGCGGACAGAGAACACGCTTGAGGCCAGAGTTGTTCGCTGGAGAGTGGAATCTGCCTTGGCGTCACACAACCGCCGGTCCATCATGTGGCGTGCTCGACAAAGAATGCTCTCACTAAGTTAACTGACCAAAGATCGTTTGCTCTCACACGCACGTTATAAACGGACACGCTCCGCGGGCATCCGACTGCTTACGTCACACACCCTCGATCGCCGCCTCCATACACGCGCCGGACGTAGTCTTCTGTAAATATGCTAACACCCACATCGCACATCTAAGCTATCAGTTGCCTAAGTACTTAATTGCATTTCAATTTTAATCATATTAAATAATTCAATTTACAATATCATTCAAGTATGAAAAGCGTTTAAGATATATAATTTCAACCACTTTCAAGGTCGGGACCTCCACCTTTTTTTAGGAACCTTTGCCGAGTTTGAATTTTGGCAGTAAAGAAAGGTCACTTCCTCTTTCTCTACCAACCTAAGCAAATGGTTGGAAAGAAAGGTCACTTGTACTAACCTCAGCCACCTGACTGCCACGTCCTCGTATGAACCAGCGCCAAGGTTGAATTCTGCCAGTAAAGAAAGGTCACTTGTGCTTCCGCCACCAACCTAAGAGAATTCTTGCAAATGAAGCTCATCACCACTAACCTAAGCCTCCAGAACGCAACCTCTTCCTACGGGCTTCTGGTAAAAGGACTCAGCCCGCACTGGGCCTATGGATGGAGGAACGAATGTACTTTACTTAGGGATGGAGTATATGTATCACAGAACACACACACTGACATGTCCCACACCACACAGACCTGCAAACCATTCCTACATAACTCATTTACAATGTCTCTACACACACACTTGCTAATTGTAAACAGTTAAAAATAACGAATCGCACAGCCTACAAACATGCGAACCGCTAGTAAATAATGCAAAACGTTTACGTCTAAATAGCCAACAACTCCTAATTTTCGGAAGTAATTTCAGTGCAGACCTGCAAACTGCTTCTAAATAATATAGCACAATGACGTTTAGACACGCTAAGTACTCGTAAACTATTCAAATAGCGCATATGAAGGCGTACAGACCCGATCCTGAAATAAGCACAGTCCATTGAGTACACAGGAGGTAGCGATAAGTGACGTATACCTCAGATGTCACACAGCCCCATCTCGGCTTCCGCAAGCATGAGGTGGCGTCACCTCCCATTCGTACGTAACACCTGAGAGATTCCTATCCAAATAAGTGCTCACCCAGACACACACGTGCTGATGGATCGGGCGGGAGCGCAACCGCGAGCTGCAGCCGAACGCAGGCCAAATTTGTATGTAGGCGCCGTTGATGACCGGCCGTTTATTTTCACACAACGCGCACTCCAAGCAGAGCCGCGCGCGTTCGGCCTTCCTCATTGTAACTGCGGTCCGGCGAAGACGCTTCAGAGTTCCATTCCACAATAGCAGAACCTGCTTTCCCCTCTTAGTGATTCTAACGGACCATAAGTGACGACTGACTGACGCTTCACAGCGCGCGTCACAACCCCCGCGGAGTGAGGCAGCCACAGCTCGCACCAGCCTGCCCCCGCCGCCAAACACCGGTGAAAGTTGCATTCCAAGCAGCGATCACACCACTCTCATATTCGAGGCATCTCCAGGTGCCGCTTGTCTCTGCTGTTGACTGCAAGGGGTGTTGGCACACACACACACACACACACACACACACACACACACACACACACACACACGTTTAACCATACTTAACTACCCAGCACGGATCTCGCCTCGCCACGAAACGTCTGCGTGACGACTCACCATCTAAAACGTTCTAAACATTGTTCTTACGTCACATCTCTTTACAAAAAAATAAGAGCTAAGTCTACCTCTCGGGCACTGTATAGTGTCCCAGAAATGGTTAACGCTTGCTTTCTTCATGCCTCAGTTTGTATGCACGGAAATTCGTCCCATAACAGAACCTGTTTACCAAACAAAAGAAGGAGTAGATATTAAAGTCCACGGAGAAGAAATAAAAGCTTTAAGGTTCGCCGATGACATTGTAATTCTGTCAGAGACAGCAAAGGACCTGGAAGAGCAGTTCAACGGAATGGACAGTGTCTTGAAAGGAGGATACAGGATGAACATCAACGAGGTCAGCTGACGTCCACACAACGATGCCGCTCCGCCATGCTGAATTCGGTTATATTGCGCAGAGAGAGAGCGCCAGAAAGAAAAGGTGGATGGTGCTTCAATAGCGACGGCGTTAGTAATTCGACTGGTAAATTCGATACGCAAATGTTTTCACCGCTCCTGCATCACATCATAACCAATCGAGCATTCTCATTAGCTCTTATCGAAGGCTATCACGTTATGTCTGGGAGGAAGACTGGATTAGGCGATATTTTGGTACATCAACCTGTTCTTTCTTTCTACAGACGCTACACTCAATGGTAATAAACTATTTTACACTGATCACCATTTTTCACAGACAACTAAACATCGCGAAGTTGTGTACAGGTCATCAAATACAAACCATATTCGCAAGAATATTGGACCGTAAACCGATCTCCAACGAGGGCATATATCTCCGAGTACCATCAATTTTCGCTGTACTTCCCGATATCAAGAACACCGCACTAGCCTCCCGATCGCTAACGTAGCATAATGCACAACATATACACTGTAAATTATTTCTCCACAAACACCAAACTTCAGCGAGGTGCAGCGTGCTGTAAACCATTGACTAACTAGAAACAAGAAGAGTAAACTGATATTAGCACTCTCGAATACCGAAGTCGCTCATGTAACAGATCCGAGATGACCAATATTCTCTACAAACCAATTATGATCGTTCTCACGTCTAGAGAACAGGCAAACGTGTGTCCAACACACCACAGTCCATATTCTCTCAACTAAATAAAGGCACCAAATGTGCAGAAGCAGTCGACCAAACAATTTACATGGGAGGGAATAACGCTCCACCGCAAACGCGCCATCTTCTCAAAGTTACACTTGATCACGAAAGTAACCCAGGACATACTTAGTTCGCTCTTCAGTCGTCTAGAACATGGTAAAGTTAACTATCATAAATTCCTACACTCCAACAGGCCTCTGCATTCGGAAGACCGCTGCCATTAACGTGGGAATGCGAATCAATACCACCATAGACGTCGCATACACGAACACATCTAGAAAACACCTCACATATTTCTTCTATCATTATGCTTAGAATTAAATCTTACGATTTAGGTCTCAACTGAACGGTATTCGGCAATGGGCGAAGTATTGGAAATACACTCTGTTGAACGCAGTGGCTCTGGAAATACCTGTACCTTCATTAGCACTAGTCATACTCTTCCCTTCGTTATCACAGTACCACAAGTCAACCCCCCCCCCCCCCCCCCTACAACAGCACATGGACATTTCCTTTACACAAACACATATACTTTATAAACCTGATCCTCAAATGCGGACATATCACATATCCGCCCGATGAATTTTGAAAGTCATTCGGTTAAGGAACGCAGTATGTGACCGGTATTTGCAACTCCCTCACGCCGCTAGATACTTATCCAGTATGTGTAACGTATTCTGTCTCGATACCATGTCAGATGTTCCGATATATATCCACAGTGTTAAAGTAGATGACTCATTGAGAAAGATCACAGCCACAAGTGAATCATATCTCGAAACGAATCATTTCTCGAACCTATCTGCTACAGTACAAATCCAACATTGTCTTAGTCAGTCCCTACACATCTTGCAACTGCTCCCATTTATACAGCTTTGCACAAGTGATCACACCATTTTAAGTCGGGACTGAGCAGAAGTCGGACAAAGCCATATCCACCATCTTCTGCAGTCAGTCTAGAAACAGAGCGAAATGAGTTACTGCGACAGGACCGTGTTCTGACCATTCGGCGGGAATGCGCGCGTTGTGGTGTGTCCCCAAACTACATACAAGTACCGCAGATCCACATCGGTTCAAACATCCCAACATCCTGTCATCGCTATTCTCTAGCCCCCCACCAGACAAAAATTAACAACCATAGAAGCTCAAATAACTTCAACCGATATAGAACTCACATGGACGCTACTCGCGCGCTGCGGCAAGGCTGCGTTGGGGGTCCAGCGCGCAGAGAGAGGGAGAGAGAGGGAGAGAGAGGGAGAGAGAGAGAGAGAGAGAGAGAGAGAGAGACATTTCGCAATGCTTCCCAGAATAGCACAGCGTGCAGCCCTAACGGCATACTTCGCCCCTCACTGAATTTACCCCTCAAACTGCCGCTGCTGCTGCTCCCTGGATCCAACAAACTTATTAAATAGACACTTATTGATGCACTACAGAGGGTATTTTATAGTTTCATCACCTCTAGGAGAATGATCGTATCCCACGTTCTATACAGTAAATCGCAAGAAACGCCCACTGTGGCCCTGTTTACTTATTTGAAACACTGTTTTCTATCGCGCTTTGTACTCTGCCAAACATTTCTTTTTTCTGCCACGACTTCGATCTCTATGTCACGTTCTAAATTGGCATTAAGACGCTCTGATCCACGAGCACAGAAAACTAGACATCACACTATGTAAATCATATTCTTACCGCGGATAACATAACACTGAATTATTATTAAATAAAACACACTTACAACATAAGGAAAGTAGAAGAGTTTGACAGCGTTGTGGAGGGTTTCCAAGCTACCGTGCGAAAGTCTTTCATGACCTCTACATTCGCCGTGACCGAACAGATGATGGCTCGGCGTTCCATTTCTAGTTATTGGTAATTTGGCACTCATGTACGCGATCACTGTTTAGCTGCTAGCAACCCCCAGAAGTTGTCTCCCACCCACAAAACTTCTCCCCCAACTCAAACAAGCTATATCACTCAATTGTTATGTGGTAACCGGTGCGTGGATGTGATTGAAAAGACACCTTCGAAGTACTGTAATATTAAGCAACTGACTTGATAGTGCGAAGAATTTTACACTAATTTTAGCACCGTCCATTAATGTGACAGCATGCCCCCCAATTTCAGTATCACAACTAAACCGCCCCTTTTACATCACTTTGCGAGTATGATTGCGAATGTCGGTAGATTACTGTGCAGTACGTGCATTCATTGTTCATTCTCGAAGACATAAGTGATCAAAGTCAGACAATGCTCTATGTATTTGTAACACTTCGAGCATAGTGTTTAATTCACGATCTATCTCTCAGCGTATGGGAGTCACAGAGCATTCTCCCCGTCTTAGGGTAAAAGACCAACTTCACACAGTCATTGACCAACCCACCATGCAGCACCGCTAGAGAATTAATCTCGAAGCAATCAGAAGAAGAGTGCTACACTCCACATCTCGTGAATGAATATGGCTCTCCAGGCCCCAACCCATCCAAGTGCACGAGATTTCTCGAGATGTTACCATGTCGAGGAGCTTAGCACTCCTTATCGACGTATAGTAACAGATGTCAAAGCGCCGTCATGTAATAACATACAGTTAAGAAGAACAAGACAAGACTTATTTTTATACGCAATGGAGTTCGAGATGAGTTTCATACATTTTTACCTAAATCAAAGAAGCTATCAACTCTAAATTATTGTTCTAGAGTCTAGGATCTGTACTTGGAGGGTATTCGTAAGATAGAGAACATAAACACACACACTCCTAAGACTGCGGCGTTCTGCACTTGAAAACTGTTTATAATATTAGATCGAAAACCTCTCACCCCTATCAGACATACATACTTCTTCGCAGTTTCTCTATGTTGAACTATCTTATCGAATCGTAAAACATTTCCTGTTCATGATACGTGTGCAATATAGCTTTGCGAAGACGCATAGTGTCCATTGTTCACATCCGATGCCTACATAAGGCCTACATAAAATGATACTTACTAGTGGGGGATACATCCCACAAGGAGACAGATAAACGCAAAGCAGCAGCATGCGACATGTGGAAATTACAACTCATTCCGTCCTTAACTCTGTAAACAGCGCATCAGTCGGACAGTGCATACACAGCGATTGCAGTGCGTCACAAGGTCTTACCACTAAGTTAGTTATGACGCTGAAGTCTCGATTTGACACCCAAGATGCGACAGGGGTGATCGCATAAATGAAAGCTCCTTTAGAGGAGTGTGTCAAGTTTATTCACACATGAGATGGAAGTCCTCTGATGACCGACAGGTTTACCGTTAACGATCGCAAGTAGACAGTGCTTTAAAACACATACGGAACACGTAGCTGTATACGAGTAGAACGCAGGCTATGTCACGTGACTGATGCCTCCTGAATCACTGGTCCATCAATAGGCATACAGTATAATGCACCGTCAATGGGAAAAAAATTAACTGCCACCCTTATTCCCTTCGTTTAGATGTCCACGTTTCTTCGAGATTCCTTCTGTTGCAGCATACTTGGTCCGATATACAAATTGTTCGGTGCTAACCAGAAGATAGCAAGGTACTTCCTCAAGTTCACCGCACTAGGCTCTATATTCGGTCGATATATACCTATTTCCTGGTCACTTTTCGCAATTCTGTCTATTTGAGGTCAGATCTATGTACATGATTATGGCATAACATCTCGTTCTGTGTTCTAAAATGGATTGTAAATGTAGCACAGATGCCACCAGCTAGCCCAAACGTCACCGGGACGTGTGATACAGCACTGCACTCGACTGTATCCAGTCACATCCACATTCGGAGAGCGTTTGCTCTGCTTTCTGTATGTCTCTCTGTACATGCACGCCTCGCGGACGATTCCCAGGACTCGTAGGAGACCAGAGTTAGCTTTCGATTGTGGATCCTCCGCATGTTATATCCGGATCGGTGTTCAGATGCGGATCCACAATACGCCGCGCACGGGATTGGGTTCGGAGGTGGATCCGCCACGCGCAATGTACGAAGCGTTGTTGGGATGCAGATCCAAAATCTATCACATGCGAGTTAACGTGAGGGTCTAGATCTGCCGTGGACTATACAGAGCTATGTTCGGAGACGGATCCACCACGCGCCACATCTACGATAGGGTTCGCGGGTGGACCAACTACGTGTTACGTCCGGACACGTATTCGATGTTCGAAGTTTGGTCCACCAGCCGGTGGGACTGGGTCCTCAGAGCCGTCCGCGAGGCGTGCATAATCATACAGAAAGCAGAGTAAACGCTCTCCGAATGTGGATGTGACTGGATATAGTCGAGTGCAGTGCTATATTACACGTCCCGATCAATGCATTTGAGGTAGGTGGTGGCATCTGTGCTACATTTACAATCCATTTTAGAACACAGAACGAGATGTTATGTCAAAGTGACCAGGGAATAGGTATATATCGACCGAATATAGAGCCTAATGCGGTGAACTTGAGGAAGTAATTTGCTGTCTTCTGGAATAGCATTTATCAAACGTTTCATGATGATTGCTATAAAAGAATGTACCAGGTGAGTACGCCTTACTGCGTGTTCGTCGTGCATTATCGGCCGCCCAATTATCTTTCAGTATCGACCAGAAGTAATTTTCATTTTTAAATTATATTTTTTTCTTCTTACTTTTGTTAAGACTGAAATGACGGTCAATAAGAAGAAAGTGACACTAAAATGGAAAGAAGAGTGCATGACAATGCCTAATATAATGACCTCGAGTGAGACATCTAAAGCGGTTTCGACAATTAGGAAACAAAATGTTGCCGCCAAAGAGAAGAGATTAAAAGCAGAAAAAATAAAGCCTTAAAAGGAGTTGGAGAAAGCTGAACTTAAGCT
Organism: Schistocerca gregaria; assembly: GCF_023897955.1. Classification (NCBI taxonomy): domain Eukaryota; kingdom Metazoa; phylum Arthropoda; class Insecta; order Orthoptera; family Acrididae; genus Schistocerca; species Schistocerca gregaria. Next base: position 22,993,875 of record NC_064926.1, on the reverse strand, counting down.
GAGTATTCTAGAATAAAATAAACACGCCAAGGTTGGCCCTGAAAGACAATTACAAAGCGGCGAAGAATTTACTGAAATAATGGGTGAATAAAAGAGACTCAAAAGTGCCTTATGTTTCTGGAGTGGTTTGAAAAAAACTAGGCCCTATGTGCCATGTGTAGAGTACGGGGACATGTTGGACTGTGGATCAAAAGAATATTTTGTATTTCATTTGCGATCTCTGCAAAACAGAGAGCTAAACATTCTTGAATTGAGCTGAAATAGTAACAATAAGCTCCTATGGTGTTCTATTATTATTCAATAAGTATCAGTACAGTGAATCATCAACAACCGCATTATCACATAACGGACAGTGGCCGATACTGCAATACACTTTCTACAAACCTTCTAATACGAGTAGTAGTTGTTTTGCTTTGTATGTAATTAAGCAGAATAAATAAAACATAAAAATCATTTCACTGTGATATTCAAAGAACATATATTGAGGAAAGGGACTAGTATATTAACGTTCCAATGAACCACCACAGTTCCACAGTAGAATCAAAAAGCTTAACCCGGCCGATGTTGCACTACGCTCCCCTATTTTTAATCATTCTTTCCGACGACTATTTCTTTTCTAATTCTTCTCCATTCCGCCTTGGCTTCCGAGCACTTCGCATTTATTTTCCATAAGTGACTTATATGGCTGTATTCCTGTCTTTATCCGAACATTTTTGTACTTCCTTCCTTCATCGTTCATTTGAAGTATTTCTTCAGTTCCCAAGGTTTTTCCACAGTGACCGTACTTGCACCTATGTTTGTCTGTGCAGTTTTAGTGATGTCCGTTCTTCTTCAACTGAATTTATTATTGTGGTACTCGCTGCCGCAATATCTACGATCCTAAAGAACGTCGTAAGCACCTTATCACTCTTCAGTATTTCAGTGTCCCACTTTTCCACATTAATTTTTATGGACGGTTCTCTTCACCTTGTTCTTTATCACTACCAAATTTTGATCAGAGTCGATAGCAGCTCCCGGGTAAGCCTTAGATTCCAGTATCTAGTTTAGGAATCTCTGATCGTGATATAATCCAGTTGGAATCTTCCCGTGCCTCCAGGCCTTTTAAAAGTGATTTTTGAACTTAATCTCTATTACCAGCGGAAATTTATTTCAGAACTCCATAATAGGTGTTAATTTCGTATTGGCTTTCTTTTCTGTAAGTCACTTTACCTGCCTGTCACAGGAATAGATCATAAAGAGCGAATTTATTACGCTATCAGATATTTCCAAATTTTCTGTCTTTAAGAATTTACTCGAAGGAGAATATTACGACTCTTTTTTTTCTTAGACTTCCTGCAATACGGCGATACGACGGAGCCCTCACTCGCCGCTACGGCAATGGTAACAAGCTGCAAGGCACGGACCACGAAACGGTGCTTACACAGATGGCCCTGGAGCTGTTTAATGGCTGCGGCGCAACGCAATGTCTGCTGCTGGCCTTCGGATATCAAGCACGGGCCGCAGAATGAACAACCGAACTAGCTGCCTCTCCCTATTTTCGGGTACAATATTAAAGTCGTGTAATACCGAGTGGTATACTCTTGTCTTTGTCTTTTTTCCGAAACTAGAAACGGTCGACATGATGGAGTGGGCTTCTGTTGCTCACTTTTACGGTGGTGAGTTTCAGAGCGCTAACAATTCATCAACAATACAGCTTTTTAGAGTGCTAGTCAAGTTGGTTGGTTGGTTGAAGGGACCAAAGGCCATCGGTCCCTTTTTCCACGACCACGAAACATTCACAAGGAAGAAAATCAACCAACGGAGATGACAACGGACGACAAAGAACAAGAAAGACGGAGACAAAGACCAGAAAAGAGTAAGTAAGAGCACACAGAGTGTTACAGTAGTTGGCCGACCATGGAAACAAAAACAAGGAAAAGCTAACCGCCAAGAGGCACACTAAAACCCCGAATCTAAAACCGTAGGCCAAAAGCTCCCAGAAACTTCCTGGCAGATTAAAACTGAGTGCCGGACCGAGACTCGAACTCGGGACCTTTGCCTTTCGAGGGCAAGTGCTCTACCAACAGAGCTACTCAAGCACGACTCACACCCCGTCCTCACAGCTTTACTTCTGACAGTACCTCGTGTCCTACTTTCCAAACTTTACAGAAGCTCTCCTGCGAACCTTGCAGAACTAGCACTCCTGAAAGAAAGGATATTGTGGAGACATGGATTAGCCACAGCCTGGGGGATGTTTCTAGAATGAACTTTTCACTCTACAGCGGAGTGTGCGCTGATATGAAACTTCCTGACAGATTAAAACTGAGTACCGGGCCGAGACTCGAACTCGGGACTTTTGCCTTTCGCGGTCCCTTGGTTGAGCACTTTCATATCAGCGCACACTCCGCTGTAGAGTGAAAATTTCATTCTAAAAGCTCCCTGCTTGAATAAAACTCAAACCTAAGCCTGCCATAGCAGCGTCATCTGTTAAAAGGACAGGGAACGTATCAGGAAGCGCAAACGTCTGCCTGAGCGCAGTTAAAAGGGGACACTCCAACAAGATGTGGACCACTGTCAACGCTGATCCACAGCGACATAGACGCGAGTCCTCGCGGCGCAACAAATGACCATGTATCAGCCAGGTGTGGGCAATGCGTAGCCGGCAGAGAACAACTGAGTGGTTGAGGGAGGCTCGCATGCACGAGCGCCACTGACCTGCAGTCTCCTTGATGACCCGAAGTTTTCTGGGTGAAGGCAGGGTGCACCATTCATTACCCCAGGTGTCAAGGACTTTCTGCCGCAATACTAACTGGAAATCACATTCCGAAAGGCCAATCTCCAGGGCCAGTTCACTGATAGCCTGTTTGGCCAACCTGTCAACACGTTCATTATCCGGGATGCTGAAATGACCCGGGGTCCACAAAAAAACCACGGAGCGGCCGCAACGGACAAGAGTATGAATGGACTCATGGATAGCCATCACCAGACTAGAGCTAGTAAACCACTCAGGGACCACTAAAAATGACGAAGGACTCACCTGAGCAGGAGCGGATATAGTCTACGGCGCGAGAGATGGCTACCACCTCTGTTGTGTAAACACTCCACCCATCCAGCAATGAGCGTTGTTCAGAATGATCCCCAAGAGTAAAAGCATAACCAACTCGACCAGCAATCATCGAATCGCCGGTATAGACCACGGCAGAGCCGTGAAACGCGGCAAGGATGGAATGAAAGCGTTGGAGGAGGGCCTCAGAAGGGACTGAGTGTTTCAGGCCTTGTGCCAGATCCAGCTGAAATAATGGGTAGGGCATACACCACGCCGGTATACGGATATGGGTCCGGAAAAGAGCTGGGAGAGGGAAAAACTCAAGCCCAGGGAGAAGAGACCAGACGCGAACCGCAATCGGACACCCTGACTGACGCTTCCGTTCTGGAAGAAGGACGATCGAATTGGGGAACAGGAGAAGGTAATTGGGATGCCCAGGTAACCTACAAATATGTGCAGCAGAAGTGGCCAGTAGTTGTTGACGACGGATCCGCAATGGAGGGACACCAGCCTCCACAAGTATGCTGGTTACTGGGCTTGTGTGGAAAGCTCCAGTTGTGAGACAGATCCCACAGTGAAGTATGGGGCCAAGCAACCGCAACACAGAAGGCGATGCCGAACCGTAATCCAGCCTCCCATAATCGAGACGGGACTGAATCAATACCTGACATAGTTGTAGAACGGTAGACCGACTGGCACCCCAGCTGGTGTGACTCAAGCAACGCAGAGTGTTAAGATGCCTCTAGCGCGTTTGTTTAAGCTGCTGAACATGAGGGAGCCAAGTCAACTAGGCATCAAAAAGCAAGCCCAAAAACCGATGTGTCTCCATCAGGGCAAGAGGTTCTCTGTGAAGATAAAGCCGTGGCTCAGGGTGAACAGTGTGACACCGGCAGAAATGCATGACGCAGGTTTGGCCGCTGAGAACCGGAAGCCGTGCACGACGGCCCAAGACTGCGCCCCGAAGTTTCTGTTCAGCAACCGCAATTCCAGTGGAGCTATACTACGGGTAAAAGTCATCAGCAAACAAAGAATCCGATACTGGCGTTCCCAGAGCTGCAGCTAGCCCATTGATAGCAACTAAAAAAGAGACACGCAAGACAGAGTCTTGCGGGACCCCATTCTCCTAGACTCGGGAGGAACTATGGGAGGGACCAACTTGCTCGTGGAAGGAACGAAGCGACAGAAAATTTTGAATAAAAATCGGGAGTGGGCCCCGAAGACTCCACCCATGACGTGTGGTAAGGACGTGATGCCGCCATGTTGTATCGTATGCCTTCCACATGTCAAAAAGACATCCACTAGATGCTGATGGCGGGAAAATGTCATGTTAATGGCAGACTCCAGGCACACCAGATTATTGGTGGAAGCAGCCAACTCAATCTCTGGCTCACCATGCATTCAAGCAACTCGCGCGGAATGTTTGTGAGGCTAATGGGGCCACCTCCAGCGGGTTCTTGCCAGGTTTCAACATGGGTATGACGATGCTTTACTGCCATTGTGATGGGAACTCACCCTCATCCAGATATAGTTAAAAAGGTCTAGGAGGTGTTGTTAGCAGTTCGCTGAGAGGTGTTTGAGCATCTGGTAGTGAATGAGATCTGGTCCAGGAGCCGTATAAGGGCAATTGGCTAGGGCACTTTGGAATTCCCACTCACTGAATGGAACATTGTATGATTCAGGGCGGCACATATGGAATGAAAGGCTCCATTGTTCCAACCGCTCTTTTAGGGAGTGGAAGGCCATTGGGTAATTCCTAGAAGTGGAACACTGAGCATAATGCTCCTCTAAGAGATCTGCAATCGTGTCAGAGTCAGTACAGACTGCTTCATTCAGGGAAAGCTCAGGTGCGATGACAGGGGTCCAATAGCCATAGAGTTGAAACTTCCTGGGAGATTAAAACTGTGTGCCAGACTGAGACTCGAACTCGGGACCTTTGTCTATCAGGGGGAAGTCTTTGGGTAGCTCAGTAGGTAGAGCACTTGCCCGTGAAAGGCAAAGGTCCTGAGTTCGAGCCTCAGTCTGGCACACAGTTTTAATCTGCCAGGAAGTTTCATATCAGTGCACACATTGCTACAGAGTGAAAATCTCATTCTGGAGCCATAGAGTTGCCTAATCTTGGCCCCAACCTGCAGATGCCAATGGTGGAAACATACCTTACCCAACACTCCTGCTTCCGTCAGCGAATAAGGTGTTGGTCTTGGGCAAGGAGCCACTTAAAGGCAGTGAGGTGGCCCAGTGATGTGTGCTGCTCATGACACTGGAGAGCCTGCCTGCGATGACGAATTGCTTCAGCGATCTCTGGTGACCACCAAGGCACAGTCCTCTGCAGAGAGGACCCAGAAGAACAGGGAATTGCAGATTCCACTGCAAAAACAACGCCGGTGGTGACCGTGTAAACCTTATTCAAAGCCTATCTGGGGAGGCACATTGGCCACTACCGCACAAGTCGTCATGTACATGCTAGTGGACGGCTGGTAGAACGCCAGGGCTGTGGACCAAAAGGTCGATGGCTGAGTACATGCCATGCGGCACACTGAAATGTGTGGAGGCACCATTATTTAAGAGAGGAAGGTCGAGTTGTGCCAACACCTGCTCAACAACAGTGCCTCAGCCTGTTGCCACCAATCTACCCCACAAAGGGTTATGGTCTTTAAAGTCACCCAGTAACAGAAAAATTGGCAGCAATTGGGCTATCAGTGCAGCCAATACATACTGTGGGACACCACCATCAGGTGGAAGATAGAGACAGCAGACAGTCTGAGGCGTCCGCACCCTAACAGTGGCAGCCTCTAAACATGTTTGAAGAGGGACACACTCGCTGTAAAGAGAGTTAAGGACGTAGACACAGACACCACCAGAAACCCTCTCACAAGCCGCACAATTCTTATAATACCCCCCAACAGCAATGGAGGGCAGGGGCTTGCATCACCAGAAGACATGTTTATTGGAGATCAATGCAGAAGAAAGGGTGAAGGCTGCAAAGTTGTTGGAGCTCAGCAAGGTGGTGGAAAAACCACTGCAATCCACAGCTGAAAAAGGCATGAAGGGACTGAGGAGGCAGATTACGCCACTGGGTCATCTACAGCCACTGAAGGAGAGCCTGAATCCAGAGCCATTGCGTCTGCATCCTCAGGTGCAGAGCTGGTAGGTAGCGGTGGTGGTGAGGGGTGTCACCACACTTTCCTTGGTCTTAGGGGGTCTTCTTTTTTGACTTTTCTCGCTCGTCCTCTGCTTTCTCTGGTTGGGAGGGCTCCACAGATTCAGTCTCCAGGACTGAGGGGGATCATGAAGCCATAGAATCAGCTGCTTCTAGACACTTCAGCCACTGGCGGGCGTTATCCTTCCCACTAGAAGAAATATGGGAAGGGAGGAACCCAAGGGACCCTTTCTGAGCGAGAGGAGCCAAAGAAGCTTCTCCGGCTTAGAAGTGGGGACGGACGTCCCCAATGGTTGGGGGGTTTTGTTCCTGAAGTAGGTAGGGAAGGAAGTGCCCCCCACCATCAATATAGCAGGTGCAGTCTACTGGAACTGGTGCAATGGATGGGGCTGGAACTGCAGTTATAGTGGAGGTGTAAGACGTTGTCATGCGCATCGGATGGAGCCTTTCAAATTTCCTTTTTGCCTCAGCATAGGTCAATTCGTTGAGAGTCTTATATTCCATGATTTTCCTCTCTTTCTGTAAAATCTTGCAGTCTGGCGAGCAAGTTGAATGATGCTCTCCGCATTTGACACAGATGGGAGGCGGGGAACATGGAGTATTGTGATGTGATGGGCGTCCACAATCTCGACATATGAGGCTGGAAGTACAGCAGGAAGATATGTGGACAAACTTCCAGCACTTAAAGCACCGCATCGTGGGGAGGGAAATAGAGCTTGACTTCACAATGGTAGACCATCACCTTGACCTTCTCAGGCAAGTGTCATCCTCGAAGGCCAAGATGAAGGCACTGATGGCAACCTGATTAACCCTCGGACCCCGATGAACGCGCACGACGAAATGAACACCTCGCCGCTCCAAATTGGCGTGCAGCTCGTTATCAGACTGCAAAAGAAGATGCCTGTGGAATATAATGCCCTGGACTTTATCTAAGATCTTATGGGGCGTGATATTAATAGAAACATCCCCCAACCTGTCACAAGCGAGTAATGCCCGTGACTGGGCAGAGGAAGCTTTTTTTTATCAAAACTGTCCTAGAGCGCATTTTGAACAAGCCCTCCACCTCCCTAAACTTGTCCTCTAAATACTCGACAAAGAACTGAGGCTTCATCATCATGAAAGTCTCCCCATCAGCTCTCGTACAAACTACACTCCTGGAAATGGAAAAAAGAACACATTGACACCGGTGTGTCAGAACCACCATACTTGCTCCGGACACTGCGAGAGGGCTGTACAAGCAATGATCACACGCACGGCACAGCGGACACACCAGGAACCGCGGTGTTGGCCGTCGAATGGCGCTAGCTGCGCAGCATTTGTGCACCGCCGACGTCAGTGTCAGCCAGTTTGCCGTGGCATACGGTAGCATGCCGCGAACAGCGTGGACGTGAACCGTATGTGCAGTTGACGGACTTTGAGCGAGGGCGTATAGTGGGCATGCGGGAGGCCGGGTGGACGTACCGCCGAATTGCTCAACACGTGGGGCGTGAGGTCTCCAAAGTACATCAATGTTGTCGCCAGTGGTCGGCGGAAGGTGCACGTGCCCGTCGACCTGGGACCGGACCGCAGCGACGCACGGATGCACGCCAAGACCGTAGGATCCTATGCAGTGCCGTAGCGGACCGCACCACCACTTCCCAGCAAATTGGGGACACTGTTGCTCCTGGGGTATCGGCGAGGACCATTCGCAACCGTCTCCATGAAGCTGGGCTACTGTCCCGCACACCGTTAGGCCGTCTTCCGCTCACGCCCCAACATCGTGCAGCCCGCCTCAAGTGGTGTCGCGACAGGCGTGAATGGAGGGACAAATGGAGACGTGTCGTCTTCAGCGATGAGAGTCGCTTCTGCCTTGGTGCCAATGATGGTCGTATGCGTGTTTGGCGCCGTGCAGGTGAGCGCCACAATCAGGACTGCATACAACCGAGGCACACAGGGCCAACACCCAGCATCATGGTGTGGGGAGCGATCTCCTACACTGGCCGTACACCTCTGGTTATCGTCGAGGGGACACTGAATAGTGCACGGTACATCCAAACCGTCATCGATCCCATCGTTCTACCACTCCTAGAGCGGCAAGGGAACTTGCTGTTCCAACAGGACAATGCACGTCCGCATGTATCCCGTGCCACCCAACGTGCTCTAGAAGGTGTAAGTCAACTACCCTGGCCAGCCAGATCTCCGGATCTGTCCCCCATTGAGCATGTTTGGGACTGGATGAAGCGTCGTCTCACGCGTTCTGCACGTCCAGCACGAACGCTGGTCCAACTGAGGCGCCAGGTGGAAATGGCATGGCAAGCCGTTCCACAGGACTACATCCAGCATCTCTACGATCGTCTCCATGGGAGAATAGCAGCCTGCATTGCTCCGAAAGGTGGATATACACTGTACTAGTGCCGACATTGTGCATGCTCTGTTGCCTGTGTCTATGTGCCTGTGGTTCTGTCAGTGTGAATGTGTCAATAAAGTTTCCCCTTCCTGGGACAATGAATTCACGGTGTTCTTATTTCAATTTCCAGGAGTGTATGAGCCATCTCTCTGCCATCCTTAGGCTTTCGCTCCTCCCATGGTGTGGCCAGGGAGGGGAACGATTTGGGGTCATACTTCTGTGCATTGAAGTGAGCTCTCGAACACTTAGAGACTTCTGGCAGGTGGCCACCATCAAGAGAACATGTGCCACGCTTCATTGAGTGTCATCCACCCTGATGCCACCTAATCTGACCAAGGACCTCCCCACAGGCGCCACCCAGCCAGAGTGAGGGCGACCTGGCAGAACAGCCATTGCTGGGAATCCCGATGTCCAGGGTGACAGGCATCTACTTCCGCATATGTGGTGAGTTAACGGCGCAGGTATCAGCAGAGCGATTTCTTTGTTGTCAGGGGACTACAACCAACAGGGTACATGGCGGCCCCACCACAATGGACTGGCTACCATGCTTTTGGGGTCATACTTCTGTGCATTGAAGTGAGCTCTCGAACACTTAGAGACTTCTGGCAGGTGGCCACCATCAAGAGAACATGTGCCACGCTTCATTGAGTGTCATCCACCCTGATGCCACCTGATCAGACCAAGGACCTACCCACAGGCGCCACCCAGCCACAGTGAGGGCCACCTGGCAGAACAGCCATTGCTGGGAATCCCGATGTCCAGGGAGACAGGTATCTACTTCTGCATATGTGGTGAGTTAACGGCGCAGGTAACAGCAGAGCGATCTCTTTGTTGTCACATGCTGGATATCAGGCGCAAAGGAGTCCATGGTCGTCGTCAGCGCAGAAAACGACACTGCATAGTGAATAGTTGAAACAGCACCCAGGATTCACTAATTAAAACTTCCGGGCTGAATTGGCATGGTCCATATATAAAACTTCATCTCCTTCCTGATGTCTCGTTCGCCGACTCACCACAGAAGATGTTGCCCGCAATAGGCAACGAAACGTCAGGAAGGAGAAGAAGTTTTATATATGGATCACGCCAATTCAGCCTGGAAGTTTTAATTAATGAAGATCCCGGCCGTGAAAGCGTACATGTTATGAGCACCCAGGAACGTATCTTCGCCCAACAGATGGAGAATGAACGGGATTGCAATGCGACAACGAGAAAGGGGGCTAATGATCTCAACGCACTATGGACAAGAGGCACCATGTAAGGCGCCAGTCCCAAATTGGCTCTCTCTTCAGGAAAATTTGGAAGTATGGAGGTCAAACCCTACAGGGGACCGTCACGTAAAGGCCGAAAGGCGTGAGACTCCTTTTAGTCGCCTCTTACGACAGGCAGGTATACCGCGGGCCCTTCCGAAACCCCGGACCCGGAGGGGGTGGGGAGACAGGACATTGTGGCTAGTTTGACGCGGCCTGCTACGACTGGCTGACCCACGCAGAGCAGCGCTTACACCCAGCGTCCTCGTTTGTTTACTTACTTGCTTACTCCCTGTTCCAGGATTAGGTTATTAACCTATTTTGATATCAGTCAACGAATCATTTCTTCATGTGCCAATCAACATCTCTTCTTCTGGCAGGATGGTATCTAAGGGGAAGCTTCGGAATTGTTTTGTCTTCCATTCTAAAGATGTGATTTTCTCAATTTATCATGACTTGGTAAAATCTTTCGTTCAACGAGATACATTTAATTGCTACTTTATCTCTTCATTTCGCAAAGTATCGAATAGAAATTTATGCACGTGCTAAGGCTTACGACTCCCTCATGGTGTAAAAACGTGAATCTTCTAAGACAATCCAACCAAAAGATATGGCTATTAATGCCACATATCTTTCATATTTTGATATTCGCAATCTCAGTCATCGAAACCTGTAGATTACTTTCTGTTTACTTGGGATCGTGAAAGTTGGAAAGAAGCAAGGTTTCACACTAAAACCGAAGGGAAAAACCTGAAAATTGGTCTTTTGTAAATATATCACACGAAGAAAGTTTTGTCGTTTATTTTCCAACGGTCTGTCTGCCCATGTGTTTGTTAAGACCGAATCTTCTCAGGAACGGTTGGTCATATCAGGTCGAAATTTATATCACATATTAAGCTGTAGTTCCTTGGTGCTGTAAAACGTTAAGCTTCTAAGTCAATGCAACCAAAATATACGGCCATTTTTTGATATTTGCAAATTCACTCATCAAAACCTGAGGATACTACCCGTTCGCCCAGAAAGGACAAATATGTGAAAGTTGTTAACTTTGAGTTACATAACAAGAAAAAATTCATTTGTTATCCGACTACGTGTGTCGTAATGGGTAGACGTTCCTGTTGTGGTCTTCAGTCCAGAGACTGGTTTGATGCAGCTCTCCATGCTACTCTATCCTGTGCACGCTTCTTCATCTCCGCGTAATTACTGCAACTTACATCCTTCTGAATCTGCTTAGTGCTCTTGGTTTCTCTCTACGATTTTTACTCTCCACGCTTCCCTCCAGTACTAAATTGGTGATCCCTCGATGCCTCAGAACGTGTCGTACCAACCGATACCTCCTTCTAGTCAAATTGTGCCACAAATTCCTTTTCTCCCCAATTCTATTCAGTACCTCCTCATTAGTTACGTGATCTACCCATCTAACCTCCAGTATTCTTCTGTAGCACAACGTTTCGAAAGCTTATTTTCTCTTCTTGTCTAAACTATTTATCGTACACGTTTCACATTCATACATGGTTACAGCCCATGCAGTCGTAATTGTATTTTAACTTTGTTGCCGCATGCTCTTCCTGTCGAGTCATGGAGGGAACGCGTGGTTACTACCAGCCTGTGAATCACCTAAAATTACTTCTGAGAGTTACTGTGTTTTAGCTGTTTGTGTACTGTCTTTCTCTGATACTACCGACAAAACATATTACTTGCCTAAAAAAGCTTCGAAAACCACTAAAAACCACAATCAGGATGGCCTGTGTACCACACCAACGGCCTTCAGTTCTCCTCTCGGATTCGATACGGATCTCGTTCAGGTTCCAGTCTCGCTTGCTGGAGCGCTGGACCTTAAGCTATACGAGCAGGTAATGTCTGGTTACTTTCGATAAGAACATGTTGTGCTATGTAGATCAATTCGTTCAACAGATCTTATACTCCTTCCTTTCACTGAGGATAACAATGTCTGCGAAACTTATCATAAACATATTTTCACACTGAATTTCAACCCGTTCGTGGCCGATGGGATATGTCCCACTAAACTAGCACCCAGTTTTGAGCGTTGGGACGTCTGTATCTGATATCTGTCTAGTGCTAGCATGTAGCGACGTGCTTTCGGAACGTGGAGAAAAATACTGCGGACCAAGCGGTGGATATATAGAAGTCTGTGAGTGATCAAATAAGGCGGCATGTGTTTATAGGTGGCACAGTGCGTTTGTTTCTGCAAAATTAGATTAAATCACAATTTTCTGCACCCTAAAAATGTCTGAGATAACTAATTGTACTTTCTTAAACATCATACACGTTGTTGTGAAACATTACTACACACCTCAGTAATTCAGATGGTTAGTACATAACGTGTATGTAGCGGGATGTGTAAGTCCCACAAAACTTCATAGAACGTAGCAAACATTGGTGTGTGCTATGTCAAACCCATCTTCAAACGTTATGTTGAAAACTCCAATGTGATATTTCATGTTTTCCATGTTCAGGGGAATAAATGTGTTTTGAAACTCATTTGTTAGACTTTTTCCTAACTGCCACCTTGAAAATCCTAGATTTACATGAAAACATGCACCTAGTGAGATTCATGGGAGACATATATCCCACTCACTGATTTTCGAAATAGGTCATATCAAAATTTTGTGGTAGTGGAAGTGTATTTTTTATGACAAAGAAAGATAGTTTTTGTCCTTTAATTTTTCTAGTATATGCGTAATAAATTTTTATCATGAAAGAGTTATCCCAACTTTTCTACTTTTTTTTTTATATTTCCTTCGTTGCTTCTGCGATGTAAATCATGAAGAGTAGGGGAGAATGCTTTAGTATTTTACGCCTACGTTAGTCCAGTTACTACTATGGAGGTCTTTCTTGGTCTTGTTTCCGGTACGTTTTGTATATTACCCGTGTTTCCTACAGTGCATGCCAATTTCCCTGAGGATTTCAGACACCTTGCGTCACTCTGCATTTCCGAATGTCATTTCTAGGCCGATAAGTTATTTATACGCCTTATTCGTGTTCAGGCCAGGTTAAACCGTGGCGTCGCTCCGGCGTTCAGTCTCATTCTGTTATACTTTTTAGAATAAGGAGCACAAGCAGTGTGATAAAAATTGACAATAACTAAAAAATGACATAACATTTTTCATTCCTTAGTTTTCTAAGGACCCTGGGAGGCATGAAACGGTAGATTACAGGACAATTCATTTACGATTCTCTTGTAACGTCGTGATACTTACTGAAGAATGTCGTTTTCCTTTGATAACAAAAAATTGTCAGTAAACACTAGAAGATATGAACTTCACTGAAAAACTTTTGTTCACCACAGTTCCGTCCAAATATGTGAATGTGGAATGAACGAAACCAGTATAAATATAATACCTATATTATTTAAACTATCAAGTAAACCACTGCAACTACAGCTGAAGGGAAACCCGCACAGACATCGTAATAAATCATCAAAATGAATTAAAGCTGTTTCCAACAGAGAAGAAATTAATTTCACAATTGTTGCTACATCTGAGACACAAACGGCAAGAATCTTCAATATATTCGCTTTTGAATCAAAAGTTATTACATTTAATAAAATATTCGTACATCACAAAGTCGAGTGAATTGTAAAATGTACGGAGCGATACCCTCCATAAAAATATATTTACTTGTCAAGGAACGTGCCTGTGATAACAAGGACAACAACATGAAGATGTGCTTCCTATGCATGAAGTATCTATTTGTATCCTCTTTTTGTCAGCGGAGTAAGCTGCAATTATGTACACATTTGAGAGTATTTCTTAATGTTTAAGTTGTAGTTTATCTCACTGAATCAGTGAAAGTCTGGCTGTGTTACATTTGTTTCGGATAATTCATGTTCCTTGATAATTTATTAATAGATGGAACGGAAGAATATAGCAATTATATCGTTAATAAAGTAGAAAAATAAATAAAACATACATTACCCTTAATACACATGTCACTGCCTGCTTTCTCACAGCTTGGAACGCTAGTGTCGCTCCAGCTGTCAAACACATTAGGGAATGTCGCGACAGCGTGAATTAGACTGTTCTCACTATTCGAGGCTAGTGAGCAACTAGAGCAAGATAGAAGTCTCGCGGCACGGCAGTCTGATAGCCGTGAATTCAATTAAATTTTGTTTTTGTTATGAATGAGAGAGGAGAATGACTAATTGAGTTCTATTTTTAGCTAGTAATAGCGAATGCTCTGTTCAGCAACCACACAAGGAGGAGATATATTTGGAAAAGGGCGGGAGATGGAGGACGATTTCAGTTAGATCACATCATGGTCAGCAAGAGATACCGAAATCAGATACTGTATTGTAAGGCGTATCCAGGTGCAGATATAGACTCAGATTAATTCAGTAGTGATGAAGAGTAGGCTGAAGCTTAGAAAGCTAGTCAGGAAGAATCTGTGAAGAATGACGTTGGAGAGGAGGCACTAAAGGATGAAGACATATCCTGTAAGTTCTCGAGGGCTATGGAAACTACAATAGTGAATATTTCAGTAGGCTGTCCAGTAGAAGCGGACCGAACAACTCTGAAAAGGGCAATCGCAGAAGTTGGAAAGAAAAACATAGGTACAAGGAAGGTAGCTGTGAAGAAATCAGGGGTAACAAGGGAAGTACTTAGCTGATCGACGAAAGAAAGAAATACAAAAATTTTCAGGGAAACACAGGAACCAGGAAATACAAATCACTTAAGAATAAAATATATCGGAAATGCAGGGAAGTTAAGACAAAATAGCTGAATGAAAAACTGAAGAAATCGAAAAAGAATTGATTGTCGGAAAGACTGACTCAGCATACAGAAAAGTTAAAACAACCTATGGAGAAATTAAAGCAAGAGGAATTCCACTGTTAAATGCAGTACACTGAAGGCCTCTACTTAGGGGAAGACTTTGTAAGATGGCCCCTAACTCACGTTGAGCGAACAGTAGGGCTGAACAAAATCACTGACAAGGCACAATGCATCTTGTAGAGGGTATATTATGGACGTATTGGAATAACTAATGTCAGGTGATGGTTTTAAAGTAATTCACACGACATGAAAACTTTGTGGAAACGAGTCGATTTACTGGACGCTAGTTTACCCCAGGGAAGCATTTAGAGTTGACCGTGGCCGGCTGGGGAACAGCGAAGGGGAGCGACAATAGGCAGCTTAGGGTGGCTCAAGCTCTGAGAAAGCCTCCAGCCGCCTTAAGATGAGTGACAGTGAGCGGGTGGTTGACCCCGACTCCATGCTGGTGTACCAGGAAATGGACGGAAAACTTGTACACCTGTTGATAAATGTCCATTGTCCCGTCTTCTGTGAAACATGCGAGAAAGCCATGCAAAGCTATGGTGGAGCGGTCGACAGAGGTCAAAATATGCGTGTTCGTGACTATAGCAACTTCACGCTGAATTCATGGTCCACAGAGCTTGAAGTAAATCAGGTGAAGAGCAACAGAATTAAATACACAGGCCTCTGATGGGAACGTAGGACCAAGGAATTTGAAGTACTGTCCTGGGAGTCAGAATTCTGGAAAAATTGGTGTTTGTGCAGATGCTAACCTTGATGGGTGGCCTGGGCGGAGCTAAACAGCAGGTTGAGAGGAAGGGAAATTTTGTGGGAATTTGTTCACTTGGTCGGTGCTGGGAAGTAACGCATAATTAATGTGACTTGCACTGCAATTGGCGTAAATGAGTTTGCTGGAAGGGAAACCGAGGTGAAGAGCGGACTTTGAGAAGTCTCGGTAGAGGTCTTCTGTTCCCAGCTTGCCGAGAGTGTGGACGTGGCGTTCTTTACTCAGCTTGCCTGAGAAAGAGTGAGCATCTCTGCAGTTTAGGACTTAGCAAATGGAACGATTGAGCTTGGAGATAGGAAGTTTTGGTTCAGCTATGTACTGAGCAAGATAGAGAGCGGACTTTGAGAAGTCTCGGTAGAGGTCTTCTGTTCCCAGCTTGCCGAGAGTGTGGACGTGGCGTTCTTTACTCAGCTTGCCTGAGAAAGAGTGAGCATCTCTGCGGTTTAGGACTTAGCAAATGGAACGATTGAGCTTGGAGATAGGAAGTTTTGGTTCAGCTATGTACTGAGCAAGATAGCTAGGAGTGAATAGACAAGTGCAGCCTTGTAGCACCACGAGGTCGGCTGACGTCCACACAACGATGCCACTCCGCCAATGCTGAATTCGGTGATATTGCGCCCGCTCCGGCCACAGATTAATTTGTGGGATCACGTAGGCATAGTTTCCATAAGGGTTTCATGGGCCATGTATTGTAGAATTCTTCTCGCACTTCGCATTACGCCTGGGTCAGTCGATAAGAATTACTTCTGATTTATCGTGCTTTACTCCACGCAAACGCAATTTATTACCACTGCCTGATAGGAGAGTCATGTAATGTGATGACTTCAGGTCGTGAGTTAAAATAAATCTGTGCTAATTGACTATATCTGTTTTCAATCAAGTAGTTGAAATCCCAAGTCACTTTCTTAATTAATTTTATGTTCAACATTTGCATCTGGTGTTCAATAGCTGAATATAACATCAATGTGCACCCCTTTTTAATTAAAAGGAATCAATTCTGGATCAATAGCCGGCCACGGTGGTCTCGCGGTTAAGGCGCTCAGTCCGGAACCGCGCGACTGCTAAGGTCGCAGGTTAGAATCCTGCCTCAGGCATGCATGTGTGTGATGTCCTTAGGTTAGTTAGGTTTAAGTAGTTCTAAGTTCTAGGGGACTGATGACCAAAGATGTTAAGTCCCATAGTGCTGAGAGCCATTTTTTTGGATCAATTAATGTCAATACTGCCACCGCAGTTCAATCAGGAGTCGCAGGGCCTTATTACTTTCTTTGGATTATCCGATATTGCGGCACTTTTGCACTCTCTGTTGATCTGTTAGTCAATTACCAGGGATGAACACACACCAAAACCAGATAAGTGACGGATGGGGTGTTACATATTGCGACCCTGCCAGGATACGATAGTTTTGGATTTGCTAGGAAGTAGTCTTGAAAAAGGAAATTTTTCCACATGATTCATTGCTTAGCCATTTTCAATTGAAAAACAGGTAGCATTAGTTACAGTAAGTTACATTATCCTCTTCATGTTCTGTCGTTTTAAATTGACATTTATAGGTGCCTGTGCCTGTATTTGTGATTTTTTGGAGTACTTATGATGTGCAGTGCCATAATCAGCTGATGCTGAGCACACAGAACACAATCATTGGTACTAGCCTTTTTGGGGGAATTCTTTATGAACTGTTTGTCGGGTCATTGCTCACACCCAGTGTATCAATTTGTGTCCTGATATATGTTTTGTGTTATCTAATTATTGAGTGTAAGGGGTATCTGGGTTTTGATTTTTTGTGTAACATAAAAGTGCAAATGATAACGAGGGGAAAAGCCAAGACAATGGCAGAATATAATCAGACTGTTGCTCAGGAGAACATGGGTGATAGTAGGGAAATCTCTACCGATGAGCGTGACGAACACGAGTTGCAACTCCCTGAAACTGCGTCTCATGACTAGTTTAGTCCGCTGAATAGCAAGGACGTTGATTCAGGCAGTGATACTGAGGGCTAGGGGGACACAGGGACTACAGGATTAATCCATAAGTATGGAAGATCCAGCCAAAGAAGCCAGAGTGTGTTTAAACAAAAAAAAATGCGGCTACTCTCAAAGACATTACGGACCTGTTGCAACAGATGCAAACGGTGAACTTAGAGCAGAGCGCCAACCTTAATGCCGAAATTAAAAAGGCGAATTCGGAGCTGAAAGAGCAGAGCGCTAACCTTAATGCCGAAATTAAAAAGGCGAATTCGGAGCTGAACTATAGGCTCACAGAAGTTCATAGAGAAGTAAAAAAGGAGGTAAAGAATCTCGGCGTCAAAATAGAGGAAGAGATTACCACCATCAAACGAACGGCAATTGAACCAAATTAATTGCGAAAGGTGCAAGGAAAATAGCGAGAGAAACTCGGGACTCCACGCAAAGTACGGCAAAAGTAGGAAAGGTCACGTTATCAAGGCTACAGAGCCGGATAAAACGTGTTGAAGAAAATCAACAAGAGGAACCGGACATAGGGCCTATCGAGATGATGAAAGAGGAGGTGGCGATATTAAAAAGAAATTTAGAGGACGAGGTAAAATGTCTCATTACAAAGACATCAGGATAGGAGAAGGGTGTAATTACTGCGTCGACTGAATGGTCACTGGCCGGAACACAGATAACTGCTTGACGGTGTGACAAAGTTGCCACTATAAGCAACGGGAGCCACGCCTTGATTCACAGCTCTGAGGCAACGACCGAGGTAAACACGGACAGCGCGCAGCAGTCCAGTGAGCACAATTCCTGTCGGCTGAGTAGATGTACCGAACAACTGTCGAACATACAGAGCAGGGAGATGACGATAGCGTGTCGGAACGAACTCGTCCACGTCCCGAAGTTCATACGAATCGTAAGAACGGTCGAAATGATAAATGGAATGATGACCGGTTTGACTACAAGCATTTTGTGTCAGTCCGAAAGTTCCATCACTACAAGGACGAAGGTAGTAGCTTGCATCCAACAACTTTTATGGGACAATTCGAGTTATCTTTGCCCCCACAGTGGCCATTGATATACCAGCCGGATTTTGTGTGCTCCCATATGGGGGGCGCGACCGCTGAGTACATGAGAAATGTAGCGAAGACGAGCGTCTAGTTCGACGAATTCAAAAATGCCTTTTTTGGGCAAGTATTGGTCTAAAGAAACCCAAGAAAGGATCAAACAAGAAATTATGATGTCGAGAGATATAGAAGGGGCAGGGTACCGGAGTCCGGTCAAATTTTTTGAAAATATGACAAAAAGGAACCAGTACCTAGACAACCGATGTAGCGGTGAAACTTCCCATCTCGTATCAACAATCACTTGCCGGTCGTTGTGGTAGCCATACTGAGGTATTTGAGGGCATTCTGCTCGAACTGGAATTCGCATTTCAAGAGGAACTGGCGCGGGACGAACGCCGACAGCATGAACAAAATGAGAACCGTCGCAATACTGGATCTCAGTGGGATAGTAGGCCAACACGGGGAAGAGGTCGAAGTCCCCAATCCAAAGC
Organism: Schistocerca gregaria; assembly: GCF_023897955.1. Classification (NCBI taxonomy): domain Eukaryota; kingdom Metazoa; phylum Arthropoda; class Insecta; order Orthoptera; family Acrididae; genus Schistocerca; species Schistocerca gregaria. The sequence continues at coordinate 22,974,988 of NC_064926.1, read as the reverse complement.
CTGGTCCATCCCACCTTAAGGGGCAGGATTACGAAGGACTAGACCAGAGCGCGGACAGGAGTTGCAAAACGTCCGTAACCTCGGAACTAGTCAGTAACATAAACATTATCGAATACGAGGATGTCACCGAGTTGCTCCTCGAAGAAAAGGAAGGGCAACAAAATAAAGAAATATACCCAGTAGCCAAAAACAAAATAGGTGACTTAACGCTGGCAGCTATAATTGATAGTAGAAGCCAGCTTTCAGCGATCTCAGAAAAGGTATTTAAGACATGTAAGATTGGGCTGAACCCACCGACTCTTGCCACACAAAAGACGAAGGTCAGGGGTGCATTACTTCGAAAGAGTATAGAAATATCTCAACAGAAACGTTTAGAATTCGAATGTCAGGGACATCAGTTGACTGCTAATCTTTTTGTCATTGCTAAACTGTCCACAGATATTATCATTGGTATGGATTTCCTATCAACGAACAAAGCCACGATCGATTTGGGTCGAGGAGAAGTCACATTAGGAGAGGGTGACAAAATCCATCTTCGTTTCGATGAAAAGGCAATCCCAGGGCAGGTACAAAAGAGCTGCCTCAGACTACAATTTCCAAACCAGGAGGAGTCAGCAGGTGAAGCCGACGGCGGACAGGACAATAGAGACAGTACTTCGAAACAAGCACAGTTAGAAGAAATGCATAAGGAAATAATCGAGCAATTGCAGGGCATAAAGGTCATAAGAGACGCACACAAAGAAGGGTTAGACAATGTGCTAAGAAGGAATATTGAAGTTTTTCTCCACAAGACGGGCTCCATAAAGGGCTATCAATATGAATTTGACGTAAAGAGACACAAACCGTTTCGAGTACCGCCATACCCGATTCCGTGATCGTACCGAGATCGTGTTTTTATTCAACTCCAGCGGATGCAGATGGAGGATGTGATAGAACCAGCAAAGTCACAATACAACAGCCCCCTCAGGATCGTAGACAAAAGGAAGGGGGAAATTCGACTTGTGTTAGATTCCCTGCAGTCAATACGATCATAGTTCCGGAAACCGACGGACTCGAGAGGCTCGATGAAATTCTGCAGAAATTCCAAGGAGTTTCGGTGTTTCCCTCTCTGGATGTGAAATCCCGCTTCTGGCAAATCGAGTTGGATCCAGACTGTAGAAGATACACAGCGTTCATCGCATCTGGTAGATGCTATCGATTTAAGAGACTCCCCTTTGGCCTGAATATTTCGTCTGCAGCATGTATAGGAGGATTTGGAACAATTTTGGATGAGGGGTTAAGGGAGAGAATAACATGTTACGTTGATGATATCCTCAGTGCGGAAAAGACATGGGACTCTCACAATGTTCTAGGAGAAGTGATCTCCAAATTAAGAAAACATGGGGTGATGGTAAATATAAAAAAGTCCTGTGTTGGAGGAAGACAAGTACATGTTTTGGGTCATGTCATCTCAGGGGAAGGAATTATGCCAGACCCAGAGCAGATGAGGGCAATCGCAGAATTTGCAACGCCTACGACAAGAAAAGAGCTGAGAGGCTTTCTCGGCTTCGTGAATTTTTACAAGAAATTCATATATGTAGAGGCTCTGGCGACACGACGACTGCGTCAATTAACAGGAAGGAATGCGGCGTGGGTGGGACAAGGATGCAGGAAGCGAATTCAGTATGCTACAGTCAGCTCTGGTAAAGGCTCCGATTCTGTCACATCCTGATCTGCCGCATGACTTCTGTATGGCCACGGTAGCGCGAAAACCGGGCTAGGCGTAATGGTCTTCCAAGAATACGAAGAAGACGGAGTAAAGATACACAAAACGATCGCGTTCGGGAGTTGGGTGCTGAGTAAAAGCGAAAGGAACTACTCAGTAACCGGACTGGAGGCCCTCACGATAGTGTAGGGGTTCCAGAAGTTCAAGTAATTTTTATTCGGACGTAAGACACATGACTATACCGATCATAGAGCTCTGGAGTTCTTACTTACGGCCAAATTAACGCATGGGAGGCTTGCGAGATGGGTTGCTGTCCCCCAGGACTTCAATTTGACAATAGTCTACGCGCCGGGACTTACAAATGTTATAGCGGATGCACTATCCCGTTCACCTCTAGGGATAAGCGATTATCAGGCTGAAGAACTGGAACAAGAACATTTCTCCTTGTTCTATCTGCGGAAAGTGGCATTTGAAAGTTATATCACAGTGACAATGCGTGATATTGGGCGAGAACAAGACAAAGATCGTGTGCTGAGAGGAATAAAAGAAAAGTGGAGAGATAGAACGCAAGCCAGGCTTAGGCAGCATTATATGTTAAGAAAGGGGGTCCTGTTTTACAGAAGAAATCCGGGTCAGACGTTGTGGATCTGTGTGTGCCAGAGGAAGTAATAAACATACTCATCTGGTATACACATCTCAGCTACGCTCAGTTCGGACCCAGGAAGTGCTTCTTGAAACTGAAAAGCGTCTGTCACTTCAAAAACATGGAGAGACGAATACGCAAGGTTCTCGCGGTATGTAAGAAGTGACAGAATGCGAAAACAAGTACTGTAGCCATGCAGCCGACTCTGTACCCCATTATTCCGGAGAAATTAAGACAAACAGCGGCAACGGACTTGATGGGTCCGTTACGAACCACACAAAGGGGTTATAGATACATCATGATGGTCTTAGAATTCTAAGTACGTCACCCTGACACAATTGAAAAGAGCAACCGGGACAACGGTGAGCAGGGCGCTACGTAAAGATTTCCTGGCACAGGTAGGGCCAATAAAGCATATTTTGTCAGACAATGGGCCACAGTACAGGTCGGAGGTATGGAAGAGAGCACTTGAAAGTCATGGAATTAAACCAGTTTTCATATCCCGCTTCCACCGCAGTTCTAATCCCTCTGAAAGAACAATGAAGGATTTACGAAACCTTTGCATATTGTACTACAGTAAGAAGCACGCCACGTGGGACATCTTCATCAAAGATTTCCAGGAAGTACTTAACGAGATACCCCATAGCACCACCCTGTTGGCTCCAACTACGGTACTAAAGAACCGGGACCCGCCGGACAGCCTCCGTGAACAGGCAGCGACGTGGGACCGTCGTGGAGGAAGGACTACAGAGTAACCGACGTGCGGGCGAGAAGCGCAAAGCACGAGCGGATAAAGGGGCGCGAGTACGACAGTTTGTGGTTGGGGGAGAGGTACTCCTTAAGGCACACCGGCTGTCGAACAAGCAGAGCAAGCTGTGCCACAAACTGTTCGCCGCGTGTGGTGGGCCTGTGCGCGTGCGGAGAGTAGCGCGTGCCAACGCAGTGTAAGTAGAATCCACGAAAGCGGGAACATCGCTGGCAGTGCGTCCGGTAGCACATGTAAAGGCATTTGTGGAATGACGAACTGCAGACTCCCTACATGGAATTGTAGTAACTATAGGCTCAGAATAAGGATTTTGTTAAAGTGTCTTGTTTGTTTGTGTATATACTGCTCTTAGTGGTAGAATGTCTCGTTTATATGTGCCATATTTTGTGTTTTACTATTAATAATCATATCTCGCCTCTCGATGTTGTGAAAGTGAAGCACTAGATTATTTTGTAAAAGCACATCATTAAAGAATGGAATACAAGTATTTCTGGGCGTACCCCTAGAAAAAGATAGCGTAGGAGCTCTGTAAATTACAGAAAAGTTCCCGCAATTGCATCTCCGTCATTGGAGAACATATTTAAGGTAGCCAGTCCCGTAGGTCGTTACGAGGACGCACTGAAGCATCTCGTATGCCCCTGAATACGTAAGAGGTGGACAGCTATGCGCAGTTACGTGAATTAGCGCACCCAGTGTATGTTGAAATGAACCGGATGTAATCATCTACAGAGCGAACAGCAGCATTGATACGCCAGAAATACTTGTTGATACCAAGATAGTGTAACAACTGCGAGTGTGAGCAGTGAGCTATATTTGTCGTTTGCCATTATGACATTGCTAATCCGAAACATGTTTACAGGCCTTATAAAACCATTCGTGACAAAAGGAGAAAACGGGAAGAAAATAGAGGAGAGAAGAAGTGTCGCAATAGAACGCGATAAAAGACGCTATCCAAACTTCCAACAAAAATCTTGGTAAGACTGACACATGTCTAAGTTTGTTGCGTTTTATACATGTCCGCAGGTACAAAAAGAGGGACGTCTGCCACATAGGGAACTGAGAATAAAAAACAAGATTAGAGATAAAAAGTAGTAAATAGTAAATATGTAGTCGCGTTGCCCAACACCGTGTTAGTCGTAGGAATTGGTAGTTAAAAATGGTGATGGGGTCTTGACCAGATAATCTTGATTCCCTGTCCCTTGAGTGTGTGTGAGTGTGAAGCAAGTTGTCTTGTACATTTTTTGTGTTTATGTATTACAAAAATGTATGGTACTGATGGTTAAACATCAGAACTTTCCGTGTACTAAAATTAGTTATTTTAGTTCGTTAAGGTGGCGTAACTGAGCGAGAGGGAGTTGATACTACGACACCTGGCACACCACACACGGGCTGACGAGGAACGAGGACGACAGCAATGAGGGGAGCACACAGCTGACGATGGTGATGGCATGCAGACCACGCCCTGATCGACGAACCGGTGGTCAACTCAGCAGCCAAGGAGAGGTGAGATCCAGCACCTCTGTGTACGACAAAGAGGTCGGTCCTGGTCTCTCTACACGGAACGCATTGGGGGCAGCAATGAAGAGGTCGAAGAAGGTTTCTATATTTGTTGCTCGCCACGTCAGGTGGAGCGACAGCCCACCTAACCTATCGTGCCTAATGACTCCAACTTTGAGGGTCTGAGCAAAAAATAGGTTCTTGTCTTATCACGGTCCCTCCCTTGCCTTAAAATGTCTATAGAAGGAGCAATGACCTGTGGCCGAGCCGCGAGAGGTCACCGAACATAGATGCACCGATGGGGTCTTGAGCCTGTCGGACAAGATGTCAACAATGAGCTCTTAGGTGAGAGCCATCCTGCCTCAAAAAGAGGCGGGCGCCTGTGGCGCCATCTCCGTTATCGACGTTGCACTCTTCTCAGCCGTTAGCCATCCCTCTACTTGCTAGTCAGAACTAATGTCACTTAGGTTCCTGCAAGAAACTTGTGCCGTGTGTGTGTGTCAATGTGGATTCAAATGAATAACATGCGCCACAACGAACGTACTCATTTGTTCTGTTTGTGAATTATGTTATAAGAAGGTTATGATTTTATAAATGTACCATTTGTAAAAACGTCATATATTTGTCATGCCACGTCTGTTTGTGTTACAATAAGATTTCATACTTCTACCTTGTTACAGTGGAATGTCAGATCCCTTAATCTGGCAGGTATAGAAAATTTAAAAAGGGAAATGGATAGGTTAAAGTTAGATATAGTGAGAATTAGTGAGGTTCGGTGGCAGGAAGAACAAGACCTTTGGTCAGGCGAATACAGGGTTATAAATACAAAATCAAATAGGGGCAATGCAGGAGTAGGTTTAAGAATGAATAAAAAAATTAGAGTGCTGGTAAGCTACTACAAACAGCATAGTGAACGCATTATTGTGGCCAAGATAGACACAAAGCCCATGCATACTACAGTAGTACAAGTTTATATGCCAACTAGTTCTGCAGATGACGAAGAAATACAAAAAATGTACGATGAAATAAAATAAATTATCCAGATACTGAAGGGAGATGAGAATTTAATAGTCATGGGTAACTAGAATTCGTCAGTAGAAAAAGGGACAGAAGGAAACGTAGGAGGTGAATTAGAATTGGGGGTAAGAAATGAAAAGAAAGCCGCCTGGTAGAATTATGCGCAGAGCATAACTTAATCATAGCTAACACATGGTTCAAGAATCATAAAAGTAGGTTGTATACATGGAAAAAGCCTGGAGATACTGGCAGGTTTCAGATTATATGATGGTAAGACAGAGATTTAGGAACCAGGTTTTAAATTGTAAGACATTTCCAGGGGCAGATGTGGACTCTGACCACAATCTATTGGTTATGAACTGTAGATTGAAACTGAAGAAACTGCAAAAAGATGGGAATTTAAGGAGATGGGACCCGGAAAAGGTTGTACAGAGTTTCAGGGAGAGCATAACAGAACAATTGACAAGAATTGGGGAGAGAAATACACTAGAATAAGAATGGGTAGCTCTGAGGGACGAAGTAGTAAAGACAGCAGACGATCAAGTAGGCAAAAAGACGAGGGCTAGTACAAATCCTTGGGTAATAGATGAAATATTGAATTTAAATCATGAAAGGAGAAAATATAAAAAAGCAGTAATTGAAGCAGCCAAAAAAGAATACAAAAGTCTCAAAAATGAGATCGTCAGGAAGTACAAAATGGCTAAGCAGGGATGGCTAGATGACAAATGTAAAGATGTAGAGGCTTATCTCACTAGGGGTAAGATAGGTACAGGTACTGCCTACAGGAAAATTAAAGAGACCTTTGGAGAAAAGAGAACCACTTGTATGAATATCAAGAGCTCAGATGGAAGCCCAGTTCTAAGCAAAGAAGGGAAAGCAGAAAGGTGGAAGGAGTATATAGAGGGTCTATACAAGGGTGATGTACTTGAGGACAGTATTATGGAAATGGAAGAGGATGTAGATGAAGATGAAATGGGAGATATGATACTGCGTGAAGAGTTTGACAGGGCACAGAAAGACTTGAGTCGAAACAAGGCCCCAGGAGGAGACAACATTCCATTAGAACTACTGACAGTCTTGGGAGAGCCAGTCCTGACAAAACTCTACCATCTGGTGAGCAAGATGTATGAGACAGGCGAAATACCCTGAGACTTCAAGAAGAATATAATAACTCCAATCCCAAAGAAAGCAGGTGTTGACAGATGTGAAAATTACCGAACTATAAGTTTAATAAGTCACGGCTGCAAAATACTGACGATAATTCTTTACAGACGAGTCGAAAAACTAGTAGAAGCCCACCTCAGGGAAGATCAGTTTGGATTCCTTAGAAATATTGGAACACGTGAGGCAATACTGACCCTACGACTTATCTTAGAAGCTAACTTACGTTTCTAGCATTTTTAGACTTAGAGAAAGCTTTTGACAATGTTGACTGGAATACTCTCTTTCAAATTCTAAAGGTGGCAGGGGTAAAATACAGGGAGCGAAAGGCTATTTACAATTTGCAGAGAAACGAGATGGCAGTTATAAGAGTCGAGGGACATGAAAGGGGAGAAATGGTTGGGATGGAAGTGAGACAGGGTTGTAGCCTCTCCCCGATGTTATTCAGTCTGTATATTGAGCAAGCAGTGAAGGAAACAAAAGAAAAATTCGGAGTAGGTATTAAAGTCCATGGAGAAGAAATAAAAACTTTAAGGTTCGCCGATGACATCGTAATTCTGTCAGAGACAGCAAAGGACCTGGAAGAGCAGTTCAATGGAATGGACAGTGTCTTGAAAGGAGGATATAGGATGAAAATCAACAAAATCAAAATAAGGATAATGGAATGTAGTCGAATTAAGTCGGGTGATGCTGAGGGAATTAGATTAGGGAATGAGACACTTAATGAAGTAAAGGAGTTTTGCTACTTGGGGAGCAAAATAACTGATGATAGTCAAAGTAGAGAGGATATAAATGTAGACTGGCAAAGGCAAGGAAAGCATTTGTGAAGAAGAGAAATTTGTTAACATCGAGTATAGGTTTAAGTGTCAGGAAGTCGTTTCTGAAACTATTTGTATGGAGTGTAGCTATGTATGCAAGTGAAACATAGACGATAAATAGTTTGGAGAAGAAGAGAATAGAAGCTTTCGAAATGTGATGCTACAGAAGAATGCTGAAGATTATATGGGTGGATGACATAATTAATGAAAAGGTATTGAATAGAATTGGGGAGAAGATGAGTTAGTGGCACAACTTGACTAGAAGAAGGGGTAGGTTGGTGGGACATGTTCTAAGGCATCAAGGGATCACCAATTTAGTTTTGGAGGGCAGCGTGGAGGGTAAAAATCGTAGAGGGAGACCAAGAGATGAATGCACTAAGCAGATTCAGAAAGATGTTGGTTTCAGTAGCACTGGAAAATGAAGAAGTTTGCACAGGATAGAGTAGCATGGAGAGCTGCATCAAACCAGTCTCAGGACTGAAGACAACAGCAACAACAACCTTGTTACAAATACACAACAGTGGTTGCTCATTACGCAATGATTCTTGTCATTTTGCTTATATAAGGTACATTTGTCTACACAATCCAGACACTGGACTGGGCCAGACCTTGTTGAATTGTGTAAAGATGATACTTACACCATGCACAATGTAAACGTCCAGAGACAGTGAGACACAAAAAAAACTTTTATTTAGAAAGTGTCAAACGGGCGTTCACATATAATTGAATGAGAGCAACCACTATCAACTCCAAAAATGTTACACAAATATTGTTCAGGTATGTTTTTAGTAATTTAAGTCGAGTAGGGATCGATAACTGAGAGTGAATGGACTTTAAGTTATAATTGCGGGTCTTGCCATTCAAATGACAAGCACAGACGTGCTTAAACATGTGTATTTGCCCTTTGGGACGTGTGTCTTTGTAACATAATTGTAATTTTCTTTTGAGTACTCTGACAAATAATTGTCTCAGGAATTGGCAGATATTAAAGTAAAATTAGACTAAATAATGACCACGTCTTTAACAGTAAATCCAGTCATTGAAGGCAGGTACCATAGGAATGAGTGGGAGTTTGCATCAGAGAGGAGGCAGTGTAATCAATCACCTGTAACTACTCATGCGAACAGATTAAAAATAACAGTTATGGAGATATTAATTTTGTACCACAGGTGGTACTACAACATTAATTTGAAGAGAGGGGCTATGTAAGATGGCAAGAACTATGCCCCTTACATGAAGTCATTGAAGATCACGTAACTCACGTTGAGCGAACAGTAGGGCTGAACAAAATCACTGACAAGGCACAATGCATCTTGTAGAGCGTATAGTATGGATGTATTGGAATAATTAATGTCAGGTGATGGTTTTAAAGTAATTCACACGACATGAAAACTTTGTGGAAATGAGTCGATTTACTGGACGCTGGTTTACTCCAGGGAAGCATTTAGAGTTGACCGTGGCCGGCTGGGGAACAGCGAAGGGAAGCGACAATAGGCAGCTTAGGGTGGCTCAAGCTCTGAGAAAGCCTCCAGCCGCCTTAAGATGAGTGACAGTGAGCGGGTGGTTGACCCCGACTCAATGCTGGTGTACCGGGAAATGGACGGAAAACTTGTACGCCTGTTGATAAATGTCCATTGTCCCGTCTTCTGTGAAACATGCGAGAAAGCCGCGCAAAGCTATGGTGGAGCGGTCAACAGAGGTCAAAATATGCGTGTTCGTGACTATAGCAACTTCACGCTGAATTCACAGTCCGCAGAGCCTGAAGTAAATCAGGTGAAGAGCGACAGAATGAAATACACCGGACTCCGATGAGAACGTAGGACCAAGGAATTTGAAGTACTGTCCTGGGAGTCAGAATTCTGGAAAAATTGGTGTTTGTGCAGATGCTAACCTTGTTGGGTGGCCTGGGCGGAGCTAAATAGCAGGTTGAGAGGAAGGGAAATTTTGTGGGAAATTGTGCACTTGGGCGGTGCTGGGAAGTGACGCATAATTAATGTGACTTGCACTGCAATTGGCGTAAATGAGTTTGCTGGAAGGGAAACCGAGGTGAAGAGCGGACTTTGAGAAGTCTCGGTAGAGGTCTTCCGTTCCCAGCTGGCCGAGAGTGTGGACGTGGCGTTCTTTACTCAGCTTGCCTGAGAAAGAGTGAGCATCTCTGCAGTTTAGGACTTAGCAAATGGAACGATTGAGCTTGGAGATAGGAAGTTTTGGTTCAGCTATGTACTGAGCAAGATAGCTAGGAGTGAATAGACAAGTGCAGCCTTGCAGCACCACGAGGTCAGCTGACGTCCACACAACGATGCCGCTCTGCCATGCTGAATTCGGTGATATTGCGCCCGCTCCGGCCACTAATTAATTTGTGGGATCACGTAGGCATAGTTTCCATAAGGGTTTCATGGGCCATGTATTGTAGAATTCTTCTCGCACTTTGCATTACGCCTGGGTCAGTCGATAAGAATTACTTCTGATTTATTGTGCTTTACTCCACGCAAACGCAATTTATTACCACTGCCTGTTAGGAGAGTCATGTAATGTGATGACTTCAGGTCGTGAGTTAAAATAAATCTGTGCTAATTGACTATATCTGTTTTCAATCAAGTAGTTGAAATCCCAAGTCACTTTCTTAATTAATTTTATGTTCAACATTTGCATCTGGTGTTCAATAGCTGAATATAACATCAATGTGCACCCCTTTTTAATTAAAAGGGATCAATTCTGGATCAATTAATGTCAACACTGCCACCGCAGTTCAATCAGGAGTCGCAGGGCCTTATTACTTTCTTTGGATTATCCGATATTGCGGCACTTTTGCACTCTCTGTTGATCTACTAGTCAATTACCTGGGGTGAACACACACCAAAACCAGATAAGTGATGGGTGGGGTGTTATAACTTATCTGATGAAGTGATAGAAGAAGAAACTGTAGTCGTCATAAAAGAGATAGCGGCTCTAGTATTGCAACCAGAATTTGAAAGAGCTTTGAAAATTTAAAAACAAGTAAGGTAGCAGGGATAGATAACATTCTAAAACCATTAGGGGAAGTGGCAACAAAACGACTCTTCACTTTGGTGTGTAGAATACAGGAAAGAGGCTATATACCCTCTTGCTTACGGAGTAACATCATAAACACAATTTTAAGAGCCGACAAGTTAGCGAATATTCGCAAAATCAGCTTTACTGCTTATGCATCCAAGTTATTGACATAACAACATACAGAATAATGGAAAAGGAAGCTGAGGATGTGTTAGATGACAATCAGTTTGGGTTTAGGAATGGTAAAGGCACCATTGAGACAGCTCTGACGTTGGGTAGATAACGAAAGCAAGACTAAAGAAAAGTCCAAACACATTCCAAGGATTTGTCGACCCTGTTCAAACGGCCGTGAGCACTGTGGGACTTAAGATCTGAGGTCATCAGTCCCCTTAGAACTAATTAAGCCAAACTAACCTAAGGACATCACACACATCCATGCCCGAGGCACGATTCGAAGCTGCGACCGTAGCAGTCGCACGGTTCCGGACTGAAGCACCTAGAAGCGCTTGACCACAACGGCCGGCTTGTCGACCCGAAAAAATCTTTCGACAAAGTAAAATGGTGCAAGATGTTCGACATTCCCAGAGAAACTGGGCTTAGCTGTAGAGAAATACGGGTAATATAAAATATGTATTGAGTCGAAAGGGAGCGATAAGAGTGGAAGACCAAGAACAGAGAATTCGGATTAAGAAGGGTGTAAGACAAGCATGTAGTCTTTTAGCCCTACTGTTCAGTCTATACATCGAAGAAGCAATGACGAAAATACGAGAAAGGTTGAAGACAGAAATGAAAATTGAAGGTGAAAGAATATCAAAGATAAGATTCGCTGAAAACTTTGCCATCCTCAGTGAAAATGAAGGAGAATTACATGATGTATTGAATGGAATGAACAGTCTAATGAGTACCGAATACGGATTGAAAGTAAATCGAAGAGCAGGCCGGAGTGGCCGAGCGGTTGTAGGCGCTACAGTCTGGAACCGCGCGACCTGTACGGTCGCAGGTTCGAATCCTGTTTCGGGCATGGACGTGTGTGATGCCCTTAGGCTACTTAGGTTTAAGTAGTTCTAACTTCTAGGCGACTGATGACCGCAGATGTTAAGTCCCATAGTGCAAGAGCCATTTGAACCAGCACACTGTCTTTTAAGCGTCGAAATTGTAAACACACCACAGCTAGCAACACTAGACTGACGACCGTACTGTGTTCCCCGGATCCGAATAGGAGCGCCGTCCACTGCTGCTCCACTCTGGGGCGCTGCCTCGTGTCGGCAGTCGGCGGTGCCTCGCTGCTTCGCCACCTCCAGCGGCTGCTCTCTTCGGAAGCTGAGAACGGCCGAGCTCGTGTCTGACTGCTTCGCCGGCGCTGGCTCCTTGTCGATATCGTCGTTCCGCTCCGGCTCTTTGCTGTGACGGCACGCCCATCCACGCTCCACGTGGGCTCCAATCGCCAGCTCTGCCACGTACTGCCATCACTGGCACGCGGCCCTTAGCACCTCAACTACGTATACTGTAGTATCCTAGTCTCAACTGACGTGTACGATCTATTAGACTCGACCAAAGTATGAATACATAGATAGTCGGAGGGTATTATAACTTTGTGAAGTGTATGCAGATGACGCTAGCAAATACTCCAGAAATACAGTAGATTTATTCTGTCATGTAGCTGTAATTAAACTGACGGTGTTCGGAGTGCTGCAGTGCGGGATGTGTACACGACAGGAGCCTGGAACATCGCAGGTGCTGGTACATTGTTACTGCGTGCGCTCCTCTAGGAGGGGGACGTCTGGGCCCAAGTAAGGCTTCAGCATCATTCGTGACAAAAGTATTTATTGAACAGCGAATGCTTCAAAGACCATAAAACCAGTTAAGGAAAATTTCCTTTTAAGCTTTCAAAAATTAAATTCAAATGGCTCTGAGCACTTTGGGAATTAACTTCTGAGGTCATCAGTCCCCTAGAACTTAGAACTACTTAAACCTAACTAACCTAAGGACATCACACACACCATGCCCGAGGCACGATTCGAACCTGCGACCGTATCGGTTGCGCGGTTCCAGACTGTAGCGCCAAGAACCTGTCGGCCCCTCCGGCCGGCAAAAATTAAATAAAAAGACGTTAAGAACAACAAGTCTCAAAAGTGATCTTTGCATTCAAGTGAGACTTTTATACACTGTCACACTGACCCACATAGGAAACCCAAAATGTCGTGTATGTTTATGAAAATATCCCTGTCCAAAGACAACAAATGAGTTTTGCACTCAACTGTCACAGCTACGGAAGCGAATACTTTCGACAACTCGCATCACAGGGGCAAAGAAATTTGTTGCAGTTCAATTGGAATTAATCGCTTAGACTAAGTTTCAATTTCCATAAAGAGATAGCGTGTAATTATTAACAGACAAATTTTTTTTGGTGCAAGCTTATGTGGTAGAAGAACGATGCAGAAATTTAATACGGCATCTATGCTTCAAAATGGCAGCTACAGCAAGAAGAATTTGCGTCACAAACAGTTTAGCAAATCACCTTACTGTATTTTCTGACAGTATGTTTACTGATTTACAATTGCACACAATATTCCACACCACTACTGACCAAAGGAATGAAAACTTACTGAAATTGTGTCCTTAAAATTTACATTCCGTTTCCCAAAATGACACACATTTCGGAAAGTACATAAATTTAAAAAAAGGCAGGTACAGCGTTACGTCAAGCAATTTCTGTTTGGCGATGCGAGTACTGTTGATCAAGAGGTAGCGCAACCCGCGACCTTGGAATCCAACTGGCTGCCCTCAGGCAATTACTCAGCGTACATCAGATACAGATCAGATACAGATACCTCCCGGACGATCGACTCAAGTCCGCACATGGCGCTAGTAACAGCTACTATTATTTGGCAAGAGGAAGGATCTTTAAGTTTGTAATATTGTTGTGTAAGCGGTGCTGCTTTTCCCTGTCCGTGGTTCTGACACCTGCGATGCTCTTTCTCAGTGCATCAGCAAAAACAACATCTTTCCCCTGCTCACCAGACGTAGAGCACGACTCACTTACATAGTTCACGAGTAGCTCCAGTCTGGGTTGCGACTCGGTTTGAGCTTGAAATTTTAGGCAACTAATTTCTGACTCGGCACGTAATATGCATTCATCAAATGCTAAATTAATTGGCTGATCCCCAACTTCAACTGTCATTACTCCTCCATCCATGTCAATTACTGCATGGTGGGCATTCATCAAGTCATTTCCTAAAATCATTGCCACATTCAGCATTGGGAGCACAAAGAAGTTGTACTCAAACTCTCTTCCCTGGCAGGTAAAATTAAGCCGAGTCTGCCTTCGGATTTCTACGCTCTTACCGTAGATTGCACCCTTCACCTTTATTCCTCGCTCTTGAAAAACGGGCCAAGTCCCAGCCCCTTCGCACTTTTGAAATGCCGCCTCGCTCACTATGGAGAAAGGGCTTCCAGTGTCAATGACACACTTAAAACATATTTCGTTTACTGCAACTCTCACGACTGGACTTATTCCCGAAATTTTAGCACTCGTAGTTTATTGCAACAAATCCTCTCTAATACCTTCCCTCTCTATATACCGTATACACTCATTTGCCATGTCGCTCATTTGTTCCGATTGGGCACCTTCTGCGCTGATCGTTTGTCATTGCCGGTTTTGTTCATTTCCATTTGCTGGATTATATCTAGGGTTGGCCGGCCGAATTTCAACATCATGAGGTGCTCCGCCTACAGTCCTATTCTCACCGTGTTCACCGTAGTATCGATTCTGGTTGCCGTAACTGTTGCGTTCACGATCCTGTCCACGTCATCGATCATTTCCATTGTTCCACCTGTGTTCGCGACTGTTACCCCAGTTTCTATACGGCCGGTCCCGATTATTGTTCCATTCGCGCCGCGACGACCAGTCACGCCGTTGATTAGTACTACGGCCACGATTGCGATCGCGCTGCTGTGCCCCGTAATAACTTTGTGCCTGATTAGGTGGGCATTCTGCTGTATTGTATTTCAACTCTTGGAGAAGTGTCTTAAACGTTTCCACGTCCTCTTTGCATCGTCCCGTATGGGTCGTATAAAAATTTATTTGCCTGCAGCATGTGGTCAAATAGGTGTGCTGGGCTGTCGAAACCAGATTGGTTCAAATTTGGCAGCATAATTATGCCATGCTTGACCCTATCTTGTGCCGCTTCGGACCAATAGGCGGACACAAAGGCTTGTCGAAACTCCTGAGTGGAGTTGCAGTGACGCGCTGCCGATCTCATGCGAATCGCCGGTTCGCCTTCCAAATCGCCACTCATATATTCTATCTTATGTGAACTTGCCCAGTTGGGCGGAAGACAGAACTCAAATTACTCGAGCCATGCTCGTGGATGTATTCCTTTTTGCGAATTTCGAAATATCTCAAACTTTCTCACCTAAGGAAATGTTTGAAATCAAATCCCCGCAGTTCCTCCCGGCGAGGCACTTGTATGTTTCTATTTTTCTCATGTCTGCCCCTCAAAGTACATTCTTCCCTGTCGTTAAAATCTCCCTCGTGGCCGGAGTCCCTCTCTGCACTGTGCGTACGGCTATTTTTAGTGCTATTGGCGAGTTCGGAATCACGCCCCATGCGGCTTTCCAGATGCGCCACGCGTTCTTGTAATTCGCCTGTTAGAGCTTTGTGTCGCCTGTTCACTTCGAACTGCCCTTCTGAAACCTAAGAAGCGAACGCACTTCTTCGGTCTCAACGTTCGCTACCGGTGTAGTATTGTTATCGCTCTCCGTCACCTTCAACGTGCCTACGATGTCCGCTAATGCCGCAATCTTATCATGTATTCGTCTGTTGTCCTCCGCCCCAGTCTGCTTCAATTGTTCTACTTGCTGTTCGAGTGCGTGAATCGATTGACTGTTGTCCGCTACTGTGTTGCTAATGGACGCGGGACAATGCGTTTCCGCCTCCTGGACCCTGGAAAGTACCTGCTGGTGTTCTTTTTGGCATTGTTCTCTCAGCTCTTGGAAAGTAGCTGTTCTTCGCTCTCTTTCGATTCCGCATCGCGACTCCGCTTGCCCTGTTCTAAGGCTTGCAGACGGTAATCGATTTGTTCAAACGTACGGCCTAATTCTTTCATAATATCACTTTTTATTTCACTTGCCAGATTGTTTATTCTTTGTAAGATATCATCGGACACTCTCTGCATCGACTTGTCGACTTTATTTGTCTGCTGGATTAGTTTTTCGTCTATTTGTTCGCCTAGCTCGCGGATCGATCTTTCAGATTTCTGCGTCATTTGTTCGCCTAGCTCTCGAATCGATTATTCAGATTTCTCTGTGTTTTCTTTATTTTGTTGCAATAAGGCTTTCATGAGTTCTGCCAAATCAATTTGGTTAGTTGTTTCTGGCTCTGGTGTGAGCCCGTTCGTCCTGTTTTGCATTTCCTCTTAAGTAAGTCCCCTTCCCGACTTCTTTCACTGCACAGAACTAGGAGGACACTCCTTCACCCCCCTCCTTCACACGCCTTCCGCATTCCTCATGCCAGACCCTCTTGCCACCGCCAACCACGACCCGCAAACATCGGTCGGCAGCCTCCTCGGGCAATCAACACCCGAACGCACCAAGTTGCATATTGCACATGCAAATGTCCAGTCTCTGCCAGCTCACTTCGACGAGTTAAAATATATATTTCAAACTGCTGATATACACGTAATACTTTTGTCAGAGACTTGGCTCAAACCAAGTATTCCTGCAACTTCCGTAAACCTAGATGGCTATATCTTTCTCAGGCACGACAGATGCAACAGACGAGGGGGTTGGAGTAGGGGCGTACATACGCTCTGATTTGTCACCTACAGTACTACACACATCCGACAACAATGTAGATAAACAAGTGGAATATATGTTCATAGAGATCAAATCGCTTAACAGAAAGTGCTTAATATGTGTCCTTTACAAACCTCCTAAAGTAGGTGGGTTCGCCTGCTTCTAAACTGCCCTCTATAGTCTCGTATCGTCATATGAACATGTAATTATAGCAGGTGACACTAACATTAATTTTCTGTGCAATAGTCCTTCCACTGGGAAATTTAAGAGGATACTTTCTTCCTCAAATATGACGCTACTTCAGCTGGCACCTACTCATCACACGACTACCAGTTACACTTTCATTGATATATTCGCAACGAAATCTCCGAACAGAATAATCCGCACCTCTCAAATATCTGCACCTGACATGTCTGCCCATGACATCATTTTCATGACGTATTCACTAGACTGTCCTAGAAAGAAACAAAAACTGTCTACATACCGAGACCTCAAACGCATAAATTTGCCTGAACTCGAAACTGAGGCACAAGAAATAATTTGGGGGATGACCTCTACTCCCATCATGGACATAAACGACAAACTCCAGGATTTCACTAACAAAATTACTCGACTGTATGACAAATATGCTCCAATAAAGACCAGAAAAGTAAAAAGGCAACCTGCACCCTGGCTGACTGATGAACTAAAACAGCTCATGAATCTCAGAGATGCTGCACATCGAGCATACAAGATACACCCTACATCTGAAAATCATGCTGTATACAAGCAGAAACGAAACAAAGTCAGTCAAGTGGTGAGAAACGCTAAGCTCAGACATGCCCGTACATTAGCTGACAATAGATGTAGACCAGCTATCCTGTGGAAAAATCTTCGTAGTCTCGGTTTAGGCAAAATAAAAGTTGCAGAAAATCACATGGTCCCAGCTGAAGAACTAAACCGGTTCTTCACGTTACCTACAACCAAAATTGTACCACAAAAAAAAACAGAGAATCATTGATTACTTCATGGGGTTGAACGACTGTAGCAAAGAAAAGTTCTATCTACAGCACGTCACTTGCAGTACTGTCAAGAAAGCCATAATGCGGATTAGATCAGCATCTACTGGACATGATGGTATCACTATCCATATGGTAAAACTTATTATTGACCAACTACTGCCCTCTATAACAGACATTTTCAACGATTCATTAATCATAAGTGTTTTCCCTGAGGCCTGGAAACTGGGACAAATTAAGCCACTGCCTAAAAAGGACATAGCCACAGCACCCTCTGACTACCGCCCCATCTGCCTTCTTCCTGCACTATCAAAGGCCTTAGAATATATAGTTCATGACCAGCTCACCATCTACCTCACTACTAACAACCTACTAGACAAATACCAATCAGGTTTCCGTAAACATCGAAGCACGACATCTGCTCTGATAAAAGTGTCAGATGACCTGAAACTGGACAGACAAGAATCGACTATCATTTGCTTCTTAGATTTCAGCAAAGCATTTGATACTGTCGACTTCGACATTTTACTGGCCAAACTTAGCTGTCTAAATTTCTCACCAAGTGCAGTGCAATGGTTTCGCTCATACATGACGTCTCGTCAGCAACGCGTCCTATATGGGAATATAAAATCACAATGGCGGCAGGTAGTGTCAGGCGTTCCCCAAGGCTCAGTATTAGGTCCTATACTCTTCTCTCTGTATGTCAACGATGTGTCATCGGTTCTGACCTATTGTAAATTCCATATGTATGCTGATGACCTTCAGTTGTATCTAAGTGCGAAGCCAAGCAATCTCAAGAAAGCTATTGAAAATTTCAATACTGACCTCGATGCACTGTCAAAATGGGCACAGGACATAGGTCTAAAACTAAACCCATCTAAAACACAAGCGGTACTTGTTGGTCACTCTAAGCTCATTAGCCCAAAACATCGGGAATCCTTACCACCTCTTGTCCTAAATGGAACAAATATTAACTTATCTCCCTCAGCAAAGAGTTTGGGAGTAATAATAGATGAAAATCTAAATTGGACAGAGCACGTAAATGCAGTGTGCAGAAAAGCATCAGCATCCCTTCATGTCCTACAAAAATATAAAAAAACTCTTCCCTTTCGATCTGAAAAAGAAATTAGTACAAACGCTTATACTCCCAATCATTGACTACAGCGATATTATCCTACAAGGCCTCTCTCAGGAAAATTCCCGACGTCTAGAACTGGTCATGAATGCCTGCGTCCGATATATCTGTGACGTTCGACTTTTTGATCACATTTCACCAGCATATGCAAAATTGTCCTGGCTGCGCGCAGACAAACGCAGAGATTTCCATACACTCTGTCTCATCTACTGCCTTATAAATGTAAACTGTCCCTCATATCTCTCCTCATCCCTAACGCTCATGTCGGAACAACATGACAGAAACACAAGTTCCCATTATAATAAAATCCTCTCCGTTCCACTGCATCGCTCAGTTACCTTCTCCAAGTCCTTTACAGTAGCGGGAACCCGACTCTGGAATAACCTCCCTCGTTATGTTAGAGAACTTAAAAACAAGTCCAGCTTCAAAAAACAGTTAATGACGTATCTACTTAAGCAACAGTAATGCCTTCCTCTGTACATGAATGCACTTCACCTCATTACTTCCCTCTTTCCCCCTCCTTAAATCCCCATTCCCCAAAACACGCTAAACTAGTAAACATCTACTTTACACACCAAGATATTACGTACATCTGCACAAACCTTCATTACTATTGCCAACCCTTCTCATGTTCGTCATTATTATTTGATTTTTTTTACTGTTATTATTATTGCTTATTATTGCTTTTCTCATAATCTGTATGTATAGCACCTGCTGTAAAAATACTGCCAGCATTTAATTTATTAAGTCTTAGTCATGTTTATCATTACATTTTGTTATTGCTTTTATCATAATCTGTATGTATAGCACCTGTTGTAAAAATACTGCCGCATTTACTTAATTAGGTCTTAGTCACTACTCTTTATTCATATTGTCACTAGAGTAAGCTAATATTCTCATTTAAACTATTGTCATGATGTAACTCTGATGTGTGAAATGCTGCATGTGTGGAACACTGGTCTGGTGTAAGAGAGGGCCTGATGACCCTAATCTGATCAGGTTAAATAAATAAATAAACAAAATAATGCATTTTCGGAACCGTCCGACACGTTAATATTCGAAATCAAATTATCCCCTTGGTCCAAGCTGCTTAAGTTGTTGGACCGCCTACTTTTAGCTTGGTTACGTGTCTGCATTAGTTCCATGTATACCCGGTACGCAAGACACTAATCAGAATAAATGTATCCCCCAAAAATTACGACAGTTATACGAAAGGTACCCAACCTAGTACGCACCTTTTCACACGCAAAACAAATTTTTATCTTTGATCGAAACAGAGAAATTTACAAGCGAGGAAAAAAAACACACACACATATAAAACACAAATATAGAAAACAAAACAACAAGACAAACAACACAACGCCGCTCAACAACGCCGTGAATCACTTGAAAGTCTGCTCAGAAACAAGGCAGAAGTTGTTTGAGGGCTGCAGGGAAAAAAATTAAGATTATACAACGCTCGCAGTCTAACGTTTCAGAGATTCCAGAGTCTAGCGGAATCACAGAACAGGGTCGCCATGTGTAACGTTGTTGCCTTAATTTGTTCTGATTGCGGTGCTGATAGACAAGACCATAAAAGCGGTTCAAAAGCTGTGAGCTGTCTGGGGAAGCTAACCTTGCATTACTGCGCATCTGTTTCACCATGTATTCATTCTAGCTTACCAAATTCCCAACCAGACTAACATTAATAATAATCTTTTAATAGTCATACGAAAACCGGTGATATACAGGGTGAGTCACCTAACATTACCGCTGGATATATTCCGTAAACCACATCAAATACTGACGAATCGATTCCACAGACCGAACGTAAGGAGAGGAGCTAGTGTAATTGGTTAATACAAATCATAAAAAATGCACGGAATTATGTTTTTTAACACGAACCTACGTTTTTTTTAAATGGAACCCCGTTAGGTTCTTAGCACATCTGAACATATAAACAAACACGTAATCAGTGACGTTTGTTGCATTGTAAAATGTTAATTACATCCGGAGATATTGTAACCTAAAGTTGACACTTGAGTACCACTCCTCCGCTGTTCGATCGTGTGTATCGGAGAGCTCCGAATTACATAGGGATCCAAAGGGAACGGTGATGGAACTTAGGTACAGAAGAGACTGGAACAGCACATTACGTCCACATGCTAACATCTTTTTATTGGTCTTTTTCACTGACGCACATGTACATTATCATGAGGGGTGAGGTATATGTACACACGTGGTTTCCGTTTTCAATTACTGAGTGGAATAGAGTGTGTCCCGACATGTCAAGCCAATAGATGTTCAATGTGGTGGCCATCATTTGCGGCACACAACTGCAATCTCTGGCGTAATGAATGTCGTACACGCCGCAGTACATCTGGTGTAATGTCACCGCAGGCTGCCACAATACGTTGTTTCATATCCTCTGGGGTTGTAGGCACATCACGGTACACATTCTCCTTTAACGTACCCCACCGAAGGAAGTCCAGAGGTGTAAGATCAGGAGAACGGGCTGGCCAATTTATGGGTCCTCCACGTCCTATCAAACGCCCGTCGAACATCCTGTCAAGGGTCAGCCTAGTGTTAATTGCGGAATGTGCAGGTGCACCATCATGCTGATACCACATACGTCGACGCGTTTCCAGTGCGACATTTTCGAGCAACGTTGGCAGATCATTCTGTAGAAACGCGATGTATGTTGCAGCTGTTTGGGCCCCTGCAATGAAGTAAGGACCAATGAGGTGGTCGCCAATGATTCTGCACCATACATTTACAGTCCACGGTCGCTGCCGCTCTACCTGTCTGAGCCAGCGAGGATTGTCCACGGACCAGTAATGCATGTTCCGTAGATTCACTGCCCCGTGGTTTGTGAAACCCGCTTCATCGGTAAACAGGTAGAACTGCAACGCATTCTCTGTTAATGCCGATTGACAGAATTGCACTCGATGATTAAAGTCATCACCATGTAATTGCTGATGTAGCGACACATGTAACGGGTGAAAGCGGTGACTTTGACTCAGTCCACCGGCTCTCACAATGTCCCGTGTACTCATGTGTGGGTTCATGGCAACAGCAGCTAACACACCAACTGCACCCGCTTCTCCTGTGACGGGCCTGTTACGGACCAGTTTGCGTGCTACAACCATACCTGTTGCATACAGTTGGCGGTAGATGTCTTGCAATGTGCGGCACGTTGGATGCTCTTTGTCCGGGTACCATTCTGCATACACCCTGCAGGCTTCGGCTGCATTTCGTCGACACTCGCCATAGATGAGTATCATCTCTGCCTTTTCAGAGTTCGAATACACTATGGTCACAGTCCCTACAACACTACACTATCACAGACGTCTGGTAACACGGTGTACAACAGTTCGTCTGCGTGCGGAGACGAATGCAGAATAACAATAACAATAGCAGCGCCTAGAACCGCGAGACCACCGCGGCCGGCCCCGTGTTTGTTACAACACGCAACTGAACGTCGGAGGTTTCAAGCGTCAACTTTAGGTTACAATATCTCCGGATGTAATTAACATTTTACAATGCAACAAACGGCACTGATAACGTATTTGTTTATATGTTCAGATGTGCTAACAAAACTAACGTGGTTCCATTTAAAATAACCTGGGTTTGTGTTAAAAAACATACATCTGTGCATTTTTATATGGTTTGTATTAAACAATTACACTAGCCCCTCTCCTCACGTTCGGTCTGTGGAATGGGTTCGTCAGTATTTGATGTGGTTTACGAAATATATCCAGCTGTAACTTTAGATGACTCATCCTGTATATATAAGAAAGAGAATTTGAATAAAAAGAAATAAATTAGTTTATATTTGGAAATTTATCTAACATTGAACATTGAAATTTCAGCATATTAAACTTGAGTCATAACTAAGCTGGTGCCTTATTTAGGACTGTGAAAATGTGAGTTTGTAATCTTACGGAACACATCGAATATGGAGCCAAGATTAGGAGACTGCATACATCACTGCATTCATAAAATTACACACGAAGAATGTTGAAACATATGCAAGAGGAAATTAACCACAACCAACCGATTCAATTTTCACCCAAAGAAGTTACGTTCGTAGTGCAATCCTGTCCGTCATGTAATTACCACACACTGGTATAATAAATTCACACTAACTCTCTGTGAAATCTTCCCGAAAAGAATAGCTAAGGGCTACTTTGATGATTACACCACATGCTTCACTATCGTCTTACTACTAACCTGATGGGTCAAACAATTGTATAAGCACGTGGTACTGCTCTCACAAAGTACACCCCACGTGGGTTGAACATAAAGAAAAGTTGCTAGATTGAAAAATATTGTCAAGACGAGACGTTATAATCTCACGCACATTCGCATTTAAGACTGATGATCTTAGTTAGAGTTACTGATCAACACGTGGTTACACTTTACTCAGAAAGTAGTGACAAAGCAACTACCGGAATATATTCTGACCTTCACACTCGAATTACACTGCGTTTGCAATTTAAGATAACATCAGATATTTTAGAGCTAAACCTGAAATAAAGGTGATTAAATTTTCAGTTAGGCTGAACTTAAGAAATCCATTGTCCTGCGGACTTAGCAGACACGCGCTTAGCCGGAGATCTTACCACTGCAGACGCTCGCCGCGGAGAGACTGACCTGGCCCGCTACCGAGCGTGCTTCCCAGATACAAACGGAAGTGACCAGAGAGACAGCATCCTATGCCAACATGACAAGGGACGGAGAGGAACATACTAATGATGGAAACCTCTCTGCTTTTAGAAAGCGTAGCTACCTGTTCCGACGTTGGTCCTACTGTTCTCTAGCAGACAGGCTTGTCTGCTACGATGAAGAATGCAACTAGAAATACATTTGCTCATTCATCCTCTCACACAGAAGGGAAGGGGGATGGCAGTATCTTATGTAATACAATATATATAAGAAAGCGGAAGTAGGTCTCGTATGAGACTCTGTGACATGAATTACATGTGTTTTAAAGTGTAGTAGTGTGACAGATCGTTCTTGTTTATGTGTAAAAGTAACACGTTCCACTGCTCAGTCTCCTCCCAGATAGTCAGAAACACCACAGTAAATTTAGAAGAGGAATTTACGCCGTAAATGACAACATACACTCCTGGAAATGGAAAAAAGAACACATTGACACCGGTGTGTCAGACCCACCATACTTGCTCCGGACACTGCGAGAGGGCTGTACAAGCAATGATCACACGCACGGCACAGCGGATACACCAGGAACCGCGGTGTTGGCCGTCGAATAGCGCTAGCTGCGTGGCATTTGTGCACCGCCGCCGTCAGTGTCAGCCAGTTTGCCGTGGCATACGGAGCTCCATCGCAGTCTTTAACACTGGTAGCATGCCGCGACAGCGTGGACGTGAACCGTATGTGCAGTTGACGGACTTTAAGCGAGGGCGTATAGTGGGCATGCGGGAGGCCGGGTGGACGTACCGCCGAATTCCTCAACACGTGGGGCGTGAGGTCTCCACAGTACATCGATGTTGTCGCCAGTGGTCGGCGGAAGGTGCACGTGCCCGTCGACCTGGGACCGGACCGCAGCGACGCACGGATGCACGCCAAGACCGTAGGATCCTACGCAGTGCCGTAGGGGACCGCACCGCCACTTCCCAGCAAATTAGGGACACTGTTGCTCCTGGGGTATCGGCGAGGACCATTCGTAACCATCTCCATGAAGCTGGGCTACGGTCCCGCACACCGTTAGGCCGTCTTCCGCTCACGCCCCAACATCGTGCAGCCCGCCTCCAGTGGTGTCGCGACAGGCGTGAATGGAGGGACGAATGGAGACGTGTCGTCTTCAGCGATGAGAGTCGCTTCTGTCTTGGTGCCAATGATGGTCGTATGCGTGTTTGGCGCCGTACAAGTGAGCGCCACAATCAGGACTGCATACGACCGAGGCTCACAGGCCCAACACCCGGCATCATGGTGTGGGGAGCGATCTCCTACACTGGCCGTACACCTCTGGTGATCGTCGAGGGGACACTGAATAGTGCACGGTACATCCAAACCGTCATCGAACCCATCGTTCTACCATTCCTAGACCGGCAAGGGAACTTGCTGTTCCAACAGGACAATGCACGTCCGCGTCTATCCCGTGCCACCCAACGTGCTCTAGAAGGTGTAAGTCAACTACCCTGGCCAGCAAGATCTCCGGATCTGTCTCCCATTGAGCATGTTTGGGACTGGATGAAGCGTCGTCTCACGCGGTCTGCACGTCCAGCACGAACGCTGGTCCTACTGAGGCGCCAGTTGGAAATGGCATGGCAAGCCGTTCCACAGGACTACATACAGCATCTCTACGATCGTCTCCATGGGAGAATAGCAGCCTGCATTGCTGCGAAAAGTGGATATACACTGTACTAGTGCCGACATTGTGCATGCTCTGTTGCCTGTGTCTATGTGCCTGTGGTTCTGTCAGTGTGATCAAGTGATGTATCTGACCCGAGGAATGTGTCAATAAATTTTCCCCTTTCTTGGACAACGAATTCACGGTGTTCTTATTTCAATTTCCAGGAGTGTATTTAAGATATTAACATGAAGGGAATCCAACAGAGGCCTTTCAAGTTCAACGAATCATCAAATCATAGATGATCAATCGTGGAAACGAACACACCATAGCTATGAGCGTACTTACGCACCCACATATCAATAAAGGGGCATAAGCCAAGCCCCTCGGTACCTCATTTCAGCTTCAGACAACGCCGAGTGGCGTAACGGTAGCACAAAAGAACTTCAGTTGCATCAGCAGATAGTACCTTAAATACCGAGAGATCGGCACGAATTCTTTTCTCCTAGAATTAACAAGTTAACTAGCAAGCATCTAAGCTACTCACAACAATAAATGAGGTTACAACTGAGGTCCACAAAGCAATCATACATAAGAAGGTAAAAACAAAGTATCTCTTAATTACAGAAAATCACAAATTTAAGGTGGTATAGTAAGCAGTTGGTACAAACACGTGCAGGCCTCTTGAACTCTCAGTCATCGTCCAACGACGGGGACTTAAGCAGACAGGAAGATTGAGCTGGTATTTTTATAGTTCTAATAGCCGTGAAGGAGGGTAAGGCGTATAAGGAGACTGCGACGCAGTGGGGAAGACAGAAGAAAGGAACATTGCGCGAACCTCCCATTGTCCCCAAATTCACTCAACAGAGGTATGATTCCTAACTGTATTTTTAAGACGGCACACTTCTCTCTTAGCCACGGCGCCTCCAGGAGGAAAACTTAATCTCGGACACGCGACCCCCAAGAATACCGAAGTCCAGTCGAACGACAGAGAAACAGCACGGCTCAGATCACAACACGCCCTGCCTCTAAAGCCCTCCTCGCCCCGCCGCCAGCCGCCGTCCAACTCATTCCCCACACTGCCACTCACCAGCCTACGTCGAAACGGCACGCGCTCCGCTAGAGGCAAAGATGGCATGCGGAAGACGTACCACCAGCTGTCGACACGGTACGGCTCAGGTATGTCTGTTAATCGATGCGCTCGATAAGAATGCTGTAAAAAACAAATAAATAAATAAAATCAGTTGAGCTCTCTGCGACCAGCGGAAAACGTGCCGTTGTATGCAGTCAGAAGATGAATTGTTTCCTACTTTAACGTCAATATGTCGTTTGTCGCTTGCTGACGCGTGTTGACTAACTTTGTGAAGTGACTGTTGGTGAAAAGTGACTGTTGGTGTAAAGGGTTAGTAAGGTTGAAGTTTTCAGTACAAAACGCAATGGGTATTGAGAAGAGAGACCGTGCACTGCTGGTAAAGTTGCTATATCATAACAGCAGCATTGCCCTGCTGGAATATCGTCGACAGGAACGGGCTGCGAAGAGCTCCTTGTCGATAAATGGGCTCAAGTATGCGATCAACAAATTTGAACAAACAGCTGGATTACCTGGCGCAGCAGGGAGAGAGAAGTAGCCTATTCCGGTGGCAGTTGTTGATGGCGTTGCCGTAGCTACAGCCGACCTTGCAGCACATGCCTCAAATTCTGCAGCCAGGGTTCGACTCGTCACGGGAAATGTCTCTCCCGCAGCCAAAAATTTTTCTGCGCATTTTACAGTGGTATCCCTACAACATTAAGAATGCGTTCCAAATGAAGCCCCAAGACAGGATACAACGCCGTCACTTTGCCCTTCGTTTTTGGCACGTATGGAAGTGAATGACATGTGGCCGGGGAATATTCTTTGAACTAACGAGGTACATTTTACTCTGCACCGTGCCGTGAATTTACGGAACTGTCGCATGTGGGATTCTGTTCCGCCACATGTTGTGTAGGAGGAACGTCCACTGCACTCAGCTTATATGGCTGTGTGGTGTGGTTTCACAGGCTCCTCTATTCTCCGTCTGTTTTTCTTCGAGGAGATGACACCTCGCTGGCTTGTTAGGAGTACGGTGACATCTGGACTTTATAGCGACCTCCATGTGCGACACCTGATTCCAACTGAGTCTACATCCAGACTTTCATGCAAGATGGAGCGACACTACATGTTCCTTGTCAGGTAAAAGGTTTCCTTGAAGAAACCTTCCGTAACCACTGCATCGCCGCTAGGCAGTTTCAGGATCTGTGGTACTCCAAATACGTATCCACATGACTTCTGGTTGTCGGGACAACTGAAAGAGCATGTCTATTAGGAATGTATTCGGACTCTTCCTGGTCTTAAGTATAGTGTACCACACCATATCTCTCTGTCGACAATGCCGCATTACGGATGAAGCATGCTGCTGAGTCGGGAGACCATATTTGACACGTTGTAACTTGTGATCGTATCCTAATAAAAATGCTAGAACCATCGTTATCATGTGTTTGATCATTCCTCCCATTTTCCTGCACCCACACCACGTCCTGACTACTTACAGCACCATATTTTCGCCTGGTGGTAGAAAATAGATCTGTTATTTTATCAGCATACTCCGCGAACCAACCAATTAATAAACTTACGAGGATGTTTCAAAAAAATGGTTCAAATGGCTGTAAGCACTGTGTTACTTAACATCTGAGGTCATCAGTCCCCTAGACTTAGAACTACTTAAACCTAACTAACCTAAGGACATCACACACATCCATGCCCGAGGCAGGATTCGAACCAGCGACCGTAGCAGCGGCGTGCTTCCGGACTGAAACGCCTAGAACCGCTCCTCCACCGCGGCCGGCAGGATGATTCCGCGTACTGCGCTGTATACATCACGTATTGCAGCACTCAGAACACCGTCAGTTTAATTATAACCGTCCGGTATTATCTATAAGTTGAAAATGAAACTAATCTGGTCCTAACAGGAAACGAAGTCAAGTTCTCCACATAGAACCTATCTACATCCAAGTATGGAAAATGCACCAGTTCCAATTGTATGTCTTACAAAACACCAGTTGACCTACACACAGCATGAGACCTGGAGTCCAGGCCGTGTAATCTTTCGACCTCATGAATTAAGTACTAACAACAAAAATATAATCTCTCTGAAAGTTGCATCGGTCGCCTGCATTGGTGCAACATCAATTAACCGACTTGAATGAATCTACGTACTGCGCAAGCCACTGTATGCAGCGTTGCAGAGTGTATACACCCTTCACCACAAGTAGTCGTTTACTTTCCTGTTCCACTAACAAATAGAAAAGGAGGGAGAAACGACAGTCCTTATGCCTCCGTATGACCGCTAATCTGTCGTATCTTATCTTCGTGGGGCTTACGCGGAGTATATGTTGCCGGCAGTAGGATCGTTCTGCGGTCAGCTTCAAATGCCGGTTATCTAAACTCTCTCAGTAGTGTTCTTCGAAATGAATGTCTTCTTGCCTCCAGGAATTCGCAGTTGAGCTCCCGGAGCACATCCGCAACACTTGCATGGTGATCGAACCGGCCGGTAACAAATCTAGGAGCTCGCCTCTCAATTGCTTCGATGTCTTCTTTCAGTCCGACTGGTGCGGATCCCAAACACACGAGCAGTACTCAAGAACAGGTCGCACCAGCGTCCTACATTCTCCTTTACAGGTGAACAACTCTCTCCTCAGGTCCTCCCAATAAACTGAAGTCGACCATTCGCCTTCCCTACGACACCCCTCACATGCTCGTTCCACTTCATATCGCTTTGAAACGTTAAGCCCAGATATTTAAACGGCGTGACTGTGTAAAGCAGGACAATGCCAATGCCGTATCCAAACAGTAAGGGTATGTGTTTCTTACTCATCCGCATTAATTTACATTTTTCTGCATTAAGAGCGAGCTGCCATTCGTCATACCAACTAGAAATTTTGTCTGGGTCTTCTTGTGTCAACTTTCCTGCACACCACAGCGTCCTCAGCGAATATCCGCAGACTGCTGCTCACCCTGTCTGGCAGCTCGTTTGTGTGTTTAGAAAACAGCGACGGTCCTGCCACACTCCCGAGTGTTGCTCCTGCCTCCGACGAACACTCGCCGTTGAGGACAAGGCACTGGATTCTATTACTTAAGAACTCTTCGATCCATCGTTCGCAGTATGTCATGTGAGCAAAGAGCAAGATGCGTTTTGCACGAGTGGTGCTTTATAAATCCGTGCCGATTCGTGGGCATGAGATTTCGGTCTCTAGGAAATTTGCTATATTAGAACTCAGAATATGCTCTAGAACCCTGCAGCAAATCGGTGTTAAGGATACTGGTCTGTAATTTTGCAGGTCCGTTCATTTACCCTTCTTATACACAGGAGTGCTCTGTGCAAAATTCTACCAGGCGGCTTTCTCTTTCATTTCTTCCCCCCAATCCATATTTATCTACTAAGTTTCCTTCTCTCCCTTTTCTTACTACAGAATTCCTGTCACCCATGACTATTAAATTTTCGTCTTCCTTCACTATCTGAATAATTTCTTTTATTTCATCATATATTTCTTCAATTGTGGACTCTGACCACAATCTATTGCTTATGAACTGTAGATTAAAACTGAATAAACTGAAAAAGATGGGAATTTGAGGAGATGGGACCTGGATAAACCAAACCAGAAGTTGTACAGAGTTTCAGGGAGAGCATGAGGGAACAACTGACACGAATGGGGGAAAGAAATACAGTAGAAGAATAATGGGTAGCTTTGAGGGATGAAATAGTGAAGGCAGTAGAGGATAAAGTAGGTAAAAAGACGATGGCTACTAGAAATCCTTGGGTAACAGAAGAAATATTGAACTTAATTGAAGAAAGAAGAAAATATAAAAATGCAGTAAATGAAGCAGGCAAAAAGGAATACAAACATGAGATCGACAGGAAGTGCAAAATGGCTAAGCAGGGATGGCTAGAGGACAAATGTAAGGATGTAGAGGCTTATCTCACCAGATACTGCCTACAGGAAAATTAAAGAGACCTTTGGAGAAAAGAGAACCACTTGTATGAATATCAAGAGCTCAAATGGAAACCCAGATCTAAGCAAAGAGGGGAAAGCTGAAAGGTGGAAGAAGTATATAGAGGGTCTATACAAGGGCGATGTACATGAGGACAATATTATGGAAATGGAAGAGGACGTAGATGAAGATGAAAAGGGAGATATCATACTGCGTGAAGAGTTTGACAGGGCACAGAAAGACCTGAGTCGAAACAAGGCAACGGGAGTAGACAACATTCCATTAGAACTACTGACAGCCTTGGGAGCCAGTCCTGACAAAACTCTACCATCTGGTGAACAAGATGTATGAGACAGGCGAAATACCCTCAGACTTCAAGAAGAATATAATAATTCCAATCCCAAAGAAAACAGGTGCTGACAAATGTGAAAATTACGGAACTATCAGTTTAATAAGTCAAAGCTGCAAAATACTAACGCAAATTCTTTACAGACGAATGGAAAAATTGGTAGAAGCTGTCCTCGGGGAAGATCAGTTTGGATTCCGTAGAAATGTTGGAACACGTGAGGCAATACTCACCCTACGACTTATCTTAGAAAATAGATTAAGGAAAGGCAAGCCTGCGTTTCTAGCATTTGTAGACTTAGAGAAAAATTTTGACGGTGTTGATTGGAATACTATCTTTCAAATTCTGAAGGTGGCAGGGGTAAAATACAGGCAGCGAAAAGCTATTTACAATTTGTAGATAAACCAGATGGCAGATATAAGAGTCGATGGGCATGAAAGGGAAGCAGTGGCTGGGAAAGATGTTAGACAGGGTTGTAGCAAGCAGTGAAGGAAACAAAGTAAAATTTCGGAGTAGGTATTAAAATCCATGGAGAAAAAATAAAACTTTGAGGTTCGCCGATGACATTGTAATTCTGTCAGAGACATCAAAGGACTTGGAAAAACAGATGAACGGAATGGATAGTGTCTTGAAAGGAGGATATAACATGAACATCAACCAAAGCAAAACGAGGTTAATGGAATGTAGTCAAATTAAGTCGGGTGATGCTGAGAGGAATTAGACTAGGGAGTGAGACAAAGTAGTAAAGGAGTTTTTCTATTTGGAGAGCAAAATAACTGATGATGGTCGAAGTAGAGAGGATATAAAATGTAGACTGGCAATGGCAAGGAAATCGTTTCTGAAGAGATATTTGTTAACATCGAGTATAGATTTAAGTGTCAGGAAGTCGTTAGTGGGTGTATTTGTATGGAGTGTAGCCATGTATGGAAGTGAAACATGGACGATAAATAGTTTGGACAAAAAGAGAATAGAAGCTTTCGAAATGTGGTGCTGCAGAAGAATGCTGAAGATCAGATGGGTAGATCACATAACTAATGATGAGGTATTGAATAGAATTGGGGAGAAGTTTGTGGCACAACTTGATTAGAAGAAGGGGTAGGTTGGTAGGACATGTTCTGAGGCATCAAGGGATCACCAATTTAGTATTGGAGGGAAACGTGGAGGGTAAAACTCGTAGAGGGAGACCAAGAGATGAATACACTGAGGCGATTAAGAAGGATGTAGGTTGCAGTAGATACTGGGAGATGAAGCAGCTTGCACAGGATAGAGTAGCATGGAGAGCTGCATCAGACTAGGTCAGGACTGAAGTCCACAACAACAATACACAGGAGTCACTTGCGCTTTCTCCAGTCGCTTGGCTCTTTGCGCAGGTCCAGAGATTCGAGATAAAAACTAAGCGAGCGACGAACGACGTAGTTTGAAAAACCGAATTGGGATTCCATCCGAACCTGGCGACTTATTTGTTTTCAGTTCTTTCAGTTGTGTCTCTACGCCTGGATTGCTTATTACTATGTATCGATGCGGGACTCTGTGCGATGGTCAAACGACGGTACGTTTCTACGATTCCCCTGCGTGAACGATTTCTTAAACGTGGGATTTAACATTTCTGCCTTCCTTTCGCTATTTCTACTGCCAAACCAGGCTGGTCGACTTATTCTGAATATATGATAACGAGTTTTAGGATTACCAACTTGGGAACATTTTTATTGGTGCATATGAGGAAAATACTAAATCGAAAAGGCTTTGCGTATTAGGTTAGTCTACTACAAGATCTTTCATCAGTTCCCACATCAGTGAGAAAGATAAGACACCGATTTTAAAGCATAAATTCATTCTTGCTTAGTTCACCCTTGATGAAAAGTGACAAGAAAGATGTTGGTTAATTGATTCGGGAGAGAGGACCAAAGAGCGAGGCTATCGTTCCCATCGGATTTGGGAAGGATCTGGAAGGAAATCGGCCGTGCTCTTTCACAGCACCCACCGCGGCATTTACCTGAAGTGACGTAGGGACATCACGAGGAACCTAAATCAGGATGGCCGGACGCATTCGGGTCCTCCCGAATGCGAGTCCAGTGTGCTAACCACTGCGCCACTTTGCCTCGTGTGTGGTGGGGTACTTTTAAATCGTCGACTTAACCTGCGGTATATTTTTCGAAAACAAGTGGATTCCGGAGGAGAGAGTTCGTGGTTGGGTGGGAAAGGAGGAAAGTGTGGACAAATTTGCTTGGGCCAGGGCCGAGATGGCAACTGCGGATAACAACGGCGACTTGAAGTCCTTAGACGCAGGTGTTTAATCATGTGGGGTAGGAGCTTCTTGTTTCTATTTCACTGTCTGTGGATCACGTCGATTTGAGTTGGCTCTTTTTCTTTGTGGTAGTTACTAACAGCTTTTAAGGATCTGTGGAAAGACTACAAAACTGCGTATGTAAGAATCATAGACATACGCAAATAAAGAGGAATGTTAAATACAACACTTAGAAACAAATACAAGAACATCAGTTAATCAAGTAATGTAACCTCATTGAAATAGCGGCAAAGTGTGCTTAAACTGTTCAGCGCTTATACACTATTGGATCAACAGCCTGTACTTAGTCAACAGGAGAAAATTGCCCATTTTTTATTACCAGTGCACAAGAAACTGAAAGCGAGAGGGCGAGAGACTCTGTCACATGATGCTCCAGCACCTGAGCGGCAGCATGGATGACGTGGCGGTTCGGTTGCGGGCATACTTTTGAGCTGTCATCGTTACCGTGTGTATTAATCGACTTGTCACAACTCGCGAGCAACGAGACGCTTGAATCGTTTGTGCGTTGGAAACCGCCAGCCTTCCCTAAACTTCTCAGGCTTCATCACTCGTCGCGCCGGGTAGCCGCTCGGTCTCGGGCGCCTTGCCACGGTTCGTGCGGCCCCCTCGTCAGAGGTTCGAGTCCTCCTTAGGGCGTGGGTGTGTGTCTTGTCCTTAACCTAAGTTACTTTAAGTTAGATTAGGTAGTGTGTAAGCCTATGGACCGATGACCTCAGCAGTTTAGTCCCGTAGGAACTTACCACCACCAAACCACCTTCATCACTCACGCACATTTCTGTAGCATGGGGCCTAAACTGTAGATGCGTGTAGCTCAGAGGCTGATCGTCCCATTTCAGAAATGCGTTAGTTTCGTCACGTTGGTTCAAAACGTGAAAGCTACTGCTCGCATTAATGTTTTTTAAAATCTCAGCTGCCAATGAAAACAGTGTACAGACCAAAGTTCTAAACATTCATGGTGGTGTCTGTTTGTTGTATACCGTGTCTCCCTACCACTTTCGCGCAACGGCGCTCTGAGCGTGTTTTTTAGGGAATTAACTAGTTTGAACCTGGGACCTGTTGCTGGTAAGGAGACGCCAGACCACACATGACATGTAGAATTCAGAAGAGTTCAGTGAGACTAGCGATGATATAACCAAATACTAAATGATCTCAGCGTCAGCTCCACTGCACTCCCTGTAAAAGAATCTTAATACTAACCAAATTTAGTGGAAAGGGTTCAAGGCTTTCCTATTTTTAGTTAGCTGGTAAAATAACGTCGAAAAAGCAGTTAAAATTACCACTGGAAATTTTATTCTACTCACGAAACATCGTTTATAAATTGCACTATTGATAAAAGGAAATGTTTTAATACAGGATGGTAAAAACCAACTGCGTTCAACAAAAATGTGAACGAATATTCCCTAAATGGGTTTCCAAGTTCTACAATGGATCGAAGGATGACCTATGCCATATCACATCTATAATCTAGGTATAAATTAAGTTTCACAAAAGAGCAAACTATCAAAATGGTCTACAGTGACCCTCAATTATCTTTAATTACTTAACTAACTTGTCGTAAATTACAGTGGCTGATGTGGCTTCTCAATAACTATATAACAGAAAAATTATCGCGTTTCAGATTTTTACTTCAAGTGGCAAATGTGAACACCATGAGTTTTAATTGCGATCGACACTAGTATTACGCAAAAAGGAGGTGTAACAGATGAGACTTCTGCAGTTCGGAGTGAAGCCTTATGCGCTCAAAAATGCGGCATCGCATGCGTTCATTACCTTGTCTATGATTAAGCAGCGTCAGGGCGGCAGCGGCCGGCGCAGCAGCCATCCAGCCCGCAGTATCGGAACTAACTCTCTCTTCACTTCTTCTTACTACAATTTACCGAAGTTAGTTTAAAAAACTATCTGGCTATGTTTTCATCTGACCAATCAGGGTCTCAATGTTAACCTTAAGCTCCGCCTACAAAAATTCTGTCTATCCAATGAGAAACGTTATACTTTTCGTGGTGGGGCAATGTTTTTAAAGTTTGCAACGTAACAGAGACGCTAAAAAGTCTCACGCTAAAACCTGCAGCTGGTGTGGTCCTTTTAGCGTTATCGTGAGATCTATACTGTTCTTCTGGAGGGCTCTATCTTTTAACATGGGCTGGAGGATTGTCCTAATGTAACAGACACGCGAAAAAGTCTCACGCTAAAACTTGCGGGTGGTAGTGGCCCTTTTTGTGTTATAGTAAGATCTATACTGCTTTTCTGGAGGGCTCTAGCTTTTAACATGGGCTGGAGGTGGTCCTTGACGTACCTGAGACGCGAAAAAGTCTCAGGCTAAAACGTGCGGGTGGTAGTGGTACAGGTAGTCTGGCCCATCCGTCCCTTATCGTAGGGCCTTCTAGCTTAACACGGTTCTGCTCTCGGCTTCTGTCCTCATTTCTCCCCTCGGAACTGCGTCTGCC
Organism: Schistocerca gregaria; assembly: GCF_023897955.1. Lineage (NCBI taxonomy): Eukaryota > Metazoa > Arthropoda > Insecta > Orthoptera > Acrididae > Schistocerca > Schistocerca gregaria. The sequence continues at coordinate 22,940,024 of NC_064926.1, read as the reverse complement.
TCACGGTGGGAAGGTACGACATGCATTTAGGCATTCTTGTGTTAGTCTGTGGTATTCCATTTGCTCACTCGTTACTCGTATTACTTTGGTTAATTTAATGCACGATTTATTCGGAGCTATGTGACATACTAGTAGATTTGCTTATTATGTCAGGGTTTTCATGGAAGGTGTTGGATTTGCCTGACACCTTACAAAGTGGCACTAATATCTACAGGCAATTTGACTGTGTCTTTTGCAGGAGTTTTCGAAGGACCCTTCCGGGACGTTGACTTGTCAGGCAGCGACGAATGTAACGGACAGTTTCGCTTTGTGGGCGTCTCCCTGCTATTACAAAAATTTTCTTTTAATGGGAATGGCCAGCTTAGGTAAAATTTGTAACCCTTAAATGCAACTACTGCGAAGAAAAAATAAGGGAAAATGTTACCTCATCACCTATCTATCACCACTATCTATTTACCATCTCCCGCCATCCCCATGTCACACACGAAAACCGATACGCCAATTTGGACACTCATTATTTATTGAATTTTCTGAAATAAATTTTAGACTCAAGAGCTTGATAGTCTTTAATCTAAGTAATGATAAAGTTTCGATGCCATCCTTTGAGTAGGTTTCTTCACACTCTCGGGTCCTATCCTTGTCGGTATTATTTTACTGTCACACTTTGTAACATTATGCTCTCCTCCATCCCTGTCGGTTTCCTCTTGATTCTCAATCTGCCCAAAGAACCTTTCGCAGCTTCGACCTGAAACGTACCCTGCTGTAAATCTCGGTTGTTAAAATTTCTTTCTTCCAAATCTCTTTCTCTCACATCCAGGGTCTTCTGGATGACTTGCAATATCCGATCTATCTATCTTCCCTGGTCGATCCTACGGATGTAGCCAAAGAAAACAGGCCTCTTCGTTGAGATGTCAGAGGGAATTTGTGATCAGATAAATAACTGTTCGTTATTATTCATATGAAGCCCATATAAACTGCTACCAACTTTTGCAGTGCCATAAAGGCTTGAATAGTCCCGTGTTGTTTCTATTATCGAAAATATCTGAAACGTCTACCTCACTACTTTTTTGACGACAGGAAACGCTACGTACAGCTGTCTTTGCAATGCAGTTAAAGTAAAGAAGTCGGTTACAACGCGATGCATCTTGCAAGACCACCCCACTTGTACTAAACCTCCAAAAACGTCTCAATTTAGACACCGAGTCCGTAGAGGATGGTACAAGAGCCGTACAGAATGACTGGCCGCGCTTTTCCATCCGAGTTTTGCAGAGAGTAAGGCAATCCGTCCTGGGACTGTCGTAGTGAGTCGTCGTTTACGGTTCTTTCTATCTGTTGTGCCGAGAAGTTCCCGAAGCTTATGTCTCTCGAAGAAGCACTATCAGCGCCGTCGGTTTTCTGTAAAATGCAACTCTACTTCATGTGGTTACAACTGATGAAAAGGACAGCTACATTATTCGTAATAATTTTCAAAAGGGATGCCATTATGATATACTTATTTACTAAACACCATAAACTTATAATATCGACACAACTAATAATGAAGAAATGAAAACTAACGATTTCCTGAGAACGATGTCTTACGACAAAACTACACTACTGGCCATTAAAATTGCTACACCAAGAAGAAATGCAGTTGATAAACGGGTATTCATTGGACAAATATACTAGAACTGGCATGTGATTACATTTTGACGCAATTTGGGTGCATAGATCCTGAGAAATCAGTACCCAGAGCCGGCCGGAGTGGCCGAGCGGTTCTAGGCGCTACAGTCTGGAACCGCGTGACTGCTACGGTCGCAGGTTCGAATCCTGTCCCGGGATGGATGTGTGAGATGTCCTTAGGTTAGTTAGGTTTAAGTAGTTCTAAGTTCTAGGGGACTGATGACCTCAGAAGTTAAGTTCCATAGTGGTCAGAGCCATTTTTACTTTTGACCTGTAGGCTTCTGCTAATATCTGCATTCGAAAAAGCAACTTTTACAAGCAAATACTTATTTAGTAACATTATTTGCTTCGTGCCAGAGTAGCTGTGCCGACGTAATGAGCGTTCTCATGTCCAGCCACAGCGTCTCACGCCACCGCCCACTGGAAACGCCACGTGGTTCTCCCACTCAGTCAGGGTGGGAACTGACATCTTACGCTCAACTGTGTGCATTCTGCCGTACCGCTTTATTCACGGAACGCTACATGATGCCCGCAGACTCGATACAAAATTGTAGGACGTGTCTCGAATATAAGGAGTACTTGTGAGTCTGCAGTGGTGTACGGTACACCCCGGCTGGTGTAAGCTGTTCACTCTGCCAGCAATCCTCGGGGGCGTCGTTCTTGTGTTCTCGCCTAACGTCAGTAAGGGCTGTCAGTGTCCGAGGTTGCCTACGCAACTGATGTACACCGCAGCGGCGTCAGTTGAAGACTCGGGCATCGTCCTGAGCCACAAAGCGGACACCTGCCTCGTAGTGGTCGCCCGTAATCAACAACACCATGTGCCGGCCTCAACTTACAAATAATGCCGCATAGGCGTTCCGAGAAGAATGAAACACAACTCCACGCTGCGTTTGGAGCCCACGGGGAAGGCTGGGTAGACCCAGACAGTGCCATCAGCTCCGTCTCACAGACGTACACTGCGAGCAGTGCTAACCCCCTCCCACCTCCCAGCAACGCCGTGGAAGGCGACACCAAGGCAACATCTCGAATGTATACTGTACCAGTGGCGTCTGGTCCTCTTCACCGATGAATGCAGGTTTTGTCCGACAACCCATTACCGTCATAGGAGGTTGAGGCGCACTATTGGCAAGAATTCTGAAAACCTGGCCAAAGTTTCCACTATGGGCTAAAATAGGTGAATGAGGTTTCTGATCCTAGTGGTACCGATTTTTATATCGAAGTTTAAAAATTCAAAAGGCGGATCAAATATAACGAAAAGAATTTGGAAAAAATTAATAATGTGAACAAAAAATATTTTCGGTGAACATTTATAATTTAGTGGTAACTATGTTACAAAACTGCCTCTATTATCGCTTTTATTATAGAAAATATATGTGTGTAAAAAAAGTGAAAGTTTTATCAGTCTTCTTAGTCTTCTTCCTCTTGTGCTTCTTGTTCTTCATCTTCATTTTCTTCTTCAACTTCTTCCTAACCGACGTTTGCTTCCCGTTCATCATCCTCAGCACCTGATACCTCTTAATCCTCTGCAGCAAGCACCAAGAGAGTAACACCATCTGACGACAAAGTTTCCACTTTCCTCAGAGATGGTTTCGACGAAGAAGCCATACAGGAATCGATTGTTGCCAGAAATCTCCGGAACACGTCGTCCATATTTTTTACGGGAGAAGGCTTTCGGACAGAGCTTGGGCGATGTTGCCTTATTAGTTTGTTTGTTGGTTACTGAGGATCTTGCGACAGCTGACCAATTGGTAAAATTGTAGTAATCATATTTTTATTTTGTAATAGCTTATTAGCAATCTTCTAGAAATAGCAGTTGAAGACATGCACGGATAAACGGGCTAACCCTCAAATGTCTGAACTTAGAGATAAATTAACACTGGTCTCGTCGCTTGTAATGCTTAGGGGTGAGACCAATGCCAATTTTGATAGTTCCCGTACCTAGCAACATATCAGAAACCTTATCTCTAAGCATTTACATTTGAGGATTGTCCGGTTTTCCGCGCATGCCTTCAGTTGAATGATTATGTGTGCATACCTGCATGTGAGTTTTAATTGCACTTTAGTAAAATTTTCATTTCTATTTTCTCAGTGTAAGTAACGGCATTTTGCAACTGTCGCTTAAAAAATGGTTCAAAGTCGGAGTTGCGGCTACCAGCTGGATTTTAAGGCTGAGGCGCGAATATTACAGTACAAACTTAAGGACGTAATGAAACAGGAGGCGAAATATCGCGAAATCTAAAACTCATTTCTTTTTTCACTCGCGTTTTACAGTTTCCAGTAAGAAGTTAATTTTTTAAAAAAACAGTTATTAACTATGACTCAATATTGCCATAAGTGTTCCTGATAAAGTATATACCGTCCGGAACAGCCTCCATTTAAAAACATTTCGATCTGATTTTGCTGAACAAAACATTAAATTCGAATGACGCAGTACTTTCCAGCCCTGCTATCTCTGCGTGGTCACAAACGAATGCCGCGTCGGACTCGAAATTCAGCGTTCGGAATAAAAAGCTGGCCGCTCCTAAGACCGGGATTCAATAGTACCAACATTGCTCTAGACAACCTATTGAACGAAACTTCGCAGCTCCGATTTTTTAAAGTTTATAGCGACTTATTGAGGATTCTGGTCCACTATGAGGCGGCCAGGTACTGAAGCACTTCTCAAACGTGCAGTCCCAGGTATTAGCTGGTTCAAGTGGCTCTGAGCACTATGGGTCTCAACATCTGAGGTCCTCACTCCCCTAGGCTAAGAACTACTGAAACGTAAGTAACCTAAGGACATCACACACATCCATGCCCGAGGCAGGATTCGAACCTGCGACCGTAGCGGTCTTGCGGTTCCAGACTGAAGCGCCTAAACCCGCACGGCCACTCCGGACGGCCCTAGTATTAACAATGAGGTAGGTCAGTCATGTTTTGTAGCTGATTTTCAGTAGTGCAATTTCAGCTGACACTTCGTTTGGTAAGATCACTTAAGGCGTTTACAAGTTATTAATTTTTAAAGGGGGGAGGTTAATTTATATCTTCTGTTAATTCGACGTAATTTGCATAATGAGCCGCAGTGTTGATTCTGAGGGCTAAAAACGCATTTAAGTACAAAATAAATTGCAAAACGACTAGTGTAACGTCAGTATCAGATAACAGATAACAGACTGCAGTAGCTATCTGTAAAAGTATAGGTTAATATTAAAATAGGTAATAGGAAATAATGCTAAGTTTGATCAGATCACTGAATAAGATGTAGATAAGCAAAAAACTGAGCACTCTTGAAAAAGACTAATGGCGGCATCGAAAAACTGATGAAATTGTAATCCTAATTCATGTATGACGCAATAGCGATAAGTGTAATGCAGTTTTTATTCGTTAACAAAATAGTAACACAGTAATGCGATAGGTCTTTAACTGTCCACTAGACATTAAATTAGCCAAATAAATTTAAAAATCATCCACACACTTCATTAAGCTCTTTACTACGCTGATAGTGTATACACGTAAGTAGGTCGCACTTTTCTTTTGAATTAAGTTGGCGTTCTGGGATGTATGGTCATTCTAGCGTTCTTTCCGCTTCTCGGTGACAATGAAAATTTCTGTGATCCAAAGATGGCTTGCATGACTTTAGCTGTATAGCTGGGGGGTTGCGGAAAGCCCTACTTACAAGTGAGTTCTTATAGCACTCTGTCTTCCTAAAGTTTATTCCTTGGAAGTTGTTCTTCTGACATCCGGAGCAGCAATATGGGACATAACATGCAACCACGGAATGGAAGCAGATCTGACAGTGTCTCTCGGTCTCATTCACACGTTGTTGTATGTACGCTGTTTTCCCACTGAGGGCATCTATATTGAGCAGCCGAGAACAGAAGTAAAATTGCACCACTGAGTCGCCCATGTGCATTTGTGTCCCAATTTTTTCCGGATATTTTTTGGAGAAGATTTCCGCTTGAGTCAGGCTTCTTCGACACTTTCGCGCAGTGCTGTTTAAATGTCAGTATCTGATCGAGGTTGACACCGATATGTTTGCTTATGAGAAACTTGGACCACATCAAGTAACACTAGTAAGCCTCCTGCATGCGTATTTGTTATGGAGATGGAATGCTGTCACCTCTGTTTTATTTCGATTTAGCTGGAATCTACATCTGCAGAAGACCTCATCAATATGGCGAGGTCATTTGAAAGTGTACTCTCTTAGACAACATGGTTTGGAATCCGTCAGCGATCTATTACAAATACCAATTATAATTATTTTATTTTATCAATCGGTACTCTCATAACGCTTGAAATCTTTGTTCTGGCAGCTACATACAGTATTTTCTTGGGGCTAGTAGATCTGACAATGGTCATCATAGGCGGGGATCAATAATTAGATGATGCACCTTCACGATCAAGCGCTAGGATTAAAGACAGTTAAAGTCAGATTCCGTCTTTTTTGTTCGTAGTTTGTTACCAAATGCTACACCCTGCTATTTAACAGATTTTCTTCGATGTTCGGACTGAATCTAGATGGTTGAAGCTGGTGTTGCTGCTGTTGTTGTAGTAGTTGTGTTCGGTTCTAAGACTGGTTTGTTGCAGCTCATCTATCATGTGAAAGCCTCTCCATATCTAAATCTAACACGTCGCCGACCGGGGTGGCCGTGCAGTTCTAGGCTCTACTGTCTGGAACCGCGGGACCGGTACGGTCGCAGGTTCGAATCCTGCCTCGGACATGGATATGTGTGGTGTCCTTAGGATGGTTATGTTTAAGTAGTTCTAAGTTACAGGGGACTGATGACCTCACAAGTTAAGTCCCATAGTGCTCAGAGCCATTTGAACCATTTTTTTCTAACACATCCATTTGAACCTGTTTACTGTCTTGAAGCCCTGGTCTCTTTCTACAATTTAATCTCCTATATCTCCACTGCCAAACCGACGATTCCTTGACATCTGACAATGGTTCTGTCGATTGATGCTTTTTTTTTAGTGAAGTTATGCCATAAATTTCGTTTATCCTCGACTCGTTTCGGTAAATCGCACTTCAAAAAAGACTTGGTAACATTCAACTTTACATTTTACGCTAACAATTTTTTGTTTACTAATGTCAGTCTGTATTTTATCCCTCTCTGCAACTGTCATCGTCAGTTATTTTGCTGTGCGCATAACAAAGCTTATCTATTGCTTTTGGTGTCTCATTTCCTAATCTATGTTCTTTAGCATGGCCTGATTTAATTCGACTACATTGCGTTACCCTCGTGTTACTTTCGTTGATGACCATCTTATAACCTCCATTCGAGACACTACGCATTCTGTTCAACTATTCTTCCGAGTCCTTTGCCATCTCTGACAGAATTACTATGTCATCGACAAGATCGAGGTTTATGTTTCTGCTACTTGGACTCTACTTTCCTTTCCCAATTCCTCCTCGGTTTTCTTTACAGCTTGCTCAATGTACGGACGGAATAACACCGAGACCTCGATACAGATCTCTGTCAGTCCCTTTTATGCGACTACTGTACGGGGACGAAAGTGGCAGCTTCTGTGAAGGTTTTATTCGTTTCCGGTGGTGTGTGTGTTGTCGCCGTCCTCAGTTTGTTTGGTGGTTCGGCGTCTCGCGCGGTCCCGGGTTGCGCAGCGCAGGGTCGCTCCCTGGCCCCCCGTCCTGCTCCACCCCCGCGACCTGCCACTACGCTATTGATCTGCCGCCGACGGCAGCGCCGCCCGCGGCCGTCCCGGCAGGCTGGGGAGGCTCGGAGCCGTGGAGCGCGAGGCGAGGCAGTGAGCGGGCGACGCGCCATGCGGCAGGTGGCGGCAGAGGCAGTGGTGTGCGCGCAGTGACCGCAGCGGCAGCAGACGAGCCAGCGGACGCGGACGCACCGGCGGGCCACCACTGGCAGGTCAGTGCGGAGCCACGCCGCCACCACCCACAGGAAACGTACATCCTACGTAAATAGCGTCTGGAAACCGGAAAAGTGTCATCGATTGTCTGTAACAGTGGACACGTTTTCGCCTTTAGGAAGAGATATTGTCGCCCTTGTGAAACTGAAATATCATTCTTGTTATACCACTAACTGTGGCGTCCCTAACGGAAGTGTGGGTCGCCTGGCTGCATTATGTCCCTTTTTTCTTTTCTTTTTTTTAATGTATGTTACAGTGTTAGCACGTATCTTGCAATAACTGGAGTTACTGATGTGTGGTGTTGTCGCAAACGCTTGTGCACTGTTATGTATTGTACCTTGTAGACCTTTTTATACGAGCATAATGCGGGGTAATTTGTCTACGAACACATATTGTTCGTATTTCATCTTTGCAGATCAGCAGCAGACCAACGTCTTCGCTCGTGACACCCGTCCCGCCCCCCCCCCCCCCGCCCCCCAACCCCGCCCCCTCAAATATCGTATGTATGTCGCAGAATTTTAACAATACTTTTCTTTGGCTGACGGATCCTAAGCTACATACTGCGTTTGGCAAACACAAGTCACTTCTGTAGATCGGTATTAGGTTAGCCTACCTCAGTAACTGGAAACGTTGAAGCAACTCTATTTTTAGTAAGATATTTTCCTTGAACCTCTACAAAGTCGCTTAAGTGACAATTATTCTTCTTTTCGAGAACGAAAATCTTCAGTAAGTATTGCTACTGTGCATTATGCAGATATGTGTCGTCCTTTCTAGAAACTCTTGCTTTACAAGATTCTATAATCGGGCGTAGTTCAACAATGAGTGATCGTTGCTTTCAGTCCAGGGGGTTGTTCTGATAGTTGGGTGAGGCAGTCTACAGATCATGGGTCAATATAAGGGAATACCTCGTGCGACATGACCTTGTTGAATAACGAAATGTGGTGTCAAACCAATCGTCGAGTTGACATTATGAATGTCTTATGCACCAATTTAACAGACTATGAATACAGTTCTGTCTCACCAATATTATTTATTATCTTTTTAGCGTCAAACTTTCTAGTTTGTGAAATGTTAACATGTGAAGCGTGTGTTATTTTTATCAGACCGCCGTGCTAAACTGCGTGCAATTAGAGTAAGACGTTATTCGGAGTCGATGTTCACCAGAAAAAGTGCACTGAATTCCAGCGTATATTCTGCGCTAAAATATCATCATATCGATGGTAACTCCATTTTGCAAAATTTTACAGGCGAAGCAAAATCAGTTTCTGAAAAAATAAGTAAAGTGATATAGATAAAATTGCTAGATATCTAACTATGTAGTTGTAACCTAGTTATTGATTGGTTATAGAGATCCGTGAACTTTCAAATCTCTCTTTAGTAAAGGGGTTACTAATTACTGGAATTAAGAGTTTTAACAGACAAATGGAGTTTTGGGGATTACATTGTCTACCATCGATATGTAGCCAGGGGCTCTTTCCTCTCGACCTGTATTGTGTTGAACTGGGGACCTAGAAACGACGGAGAGGCTTCGTCCCCCCCTTCGCCCTCGGTGGTTCACAACCCCACAACAGGATACAGCAATCCACTCAGCCCACCGCCGCCCCGCACCGAACCCCGGGTTATTGTGCAGTTCGGCTCCCAGTGGATCCCCCCCCCCCCCCCCCCCTCCCTCTCAGGGAACGTCTCACACCAGACGAGTGTAACCCCATATGTTTGTATGGTAGAATAATGGTCAGTGCGTCAGACCGCACGACTAACTGGGCGGGCTCCCGACGTGTAGTGAGTTGTAGCTTTACTCATGACGATAACAAGTATTCCATTAAAGTACGTCTATAATGGTTTTATACTGAATCTGCACTGTCAGCCGCTGATGAAACACAAACCAGACAGTAGCAGCTGCAAATGCGTTTTCTATCAAACTTAAGCGTAATAACAAATCTTATGATATGCAAAAGTTCGAAACGCGTAAATGGCTCTGAGCACTATGCGACTTAACTTCTGAGGTCATCAATCGCCTAGAACTCAGAACTGCTTAAACCTAACTAACCTAGGGACGTCACACACATCCATGCCCGAGGCAGGATTCGAGCCTGCGACCATAGCGGTCGCTCGGTTCCAGACTGTAGGGCCTAGAACCGCACGGCCACTCCGACCGGCTCGAAACGCGTAGTTCAATGTTTGTATGACTAAGGAAGAGCACGTGAAGTAATAAAATTATGTGGCTGGCCACGGCCATAAATACGTAGCCGGTGGAGAAGAAGCAATATGGCTCAAAAGTGTAAGAGGTAGGCTTTAAGCGCCTCACAAGCTGTGGAGCAAAGTGGTGCTCTAGCCGCGACTTGCCACCGTCCGCATTTCGCCCCTGCGAGCACGCGAAGAGCCAGACAACGGCGCGGTGCAGTGTGACAGGGGCGGCAATTAGCGCCGAAAAGCTGGCCGGCAGCGTCGTTAGTGCGGTCAGCTGAGAGCTGAAAGCCGGCCGCCTGCCTCAGTGGCAGTGCACGCAACTTCACGAACATCAACTACAGTCATTTCTTCAGCAACGCTTCCGCCTCTTACGCTTCAGTCAGTCATTCTCGCTAATAGTTACCTGGTTAATATCAGTGGAGAGAACACATTAAAATTAAATTTAATAATTTCAGATACCCTCTAATATTATTCGGCTAATTGTGCATCCGAGGCTGCACAGATAACGTAGAAAACTCTGGTAATCCACGAAACATGCCACATGTCACATACGAAAGTCCATTGCATTACTTACACGTTACTTGCCGGAAGCTGACAACTTATTAACAAAATTACCCTTAAAACACACTGCATTTCTCATCACTAACTTTCGGTTCATTTTTGGAAAAATAGATATCTATTTTTTTCCATTCACTTTCTTCCTGACGAAGGTTCTCAATTTCCGTAGAGTCAGTGCCTCGCTGTCTCTATAGACCTCGTTGTTGATGGGACTTAACACTTACCTGCCTTCCTTCAACGTGGCCTAGGACCAACCGTGGCAGCGAAAATCATTTTGGGGATTTAATCGTTAAATTCTGTGTGCGGTACTCTCTGGGATTTTCGATAGTTCCAATTCAGTGAGACATGGCGTTAGAAGGTAATTATCCACTATTAGTTTTCGTGCTTACGGCTCCATGGTTTAATAACATTCAAATGTGGCATTTCTGGAGAAGAGGGAAGAGGTTGTTTGATGGTCGTCAAATAAATCTTGCTCTGCTTAAAATAATGAACATAAAGACGATTACGTAAAATCGTTTCTTACTTATTACAGTTCATGTATACTTTTTGGTGGTGCAGATCTAAACTGCGTAACTTGAAACCAAAAGGCTGTGGAACAGAAATAAAGGTACCACGACTGAGTATTTTAAAATTTTTTATGGCTTCAACCTAACATTTGCCTCTGAATGGCCAGAAACGACTCTTAGTTCGGCGTCCACATTTAACCGTATGACATATTTTCCTAGTTGGTCAACTGAGGTAGATCCGAGACACGCAAGACGACGAATTGACAGCCACTTGAAATGCTTGCAGCACGCTATTCATCTACACGAAGTTATTATTATACTGTTCTGGCGTAACCGCAAGCGCCGGAACGAAGATGAAGAACGCAAGAGAAGGCGGTGAAACGACGTCGGCCTATAGCGCGCTGACCAGGACGTCACCGCGATGGGAGCGGCATCTAGCCGAAGTGAATACGAGCACCGCTCCTGCCAACATCGACCAGACTTTAGTGGACAGTATTCGCAGAGTATTAGCACGGTCTGGCAGATAGTGCTACGAGAACAGTTACAACTGATCCATATCCATCGCTTGTTTTCACATTGTCTATAGCGAAGGACATTACTGTTTGCATGCCGCCCATCGCTTGCGACATTTGTTGTAAATACAAGTAAGTATTGTCAGTCTTCTTATTTGTAATAAAAACTAGTAATGTTATTTGCCTGAATTGTTGCATAGCATTCCGAGAACGCAGCATGCTTTAGGCACCCTATACCAGACGAGTGGGCAAGACCCCACATATACTACTTACTTTCATTACTCAATGACGTTGCTGACAGCCCAAACACCACAGGATCTTCACTGTTTCACGTTTGGAGGAAGACAGTCCATATTGTGCGTTTCCCCTATTGTTCAGCTGACTCTTGAGTTCAGCTTCTTAGAAAGCTACAACTTTTGCCATCATCGTTCTGCTTGTGCAGTTCCCCTCGTAGCCATGTCCTCGCTTAGCAGGGAAAATCTCTTTAGGGCAGTGCTCTCATCATCAGAAGTTAAAAGGTTAAAATCCCTCCTCCCGCCTTCCACCAACACTACTGCTACTCTCTGTCTGTACCAGAAAACTGCTTTTCTTCCATTACTCTATTTACCAGATGTACGTTTTTCACGTTCTGTTGTGAGAGACAGCCAGTAGATCCAAGACTCTTGTCATGAAGACATCCCTTTCGCACGAACGTTATAGGTAAACATGGCGATAGGCACTATAACAGCGGACACTCTCAGTTCATCTCCGCCTTTGGACGGGATCAGTGCAACCAGGTATGCACCGACAGTCTGGTATCTGCCACTGACGTGCTGGAGGTTCACAACACTTGCACTGTTGTTGCCTTCAGTCCGGGAACAGATCTGATGCAGCTCAGCGGCTTAACTTATCCTATGCGAGTCTCTACATGACCACGATAACCTACATCCATTTGGACCTGCTTACTGTGTTCAAGCCTCGGCCTATCTCTGTAATTTCATGCCTCCTTTCTGACCAAATTCACTATTAATTGATGTCGCAGGATGTAAAATGAGGTCGCTTTAGCCTAAATTTAAAATTCCCAATCTTGGTTTTATTATATTTTATTTGATCAGCTTTACTGCCACTAACAGATCTATTTAACAAGAGAAAAATATAAGCAAAAGAATGTCATAATTTGTGAAAGATGAACATATTTCATACATGTCACGATATGTCTCATTAACCGAGTCTTTCATTTAGTTCCATAGAGTTCTTTTCTCCCGAGTTAGATCCAGTACCTGTTCCTTAGCCACCCGATTTATTCATGTGGTCTCCAGCCTTCTTCTGCAACACCACATTACAAAACCTTCTATTTTCTTATCTGTATTTTTATCATATACATGTGACTTCCCTTCATCGTTAAGCTTCTCATACCTCCTAATGTAATTTCCCCATTATCACTTGACATGATCGACTACACTTCACACCTATGTTTTAGTGTTATTGATGTGCATCGAAAATATCAGACGTAATGACAAATGCGGTGGTGGTTAAGCCGTACACGAAACGCAGATCGGTCCTGGAAAGCGCAGCCCGATCCTCGGCTGAGTTTCACTCGTCTCCGGTCGTGAAGCCAGCGCCCGCCGTCCGCGCACCTCCGCACGATTCGGCGCCCAGCTTGCTTTCCGTCTTAGCGGGAGTGACTAATCGCTCAACAGTACCACCATCGTGGGATCTCGCCGTTTAGCGCCAACAGGTTTAAATCCGTCCACATTTCTGTAACGCCTGCAGTTTCCCAATTTAAGTTTATCACAAGACACAGGAAACCTTTACTCCTATATTGTTGGTGTTGTCATATTGTTTGTTATCTGTGATGGACTGTGACTTGGAGACTCCGACTATTTGTGATCTGAAAGACAAACTGAAACAACTTACTGTGGCCGTTACTTTTCATTTTCTTCTGTAAGAACTTCATCAAGATTTCAGAGTTGTGCGGAAGAACGTTGCTCAGCGACTCCTAGTGTGCGGCCCCCTTTGAAAATGCGCCGAGCTTCCCCACGTGCGCCTCTTGAAGGCTGGAAGTGTTCTGAATAGCCACAAATGATTTGATTCGTTCGTTCCATGTAATATCCTTCCTTACGCAGCGTTACTATGAGATAGAAGGTAGTTAATGTGTACGGCAGAGCACAGATATTTACAATGCTGTAATCAGATACAGCGGGTATATTGCCATGGTTACGTGCTCTATCTTGGATATATGAACAGTGGATTCGCATTCTATAGGAAAACGGTTAAAACCCTCATCCTGATTTAGATTTTCCATAATTTCGCTAAATCGCTTCCGGCGAATTGCGGGATGGTTGCTTTGAAAAGGCACGGCCGATTTCGTTCCCCATCCTATCCTAATCCGTTGGGACCGATCACCTCTCTGTTTGGTCCCCTCCCTCCAACCAACCTTGTCTATATATATGCACATGTAAGGTGACCAGTAAATCACCGAACCCTCTGGCATCGCTCGCTGTATACTCTGGCGGCGGCACCTGGTGGGCTCTTCCCCTGCAGACAGCGCCACAGCAGGCGCCGACTCCCTCACCAGCAGTCCGTACACCCGCTGCCGGACAGCGAGAACAGTCAAGTTATTTCCTCAACTGTTCGCTACTACGAAAAAGAAAACAACTTTTCCAACGAGCTTACTTTATTTTAATTAAGTAAAACATAGCCCATTGTACACTCCTGGAAATGGAAAAAAGAACACATTGACACCGGTGTGTCAGACCCACCATGCTTGCTCCGGACACTGCGAGAGGGCTGTACAAGCAATGATCACACGCACGGCACAGCGGACACACCAGGAACCGCAGTGTTGGCTGTCGAATGGCGCTAGCTGCGCGGCATTTGTGCACCGCCGCCGTCAGTGTCAGCCAGTTTGCCGTGGCATACGGAGCTCCATCGCAGTCTTTAACACTGGTAGCATGCCGCGACAGCGTGGACGTGAACCGTATGTGCAGTTGACGGACCTTGAGTGAGGGCGTATAGTGGGCATGCGGGAGGCCGGGTGGACGTACCGCCGAATTGCTCAACACGTGGGGCGTGAGGTCTCCACAGTACATCGATGTTGTCGCCAGTGGTCGGCGGAAGGTGCACGTGCCCGTCGACCTGGGACCGGACCGCAGCGACGCACGGATGCACGCCAAGACCGTAGGATCCTACGCAGTGCCGTAGGGGACCGCACCGCCACTTCCCAGCAAATTAGGGACACTGTTGCTCCTGGGGTATCGGCGAGGACCATTCGCAACCGTCTCCATGAAGCTGGGCTACGGTCCCGCACACTGTTAGGCCGTCTTCCGCTCACGCCCCAACATCGTGCAGCCCGCCTCCAGTGGTGTCGCGACAGGCGTGAATGGAGGGACGAATGGAGACGTGTCGTCTTCAGCGATGAGAGTCGCTTCTGCCTTGGTGCCAATTATGGTCGTGTGCGTGTTTGGCGCCGTGCAGGTGAGCGCCACAATCAGGACTGCATACGACCGAGGCTCACAGGCCCAACACCCGGCATCATGGTGTGGGGAGCGATCTCCTACACTGGCCGTACACCTCTGGTGATCGTCGAGGGGACACTGAATAGTGCACGGTACATCCAAACCGTCATCGAACCCATCGTTCTACCATTCCTAGACCGGCCAGGGAACTTGCTGTTCCAACAGGACAATGCACGTCCGCGTCTATCCCGTGCCACCCAACGTGCTCTAGAAGGTGTAAGTCAACTACCCTGGCCAGCAAGATCTCCGGATCTGTCCCCCATTGAGCATGTTTGGGACTGGATGAAGCGTCGTCTCACGCGTTCTGCACGTCCAGCACGAACACTGGTCCAACTGAGGCGCCAGGTGGAAATGGCATGGCAAGCCGTTGCACAGGACTACATCCAGCATCTCTACAATCGTCTCCATGGGAGAATAGCAGCCTGCATTGCTGCGAAAGGTGGATATACACTGTACTAGTGCCGACATTGTACATGCTCTGTTGCCTGTGTCTATGTGCCTGTGGTTCTGTCAGTGTGATCATGTGATGTATCTGACCCCAGGAATGTGTCAAAAAAGTTTCCCCTTCCTGGGACAATGAATTCACGGTGTTCTTATTTCAATTTCCAGGAGTGTATTTTTTAAATGCTTGTCAAAAGTCCTAATTACCGGTTGAAGTGAAACAATTTTCTTAGTAGTGATCGGAACAGTCTTCATATGAAACCCAAAGCTCCAGATTAGATGACTTTCACGTGCTTCCGCATGGAAACATCGGGTGACGAAGTGGAACTTCGGTTTATACGCAGCTGATGTTTCACACTCTGAAGCGAAGACCTGGCCGACGGCTGAGTGTACTGATGACATTCCAGCAAGACCAAAGGCGTAAATAGTTGATTGCATTCGGACATGATGGTGTTGTTGTGGGCTTCAGTCCTGAGACTGGTTTGATCCAGCTCTCCATGCTACTCTATCCTGTGCAACCCTCTTCATCTCCCAGTACCTACTACAACCTACATCCTTTTGAATCTGCTTGGTGTATTCATCTCTTGGTCTCCCTCTACGATTTTTACCCTCCACGCTGCCATCCAATACTAAATTGGTGACACCTTGATGCCTCAGAACATGCTCTACCAACCAATCACTTGTTCTAGTCAAGTTGTGCCACAAACTTTCCTTCTCCCAATCCTATTCAATACCTCCTCATTAGTTATGTGATCTACGCATCTAATCTTCAGCATTCTTCTGTAACAACACATTTCGAAGGCTTCTATTCTCTTCTTGTCCAAACTGTTTATCGTCCATGTTTCACTTCCATACATGGTTACACTCCATTCAAATAGAAGGAATACCAACGTCTCAAAAATGAGATCGACAGGAGGAGCAAAATGGCTAAGCAGTCATGGCTAGAGGAAAAATGTAAGGATATAGAGGCTTATCTCATTAGCGGTAAGATAGATACTCCCTACAGGAAAATTAAAGAGACCTTTGGAGAAAAGAGAACCACTTGTATGAATATCAAGAGCTCAGATGGAAACCTAGTTCTAAGCAAAGAAGGGAAAGGTAACAGAAGTAATATTGAATTTAATTGATGAAAGGAGAAAATGTAAAAATGCAGTAAATAAAGCAGGCAAAAAGGAATACAAACGTTTCAAAAATGAGATCGACAGGAAGTGCAAATGGCTAAGCAGGGATGGCTAGAGGACAAATGTAAGGATGTAGAGGCTTATCTCACTAGGGGTAAGATAGATACTGCCTACAGGAAAATTAAAGAGACTTTGGGAGAAAAGAGAACCACTTGTATGAGTATCAAGAGCTCAGATGGAAATCCAGTTCTAAGCAAAGAAGGGAAAGGAGAAAGGTGGAAGGAGTATATAGAGGGACTATACAAGGGCGATAAACTTGAGGGCAATGTTGTAGAAAGGGAAGAGGATGTAGATGAAGATGAAATGGGAGATATGATACTGCGTGAAGAGTTTGATAGAGCACTGAAAGACCTAAGTCGAAACAAGGGCCCGGGAGTAGGCAACATTCCATTAGAACTACTGACAGCCTTGGGAGAGCCAGTGCAGACAAATCTCTACCATCTGGCGAGCAAAATGTATGAGACAGGCGAAATACCCTCAGACTTCAAGAAGAATATAATAATTCCAATTCCAGAGAAAGCTGGCGTTGACAGATGTATTCGGACATATGAGTCTCAAAAGCCAGAAACCTAACGCTAACCAGAACAACCACATTAAAGCATTAGGAATCACTAGAGAAGCAACGTAATGATGGCTTGTCACCAAATGAAAACTTCGCGTTCATTCTACAGTATCGCTGCTGCACACACATCACTCAATAGGCCAATCGTCGAACACGCTGCCTCTTAATGGATGACATCTCACGCCCAAATAAAACTCATTATAAACTGTCCCAGAATATTTGGAGTAGCCGCCAGAACGACAAACTAGACGAGCAATACACTTTACAAAGAATTAGCCACCATCAATATTAATCAAATTGACTTCAAAAATAGAAAAAATAATTCATAAAGAAACGAATAGAAATATTAATAAAGACGGATATCTACACGAACAGCGACCCCAAATTCCCTACATCGGTGACACACAACTGGCCAATGTGACAGGCACTCACAAGACCGCCGCACAAATCAAATTTCAACTACTACGAGAAAACCAACACGACATGTATACCAGCATCAAAGTTGAACATAACCCAGCCCTAGGTGAAGTTTTGCAGGGAAGCAAACGGCACGAATGTGAACCACCCCCTCAGATAAAGTAAAAAAACGAAATTTTCAAATGTAAATAACGCCGATTTTGTACGTATAAAAAACGGTACCCTAACAGTATACCATCTGCGGCGGAGACAAACGCTTGACTTCTATCGTCGTCCTGTGATGCCATATGAGGTTAGGAGTGAAACATAAGGAACGAAAAACAAAACAAAAAACAAAGGTTGCACCGACTGCCCAACTCTTTACATTCATCTCATTTTTAACCTTTTTCGCAGAGTTTATTACAAACTTAGGAAGCTTGATGTCACTAATTTCCCTTTCCGAAAACTTTCTACGGCTGTGAAAATAAATACATAAATATATTTTGAAAAAAATGCTTGTTTCATTATCGTATAGGTAAATTACACTACGAGCATTCATCACCTAGCAAAATACATGTCTGTTTGAGTACTGCCACTTTTTTCTCTTCATGTTGATGGCTGTTGCGGGGGCATCTTTAATCTAGCAATTATTTTCTGCGTTTCTTCTGTCAAAAAATCACGTATCCAGTACATAATAGACATGCCCGTAGTTTCTAGTTATCGTGCTAAGGTCTGGTACCGTGCCGGTCGCTTCTTAGAAATGTAGGAAAACAGGATGTACCGCAGTGCCTACGTTCGCAGTATCGTGCGAAGCTAACACACAGCCATTAACATGAACGATGCTTTGCATATTTTTGTTGCGCTATACATTGTACGAACCTTCTTCCCACGTAAAATTCATGTTTATCTCCATTATGGGGACGGAGGTAATGTGGTTATGCAATCTCATGCTTCACGCTTGTACACGCGTCCCTGTGCAAATAAAAATTTACGCAAATGATTTTAATATGACGTAAATACGTAATTAACTGGATAATCGTAGAACGTTGAGTTCCAGCTGATCTGTAAACTTATAAAATGCAGATAAACGGAAGGGATGGCGTCTTGAAAAGAAATTTTAACATGAACACCTACAAAAGTAAAAAAATGGAATGGGATGTAGTTGAATTAAATCATTCAATGCTAGGAGAATTAGAGTAGGAAATGAGACACTAAAATTAGTTATTATCTGGGTAGAAAAATAAGTGACGACGACCGAAGTAGACAACATATAAGATAGAGATTGGCAAAACAAGAAAAGCATTTCAGAGAAACAGCGATTTGTTTAAATCGAATGTACTTAAATTTAAATATTTTCCGTTACTTGTGGTCCACAGCTTCGATAAAGTTCATACATGACATCATGTAACACTCTGAGCTGGTTCTTTAACGTGGACGGGTATCTCTCGAGGACCATTTTCCGGCGCTGCTTGGGTTAACAGCAGGACTTACACTGGGAAACAAAAGGAGCAAAATGCAAAACGTCGACTGAAAACTGTATAGGTACTAAACAGAATTATATAGTATACTTGCGTATTCTATTCCACAAATACGTTTACTCATTACAGAGTTTCCAGTCATACAGTTTTCAGTCGACTTTTTTACTCTGTACTTCTTTTATGACGTCACTATATTCCAATGTAACTTTTTAACGCAAGGTGCGCTGGAAAACGGTATCTGACCGAAACAGCTAGCATATTAAAGAATGCTGTTGACAACAGCTTACGGTGTTACATCACATTATTTCTAAAATAAATTAAAATGTTAGAAAGTCTGTCCTAAAGCTATTTATTCGGAGTGAAGCCTTGTACGGAAGTGAAACAAGGCTTATAGAGTTATGATAAGAAGAAAACAGATGCTTTTGAAATCTGATGCTCGAGCAAAATGCTGAAGATTAGAATCATAGATCGAATAAGTAATGAGTATGTACTGAATTAGAAAGAAAAGAAATTTGTTACACGCTTAAATAAAAGAAGGGGTTGGTTGACAGGTCATATCAAGAGACATCAAGTAATTGTGAGCTCGGTAATGGAGAGAAGTGTAAGGGTGGTAGGAACTGTAGGGAGAATTCAGTAAGACTACAACACCAGGTTCAAATAGATGTACGCTACTGGCCATTAACATTGCTACATCAAGAATAAATACAGATGATAAACGGGTATTCATTGGACAAATATATTATACTAGAACTGACATGTGATTACATTTTCACCCAATTTGGGTGCATTGATCCTGAGGAATCAGTACCCAGAGCAACCACCTCTGGCCGTAATAATGGCCTTGATACGCCTGGACATTGAGTCAAACAGAGCTTGGATGGCGTGTACAGGTACATCTGCACATGCAGCTTCAGCACGACACCACAGTTCATCAAGAGTAGTGACTGGCGTATTGAGACGAGCCAGTTGCTCGGCCACCATTGACCAGACGTTTTCAATTGGTGAGAGATCTGGAGAATGTGCTGGCCAGGGCAGCAGTCGAACATTTTCTGTATCCAGAAAGGCCCGTACAGGACCTGCAACTTGCGGTCGTGCATTATCCTGCTGAAATATAGGGTTTCGCAGGGATCGAATGAAGGGTAAAGCCACGGGTCGTAACACATCTGAAATGTAACGTTCACTGTTCAAAGTGCCGTCAATGCGAACAAGAGGTGACCGAGACGTGTAACCAATAGCACCGCATCCCACCACGCCGGATGATACGCCAGTATGGCGATGACGAATCCACGCTTCCAATGTGTGTTCACCGCGATGTCGCCAAACACGGATGCGACCGCCATGATGCCGTAAACAGAACCTGGATTCATCGGAAAAAAAATTCACGTTTTGCCATTCGTGCAACCAGGTTCGTCGTTGAGTGCACAATCGCAGGCGCTCCTGTCTGTGATGCAGTGCCAATGGTAACCGCAGCCTTAGTCTCCGAGCTAATAGTCCGTGCTGCTGAAAACGTCGTCGAACTGTTCGTTCAGATGGTTGTTGTCTTGCATACGCCCCCATCTGCTAACTCAGGTATCGAGACGTGGCTGCACGATCCGTTACAGCCATGCGGATAAGATGCTGTCATCTCGACTGCTAGTGATACGAGGCCGTTGGGATCCAGCACGGCGTTCCGTATTACTGTCCTGAACCCATCGATTCCATATTCTGCTAAGAGTCATTGGATCTCGACCAACGCGAGCAGCTATGTCGCGATACGTTAGACCGTAATCGCGATAGGCTACCATCCGACCTGTATCAAAGTCGGAAACGTGATGGTACGTATTCCTCCTCCTTACACGAGGAATCACAACAACGTTTCACCAGGCAACACAGGTCAACCGCTGTTTGTGTATGAGAAATCGGTTGGAATACTTTGGCTCTGAGCACTATGGGAATTAACATCTGAGGTCATCAGTGCCCTAGAACTTAGTACTACTTAAACCTAACTGACCTAAGGACATCACACACATCCATGCCCGAGGCAGGATTCGAACCTGCTACCGTAGCAGTCGCGCGGTTCCGGACTGAAACGCCTAGAACCGCTCGGCCACCGCGGCCGGCGTTGGAAACTTTCCTCGTGTAAGCACGTTGTAGGTGTCGCCACCGGCGCCAACCTTGTGTGAATACTCAGAGAAGCTAAGCATTTGCATATCACAGCCTCTTCTTACTGTCGATTAAATTTCGCGTCTGTAGCACGTCATCTTCGTGGTGTAGCATTTTTAATGGCCAGTAGTGTATATTAGCAATTGTCGAAGATGAACGGAGAAAACCGTGAAGACGATTCTGGACTTGTAGCTAGCTGGAAAAGCGAATGGCTAGTAAAGCAACACTTCATAAAGGTGTAAAATGATCTGTGATACACTGAAGAGTCAAAGAAACTGCTACACCTTCCTAATATCGTGTAGGGCCCCCGCAAGATCGGAGAAGTGACGCAACACGAAGTGGCGTGGACTCGACTAATGTCTGAAGTAGTGCTGGAGGGAACTGACGCCATGATTCCTGCAGGGCTGTCCATAAATACGTAGGAGTACGAGGGGGTGGAGATCTCTTCTGAACAGCACGTTGCAACGCATCCCAAATGTTCCAAATAACCTTCATGTCTGAGGAGTTTGGTGCTCAGCGGAATTGTATAAACTCAGAAAATTGTTCCTGAAGCCACTCTTAGCAATTCTTTACCCGTAGGGTGTCGCATTGTCCTGCTGCAACTGTCCAAGTCCTTCGGAATGCTCAATGGATGTGAATGGATGTCAGCTGTCGGAGTCGTATCTAGACGTATCGGGGGTTCCATATCATTCCAACTGCACACACCCCACACCGTTACAGAGCGTCCACCAGCTTGAACAATCCACTGATGACATGTAGGTCCATGGATCGTGAGGTTGTCTCCATATCCGTACACATCCATCTGCTCGATACAATTTGAAACGAGACTCGTTTGACCCGCAACGTTTTTCCAATTATGAACAGTCTAGTGTCGATGTTGACGGGATCAGGCGATGCCTAAAGGTTTGTGTCGTGCGGTCATCAAGGATACACGAGTGGGCCTTCTGCTCCGAAACCCCATATCCATGATGTTTCGTTGAATGGTTCGCATGCTGACACCTGTTGATGGCCCAGCACTGAAATCTGCAGCAATTTGCGGAAGGGCTGCTCTCCTGTCACGATGAAGGATTCTCCTTCAGTCGTCGTTGTCCCGTCCTTGCAGGACCTTTTACAGGATCGCAGCAATGTCAGAGATTTGATGTTTTACCGGATTCCTGATAATCACGGTACTCTCATGAAATAGTCGCACGGGAAAAATCCCCACTTCATCGCCACCTCGGAGATGGTGTGCCCCATCTCTCATGCACTACGTCCAAACTCACTTAAATCTCGATAACCTGCCATTGTAGCAGCAGTAGCCTACCTAACAACTGCGCCAGACACTTGTCTGACATAGGCGTTGCCGACCGCAGCGCCGTATTCTGCCTGTTTACATATCTCTGTATTTGAAAGCGCATGCCTATATCAGTTCCTTTGGCGCTTCAGTGTACATCCTAGTAGAAGTTATTCGTTAACTGTAAAACAACCTGAGGTGTATACTGGTAGAAATTATTCATGAACTTAATTGAGTCTTCATTCTTTTCTCTGTTTTAAATTGAATATGGTTAAAGTATAGTGCCTAAAGACAGTCTACAGATGTGTAATATGCATATTAAAGTTGTTGAATTGACTACCAACGCTCAGAAATTAGGAACTCACCATATAAATTTCAGGCTTGAGATTCGTTTCGTAATTTCATTCGAATGGAAGAGTAGATTTTTTCGAAGCTGCTCACCATCAATGAAAAAGATATTTGTCTGCAAGATACGAACTTGAGTCAGTCCATAGGTAGATACAGGCCTATCTATATATTACAGAAAGTTTCATAGCTGCAAAAATTTCCAGTTTACACTCACACGTAAACTGGCCACTAGAGAAACATTCCAGTTGTTGGCCTTTGCAACAAGAATTGCGGCAAATATATTGTTTATAATAAATAAAATCGCCTTTTGAGATAACACTTCTATTAACTGAATAATAAACGCCCAGAATATGTTAGAAAATTAAATGTGAAAAGAAATGGAAGGAGGTGGGCACGAATGTGCTACTTTTCTCTTTTCAAATCAAAATCCACAACGCTACCAATTGTGCTGCAGCTTTTTCTTTTTTCTTTCTTTCTTATTTTCCAGATTTTATTTAACAAAATACCGTGACACAAGTGCATCACAGTAACATATGAACTCTGTGTTGTGTGAATTGTTGTGCGCATTGTGACGTATTGACACTTCAATTTGAAGTATGGATAGTTGTGAAATACATTTTCTGTTTGTTTCTTCGGGGCCTGTGTGTGTAAAAGGGCACAATCTTTTAATGTATTTACATTGGCTATAAACTGTAAGATTTATGGATATCTGTCGAAACTTTCTAAATTAACTTTTACTTTGTTCCCTTTTTTTCTAATCGATTTCAGTGAGATACTTTTAGCTTATCTGGCATACACTGTCTAGTGGCTGTATCTAAATATCTCATTATTTGATATATGATATGCAAATTGTACCAAAAAGACGCGCTTTTGATAGTTCATAATTGCGCCATACCACTAAAATGGAATACTTTAGTTGGACGCAAGCTATAACACTAAAACCATCAACTCCAGGAAGCCTACTGATATGAAGTTTTCTTTCTTTTTACTGTAAGCAAACGGAGTTAAAGCGCTTTCGAGGGATCCTCAATTTCCTGATTATTTTAAGCAACTTATATTCATACCATATACTCTATGAGAAATAAAATCCAACAAACATGATGTTTAACGCCATATAATATGGCAGTGCGTGTGTTATGCTTGTAATGTAAACCTATGTCACATTTGATTGGCCACAGTCCTTTCCATGAGGCAATACTCTGACATGCCAGAGTCTTTATTTCACACTCTGCAGTGTACTGGCATAAGCTGTCGCCAGCACACCGGTGGGCACAGCTGAAAGAAGAACGTCGACAGTAAATGCTGGATCAAGCGTGCCTATCGCAGGAGAGGCCAAAGACAGACTGGCAGGCAATGCGCCGCCAACGCCCTCCCGCCCGCAGGTACTTAGATGGCCGCCACTGACCGGAGGTATCGGTTCCTCGGTCAGTCCCAGTCAGCAGCGCAGTCGCTCTCTCACTGCCACACTAACTCGCATTCTAGTTTGGCGTCTGTCATTCATCGCATAGCGGGACTTGTACTTGACCAGCAGTGAGGCTGACGTGGACCATTAACGGAAGAGCTAGTACCACAACACATGGACTCTCTTAAGATAATTAGCTTCCTGTTATGTAAATAAGAACGCTATTAATACATGTGTGCCGTTGTGTTTTAGAAAGAGGATACAACCCACGAAACAACATCCTCTCCCTTGATTCCTATGATACAGTGGCGATGACGACATTGCAGTGGCAACGAGAAAGCAACACGCAGTATAGTGGAAAGTGGAATTCCGCGCTGTGACGTCACAAGTTGCTCCTCCACGTGTTTTCATGTCCCGAAAAAGGACATCATTACTGCCAAAAGGAAGAAACACAGGTTTAAAAGACATAAAGAAAATGAGACCTTTTTGTACTGGTAGGTAGGACAGCTTGGCTGTGGAAGTGGAAGGGTAGCCCACAACATAGACAGACAACAGTATTCACAATTACAAGCACCCAAGCTTTAATGATCTTCCAGCAATAAAGGCTCTTAACAAATCTCAATTAAGCAAGGACATAAACTTGGTTACAAACAAATGTTAACCTTCATCCATTGAATAACCCCAACAAAGAATTACCAATCAATAAAACGTAGATAAAGGACTGCTTTACAAGAATGCTTAAATTAAGTAAAATCATGAAAGCTAAGTTACAAATTTTATGTTAAGCTTCAACAGATGAATAACCCCAATAAAGAATTCTCATTTAAATAAAACATAGATAGGAAAATGCCTCACCAAAATGCTTGAATTGTGTAAAATCATGAAAAGCTGAGTTACAATTTTTCTCACAAACTACTTAGGAATTTACAGCAAATAAACAAGTCTGATCTGTTTAACCAGAAGGTAACTGCCAAGTCCAAGCGACCGACAGCAACACAGGAGTAACAGTAACTGAAAGTCGGCACGAAACACGGCACACCCTGAAGCGGGAGCAGGCACAGCTGACTAGCGGCCATACAACCGCGAGCAAACAAATCTCACGCCTCCCGTACGGACGCGGGAAATGATAGCGAGCGACAAGACGCCACGCGCAAAGCAGCAACCGTGCCTACCCCTCGACCACAGAATGTTCCCTGTCTCCTTGTCTATGGTAATACAATTTATAGCACACAAGAAACGATTTAATAATGGCATTAGTTCAAAGCAAGATCAGTTAACAGTTTGGTCCAGTAAAGATTTACCAACGGATTTACCTTCAAACCAACTTCCGGACCACAGGCGGAAATTATTGAACTTGGCATAACTTTTCACCAAACCGATAACAAGGAATCAAATTAAACAGTTGCCAAAAATACAGTCACGATACGCAAGCCCTTCAAGACCTTGATATCTTACTCACAGTTATCAATAACGGCGAAACATACACAAATGAATGACAAGAAAATCACCATTGAAAGCAAAAAAACAACACACCACAAAGGTTAAATTAATTAATTTACAGACGAGCCAGTCACTGAAAGCACAGTTTCACAAGATTAGGGCTAACCTCACTCGGCAGCAATACATTTCTGTGCGTGATAACTAGGTTGCCCCAACAGGACTCGAAAACCCGAAACAACAGGTCACTTGTTAGCTGTCTTCTTCTCGGATACTAGGCACCACCGGGCTAAGACAATCGCGACGAAAAAAAAAATCTCTGAAATTACAGCTGCCTGCAGCAAAATAAATGAGTCACGGTGCATGAACGTAAAGCACAAGCCACTGTTCCAGCCGGAGCGTAACCTTTTCAATGCACATACGGACAGAACAACACACTTGGGCATAAAGGGAGCAGCAGATGCGTACCAAGCAAACTATACGGCGCCAAAATACGACCCACGTCACGTCCACAAACCGGAGCACTGCTCCCGGAGCTGGTGTCTGCTCGCTGGACTGCCGCAACTCTCTGTCCTCCGGAAAGCGATGCTGAGTGCCACCTTGCTCAACGCTTCCTTCTCGGCCGTGCACAACAACTCTTCTCTTCTCGCCTCAGAGTGCGGCCGCAATGTCCGTTCTCCCCTGCTGCCGCCTCTCTTTACTCGTACTCACTCCCTCGTTAGGACCCGCTCCGACAGGAGGCGCTCGCGATCGCACATAGTGCCAACCTCAACCAGAGGAGTAATCGATAGCGTCTTGCGCCCGAGAGCTGCGCCACGGCTCACTCTTTGCGTAATGAATATTGATCATAAAATACTTGTCCGAGTGATGAAACCGAGGTTGCTATCTGTGTGGCAGAAGACAATTGGCAACCATCAGACGTATCTCCCTGCATGTAGCGTGAGCATGTATGGAGGCACAACAGCAATTATACCGGCATTGCCTAAAAAAATTTGGCCTAAATTTTATCGATTTTTCAAAGGCATTTGATAGGGTGAACCACGAATATTCATTCAAGGATTGATATATGTGGGTTTGAATAACTCTTTTCTAAAAACAGTAAGGGATGCAAAAAAAAGTACCACCAATGGCTGTTTCACAAAATGTAATGCAGTGGGAAGCGGAGCCCCACAGGAGAGGCCCTGCCGACGATGCTACACGTCCTTGCACCAGAACCCAAATCCTGGAGCCTAGGCGCCGAGCTAGTGGGTATAAATGTTTTAGGCATAACCGAAGTTACAAACAGCTGTGCTGATGATGTACATTTTGTAAACATAAAAAGATGACGGTGTTGTGAAGTCATCTGGAAGTTTTTTTACTTTGTCGTAAGTCAATGAAACGAAATGTTCTCTTCTGAACTCAACGGACTAACAGCCTAATCTTTCTTGAGGCATTTTTGATTGCTACACAAAAGAATAGTGTCGTTCTATGGTTATTTGGAATTATGTTCGTTATGTTGTAACTGGAAAATATGGGGAACGACCAACTGCAGGAGTAAACAGCTCACAAAGAAGAAGAATATTTCAAAATATGTAGAAAGAAAACCCACAAAGAGAGCTTCGCAACTACATTAAACATCTTAGTTAAGAAGCAGGGGTAGAGTAATCGCTAAGCAGCTCTGGGGATTAGAGAAAGAAGAGTGCTGAAGTGGGGGAACGCTGCTGCTGAAATACGGTGGGGACTGGGAGAGCCCCGAGTCCGTTGCGGCAGCCGAGAACGCCTCAGCAGAAGCCTGAAGGAAGGCGAAGCGTGCGGCCGGGCTGCGCCGTGGTCGTACTCGGGCGCAGTGTCGCCGTGTGTGTCTGGAAATGGAACGGGCCAAGCGAGGCTGAGACCGGTCGCTGCAGTGGCGTTGCGGGCGCCGCGGGCAGGCGTTTCGTGCGATCGTGTGTGGCTACTCGCTCACTGTGTCGTCCAAGTTCTTCCACGGAAAACGTGTAAATTGGTTCTCATGTAAGCGTATCTATTGTGTTTGCAGTTTTTGTTGTCATCTGTGTTAGTCGTTTCATGTGAAACGTGAAGACGTCGTCATAAATCATACTCAATAAAATGCGAGTAATTTAAAAAAATTAAAATATGAACTGAAGGATACGCTATAAATCAAATTAAATCACAAGAACAAAGGAACAGAAAAGTATAATACAAAATTTATGATTCAGGAGGAATTAACCGGTTTGGTCTGGGCCGCCACTATTTCCTCCCAATCTCTTTATCTCAGAGCATCAGTTACAACCAGTGTGCTCTATTGACGATGATGATGCTTCGATTGTGGGGCGCTCAACTGCTCAGTCATCAGCGCCCGTACAAATTCCCAACCTCTGCTGAGTCCAATCTCATCACCTTCATAAATGATGATGGAATGATGGGGACAACACAAACACCAAGTCATCTCGAGGCAGGTGAAAATCCCTGACCCCGCCGGGAATCGAACCCGGAACCCCGTTCTCGGGAAGCGAGAACGCGACCGCGGGACCACGAGCTACGGACCGATGTCCTCTATTGTTTATCGTATGTAATACTGTATGTCTTCCGTTATTATCCCATTAACGCGTACCCTTACTTCCTGTGGCTACGTGGCATTAGTATTTTCCGGATATTCCTTTCCTCGCGTATTCTGGGGAGGACTACCTCATTTTTTATCGTATCAGTCCACAGAATTTTGATCATGCTTACATAACATCACATTTCAAATGCTTCTGAGTCTCTTCTTTTCCAGTTTCCGAAATACCATACAGTGCAGCACCGTCGACGTGAAATCTCAGAAGTTTCTTTGTCGAATTAAGCCGGTCGCGGTGGTCTCGCGGTTCTAGGCGCGCAGTCCGGAGCCGTGCGACTGCTACGGTCGCAGGTTCGTATCCTGCCTCGGGCATGGATGTGTGTGATGTCCTTAGGTTAGTTAGGTTTAAGTAGTTTTAAGTTCTAGGGGACTGATGATCACAGCAGTTGAGTCCCATAGTGCTCTGAGCCATTTGAACCATTTTTTTGTGGAATTAAGGCCTATGTTTTAAACTGGTAGACTCCTTTTGGCAAGGAATGCGCCCTTTTCTTTAGATAGGTTGCTGCTTTCATCGTGCTTCCTTCGTCCGTCAACTTTATTCTGCGTACAGTGTAGCGCAAGAGTTCACCTTACCTACCACGTCGTACGCAATGCTGATGATAAGTTTCTCGCTACACTCATTTGCGCTGCTCTTTAACACGAGGGAAAAAGTGAGTTACACATTATTATGGCAGGCCAAACAAGTTTTACTGAATGCTGCGCTACATTTCAAGGTGACACACGTGTTCGCCAAGCCTGTGAGCGACTTTCAGAGCGTGCCTCCGGTCGTCCAGTGCCTTGGCGATGGGAACCTGCTCCCTGGACACGGAGCTGTGCGGGAACAGCCGTCTGAACGTCCTCGTCGTTGGAGAACCTCCGATTGCTGCGAATCAGTTTCTCGATTGCGCCGATATTGTCGTCTGTGCTCGATGTCAATGGCCTTCCTTCTCGATCAGCATTGACAACGCGTATGCTGTCTCGATCAACTGTTGGCACTATTTCACTACGGCAGGACGTGACATTGCATTTGATCCATATACTGGCAGCATGTTGCTGTGAATCCGTGTGCAGTTTAGGCGCTTTGTCCACAAGAATCGTACTGCCGCGCTTCCTTCACCTTTGCAGTACGTTTGCAGCTACCGTGCCATTTCATTCGCGCCCTGCGATGCTCGTGTCATCCGTACAGCAGCAGAACGAGTGCTGCCTTCTAGCAGTGCGCCACCCTTGCTGAGCAGTGGTCGTAACGTGGAACCACATAGGTAACTTACTTTTCGAAATGCCCTCGAAGTTCAGTCTTTGCATTATTTACTGTGAATCATTCTTTGCTCATCATCTCATTCAATAGGTCGTGTAATTCTTCCTTATTTTCAGAGAGGGCCAGCCGGTGTGGCCGTGTGGTTCTAGGCGCGTCAGCCTCGTGCTGCGTCGCTGCCACTTTGAGAGAGCAGTGACAGTTGGGAATTGTGGGGCGGGTGAGCTCTGCCTGCGTAGCTCTGCCGTAGAGTCCCTGTTTCGAGGCCCGGCGCGGTCTGCCAGCTAAGTGCGACGCGCCTTGTCAGAGCCCACACGCACGCCTGCACCGTGTGGAGCAGATCCTCGTGCAGTTATCGACCGTCCTCGCTGACCAAACTGCCTCCGTGCGTGGAGCGGCACCGTCACGCAAATGCAAATAGTGAGAAGCGGGCGCCGACAGCTGCCGCTTAGCGTCCGAGCTCGAAAGGTCACGGTTCCGGCGCGATGCGGCGGAAGACAATTTCATTCGTCGATTCGACGTCGGCCAGCTCGGAATAGAACAACGGCTGCAGG
This sequence comes from Schistocerca gregaria, assembly GCF_023897955.1. Classification (NCBI taxonomy): domain Eukaryota; kingdom Metazoa; phylum Arthropoda; class Insecta; order Orthoptera; family Acrididae; genus Schistocerca; species Schistocerca gregaria. The sequence continues at coordinate 22,910,196 of NC_064926.1, read as the reverse complement.
CTGCGCCAGAGTGACCTGCTGCTCGTTGCAGTTCGTGCGCAGCTGTGCGTACTTAAAATGTTGTTTTTTTCCCTCAGCAAAATCGCAATTACCTTTTCATATTTCTGGTTTCGACTGTCTCAAACGTAAGAATGAAGAAATTCCTGCAGTTGTATTTATGGTGTCGATTTTATTTTGGCATCTAATTTCAACGTTGTAACAACGTCATCTTCAGGCCCATAGAGTTGTTGACGTCAACTGCGTGCGGCTAAGATGTCGCTCGTAAAACACACGAAGTTCAAATGGCTCTGAGCACTATGGGACTTAACTTCTGAGGTCAGCAGTCCCCTAGAACTTAGAACTACTAAAACCTAACTAACCTAAGGACATCACACGCATCAATGACTGAGGCAGGATTCGAACCTGCTATCGTAACGGTCGCACGGTTCCAGACTGTAGCATCTAGAACCGCTCGGCCACCCTGGCCGGCAAACACATTAAGTATTATAAAACAAAGAGACGGCAAAATTCTCACACGGGTTTGGGACGAGGGGGGGGGGATAAGTTTTCACTAACGTAAAAGCATTTTGCTACATTTTACATGTTAGACTCAAAACCTATCCACTATAGACATATAGCGGCGGTTACAAAAGCGATGAAAACTCTTTACATGTGCTAGTTTCGTGAAAATGAGGAGCATATACATTCGATCTAAAATTTCATTACTTTGTTGTTACATTTTTATTTCTTTTTACAATATAAATGTTTTAAATATCGCAGAATATTGACACAGACTTGGCCAGACTTGGTTAGCGGGCGCTTGCTGTTGGACTGTTTAGATCGTTATTAGTCTACTTTCGCAGGCCTCAGCGTTAAGACGGGCGCAGCAGAGGGACGCGAAATAGTTGCTGGTTGGCCAGATTTCTACAGGATGAGGTCGTCGTATACCTTGAGTAACGCGTCGCTGATGAATTCATTTCGTCCATTCAGTAATTTACAAGATTCATTCCTGTTTGCCGTTTAAATCCCCAGGTCGTGCAGCGTGTCACCTGAGTGACGACGCATCTCGACACCCTGCTGCTGACCGCCACGCTCCGTGGTGAGGCGCCACCGTCCACCACCTTCTCGTCTGCTCGTCATTTCACTGTCCGTCAAGCACTTTCCACAGATGCTCACGACAGTAGCACGCGAACAGCCGACCAGTTTCGCCGTTACTCGGTTGCTACTGGCCAGACACGTAGCCACAGCAATCTGTGCTTTGTCGCAGTCGGTAGTCTCTGTATATTCCTTTACTTGCGGCCCACATCCTCGCTATAACAATTCTCCATTTCTTGGCTCCACCTATAAGCTTTCCGTACAGAATCATGTGCCTGCAACGCAACAGGTGGCATTCCTGATCGTGGTAGTCAGTGGTCACGGACACCGCAGCGATGAGCACAGCCGAAAGCGTCAGCGGGTCGAAAACTCTCTTCTTGAAAATAGAAAGGAATCAAAAACGCAGTAGGAAGGCACGCGTTCACATATTCTTGAAGAATGGTTGAAATTCCCGTTGGGCGTTGCATCCTTGCTTGTTTGTACATCCCGTAATTTCCGTAAATCGCACAAGGCAAATGAAGTAATGAAATGCTTGTACTCCATCTCTAATGACCGCCCTGTCTTCGATATATTAACCCCTAAGCTTCCCTCCTAATTTTCGAGTATAGATCCGACAACTTACAAGAACAAAGCCTAGCTTGTAGCAGCTTTCTGTACTCGAAAATTAGGAGGGAAGTAACATTTAGCTTCAGCCGCACGTAGCCGGGTGCTGTCGTAAAGGTATCACCGTTGTCGGATTCGTAGTGTTACTGCGCCCATAATGTGGAGTTTCATGTCATCTACTGCGCCTCGCATGGAAACAACGAAATTTGGAAATTTGTGGTAAGGTCTTATGGGACCAAACTGCTGAGGTCATCGCTCCCTAAGCTTACACACTACTTAATCTAGCGTATACTAACTTGCGCTAATGGAAACAAACACACCCATGTCGCAAGGCAGGACTCGAACCTCCGACGGGGATGACATAGCGAACCGTGACAAAACGCCTCTCTCTCTCTCTCTCTCTCTCTCTCTCTCTCTCTCTCTCTCTCTCTCCGGCTAAACTGCAACACAATTCATGAAGCCCGCATCTCGTGGTCGTGCGGTAGCGTTCTCGCTTCCCACGCCCGGGTTCCCGGTTTCGATTCCCGGCGGGGTCAGGGATTTTCTCTGCCTCGTGATGGGTGGGTGTAGTGTGATGTCCTTAGGTTAGTTAGGTTGAAGTAGTTCTAAGTTCTAGGGGACTGATGACCATAGCTGTTAAGTCCCATATTGCTCAGAGCCATTTGAACCATTTGAACCAATTCATGAACGATCGCAATAAAGTAAACGTTTATTTACAGTTAATGTCAGTTGCATAGTTGAATTACGAAGGCGGGCTGAAAACTAATATCCGTGAATATTTTATTCGAAAATTAGTACAGCTTTACGTTATTAATAATATACATCTTAATGTCTACATGTTTGCAACCATCTTCTGCTAGAGTGCTCCAAATTTCAGAGTGTAACATGGCGATGTGTTATGTAACTATGTCGGTGCGTGAGAAGCAGAGTGCTATAATCCGGTTTCGAGTCTGAGGTGTTCGTCCACACGTCTGGCACCGTCTGGTTCAGCATGGCAGTTCCAGAAGCACAGGGGCCGATGACCAACCAACCAACCAGAACCACACAGAGCGCTAAGACGCCTTGGTTCCACTGTCATCGATCATAATCCATACAATCTCCACTTGGTCCATCCGATTTTCATCTGTTTCCAAAACTCAAATGACACCTTCGAGGACTAGTCTTCGATAATTCTGAGGAGGTGCAAGCAGAGGTGAAGTTGTGGCTCCGTTAACAGAGTCTTTCTACAGCGACGCTAACAACAAAGTGGTCTCTCGTTGGGAGAAACGTTTTCGTCACCAAGGTGACTATGTAGATATTGTCGTCTTTCAGCAGTATTGTTATCTGTGTCTGGAAGCCGAACCGTGCTACATCCTCCACAAACCCACCAACCAAAGACGGACAAGCAAGCCATTGAGGTTGTTTTGGCCCATCACTGTACGTGCAGAGAACAAGCCCCGACTCCTCTTCGCACGGCGCCTGCGCCGCAGTGTCCCCTAGCAGAGGATGGCAGACTCCACCGACTCCTTCGCTCCCACAAAAATGCCGAGTTACACCGTGTGCAAGAGGCAGCCGTAAGGAAAAGGAAACGAACGCACATGCGACACTTAGTGTTGTCGTGTGCCGCCGATCCACAGTGCAAGACGGGCCGTCTCGTTCCCAGGTGTGGTATTCGTATGTCCAACGAGAGTTCTCGCGAACACCGAAAACGCAGTGGGCTAGCAAACTTCTGTTCTTACGCCTCGCGCCCCTGAGTCGAACTGTACGCAGCCCGCGGCAGTGCGTGCAGTCGGCAGCTGCCGCACGCACGCTCCACGTGTCTGCTGGCGCAGCTGGCAGCTCCCTCCCCCCCCCCCCCCCCCATGCCCTTCTCCCCCCCCCCCTCTCCCCCTCACCTGTGCAGTACTGTGCGCGCCGCGCGGTCTGTGCTGCGCTGACTGAAAAGACACGGCCACGCGTTCAGTACACGCACGGACTCCGGGACTCCGCTTGTTCAGCCAACTTCTCTACGTTCTCTGTCGAATATGTTCAGGGAGTAGAATCGAGTCATCGGCACTGAAACTCAGTAGCGTCGTTTTTTGTTTTCTCATTGCCATGTGACCGCAGGAAGCCATCCAGTGACGCGTTATGCTCGAGAGGATAGCACGAGCCAGTTTGCCTCTCTGCAAAACTGACGCGCAAGTTTCCGAAATTGGTCGTAACTGCTACTGTCATTTCACTTTGTTTAACTAGAAGTCTAGTTCGTAGTTTATTTCGATTTTGGTGTTTTTAGTGTTTCTTCACTTCTATTTCATTGCCAATCGTGTCCATCGCGACGAGTGCTGCGAGCTGAACACAGACTGAAAAAGAGGAACAAAGGCATGCTACACGATCACGTGCTCAGTGAGTTCGTATTATGAGAAACAAAAAGGTGAGCTCTTGTTTTATGATGCTCAACTTCTAAAGTGGTGTGCAACATCTTCGAAAGTAATCAAAAATGCTGTGTAACGATAGGGAAAGAACAGTGAAGTATAGAAAGGGATAAGAGTGTCACCACAAGGCCGCAGTCGCCCCGAAGAAAGCGGCCAGCGGCCAGTGGAGAAACAAGCGACAGCATTGAGCGATCTTTCGTCGTCATATACCGTGCTTCTTTCCTAACATCCGTCATTTTGTTTTCTCAGTGTGTAGCTGGGGTCATCCCAAAAAAATAGTGATCATCAAATCTTTCACGGGCCGCCCAGTGTCGTCGGAAAGCTTCAGTTTGTTGCCCATTAAAGAGGAATTTCAAGTTCCCATTTGGTACGGCGGTGCCAGATTAGTGCGACACTCGTTTTACCGATATGTGTGAACAGCAAGAGTAAAACAGCAGCAATAAGCAGTACTGCAGGTCGCTGCCGCAGTGTAGCAGCGCTGCTCCGTCTCTGCTGTACTACGTCTCGATTCGACACCCCGAGACCACGGGCGACAAAACACAGTGGGTGTCCAGAAGCGGCTTGAGGCACCGCTTGTGAGAAACCTGAGAAGGCGGTCACTGATTGTTACGGCAGGAGGAGTCAGTTGTCCACGATAAGTCACCAGCTTTGATAACAAGAAAAGATGTCGTTCAGTAGCTGACGAGACGAGATGCGGATCTCAGAGAACGTCTGAAGAAGGGTGAGTTGCTCGAAACTGTCGCACAAAAGAAATCATAATTTCCAACACACATCGTTCATGAAATGGTTAAAATGGACGGGCATGAAATCCTTCGGCTTCCTCCATACGATTGTCATTTCACTGCTATTGAAGGGGTATGGGAGCATATAAAGAGTCACTAAGCTGCAAACAACACAAACCTCACGACCTCTGATGTTCGGAGTTTCCTTGTGGAAGCAGTCAAATCACGTGCTTAGTGAGACCTGGAAGAAAATGCTGAACTTTACTGCAACCTTCATTAGAGACGCAACCAAAAACGAATGCGTTATGGAAGATTGCCTGGAAAATTTAATTATACATCTCGGAGGAAGAAGTGATAGTTCGAGCAGTGCAGAAGTAAACTAATCGAATTTTATTCGTCTCTTCTGGACGTTCTAGAACTAATAGGTGATATGATATATTTACATATTCTGAAAATAACCCTGTGAATGAAGCTTCCCCCTTTACTGAATCGAAATACGCAGATGCAAAATAAAATAACCTTTTCTTTTCTTAAATCACTATTTGCAGTAATCGTGTGTCCTGTAGATGTAGCTGTACTAAAGCTCTTTATTCAGTTGTACTTCGACAAGTTAGTAGGTAACATATTGAGATCATCATATGATGACCTTCTAGCAAGTCCATTTGTGTGATCTGAGGCCCAAGTACAAAACGAAAAAAAATTTTTAAACTCGTAATTTCATTTTTTCTTTCGGGACTTATTTCGTGATCCATCAATACAAATGTAACGGTCTTAAACAAACAAACATTTTTATTATTTATAAAAATCTAATGCATAACATGAGATTTGTTTAGAGAAAGCCTATTATTTACGTACCAGATCACCAATGTCGAGAGCGTACTGTGTGCCTTCGCCGTCTTAAATAGGCAACACAATATTTTAACTTAGCCTGTTATGCGACATGTAATGAGTTGATATGTGTATTCATTAACATTTTAATGACAGTAGTTGAGTCTTACCGCTATTTGTAATACAATTTATTTTCACTTTTCCTACATAGATCTCAAGATGGTTCGCTAAACAACATAATCTGATAATCACGAAAAATGTATATTGTGATCTTATCGGTTAACAAATATTGTGTTAAACTTACAGGGTCAAAGCGCCTGCCTCAATATTACTTTCACCTCCGTTACCTTTAGCTTCACGTGTAGCTTTTATTGATGCCGGTTCTTTTATTACATAGTTTTTTTTGCGGAATACTAGTTCCTATCCCTGTTTCCTTTTTCTCTTTAGGTTTTGGATCTATCCCTACAGACAAAAAATCGGATACAATTTAGAATACCCTTATCAGTAGCCCCACAACCCCGATTCTTTAAGGAATGGAACTATCGTGTATAAACGTCTTCAGATGTCTGCTTACGTTACATCTGAATTAATGTATTAATGTGCCGACGTTAACGTGTAAAATCTTTATCGTTCAATGTGAAAAACCATAATTATGTTGTTTTAACTAATATTCACCCATAGACTAATGAAAAGCTGAAAAACCAAAGAGATTTACAGACCATCATCAACTGAATCTCTCTCTCTCTCTCTCTCTCTCTCTCTCTCTCTCTCTCTCTCTCTCTCTCGCTCTCCCTCTTCCTCACACAGACACACACACACACACACACACACACACACACACACACACACACACACACACATACGAGGAACTGGGAATTAGTAGTAAAGAAATAATAAAGAAAATGTCATGCTTGATGCAAAAGGTTTTCCTCACGAACATGTAACATTTAGTAACCTGCAAGGAGTTTTCCTTTCATTATTTCGTGGGGCTGTAAGCGAGAAAAAGTATGTTGGATCAAAGCACTGTCATTATCAAACAGTTGATGAGCCTAGTCTGTGTTATTTACGCTCCGTTTTAAGAAAAGTTAGTTTTGCCCTCATATTTACGTTCATGACGGCATACCTCCCAAAACTGTGTGTTGTACAGTGATATAATTTTGTAGGTACATTGAGTGGTATATGTGGATACAGTATGGAAAATGTGTTGCTAATAGAGTTCTTGGCACAGAAAAATAAATTAAAACCTGATACCTGATGCAAAAGTTTTATTCCTTGAAGAGAGAAAATACAATAAGTGATAAACGTTTCTCCTTTCATTATTTTGTGGGGATGGCAACGGGAAAGTTTTTAGAAAAGTTACGAAATAATGTGTAAAATTTATTGAAAGTCGATAAGTGCTCTCAGTCTCAAATATCAGGGGAATACAGTGTGGGTAACTCACACACCGTGCGTTACGTTGCCTCAACATAGTTTCTAAGTTCAGTAATTGTGTTAAATGTTAAACGTAAGATCAGAGCTCTTAATGAGTAAATTATCGCACAATGTAAAATTCTATAATAATTATATGAAATACTGCAAATAAAATTTTTGTAGTACCTGGAGGCAACGTGAAACTTGGATCGTGCACCGTTTTAGGTATTTAGTAATAGAGCAGTCGAGGTGTGTTGTATTTCAGTGATGTTATGACTGCTCGCTGCAGTATGAAGTCGCACTGAGAGGACATTCCTAGCATTTTAGCCGAAGACATCTCTTCTAGTTTACTTGACAAGTCGTGCCATTTCCCATATCTGCGGCCTGTAAATGGATCAGTAACCGGTTGCCGATCTCGCCGCCCCACACATTTATGTAGAAGCAATGTTAAAAATCATTTTCCCCGTTGGCACGTGAATTTGCATGACAGCACCGATGTGAGATACGGATATTGTTGACGATGTCATGAGTGAAATAGCTCGTCGGCGAACACTATGAATGGCATTACTCGGCGATTAGCAAGTACCCGTCGGCGAAATGTGCGTCATCAGCTGCATGCAAGTGTTGCGCCGTTGCTGATGCAAAACAGCGTCGATATTAAGTTCAGCGGAGCTAGTAGAAGGCCCACACACTGGTCGTGTTGGAGCGAGTGGTTGCTGTAGAGCTTATACCACAGATATCGTGCACAATATGTAGACGATGCCATTGTATTGAAGCCAACATGTCGATCAGCTGACGGGTCATGGATCGATTTGCGTGGTAGTTCTGGAATATTGTTCAATTAATAACAATTGTATTATTGCCAGCAAAGGGATTCTTGCTTTCACTAAAGTGGTGAAATCTTGTTTATGAATAATGCACAGCAACACCATGATACAGATAATTTACTGCTACCACAAATTAACGTCTACGATTTGTTCGTCTTTGTTTATTGTACATTTCACGTCCCTAAAGGTTTTCCTCTGGATGGGACCTATCAGCACAATGGCAGACGACTTGGTCACAGTTCATATTTTGTGCTCCGCACTAGGAGCAAAATGAATGACATTGATGCCTGCTCAGAGAAGTCTTGTGTTGCACCCTACAACTGACTACATTCTCGATTATGAAAGAGAATTATTTTAAGATACCTGCCCTGAAATTTCCGTGAGTTCAAAGTTGGAATGTGTGTTAGCCCTCCCACGTTTTATCCGTGGTACCTTCGGAATTTGGAAGAGCCTATTCCAGTCAGCGTTGTCGAAATCTTTCTGTAAATCTACAAAAACTATAAAACAAATTTCTTCAGTGTATCGTCTAAGATAAAATGTAATGCGAGCACAGCCTCAAGTGTTCCTACATTTCTCTGCAACCTAAGCTGCTCCTGTGTGAGGTCGACTTCTGCCGGTGTTCTACAGATAATTCGTGTCAGTATTTTGCAAGCATGACGGATGGTTCGGTAATATTCACACCTGTCAGAATCTGCCGCTTATGGAATTGCGAACATTATATTGTTATTGTCCGCAACTCGTGGTCGTGCGGTAGCGTCTCGCTCCCCGCGCCCGGGTTCGATTCCCGGCGGGGTCGAGGATTTTCTCTGCCTCGTGATGACTGGGTGTTGTGTGATGTCCTTAGGTTAGTTAGGTTTAAGTAGTTCTAAGTTGTAGGGGACTGATGACCATACATGTTAAGTCCCATAGTGCTCAGAGCGATTTGATTTTTTTAAAAAAACTAAGTCGTGTACATAATAAAATAATAGCACATGGTTCTCGCTTGCTCGGGCTGACCGGGCCTTTGCTTAAATACAGCGGCACAAGGTGAGTGCGCATGCGCAGAGCCCAGCCGCCCTCCAGCTGACCGCCGGGCCGCCGGGCCGCTTCCGCAGGCGGCGACAATGGCGCCGCACCGCGCCGACCGTTCCCGCGACCGCCCATTGTTTTACGCGAGGCGTTTCCTGGCGGCAGAGGCTCGCCGCCCACCTCCAGCCCACACCGCCAGATTACATCTGTTGTGCGCTGCCAGCCGCTGCACCGCCGTTTTGTCCGCCGTCCTCCAGCCACTCCCTCGATCACGCCATCACCCGTGTGAAGGCACTGCACGAGAGTGCCTACGTGCGGCGAGGCGGGGAGCAGCAGGGAACGCCTTCCCGGCCGCCCTGCCGTTGTAGACAGTCTGCCTTAGCGGTATCGCAATACGGGTGGACTTCCTTGTCAGCCTTCTCGGGTTGTGTTTCCTTATTCTCAGTTTACACGCCTAAAAAAAAAAATAAAAAAATCACAACGCGGAGAAAGTGTTGTGCGACCAAAACAAAATGTGGTAGGCATGTTTCAGTTCCTAAAAGATGACGTCTGTTCAACTTTCGTGCCAGTCGCATAAGAGACAAAAGTGGGGCTACTATTAGGATGCAAATCGAGTTTGGTTTAAATTCACGCTGTAACGGTCACGAGCATTAGTTGCCTTTGGCATTGTACGTGGTGAGTTGTTAGTCAAGAATGCCTTTAAAGCGATAAAGACGCCATTATCAGCATCTCACTGGATTCGAGCAAAGTCGCGTGACAGAGCTACGAGAAGCTGGATGTTCCTTCTGCGATTCTGCAAAAAGACTTGCCAGGAGTGCAGCCACTGTCCGTGACTGCCGGCAGCGGTGGTCGATGGGTGGTTCGGGCGCAAGAGGATTGGGCTACGGACGACCACGTGGCACTAGCGACAGGGAAGACCGTCGCGTTCGGCGAATGCATCTGCGGCAAAGTACTGCATCTGCAGCAGCAATCTGAGCAGCACGTGACACACTGGTGGCCCGACCAACTCTTATAAGTCGGCTACTCCAAGGAAAGCTTCCAGCCAGACGTTGCTGTAGCGCGACTTCAGTGGTGGCAAGCGAGAGGTTACTGGATGACCGGGTCGAGGCGCGTTGTGTTTTCTGATGAAAGCTTCTTCTACCTCCACGCTGGTGATGTCCGTCTGTTGATTAGGAGGACGCCTGTGGAGGTGATGTCGGTAACCTGTTTGTGTGGCAGAAGCTGGATCTGCACCTGCAGATGGAGCTGGGGTCCGGAGTTCGACGGCGGGAGCACTCTCGTGGTTATCCGAGCACCGCGACTGCAGCCTCGTGCGTCAGTCTGGCGATCCGACCATTGACGAACAGCATTCCAGGAGACGTTTTCCAGCAGGACAGCGCTCGCCTTCGCGCGGCTGCTGTGCGCCGACACGCGTGTCGACGTGTTGCCTCGGCCCGCATCACCAACCCGGACGTTTTCCTGTAAAAGATCGTGGACGGTTGAAAGCGGTTTATTTCAGAAACATGGATTACTTCAGCTGCAGTTGCCCTCAACAGAAAGTTGTTTCTATTCACGAAATTTCATTACCCTACATTAATTATTTATGGGAAGTGCAATTTTATTTCTGGCAGTATATTTTCCAGTTTCCTGTTTACTTCACCACTCCCAAAGACGAAACGTCTCGTAAATGTGAATGCAGACATCGCACCCCACTGCGTAAAAGAAATATGATTCGTATTAGCCTCCTCTGTTTCAGCACAGATTACGTGGTAATGACCCATTTGCCCTGGGAATGCATCGTGCCTAGTTGTCCCAGCACCCTCACTGAAATGCGTAGACGTTTGCTAATTTTCACCAACCTGCAGTCTTCTAAAGATGTCCCCTGCACCGACAACAGCACTTAGAAAAAAAAAAAAAAATAGTTCAAATGGCTATGAGCACTATGGGACTTAACATCTGAGGTCATCAGTCCCCTAGAACTTATAATTACTTGAACCTAACTGACCTAACGACATCACACTGAAGCGTCTAGAACCGCTCGGCTACAGCGGCCGGCGAAAGCGTTTCGAAACGGTTAATAAATTAGAAATCACGTTTCTTTAAATTTGTCTTTCCGAGATAGAAAACCTTTACTGTCAGTTTCATACGTTAAATACAGACAGGAAAGATGTTCGTACACATACTCTTGCCGCCAATGAACAACGTAATTTATTGCGTAACGTTGCCTACAGTTTCAAGGAAAGCGTTTCAAATGGTTCAAATGGCTCTGAGCACTATGGGACTTAACATCTGAGGTCATCAGTCCCCTGGACTTAGAACCACTTGAACCTAACTAACCTAACGACATCACACACATCTATGCCCGAGGCAGGATTCTAACCTGCGACCGTGGCAGCAGCGCGGTTCTCGACTTAAGCACCTAGACCCTCTCGGCTACAACGGTCGGCGAAAGCGTTTCGAAACGGTTAATTAAATTTTAGTTTCTGCAAACTTGAGTGGATGAATGGATATCAACTGGGGCCGCGCGGGGTAGCCATGTGGTCTCAGGCACCTTGTCACGGTTCGCACGTCTCCCCCACCCCCTCCCCCTGTTGGAGGTTCGAGTCCTACCTCAGGCATGGGTATGTGTGTGTTGTCCATAAAGTAAGTTTAAGTTAGATTAAGCCCAGAGACCGATGACCTCAGCAGTTTGGACCCATAGGAACATACCACCAAAAAAAAAGCAATATCAACAGGGTCTGCTCTTGAACACAGTAGTTCATTTCTCACAGTGGATATTAGGGAGAGTGACGTTCGAAATACTGGATACAACTGATTGATAAATCGCATGTGTGTTGGTGTCGAAACGAGCGAGCGACTGCAGGCGATATCGCAAGTGATCCGTCAGTTGTGTGTCGGACCCTTAACTCTAACGTATTTGAGCGACGTAAATCTATAAAACGTCGTCTGTTTCGGTGGACCTATACTTGCGGAATAATATTAGGAGACACTTTCATTTGTGCGGTAATGGTATCAGTAGCTGCCGTGTAAATAGGATATGTGTTGACTCAGGAGGAAAGGTATATACTTTGAGGTGTCATAGTTGGTTATACTGAGAAAAATCTTCATATGGATGTATGGCCTATTTCGAATAGTTTCCGATTTAATGTACATTGTCATGTAGGCTACTTTGTGGCCCATCAGGTCGGGAAACTGCCTCAAACTGGCCTATAAAAACCTGCTAAGCTAGAGCGCATGTGCATCGCGCCAGATTTTTCAATATATTCTCGCGCTTTTCGCAGAAAGTATTAGCACTAGAGAAATCATTAATATGGCCTTTTTTTGTACGAAATGTAATGTAGTTTACATCTACATCTACATCCATACTCCGCAAGCCATCTGACGGTGTGTGGCGGAGGGTACTTTGAGTACCTCTATCGGTTCTCCCTTCTATTCCAGTCTCGTATTGTTCCTGGAAAGAAGGATTGTCGGTATGCCTCTGTGTTGGCTCTAATCTCTCTGATTTTATCTTCATGGTCTCTTCGCGAGATATAAGTAGGAGGGAGCAATATACTGCTTGACTCTTCGGTGAGGGTATGTTCTCGAAACTTAAACAAAAGCCCGTACCGAGCTACTGAGCGTCTCTCTTGCAGAGTCTTCCACTGTAGTTTATCTATCATCTCCGTAACGCTTTCGCGATTACTAAATGATTCTGCAACGAAACGCGCTGCTCTCCGTTGGATCTTCTCTATCTCTTCTATCAACCCTATCTGGTACGGATCTCACACTGGTGAGCAGTATTCAAGCAGTGGACGAACAAGTGTACTGTAACCTACTTCCTTTGTTTTCCGATTGCATTTCCTTGGGATTCTTCCAATGAATCTCAGTCTGGCATCTGCTTTACCGACGATTAATTTTATATGGTCATTCCATTTTAAATCACTCCTAATGCCTACTACCATATAATTTATGGAATTAACTGCTTCCAGTTGCTGACCTGCTATATTGTAGCTTTTTTTCTATGTATTCGCAGCACATTAAACTTGTCTACATTGAGATTCAATTGCCATTCCCTGCACCATGCGTCAATTCGCTGCAGATCCTCCTGCATTTCAGCAGAATTTTCCATTGTTACAACCGCTCGATATACCACAGCATCATCCGCAAAAAGCCTCAGTGAACTTCCGATGTCATCCACAAGGTCATTTATGTGTATTGTGAATAGCAACGGTCCTACGACACTCCCCTGCGGCACACCTAAAATCACTCTTACTTCGGAAGACTTCTCTCCATTGAGGATGACATGCTGCGTTCTGTTATCTAGGAACTCTTCAATCCAATCACCCAATTGGTCTGATAGTCCATATGCTCTTACTCTGTTCATTAAACGACTGTGGGGAACTGTATCGAACGCCTTGCGGAAGTCAGGAAACATGGCATCTGCCTGAGAACTCGTGTCTATGGCCCTCTGAGTCTCGTGGACGAATAGCGCGAGCTGGGTTTCACACGACCGTCTTTTTCGAAACCCATGCTGATTCCTACAGAGTAGATTTCTAGTCTCCAGAAAAGTCATTATACTCGAACATAATACATGATACAAAATACTACAACTGATCGTCGTTAGAGATATAGGTCTACAGTTCTGCATATCTTGTAAGTAGGCTGTTTAAGTTTTTTTATTGGTAACGCCGCCGCCACGTAGCGCTCTGTATGAAAATCACTGGCTGTGCCGTGTGCAGTCTATGGCTGGTTGGCATTGTTGTAATACTCGCCATTGTAGTGTTGGGCAGCGGCAGCTGGATGCTAACAGCGCGTAGCGTTGTGCAGTTGGAGGTGAGCCGCCAGCGGTGGTGGACGTGGGGATAGAGATGGCGGAGTTTTGAAATTTGTAAGAATTGGTGTCATGAACTGATATATATATTATGACTATAAAGGTAAATACATTGTTTGTTCTCTATTAAAATCTTTCATTTGCTAACTGTGCCTATCAGTAGTTAGTGACTTCCGTAGTTTGAATATTTTAGTTAGCTGGCAGTAGTGGCGCTCGCTGTATTGCAGTAGTTCGAGTAACGAAGATTTTTGTGAGGTAAGTGATTTGTGAAACATATAGATTAATGTTAGTCAGGGCCATTCTCTTGTAGGGATTACTGAAAGTCAGATTGCGTTGCGCAAAAAAATATTGTGTGTCAGTTTAAGCACAGTTGTGTACAATTGTCCTAAGGGGACGTTTCAATCTGTTTGACGTCACTTCTTGAAAACTGGGATTACCTGTGCCCTTTTCCAATCTTTTGGAACGGCACGCTCTTCTAGAGACTTACGGTACACCTCTGCAAGAAGGGGAGCAAGTTTCTTCGCGTACTCTGTGTAAAATTCAACTGGTATCCCATTTTAATTTTGTACTGCGACATGTTTTCGCTAGAGGCTGCGGTTTTCGAGTTATGCAAGAAAAACGTAGTTTTTAAAATCGTCAATTGTTTTTTCATTTATTACTCTGAATCCACTCTGTGCTTTCGAAATATCGATGCGTTTATAGAAGTCTCATCAAATACGGCAGAGCTGGTTTGCATCTCAAAATCACCAGACGTAGAACCGTGTATCATGTGTATTTCTCACAAATTGTCGATTCTACAGCAAAAGTTTGAAAATGCTAATTACTCCAATTTGTGGGGATATCAATGTTATTGTATTATTTTTACGTTTTTATGTGTATTTTTTAAATGCGGCATCTGGTTTCGAACTCAGTTTTTCAGAGTGATTTGTGCGCTATAATATTGACGCTCGTCCAGTATATTGCGCAATATATTGTACCGTCTAAGGGTAGTATTGAGCAATAAACGGCAGTTACTGCCGAGAACGAGAGAAATTAAATTCCCTTCGAACGAATATCCGCAAATAACTGAAAAAGGTGAGCGAAAAAAGATCACGGAGTGAGCTGGATGATGTAAAAGGATCGTGCGGTACTTTGAGAAATGAAATTCTTGACTATTTGGAAACTGATAGATAACCTTGCTGTCAGCAGCAGCCGAGAAAACAGAAGATTCTAGCTGCATGGCAGTAAAGAGAGTTATTTACTTTACTTGTAGCAGTTTTTAGGATTGGCAAATAAGACGAGGTCAGCTGCCTAATGAGCGCGCATATTATGTTTTTTTGCGACCGTTGTCACGCCATGGACTGAAGATCTTGTAAGAAGCTTTCAATCAGTAGTCAGTAAATAATTGTTTTACTTCTTTTGCAACAGTTGTTGCAGCAGAGAAGAACATAGATAACTGCACAGGCACGTGATAAATTCCACACTTCCCTCGTTCAATTTGCAATTAGTTGTTGTGGTTTACGAATCCACGCTACAGCGAATGAGTTCTCTGAAGTGTTTACTGGAGGCTTTTCGGACTTTTTTCGTCCGTTCTGCACGGCACCTGCTTGACAAGCAACACATACGAATTCCACATCGTCGAGCACCGGTTTGTTCACTGCGAAGGCAGAATTCCAATTGACGGGCCCCGGGGATAAATATTGCACAATAATATTGTGCCGTTCTTGGCCTCGGATTTTCGCGAGATGTATTGACATAGCATTTTACGGAATAAATATTGAGCGCATGAAGCCCGTCAACCCTCTGGCCACGAGGTGGGGTGAAAAACCAGCCGCCCGCCCTGTTTGCCTTCCTCAGAGCACAGCATGCGCGGCGCAGCTCTCGGGCCTTACTCCCCAGCTGGTGTACCCGTCTAACCCGCCACTCTCACCACCTGCACCGTGGTACCTACTACCCGCTCCACGTACGGTACTCGGCTGGATTTCCGCCCAACCTCGTTAACACTGTACATTTTTTTGACCTATTTTTGCGCATATCACAGTGGCCCACAGAACTATGCTCACCACCCCAGAGATGTTTTAGAGGAGTTGCGAAGGCAAATTGCGATGGATTCTGATGATAAGGATGAAGGCAATTTTGAGGAATCTTGCTCAGAGACACTGGATGACGTATTACCTGATGATGATGCTACCGACGATGAATTCTAACCCGAGGAAGTAATCTTTGAAGAAGCGCAGATACCCGAAGACAAAGACGACGGAGCTAGATATTTGGCGCTGGAGAAATGTTTACAAGGAATATGGACCTTTAAAATGTAAATATGCCAATAAGTGTACAAAAAATGCAGTATAACACCTTTTCTCACCCAAGGCATGACGGATGAGGCAAAACCATTTTCGTTGTTTGTAAATGAAGAAATCAAAATGGTTCAAATGGCTCTGAACACTATGGGACTTAACTTCTGAGGTCATCAGTTCGCTAGAACTTAGAACTACTTGAACCTAACTAACCTAAGGACATCACACACATCCATGCCCGAGGCAGGATTCGAATCTGCGACCACAGCGGTCGCGCGGTTTCAGACTCTTCCAGACTCTAGCGCCTAGAACCGCTCGGCCACTCCGGCCGGCGTAAATGAGGAAATGATGGTTATGTTGATGAAATAGACAGATCAGGAAATCGAAGAAATAGCCAGGCGATTCAGTTCTTTTGAAAGGTATACCGCACCCACAGGCAGACTTAGATGAAACCGCTTTGTAGTTTGCCAGACAGGAGAAGATAAATGAAAAGTTGTCGTTTGTACATTGAACACAGAGGAAATGTCAAAAATTGACGGTCCGCAGATTTTACGGTTGATATTGTCTAGAGACCGATTTGTATTTCTTATCCGTGCCCTTAGATTTGACAAGAAAACACGACATCAAAGGTAACAAAACGCCATATTTGTGGCCTTAGGTGGGTTCTGGACTCACACCATTCAGTGTAGAGGTCTTCATGCGGCATCTGAAAATACCGGACTGAAGGCGGAACGTTACTTTGCTTTAGAGGACGATGTCTTTCAAAAACTAAAAAGAAACCTGGCAGATATGGCATGAAAATTGTCAGCTTATTTGACGAAAAACATTTCATTTTTCGATGGAATTCCTTGTGTTGCGAAGGAACAAAAGGTAAAAGAACCAGTAAGCCTCTCCACGGAACGAGGTATGTCCTACACTTTTGCGAATCTGTAAAAAATACAAACGGCAATATCACGGCAAACCAAAGGTTCACATCCGTGAACTTCGTTTCAAGAGTTATCTCGGCGATGAAGAAGGTGAGCCAGAATATGAGGAGCTGTCAAGAAACCTCTTCGCTGTGATGTTTGGAATGAAAAATAAGTGTAATAATGATAGAAAATATTATTCCTTTTGTACAAATTGCAATAGATGTTTGTGTGGTGAAAATAAGTGTTCCTTGTTTCATGTGTCTTGACATGTAACAACATAATAATAATACTTACTTTATTTTCAATATTTATTTGAATTGTTTAACAATAAATTGTCTACCTTGTAGGAATATAGCTGTCTAGTGAAGTCAATTGATGTGATGAAAGTACCAAGCTGTGTGCGATTTGACACTAGTAAAATAATATATGTAACACTGAAGATTTTTGGGCGTACAGTTACTTGTTCCTATTTCAATAAAATGTTTTTTAATCTTTCTTTTTCCCAACAATATCAACAAGTATTAAATTTATTAATATAAATTATGGTACATGTAATTTGCTTAAAAATATAAATGCATTTCAGTGAGTGGTATTCCACCTGACCTTGTTGTTAATGTCCTTCCAATTCATTTTGTGGACTGAGTGTTAACGTAGAGATCTTACACTGTGTGAACATAACGAAATGAAAAAAAAAAATCTACATAACCACACGTAATATGTAAAAGAGAAGCAAATCGCGACCAGGCAACAATATTCTTATACGCTCCGTGTGACTCGTCAGATTGCACGGGAATTCGATCGGCCGCTGCGATGTGCGATTGGCCGACACACCTGCGATCTCCAGACAGATCGCGCGCACGACGTGCTGACGTATTGCAGCACTCCATCACTCACGTACGGGCGCCCTAGCAGTGCTCACGTGATTGCACTGATGAATTACATGCACTACTGTGTTCCAGAGGACATCAGAATGCGCACCTCAGTCACTGCCGGAATCCTATGGTGCAGCCACGCGGTGTACGTTGTCATAGGGGCGAGGGGCACGAACGAAGAAAGTGTCCTGTGCGCATGCAAAACACGAGTTCCCTAATCCTATCAACAAATATAAACTGTCTCACTGTTAGGGGGTAACGGGGCCAATGTTGGTAGCTCAGGCTGTAGCATCGAATCCAACAGAAATATCTATAATCTGCCGCAACTATTCGTGGCGCCGTGGATAGCAACTGAAAGCTCGACAAGCAGGAATGATCGAGCACTTTGTGCTGTACTGTGCTCATCATAAGTTCAATTCTAACACAAACAAACTCCTGCACAGTGACTGGTCCTAGGGCGCAGTCCACCTTACACTTCTCGTACCGAGGCATCTAAAATTAGGCTCTATGTATCACTTAAGTCGTCGTTATTCTAGCGTGACTTACCCAATGAGGCACGCTGAAACTTTGGAAGGCTTCACTGTTTCTGCCAACCACCATGTTGAATGATTAACGATTAGTTCCTGTTCCAAATATCATTGCACGATCGCTTTTCTGCACCCCAGTTGTGCTCATGTGACCTCGTCGTACTTACGCGCTGTGAAAATGTATCAAGTTGAAAAGCAGGGAGAAACAGATTGTGCTTAACGTTTTCGAGAAGCTTTTGGAAAAAAGTCCTTCGCTACAGACGCGGCAGATTACAGAAGTAGCATCATAACACTGTGCCAACAAAGTGGGCTGGAAAACCATCCGCCCGCCCTATCTGCGTTAGTGCGCAGGCACCGTGTCCTAGACCGTCACACAGGATAGTAGGGTTGCCTGCTCCGTGGTACGTACTACCTGGACGGTATTCCACTCGAACTTGCTGTTAACGTTCTTCCAATCCACCTCGTGGGAAGAGAATTAATTAATAGGAACTTCTGTGCCGAGTGTATTAGGAGCCGGAAAGAAAGTCGGAACACAGGTAGAAGGCGAGAAAACGACAGTCGTGTGCGTACGTAAAATTTCACGACTTTGTGAAAGCTGCTGTGCGCTCGAAGGCGCGTGCATGGAATTGGGTGCCTATACGATTGTTCCTGTTGTGGCTCTTCATCGGTGTAGCAGGTGACAGCTCCGGGTCACTCAAATTCTGATCTGGAAGGAATTGGCTACGGACTAAGCACTACATTCTGTGGCTTCAGTATTTAGTAGTACTGAGGAAGGTCGACAATAAGCTTTTACCTTACTCATACCTCATGCAGATAAAATGTGCTGTTTTGGCAACAGGATTTTCTGGTGCTTATTCTCTTTCATAACTTTCGCTATCCGCCTGCTGCTATTTGAAGCGTGTTAAGGAGTTTTACCGTAGATTATTTGACTGATCTTACAGATTGTGTAAATGGCATTTGAAGTTATCGTATTCGCTTAATTTCCATGTTAGAGCTCATTTTAGTTTCGTCAGTATGTACTGTACTTCCTCGATTCACCGCCATGATTTCATACGGGATACTCTACCTGTGCTGCAAGTACGACACAACATGTGGTTCATGCACGATGGAGCTCCTGCACATTTCAGTCGAAGTGTTCGTACGCTTCTCAACAACAGATTCGGTGACCGATGGATTGGTAAAGGAGGACCAATTCCATGGCCTCCACGCTCTCCTGACATCAACCCACTTGACTTTCACTTATGGGGGCATTTGAAAGCTCTTGTCTATGCAACCCCGGTACCAAATGTAGAGACTCTTCGTGCTTGTATTGTGGACGGCTGTGATACAATACCCCATTCTCCAGGGCTGCATCAGCGCATCAGGGATTCCATGTGAATGAGGGTGGATGCATGTATCCTCGCTAACGGAGGAGATTTTGAACATTTCCTGTAACAAAGTGTTTGAAGTCACGCTGGTACGTTCTGTTGCTGTGTTTCCATTCCATGATTAATGTGAGAGAAGTAATAAAATGAGCTCTAACAGGGAAAGTAAGCGTTTCCAAACACATGTCCACATAACATATTTTCTTTCTTTGTGTGTGAGGAAAGTTTGGCCGTACCTTTTTGTAACACCCTATATATATAACGAAGCTCACATGCAACTACGTTAATGCTGCAGCTGTAGCCTAATTCTCGTACATCGTGGATTCCAACGGAATGGAGACAAACGCAGTTGCAGGTTAATCGCGCCAGAGAATGTGACGTGTGAGCTGCGAGGCTGCGGCACAGACGTACCTTAATACGTGTGCGACTGTTATTCACGTTCTGCGGGAAGGAGACCACAACGAGGTAACACCAAACGATGATGTATAAGGCAATGTTTTCTTCCGTATTAAATTTGTGATGGTTAGAGTATAGCAACAGTAAGGTAATTTTGCGAAGACATTCCGACCTTTCGAGCTGCTCTAGGCTCTATCGATATTCAATTATGGAAGCTTACCGACACGCACATGCTTGAGTGTATGTGCGGTCACCGTGTAGTAGCCTCGGGCAAGTAAAAGTCAATGGATGGAGTATCTGAAGGCTATCTTGTGTCAGGAGCAGTAAATCGAAAGCCTGAGAAGGAGGGATGTTGCATAAGTTACACTTTTGACAAAACGTAAACCGCTTGCCCGTGTTACAGAATGACATTTTTTTCTGGGAGAGACGAAGTACATACAGTACGTCAACACTGGCGTAACTAGATTTCGCACCCCATACAGATTGCGTGAAATAGTAGTATCGGTTTAGTCTATCATATTGTGGTATAATTTCTCTCGTTACTGTCTTATGCTTTTCAATCAATAATGTTACAGCTCACAGGAGGTTTTAATATATTTCTTCATTGATTCTATAATAATGGTACCAGTCATGTGGATAGCTTGAACTCACTCGACAAAGTAATGTGAGAATAACTTTTTGGTTCCACTGGGCAGTATCTCCAATTGTAGAGCTGGAGAAAACTTCTTTGAAGTTCTGAAAGTATCAGGGATACAATACAAGGAGATGGAGCTGATCTTCAACTTGTGCGCAAACCAGACTGTCGTTAGGGGAGTCGAAGAACATGACAGGGGGACGGTAACTGAGGCAGAGTTGTGGCCCCTCCGCGGTATTATGCACACTATACATTGAACGAGCAGTACAGGAAGCCAGGGAGAAATTTGGAAAGGGAATTGAAGTTCAGGGAGAAGAAAGAAGTTTTGAGTTTGGAGTGGCTTTAGGGACCGCTGCTATGACGCTACTATAATATATCAACACGTGGGATGCCACGTACGTTACTAATTCAAACCAAAATAGGAAAAACTTTATCTCAGCCAATGCTTTATGAGAGCTAGTTTAAACTCGTCAATTCCAGTAACTACAATAACACAACATTCACTAAATAACAATAACACAACATCCACTAAATAACGCGTAGTATCTGTGTACATACTTATTCGAGTTAACGTGTCACCAGTGAAAATTGAATCTTTTTCTTAAATGGAATGAATCACACGCGGACGGCATGGCTGTACTGCCTCACTGTTTCCCGCCTGCTTCGACATAGCCACATTAGTTTCTTAATCGGTTAAATTAAATACTAATAGCGGACGTTATGCATCTTGGCACCAAATCTGGTACGCGATTTCCTAAGCTCTGTCGTCAATCAAGGACAAGAAGCCTGTTCGCATCGCTTTCCCCCAGTGCCGATCCATACGTCACCAACATCTGTCACTGGTGGAGTGAGTAACGTGTCTTCTCCTACAGGCCCACACCTCTACAACAGCGTAGGCATTTCTACGTGTGACAAATCATAGCTCGCAGAGTGGCATTAATGCCACAACTTCCATGGAGCCCAAACTTCATAACTGAATCGCAATGTAACCGCAGAGGCGCAGGGCCGACCTGTCCTGTAAACTGGTGAACACAACGTGACGTCGCCGAGGCGTTCCCTTTAACGAGCGTCGGCGCCATAGCGAGACGAGCTGTGTATTGACACTGCACGACACGCCGTAACCCAAGCTCGTGCTCAAAAGCCCTCCTTAACAAGTAAACACCAACCATTCTCCACGCCTGCGCTCCGCTTAAAGCCAACAGAAACGCTACGTCGTTGCTCTGCCCGCAGTCAGTAGCTTACGTTACTTCCTGAGGCTATTATGCACGGCTTGTGTTTACTTCCACGGATTCATCTTGTTAACTTTCCATGGTAACTAAGTTAGAGTTTCTTGGGTGTTCCATCGGTCACTCGGTTAGCCAGCATCATGTCTACCGTTTTAATTAAAGCGACACAGTTTCATCTTCAGCCTTGTTTGCATTCATGTGCTTTCGTTTTGCATTTGTTGTGTATGATGCTTGTACTAAATTCGTTTCCATTGTCATCCTTTTTTATTTGGTCCGCCCAATTCCATTTTTTTGCGTCTCTAAAATAATTCATCTGCGCGCTGTCGTTAATGTTGGCTATTTGAAACCCATACTTCATTTCCACAAAATGAAATTATCATATACCGTCGTTGGCCGGAAGATGCAAGTCTTTCCATCTGACGGGACTTGGGCGTCTTCAGCGTCTTTGTGATGAGGATGAGGTGAAATTATTAGGACAACAAAAACATCCGGTCCCCGAGCGAAGAAAACATCCGACCGACCGGAAATGAAACCTGCTACCCATGATATAGAGACAGCGACACTAATCACTAGACAACCAACTGCGGACTTCCGTATAGCAACGTCCAAACTACCTCCGTGTCTACTGTTGGGTTTGCCGGCCGCTGTGGCCGAGAGGTTGTAGGCGCTTCAGTCTGGAACCACGCGACCGCTTCTGTCGCAGGTTCGAATCCTGCCTCGGCCATGGATGTGTGTGATGTCCTTAGGTTAGTTAGGTTTAGGTAGATCTAAGTTCTACAGAACTGATGACCTCAGCTGTTAAAGTCCCACAGTGCTGAGAGCCATTTGAATCATTTTCTACTGTCAGGTTTAGTGTTTGACGATTATTGATGGCAGCGCGTGTAATGAATCCGTGCTCTCTGTGTCGTGCATGTTCTTATCGTAGTCGTAGGAGGAAGGTAATAAAAATGCTTCGCTTCCACGCCTGGCCGAAAATTTTCTTTCTTTATTCTTTTTAAGTTGTTCATCATGAAAAGTCTACAGTTTTTATCAGCATGTGCAGGTCTGGAATGGAAACCCTTGTGAAAAACATGAACGTATCTTAGCCAGAAGGTCGAATAGAGCATGGCAGTGCTTTGTTACGCATGATCAAACTGGAGCTAATATGCGTGTGGAGTGGTATAACGAGTCACGATTTTCCCTCTTTTTCGAACTGAGACACCGACGCCTGTACGAGGCGTTTAACTCGCATTGTGCGGAGGTTATAGTTCAGGTGTCAGGTGGTTCTGCGGTGTTTCAGAGCTATTCGTTCAGGTTTCTGCGAACGTGAAGCAGGATGCTTATTTCAAGAATATCGGTGACGTAGGTTGCCGTTTCTTCTCTGTCTCCATACCAAGATGAGAAGTGGCGAGTCACACTTTTGCATGCAGACGTCCCCGGTTTGGTGGAAACTTAGGAGCGCTGCCACACCTCGGCAGCAGTGGCGGCCGAAGACTTCCGACATGAGAAATCACACTTATCCTGCCAACGGCCTTGTCAAAGAGGGCGGAGGAGCAGCACACTCTGGCCCTCGAGGTGAGAAGCTGCGGGAGAACCACGAGCAATGATCAGTGGCGTTAGAATGGAGAAGACAATGGAAACCACTCCATTAAAGACGGTTGACGTGTGTCCGCAGGATATGTGGCCTGTAGTTGAGAAAGTGTCATCGTGATCTCTGGCAAGGGTCAGGTGAGCATTAAAAATCGATTGAATAGCCGACGACAGCATAAGGTTCTTCGAGTCGGGGAGTTGAATATCAGAAGTTTGAACGTGGTAGGGAAACTGTAAAATCTGAGAAAGCAAATATTAAGGTTCAATCGACAGATAGTGGCGTCGATGAAGTGAAGCGGAAAGAAGTTCATGGTTTTGTGTTCAAATATGAACAGCAGCAGAAAATGGTATAACGCAAGTAGGATTCGTCATGAATTGGAAGACAGAGTACAGAGTGAGTTACTGCGAACAGATCAGTGAGAGGGTTGTTCTCCTCAGAATCGACGGCAAATCAAAACTGACAACAATAGTTCAAGTATAAGTGCTGACGTTACAAGCAGAAGATGAAGAACGCGTAATTCGATACGCAAAGAGACCTGAAGGTCTTATAGCCGTGGGAGATTGGAGTGCGGTTGCAGGGGAAGGAGTACAAGAAAGGGTTACATGAGAATATGGACTTGGCAGGAGGCATGAGAGAGGAGGGACCTGAGGTCTGCGATGAATTTCAGATGGTAATAGCGAATACTCTGTTCAAGAATCACAAGAAGAAGACCAGTTAGACTACATCATAGTCAGGCAGAGATTCCGAAATCAGACATTGGATTATAAGGTGTACCGTGGGGCAGATATAGACTCAGATCACTATTCGGTGACGATGAAGAGAAGGTTGAAGTTCAAATGACTAGTCAGAAAGAATCAGTGGGCAAAGAAGGTGGATACGGAGGTGCAAAAGAATGTAGACATCTGAGGCTGTACATACTGCGGTAATGAATAGCTCAGTAAGCAATTCACTTGCAGACAAACTGACATCTCTAAAAAGGGCAATCAGAGAAGTTGAAGAGAGAAACGTAGGTGCAAGGAAGGTGAGTGCGAGGAAACCGTGGATAACGGAAGAAATACTTCAGCTAATGGACGAAAGAAGGAAGTTGGAAAATGGTCAGGGAAACCAGGAACACAGAAATCAAGTCACTTAGCAATAACATTAATAGGAAGTGCAGGGTAGCTAAGCCGAAATGGCTACATAATAAATGTGAGGTAATCGAAAAAGAAATGATTGTCGGAAGGACTGATTCAGCATATAGAAAAGTCCAAACACTCTTCGGTGAAATTAAAAGCAAGTGCGGTAACATTAACAATGCAATAGGAATTCCAGAAAAGAGAGAGGATAGATGGAAAGGGTACATTGAAGACCACTATGGTGGGGAGGACTTATCCAATAAACTTACAGAAGATGCAAACAGGAGTCGACAGCGCAGAGATAGGGGATCCAGTATTAGAATCAGAACATAGAAGAGCTTTGGAAGACTTAAAATAAAGTAAGGCAGAAGGATTGTGCGATGATTCTTGCACCTGGCGGCTCTTGCTGTTCTCGGAATCGTGTGTATGCCTGTTTTTCGAAAGTCAGACGGTATATAACCATTGTTGCTGACAGCAACAATGTATCTATATCTGCATTTACATAGATACTCCGTAAGCCACCTTACGGTGCGTGGCGGAGGGTACCTTGTACCACTGCTTGTCATTTCCTTTCCTGCTCCACTCGCAAACATAGCGAC
Source organism: Schistocerca gregaria (assembly GCF_023897955.1). NCBI lineage: Eukaryota > Metazoa > Arthropoda > Insecta > Orthoptera > Acrididae > Schistocerca > Schistocerca gregaria. The sequence continues at coordinate 22,885,058 of NC_064926.1, read as the reverse complement.
GGGAAAAGGACTCTCCATATGCCTCGTATGGGCCCTAATTTCTCGTGCCTCATCTTCGTTGTCCATACGCGCAGTGTATGTTGGCGGCAGTAGAATCGTTCCACAGTCAACTTTAAATGCCTGTTCTGTAAATTTTCTCAGTAGTGTTCCTGAAATGAGATTCACGAGCGTCGCCTTCTCATTTGAGTTCCAGAAGAATCTCCGTAACTCATACGTGTTGTTCGAACCTACCGGTAACAAATCTAGCAGCCCACCTCTGAATTGCTTCGATGTCTTCCTTCAGTCCGCATTGGTATGGATCCCGAACACTCGAGCAATACTCAAGAATAGGTCGCAACCAGCCTCCTAAATGCGACCTCCTTCACAGGGCGAACTACTCTTATCTGAAATTCCCCCACTAAACCCAAGTGGACCATTCGCCTCGCCTGCTACAGTTCTCACACGCCCTCACCATCGCACACCGCTTCGCTTTGCAACGTCGCGCTCAGATATGTAAACGACGCGACTGTGTCAACCAGGGCACCAGTAACACTGCCTCCGACACACAACGGGTCTGGTCTTCATACTCGTCCGCATTCACTTACGTTTTTCCACATTCATTACACCAACTGCAAAATTTAGTTTAAGTCATCTCGTGTCTTCCTACAGTCACCAAACTTCGATCCCTTTCCGTACACCACGGTATCGTCAGCAAACAACCGCCGATTGCTGCCCTCCCTGTCCGCCAAATCATTTACGTATACAGGGAACAACAGCGCCCTTTGACACTCCTTACCATACCCTTGTCTCTGATGAACAGTCGCCGTCGAGAACGACATACTGGCTTCCATTATTTAAGAAGTCTTCGAGCCACTCACACAACTGTGAACTTATTCTACACTCGAGCGCCAAAGAAACTCATATACGTATACGTATCCAAATATAGAGATATGTAAACAGGCAGAATACGGCGCTGCGAGTGTCAGGCACAGATCGGTTACTGCTCCTACAATGGCAGATTATTAAGATTTGGGTGAGTTTGAACGTGGTGTTAAACTCGGCGCACGACCAATGGGACACAGCATCTCCGAGGTAGCGATGAAATGGGGATTTTCACGTACGACCATTTCACAAGTGTACCGTGAACATCAGGAATCTGATAAAACATCAAATCTCTGACATCGCTGCGGCCGGAGAAAGATGCTGCAAGAACGGGACAACAACGGCTGATGAGAATCGTTCAACGTGACGGAAGTGCTACCCTTCCGCAAATTGCTGCAGACTTCAATGCTGGACCATCAACAAGTGCCAGCGTGCGAACCATTCAACGCAACATCATCGAAATGGTCTTTCGGAGCCGAAAGCCCACTCGTGTACCCTTGATGACTGCACGACACAAAGCTTTAAACTTCGCATGGGCCCGTCAACACCGACATTAATCTGTTGATGACTGGAAACAGTTGTCTGGTCGGACGAGTCTCGTTTCAAAATGTATCGAGCGACTGCACGTGTACCGGTATGAAGACAAGCTCATGAATCCACTGACCTCCATGTCATCAGGGGACAGTTCAAGCTGGTGGAACCTCTGTAATGGTGTGGGGCGTGTGCAGTTGGAATGATATGGGGCTCCTGATACGTATAGATAAGACTCTGACAGGTGACACGTACGTAAGCATCCTGTCTGATCACCAGCATCCATTTACGTCGAGCCAGCCGTTGTGGCCGAGCGATTCTAGGCGCTTCTGCTGCTACGGTCGCAGGTATGATTCCTGCCTCGGGCATGGATGTGAGTGATGTCCCTAGGTTAGTTATGTTTACGTAGTTCTAAGTGTAGGGGACTGATGACCTCAGATGTTAAGTCCCATAGTACTTAGAGCCATTTGTACCATATATGTCGATTGTGCATTCCGATGGACTTGGGAAATTCCAGCAGGACAATGCGACACCCCACAGGTCCAGAATTGCTACTGAGTGGCTCCAGGAACACTCATCTGAGGCTAAACACTTCCGCTAGCCACCAAACTCCCCAAACATGAAACTTATTGAGCGTATCTGGGATGCCTTGCGACTTGCTGTTCAGAAGAGATCTCCATCCCGTTGTACTCTTACGGACTCATGGACAGCCGTGCAGGATTCATGGCGTCAATTCCCTCCAGCACTGCTTCAGACCTTAGTCGAGTCTATGCCACGTCGTATTGCGGCACTGCTATGTGCTAGCGGGGGCCCTACCAGATGTATATGCTCGTACCTCCGTTAACAGCCTGCAACGAGGCACCTGTCAAATGCTCTGCGGAAAACCAGAAATATGGAATCTGTCTGCTCCTCTTCTTCAATAGTTCTCAGTACATCATATGCGAAAACCGCAAACTGAGTTTTCGCACGAACAATGCTTTCTAAAGCCATGCTGATTCGTTTCAAGAGAGTTTATTATATTCGAACTGAGAATATGTTCAAAGATTCTGCTACAAACAGCAGTTAAGGTTATTGGTCTGTAATTTTTCGGGTCCGTTCCTTACCGGTACCCTTCTTATTTACTGGAGTCACCTGCCCCTTTTTCCAGTCGCTAGGGACTTTGTGCTGCCCGAGAGATTCACGAAAAATGCGAGCTAGGTAAGGGGCCAATGCCGTAGAATACTCTCTGTAGACTGGAACTGGGATTCCGTCCGGACCTGATGATGTTTACTTGCTTTCAAAGCTTTCAGCTGTAACTGTACGCCAGGTATGCTTATTACTATGCCGTCCATATGGGAGTCTGTCCGACATTCAAATGACGGTATGTTTGTAGGAGTCTCCTGTGTGAAAGATTTCTTGACCGTGAAATTTAAAACTTTAGCTTTCGTTTTGCTATCTTACACTGCCACACAAGGCTGGTCAACAAGGGACTGAGTGGAAGCCTTAGACCGGCTTATCGATTTTACGTAAGATGAGAATTTTCTCGGGTTTTCTGCCAGATCTTTTACTAAGGTGTGACGGTGGTAGTAGTTGCATGCTTCGCGCATGGATCCATTTACAGACGCACGAATCTCTACTAACATTCGATTGTCGTCATTTATGCGTTCTGTTTTGAACCGAGAGTACAACAGCTCTTGCTTCCTCGGCATCCACGGAAATTCGTTACTAAACCGTGGTGAGTCTTTTTCATCCTATAACCACTTACTAGGCACATAAATCTCCAGACAATGATTTACAATCTGCTTAAACTTCGCCCACAATTCCTCAGCATACATCTTACTGGAATTAAGTGACCCCAGTTCACTTTCAAAGTGGTATGCTAACAACTGCTTATCTGCTCTAGCTATCAGAAGCACTCCCGTAGACTTGGCTGATTTATTAACTTTCGTAATCATAATTGCTATAGTGACATCATGATTGCTAATCCCCATTTCTACACTGACGTTGTCGACAAGGTCCGGCCTATTTGTAGCTACAAGAGCTAAGAATACAGAAGATCTAATACACAGAGTTACAGAAAAGAAGTTTGAAGATCTGTTAGATGAGTATCAGTTTGGCTTTAGGCACCAGAGAGGCCGTTCTGACGTTGAAGCTGATAGTCTATAAGAAGTATGACGAAAAAAAAAAAATCAAGACACGTTCATAGCATTTGTCGACGTGGAAAAAGCGTTCACCAATTCAAAATTGTGCAAGACATTCGAAATTTTTGGGGAAAACTTTAGGAAAAGACGGCTAATATACAAAATGTACAAGAACCAAGAGGGAGCAATAAGACTGGAAGACCAACAACGAAGTGGACGAATTAAAAAGAGCGTAAGACAGGGACGTTGTTTTTCGCGTTCGCTGCTTAATCTGTACGTCGAAGAAGCAATGACGGAAATAAAAGAAACGCTCAAGAGTGGGATTAAAATTTAGGGTGAAAGGATATCAACGTTAAGATTCCCTGATGACATAGCTACCCTCAGTGAAAGTGAAGAAGAATTGCAGGATCTATTGAAAGAAATAGTCTAATGAGTGCTGAATATGGCTGGAGAGTAAACCGAAAAAAGAGGAAAGTAATGAGAAGCAGCAGAAATATGAACAGCGACAGACTTAAAATCAGAATTGCTGATCATGAAGTAGGCCTAGATGAAGTGAAGGAATACTGCTACCGAGACTGCAAAATAACCCACAACGGATGGAGAAAGGAGGACACAAAAAGCAGACTAGCGGTAGCATGGTAGCATAAGAGGGCCATTCCGGGCCAAGTGGAGTCTGCTAGTATCAGACCTAGGTCGTCATTTGGGGAAGAAATTTCTGGGAATGTACGCTTCGAGCATAGCATTATATAGTAGTGAGACATGGACTGCGACAAAATCGGAACAGATAAGATTAGATGTATTTAAGTGGGCTGCTAATGTAAGGAATGAGGAGGTTCCGTGCAGAATCGGCACAGAAAGGAGGTCAAGGAGAAGGGACAGGATGGTAGGACAAATAATTCAGGACGTAGCTTGCAAGTGTTGCTCTGAGAAGAAGACGGTGCGCAGAAGAGGAATTCTTGGCGGAACACATCAAACCAGTCAGGAGACTGTTGACTAACGTCCCATAAATATTCGATGGGATTCATGACGGGTAATCTCGAGGGCCAGATCATTAATTATAATTGTTTAGAATGTTCTTAAAACCAATCGCGAACAATTGTGCCCCGATGACACAATGCATTGTCATCCATAAAAATTCCATTCGTGAATAGCTGCCAATGGTTTCCAAGAAGCCGAACCTAGCCGTTCCCAGTCGATTATCGGTTGAGCTGGATCAAAGGTACCAGTCCATTCCATGCAAACACAGCCACACCAATTTGGACCCAGCACTAGCTTGCACAGTGCCTTGTTGACACTTCAGGACCACGGCTTCGCCACACGCTGCGCCACACTCGATACCTACCATCAGCTCTTAGCAACTGAAATCGGGACTCGTCTGACGGGTCCACGGTTTTGCATTCTTCTAGGGTCCAGCCGATGTGGTGACAAGCCCGGGAGAGGCGCTCTCGTGCTCTTAGCAGAGGTGTCGGTCGTCTGCTGCCACAGCCCATTAACGCCAAATTTCGCCGCACCGTCCTAATAGATACGTTCGTCGTATGTCCCAAACTGATTTCTGCAGTTAGTTCTCGCAGCATTGCTTGACCCTTGGCACTGATGACACTACCCACGCTGCTGCTCTTGGTCGTTAAAAGAAGGCCGTCCGTAGATCAATGCGTTGTCCGTGGTGAGAGCTAATGCCTGAAATTTGGTATTCTCGACACACTCTTGACACTTTGGATCTCGGAATACTGAATTCCCAAATGACTTGGAATGTCCCATACGTTTAGGTGCAACGACCATCTCGCGTTCGACGTCTGTTGATTCCCACCGTGTGGCCATAATTACGTGGGAAACCTTTGACCTGAGCACAAGTGACAGCTCCGCCAACGCACCGCCCTTTCATACCTCGTGCGCGCGCTGCTACCGCCATCTGTATGTGTGCGTATCGCTATTCCTTGATTCTGTCACATCATTCTGTTGAGGACATGGCTGGAGACAGCGTTGTACGTTTATGAGCGTGGTGACTATTAAGGGTGAGTAATTGCCCGAAACGCGACAACGTCTTTACTCCGGCCAGAGGATACCTCGACATTTCACCGTTTGTCGACATGTCGCGGCATTTCATGCAAAGAGCGCGCAAGCTGTCACGTCCCAGACAGGCGAGCATTAAGCGGATTTTGCCGGCGCACTGTGTACTTTCCACAGCAGGGGATTATGCCTGGCTTTGCCTTGCATTACGTGTGCGCGTGACGCTGGAGCACTCTTCGCTCGGCTCTAGTGCTGCTTGAACAGCCGCACAGACAACACCTCGTGCGGCGAGTCAGAAAATGTAGTGCGCCTGCGCACGCTAACTCGCTGCGAATACAGTCCGTTTTACGAGGCAAGTGCTGGGTTCATCGTTGCCCGGGAAACATTCGGGGGAGGGGGAGGGCAGGGGAGACGGGGGTCAGGCTACGATCACCGCATTCGCGCCAGACCGTTGCTAGGGCTCGCGTAGCAGTTCTCATTCCTTGCACCTGAGGAAAAACAAGAGTAACTAGGAGCGGCCTTATAAAATAGTTGCGCCAGTTAGGCCGCTATTACAGTATCATATTTCTTTGACAAACTTATATGATAAGATATTCGTCAAATTTCTGTGGCAAAAATCTTTGACGTCGCGCTAAAAAGGGATATTACTGTTGTCATATTTTTCGTCAGATTTCAAGATGGCGCACGACAACTCGTTTTTATACGCTGCAGTTGCTAGTCCCACAATTGTATTTGGAAGAAAAGCAGCGGAAAAAAAGGAAACTTACTGGGATGAAGCCCTAGGTATTCCGTCGATATGATAGAAGCATTCAGCAAAATTCGTTAACAGAGCTACAAGAAGAGGAAGTCAAGTCTTTATATATTAATTAGTTACGAATGGATGAGTGTAATTTAGTATTTGCTCAGTAAAGTGGTTTGTCATATTACAAAACAGAATACTCTCTAGAGAAACGCCGTATGTGCAGAAGACAGGCGAACTGTGACACTGCGATTTCTTGATGCATGAGACAGCTGCTCTAGTTTAGGACACAGAACCAAAATAGTTCCGGAAACATGTGAGGCGACTTATAAATCAGTTAAGGGGGAATATGTGAAAGTAAATAAAATTTTAAGTACACTATATGGGCAATAAGAACTATTTTTGATTTTGAATAATTTAGTAAATAGAATTAGTGTTCCAACAACTACAAAATTAATAAAAAGTACGAAACAGATGAAGCGCTTTTTAACTTGTGGTATCCAGAGTTCAAAAATAAAGTAAAATGGAAAGCTAAGAATGATTTTTTTATTTTATAGTGTGACCACTCCTCTATTCCGGCTTGCTGAAAAGCTGCCTGGATGCATTCAGATGCAGACGTGAATGGCTGTAGCTGTGATTGTGAAGTCACCTGCAGCATATTCCATCTGCCCATCAACTCACAATTAACAGCGTGCACTGTGCCCTTTCTTCACCCTCATTCTGGTCGAATCAGGTTCATGAAAAAGGAGTCGAAGGAACAAACCAACTTTGCAGCCACACGACAGAGACGTCAAATAGCTGTAGCGATGCCAGCGCTCGAAGCGGTTATATTTCACATTGCAGTCACCAGAAGATGAACGACCTTTATGATCAAATCTACGGCGAACCCCTAGATCTGATCATATTTATTTGACCACAGGGGAGATTTGACGAAGTTCCCTGTTACACCTTCAAATTTCTTTGACATAAATATTCGACATTTCAACTTTGACAAAGAAGTATGATAGTGTAATACCGGTCTTAGCACTTCAGGGTGGTGCAGCAGTGGTTGAATTTGGTCACAAGGTACACGCAAACTGATGATTGGGCAGCTTTACCAGAAATGTAAGCTGAGTGTTGCGTCCAACTTCTTGGATTCTAAGGTGGCTAGCAATAATACAGTTATTAGGACACTCGGAATAAGTAATAGTTTATTAATTACAGCCAAATCTGGCTTTGCTCGCCAGGCTCCGCTGTAGCAGTGAGACTGCTCACGTGGACCTGCGCTTCAGAACACACTTAATGAGTCACGATTAGTGAGTGGCGAATTGAAACAAGTTCAGCCCTACTGTGGCTTCACTACAGTCAATTGAAGGTACAAGTTCATAGACACTTGCTGGCACAGTTCTGACAGCGTTGGGGCGTAGGCGCCGTTCATAGTGGACACGGGTTGTGTCCCGGCGAGCAGGCAGCACGGCGACAAGACTCCGACGGGAACGTCCTGGGAGCGGGCAGGGTCCGACCTCCTGACCCCTGGCGAAGCTGTTCCAGGGCAGCGGTGCGGCGCTGGCGCCTCGGAGCCACCCGCTCTGCTGTGCAGTTACCTCCGCGGTAGTCGACACTTCTTGCGCCACTCGCAAGCAGAGCGACGGGAAAACGACTGTCTGTCTGCTGCCGTATGAGCCATAATTTCTGACGTCTTCGTAGTCGTTAGGCGAAATGTACGTTCGCTGCAGCAGAACTGTTCTGCAGTCGGCTTCGAATGCCGGTTCTCTAAATTTTTTCAGTACTTTTCCTCGAAAAGAACTTCACCGACCCTCCAGGGACTCCCACCTGAGTTCGTGAAGCATCTCCGAACACTTTAGTGTTGTTCGAATCTACCGGTAACAAATGTAGCAGTCAGCCTCTGAAATGCTCGGATGACTTTCTTTAATCCGACATGTTTCGGATCCCAAACACTGGAATAGGTCTTTACACTTTACCAAAATTCTCCCAATAAATCGAAGTCGACCATTCGCGTTCCCCATCACAACCCTCAAATGCTCGGTCCATTTCATATCGCTTTGCAGCGTTACTCCCAGGTGTTTAAACGATGTGACTGTAACAAAAAGGATATTAATACTGCTGTATCCGAGCATCACGGGTTTGTTTTTCCTACTCACCCGCATTAAATTACGTTTTTCTATATTTAGAGGTATATGCCATCCATAACACCAAGTACAAATTTGCTCTAAGTGATCTTATATCCTCCTACGACCCCGCAGCATCGTCAGGAAACAACCGCAGACTGCACTCCACCCCGTCCGACGGATCATTTATGTGTGCAGCTAATAACAGCCGTCCCATCACACTTCCCTCGGGCACTCCTGATGATACCCTCCTCTCTGATCAGCCCTCACAGTTGAGGACAACATGATGGGTTCTATTACCTAAGAAGTCTTCGAGCCACTCACATATCTGAGAACCTATGGCATATGCTGGTACCTTCGTTGAGACTCTGCAATGAGGCACTGTATCAAATGCTTTCCGGAAACTTAGAAACATGGAATATGCCTGTTCCCCCTGTTGCATACTTTGCCGTATACCGTATCAGGAAAGAGCGAGCTGAGTTTCACACTAGCGATGCATTCTAAAACCGTGAGAATGACTAAGAATTGCTGTGACATACACATACTTACAAGGCGTTACCGAGTCTCCAACGACAGTACCTGAAAACATTACATGAGGATGAAGTGCAATCTCTAAATAGAGACTAGTTACTAAATTATAGAAATGAATAATAAGCTGCACAGCTCTTTGTTACACCATAAACGCAAGTTGCTACGAGCAAATGAATACTGTAACCAAATGAATTCAGAAATAGCGCGTCTTTTATTTTTTATTTATTTTTAGTCATAGGGATATAACAGTAATTAGTTCTGCGCCCAGTTTTCGTTTGACACAGCACATGTATGTTTTCTCATAGTGGATGTGGAATAAACAAGAATACGATCACTCTGTTTTCATTTGGTGGATTTTGTATGTTTCTCGTCTGAAGAGTGGACTATAACATGAAACTTATTCTCTAATGGAACACATTTGCCATCGTGTACTTTGCGTCAATTAATTTTCGCCTTACCCCCTCCACAATCTTACAAAACACAGTTCGTTTAAGGCTGACTTTTCAGTGCCACTTTACAGCAGGACGGGCATGTAGTCGTCTTACGTAGCAACAGTAAGTCACGACTAGCCTTACAGTTCTGCACGATGCAGTAAAAGAGAACTACAGGTGGAAGTATGCAACCAGCAGCGTTAGACTCATACCCGCCCCATTGCTTATCTCTGCTCCTGTAAACATACACAACCAACACACATAGCCGATTCTACAAAGGACCCAACCCACATGTATGAATCAGTTTGTTTAAAGTTTGTTGGAAGTCGCTAATGAATGTAGTCTGGGTAATACGTGCTCCATCTTAAGAAAAGCAAGTTTATGACTCCATATCTCCTCAACTGTGAGTCATACAACGATATGATTTTGTAGTTACGTTCAGTGGTATATGTGCAGACTGTCTGCAAAATGTGTTGCGAATAGCGTTAGTAGTAAAGAAATAATGAGTGAAACTCTCGTACCAGATGCTGACGTTACACTGCATTATCAGCTAAAAATGTAGGACCTGATAAAAAAAATTTCTATCATTGTTTCGTGAAGGGTGTTGCTCAGAAAAAGGTTCGAAATGATTTGAAATTCTGATCACAGTTTGTTGTAGGTCGCAAAGTGCTGTCAAATACTGGATTGATAATTTACACACCTGACTTACGTTGCTGCAACACATACAGTGTGCAGGTTTCATACTTGACTTCGTGCATTAAACCTTCGATGTAAGATAAGAGATCTCAGTGAATGGATTATGGTAGCATTTTTGCTGTTCCTGGAAGCCGTTAGGCAAGCAACGCGCAACTGGGACTGAGCGACGTATTTTGCGAAGCAAAAAGTGTTTGAAACAATGCAAAAAGTCGTACAGAAACGAAGATACATGCTCGACCACCACACCGAACAGTGCAGAAAGTATACAGACAGAAAATCGCCGGCATTGTACCATGATGAACATTTACATCATGCTGTTGTTAATGTTGTTGTTGTTGCCCTGTGATCTTCAGTCCTGAGACTGGTTTGATGCAGCACCTCCATGCCACTCTATCCTGTGCAAGCTTCTTCATCTCCCAGTACCTACTGCAACAAACATCCTTCTGAATCTGCTTAGTGTATTCATCTCTTGGTCACCCCTCTACGATTTTTACCCCCCACGCTGCCCTCCAATACTAAATTGGTGATCCCTTGATGCCTCAGAACATGTCCTACCAACCGATCCCTTCTTAAGTTATGCCACAAACTCCTCTTCGCCCCAAGACTGTTCAATACCCCCTCATTAGTTATGTGATCTATCCATCTAATCTTCAGCATTCTTCTGTAGCACCACATTTCGAAAGCTACTATTCTCTTATTGTCCAAACTATTTATCGTCCATGTTTCACTTCCATACATGGCTACACTCCATACAAATACTTTCGGAAACGACTTCCTGACACTTAAATCTATACTCGATGTTAACAAATGTCTCTTCTTCAGAAACGCTTTCCTTGCCATTGCCTGTCTACATTTTATATCCTCTCTACTTCGACCATCATCAGTTATTTTGCTCCCCAAATAGCAAACCACATTTACTACTTTAAGCGCCTCATTTCCGAATCTAATTCCCACAACATCACCCGAATTAATTCGACTGCATTCCATTATCCTCGTTTTGCTTTGGTTGATGTTCATGTTATATCCTCCTTTCAAGACACTGACCATTCGGTTCAGCTGCTCTTCCAGGTCGTTTACTGATTCTGAGAGAATTACAATGTCATCGGCGAACCTCCAAGTTTTTATTTCTTCTCCATGAATTTTGTCTGCCTGTGTGGCCGTGCGGTTCTAGGCGCTACAGTCTGGAACCGCGTGACCATTACGGTCGCAGGTTCGAATCCTGCCTCGGGCATGGAAGTGTGTGATGTGCTTAGGTTAGTTAGGTTTAAGTAGTTCTAAGTTCTAAGGGTCTGATGACCACAGATGTTAAGTCCCATAGTGCTCAGAGCCATTTGAACTCCACGAATTTTAACACCTAATTTTTCTTTTGTTTCCTCCACTGCTTGCTCAATATACAGACTGAATAACATCGGGGATAGGCTACAACCCTGTCTCACTCCCTTCCGAAACACTGCTGCCCTTTCATGTCCCTCGACTCTTGTAACTGCCATCTGCTTTCTGCACAAATTGTAAATAGCCTTTCGCTACCTGTATTTTACCCCTGCCACCTTCAGAATTTGAAAGATAGTATCCCAGTCAACATTGTCAAAAGCTTTCTCTAAGTCTGCAAATGCTAGAAACGTGGGTTTGCCTTTCCTTAATCTAGCTTCTAAGATAAGCCGTAAGGTCAGTATTGCCTCACGTGTCCCAACATTTCTACGGAATCCAAACTGATCTTCCCCGATGTCGGCTTCTACCAGTTTTTCCATTCGTCTGTAAATAATTCGTGTTAGTATTTTGCAGCCGTGTCTTATTACACTGATAGTTCGGTATTTTCACATCTCTCAACACCTGCTTTCTTGGGGATTGGAATTATTATATTCTTCTTGAAGTCTGAGGGTATTGCGCCTTTCTCATACATTTTCTTCACCAGATTGTACAGTTTTGTCAGGACTGGCTCTCGCAAGGCTGTCAGGAGTTCTAATGGAATGTTGTCTACTCCCGGGGCCTTGTTTCGACTTAGGTCTTTCAGCGCTCTGTCAAACTCTTCAGGCAGTATCATATCTTCCATTTCATCTTCATCTACATCCTCTTCAAATTGCATGATATTTCCTCAAGTACATCGCCCTTGTATAGACCATCTACATACTCCTTCCACCTTTCTCCTTTCCCTTCTTTGCTTAGAACTGGATTTCCATCTGAGCTCTTGATACTCATACAAGTGGTTCTCTTTTCTCCCAAAGTCTCTTTAATTTTCCTGTAGGCAGTATCTATCTTACCCCTAGTGAGATAAGCCTCTACATCCTTACATTTGTCCTCTAGCCATCCCTGCTTAGCCATTTGCACTTCCTGTCGATCTCATTTTTGAAACGTTTGTATTCCTTTTTGCCTGCTTTATTTACTGCATTTTTACATTTTCTCCTTTCATCAATTAAATTCAATATTACTTCTGTTACCCAAGGATTTCTAGTAGCCCTCGTGTTTTTACCTACTTGATCCTCTGCTGCCTTCACTATTTCATCCCTCAGAGCTACCCATTCTTCTTCTAGTGTATTTCTTTCCCCCATTCCTGTCAATTGTTCCTTTATGCTCTCCGTGAAACTCTGTACAACCTCTGGTTTAGTCAGTTTATCCATGTCCCATCTCCTTAAATTCCCACCTTTTTCAGTTTGTTCAGTTTTAATCTACAGTTCATAACCAATAGATTGTGGTGAAAGTCCACATCTGCCCCTGGAAATGACTTACAACTTAAAATCTGGTTCCTAAATCTCTGTCTTACCATTATATAATCTATCTGAAACCTGTCAGTATCTCCAGGCTTCTTCCATGTATACAAGCTTCTTTTATGGTTTTTGAACCAAGTGCTAGCTATGATTAAGTTATGCTCTGTGCAAAATTCTACCAGGCGGCTGCCACTTTCATTTCTTAGCCCCAATCCATATTCACCTACTACGTTTCCTTCTCTCCCTTTTTCTACTACCGAACTCCAGTCACGCATGACTATTAAATTTTCATCTCCCTTTACTATCTGAATAACTTCTTTTATCTCATCTTACATTTAACCAGTTTCTTGGTCATCTGCAGAGATAGTTGGCATATAAACGTGTACTAATCTGTGATAATCTGTTAAGTAGTATTACCAACATATACATCTATGTACACACTCTGCAAACCATCGTACGATTCATGCCGGAGGGTACCTTGCACTACTACTAACCGTATTCTCTCCTGTTTCACTCGCAAACAGAGCGGGGGAAAAGGATTGTCTACGTTGGCGGCAGTAGAATCGTTCTGCAGTCGGCCTCAAATGCCGGTTCTCTTTCCTCGCTTCCCACGCCCGGGTTCCCGGGTTCGATTCCCGGCGGGGTCTCTGCCTCGTGATGACTGGGTGTTGTGTGATGTCCTTAGGTTAGTTAGGTTTAAGTAGTTCTAAGTTCTAGGGGACTGATGACCATAGATGTTAAGTCCTATAGTGCTCAGAGCCATTTGAACCGGTTCTCTTTCCTGCAAAAGTGCCTTGCGAAAACAGTATCGTCTTCCCCCCTGGGATTCCATTTGAGTTCACGGAGCATCTCCGGAATTGTTGGGTGCAGCTTGCGTGTATTAATGATGTTTAAATGAGTTACATGCGTTGATGGCTCCTAGCTCATGTGTTGATGGTTCAGGATGAGCACTAATAAATCGAAACGCTTGAAGAGTAATGATCTCAAATGTTGTGACTGGCTGCGGCTCATACGTGCAACTTGGCTCCAGTCTAATCTCGCCAGTAGCCACACTGCACACAGCGGGCCGGAGCACGTGTGGCGGCGCCGGCAGCCCGGCTGACCAGCGGCGACTCCTCGCCTGCCGCCTGCCGCCTGCTGCCCGCAACCGCCGACAGCTCGTCCGCCACGCAGACGCAGCCTGCCACACCGCCCAGATAAGGCCGCGCCGGCATCCCAAACCCCAAATCGTGAAGACACGGCTCCGATAGCTAATCTCGCTCCAAATTCCAAGAAAGAGAAAGAATTATTACAGGTGTCCTACTGCGTCTCAGAACGCCTGAAAATAATGTGGTAGTCTAGTTTCTAGACGGGCACGATTATAGATGAGTTGCCTCCGCTGTTACCGTCGCTAGATATATATACGGCGCTGGCTCCAAAAGAATCTGGTTCGAATATGGGAAGTAGAAGGTATGTTTTGTGGCTGGAATGACGCCGACAACAGAGGGCGGGGATGTGGAGGCAGTAGGCGGTGCGCAGTGGCTGATATCCAGACTCTTGCACTAGAGACCTGGTCTACAATCCACGCCTCTACGTTGTAACTTTTAGAACAGTTATCGTTAGATTTTGTTTTCTCAAGAGCCAAACATTAACAATATGGGCCTAGAACAATGGATGTGTAAATAATGAAAGATATGAAGATCGTAAAATTACAGAAGTGAAATTATGTTAGTGAACCTAGAAGTGTCATTAAATATTATCTATTTTAAGTCGAAACTATAAAGGTGTAAACGTGCACAACAATAAATTATAAAATAGAAACTGTGCAGCAACTAAAGCTTTTGGGGATAGGGTGTGGCAGTTATTGTTAACTGTATTTTTTTAAATCTAACCAGCGTAACACCGCGTGCGTGTTGTATAAGTGTCAGATTCTCGGTCATTTAAGCCCTCAACAGATCGTTACTTGAAAATCTTAAAACTAACATTTAGATAAGCTATCTGACTGCGTTTTTGAACAAGAATTTACAAGTGATACTGAATCTGACTTGTGCAATGGAATTCACTGGATGAGGATGCATGCCATGTTGTGGTGTGTCAGTGTCTCTGCACTCACCACTTTAGATTGCTGCTTTTTTCCATGAGATTTACAGCAATCCGCAGCAGCAGCAGCGAAAGCTTATTGTTGTTACTAAAGTGAAGTTAATAAGAAGGAGTTTGCTTGGGTCCTGTTAGCTACTAAATAACTTCTCAGAAGAGATTTCATAAATTAAGTCTATTTAATACTTCAGAATCCATAACCAATAATAGACAATGACAATTATAATGACATAGGTATCAATAATGCCTGACTGCCAGATTAACAAATTATTTCAATTTCAGAGTCACATTAACATTTAATAACCGTAGCATTTACTTATTAATTATATGTGGAGAATGATTATTACTATTTGGAGGATAGGGAGGCTTCTTTAGCTGACAGGCAAAACACGAGATTATTGCAGACTCGGACTGACGATCACGAGCATGCCCGTGCAACTGCGCCTTACGCTGTGCTTGCGAACTTTACCTTCAATTCCAAGCGTAGTTAAGCCACCTAAATCTCCCCTGGCTACATAAATGAAATCAGGCCTCGAGTGTGGTAAGATCTGCCATCACCGACGTGAGGACAGCGTGACACGTCTTCTGTTTCAGAGCTCTCGACCGACCCACTCTCGCAGACAGATCTCGTCTGACAACAATGCTTAGAATCGCGCTCCCGCGCTTTGCCCTCAGATTGTTACTATCGATATCTGAGAGCTTACACAATGCAGAGAACAGCGTCAAGTTGGCTGTATTGTTTCCAATGTAACGGACAGTTCTGACGCTGAAGAAGGTGATACAGTCCTACTCCTTCATATTATTCATGACAAGATGAGGGTTATTATTTTTGTTGTTTTAAATTTCTTGACATTGTAGACAAGAAATGGTACGATTGAAGGCAGGTTTTGGTAGAGCATACAACAAATCAGTACGAAGAAGGAATGGAGCCAAGGCGCCAAGCAGTTCAGTTGCCTCACGACGATAAAACATTCCGCTCCTCACTCCTCGGATCCCCAGCGGCCGCGCTACTTAGCCTCTACCTCTGAGATGAGCGACCAACTTCACCGCCCAATTTACTACCATCAATTAAAATTAAGCACATGTCAGAATATTACTTTTTACGGGGGTCGTTTGTCCAATGGATCTGTTTCCATTGCTCTACATGTATTTCACTTCTATTTATTTGTGAAGCTGCTTCATTGCCGATTTGTGATCTTATTAGTACGTGTGTGCCGTCCTGGAGTTCTGCGTAGTTCGTTAGTGTACCCAGGATATCCGATTCGGCTTAACACCTCGCTTCCGCTGATCTCTCTACTTCCACTAGCCGCTGTGGTTTGGTTTAATCTGTCTCTAACTATTTTTGTATGTCACTCAGCAGGAAAGATACACTATTAAGAGGCTCTTAACGATAGTGGATGTTTTTGGGTACAGATTTTAGGTGCTGGATACGTATTATTACAAAATACGGCTGAAAACACGGACCTCACGAATACTAGATTCGCGCCGCAGTTTGACGACCATTGTTTGAGAACAAGACGTTAAACCCAGCGGCATGTTCAGTGCAGGTATTATGCAACGCAGGTTTGACGCTTCATTTTCCTCTAACACCAGAGTCGAGCTTAACAACTCGATACTGCACCACGTCCTACTGTTCCTTTTATATCGATGGAACCCAAAGTTTTCGCATCGTGTCTGTAATTCACTCGACGAAATTCTGAAGGTAGCTAGGATCGAAAACTTATCTTCGACTTGTACAAAAACAATACTGCAGTTATAAAGAGGCGAATGACAAAAAACTGAAGCAGTCTTTGGCAAGGAAGAAACACAGGCCTGAAGCCTATCGCTACATTATTCAGTTTCTACATTCAGCAAGTAGTAAAGGAAACCAAAGATAATTTGGAAAGGCAATTAACGTTCAGGCAGAAAAAGTAATACCTTAAAGGTTTTTCGACGACGTAATTTTGTCAGAGGCAGATCAGGACTTTGCAAATCAGTTAAACGAATCGGTTAGGCTGTGGAAAAGGGTGTGTAAGGCGAAAATCAACGAAAATAAAAGAAGAGCAATGAATTCAAGTCGAATTAAATGAAGTGGTGCTGAGGGACTTTCACTAAGAAATGAGACACTAGTAATAACTCGATACTGCGGCACAGTCCACTGTTGCTTATAAATCGACGGCATACAAAGTTGAGTAGCTGAGTTCTGCTATTTGGGCTGGAAAATTACTGATAATGGCAAAAGCACAGGTAATTTGTGATGCAGAAATTTGTAAACATCGGATATACAATTAAGTGTTGGTGTTCATCTCAAATGTAGCCTTATACGGAAGCGAAACGAGAACAATAAACAGTTCAGACAAGTGTATCAGTTTTTAAAAAGTGGTTCTATACAGAAGAATGCTATAGATTACGTTCATAAATCGGGTAACTGATGTAATGATCCGAATCGAGGTGAAAAGAAATTAATGGCACACTTTTATTCAACGTAATGATCTGTTTGTAGTGCAGATGTACTTTGCAGGTCTGATTTATACCGTCAAAAGCCATATGATGTCTCTTAGACTGGACTGATGTACCTGTAAGTGTTTGATAACTGTCATTGCAGCCCAGTGTACTTTACTTTGGTTTCTCACGCTCTGATTAGAATCTCGTTGAATCAACTCTACGCATATTAAAACTCATTTACTTAGCTGTTTTAGACAATATGTTCCTTCAAAAGATAGCGTCGATTGAAGGCATCATTGAAATAAATGGGTCAGTATTACATGGCAGGCTAAGCACTATAGGAACGCATTAAAAATCGTGATGCTAACAAATCTTATTTATTACTCTGCGAGAATACAACTAGTAAAATACTTGTGGACGTTATCAGTATTATTTTTAAGTTATTACAGACATCGTTGCCTCTACGGATTGGGCTACTGACTAAGCTGTAACTGTGCTCATCTGCAGCGAGCAAGAGTCATGCTGCAAAAATAATTTGGGAAAAACTTTATCCCCATTTAATAAAACGCACACTGTGATAAAGATATGTCACAATTCTATTCATTGTGTGACAGGATAAGATACCTCACGTATGCCAGTTTCCTTGATAGATGTTAAGTTTCAGAAAGCTGTAGTGTAATTTGTAAATAAACGAGATGACAGTACTGAAATTGCTGCCTGCTGAGGTCTTCGAGTCTCTCTCGGTAAGGCCGGTACGTCGGGATCTCGCTGGAACATCTGGGGTGCACAGTCAAGCGGAAAGAACGCGCTTTAATTCTTTGTTTTCGAAGCACCAGCTGTTCAAGAGGGCGAAAGGGGAGCTGATCGTTTGGAGCAGGAGAGGCGGTCTGCCCTCAGGACGTGGAGAGAAGCCGTAAACCGGGGATGCAACTGCAGTCGCTACTGTGAATAGTACTTACACAGTGTGTCCAAAACTTTACGATCAAAGCCACTCGTCAACTAGTCCGTGAAATGAACGGTTAGAAGAATTGAGTAAAGACTGAGGAAGCAGCAATGACGCCCTCATGATAACGTGTGCAAGGAATGGGACCAAATCTAGAGTTCAGTTCCGCGCTCGCATATGATGTAATGTATTCATTGAGGCGAGAAATCGCCACTTTGAACAGTTACGTGGCTGGTGTTCTATTATAGACCTAAAACTGTAACACCAGAAACGCCATTAATTATGAAGGTGGGATAGTACGTGTTGACGACTATTTCTCTGCATTTGTAAAGTTTGAAAGCATGTCATCTGCAAAATAGTCGGAAGAATTTGCTGCAAGACTTATTATTATTTTTAAGCGCTTTCCCGGAGAGTAACAGGGTGTTCTACCGTACAGGTGTAGTGTTTTCTTTGTTGGTTGGAATTATATACACTGCTTTTCAAATTTTCTCTCTTAAACCTCACCTTGTATTATCTTTCCATACACAAATATGAGATTTAGGAAAACTCATGTCGCCACACTCATCAACAGATGCTATCTTATTGTTGCCGCTCACTTCTTTTTCAAGAAAAACCGATGAACCGTCCCCCCCCCCCCCCCCCCCCCCCCGCCTCAATACATTATCGGTACGTGTAAAAGATTTACTTCGATTCATAGATTACAAATATAAACTCAAATTTTACCGAAGTGAACTGTTCCGTAAGTTCTTCAATAAGTACTAGTAATGCAACGAATAATTTCTAAAAGGGAAAATGAAAATGGCTATGAGCACTATGGGACTCAGCTTCTGAGGTCATCAGTCCCCCTAGAACTTAGAACTACTTAAACCTAACTAACCTAAGAACAACACACACATCCATGACCGAGGCAGGATTCTAACCTGCGACCATAATGTTCACGCGGTTCCAGACTGTAGCGCCTAGAACCGCACGGCCACACAGGCCGGCAAAATTCATGGAGAAGAAATAAAAACTTCGAGGTTCGCCGATGACATTGTAATTCTGTCATAATCAGCAAAGGACCTGGAAGAGCAGATGAACGGAATGGACAGTGTCTTGAAAGGAGGCTATAACATGAACATCAACCAAAGCAAAACGAGGATAATGGAATGCAGTCGAATTAATTCGGGTGATGTTGTGGGAATTAGATTCGGAAATGAGGCGCTTAAAGTAGTAAATGTGGTTTGCTATTTGGGGAGCAAAGTAACTGATGATGGTCGAAGTAGAGAGGATATAAAATGTAGACAGGCAATGGCAAGGAAAGCGTTTCTGAGGAAGAGAAATTTGTTAACATCGAGTATAGATTTAAGTGTCAGGAAGTCGTTTCCGAAAGTATTTGTATGGAGTGTAGCCATGTACGGAAGTGAAACATGGACGATAAATAGTTTGGACAAGAAGAGAATAGTAGCTTTCGAAATGTGGTGCTACAGAAGAATGCTGAAGATTAGATGGATAGATCACATAACTAATGAGGGGGTATTGAACAGACTTGGGGCGAAGAGGAGTTTGTGGCATAACTTGACTAGAAGAAGGGATCGGTTGGTAGGACATGTTCTGAGGCATCAAGGTATCCCAAATTAGTTCAAATGGTTCAAATGGCTCTGAACACTATGGGACTTAACTTCTGAGGTCCTCAGTCCCCTAGAACTTAGAACTACTTAAACCTAAGTAACCTAAGAACAACACACACATCCATGACCGAGGCAGGATTCGAACCTGCGACCGTAATGTTCACGCGGTTCCAGACTGTAGCGCCTAGAACCGCACGGCCACACCGGCCGGCAAAATTCATGGAGAAGAAATAAAAACTTCGAGGTTCGCCGATGACATTGTAATTCTGTCAGAATCAGCAAAGGACCTGGAAGAGCAGCTGAACGGAATGAACAGTGACTTAAAAGGAGGATATAACATGAACATCAACCAAAGCAAAACGAGGATAATTGAATGCAGTCGAATTAATTCGGGTGATGTTGTGGGAATTAGATTCGGAAGTGAGGCGCTTAAAGTAGTAAATGTGGTTTGCTATTGGGGGAGCAAAATAACTGATGATGGTCGAAGTAGAGAGGATATAAAATGTAGACTGGCAATGGCAAGGAAAGCGTTTCTGAAGAAGAGAAATTTGTTAACATCGAGTATAGATTTAAGTGTCAAGAAGTCGTTTCCGAAAGTATTTGTATGGAGTGTAGCCATGTATAGAAGTGAAACATGGACGATAAATAGTTTGGACAAGAAGAGAATAAAAGCTTTCGAAATGCGGTGCTACCGAAGAATGCTGAAGATTAGATGGATAGATCACATAACTAATGAGGGGGTATTGAACAGACTTGGGGCGAAGAGGAGTTTGTGGCATAACTTGACTAGAAGAAGGGATCGGTTGGTAGGACATGTTCTGAGGCATCAAGGTATCACCAATTTAGTTCAAATGGTTCAAATGGCTCTGAGCACTATGGGACTTAACTTCTGAGGTCATCAGTCTCCTAGAACTTAGAACTACTTAAACCTAAGTAACCTAAGAACAACACTCACATCCATGCCCGAGGCACGATTCGAACTTGCGACCGTAGCTGTCTCGCGGTTCCAGACTGTAGCGCCTAGAACCGCACGGCCACTTCGGCCGGCTAAAAGGGAAAATCAGACATGAAAATCTGAATCTCGCGAACAGAGCTGATAAAGGCAGTGCAAGTAAAAATACTGGTATGAAAACTAGCGGATGATTGATTAGGTATAGTTCGAGTGTTTACCATCGCTCTTTGGTTTATGGGAAGAGCGAAGAATTCGGTAGAATTATTTTAACTTTGTTCGTTTTACCAGACCTGAGGTAGCGATTTTTAGACACTACTACATATCTTGAATGAGGTACGTGATATTTATTGTTCCAGCTGAACTACACGGTTTGAGAGAACGAGCTGACACATTCCGTTTTATTGCAAAGGAACAACATTGTTTTCCTCCCACTCAAAAGTAACTCTGTCCGTTACATTTTCACGGCTATACCGCCGAACCGATATCCATAAATTTGGTGTGAGATGGCTTAAACTCTGATGAAGGTGGATTACCTTACAAAGTATGCAGTACAAGATATTTATTCAGTTGAAGAATGTTACGCAAATTAATACTTACTCTATGAAAAAGCTATTTACTGTCTCCACTTTTGAGCTTTGTCATATTTGTGAACATGCTTTTATTAGTTAATATGTTCTGTGTAATAGATTCAACGTAAGAAATATAATGCTTTTTCAGTTCTCAATTACCCATAATTCCATACTAATACCAAACTTACTAACTGCGAAACTAAATCATTCTGTTACGTTTTCACTACTCCACCGCTGAACCGATTCCAATGGTATTTGGTATGGCGATAGCCTGAACCCTGAGGAAGACTATAGACTACTTTATAAAGTTGTATCTTTTGAGTATTATTAACATTTTTAAATATAATACACGTGCATGAACAGTATCGCAATAAGTAAGTCAGTCGTACGGGACATCTTGTCGTGTTTTCTGTGTTATTAACCAAACAGACCTTTTGTGTTTCAGAGCAAAAATCTATGACATTTACCCGGAATGTTGAATGATATTAACATTAACATTACTTAAACTGGTGAGGAATAATTAAATGTCTTATTGCACTATGTTAAAGTGAAACAGTTTATATGTAGCGTCCTGATCAAGTTGTAGAAGAAACGACAGAATTGTAATGCTCTAAGGGTAAAACACATCACGTCTTTGTGAACTGGCCAAGGGACATTTAAAGTTCTATCAACATATTAAAGTACAGCACACTACAAGGACAGTTTCAACAAGTTCAGCGTGCGAACCATTCGACGAAACGTCATCAATATGGGCTTTCTGAGCCGAAGGCCCACTCGTGTACCCTAAATGACTGCACGGCACGAAGTTTCACACTTCGCGTGGGCCCGCCGACACCGACATTAGTCTGTTGATGACTGGAAACAGTTGCCTGGTCGGACGAGTCTCGCTTCAAAATGCATCGAGCGACTGGACATGTACGGGTATGGAGACAACCTCACGAATCCACTGACCCTGTATCTCAGCAGGGAACTTTTGAGGCTGGTGGAGGCTAACGGTGTGGGGCGTGTGCAGTTGGAGTGATATGGGACCCCTCATACGTCTAGATATGACTGTGACAGTCCATTGTGCATTCCGATAGACTTGGGCGATTCCATCAGAAAAATGCGAAACCCCAAATGTTCAGAATTGCTACAGAGTCGTTCCAGGAACACTCTTCTGACTTTGAGAAGTTCCGCTGGCCACCAGTCTCCACGGATATGAACATTATTGAGCATATCCTGGATGCCTTTCAACGCGCTGTTCGGAAGAGCTCTTCACCCGCTCGTACTCTTACGGGTTTATGAACAGTCGTGCAGGATTCGTGGTGTCAATTTCCTCCAGCGCTGCTTCAGAGACTAGTCGAGTCCATGCCACGTTGTGTTGCGGCACTCGTGCGTGATCGCGGGGACCCTACACAAAAGTCGGCAGGTGTATCAGTTTTTTCGGCTCTTCAGTGTCGTATCGGTCCTATCACTGTTCCTCACGACTCTCCTGACGATACCCTTGTCCCTGACGAACACTAGCCGTCAAGAATACCGTGCCCAGTAAGGATACTTTTGGAATAAAGTGTAGGGACAGCCGTAGCGAGCTTCAGTTACTCAGTCACCTGTTTGTGCCTGCCGCCTTTGTTGTGGCAATAAGTTAATGCGGTGTCGCTGGGCGCCTGGCGTTATTTATAGCGGCCCGCGGGCAGGAAGCGCCCCTGGCTGGGACAAAGCGCAGCCCGGCCTGCGCCGCTGCTCCCAGCCTCGGCGCCGCGTCTTCCGGAGCCTCTGGAGGCGGCGCCGCGCTTCACTCAGCCGAGCGCTCCCGGGCCCGCCTCACGTACCAGCATTCCGCCCTGGGGCACCGAGACCACTGTGCACCCTTTCGTCCGCTTTCCCGCGTCGTGCCGGGTTGCAACGGACATGGGTATTCCAAGCGAAATGGGGTGCCTTCCTTCAGATGCCAGGTCATTTTATTGTACAGAAACTTGACTGTTTTGATTTGATTTTAACAGGGAAGCTAAAACAGCTTAGGTCTAACCCACCACTGCCCGCACCGAAACTGAGTTTATCGTGTGGTATCGCTCCCTGTATATCTAGTAAGCCAACCAATGCCCTCGAATGGTGCAAGGAGTCCCTTTACCACTTTTTTGTTGGACACAGTTTCGTCCGGTCTAGTTGTTCCGAAGGTCCTGTATCTCGGTCCTGTATCTTTTGCTCTCCAATGCCGTGCATTCGAAGATTAGGTGTGATGCAGTTTCTTCAGCCCCATCACAGATCCTACATTTAGGGTCTTCTTCCATTATACAAATTGTGTGTAGGTGTTTCTTGAAATTCCCGCGGCCTGTCATCAGTCCACTCGAGAGTTTGATCTCTTTCCTGTTCAATCTCAGGATCACAGAGCTTCTTTTAAAACGCGGCTTGGGCACCATTACCTTACCATGTTTTTGTTTATGGATCTTGGTCCATTCTACACACTGGACTCGTATTCGGGAGGACGACGGTTCAATCCCGCGTCCAGCCATCCTGATTTAGGTTTTCCGTGATTTCCCTAAATCGCTCCAGGCAATTGCCGGGATGGTCCCTTTGAAAGGCCACGGCCGACTTCCTTCTCCATCCGTCACTAATCCGATGATGACCTCGCTGTTTGGTCTCTTCCCCCAAACAACCTGACCCATCCAACATTCTATGTGCTGTTTCCTAAGCCAGTTCAGTAGTTTGATCATAGCGTTGGTGATTGTCAGGACAGGTTCCAGTCCAATAAACGCAGTCATTGCCCCCATCCTGGCCAATCTGTTAGTTGTTCATTGCCACAGACCCCTGAGTGGCCAGGGACCCACAATGGGTTTACCCTATTGCTTCACCTTAGCTCCGCCAGAGCCCTGTGGCATTCTGCAACAATCTGATCTCGTTGCAGGAGCTGCCAATGCTTTCAGGGCTGCCTGGCTGTCTGAATAGATGTAGATGTTACGGTCATTGTAGCACCTACGCATATTCTCCTCCATACGTGCCCTGATTGCAGTAATTTCAGCTCGAAATACAGAGGCCAGTTTCCCTAGACGGATGATGCCCTCCAGTCTTGGATGAACCTCGTACACCGCTGCCCCAACTCCTCGGTCTGATTTCTACCCATCGACGAACTGAACTGTGTCCCCTATATGGTGTCGAACTGTTTTTCCCCACTGCTGCCTGCTTCCAATTATTATATTGTAAGGCTTGTTGAGCCGGCCGCGGTGGTCTAGCGGTTCTAGGCGCTCAGTCCGGAACCGCGCGACTGCTACGGTCGCAGGTTCGAATCCTGCCTCGGGGATGGATGTGTGTGATGTCCTTAGTTTAGTTAGGTTTAAGTAGTTCTAAGTTCTAGGGGACTGATGACCACAGATGTTAAGTCCCATAGTGCTCAGAGCCATTTGAACTATTTTTAAGGCTTTTTGAAACAGTTGGGAGTTATTATATAGTTGGGAGTTATTATATAGTTGGCAGGCATTTCCCCAGCCATTCCTATATTTACCTCACTCACTATCTTAGTGTGTGATTCTGGATATCCGAGTGAGACCCAGTTTTTGCCAGTTTTAAGTCTGTATGCCCCAGCTGCTGTCTCCATCTTGACCCAAAGGTATACTGGAGGCATGCCCAACATGGCTTCCAATCCAGCAGTTAGTGTGCTGCTAATTCCTCCTTTTACGGCTAAGCAGGCCAGTCTCTGCATCTTAGCGAGCTCCTTAGCTCCAACCCACTGTTCTACTTTCTTCCACCACACTACAGCCCCAGAGGAAATACTAGGTTTAACCACTGTGGCGTATATCCAGTGCATACCCCTGAGGCTCAGACCGCAGTTTTTGCCACAAGCCCTTCTGGTAGTCGCTGGAGTACTTTTTGCCTTGGAGCAGATGTTCTTAATTAGGACTGTCCGCATTAGTTTCTTATCTCAGGTTACTCCTAGATATTTCAGTGTCCCCTTCACAGATAGAGCTTCATCGAATAGCATTAGATCCCAACTCGAGTGTTGGATATGCCTCTTCACCGCAACAGTCTTCTTAGGATTAACCCTCAGATCCTTGTTGATGCACCAATTTTACACAATGTCCAATTCTCCTTGTGCCATATTTCTGTGTCAATAAATTTGCCAAGTATTACTATGACACGGTCATCTGCATATCCTTGGCAGAAGCACTGTGTAGAATTTAGTTATGCAATGAGTTTGTTCAGATTCTACAATAAACGGGACAGAACTCCTCCTTGTGGGCAGCCTTTTCCACTAAGTATGGCCCTGGTCCACCTACATATAATGGTCCATAGGTCATGCACCTCTGTTGCCCTTACCATGGAATCGAAGGTCGTGTTACTGAAGGCCCCCTCTATATCCAGGAAGATGCAGAGGCCTATTTCTTGGAAGTGAAGTCCTTTGTCCACCCTCTCAGCGAGATGGTGGAGAGCTGTCCCACGATTTACTTGGTTGATATTCGTTTTGGTTTGAATGTAGAGGGGCCCCAATTAGCCTCCTCCTCCCCCCCCCCCCCCCAACATATACATTAACCTGTTTTTCAAATGTTTTGAGAATTGCTCTCACATCCTTGGCCTTGGTATGATCAACTCTCCCTGGCTTTAGAATAAAGACAACCTTCACTGCCCTCCGGGCATTGGGAATGATTCCTACTGCTACGATAACCCTGAATAACTTGCATAAGACTCTTATGAGTTTCTCTCCTGCCTTTTACAGGAGAGCTGGAAAAATTCCATCCGGGCCAGGTGACTTGAACGGTTGGAATGTTCCCACCGGCCATTGGATTTTATTATTAAAGTCCACACACTCCTTGGCCGATTCCCAGTCCTCTCTTGGAGTGCCTGAGAACCAGTGTCTCTCCAGAATCACAGTCTGGGCTGTGTTGTCTGGCAGATCATTTTGAGGAAAGTGAGTTTTGAGGAGCAGTTCCAGTGTCTCATGTGCTCTATTTGTACATTCCCCATCCTCCTTCCTCAACGTACCTCCTGGATTGAGTGGTACTCTAATGAGAATTCTGGCCAGCCGGGGTGGCCGAGTGGTTCTAGGCACCACAATCTGGAACCGCGTGATCGCTACAGTCGCAGCTTCGAATCGTGCCTCGGACATGGATGTGTGTGATATCCTTAGGTTAGTTAGGTTTAAGTAGTTCTAAGTTCTAGGGGACTGATGACCTCAGCAGTTGAGTCAGATAGTGCTCAGAGCCATTTGAACTTTTTTTTTTTTTTTTTTTTTTTTTTTTTAGAATTGTGTGAAGTCTAGCTTGAGCAGCCATGCTCTCCACTTCCTCACAGAATACCTTCCAGGATGCCTTCTTTGCTTGTCTGGTTGCCGGGTTGTAATGGATAAGGGCCTCACGATATTTAGCTCATTGTGCTTTATATCTCGCAATGTTGAACAGTGTCCATACCTGTTTTCTTTGCCTTTCCAAATGATTCCACCAAGGCACACTACTATTTGTGCACTACTTAGTGATTGTGCAGATGTCCTGATATGAGGTCATTATGGCAGAGGTAACAGCCCCTCCTACTTCCTCAAACTCTACTGGATTCCTTATCGAGGTTTTAATTTCCGATAAACTTAAGTCAAGGTCCCTCCTATGTATCTCCCAGTCTGTTTTCATGGGATTCCTATAGGTCATGATGGTCTGTCTGATTCCCATTTCAATCATTAATTTAATATACATGTGGTCCGATCAGGATGGCTCTAGCACCACATGCCTTTTTTGAGATAGCTGTCCATCATTATGGAACCAAAGTTACGTCAATTACTTCTTCCCTTCTGCTATTCCTGAATGTAGGTTCATTGCCCATAGTCAGGATCTACAGGTTCTTAGCTAAAAAAAATTCAAGAAGGTACTCACCTCTATTGTTGGTGTCCTAGGTTGTGGGCACTGGCGTCATATCCCACCAGCAGTTAGTCACCTTGCTGATGGCAAGCCTCTATCAGTCTCCAAACGAGGAGGAGAGCTGTCTTCGTAAGGGTGGTATGCTGAGGCCAAAATAATTTCCCTCGTGATACATTTTCACATTGCTGCATTTTAATGGTCACAAAGTCCCTGGAGCAGAAATCCATCATTGGCATGAAAGAAATTCCATTTCTTACATAGATGCATGTTCTGTAGTTTCTTAGATTTCTAGTATAAATCAGCTTACCTCCAGTGCCACTGAGGCCCAATACACCCTCTTTGCATAAATAGGGTTCTTGTATCAGGGTCACGTCCACTTCCTGCCTCCTCAGGCAGCGGCTCCGGGCAGCAGAGTCCCACTTACAGCGCTGCAGCTTACTCTGCAGCACCTCCAGTCTCCGTCTTGCTGCCATCTTTGAGGTCTTTGAGAACCGTGACGGTGACCTACGAGAAACCTAAAAACAATTTCAGGTCCTGCTCCCACAGTGTCTTCAGGGACTTCTCTCCGACCTCCACCACCAGGGTTCGTCCTTCTGGTACAACCTTCTGGTTCATCACTCTCCAGTCTTCTGTCGAGACTTTTGGGTTCTGGGTCCCTATTTTCTCGAACAGAGTCTTAAGAGAGACTTTCTTAAGGATCTTTGGTACCCATATTGACACCTTTGCGGTCTTAAGAAGCTCCACTGCCATCTTGACCAGCATCCTCACGTATTCCCACAGAGATATCATGGGCACCTTGTCCACCATGTGCACCCCCTCACAGACACCACGATCTAGATAGACCCTCCTGAAGTTGAGTCCTGGGCCAGCGTCTCTCCCTCCCCCCCCCCCCCCCTCATCTTTTCAAAGAGACCCATCTGTACCAATTCCTCATGCTGTGTGGTGATGGCCACAAGTGGATAGCCTTCCTGGATAACTGCCATTCCAAAAACAGAGACTTGCCTTGTTTCTTTCTGGACTCGCTTATCCATGGAGGAGGGAGTCTTAGATTCCTCCCTTATCCTCTTGCTACCTGTCTGCGACTTTGTGGGGGTCTGGGACAGTTTTTCCTTGGGTTCGGTTCAAGTCCCTGTAATTCCCTCCACTTTTCTTTAGGAAGCCATTCTTTCCCGTCCTTTTTCCTCTGTTCCCCGAGCAATTTCCTCCTTTGGGCCCCAGAACAGGCTCTGAACTTAGTTTGATCTTAGTCAGGTCTAGACCCTGATTCAGTATGGGCATGCCACCCATCGGTCCTGACCGCGATGTTTGGGTGTCTGAGATCTCAATTTGCCCCTCAGTTTGTTTTTCTATGTTTGCTTTAATCGTGTCCATATTGGTCCCACGAGATTTGGGGATCCACGCGGTCCTCACCACGAATACCCCGCACTGTGTAAGGCTACTTACTGATGGAGGTCGCCCGTTATCCCTGAGGCTGCGTTTGCGAGACATCTTCCCATGTGACACGCACGCCTCGGCACAAGTCACATCACAGCTTGGGTTGGGTCAGGGAATTGGGTAGGACTCGGAGTGTATAGGGAACATGGGACGTTGTGGGACACTCTCAGTCTGAACCATCAGCTGAGGCCTTTCCGGCAGTAGGTCCTCTACCTTCGGCATAGCCCAGCTTCTCGCGGATACGCAAGCCTCTCCACCCGCACGGACAGTCGTCAAGGTGGTGTCCCCCGTTGAGGAACTTGGCTGTTAATAGACTGTGTCTGTTTTAAACATATGA
Source organism: Schistocerca gregaria (assembly GCF_023897955.1). Lineage (NCBI taxonomy): Eukaryota > Metazoa > Arthropoda > Insecta > Orthoptera > Acrididae > Schistocerca > Schistocerca gregaria. The sequence continues at coordinate 22,856,174 of NC_064926.1, read as the reverse complement.
AAAAGCTTTCCAGCGACCACTACCAGTACACAAATTTTTTAGACTTACCTAAATAATTTAATGTATCAACATGTTTCTAGCTACAAACCTCATCTTCAGACTACATTGTCAATATAAAAATATTTAACAAAAGTACAAATGAAAATTAAAATTGAATAAAAAGTTCTCTCGTTTCCAGCGACATCAAATGATTAGAATTACAGGAGCTTTCATGAAGCACTTTTTGTGCAGTGTCAAATGGTATGATGGGCAGTGGGCCGCTGATACGCCTCTTGCATACTGTAGCTGCCGGGTGACGTCACTGCTGCTGGCGGCATCGGGGATACGCCGACTTGTTATTCGGTGTGCCCACTTCAGACGCGGGATTTACTGGATCGCCGTGCGGATCTGCAGGCCACCGTCTCTATTTAGGGTGTTATCGGCGACTTTTTTCAGTGTCATCTTTAATTGCTCAGTCCCAGAAGCCATTAGCGCGAGCCACAACAGATGTTTCGTCAAATTTTGGACACTGTGACCGAGGCATCCACTTCATTTGAGGCTGACGAGGACAGTAAGGAAAGACGATCTATTGTCCAAGTTCCAAGAACTCGCCACGTTTCTCCGTTCGTGGAGCCAAATGACGAACGTGTCATCATCTTGTCGAAGGAAACAATTAAGCTTTAAGATATTGAATTTGTTCTTTACAGTCTTGACATGTGCTATGGCCTTAATGTGGAGAAAAAGTCTTACTTTGTTCACACAAAATTACTGTCTTTTTGCCGAGTGTTGTGTTACCTTCATTGCTGTGACTTCTCGGATATTATTAACCATCGTTAAACTTTCAAAGGACACTTAAAATGTGTAGTCACAATCAACTCATATTGTGCAGTAGACACAATATGGTGGACAAAATAAACCTTATTTCAACATAAATATCGATATCCTGGTGTTACATAACACAGAGAAGATTTGGAAAATGGACACCTTGGAAGAAATGAAACTATCCATCCGTGGCCAAAAGTGAGAAAACGAGATCCAAAACAAAATTGGATTTCAAGACTCACATTTTTTGTGTAGCATCGCTTCAGTATCGTCAAAACAGTAAATACATAACAATTAAGGATATATATGAATCTGTGTTGCGATAAGAATATCTTTGTTATTCTGTGCAATAATCCTTATATTGTCGTTCCCTTCAAATGGTGCCATACTCAGGGGGCGAGCACATCGGGAGTGGATGCAGAGCTCCTGCAGTGTCTCAGTAGCGGTGCTTCTCCGCTGCCTGCCTCCGACCTGTTACGAAACGTCGAGCGTGTGTCTGCGTCCTGTGGATGGCTGTGGAGAGTGCTGTGCGGACTAGTTTCATGTTTGTACTCTCAGGGATGAAGGAAAGGGAGAGGTTGAAACCCGGCCGGCACATGAGTCTACGTCTCTCGTAAAGCACAGCGGGAGTGCCCAGTTTAGCGCCCCGTCCGACGAAAATCACAGTCAGGAGAGCCACATGCGTCTGTGGACAGGTTTGGAATTAAATCCAGGACACTGGGTTAAAGAATGGTGATCGGAAACTTTAGGCCACCACCTCTGTTCCACTTGCCGGCCAAATACTGACAGTGAAAATGAAATCCCCCACCAGGAGGATTGGAACCGGTCTAGCTCCCGAGTCGAGCGGCACCACGCAGGCGTGCCTTACCGACCTCGGTGACAGAGCCACGTAACATTCAGTTGTCTGCGTCTCTCTTACTGCAATATATTTCGTAGTCCGACAGCAAATACGCCTCAGCAAGGGGTGCAGAAAACACTGCAAGTGACCGGTAACTTCAACATTCAAATCGAAACAAGCTTTCTGTTGACTGCCGCCTTGTTTCTACTGCACAGTAGAGTTGCTCCGCGGCCCACGAGGAAGACACACCGCGGCGCGCGTCTCGAGGGCAAACCTGAGGAAGTGCGTTTCTGTACCTGTCAACTCGTCACTGGGAGTTAACGTACTAGCGAGAATTGCGTCTCCTACTGGAATCCGCTATTAAGGAGTCCTCGAACGATCGGAAGTCCACTGGCGTACCACTGATTGTTACGGCTGTACTGTAAAATTAAACCGTGCCGAAATGATTGTCGGTTTCATCAGGCACTACATCTCGTATGAAATAAGGACTGTTAAGAAGGAGATACTAAATGCTGTAAACCAGCCGTTAGACCATTTATGTCGAGCACATATCTTAACTTACAGCATACTGCCAAGTCGTGTATATTGTTGTAGTGCTAGTAATCAGTAAGACTGCATATTGGCAGAGCCCAGTAGAAGATGCAATCTCGTTAGTACGTAACCATACAGTTACGAGGACAGGTTTAGGAGCGCAGGTCGTCTGCCGAGCGGAACCAGCGGGCACAGGCCTACTGCCTCCGTGAGGCGCGCGCCGATGTCTGCCTTTCCCGTGGGCTCGGGTTCATTATGAGGACGTGCCACAGTCATCTCTCGCCAGCTTATAGACAGTGGGTAACTCTGTACCACTAAAGGTGGGAAAATGTTACATGCTTACTAAACCATCGTAAATGTTACTAATCTACACTTTATTCAAAGGAAGTCATACTTTATGCACTAGTTAATTACGGTTGTTAAGTTCTCCAGCAACTGTAATTAACTAGCGCATAAAGTATAACTTCCTTTGAATAAAGTATAGTTGAATAAACTATAGTTAAGTTCTCCAGCACCCCCCCCCCCTCCCCGTGAATCATGGACCTTGCCGTTGGTGGGGAGGCTTGCGTGCCTCAATGATACAGATAGCCGTACCGTACGTGCAGCCACAACGGAGGAGTATCTGTTGAGATGCCAGACAAACGTGTGGTTCCTGAAGACGGGCAGCAGCCTTTTCAGTAGTTGCAGGGGCAACAGTCTGTATAATTGACTGATCTGGCCTTGTAGCACTAACCAAAATGCCCTTGCTGTTCTGGTACTGCGAACGGTTGAAAGCAAGAGCAAAATACAGCTGTAATTTTTCCCGATGGCATGCAGCTTTACTGTATGATTAAATGATCTACATCTACATCTACATGACTACTCTGCAATTCACATTTCAGTGCTTGGCAGAGGGTTCATCGAACCACAATCATACTATCTCTCTACTATTCCACTCCCGAACAGCGAGCGGGAAAAACGAACACCTAAACCTTTCTGTTCGAGCTCTGATTTCTCTTTTTTTTTTTTTTTTGATGATAATTCCTACCTATGTAGGTTGGGCTCAACAAAATATTTTCGCATTCGGAAGAGAAAGTTGGTGACTGAAATTTCGTAAAAAGCTCTCGCCGCGACGAAAAACGTCTATGCTGTAATGACTTCCATCCCAACTCGTGTATCATATCTGCCACACTCTCTCCCCTATAACGTGATAATACAAAACGAGCTGCCCTTTTTGCACCCTTTCGATGTCCTCCGTCAATCGCACCTGGTAAGGATCCCACACCGCGCAGCAATATTCTAACAGAGCACGAACGAGTGTAGTGTAAGCTGTCTCTTTAGTGGACTTGTTGCATCTTCTAAGTGTCCTGCCAATGAAACGCAACCTTTGGCTCGCCTTCCCGACAATATTATCTATGTGATCCTTCCAACTGAAGTTGTTTGTAATTTTAACAACCAGGTACTTAGTTGAATTGTTTGTAATTTTAACAACCAGGTACTTAGTTGAATTGACAGCCTTGAGAATTGTACTATTTATCGAGTAATCGAATTCCAACGGATTTCTTTTGGAACTCATGTGGATCATCTCACACTTTTCGTTATTTAGCGTCAACTGCCACCTGACACACCATACAGCAATCTTTTCTAAATCGCTTTGCAGCTGATACTGGTCTTCGGATGACCTTACTAGACAGTAAATTACAGCATCATCTGCGAACAGTCTAAGAGAACTGCTCAGATTGTCACCCAGGTCATTTATATAGATCAGGAAGAGTAGAGGTCCCATGACGCTTCCCTGGGGAACACCTGATATCACTTCAGTTTTACTCGATGATTTGCCATCTATTACTACGAACTGCAACCTTCCTGACAGGAAATCACGAATCCAGTCGCACAACTGAGACGATACCCCATAGCTCCGCAGCTTGATTAGAAGTCGCTTGTGAGGAACGGTGTCAAAAGCTTTCCGGAAATCTAGAAATACGGAATCAACTTGAGATCCCCTGTCGATAGCGGCCATTACTTCGTGCGAATAAAGAGCTAGCTGCGTTGCACAAGAGCGACGTTTTCTGAAGCCATGCTGATTACGTGTCAATAGATCGTTCCCTTCGAGGTGATTCATAATGTTTGAATACAGTATATGCTCCAAAACCCTACTGCAAACCGACGTCAATGATATAGGTCTGTAGTTAAATGGATTACTCCTACTACCCTTCTTGAACACTGGTGCGACCTGCGCAATTTTCCAATCTGTAGGTACAGATCTATCGGTGAGCGAACGGTTGTATATGAGTGCTAAGTAGGGAGCTATAGTATCAGCGTAATCTGAAAGGAACCTAATCGGTATACAATCTGGACCTGAAGACTTGCCCGTATCAAGCGATTTGAGTTGCTTCGCAACCCCTAAGGTATCTACTTCTAAGAAACTCATGCTAGCAGATGTTCGTGTTTCAAATTCTGGAATATTCCATTCGTCTTCCCTGGTGAAGGAATTTCGGAAAACTGCGTTCAATAACTCCGCTTTAGCGGCACAGTCATCGATAACAGTACCATCGGCACTGCGCAGCGAAGGTATTGACTGCGTCTTGCCGCTTGTATACTTTACATACGACCTGAATTTCTTCGGATTTTCTACCAAATTTCGAGACAATGTTTCGTTGTGGAACCTATTAAAGGCATCTCACATCGAAGTACGTGCCAAATTTCGCGCGTCTGTAAATTTTAGCCCATCTTCGGGATTTCGCGTTCTTCTGAACTTCGCATGCTTTTTCCGTTGCCTCTGCAACAGCGTTCGGACCTTTTTTGTGTACCACGGGGGATCCGTTCCATCTCTTACCAATTTATGAGGTATGAATATCTCAATTGCTGTTGCTACTATATCTTTGAATTTGAGCCACATCTCGTCTACATTCGCATAGTCATGATGGCGTCCTCTTGGGTAAAATATTCCGGAGGTAAAATAGTCCCCTATTCGGATCTCCGGGTGGGGACTACTCAAGAGGACGTTGTTATCAGGAAAAAGAAAACTGGCGTTCTACGGATCGGAGTGTGGAATGTCAGATCCCTTAATCGAGTAGGTGGGTTAGAAAATTTAAAAAGGGAAATGGATAGGTTAAAGTTAGATACAGTGGGAATTAGTGAAGTTCGGTGGCAGGAGGAACAAGACTTTTCGTCAGGTGAATACAGGGTTATAAATACAAAATCAAACAGGGGTAATGCAGGAGTAGGTTTAAGAATGAATAAAAAAATTAGAGAGCGGGTAAGCTACTACAAAGAGCATAGTGAACGCATTATTGTGGCCAAGATAGACACAAAGCCCATGCGTACTACAGTAGTACAAGTTTATATGCCAACTAGTTCTGCAGATGACAAAGAAATAGAAAAAAATATGATGAAATAAAAGAAATTGTTGAGGTAGTGAAGGGAGACGAAAATTTAGTAGTCATGGGTGACTGGAATTCGAGAGTAGGAAAAAGGAGAGAAGGAAACATAGTAGGTGAACATGGATTGGAGGTAAGAAATGAAAGAGGAAGCCGTCTGGTAGAATTTTGCACAGAGCACAACTTAATCATAGCTAACACTTGGCTTAAGAATCATGAAAGATGGTTGTATACGTGGGAGAACCCTGGAGATTCTAATAGGTATCAGACAAATTGTATAATGGTAAGACAGAGATTTAGGAACCATGTTTTAAAATGTAAGACATTTCCAGGGGTAGATGTGGACTCTCACCACAATCTATTGGTTATGAACTGTAGATTAAAACTGAAGAAACTGCAAAAGGGTGGGAATTTAAGGAGATGGGACCTGGAAAAACTGACTAAACCAGAGGTTATACAGAGTTTCAGGGAACAACTGACAGGAATGGGAGAAAGAAATACACTAGAAGAAGAATGGGTAGCTTTGAGGGATGAAATAGTGAAGGCAGCAGAGGATGAAATAGGTAAAAAGACGAGGGCTAGAAGAAATCGTTGGGTAACAGAAGAAATATTGAATTTAATTGATGAAAGGAGAAAATGTAAAAATGCAGTAAATAAAGTAGGCAAAAAGGAATACAAACGTTTCAAAAATGAGATCGACAGGAAGTGCAAAATTGCTAAGCAGGGATGGCTAGAGGACAAATGTAAGGATGTAGAGGCTTATCTCACCAGGGGTAAAATAGATACTGCCTACAGGAAAATTAAAGAGACCTTTGGAGAAAAGAGAACCATTTGTATGAATATCAAGAGCTCAGATGGAAATCCAGTTCTAAGCAAAGAAGGGAAAGGAGAAAGGTGGAAGGAGTATGTAGAGAGTCTATACAAGGGCGATGTACTTGAGGACAATATTATGCAATTTGAAGAGGATGTAGATGAAGATGAAAGGGGAGATATAAAATACTAACGCAAATTCTTTACAGACGAATGGAGAAACTGGTAGAAGCTGTCCTCGGGGAAGATCAGTTTGGAATCCGTAGAAATGTTGGAACACGTGAAGCAATACTGACCCTACGACGTACCTTAGAAGCTAGATTCAGGAAAGGCAAACTTACATTTCTAGCATTTGTAGACTCAGAGAAAGATTTTGACAATGTTGATTGGAATAATCTCTTTCAAATTCTGAAGGTGGCAGGGGTAAAATACAGGGAGCGAAAGGCTATTTACAATTTGTACAGAAAGCAGATGGCAGTTATAAGAATCGAGGGACACGAAAGGGAAGCAGTGGTTGGGAAGGGAGTGAGAGAGGGTTGTACCCTATCCCCGATGTTATTCAATCTGTATATTGAGTAAGCAATAAAGGAAACAAAAGAAAAGTTCGGAGTAGGTATTAAAATCCATGGAGAAGAAGTAAACACTTTGAGGTTCGCCGATGACATTGTAATTCTGTCAGAGACAGCAAAGGACTTGGAAGAGCAGTTGAACGGAATGGACAGTGTCTTGAAAGGAGGATGTAGGATGAACATCAACAAAAGCAAAATGAGGATAATGGAATGTAGTCGAATTAAGTCGGGTGACGCTGAGGGAATTAGATTAGTAAATGAGACACTTAAAGTAGTAAGGGAGTTTTGCTATTTGTGGAGCAAAATAACTGATGATGGTCGTATAGAGAGGATATAAAATGTAGACTGGCAATGAGAAGGAAAGCGTTTCTGAAGAAGAGAAATTTGTTAACATCGAGTATAGATTTAAATCTCAGGAAGTCGTTTCTGAAAGTATTTGTATGGAGTGCAGCCATGTATGGAAATGAAACGTGGACGATAAATAGCTTAGACAAGAAGACAATAGAAGCTTTCGAAATGTGGTGCTACAAAAGAATGCTGAAGATTAGATGGGTAGATCACATAACTAATCAGGAGGTATTGAATAGAATTGGGGAGAAGAGGAGCTTGTGGCACCACTTGACTAGAAGAAGGGATCGGTTGGTAGGACATGTTCTGAGACATCGAGGGATCACCAATTTAGTATTGTACGGTAAAAATCGTAGAGGTAGACCGAGCAGATTGAGAAGGATGTAGGTTGCAGTAGGTACTGGGAGATGAAGCAGCTTGCACAGGATAGAGTAGCATGGAGAGCTGCATCAAACCAGTCTCAGGACTGAAGACAATAACAACAACAAGTTCTCCAGTGGTAAGTCACATACAAAGTAAGTACAGAATGTACTTGCCATTCTTCTAGCGTAACAGTGTCACAATGTAGAGTTTTTCGGCAGTCTCTTCATCATTTTCCATTTCGATGTCGGGTTTATCAATGAGCTACTGAAAAGGTGATTTCAATTCTTCGATTTACGAATACCTTGTGAGTGCTGTTATTTACATGATCTTGTTAATATAGTCTTCTGTCGTTTGGCGTCACAACACCTTCATAATTAAAAACGAAAAGGAGAATTTTTTGTATGTTTTAGTGTATTAACCCATGTTGACTTGTTTTCAGTTTAGAAAGCCACCATCAGACGTAAACAGACGTCGTCGTAAAGAGGGTACAGTAGTCGTGAGCATCTTTGGAAGAAATGTTAACACTGCCACACAGAGATATGAACACACAGTAAATGCCATCTTTGACAACGCTGTGACAATGTAACTAAAAACATCACATTGTAAATAACTGTAAAGAGAAGAGACCAGAGAAACACTAACATCAAACCTCTGAGAAAAACAGTAACAATTGAAATTAGATTACTAATCACAATAAAATATCTCCCCTGTTCTAGAATTCATTCGATCCTCATGGTTTTCCAGTGATTCCCGTGATGTCTCTTACATCCCATTCCTATATTTTTTTCTGTACTCATTAATTTTATTATGATTGTCCGCTGCGTTATGGTATGTACCATACATATTCCTTACGGTGAGATAAATGTCTACCGCCTTCCACATATAACACCCTTTCAAGCTAACCGTCAGTACTCTTGTATTAGTTTTATTTTATTCTGATTGTTAATTTAATTTAAATAGTTATACAGGCACTGTTTTGTGGTTTGCACCTATTATATTTATTTACTGTTTAACATTTTAATTACATTACCACTGCACTGTCAGAGGTGACATTATATCTGTGTTCACCTCTCTCTCGAAAGACAGCGTCCTATTCATTGTTGTTCCCGAATACACGAATATTGTACTATTTTATGGTTTGTAAACCGAAAGCCAGTTCAAGAATAAATGGATACTGTACAGCATAAGAATATTTGTGCTTTTCGTTTATAAATAAGTAATCGATCATGATACTTCTCAAATCACTACCAAGGAACGAAGTGACGCAGTGGATAGCACACTGGACACGCATTCGGGAGGACATCGGCTCAAACCCCCTTCCGGCCATCCTGATTTAGGCTTTCATTATTTCCCTAAATCGCTTCAGGCAAATACCGGGATGGTTCCTTTCAAAGAGCACGGTCGGCTTCCTTCGCCAGTCCAGCTGTTTGGTCCCCTCCAACCAAATCACTATCAGATACACGACAGTGGATATTGGTCACCCTCCCACCAAGCGAGCTGGCTCTAGATTCGTATCCAGACGGCAAGTATACAGACTGTACGGACAATTCTCGTTTGAATTTTCGATGGTTTCCTACTTCTGCACGGACGAGAGGGGGAATAGCTGCAGCTGCTAGACCACGGCCGCTTACTGCTCACGTATTTCGTCAACATTAACTGCTGTAAACATATTTCGCTTCTTCGGCATTTTGACGACTGGTCATGGACAGCAGCACTCGAGTAATCGTATCGTTGACGACCTACACATTTAGGGAAACCATGTGTCTTTGTTAGTTCAGAAGACCCAGAAGGCAGTAGATTGCCAACCTCAGGCTGACGCTGTGTTTGTTGACTTCCATGAAGCCTTAGATGCCATTTCGCACCGTCGCTAGTAAACAAAACACTTTCATACCGAATGTCTGAAGAGATATGATGAATGCCTGCCTGACAGAACTGTGTATCGTTCTTAATGGGGTGCATCGTCAGGAGCAGAGGCTGTCCCTGACGTGATTCAGTGTAGTGTGTCGAGAAGGCAGAAAGTAAACCGAGACAGAAAGTAAAAGATTCTCCACTAATTGTAACGAAGAAGAAAATAATAGAAAGACTGACCTCCTGAACGTAGGCGGAAACGACTCAAAGAAACAGCATTCCCCTTGTACATCTTATCTTCTTTGTTTTTCGGCCTTTTTTCCGCAGTTGCATCTATACAAGTTGTGTAGGTTAATTATTATCTTTTGCAACTTAAAAAAAAGTCTTATTAAGACCAGACGCGTTTCATTTTATTCTGAAGTAACTTCAGTGCTCACTGTAAAGATACGGTTTGTTATGATCATGAACAGTTCGCATGTTTCATTTACCACTATAAACAGTTTTTATTCTTTTCGTCACTCACTTTTCATTTATTGTTGTACACTGCATTATTCTTCATCTTCCACGCGTGTGTGTAGAGGTTTTGCACACGGCACTTTCAGAGAGGTGTGTGTGTGTGTGTGTGTGAGTGAAGAGAGCTATCATGTCCTAGCTACTGAGTGTGCAAGTTATTGCTTTTCTATGGTACAGTGGTGGATGATCAAGGTGGAAAATATTTCGAGTAGATTTCCCCACCATGTTATAGTTCTGGGTGGAGATTTTAATATGCCGGATATAGACTGGGAGACTCAAACGTTCATAACGGGTGGCAGGGACAAAGAATCCAGTGAAATATTTTTAAGTGCTTTATCTGAAAACTACCTTGAGCAGTTAAAACGAGAACCGACTCGTGGCGATAACAAATTAGACCTTCTGGTGACAAACAGACCCGAACTATTTGAATCAGTTAATGCAGAACAGGGAATCAGCGATCATAAACCGGTTACTGCATCGATGATTTCAGCCGTAAATAGAAATATTAAAAAAGGTAGGAAGATTTTTCTGTTTAGCAAAAGTGACAAAAAGCTGATTACAGAGTACCTGACGGCTCAACACAAAAGTTTTGTCTCAAGTACAGATAGTGTTGAGGAGCAGTGGACAAAGTTCAAAACCATCGTACAATATGCGTTAGATGAGTATGTGCCAAGCAAGATCGTAAGAGATGGGAAAGAGCCACCGTGGTACAACAACCGAGTTAGAAAACTGCTGCGGAAGCAAAGGGAACTTCACAGCAAACATAAACATAGCCAAAGCCTTGCAGACAAACAAAAATTACGCGAAGCGAAATGTAGTGTGAGGAGGGCTATGCGAGAGGCTTTCAATGAATGCGAAACTAAAGTTCTATGTACTGACTTGGCAGAAAATCCTAAGCAATTTTGGTCCTCTGTCAAAGCGGTAGGTGGATCAAAACAAAATGTCCAGACACTCTGTGACCAAAATGGTACTGAAACAGAGGATGACAGACTAAAGGCCGAAATATTAAATGTCTTCTTCCAAAGCTGTTTCACAGAGGAAGACTGCACTGTGCTTCCTTCTCTAGATTCTCGCACAGTTGACAAAATGGTAGATATCGAAATAGACGACAGAGGGATAGAGAAACAATTAAAATCGCTCAAAAGAGGAAAGGCCGCTGGTCCTGATGGGATACCAGTTCGATTTTACACAGAGTACGCGAAGGAACTTGCCCCCCTTCTTGCAGCGGTGTACCGTAGGTCTGTAGAAGAGCGAAGCGTTTCAAAGGATTGGAAAAGGGCACAGGTCATCCCCGTTTTCAAGAAGGGACGTCGAACAGATGTGCAGAACTATAGACCTATATCTATAACGTCGATCAGTTGTAGAATTTTGGAACACGTATTATGTTCGAGTATAATGTCTTTTCTGGAGACTAGAAATCTACTGTGTAGGAATCAGCATGGGTTTCGAAAAAGACGGTCGTGTGAAACCCAGCTCGCGCTATTCGTCCACGAGACTCAGCGGGCCTTATACACGGGTTCACAGGTAGATGCCGTGTTTCTTGACTTCCGCAAGGCGTTTGACACAGTTCCCCACAGTCGTTTAATGAACAAAGTAAGACCATACGGACTATCAGATCAATTGTGTGATTGGATTGAGGAGTTTCTAGATAACAGAACGCAGCATGTCCTTCTCAATGGAGAGAAGTCTTCCGAAGTAATAGTGATTTCAGGTGTGCCGCAGGGGAGTGTCATAGGACCGTTGCTATTCACAATATACATAAATGACCTGGTGGATGACATCGGAAGTTCACTGAGGCTTTTTGCAGATGATGCTGTGGTGTATCGAGAGGTTGCAACAATGGAAAATTGTACTGAAATGCAGGAGGATCTGCAGCGAATTGACGCATGGTGCACGGAATGGCAATTGAATCTCAATGTAGACAAGTGTAATGTGATGCGAATACATATAAAGATAGGTCCCTTATCATTTAGCTACAAAATAGCAGGTCAGCAACTGGAAGCAGTTAATTCCATAAATTATCTGGGAGTACGCATTAGGAGTGATTTAAAATGGAATGATCATATAAAGTTGATCGTCGGTAAAGCAGATGCCAGACTGAGATTCATTGGGAGAATCCTAAGGAAATGCAATCCGACAACAAAGGAAGTAGGTTACAGTACGCTTGTTCGCCCACTGCTTGAATACTGCTCAGCAGTGTGGGATCCGCACCAGATAGGGTTGATAGAAGAGATAGAGAAGATCCAACGGAGAGCAGCGCGCTTCGTTACAGGATCATTTAGTAATCGCGAAAGCGTTGCGGAGATGAAAGATAAACTCCAGTGGAAGACTCTGCCGGAGAGACGCTCAGTAGCTCGGTACGGGCTTTTGTTAAAGTTTCGAGAACATACCTTCACCGAAGAGTCAAGCAGTATATTGCTCCCTCCTACTTATATCTCGCGAAGAGACCATGAGGATAAAATCAGTGAGATTAGAGCCCACACAGAACCATACCGACAATCCTTCTTTCCACGTACAATACGAGACTGGAATAGAAGGGAGAACCGATAGTGGTACTCAGGATACCCTCCGCCACACACCGTCAGGTGGCTTGCGGAGTATGGATGTAGATGTAGATGTAGATGCAGAGCTATTGCCTAGTTTTTTATATTACTTTGTGCTGTCTGGGAGGGTTGTTCTTTCTCAACAATATGATTTATTAGTTTAAATAGCGCGTGTTTGTTGATGTTTGTCTGATCATTTATTACGTGTTTCTTCTCTATTATTGCTTTTCAATTTCCAAGTTTTCTTACAGGTTTAGGAGATGTATCTTGTTTCTGAATCTGACTATTTTCATGTCCTTTCTGTTGTGAGAGAGTGTTGGTTTTCTTGCCGGAGGTGTTCTGCAAATATGGAATGGCTGGTGCCTTATTTACATGTTCTTTTGTGTTCTTTATACCTTATTTCAAAAATTGTGCTTGTTTACGCGCTCGCGTAGTTATAGACCTCAGACTTATGTTCACAATTATTGTGGTTAGTGAAATAGTGATAATGGTTAGGACATGCAGTATTCCGATTTTACATTGTGTAAATTTCGTTGTTCTCGTAGTTTTGAGAGGTTATTACTGTCATAGTTTTTCAGTCGATTGTACGACACAAAATTATCTTGGAAGCTACGCTATAGCGATGTACTACGTACTGAAGCAAATAAATTATTATTGTCGTAGACGTCTGAGGCACGTTAGAAGTGCGAGCGACGGCAATTTAGAAAAAAAATGTTCAAATGTGTGTGAAATCTTATGGGACTTAACTGCTAAGGTCGTCAGTCCCTAAGCTTACACACTATTTAACCTAAATTATCTTTAGGACAAACGCACACACACCGATGCCCGAGGGAGGACTCGATCCTCCGCCGGGACCAGCCGCACAGGGCAAGTTAGAGTTTGGAGGGAGTACAGAGTGTAAACAAAATGCCTCCCACCCCTCCTCCCCCATTAGAACCAAACTCTGTACGAACGCACTGACGATTCTTTATATGCCCCGACCTGTGACTTGCCGTTCACTGGGTTGCGCGACTCATGAACAATGACTGGAAGCAGTCACATAAGTAAAATACGTAGCAGTATGCGAACGGTGCGATTTAAAGTGGAACGATAACATGAGACTAATCATCTGGAAGGCAGGCGGCAGACTGACAACCCTCAGGAAATGTAGCCGCCCCACTCTTTCTCCTGCGTCTCGCTGCACCCGCCACACGACCGTCCGAGTTTGGCTTCTGGTCTCCCGGTGGCCGCCCACAGAGGCTTTCCATACACAGCAGCGCCTTTTCTCAACTCCATTTCGTTGCTTCACTGACGCCATTTCAGTTTATAGCTCGTGGGATCAACAGCTGCGAGACGCGGCCTCAAATGGGGCTATGCTACCTACACTACTGCCCATTACAACTGCTTCACCGCGGAAGAATATTTAATAACGAACTTTTATTGATTGTGCGTGTACTACGAAGATTCAATATGCAGATGATTTGCGGGTACAGTAGAGGGTCGACACTGTTTGGAGGGATTGCCAACAGAAACTCAATATAAACAAAGGTAACGTATTATACATAAATAGGTGAATTGGCAGAAAGACCAGTTATTGTATGATTACACGACTGCAGAACAATCACTGGATACTGAGACATCAGTGAAATACACTTGGTGTCTTTGCCATCGGCTTTCAGGAGCATTTTCTCTGGTGTTTCTGGAGGCATTTACAATTTCGTTTTTACGTGTAACTAGTGTAAGTCCAAAGAAATCCTGCTCATCTCGTCTTTCATACGACTCCGTGCGTCGACGAAATTCGTCGGTTTGTTCCCGTTTGAAACAAAATTATTTTTAAATCGGAATTTTACACTGAAGAAACTGGTATAGACATGAGTATCCAAATACAGAGATATGTAGGCCTAAACAGCCAGAATACGGGGTTGCGGTCGACAACGCCAGTATAAGACAATAATAAGTGTCGGCCACAGCTGTTAGATGGGTTACTGCTGCTACAATGGCAGGGTATCTAGATTTAATTGAGTCTGAACGTGGTGTTATAGTCAGCGCACGAGTGATGGGACACAGCGTCGCCGATGTAGCGATGAAGTGGAGATTTTCCTGTACGACCATTCACTAGTGTACCGTGAATATCAAGTATCCGGAAAAACATTCGACGACTGAAGAGAATCGTTCAACGTGACAGAAGTGCAACCCTTCCGCAAATTGCTGCTGATTTCAGTGCTGGGCCATTAGCGAGTGTCAGCGTGCGAACCATTCAACGAAACATCATCGATACGGGCTTTCGGAGCCGAAGGCCCACTCGTGTACCCTTGATGACTGCACGACACAAAACTTTATGCCTCAACTGGGCCCGTCAACACCGACGTTGGACTGTTGATGACTGCAAACATGTTGCCTGCTCGGACGAGTCTCAGATTGAATCGAGGGGATGGACACACGAGTATGGAGACAACCTCATGAATCCATGGACGCTACATGTCAGCAGGGGACTGTTCAAGCTGGTGAAGGCTCTGTAACGGTGTGGGGCGTGTGCAGTTGGAGTGATATGAGACCCCCGATACGTTTAGATAGTACTCTGACAGGTGACACGTACGTAAGCGTCCTTTCTAATCACTTGTATCCAGTCATGTCCATTGTGTATTCCGACGGACTTGGGCAATTCCAGCAGGACAATGCGACACCCCAGACGTCCAGAATTGCTACTGATTGTATCCAGGTACTCTCTTCTGAGTTTAAACACTTCCGCTGGCCACCAAACTCCCCAGACATGAGCATTATTGAGAGTATCTGGAATGCCTTGCAACGTGCTGTTCAGAAGAGATCTCCATCCCCTCGTACTCTCACGGATTTATGGAGAGCCTTGTTGGATTCGTGGTGTCAGATTCCTCCAGGAGTACTTCAGGCATTAGTCGAGTCGATGCCGCGTCGTGCTGCGGCACTTCCACGTTCTCTTGGGAGCTCTACACGATGTTAGGCAGGTGTACCAGTTTGTTTGGCTCTTCAGTCTACATCCACATTTTAGAGATCGCAACCAGATAACTGTAGTGCGATAGTCATTTTACTGATATGTATGAACAGCTGCAGCATAAGACGACGAATAATCAGTACTCGAGCAGTAACTTACAGGGGAAGGCGACGACGTTGAGATGACGGTATTGTTTCAGACTTTGTACACCTTTAGTAGACCATTAAAGAAACGTAATGTGCAAAGAGTAAGGTGCACTACAGTGACGATTCCGAGAAACTCGTAAGAGAAGTTTTACGCGTCTGCTATGTTGCTCATATTTCTGTGCGAAGGTACGAACTGTAAGAAGTCGTTGTGGTTAAGCGGTTAGCGTTCGCGCATAGCATTAAGTTCGAGTCACGCAAACACTTATTTTTAATATATTTTTTTCACCGCTGATCACTTTATTTAATTTATACGAAATTTGAGAGGTAATATAATGAAAAAACCGCGTTCTCTTTTTATGATATTGTATTGAATTTCGTATGTTATTTGACTATTTACTATTTGTAATTAAATGTTCAAGGACGAGGGACAGAGTTGGAAAGCCCAAGTTGACACAACGATAAATAATGATGCGAATGACGTTATTCAGAATCAGTAATATAGTAATTCACATGTGCCGGACTACAAGAGTAACGTATAATTTACTCGTCGGACGTTCTCTCGACATTATACGTTGCAGGACGGTGGTATCTGTTATACAGACATGGAAAACATAAAGTGAAACTTGATGTAAATACTTCGTGCAAATGCACGTTTTTTTCATTATATTACCTATCAAATATCATAAAAATTAGATAATATGACCAGTGATGAGAAAATAGATTAATTATTAAGTTGGAGCGGGAGTGGAAACGTCGCTTCATATACGTTCGTGTTACGAAGCTCGGACGCTAATCACTTGTCCACCATTCATTTTGCTTGTTATGGGTAGCTGTATTCGTTCGGACCGGACGCCGCGTGGCGCTTCTTCAAGTTCACCGTTGATCCAGTTAGGCAGCTTTTTTTATTACAGAGGGCAGCCAACCCTCTGACCGAACACGCCGTGCTGCCGCGGCGCGATCACTTGAGCACCGTGACCTGCAACTTCCGGCCCCTAGGCACAGATACGCAGGCCACATACCGGACGCGTGAGACTTGTCTTGCGGCGTCCTCGTGGCGCAGCTCCCTGCTCTGGTGGCCGCTGCCCTGTGGGCTGCGCGTCGCAGCAGCACCAAACGCGGTCCACGCCGGCAGCAGCCGCGAGTTGCGCGAGCGACGGAGGGCGTGCAGTGCTTCGTGCGGGGCAATACACGCGTCACACGTGCTCCTACATCCCAGAGATCAACACCACCACAAATGCCGAAGAAAAGAAATATTGTTGCTATAAATTTTCCGAAGGTCCCGCTGGGGATGTAAAGCGATAAATTCGTTAGACCGGGCGACCCGTGACAAACTTTTGCATTTTTATAGTTTCAAATAGTGACAGTGTTTCCTATAACTGTAGTAATTATGGAAAATCAAGAAAAAACATCTTTAAAAATGAACCGATCGACGTGAAATTATGATCACCAGTTTTTGACGTATTTGTCTGTATACATTTTCGTGTGTTCAAAAATGTGTTTTGTCTCGGCTTGTGCGATGCGTAGAGATCAGGGACTGTCAGTAGGGCCTCAGAACCTATAAACTTCAACTCTGAAAACAATTTCATTACAGTAAGCACATTAGTAGCAATAGGTAAATTACAGTTCAAGACGACAGTGTGATATATGTTTTGTCGTTTCGGGAAGTATATCCATTTAGAAAGGTCAGCTTGTAAGACGGGCAAAGACAATGGACTACTGCAGTGGTCAATGTTATTATCTGTGCAGTGCCGTATACAATTTTTCCAGTCAGTAAGTATTTTAAAACAAATAAATAGTGTTTGTCATAAGATACTATGAAAAGGGAGTGCCTTGTTCGTGACTAACAAGATACAAGTACGAACTTGGGCATCGTTGAAGCCCTTTTGCCTACGATAGTTAACAGTGTCTTTTATGATCTACATATCCAGACTGAAGCGACGAGTGGAAATTTGTACCAGGGACGGCATTCGAACCCGTGTCTCCCCCTCACTAGAAAGATGCGCTAACCACTACTTCATCCTAGCACAGTTGCTTTACACAACTACATGGACTACGCGCCCCCCTCCCCAATCCCATGGTCTCTGTCAGTACATATCGGTGATGCGAAGATCGTACTAGCCCAATGGCCGAGCAAAATTCCACTTCAAAAATCATTTTGTTTGTAACGACGCTTTCAATCGACGTTTGGCTTCCTATAAAGGACTCGATGAGCAGGATTTGTTCGTGCTGCCTCTAGCTACACGTTGCAAAACCAAAACTTCAAGTGTCAGCCGAAACACCAGAAAAATGCGCTCGCCGTTTCGTAGGAGACACACTTTGTACAGGAGTATACGTACCGAGATAGTTGAAGTGGAACGATCCCAAAAAACTAGTCGGAGGTAAGGCAAATGCAGATTCATTGAAATAATTCTCATAAAAAGTAGTCATGACCCAAAGGCTTACAAAGCCTTCGTTAGAGCAGTGCCTCTAGCCAGCCCTGTAATACAAGTTTAATACAGGGTAAGTCAGGAGGACATTGGAAATTTGTCGTAATGCCTTATGGAACCAAACTGCTGAGGTCATCGTTCCCTAAGCTTACGCACTATTTAACCTAACTAATTTACTCTAACGACAACACACACTCCCTTGCCCGAGAGAGGACTCGAACCTCCAACGGGGGGCCCGCACGGACCGTGCAAAGTGCCCTAGACCGCGGGGCTAAGTTCAAATGGTTCAAATGGCTCTCAGCACTATGCGACAACTTCTGAGGTCATCAGTCCCCTAGAACTTGGAACTACTTAAACCTAACTAACCAAAGGGCATCACACACATTCATGCCTGAGGCAGGATTCGAACCTGCGACCGTAGGGGTTCCAGACTGTAGCGTCTAGAACTGATCGGCCACTCCGGCCGCCGTGGCTAAGTCAGGAGGAAAGATATATGCTTCGAGGGAAGATAGTTTTAGTTATTCTGAGCAAAAAAAAGTCTTATGGACAAATGTCCTGTTCTTAACAGTAATCAAAGAAACTAACGAAAACAGTGGAGAATAGGATAAATGCAGTTGGTAATAAATGAAACATTGTGAGCTCATGTTTTGTTTAATTTTGTGAGTTTCCTCACAAGAAATGTTCAAAATGTCCAGCGTCAACTGCATTGGATTTTCTGTGGGTGCTGTCGTGCTGAGCTAAGCTCATTCGTACGGTCCTTTTTCATTGCGAAACCCGTAGACAAACATCATGTCACCATACACCGCATGCGTGAAGATCTGTGGTATATTTTCACTACGCTGACCCATACCGTTTTGACTGTACAGATAACAACACTCACCGCAGTGCTGAGACGTGACGTAGAAAACGTGTACATTGGCAGGACTCGTCGCCCCACCAAGTGCAAATGAAGTGTACATTCAAATGGTCGGGAAACAAAACGCTACGTAGAAGTCGCTTTGGTTGCTGCTGTGTCGTATGATCTCTGGTTGGTATTGAAGAAATCAGAAACTTATAAGCGTAGGTAAGCTGTTGTGGGAACTTCGTTGTGTCCATCTAAATTTAACTGAAATATTACCCACATATACGTTGTCAGGCAAAGACATTCTAATTTTCAAGAGCCAGTCAATTCTAGGTTTCCAGGAAGCTTTTGACGCTGTACCACACAAGCGGCTTGTAGTGAAATTGCGTGCTTATGGAATATCGTCGCAGTTAAGTGACTGGATTCCTGATTTCCTGTCAGAGAGGTCTCAGTTAGTAGCAACTGACGGAAAGTGATCGAGTAAAACAGAAGTGATTTCTGGCGTTCCCAAAGCTAGTGTTATAGGCCCTTCGCTGTTCCTTATCTATAGAAAAGATTTGGGAGACAATCTGAGCAGCCGTCTAAGATTGTCTGCAGATGACGCTGTCGTTTATCGGCTAGTAAAGTCATCAGAAGATCAAAACAAATTACAAAACGATTTACAAGATATATCTGTATGTCGCGAAAGTTTACAATTGACCCTTAATAACGAAAAGTGTGATGACATCCACATGAGTACTAAAAGGAATCCGTTCAACTTCGTATTACCGCGGAACAGGGGAGAGAGTGTCACTGGTAGGATTTGGAGTGGACACCATCAAAACAAAATTTCAGTCACCAACTTCCACCTTCGGGTGCGAAGATATTCTGTTGACGCCGACCTACGTAGGGAGAAACGATCAGCATAATAAAATAAGGGAAATCAGAGCTCGCACGGCAAGATGTATGTGTTCGTTTCTTCCTCGCGCTATATGAGATTGGAATAACAGAGATTGTGATGATGATTCGATGAACCCTCTGTCAGGCACTAAAATATGATTTGCAGAGTATGCGTGTAGATGTAGATGTAATTCTTGCACGAGCAATAAGTACAGCGCCCGATAAAAAGAGTGAAGCGCAGGGAAGACACGGTCGGATGTCAATGTACCTTCTGTACATGTGCACGTCATCAGCGGGCAAGTAAATGACTTGAGTTACGATTCTGTGAGACGTGTAAAACGCCCACCAGAGTGAATTAGTATCGTACGTGTTTATTGTTGTTACCGGGCCTGGTACGGTATATAAAGGAGCTCGAACAGTGTCAGATGTTGAGCTGTCATTGTGAACGACAAGGAGATGCCTTGTACGCGTGTGAGATAGTATTATCAGCGCCTGGCAGAGTTTAAAAGTGCCGTCAGAGCGGGCCTCCACGCGGCTGGCCGGTCGATGGTGTAATATCCAGATCTGCTGGGCATTCTGATGTTGGACTGCATGGGAACTGTGCTGTTCATTTTTGGAACAAAACCTACGACCAGCTTAGAGACAGAAGTGATGACACTTTCTGCAGGAACTGACCATCATTTTGCTGGACAATGCTCAAGCACGTTCAGTGCAAGCTGACACATTTGTTTGATTGATGGGGCTACTATACCACCTACTGCACTCCCCTGACTTAAGCCCTTGTGAGTTCAACTCGATTTCTAAACTGAGGGAAACACTTCACGGCATTCGCTTCAAAACTGCTATAAATTCGTAGGGCAATAGACCGCGCCGTTCGAACTGTCAACACAATTGGCACTGCTGAGAATATCCTACGACTTCCACATCGCTGGCAACGGGCTATACACAATGCTGGTGACTACTTTGAAGGTCACTGAAACTTTTAAACACGTATCTATTTTGTACGATCTGTAAATAAATAGTTGCCACTATTAAAGTTTCAACCCTCCTATAACGATTCGTAGTGTTATGCAGTGATGATTGATAGATGAAGGCGCTGCAGCAGGATAGACTAGCACAGAGAGTTGCATCAAACCAATTTTCGGACTGAAGACCACACCAAAAACAACGATAATTTGTACGTGGACATAGCAATCAGATTTCATAACATACACAAGTACAAAATTTCACACACGCAAATATAAGATAAATAACGCTACATTAAAAAATGCCTGAATGAACAGATGTGGAAAGAAAAATTCTGAGTGAAAGTCAGCAGATAAGCAGAATTATAACATAATCTGTGAAGGCGTGCCCCTTTCGAACTCTTTCATGTGTTTCTGTCGCCGCATTCTGACAGAAGTAGTGCCTCGCGGCTGGACTTGTAATTACACCGTGAAGGACAGCCTGAGGAGTCGTGAGTCGGCAGAGCAGTGGCCGCCGTTTCCACTGAGGCGCTCCTGAGACGCCTGGAGCCCCTGTGACGTGGAGGGTCGGTGGCGAGTGCCGGGGACAGCCACTTAAGGAATTAACCCATTCAGAGGCAAGCTTCCTGCAGCACGACGCGCCTCTGCTGGCTCCAGTTTGGTAACCGCAGCTGTTGACGGGAGGCCTGCCCCACTGGCCCTACCAGCTGGCCACTCCTCCCTCAGACTGTTCTCGTACACGATGTCGCTCAGTTCCTCAGTGACGTATCAAAGATATACTGTTAATGTAATTGTGTTAACCGTTTCGCATTGCAAGCGTACTGCAGCGCACAGGCCACGACACGTTTCGGTACATCAGTGACCGTACTCGACCGAGTGTTAGACTAACTTAACATGCCTTAGTGAGGCAGCTATAGCCGACAGGTCAAGTCATTTAAGGAGAGATCCCTAGAGACGCTGTAACAGTACTACATTTGTAGCCAACTTGAGCCTTTCAGCCCTACAAGAACCCCGGTCCGTCCCTTTCATCTCCACAACAGGTTAAACTTCACATGGAGAGGGCGCTGTGGGTTACACGGAGAGGGGCGCTGCTACAGTTGCGTGCCTGCTCTAGATTCTGGACAGGGTCCTCACACACGAGCTGTCTACGAAGAGTAATAAGGCTGACAACACTGCGAGCAGTTTTCAGTCCAAGTTATGTTTTTCTTGTGTTTTACGAAAATGGAAAGCGGAATTTAAAGCGACACTATGCAATGAAATTTTGCGTTAAACTAGGGGAATTCGAGAGTGTGACCTTAGTAGAACTGCACAGCACAGTTTTATTGGTGGCACAGATCATTTTTGAAAGCCGAGAACACGGTGAAGATGAATCTCGCCCACGGAGACCTTCAAATTTAAAAACAGACGAAAACGTCGACCGTGAGTGTGCTCTTGTGAGACCAGACCTGCGTTTTACAGTGAGGATGATGGGTTTCTGCGTACATCATATTTTGACAGCAGTTTTGCACATGTGCCAAAATGGTGCCGAAAAATCTCACAGCTTAGCAGAGGAATAATCGAAACTTGTAATGTGATCTTGTGGAGAGGATTGCCATGACCTTGAATAGCTCATTCATGTGATCACAGGTGATGAACCCTGGATTTTTTAGTACGGTCCAGAGACAGAGCGGCAGGATCATGAGTCGTACACTGAGATATCTCCTCGGCCGAATAAAGCTCGAATGGACAAATCAAAGATCAAAACAACGCTAATTAGCTGTTTTGACAGTACGGGTATGGTGCACAAACAGTGTAGTCTTTCAGTACAAACTGTCAACCAAGTGTTTTACAAATATGTCCTTGAAACGCTCGGATAAACGGTGAATCAAGTGAGACCGGACACTGCAGAGAAACGGATGCTCCATCTTGATAACGCCGCACGCCACACGGTCACTTCCGTAACGGAACTTTTCAGCTCAAAAGGCTTTCCTTTTGTTCCACGGCCCTCCTCTTCTCCTGGTCTGTGTCCTTGTCAGTTCTTTCTTTTCCCGAAATTGAAAAATGTCTTAAAAGAAAGTCATTTTCGGACTCTGGCGAACATTGAAACCTTTCAGCGCTGATATCAAGACTGGGAACAACGAATCCGCCGTCGTCTTGCTGCCGAAGGGAGCTACTTTGAAGGGGACGTTGTTGCTGTCTGAAAAAAATCTGTGGGAGATAAAAAATCGGTCTCATTACTTTTCTCACACCTCGTGTGAGCAACAGTGCGTCCAATCAAAAATGAAGTCAATGTTAGAAACCATGTCGTGTGTAAAACTGAAGGCACAATTTCCGGTGCTAAACCGGAAGTGATAAATATCACTGGCATTTTGCTGTTCCGTCGGCGAATACGGCTCTCCCACACGAACAAAGCTGTCACACTCAACAAAATGTGCAGACTGATCACAGACTGTCTGAAACCTACTCTCAGAAATAAGATCTACCACTTGAGTGAAACCACTCCACCGACTACGGCAGGCAACTACCTGCAACGAGAAAAGCAAATCCTTCACGTCCGAATGAAAACCCACTGTACGGCGTCCGGCCGGCTATTCGGAGGCTAAAATCGAGATACAGCTTCCTCAGTGCAACGGAGGGCTACGTAAAACACACTCACCCTAAACAGGAGATGTGATCAACTGTAAAAGACTATCACTGGATGGAACCACCTAAAGGGACAAGGTCCTGCCTATCTCCTAAACTTCGAAATCCCACAGTTGTCTACGCTTGGGAACGTTAAAGTCCAAAGCAAAGCACCCAAAATCCTTGTAATCTTTTCAGTCGTGGTGAGATCGAGACAAACCCTGATTAACGCACCCTGTGCAGCCTCCAGAAATTCATGTCAGCAATCCTAACGGTACTGATATTGGCCACTTACCGGCTAAACTAGTATAACGAATACGCCTTGTTTCATAAGAAACATTTTGTAATCCAGAAAGAATTATCACTCTGAAGTGGAGTGTACACTGATTTTAAAATTCCTTGCGTATTAAAACTGTACTCTGGATCTGGACTCGACGTTGGACATTTGCATTTCTTAAGAAAGTTCCCCTATTGGAGAGTAGAAGCTTCGCCAGGTCAGTAGTTACACCACCTTTCCGCGAAAGGCGAACGTCCCAAGTTCTAGTCCTGTTCTAGCATACAACTTTAATCTAGCAGAAGGTGTTATAATTTGTAAAATTTAATTTGTGTTTTAAGTGATTCTCTTCGCGTAATCTGATATTCACAGATTCTGGCAGGAATAAAAACATCGCAAGTGATGAAAGACGGACATTTGTTCAGGCAGACTTCTCAGAAAATCGGACACGAACAATTTGATAAACATTTACTGCTTGGAACTGCAGTTTCTCTTAAACGTGAAAGAGTGAAAAAAATTTAAAGAAACATAAAAACCGACAAACCACGAAGAAATTGTCCGAATGGGACAGAAATCGGTATGTGTGATGTATATGTACAGACAAACAAATGATTACAATTTCAGAAAAAATCGCTTGATACAAGAGAAAGGGCTTCGCAAATTGAGCACGTCAATAACGCGTTGGCCGATCTCTGACCCTTAAGCAAGCGGTTATTCGGTTTGGAATCGACTGATAGAATTATTAGATCTCCTGCTCAGGGATATCGATCCATATCCCATCAAATTGGCGCATTAGGTAATCAAAATCTCGAAACGGTCGAAAGGCACTTCCCATAATGCTCCACCGTTCTCAGTTTGGGAGAGATCCTGCGGTATTGGTGGCCAAGATAGGGTTTGGCAAGAACGAAGATAAGCGGCAGGAACTCTGACCGTTTGTGGGAGGGCATTATCTTGCTGAAATGTAAGCCTACGATGGCGTGCCGTGAAGGACAACAAAACGGGGAGCAGAATACCACCGCTGTGCTGTAAGGGTGTCGCCGATGATGACCATAGGAGTCCTGCTATGAGAAGAAATGGTACTCCAGACGATTAGTCACGGTTGTCGGGGAGTACGGTCTGGTCTGGGAGCCGCAGGTTCGTATCCCTGTGTCGTCCGGAGCGTCTCCAGACACGTCTTGGGCCTAGAATGTCACGCCTTTTACTGGGCCCAGCGGGACAGCGAACACCTGTATGACGACGGCCCTGACCGTGGTGGGCTACCAACCCGATCGGTTCCCGCCATTTGGCCCGACAGCTGAGAGTGACGGTGTATCGATTCACAGGAGGACCTGTCTGTCCCATTCTGTCGCCACCCGCGGCACATCGGCCATATTCCAGGCCCCGCTTTGCTGCCCCTCATAGAAAGCTATCCTGGCCTTACGTTTCGGCAATATAATGGCGCCCGCGAGAGCTTCTGCTGCTCGTCTTCGTGCTGGCCAAACCCTACCACGGCCAACAAGGTCGGCGCATATCTCTGCGACTGAGAACATTTGGAGCATTGTGGGAAGGGCCTGCCAACTAGCTCACGATTCTGTCGACCTAAGGCGCCAACTGGACAGAATTTGGCACAACATCCTTCAGGAAGACGTCGAACAACTCTACAATGAATGCTAAGCTGAATAACTGCTTGTATTAGGGCCAGGGGTGGATTACTGACGTGCTCAATTTGCGAAGCTCTTTCTCTCGAATAACTCAAACAATTTTCCTGAAACTGTAATCATTTGTTGATCTGCACTTGAACATCACGTCTTCCGATTTCCGTCCCATTCGAATACTTCCCAAGTGGCGCGTAGTTTCTTCCTTTTTTTATAGAGTGTATTGGCGGTAGCATATAAATGGGATGAAAACATAAAGAGTGTTACAAAGAAGGCGAATACATGTTAAAAACAGAGTTGTAAGGAAGTGTATTGCAGGTGCAAAGAGGACCACATAGAACGGTCGTGCAGTCTGTTGAGTAGTATTCTGATGTCTGACCGTGACTGATGTTAAGAGTCGGACGAGAGGAGGGGGTAATTTAGAGGGTAGGCGTTTAACCGGCTGCTGTGCCAGTAAGAGTACGGGGCGCGTATACTCACGGATCTTACGTGGGAAGCTTATCGCGTCTAAAGAACCCTCGGTAAAATTGGAACTGACTCACCTAGAGGATCGTAAGGATAAGATAAGAGAGATCAGAATACGTAAGAAGACAAACATGAGCGAGTGGAACGCCAAGAAACTAAGAAATATAATTCGCTAAAGTTATCCATTCGTGACACATTTACGCTGTTAGTTTCAGTAACTAAAATTCATCTATGCCACACTTTTCAGTGCTAAAGGCGATCGGTTTTGTAAGATTTATCTTACACCATGATACGCTTATGACACTATGACAATTACAGTCTTAAGGGACAAGATGTGTTATCAGCTTTCAGTTACGTGATTCATGATACCAGACATATTCAAATTCAATCTGAAACATTTTCACGTTGTACACATACTTTCTTCTCTGCAAAATTTTCTCTCAAAATGTAGACGTGTATCATTCTGTAGTAGAGCATTCATTCGCATTGCATTTATGAGACTGTCTTGTTGATTTTGCCTTATTTCATCAACTTTTACAAAAAATATTACATCGAACATAAATAAAACGTTACAGCTCCATATTAATGAAGGAGCAGAACGAAATCTGTGACCACCCGCGCATCACTTATTGGGGAGAGTTGAAATCCGCTGACAAACGGACTATTACGTGTCAGCTAGGTTTTGTGGACAGGAAGAAGACCTGATCTTCTCTGGAAAACTGTTATGGAGAAGAGTTGTGTCTCGCAGTATGAATCATAGGGTGGTGCTACTACTTCTAAAACTGGCAATGGAAAATCAACATGAAATGGTTTATGAGACCTATTCTCACATAAGCTAATGATCGAAGATTGAAGCTCTATGAAACGTATTTTGCTATTTTTTTTAATACAATCTTTAATATATTCACTTCTGTAGCACTGTCGGTATAGTTCTACGGAAGTTCAAAAAGTAAGTTACACATTATTAACGCAGGTGAAGTAATTTTTATTGAATGCTGTTCTACACTTCAAAGTGACACAGGAATGTGACCCTAGTTTTCAGCATAGTTACCAAGCCTCTGCAAACAACGACAGGAGCACTCTACTAATCGTTCAAATACTTGACGATAGAAAGCCGCTCTTTGATCACTGAGCAATTCGAAAATCGCTGTATAAACGTCCTGGCCGGCAGGGGTGGCCAAGCGGTTCTAGGCGCTGCAGTCTGGAACCGCGCGACCGCTACGGTCGCAGGTTCGAATTCTGCCTCGGGTATGGATGTGTATGATGTCCTTATGTTAGTTAGGTTTAAGTATTTCTGAGTTCTAGGGAACTGATGACCTTAGACGTTAAGTCCCATAGTGCTCAGAGCCATTTGAACCATTTTTGAAACGTCCTCAAGTTGACAAATCTGTTTTGCCCCAGGCGTTCTTCAGGCTACTGAAAGGATGGCGTGGCAGCATCACCCAAGTCTGTTAGCCCCACAGTTTCTCTACGGCTGCACGCAGCATTGCGTTTGGTCCACATGCCGCCAAACTTTCACGCGTACGATGTGTGCAAGGCAGACACTTTGCTCACAAGAGCTATGCTGTCCCCCGTACTTCAGCTTCGTAGTACGCTTCCAGACGCCGCGCAATTGCAGTCGCTCATTGTGATGCACCCGTTACCCGAACCGCAGCAGAACTACGTAAGCAGGAGACGCGGAACACGTACTCTCCTCTGACACCGGTATAACGTGGGGCGACCTGGGTGCTCACACTCGGAAGTGCTACGGAGGTGCGGGTACTCACTTGTATATTCTTGCTTATACAGTTTCGCTTACACTATGCACAAAGGTTCAATGGCAATATGTGAATAAAACATGAAAAACGGTAAGGGAAAGGAGTTGCAACATTGCATACAACTTAGTACCGCACGACAAAATGGCAAAACAGCTGTATATCACTGAGAGGAAACTCTGCATAGAATGGAAGAAATGTAGTAGATGCAACTGTTTCAGCTTAAATTTGAGGTACCACGGTTCATATTACTGCAAGCTGGTAATCCTTCCCATGCCTTGCAACAACTGACCGTAGGCAAATGCCCGTAGGTGAAAAATTAATCTCCCGAAAAAGGTTGCTTCAATAAAGCAAAGAATGACCGAGGCAAATTTTAAATACTGTAAAACCAGTAAGTACCTCAGACCTATTAATTACGTTCATGCTTCGCATGTGGACAGATCCATTACGGTATTGGTTAGTGAATAATGAAGTGTGAATTGAAGTTTGTGTTAGGAAGGGCACTGGATTAGAGCAGTTCGTGCAACAGTGTTAGCCACAACACCAGGGTGGTGTAGTTGATTACACATCTGCATGGTAAGTAGGAAACCTCGGTTCAAGTCCCGGCACTGGCACAAGTTTTAATTCAGTTCTTCAGCAACTGTCCTTATCGAAGATAAAAGTAGGACTCAATATGGGTCCAGGAAAGTGTAATTCCATCAGATCAATGAAATGTAAATGTTTGTAAGTATTTTCCGGAGATATTTGTGTGGAGTGTAGCCTTGCACTGGACTGAAACTTGTGAAGTAAATATAATACACTAGAAGAGAATAAAATCGTTTGAAACGTGGTGCTACATAAGAAGGCTGGAGATTAAATGGCGTAGATTCAAAAAGTTACGAAGATAAAATCGAATCGGCGAGGAAAGATATTTGTGGCACAACTTCTCTGAAAGAAGGGATCAGCTGGTAGGATATATCTGAGGCAACAAGAAATCATTAAATTATTAACAGGCAGAAGTGGTGGGGGGGGGGGGGGGAGGGTTACTGTAGAGGGAGACCAGGGCAAGCAGATTGGTATGCTTGTTGACAGCGTTAGTTATGTAGAGATTAAAAGGCCTGCACAGCACAACACAGACTGCATCGAAGCAGGTTTCTTCTACAACTATACTCCGCAAGCCATGTTAAGGTACTTTACGTACCACAGTCACTTTCTAAGGGAAGAACTGCTCCACTCGCGAATGGTCGGCGGGAAGAGCGGCTGCTCGCGCGCTCTTCGGAACGTTCGACAGCAGAGCTCAGCGCGGTGCGGCACGCTTCTCTGCAGCGTCTGCCACTGGAGCTGACCCAGCATCTGCGTCACCATTTAGCACTTGCTAAATGGATCTCTAAGGAAATGCGCCGGTCTCTTACATCTTCTCCATTTCCCCTGTCAATCCTTAAATTCACGCCATTTCGGCAAATTGCATGTGGATGAAGATGAAATGATAATGAAAACAATACACAGTCCTGGAGAAAAGAAAATTTTCACCCGAGCCGCGAATCCAACCTTGGCCTCTCGCATGGCATTCCCCAATGCTGACCATTTAGCTATGGAGGCAAACGAACGTGAAATGTCTCAAGTCGATGTGCCACATTATATTGCTGGTTATGCAACAGCCGAACTGCTAGGCTGGTTCCCAAAGCCAAAAGAAACAAGGGCACGAAACTTCCTATAGGACTGTGACTAATAAATTCCGTCGTTGTGTCACTAAACTTCGTTTGAGGACTTTTCTCGTACTTCCTCAAGTGTAAAGAAATGCCTGTCGTTCTAACTACGTCGTCCTTAACAGTTTGTTCGGCCTTAACGAAGGAAAATAACCGTAAGATATCTGACGAAGTGGGGGCCTTCACGTTGTTGTTGTTGTTGTTGTTGTTGTCTTCAGTCCTGAGACTGGTTTGATGCAGCACCTTCATGCTACTCTATCCCGTGCAAGCTCCTTCATCTCCCAGTACTTACTGCAACCTACATCCTTCTGAATCTGCTTAATGTGTTCATCTCTTGGTCTCCCTCTACGATTTTTACCCTCCACGCTGCCCTACAATGCTAAATTTGTGATCCCTTGATGCCTCAGAACATGTCCTACCAACCGGTCAAGTTGTGCCACAAACTCCTCCCCAATTCTATTCAATACCTTCTCATTAGTTATGTCATCTACCCATCTAATCTTCAGCATTCTCTGTAGCACCACGTTTCGAAAGCTTCTATTCTCTTCCGGTCCAAACTATTTATTGTCCATGTTTCACTTCCATAGATGGCTACACTCCATACAAATACTTTCAGAAATGACTTCCTGGCACTTAAATCTATACTCGATGTTAACAAATTTCTCTTCTTCAGAAACGCTTTCCTTGCCATTGCCAGTCTACATTTTATATCCTCTCTACTTCAACCATCATCAGTTATTTTGCTTCCCAAATAGCAAAACTCATTTACTACTTTAAGCGTCTCATTTCCTAACCTAATTCCCTCATCACCACCCGACTTAATTTGACTACATTCCATTATCTTCGTTTTTCTGTTGTTGACATAGTTGGATGGTTTGTGTGCCACAGCGATACAGATAACCGCGAAGTAGGTGCGACCGTGTCGGAAGGTTGTCTGTGGAGAGGCCGGACTAACAGCGTGGTAGATAGAAAGGGTCATCAGACATTTCAATTGTTCCAGGGGTAACACTCTGGATATTGTGTCTGATCTGGCCTTGTAACACTATGCAGTATGGCTTTGCGGCCTGCGGCATAACTGAAAGCAAGAGGTAACTGCATCTGTTACATTTCCTGAAGAGCTGCTGCTCCACTACATTCTAAAGAGCTGCATCAAAGCAGTCTTCGTCCGGATGAGTACAATAGAAACAATTAGGGGAAAAGTGAGTACTATTTTTAGATTTCAGCTCAACCTCAATTAACGAGCAAGCCCGATTTTGCAAACTTCTGTTGTTTGGTGGTGATGGCTGTTCTGGAGGTGTACATTTGTGGATGTTTTGATTGGTATAGGCCTGGGCGGATCTTGGTACAATTTCTTGTGTCATATTTTCAGCTCTGTATCAGTGCTGCCCTATTTTTAGGTACCTATCAGTAATGCTTTCAATTCATTGCAAGGTAACCCAGGTGAGTTAAATTAACCTCTAATTATTAGTCAAGGAAAACTCGCTCTGATCCTGTACAAAAGAAAATGAGTTTGAAGCAAATAGCTGCTTATCATCTGTGTTCTTTCTTTTGCTTAGAAAAGCCTTTAGCCCACTTGCCAACTGTTTCTACATTTTTTGACACGAAATGTTGCATATACATAGCTTCTGTCACGGAATACTGGATCCCGACTGCATATGTAGAACGAAAAAAAAAATGGTTCAAATGGCTCTGAGCACTATGGGACTTAACATCTTATGTCATGAGTCCCCTAGAACTTAGAACTACTTAAACCTAACTACCCTAAGGACATCACACAACACCCAGCCATCACGAGGCAGAGAAAATCCCGGACCCGGGAACCCGGGCGTGGGAAGCGAGAACGCTACCGCACGACCACGAGATGCGAGCAGTCTGTAGAATGAAGATTAATAGTGTTTGGTGCAGTTTATTATTGGCATTCCCATGTAAGCTGTTTTAAATAACTAAGATTCTTGAAGACCGATATCGGTTGTAGTAAAGAAGTAGCTGTTAGCAGCTCTTGGGTGTTGAACTATGACTTTTTCTACATATCCGTTCTTTATATTGCTCCACTATTTGTACTACATCTTGAGTTAAAGAGGCATTTTCGGCATTCTGGACATAAGTACCTACTGGCATAACGGCACAGGCACGCTTAGTGCTCAGTATGCTACAAACAGTCGAGTAACTTGTTGGTAGCTAGGAAGAGATGGTGGACGTCGGTGACGTAATGATGTATCATATGACGTCATGAGCTGGCAAACAGAAACAGAACTTAAAAACAACAATGTTCATTTTTTGTGTAGGTTGTGTTGACAGATTATCTGTAGCGTAACCCAAGTCCAGGTTAGTTTGGAAGGTCAGTGTTCGTTTGTGAAATGGCGATGCCAACGAATATATCATGAGAAAAGCTACAATTCTCGGTGTGGATCATATTTTACGGATATTGGACGTAAAAGACTGGTTTATGTCCGCTATTTTGATAACGTCACCGATTAAAACAGAGTGGTATCGGCAGTTTCAGTGTTTCTCTAGGATGCCGTTGACTCTGTGTGCATAGCAGACGCGTCCCCGCTCGTACAGAGGAGGCAGCGCCCAGCCACAGACAGGGCAGCACGCAAGCGCGGCCCCCGGCGTTACGCCGACGTGTAGTCACCTGACAATTACAACGAATGGTATCAAAAATGATGCAGCCATACATATTATGAAGATCGATGTGTGTATGTTACACGTCCCTTCCTAAACCACCAGGCCGATTTCACGAAAACTTGGTACACATATCACTGACTGTCTGAGAAGAATCGCTGTGGGATTGAGGAGCAGCTACTTCTTAAAGGGCTGCGGTCGGGACGCGCCTGAAAAAGAGAGTAGCTCACGACGCTCAGCAGACATTAGAGGATGAGAGCACCTAATGACCTGCAACAAACACATAATTCCAAACATGTCTGGGAAACATGCTGCCCCCCCCCCCCCCTAGTCGAGCAATGTCGTTATCCTGAAGGAAGTCGTTCACAAGATGTGCACGATGGGAGCGCGAATTGTCCTCCGTGAAGACGAATGCCTCGCCAATACGCTGCCGATATGGTTGCACTGTCGGTCGGAGGATGGCATTCACGTGTCGTACAGCCTTTACGGCGCCTTCCACGACCACCAGCGGCGTACGTCGGCCCCACATAATGCCACCCCAAAACAGTAGGGAACCTCCACATTGGTACAATCGCCGGGCAGTGTGTCTAAAACGTTCGGACTGAACGGTTTGCCTCCAAACACGTCTCTGACGGTTGTCTGGTTGAATACATATGCGACGCTCATTGGTGAAGAGAACGCGATGCCAATCCTGAGCAAGCTATTCGACATGTTGTTGGGTCCATCTGTATCGCGATGCATGATGTCGTGGTTGTAAAGATGGACCTCGCCATGGACGTCGGGAGTGAAGTTGCGCATCATGCAGCCTATCGCGCACAGTCGTAACACGATGTCCTGTGACTGCACGAAAACCATTATTCAACATGGTGGCGTTGCTGTCAGGGTTCCTCCGAGCCATAATCCGTAGGTAGCGGCCATCCATTACAGGCAGCCTGAGCGAGGCATGTCATTGACAGTTCCTGTCTCTCCGTATTTTCTCCATGTCTGAACAACATCAGTTTGGTTCACTCCCAGACGCCTGGACACTTCCCTTGTTGTGAGCCCTTCCTGACACAAAGTAACAATACGGACGCGATCGAACCGCAGTATTGACCGTCTAGGCATGGTTGAACTACAGTCGACAAGAGCCGTGTACCTCCTTCCTGGTGGAATGACTAAAACTGATCGGTTGTCAGATCCCCTCTGTCTAATATTCGCTGCTCATGCAGGGTTGTTTTACATCTTTGTTCGGGTTTAGTGACATCTCTGAACAGTCAAAGGGACTGTGTCTGCTATAGAATATCTACAGTCAACGTCTATCTTCAGGAGTTCTGGGAACCAGGTTGATGCAGAACTTTTTGTGATGTTCTTGTATTTTCGCTGTTCATGCAGTAAAACTGCCGCATCAGGCATGACGTTTTAATTTATTACTTCTGTACTACTGACTCTATTCCCGACACATTTTGCAGACAGTATTCACATACATCGCTGAGTGTACTTCCAAAAACAAATCGTTGTATAGCCCATAGTTGAGGAAATATGACGCCGTAAATACTGAGGAACGTGAAAAACTGCCGCATCATGCATTAACTTTCCAATTTATTTCTTCTTTACTACTAATTCTATTCACAACACATTTTACGGACAGTGTTCGCATATACCACTGAATGTACATGCAAACATATATCATTGTACGATTCAGTTCACGAGATATGACGCCATAAACATTGAGCTGCGTGAAAACGAAACTGCAGGGCGAAGTTCGCTAGAGATACAGGTGAAATATGTGTGAAATAAGTTAAGTGAATTACAGACAGAGTGATGAGGAGAGGTACGCGCCTCGTAAGGTGTTAGTATTGGTGATTCTGAATAAAAAAGATTCTTATGAACATATGCCCTATTCCGAATGGTTATTTTCTGTATTATGCAGTACATTATCCATGTTTGAAACGTACCACAGTAGTGTAGAGGAATTCGAGACGAGCAGTTTGATAAGTAGGAAACCTGCGGTCCGTCACACCGGGAACTGCCTCAGATTGGCCTGCAAAAACTACCTAAGCTACAGTGTGTGCGTGTCGCGCTGCATTTTACTATTCTCTGACCTTGTTCGTGCAAACAATTAGCCCTAGAGAAAAAATAAATATGGCCTCTTTTGTAGAAAATTTAATGTAGTTGAACTTTGTACTATGACACGTTTTCGTTAGAGCCCACGGTTTTCGAGGTATTCAAGAAAAACGTATAAAATTGTTCTATCTCTGGAAACCGTACGGAACAGGACATATGAACTTTTTTTGTTCAGAATCGCCAATACTGTCACCCCTCAAAAACTTCCTCCTTAACAAACAAAAAAAAAAAATGTTCAAATGTGTGTGAAATCCTATGGGACGTAACTGCTAAGGTCACCAGTCCCTAAGCTTACACACTGCTTAACCTAAATTATCCTAAGGACAAACACACACACCCATGCCCGAGGGAGGACTCGAACCTCCGCCGGGACCAGCCGCACAGTCCGTGACTGCAGCGCCTAAGACCGCTCGGCTAATCCCGCGCGGCCCTCCTTAACACATGCGTGGATTTCAGCCAAACGTGGTACATATGTTACTTGCCATCTGGAAAGAAATACTATATGGATGAGAACCATCAACTTCTCATTGAGGTGGGGATCATGTGTGGTGATGGAGAGAGATGGGAGGAGATGTACAGAGAGGGAGGGAGTAGAGAAATGGAACAGGAGGTGAGAAAGGAGAGGAGGAGGTGGAGGCAGAGAGGGGAGGAGGAGGAGGCAGAGAAATGGAACGGGAGGTCAGAACGGAGAGGAGGGAGAGGAGGCAGAGAGAGGGAGAAAGAGGCGGAGTGATGGCGGTAAGGTCGGACAAATACACAGTCAGTTAAGGCGGCGCACTCAGCCAGTTTACGGTAAGTTTTCAATGCGCCGGTGTTTTCAAATGGCGTAATTCTGTAGCATCGAAGTTGCGACACAAAAGGCACGAAAAACAAAACCCTAAGCTACAATGTATTGTTTATCGTCATTTTATTATAAGTAATCGCACCAAAATCGACGCGTTAGAGAGAGAGAGCTTCGTGTGCCGGTGTTCTCAAACATCATTTGTGGATTATAATATAATATACAAACTATCTGATATGGGCTTCGACTGAATCCAGTATGGTGTCTCCCACGTCCTGTCTGTGAGATAGAAGCTGATTTTGCATCTCATTGGGCACGTCCGTCTCCGTGCTGCAAAACTCTGACTTGTCTGATTCTGCCTTTCACGCTCGGAAATGTTCTGCGGCGCTAACTGCACGTTGTGACGTCACAGACGTCGTTCGCTTTCACGTTTCGTATGAGGACGTGTTGAACTGAAATGTCTAATGAACATTGATTATGAAATTAGAGTAAATCGAAGGAAGACTAAAGTAATTAAGGGTAGCGGTAATGAGATTCGCGATAAACTTAGCATCGAAATGTGTGATTACGAAGTAGACGAAGATAAGCGATTGTGGTGCAGAGTTGCCGCCATGTCACGGATTGCGCGGCCCCTCCCAGCGGAAGTTCGAGTCCTACCTCGGTCATGGGTGTGTGTGTGTGTGTGTGCTGTCCTTAGTATAAGTTAGTTTAAGTAGTGTGTAAATCTATAGACCGATGACCTCAGCAGTTTGGTCCCTTAGGAATTCACACACATTTGAAACATTTAATAAGGGATTCCGCTGCGTTGGAAGCAAAATGACACACGCCAGACGAAGTGAAGAGTACATAAAAAGCAGATTATCTCAAGGGAAGAGGGCATTCGCGGCCAAATGAAGTGTACTCGTATCAAAACTTGGCCTCAGTCTAAGGAAGAAATTTCTGAGAATGTTTGTTTGGAGAACGTCATTCCTCGGTAGTGGATCTTGGACTGTGGGAAAAACGGGAAGTGAGAGAATTGAGGCGTTTGAGATGTGGTTTTACAGAAGGATGCTAAATATTATTTGGACTGACAGAATAAAGAAGGAGCAGATCCTCTGCAGAATCGGCGAAGAATAGGACACGCGGAAAGTATTGAGAGGGAGGAGGGGCAAATTTATAGGACGAGTGTTAAGACACTAGGGAATAAATTCTCCGGCACTACAGGGAACTGTAGAGGGTAAAAACTATAGGGAAAGACAGATTAGAATAAATCGAACGAATACTTGAGGTCTGGGATGCAAGTGCGACTCTGAGATAAAGAGGTTGGTACAGGAGACTGATGACGCAAAAAAGTGAGGCTGGCTTAACGCAAAGTACTGTCGTTTGTGGAATGAGGCGCGAGCCTCTGGAAGCGAGGTTTGAGTCGCTGTGGCTGCCGCCCGCGGAAGCGAGAATTCGCCACGTTCGACGGCGCGCGCCGCTGCGACGTCCGGGGAGGCGGCGGTCTGTGAAGCTGGCGGCGACCGGCGAGCCTGCGGCGTCTGCGCGTGGCGGCCACAGCCTCCTCACTCACTCGCCGCTCTGAGTGTTTCACAAACACGGCCTGCCCTGAAGTGACGCATAATGTCCCTCAACTGAGGGAAGTTAGCTGCACTAGGCGTGTCAACGTGGTTCGCAGGTGTACTTGCAAAAACTGCTGAAATGAGTTTCTCATTGGTGTGGCTAAATGCCAGATGGGAAAAGCACTCGCATTAAAACATCTGTCCTGTCCTATATGTACACACATTTGCTATCAAGTCTGTAGTAACATTCAGTTGTAAAAAACGGAAGAACAAAAATTATTACAATTTTTACTAATCTGTTCATCCTTACAATACACCCACCCTATGTAATAGCCAGTGTAAGGTTTTTACTGACCCCTTACTGAAAGAACCAACTTTCGTCGTTTAGTTTGTGAAAAAACGCAGGATATTTAATTGTTTTGAAAGCACACTCAAATACTATGCAGATGATGACGTGTTTTACTCTGAAAGTTTGTAAGGACCCCACGCTTGTACTAAATTCCAGACATGTATCAGTTTTGCTAGTGAGTCTGTAGAGGATTATGTAGAAGACGTACAGTATGACGGACGTGCTTTTCCAACCGAGTTTCGGAGAGATTAAGGCCAGCCATCCTTGGATTGTCTTACTTAGTCGTCGTATAGCATTCTTTCTACCTGTCCTACCGAGAAGTTCTCGAAGTTTATGTCCCTCGCAGATGCAGTATCAGCGCTGTGGGGTTCTCAGTATAGTGAAACTCTACTTCCTGTGATAATAAGTGATGAAGTGAAAAGCTGTATTTTTCGGAATAATGTTTAAAAGGGACGCTATTAGAACTATTTACTAAACACCATAAACTGGTAATATCGACACGTTAATAATGGTTTAAGAGAAAAGTAACGATGTCCTTAGAGCATTGTCTTACCACAGAACCAGAACCTATCGTACTGGCGAGTCGCAGCTGTGGCGCACAGACTGTATATACCTCGTGATATTAGGAACTCGTTCCCACATTTTCGTGAGCTTAAACATTATTCGAATATTTATTAAAACGATGGACTTGTGGCGTTGTTATATTGTTGTAAGAAGGTATTTCTCCTGATATCCGTATTGGAAAAAGCAACTTTTATTAGCAAATATTTGTTAATCAATATTACTTGCTTCGCACCAGACTAACTATGCTTTCGCTACGTACATTCCTGCTGACGTAGCGGGCGTTCTCATGTCTAGCAACAGCGCCTCACATCATCGTCCACTGGCAACGCCATATCGTCCAACGGCTCCTTCAGCTAGCGTCAAAACTGAAATCTTACTACCAACTGTGTGAATTCGCCAAGACCGCTTTACTCACTGAATGTTACGTGAAATATACGTGATATGTGCGATACAAAATTGCAAAACTGGAAAATAAGCAAATAGAATGTGGCTTGAACACAAGGGGGACCTTACAAGTTCATGGACTGTACACGATGCAGTATTTATATCCTCCCAGAGTCTCAGTTTTCACTAAAGAATCAGAAATTTTCGTACACATAATCCATGAGTGATCATGAAGTTTTACGCATTAATGCTCAGTTTTCATGGAAATGCACAGAGCTCCAGGCTATGCGACGTTCCGTCACAACAGCTGCCCCAGACTACTGCTGACTCAGGCGCGAGATTCCTCTTCTGGCCGAATAACAGAGTGGCCACTTGGGTTCATATTTCGATTCACATGACCCTGTAGTCTCCTCCTTTGCACCAGAGTCCGTTTAGAAAATCACTTTACATGAAATTACAAAATAACAGATTAAAAAAAACCGGATAAAAACAAATTAAGGAAATCTTAAATAGTGTGAAAGACTGAAGTTGCTTTTTTATTTCTAAAATGTTGACAAACGGGCTGTTTTACAATTATCATACACCCAAATTCACACCAAGGCTGCACAATGTGATTCCCATGCTCCGTCGTTCTCAGTTATTCACAATTTCAGTGACTCGTACTTGCACAACAAACCAAATTTAAGGAATGATATCCGTAAGAATGAATAATAGTAGTGAAATTGGAATTAGTGCGTAGGTGTTTAGAGCTTTCTTCCAAATGTAGTTTACTTCGTTATGTAAACTCAGGTAATCACTTAATGTTCTTCGCTGAGTTCTATACATAACGTATTAACATGTCAGAAAGTTCCTCTTCATCAAGGGAAGTTAAAACTCCTGTGTTTCAGTTAATTTTTAAATATACCAAAAGTTGCTTAACGTGAAAATCAGGAATTCATACTGTTGTTAACTATCATGTTTACAAAAGGTTATACAAAGTTTCACAACAGTTGGCTTATTAAAACTCTCTTTAATAAATCATAGCAATGTTGGTAATGATCGATTGCCGTTCAGAGCAAGCGCACGGCTTGAAGGGCAGGATGACTTACGTATAAGCAAAGCGTGCGAAAACATTCTCTGGGGGTCCTCTCAGGCACTGCGTGTGACGAGAAAGTCTCTTGACAGATTCCCTTCGAGCGATGTATTTTGGCTCGTCTCACGTCTATTTCCTAAATCGTTTAAGGAAAATGATTTTCCAAAATCGTTCAAGGGAAATAGCTCCTTCGAAAAAGTGTCGGCCGATCTCTTTCCCCAGCCTTGTCCAAACCGAGCTCGAATGCTTCGTCGTCTATGGGACGTGAAACCATATTCTTTCTTACTTCTGAATTTATCGACTCACGAAGAATGGGCAGGTGTGAGTCGAGCTCCGAAAGCGTACATGTTATCAGTAAAGAATAAT
Source organism: Schistocerca gregaria (assembly GCF_023897955.1). Taxonomy (NCBI): domain Eukaryota; kingdom Metazoa; phylum Arthropoda; class Insecta; order Orthoptera; family Acrididae; genus Schistocerca; species Schistocerca gregaria. Next base: position 22,817,249 of record NC_064926.1, on the reverse strand, counting down.
AAAGCGTGACACCACAAAAATGAGGAATAAGATGTCCCCATCTCACACTATCCCTCCTGAAAATTTACTTATATCGTCTTTCCAGTTTTGTTCACCAAAACAATTGGGAGGAATTATATTTAAAATGAAGAGTCATAAAATTGTAATGAAGGAATAGTAGTTCAGGAGCGAGAGACTGGATGCGGGGAACGAATGGGAAATACATGGTTAAGCCGAACACCTGCGACGTAACTTCGAGGGTTTCTCTGGGAACTTTTTTGAGTGTTTCAGTGTAAGGGCAGGGAGCCGTGCTCTCCAGTCGCTGGTTACAAGCAAGCACCGTGAGGGAGCGCAACACAAGAAACAGTACGCACTGTCCATATTTACACTGTTATACAGATGTTTCGAATGCTGATCTATTCATAAATCGACTTAACAAATCAAACGAAATACAATACACAGGAGACCACGTGTTCATAATACCAAAGCACGCAGAAAATCTCTCTGACAGACCTACGAAATATTAGTTTGTGATAGCGCATCTACAAGAAAAGATATTTCGGATGTGAAATTCGACAGACGTGTATGTTAACTCTGATGTCGTAGTTTCATAAACGTCACTGCTCACTTGGTTGCGGCCTGTCTTGGATTATCTGTGGGTAGGATCAGCAGCTGCCAGCAGTGACAGGCGGATTATCGGGTTTTAGACGTCCTTGTTCCATGACTCGTCATATCACTGATTTTGGTTGCTCCGAAGCTGCACGACTTCTGCCGATTTGGTTCACTTCTTGTCATACAGTGCCCGTCTTAGTCTGGTTGCATTTCGTCTACTCTACATGAAGTACTTATGGCTCTTCTATCAGATGAAAACTACAGTTCGGCTCCAGAAATAGGGATAAGCCGAGTGGAAAATATCTGTCTTATCTCTTCGCGTTCACACACAGTATCCACTTTTCACAATTTGAGAAGTTTTAAGGTTCTTTGCTGGGTATTCAACTTACAAAAAAAAAAAAAGTCCCTGAACCCAACAGTCCATACCTCACGCACTGGAACGGAGCCGGTGCGCCACTTACTGCAGAATACCTGCCAGAATTGATCCACGATTTAAGAGACTTTTGCTGTATTGAAGTACTCGCTTATGCTTGCGGTTAGACCATGTAACTGTGGTTTTCGAAGCACCTGGTGTATTGTCTATACTCTGACGTCCGGAATGTTGGTAAACATTTTACTATATTTTGTTCTCCGTTTATTTATTCCTACCATTTTTAACTTTATTCGTGTTTCATTTTGTTGTATATCACGCAGTGACGCACTGCCTTTCCAGTTGTGTGACACAAACGGGTATGTCGATAGTATTCCGAGTACGTACATTTAACGGTAGTTGAAGCGCCCTGTCCCGACAATGTTAGATTTAGTGACTTGGCTTCCCTGTATTTCAGGAACCACTGTAGCCATTGACATGAAACTTTTACACACATTAAACTATATGTTCTGAGTCGACTTACTGAAATACAATAATTACATTTCAGCCACTGCTTTCTGATCTACAATTTTTTAATTTCACGGTTGAAATTTCATGTACTTTTTTTGTACGCTATCCTAAATAATTTTAATTAAACACAACATTATATTCTTCTTTTAGTTCAGTAGACTCAGGATATGTATGTTATTACTCCCTGAAAATTTGAATACTCTACTCGAGGTGTTTTCAGAGATTTAGGGAAAAATGCAAAAGAAAATGTAAATTTTCATGAACGGCTTCTAAAGTTTCAAAAGACTGTAACTCACTTAATATGTGCTTAATTTTTTAATTCTTAGTCACTCAGAATCGCCCTGCGCCATATTGTATATCAGCCTCTTGATCTTTTTCCAAGTTTTTTCTTCTTTTCTTCTTTCTGGACTCCTCAGTCTCCAACTGTGCTTTATCAATGAGAACCTTGTCCATCCGTTCAAGTTCTCTGATGAAGGTTGCTCCAGGATTAATTCCCAAAAGCTGTAGCACTTTCACTCTACCAATGTGGCCATAATTAAAAGCAATAACAGCATCACTGATCCCCCACTTTAGTGTCTTCATTCCAACAAAAACATTTTTTGGTAAGCGAGTTGGCATAAGATTACGGAAATACTCATTGAGATTTGGAGTCTGACCATGCAGACACTTCTTCAGAAATTCAGGATTTGCCAGGTCTCTGTAAATAGGTTTTATGATATCCATGACTGCTGCTGGGATGGAATGTTTATGGCTGTACGAACTGTTTGAGTAGTGGGCATTGCGGTAATTGCACCACGAATCAGGTCCGCCCCCATAGCGTAGCGGTAGCGTTACAGCGTCCCATAGAGGTCGTCATTGACTCGCAAGTCGTCGATGTGGCGTCACCTGAATACGTCTTGCTATATGGCGGCCCAACTCCCCGAATGAGGCCTTCCGGTCAACAAGGCCATACGATCATTTAAGTTACCATGAATCAGGTCCAGGAGAGCAAACATGGTGTACTGGGTTTTCATCAGTTGACAGTCTGTGGAAGGAGGTAGCCCAAACTACCTGCTTCATCTTCAACAAATCCTCAGTATTATTTCTAATGGCCATCCCATAATACTGCTGTAGTTCGTCAATCATTTTGCCTGTAAGCCTGCCTCTTATGGTCTTACCATCAGAAAGTTTCTTGTTTCTCAAACTTTGTTTCAACTTCCAACCTGGGGCCCATCATCTTCTGGACATGAGACATACAGACATGTATAATTTAACCTTTATAACACAGCAATCCACAGCCTTCTATATAAAAAAAATACTGATTTTATTAGTCTTGAAGTAATGTATGTAAAATTTTTAACATTTTCAACCAGTGTAGATTCATTTTACTCGGAAAATTGCAAATTTTCTAATGAGATAAAAATCCGAAAATGTGAAAGAAATTCCGTTATTACTCCTCTTAATTGTTAGTACTGTGCAACTCCTCGTTTAATTCTGTCGACTAAAGAACCAATGTTTATATTCGTCTCCCTCTTCGGATGAGTGGTTTCAAATAACTGTAACTGACTGAAAATATGTTTTGCTTATCTCCTTGCTTCGAAAATATTTTAATTGACAAAGATGAAATCCAGGAATAATTTTGTGTAAAGATACTAAAGATCAAACGTTAGATTTTTCTCGAAAAGTCAGTGATAAACTCATGGCAGACAAAATTAGAAGAAACTACAAGATGAGACTAGGCAGCAAGTATGGTGCTATATGAGATTCCGTGCTTTGGATATTACTTCCTGACCCCTCACAGTAGACTGACATTGACCGCCAGAACTAGGAGATATTTTCCTTTCTGCGTTGGAAATACCTAGACATACACTCCTGGAAATGGAAAAAAGAACAAATTGACACCGGTGTGTCAGACCCACCATACTTGCTCCGGACACTGCGAGAGGGCTGTACAAGCAATGATCACACGCACGGCACAGCGGACACACCAGGAACCGCGGTGTTGGCCGTCGAATGGCGCTAGCTCCACAGCATTTGTGCACCGCCGCCGTCAGTGTCAGCCAGTTTGCCGTGGCATACGGAGCTCCATCGCAGTCTTTAACACTGGTAGCATGCCGCGACAGCGTGGACGCGAACCGTATGTGCAGTTGACGGACTTTGAGCGAGGGCGTATAGTGGGCATGCGGGAGGCCGGGTGGACGTACCGCCGAATTGCTCAACACGTGGGGCGTGAGGTCTCCACAGTACATCGATGTTGTCGCCAGTGGTCGGCGGAAGGTGCACGTGCCCGTCGACCTGGGACCGGACCGCAGCGACGCACGGATGCACGCCAAGACCGTAGGATCCTACGCAGTGCCGTAGGGGACCGCACCGCCACTTCCCAGCAAATTAGGGACACTGTTGCTCCTGGGGTATCGGCGAGGACCACTCGCAACCGTCTCCATGAAGATGGGCTACGGTCCCGCACACCGTTAGGCCGTCTTCCCCTCACGCCCCAACATCGTGCAGCCCGCCTCCAGTGGTGTCGCGACAGGCGTGAATGGAGGGACGAATGGAGACGTGTCGTCTTCAGGGATGAGAGTCGCATCTGCCTTGGTGCCAATGATGGTCGTATGCGTGTTTGGCGCCGTGCAGGTGAGCGCCACAATCAGGACTGCATACGACCGAGGCACACAGGGCCAACACCCGGCATCATGGTGTGGGGAGCGATCTCCTACATTGGCCGTACACCTCTGGTGATCGTCGAGGTGACACTGAATAGTGCACGGTACATCCAAACCGTCATCGAACCCATCGTTCTACCATTCCTAGACCGGCAAGGGAACTTGCTGTTCCAACAGGACAATGCACGTCCGCATGTATCCCGTGCCACCCAACGTGCTCTAGAAGGTGTAAGTCAACTACCCTGGCCAGCAAGGTCTCCGGATATGTCCCCCATTGAGCATGTTTGGGACTGGATGAAGCGTCGTCTCACGCGGTCTGTACGTCCAGCATGAACGCTGGTCCAACTGAGGCGCCAGGTGGAAATGGCATGGCAAGCCGTTCCACAGGACTACATCCAACATCTCTACGATCGTCTCCATGGGAGAATAGCAGCCTGCATTGCTGCGAAAGGTGGATATACACTGTACTAGTGCCGACATTGTGCATGCTCTGTTGCCTGTGTCTATGTGCCAATGGTTCTGTCAGTGTGATCATGTGATGTATCTGACCCCAGGAATGTGTCAATAAAGTTTCCCCTTCCTGCGACAATGAATTCACTGTGTTCTTATTTCAATTTCCAGGAGTCTAGTTTCGCGGTTGTAACGGGTCTATAATTATATTTTTAGATATTGCTTTTTTATAAATAAGAATTTCCGTTGAAGGAATGACGACGGCCTTTCGAAGCAGATTATTTTCATTTGTTCGAACGCGGCGCTGCTCCATGGAGAATGTGATTGTTCAGTCTTGGCGAGAACCTTCAGAGCTTCGTTGGACTCAAGCATTCCAATAACTCCAAACTCACCCACGCGTAACACGTCAATGCCTCCGTGGATGGCCTTAAAGGGAGAAACCACCACAATTCAGACTGACCATGAAGACGGCAGAGTCGACGTCGAAGCGATTGCGAACTTTACTCAAAGTCGGATCGGGCGAGGACGAGGAAGGAAATCGACCAATAAAAACGAACCGTGCAGGTATACGCTTTAAATGATGCAGGAGAACCACGGTTAACCGAAATCCGAACGTCTCGACATAGACACCAGCCCTACTGCTCCCGATACGAATACAGTCTTGGGTGGTCAATCAGATCGTGACACGGTGTGGCGTTTATGCCACTTTGCGGGCTACGATTTGTCATATCTTGTAGCAGCACACGCTGTTGCAGAGATGCAGCTCGGCGTAGAAGACAAACTACCACTACGCAAGTCATGCCATATAGACAGCGAGCGTGGGAAAGCCAAGTTGTCCTTGAACGATGACAAATCATACGGAATCCCGTATCAGATTTGACACCTAGATGCGTAATGTCCAGCTGACAGTGCTGGAGTCTTAGAATTAAATTTATGTGTCGAATGTTGGCAGAGATTGTCGACCCATCATCAAAGTGCATCCTGCACAAATGGGCTAGAAATAGTGAGAGACTTTTTAAAGTAGTTTAGCTATGCCGTCCATGATCTGAACATGTATTTATCACGAGCGCTTCATTTCACTTAAGGAAATGATTTAAAGTTTAATATTTACTAATGAAACGATAATTTGAAGTGAAGAAACGGTGAATTATGCTTCGTATTGTTTTGTGAATATTGGCTGACTGTGACAAAGAAGTTTTCCCTTTTTTTGGTTTGGTTTTGGTAACTCATACGGCATACGTCGTTTTGAGACGCTATTCTAATGTCGTAATAACCTTCCCAAAAACCTCTACAAACCTCTCTGTTAAAATTGCATGTTAGATACAGCGGCCTACGGAGAAGAAATTCAATGGTGACATCGAGACAGCTTTAGGAGATATGAGAATAAGCAAGCCTCCACTCTGTTATATAGGAAAGAATTGAGTGCAGTTTGCTAGAATTTACTTTGGCAGTTCATTCAACGTAGCTTTCCACACGCAACCTTCCACAAACGATTGTTTTTAAATTTATTCGGCCTTTGGTATTAACCACTTAGTAAGAGAAGCGAGTCACTACAGATTTCGTATTGAACATCATACACCGTGCGAGGTGGCGCAGTAGTTAGCACACTAGACTCGCATTCGGGAAGACGAGGGTTCAAACCCGCGTGCAGCCATCCTGATTTTCGTTTTCGGTGGTTTCCGCAAATCGCTTCAGGCAAATGCCGGGATGGTTCCTTTGAAAGGTCGCGGCCTTCTTTCTTCCCCATCCTTCCGTAATCCGATGGGACGGATGATCTAGCTGTTTGGTCTCCTCCTCCGAATTAACCAACCATCCAATATCATACACACATCACAGGCATTAGAAATTAAATTAATTCCAGATAAACTTCACACGACACTTTGTACATTCACACATGCACTACAGTCCGGATATCACAATGTCTCAGAGAGGATCGTTGTGCCTGCTTCTTGCAGAAACCGAGCGATACTGACATTGTCAGTTGTGGTCAGCTATCGAATAAGGTCCGTGACAGACGTAGGTTGGGGAATTCCTCCTCTGATCAGCGCCTTAAGATAATTGCGGAGTTGTCTGTCGCAGCGTGAACACTCTAGTATCACGTGGTTCAAGTCTGCAATCTCAGTTGGGTGGACTTCGCAGTACGGAGATGTCTGAATTTTACCATATAAATATAGTGTGTACATAAAGTCCGGGAACAATGTCAATACGTCTATACGGTAATCAAATTCTTGCCATACCCGTTCCATCATGGCATCGTCGACTACGGCAGTCGCTTCCCGTATTCTCTCCCGGAGCTCTGCTACATCATTTGGTAGAGGCAGCACATAGACCAAATCTATAATGTGTCCCCACAGAAAAAAGTCACACGGAGTGAGATCGGAGGCCATTTCATGAAGCAGCTGTCCCCTTCTGCCGATCCATCGATGCAGCAGCTCCGTGTTCAGGTACCCACGAACTTCACGATGAAAATGGGGTGGAGTCCCATCCTGCTGAAAGATGAACGGAGAGTCCGATTGCATTTGAGGCATCAGCCACTGCTGCAACATGTCCTAGTAGGAATATCCAGTGAAAATGCTCTCGGCGGAGAAGAACGGCCAGTATAGTTTTCGACGTGACAAGGCGCAAAAAACATTTACCTTTGGGGAATCACGCTCAACACTGAATGTATTCGTGTGAATGCTTTGTACCCCGGATTCGACGATTATGCCTGTTCACTTTCCCATTAGTGTGAAAAGTGGGTTCGTCGCTAAAAATTAAGCGATCAACAACGCCATCCCCATTCAACTGTTGCAACTGCGAACAAAAAACTCTTGTCTCTGTCGTCGTCATTGAGCTCCTGCACCGGCTCCAGTCTGAGTGGTTTCATATACAGCTTCTGTTGCAGGACTTGCGACACTGTCATTTGAGCCATTTCAAGTTCACGGGATGCACGACGCACCGACTTCTTTGGGCTCCTTATGAAGGTCTCTCGTACGCGCTCCTTATTCACTTCACTCCCACAGGGACGTCCGCTTCTCTTTGCCGGGCACAAGCAACCCGTCAAAACGAATTTGTTGTGCGAGTAATAAGTGGCCTCCCTTGTTGGTGGCTTCTTACCGTACTTTGTTCTAAACACCCGCTGAACAGCTGTAGCACACTTCTTCTTGTCGGACTCAAACACGCAGAAGGCTCGCTCCGCACCTGAACTCGTCGTGTTTGCGACTAGCGCCGACTATCGGCAAATTACCAAACTAGGCTGTGGCAATGTACAGGAAAATAAACTATCAGGATTTCTCTTCAAAATGACATACAATGTTTGGTTCTTGTGCAATAAATAATTGAAAGTGTTCCCGGACTTCCTGTACACCCTGTATGTAGCGGATAACAGCCGTGACCCAGCCGGATGCGCGTTATAGTTGTGGTATGCTGTCTAGATCGTTTGGTTTGGGAGAACCAGGTTCTTCGCGGAATACTCGGCTTAATGTCCTCCCACGGACTGTTGTGAGATCTCCCACGTCTGTGACCATTCTCGATGGGCCTTTTTCTTTACCCCAGCCACACACACGCACACATTATATGAGATCGAAAAGTAACGTGTAATAATTTTATTGCCAAAATGTTTAATAAGTAACAAATCACAAATGAACTTGCATCTTTTACCTACTTTTCTGCATAGTCACCAACGTTCTCAACACATTTCTCCCATCGTGGTACCAATTTCAGTATGCTCTGTTGTTACAAGTCCGTTTGGGTGGAGCATAGCCAACTACTGGCAGCAGATTTCAGTTCCGCATCGTCGCAAACTGTGGGCCAGTCAGGAATTTGTTGCTGGGACTCAAGAGGTGGAAGGCGGACGTTGCAGCGTCCGGACTGTATGGTGGATGCTGGAGCACCCCTCACCTAAAATTTGGCGATTTCTTCACATTGGCCCTTGTAGCTGTCTGTCAGGTTCTTAAGCTCCCAACGACCACTAACTTTAAGAAATTTCAGCATATTATGAACAAAATGTACACCGTACCGTAGGAAATGCTGAACTGCTGCAGTTGCACACGCTGGTCAGTGGCTACGGTACACTGCAGGGCGGCAGCTGTCAGCGGCCGCCCGAAGCGAGGCCAGCCACTGAGGTTGACACGGCCCTCGTGCCACAACGCGCACCGGCCGAGTCGTTGCTACGATCCGTACAGTCGTCTCCGTACACGTCACTCGTGTCCCTGTGGGCTTACTGCCCTTTGGCCCACAAATATCGAACTACACTTCGCTGCTCTCCCCAAGTCGTCGACAGTAACATGCGCACCATGTTTATTTCATATTTCAGGCTTCTCTTGCTACAGCTGCACCTGAAAACGAAATACCGTCAGTAGCGCAAACTTCAAACTATACCGTCGTGAACTGTGAACATTTCAGCTGCAATACCATGGGAGAAAAAATTATTGTGCGTTACCTGCCGATCCTACCTCGTTAACAACTTACTCAGTTAGAACGTCCGGGGCAGTAATTTGTCACGGAAGGAGCTTCAGTTTTTAAGAGGGGACACGTTAATGTGACATGTTGGCCAATCACTATACTTCTTCAAGATTTTAAACTAAGGCGGTTGTGCACTTTTATATTTTACGAGTTGTGTACGAAATCATACCACAGTGCTGGAACCACTTCAGCCAGTGGTCATCTTCAGTTTAAGAAGAGGAGATAAAGAATCATCCCAGAATCTTCAAAAGATGCCGAATAACTGTGTGTTCTTAATGATAAAATAAGAATAAAATTATACTTGGAAGCATATGCTGCAATCGCTAATGTAGCGTCCCCGTCGCGTTGTTAACATAGCTGCAGTACTGCATTGCGGCAGGTCGTGATGCAGTATTAATCTAGTTCGGAAAGATCCTGGAATCAGTGATTTACACAGAGATACGTTTTGCGACGTTACTTGATCAGAGCCTATCACTAAGTTCGTAGGTTTCAGTGGCCGCTGTCAGTTTCCATAAAATCGGCTTATTCCTTTTATGCGATATTGCCGGTGCAGTGCAACTCTCTTGTCCCTGTAATTTCTTGAAAGGAGTGTACATAATTCGTCATACGAGTCGATGTCGAAAGTGGAGAGGAAGAGAGACGAAGTGACTACCGTTTGTAACTTGAGGCGGAATGTTATTGGCCCATGTCATGGAGTCGGCGCAGAGGTTCTCGCCGTGACGCCGTGCTGCTGCAACAAACACAGCGGTGTCTCCGCCCGCGAGCAGCACGTGGCCACGTGGTTCCGCGAAAGTGTTGGCGTCCTCGCGACATGGGCCGGCCTCTCTGGTACTTTCCTTATGGAGGTAGGAGGTTGCCTAGTTGCAACCCAGAACTACCTCAAACTGCGTGTGTTTACTCCCCGATTAATTACGTTGTCCGAGCCTTTTCGGACATACGTGCTGTTTAAAACTTGTTCTTACTAATATAATTGCGTAGGCTACCGCGGCCAGAGTCAGTCGACATGAAATTTTTCTGGGTATGGTACCTCGTCATAATGGAAAAAAAAGATAGCAGCAGTAGTTTTTTCCATTATGACGCAGTACCATTCCCAGAAAACTTTCATGTAGATTGTTGTTACTAGTCGCCCCATCTCTCGATAACTCTGCGTAGCTTCAAAACGTACAGCAACGAGGCACTTTTTGAATAGCTTAATTTATGCCGACACACTTTTCGGCCTTTCATCCCTCTACAGTTGGCGTAATATCCGCTCAATGTTTTTTCGACTAAATTGTGACCACGGCTGTTGCCCTATGTCACATAATTCCTTTAGGTACTACGTTTTTCGAGATGTGTATTTGCTTTCAGTTAATAGTTATGTGCACGTACTTTTGTTCTATAATTTGTAGCTCATGTTTTCGATGTTAGCCATAGCATAAGCTCTTTTATATATAGGTTCCCTGATGCAGCGCGGCATTCGCCGTGAGACCAATTTCTACGTCTTTTATGTTGGAAATTGCATTTAAACTCAAGTTACATTTTTTTATGTATTTAGAAGCTGTTTCTGAAGCCATTTTCGTTCTTAGTCTTAATATTACTGGCCCTAAATCTTGATACATGCCTCTGTTAGACGAAAAAATTGCTTAATATTCAATGTAAGTTCTGTAATGAGTAGAATTATCTCATTTTACTGGTAGTTTTTTTTGTTAATGCTACGACGATATTAGCAACTGAATGATTATCAACTTAGAGGAGTAGTGACTGTTTAGCATTAACAAAACAAAAGGCTCTGAGCACTATGCGACGTAACTTCTGAGGTCATCAGTCGCCTAGAACTTAGAACTAACCTAAGTAACCTAAGGACACCACACACATACATACCCGAGGCAGGATTCGAACCTGCGACCGTAGTGGTCCCCCTGCTCCAGACTTTAACGCCCTGAACGGCACGGCCACTCCGGACGGCAGCATTAACAGAAAAACTGAAATATGTCGAGTGTTACAAAAGTGGGTAACTATGAATAATTTAAATAATTTACTTCTTGCATTTATTCAGTCTAAAATGTTAGTTGAATGTGTCATTCTATTAAGCGTGTGTAAAGTATGTGATAATTATTACTTATATGTGAAATATGCCATATTTCTTGTGGCATTAGACATAATTTAATTACCATTCTGTTAATGATAAGCAGTCACTTCTCAACAATTCATATTAACCGCTAATAGCCATTTTACATTTTTAAAAATAACCAAGCACGACTCATTGCAGTACATAAATGTACTATTGATCATTTTTTATCATATAAAGGCATGTACAAGTTTTCAGATTAACAATACTAAGTTTGTACACAGAGCTAGCTTCAGAAGAAATTTCAGACTATAAGAAAATTGTAACCTGACTTCAGATGTAATTTTCGGTATAAGTAAACACATATTCGCCACTTGGAGAATGCTGCGCTGCGTTAGTAAACCTAAAAGTGTGGGTGCAATGCTTAAGAAGGCGAAAAATCAAAAACAAATTAATGAACAAAAGTAAATACACCTAAATATTAATTACAGATAAAACACAACTCGTGAACGTGGCTGCTAAACTCGTTATGTTGCACGGGGCACCTGCAGAGTTCAGAATGTACTCAATATAAACGTTACACTGGCGAAGCTATAAATGTCTTATGCCAACTGAAGATGGGGAAAGCCCGGAACACTTATTGGCATAAATAAATGTGCACAGAAAGTGGTTCTTTTGGCCCACACGGCCGGTGCCTCTCTGTACATATGGTAGAAGCATGGCTTGCACTCGTTTCACCCGCTCGACTGTCTACCCTTTGTGTTCTGTGGACATACTTTTGTTTATGGGCTTTTTGCTGCATCCGTTAGCTCTGAAGGCCGTCCGCACCTCCGACTTTTATGTTGTATGTATTGCATCTCCGTCAGCGTATGTAATGCCAAACTCTTCTTCTGTCGCTGGCGGTGGGGCGTACATATGGAAGTCAGTCAGTGCCTCTGAGCCTCCTTTGGGCTGTGTGAACTGGTTTACCATACAGCAACCTGTACACATGCACGTCGAGAAATGGCCGCTCTATTTCTTTTTTAACTTGTTTCTTTCGGCACTATGCGGTGAGTGGAAGGTGCGGAGTCCTGTTCCCCTGTGGCGCCAGTTGACGAAGCTGTCATCAACATCGCGAAGACGGATTTTGATTGTAGCAGCACGGATTCGTATGGCGAATTTTATTGATATTACTTGAGGGAATCACAGGGGAAGGAGTGGGGCCACACCAAGAAAGTTGTATTTCCACAGTCACATTATAGATCTCGATAACGGTCTCTTTGAACATGTCATTTTCTGACATGACGTGGCCGACCACGCACAAGATATTTACAGGAAGAAAGGGGCATCGTCTTCAGATGTGGACAACACGACATTTTTTTACTGTCGGCATGTCCTACGAAGTACTATTTTTAGGTATTGGATTGCGCAGAACCGCGCCACCTTCTGGAAGAACTGTAGAAGGCTATTCGTTCTTCTGATGTGAACATTGTTCATTGGCCGTGTATCAGCGTCGGAGTCAGCCCTTAACTAGGATTTCCTTTACAATCTGCCCACTCCTGACTGTAAGCGTTGTCTTCGTTGACTTCATTACTTGGTTGTGCGGTGAAATTTACATAAAATACAGCTACACTACACCTACGTCACGCAGATGAAATGTCCTGCGACACATCTTTTTTGCTTTACTTTTCTAGCATTATTTATGCTTTCCGTTTCCATGTTCTCTAAATTATTTTGCCGGTGTTCCTCGCTTTTAGGTATCACTTATGGAAATGGCCGCGATGGTCTAGCCGGGCGCATAGAGCGCTAGAGTCCCAGCGTGGAAGTCCCGCTTTCAGTCCCAGGTAAGGGCAGGGATTTTCCGTCGTTCCAGTCCCTCCAGGACGGCTCAGTTTCCACTCGTCCTGCCATCAGATGAGCATCGATGATTTTTCCCAAGGTTAAAAAGCCGCCGGCGTGATGGGCTCCCCTCCCCACTGTTGCCCCCCCCCCCTGCACATGTGGGGCGTGCCCCCGTCCGTGGCGTGCCTCCCTTCCCACTATAATGCCCACCCGCCAACTTCCTGGTCGCCCGACTGTGTTCAAGCACCGCGTTTACACGCGATGCCACTTGCGGAACACGAAACTCTAATTCCGGAAATCGATTTTCGCTGCCTTATTTACATGCTAGGCCAGCGCAATTTTGTCAACCCGGTCAGGCACCGGTTTTCCGAGCGTCAGTTGCTTACTGTTTTCCGAGCGTCAGTTGTGAAGGCGAGTTGCGGCTGCAAACCAGCTGTTCCGCTTCAGTGAACACAGTGATGTGACGTTATTTATACCTGGGTAAGTTTTTAATAAAGAGAGGGTACGATTCCCTTACGCGTCGTTGACAAAGAGGTGGTTAACGAGCACGTCAGTGCCAGGTAGTGTTTTATTACACGCGACTGGATCCAAACAAGTTAGAAGTGATCACTGGAACATTTAGGAGACTCTGAGTGGCTAGAAAACTTCTGAACGTACAAATAATTAGAAAAAAGAATTATGGAGTGTTTTCTCGGGAGCCATTGATTGTGTATGGGAACGTATTTTAACTGACCGTAATTAGAACCGGGCGAATTAGACTGATGAAAGGTTTACGGATTAAAATTTTTAAGACACTAAGTATTATTCTCTCGGAATAACTGGCTTAGCTTTGTAGTTTCGTGACCGTGGAGATTTCGAATATATATTGTGTGCTAGTTCGATTCGCACTGCTTAATCCGGCCTTTTTAATCGGATGATACACAGTTTGTCTAAACAAATGTCGTTCAGTTCTGTTATTTGCGCTCGTGAAACAAGACTCATCAATATTTCCACTTAGGAACCTGTCAAAAATGTATTAAAAAATTAATGTTAAGAAATAATAAAACAAGAGTCATTTCTTGAACGGAATAATTATTCCCACTTACATATGTTTACCCTCCCCCCATGAACCATCGACCTTGCCGTTGGTGGGGAGGCTTGCGTGCCTCAGCGATACAGATGGCCGTACCGTAGGTGCAACCACAACGGAGGGGTATCTGTTGAGAGGCCAGACAAACGTGTGGTTCCTGAAGAGGGGCAGCAGCCTTTTCAGTAGTTGCAGGGGCAACAGTCTGGATGATTGAGTGATCTGGCCTTGCAACATTAACCAAAACGGCCTTGCTGTGCTGGTACTGCGAACGGCTGAAAGCAAGGGGAAACTACAGCCGTAATTTTTCCCGAGGACATGCAGCTTTACTGTATGATTAAATGATGATGGCATCCTCTTGGGTAAAATATTCCGGAGGTAAAATAGTCCCCCATTCGGATCTCCGGGCGGGGACTACTCAGGAGGATGTCGTTATCAGGAGAAAGAAAACTGGCATTCTACGGATCGGAGCGTGGAATGTCAGATCCCTTAATCGGGCAGGTAGGTTAGAAAATTTAAAAAGGGAAATGGATAGGTTAAAGTTAGATATAGCGGGAATTAGTGAGGTTCGGTGGCAGGAGGAACAAGACTTCTGGTCAGGTGACTACAGGGTTATAAACACAAAATCAAATAGGGGTAATGCAGGAGTAGGTTTAATAATGAATAGGAAAATAGGAATGCGGGTAAGCTACTACAAACAGCATAGTGAACGCATTATTGTGGCCAAGATAGATACGAAGCCCACACCTACTACAGTAGTACAAGTTTATATGCCAACTAGCTCTGCAGATGATGAAGAAATTGAAGAAATGTACGATGAAATAAAAGAAATTATTCAGATAGTGAAGGGAGACGAAAATTTAATAGTAATGGGTGACTGGAATTCGAGTGTAGGAAAAGGGAGAGAAGGAAACATAGTAGGTGAATATGGATTGGGGCTAAGAAATGAAAGAGGAAGCCGCCTAGTAGAATTTTGCACAGAGCACAACTTAATCATAGCTAACACTTGGTTTAAGAATCATGAAAGAAGGTTGTATACGTGGAAGAACCCTGGAGATACTAAAAGGTATCAGATAGATTATATAATGGTAAGACAGAGATTTAGGAACCAGGTTTTAAGTTGTAAGACATTTCCAGGGGCAGATGTGGACTCTGACCACAATCTATTGGTTATGACCTGTAGATTAAAACTGAAGAAACTGCAAAAATGTGAGAAATTAAGGAGATGGGACCTGGATAAACTGAAAGAACCAGAGTCTGTACAGAGTTTCAGAGAGAGCATAAGGGAACAATTGACAGGAATAGGGGAAAGAAATACAGTAGAAGAAGAATGGGTAGCTCTGAGGGATGTAGTAGTGAAGGCAGCAGAGGATAAAATAGGTACAAAGACGAGGGCTGCTAGAAATCCTTGGGTAACAGAAGAAATATTGAATTTAATTGATGAAAGGAGAAAATATAAAAATGCAGTAAATGAAGCAGGCAAAAAGGAATACAAACGTCTCAAAAATGAGATCGACAGGAAGTGCAAAATGGCTAAACAGGGATGGCTAGAGGACAAATGTAAGGATGTAGAAGCTTATCTCACTAGGGGTAAGATAGATACTGCCTACAGGAAAATTAAAGAGACCTTTGGAGAGAAGAGAACCACGTGTATGAATATCAAGAGCTCATATGGCAGCCCAGTTCTAAGCAAAGAAGGGAAGGCAGAAAGGTGGAAGGAGTATATAGAAGGCTTATACAAGGGCGATGTACTTGAGGACAATATTATGGAAATAGAAGAGGATGTAGATGAAGAAGAAATGGGAGATACAATACTGCGTGAAGAGTTTGACAGAGCACTGAAAGACCTGAGTCGAAACAAGGCCCCCGGAGTAGACAACGTTCCATTAGAACTACTGACGGCCTTGGGAGAGCCAGTCATGACGAAACTCTACCAGCTGGTGAGCAAGATGTATGAGACAGGCGAAATACCCTCAGACTTCAAGAAGAATATAATAATTCCAATCCCAAAGAAAGCAGGTGCTGACAGATGTGAAAATTACCGAACTATCAGTTTAATAAGCCACGTCTGCAAAATACTAACGCGAATTCTTTACAGACGAATGGAAAAACTGGTAGATGCAGTGGTTGGGAAAGGAGTGAGACAGGGTTGTAGCCTCTCCCCGATGTTATTCAATCTGTATATTGAGCAAGCAGTAAAGGAAACAAAAGAAAAATTTGGAGTAGGTATTAAAATTCATGGAGACGAAGTAAAAACTTTGAGGTTCGCCGATGACATTGTAATTCTGTCAGAGACGGCAAAGGACTTGGAAGAGCAGTTGAACGGAATGGACAGTGTCTTGAAAGGAGGATATAAGATGAACATTAACAAAAGCAAAACGAGGATAATGGAATGTAGTCAAATTAAATCGGGTGATGCTGAGGGAATTAGATTAGGAAATGAGACACTTAAAGTAGTAAAGGAGTTTTGCTATTTAGGAAGTAAAATAACTGATGATGGTCGAAGTAGAGAGGATATAAAATGTAGACTGGCAATGGCAAGGAAAGCGTTTCTGAAGAAGAGAAATTTGTTAACATCGAATATAGATTTATGTATCAGGAAGTCGTTTCTGAAAGTATTTGTTTGGAGTGTAGCCATGTATGGAAGTGAAACATGGACGATAACTAGTTTGGACAAGAAGAGAATAGAAGCTTTCTAAATGTGGTGCTACAGAAGAATACTGAAGATAAGGTGGATAGATCACGTAACTAATGAGGAGGTATTGAATAGGATTGGGGAGAAGAGAAGTTTGTGGCACAACTTGACTAAAAGAAGGGATCGGTTGGTAGGACATGTTTTGAGGCATCAAGGGATCACAAATTTAGCATTGGAGGGCAGCGTGGAGGGTAAAAATCGTAGAGGGAGACCGAGAGATGAGTACACTAAGCAGATTCAGAAGGATGTAGGTTGCAGTAGGTACTGGGAGATGAAGCAGCTTGCACAGGATAGAGTAGCATGGAGAGCTGCATCAAACCAGTCTCAGGACTGAAGACAACAACAACACATATGTTTACAATAATACATACATCATAGCAGACCAATGTCAGGAGGAGGAAATATAACGAAGGAAGTGACAGTAGAAGAAAGACAAACGATAGAGATCAATCACAAAGATATTGTAATTTATACTCCTTCCTACACATTTTGAAACAGTGTTGATTCACATTTTAAGAATAAAACTCCTTTCTTGGTCATTACTGCATCAGTGCATAATTAATTCATTATATCTAGTAAAAGCAATTTTACTAACAATAAAAGCAAGAAAAATACAATATAACGTTATACTATGTCACCCCCCCAAAAAAGAATGCGTATAGCAATTTACAAATTAGCCAGCTACATACTATATGAGGAGGCTGTTGGCAAGTATTTCGATTTTGCTATTTTGCCAATGACGGCATTATTGAAGAACGACGGCTGTTATGTGATAAGGAATGTTTATAATGTACAACACAAACGGCCATATTTTGTTTTGGTTGACTGTATCGAAAAAATGCCGTTACCGACTTCGAGTTTAGGCACTTAGCGTCTGAGGCCTTGCATGATTTTATCAAAGCGCTTGGTACGTTGGATATAGGTGATTCACCTTCGCATTTCGGTTTTGATTAATCAGTGCAGTACTTTTTGTTTTGCTTCAGACCACACATAATCATTTCGTCCAGGTAAGCAAGATTTTAAGAAACAAGTAGCAACCTGAGAACCAAGTCGCGGCTAAAATGCGAAAGAGCTTCTACATGGAGCGTAAACAGATTGAGGGGTAGGATCTCCGGCATCCAAATTCACATTTCCGGAATCGAGAGCGGAACTTTTACAAGGACAACCAGAAGCTGTATCCAGAAATCGAGTTATTGAAAAACCGGATTTCTGAGCCCATAAAGACGCAGTGATGAAGGCGTATCGAAGAGCTGACGTCACAATCATTCAAAACTGAATTAAGAATTTCGCTGTTCTTCACTGTTTACTGATAATGCTAACGTCTAATCATTGGACTCTGCAAGAAGTTCTGATCTAACTTAGTTTTCGGCAGCAAATCATCAATGATCTAATGGAGGGGTTCGTCCAACTTAAATAAACCCCATGAGCACGCCACACGTGCTCTGCTACACGAGTAGCCGCCTGCCATCTATATTGCACGGCTGGCCGATTGAGGCGGCCTCTGCAGCTCTCCGTCCGGTAGGAGAGGTCGAGAAATCCGCACCCGAGACACGCAGAATCGTCTGAGCCTCTGGTTTAGATCATGCGCTCGCCTCCAAACCAAAGGAGACCGATCGTTTCCGGGTACGATGCTGCAAATAGCGACCCCTGCGTACACCTTGCTGGAGCGGCTAACTATTTTCACGAATTCATCAAACTGTCTGAAGGAAGCGAGGATGGCCTCAGAATATCATTTTATAACAAAATGGGCGCATTTTGATGGATTTTTAATGCACTTGGGCTTTGAAACGACATGTTCTTACAGCAATCAAAATATAAACAGTCTGGGACCCTACAAAGGAAACGGAAGTGATAGAAAAGATTCAAAAAAGAGATGCACTGTTTGTGACGGGTTTCTTAAAAATCCTAAGTAAAAGGAATATGGGGCGGGGGGGGGGGGGGGCGAGAAGTTTCATTGCACACTATGTACCCTCCACTTGCGGAGTACAGATGTATTAGGTTGGTGGATAAGTTGGTAGAATTTTTCCATGAGTTTAATAAACATAACAGATACACGCAACAGAGAATTTAGCCATAAATAATGTATTCTCCTTCACTATTTGGAACAGTCTACCAACGCTGGCATAACTTTGCAAGTCCGCGACTGTGGAAATCGCATGGTTTTGAGGGAAGAACTCGTCGATCTATTTTCGGAGCGCATCTTCTTGTGGAAAGGAAGTTCCTTGAAGGTTTTTCGATAGAGAAAGCGGAAAAGGTGACATCTAAGGGCGCAAGACCAAGTGAACAAGGTGGGTGCGGAATGACTTCCCAACCCAACTCCTGTATAGCGTTTTTGTGATTCCAGCAGACTGCGGGCGGGTTGTGGCGGAGTGGCGTTTCTGGTCGTCGTTCTCGGAGTCCACCAGCAGGACGTTAACAGGAAGTGTCGGCAGTGGTGGCTACGCTTTGGGAAACAACTAGTATGCCAAACTCTCACTGTTTCACTAGATGCATAACATTGTCTTTCGTGGATCACATTTGCCAGTTCTCGAGTGCAATGACTTGGTCATTGTAGATTAATGCATCTAAAAGACCTTCATCAAACTCCTTTGGACTCCCAGAATGTGGAGGGTCACTAAGGTGAGAACGATCTCCCTCGGCATGTTCTGTCCAGTGACACTGTCGCCATGTACGGAGCAAATACTTCTGGCTGCCTCCGCTGTGTTCAACCCCACACTGAACTGAAAGAAAAAAAAAACATGTCGGAAATGTACCGATTTCTCCCCTTGGCACTCCATTTTGTAGTGTCCACGGCTCCACTAAATATCTCCAAATGACAAAATAACGATATGTGAACTCCAATAGCAGCAGTAAACTACGAACAACAAATGTCGATCGATAAATAAACCCTTACAATCGGAACACCAACATGTAAAACAAAAACTGTGCAAAGTTATGCACCAACGTAAAAGGTAATGATTTTTCGTTCCATAAATTAGGTAAGCGAGGGGGATCAGATTTAGAAGCACAAACACGAGGAAATAGTGACACGTTGTCGAAATGGTACGTACCATTGTAAGTTTCACCACCGTGCTCTTAGGTTGACAATCCAATTACTCCGACGGCAAGCCGTCAGCAAGGAGGTACGTGGGAAGGCTTATCCTCGATACGTTGAAGAGTTCGCGTAGTCGCAAATCGGCTGCGTAACAAATACTGTCAGTGGATGATAATTACGGTGATAGCTAATCTGCGGTACAATTATGTGCAGCAGATATTTGGTAGTTTGAATCAGTGTATCGTTCCGAGAGCACTGAGGGAGGGAGGACGGAGGGCTGCGGTGTGCCGGCGCGGAGGGTGGGTGACGAGTTCGCTGGCGTCCCGCACCTCGCCCCCAGGCCGCCTGTGTGGTCCCCTGGCGATTAAGTTCCGGCGCGTTTAGCAGGGGAGCGCGCAGCTCCCACACACTATGTATAGCACCGGCGGCCTTAATGACGCCCCCAGCCGGAGGGCGGCAGGGCGTCTGCTGGCCGTGCGCGGACGTCACAGTCTGGCTGGCGCACGGGCACGGCGCTAGCGGTGGCTTTCCTTTTGTAATGTTGGCACGCGTTGCACAGTAACGTAGTCAAGCGACAACCGCTGCTGTTCCTCTGTAGTTTTGTTTGTACCACTTGTCGACGTTCTCTGGTTGCACTATTTTGTTCAGACGGATAAATTAGGATTCCTGTGGTCCGAGGACTGGTTTCATGCTGCTTGCTACGCTAGCCGACCCTGTGCAGGCCACTTTGTCTCCGCTTAACTGCTCCAAACTACATCTGTTCGGTCCTCGCCACCGTAGATGAGGCTCGGTCTCCCTCCAAAATGTTTATCCCCACACATTTCCCTCTGTAACCAGATCACTTCTGTTAGTCAAGTTGCGACACACATTTCTATTCTTTTCGTGTCAGAACTATTATATCGTCCATGTTTCACTTCCGTTGAAAGCTACACTCCATTAAAACGCTAGAAAACAGAAAAAGTGTCTAACATCCAGATTTATATTAGATGTTAACAAATTTATCGCTTTCACATATGCTATTGTTGCTATTGCTGGCCTGTCTACCTCTCCATCATCAGTTGTTTTGCTGCCCAAATATCAGTATTCGTCTACTACTTTTAATATTTCATTTACTAATCTAATTCCTTCAGCATCTCCTGATTTAGTTCGACTACGTTGCATTACCCCTGTTTCACTTTTGTTAATGCTCACCATACAACTTCTTTTCAAGACACTATCCATTACGTCCAAGTGGTCTTTCAACTCCTTTTCTGTGCTAGTTTCTAATACAGCTTGCTCGGCGTCAATGGTCACCACATGGATTAAGGTATTTTTGCATTGTGGAATTTACTTGGAGTGCGCACGTGTGCCTTCTGTTTGCCAAATAGGAAAGTGACAAAAATGTTTGGAATCATCTTGCATTCGTACAGGTATGCGTGTCCATGTCAGGAGTAAATTCCAATATGTACCAAGGTGTGCTAAAAATAATGTATCCGAATTTTTTGTGTGTAAATTGTATAAGCTGCTTTTTAAATAAAGCAAACGAGGTTACCATTCTACATCTGTATTCTTCATGTCTATATATTGGCAGCCTTCTGCCGCCAGAGCGCCGTAACATGGCGGTGCGTAACGTAACTACGTCGGTGCGTGAGCGAGAGCGTGCTGTGACAGTGTCTGTCACCGCAGAGGAGCAGTTCCCCTCCGTCAGTACGGCAGTGTCTGTCACCGCAGAGGAGCAGTTCCCCTCCGTCAGTACGGCAGTGTCTGTCACCGCAGAGGAGCAGTTCCCCTCCGTCAGTACGGCAGTGTCTGTCACCGCAGAGGAGCAGTTCCCCTCCGTCAGTACGGCAGTGTCTGTCACCGCAGAGGAGCAGTTCCCCTCCGTCAGTACGGCAGTGTCTGTCACCGCAGAGGAGCAGTTCCCCTCCGTCAGTACGGCAGTGTCTGTCACCGCAGAGGAGCAGTTCCCCTCCGTCAGTACGGCAGTGTCTGTCACCGCAGAGGAGCAGTTCCCCTCCGTCAGTACGGCAGTGGCAGTCCGCGGGCGCGCGCTGCCGAGTCCGCAGCAGTGCGACGCCCTGGGCTGCCATCTGTCGTCCCTCAGCCTTCATACAGTCCCGACCCCGCCCGATCCAATTGTCGCCTGTCTCCAAAACTTATAGAACACCTGCGAGGACTTCACATTGATAGCGATGAAGCACTGCAAGCAGAGGTGAGGTTGTGGCTCCGTCAACAAAGTCAAACATTCCACAGTGGCGGTATAAACAAAATAGAACACCTGCGAGGACTTCACATTGATAGCGATGAAGCACTGCAAGCAGAGGTGAGGTTGTGGCTCCGTCAACAAAGTCAAACATTCCACAGTGGCGGTATAAACAAACAGGTCTCTCGTTGGCAGAAATGCCTTCATCGCCATGGTGACTGTTCATAATTAAATGTGTAGACATGAAGATTAAAGATCTATAACGTTAATAACGTTTGTTTTCTTTAAAAAAGCGTTAAGAAATTTTCACATAGAAAATTTGGAGACATTACCTTTCATCAGGCTTTCATAATAACTACTAAATCCACCTCTGAAATGCGTGGTGGTAAATCATTTTATCGTGCAAAATCGTTTTTTGCGGAAAAGTGATGTGTACGAGCTCTGACACAATGGATTTGAGACGGGGGACGCTGTAAATTTGCGTACTTACCAAATACCTTCAGTTAGTGGTGGTTGCTATTGAAGTAGAACACATTCCATCCTTCAGCTGCTCCAATCAGTTTTTGCATGTTGTATTCCGTGATCTTGCGCTGACATCCCACTGATTTTGTCTTGCGGGGGCGCACAAGAACGCGTTCGTAGTTAACTTGTCGTACACAATCAGAAGGATGTTTCCATTTTCTGATGCCTTAGAAAAAACGTGAAAAAATTCCAAGACTGTTTCACAAAACTTTTTAGGCACTTTCTGGCGTCAACAAACCGGTGACGTGGCGATGGGTATTCCGTTATCACCTGCCGTGACGAACCTATACATGGAGCCCTTTTAAGTAAAGGCACTAGAAATCGGTAAGTTGAAAACAACGTGTTTTTATTGGTACTTGGACGTTATTCAATCTGTTCGTTCAACGATCAGTATGGAAAGCAGAGGAGAAATGTGGACTGGTAATTATAGTTCAAGGGGAAGAAATAAAAAGTTTTGCACATGGAACGAAAAAACTTGGCAGTTCCACGAACAACCCTTCTTAAGACAAAATTCGCGATGGGAAAAGTAGAGCCAGCCCCCATTCCTCGAAGTGTTACTATGAGATTGACGAACAGATCCCTAGGTCACAGTGTGTATGCACACATCAACAAAACTACTATGGCTCTGACCACTATGCGACTTAAATTCTGAGGTCATCAGTCGCCTAGGACTTAGAACTAATTAAACCTAACTAACCTAAGGACATCACACACATCCATGCCCGAGGCAGGATTCGAACCTGCGACCGTAGCGGTCGCTCGGCTCCTGACGGTAGCGCCTAGAACCGCACGGCCACTCCGGCCGGTCATCAACAAAAGTTTTGCCTCGTCCCTGTCTTTGGAAATTCATCGCACCGAAAACAAAAATTGGCTCTGAGAATGCGTATATATTCATTTGCAATGCGTCCATACTACCATATATTTTTTTTTAAATTTGTGTAACGACAGAGTCTTTAATTTCCCATAGGGATTTTTTCACGTCACTCATGAACAACGTCAATAAGCAGTGGAATGTCGTATTGCTTGAATCCGTCGCGACGTGACATACTATCGATGAGATCATCGACCCTCGGTTCAAACTGTCCAACTCCTCAATGGCGATTCTGCGTAAGTCGAGCGGAATATGCGGTTGTTGCCGACCTCAAAAAACATCTCGCTTCAGTCGATTCGACAGATGTTCGATTGGATACATGTCCAGGGAATAAGTAGCCCACTCCCTTCTGTTCAAGGGGCGGTGTTCACGAGAACAGCGCGACGAACACGCGAGTCATCATCCATCAAGATGAAACTGTCAACAAAATGTTGGCGAAAGATGACAACAACCACGAGAGGTGTACAATGGCCCCGTTTAATGCCATCTCAGAACATCACTCCATGACCATCTAATTGCAGATGTGGGATGCAATGTTGGAAGCGTTCGATGTTACCGCGTTGTATCCGAACACGTTGCCTGCTGTCATCAGGGTACAAACAGAGTCAAGTACGGTCCGTAAGCAACACTGCACGCCAGTCCTGGGGCGCCCATCACGCGTAATTCCGTGCCCATCTGCAACGGAGACCATAGCGTTGTGATGTACGACATGCCACTCGCCGTGGCCGTTGCGAATGGAGATTCGGATCATGCAATCATCTGCTAACGATTTGATACGATACATAACTTCTTGTAGCCTCTTCCAAAGCCGAATTCAATTCTGGATCACTCAGTCCACGGTTCCTTTCACACAAAAGTCTGAGACGTTGACCACTCGTGCACACGTCGAACGTGGGCTCCCTGTGCGGTGTAGTTTCTCAACACATTTTCGGCATCGCATCATTAGGACTCCGGTGATCACATGAATCAACTTCGCAGGCTGATAAGCCTACTTCGCGTTATGCATGATGCGGACCTATGGATGTTCATTCTACTGTTCCACACAGTCTTTAAAGCGTCGTTACTAGTGCTTTAAAAAATGGTTCAAATGGCTCCGAGCACTATGGGACTTAACTACAGAAGGTCATCAGTCCCCTAGAACTTAGAACTACTTTTGTTGTGAACGGCCAGTGTCGGTTGGTCACAGTCAGTGTGCTCCCTGCCGCCGTTGGATAAGCAGCTGCAGCAGGAAGTCGTATAACCCTTGCTTTCTTATTTGTTAGATAGTTTAATTAATTTCTTTGCGTGTTTTTGGGTACTTGCATTGTTTAATTCATATATTTCGGGCGTATTATAGTACTTGACAGTTGTAGCATCGCGCTTTAGTGTTTACTTCGTAGATTCTTATTTAAATTGCGTGTGAGTTTCGTATAGGAGGTGCAATTTCGAGTTTGTTACTGTAATCGTAAATTCAGCAGATTGTAGCGCAGTCGTTAGGCATTTGTACAGGTTAGTTGATACATTCTTTGCGTGTTCCGCTTGCGTTATCTAGGCACGGACTCGTGTTTCGGTAACTGTTGTTAAACATCGATTAGAATGGACAGGGGGACTGCGATTGCTGTGTTCGGATGAGGGCTGACTTGGCATCCCTTCGCTCACAGCTGCAATCGGCGCTGAATTCGGTCGCGCAGCTTGAGGCTGTTGCCAATGGGCACCACTGTGGGGAGCCGGACTCGGGTATCACGGGGATGTCAACCTCGTCCCGTCTGTCCCCAGATCGGTCTGCCGCTGTGGTTGCCCCGGTTGCTGCCCGCAGTGGGGCTGAGCCCTCGCCTGTGGTTGATTGGGAGGTCGTTCCAAGGCGTGGCAGACAGCGAAAGGCGTCCCCGGAGGCTGATCAGAAAGCCTCCCCGGTGCGTCTGACAAACCGGTTTCAGGCACTGTCTCTGGCGGAGCCAGATGCAGCTGCCTGCCCTGTTTCAGAGGATCATTCTCAGCCTTCAAGGTCCGGGCAATCGCAGAGGGTGGGCTTACTGGTAGTTGGGAGCTCCAATGTTAGGCGCGTAATGGGGCCCCTTAGGGATACGGCGGCTAAGGAGGGGAAGAAATCCAATGTGCACTCCGTGTGCATTCCGGGAGGAGTCATTCCTGATGTGGAAAGGGTCCTTCCGGATGCCACGAAGAGCACAGGGTGCAGCCAGCTGCAGGTGGTGGCACATGTCGGCACTAATGACGTGTGTCGCTTTGGATGTGAGGAAATTCTCTCTGGATTCCAGCGGCTATCTGATTTGGTGAAGGCTGCCGGTCTTGCTTACGAGATGAAGGCAGAGCTCACCATCTGCAACATCGTTGACAGAACCGACTGCGGATCTTTGGTGCAGAGCCGGGTGGAGGGTCTGAATCAGAGGCTCAGACGGTTTTGCGACCGTATTGGCTGCAGATTCCTTGACTTGCGCCATAGGGTGGTGGGGTTTCTGGTTCCGCTGAATAGGTCAGGAGTTCACTACACTCAGCTGGCGGCTACACGGGTAGCGGAGGCTGTGTGGCGTGGACTGGGCGGTTTTTTAGGTTAGAAGGCCTCGGGAAAGTGCGGGATGGGCTGCAATGTCAAAGGGTGCTTGGCAATTACAGGACGTGCTTGGATCAAGGAACAGTCGGAATTATAGTTGTAAATTGTTGTAGTTGCGCTGGAAAAGTCCCTGAGCTTCAAGCGCTAATAGAAAGCACAGAAGCTGATATCGTTATAGGTACAGAAAGCTGGCTAAAGCCTGAAATAAGTTCTGCAGAAATTTTTACGAAGTCTCAGACGGTGTTCAGGAAAGATAGATTAGGCAGAATTGGTGGTGGAGTGTTTGTGTCTGTCAGTAGTGGTTTATCTTGTAGTGAAGTTGAAGTAGATACTCCATGCGAATTGGTGTGGGTGGAGGTTATACTTAACAGCCGAATTAAGTTAATAATTGGCTCCTTCTACCGACCCCCAGACTCCGATGATACAGTTGCGGAACAGTTCAGAGAAAGTTTGAGTCTCGTAAGAAATAAATACAAATACAAATAGTTGGTGGGGACTTCAACCTACCCTCGGTATGTTGGCAAAAATACTTGTTCAAAACCGTTGGTAGGCAGAAAACGTCTTCCGAGATTGTCCTAAATGCATTCTCCGAAAATTATTTCGAGCAGTTAGTCCACGAACCCACGCGAATTGTAAATGGTTGCGAAAACACACTTGACCTCTTGGCCACAAACAATCCAGAGCTGATAGAGAGCATCATGACTGATACAGGGATTAGTGATCACAAGGTCATTGTAGCTAGGCTCAATACCATTTCTTCCAAATCCATCAGAAACAAACGCAAAATAATTTTATTTAAAAAAGCGAATAAAGTGCCACTAGAAGCCTTCCTAAAAGACAATTTCCATTCCTTCCGAACTGACTATGCGAATGTAGACGAGATGTGGCTCAAATTCAAAGATATAGTAGCAACAGCAATTGAGATATTCATACCTCATAAATTGGTAAGAGATGGAACGGATCCCCCGTGGTACACAAAAAAGGTCCGAACGCTGTTGCAGAGGCAACGGAAAAAGCTTGTGAAGTTCAGAAGAACGCGAAATCCCGAAGATGAGCTAAAATTTACAGACGCGCGAAATTTGGCACGTACTTCGATGCGAGATGCCTTTAATAGGTTCCACAACGAAACATTGTCTCGAAATTTGGTAGAAAATCCGAAGAAATTCTGGTCGTATGTAAAGTACACAAGCGGCAAGACGCAGTCAATACCTTCGCTGCGCAGTGCCGATGGTACTGTTATCGATGACTGTGCCGCTAAAGCGGAGTTATTGAACGCAGTTTTCCGAAATTCCTTCACCAGGGAAGACGAATGGAATATTCCAGAATTTGAAACACGAACATCTGCTAGTATGAGTTTCTTAGAAGTAGATACCTTAGGGGTTGCGAAGCAACTCAGATCGCTTGATACGGGCAAGTGTTCAGGTCCAGATTGTATACCGATTAGGTTCCTTTCAGATTACGCTGATACTATAGCTCCCTACTTAGCACTCATATACAACCGTTCGCTCACCGATAGATCTGTACCTACAGATTGGAAAATTGCGCAGGTCGCACCAGTGTTCAAGAAGGGTAGTAGGAGTAATCCATTTAACTACAGACCTATATCATTGACGTCGGTTTGCAGTAGGGTTTTGGAGCATATACTGTATTCAAACATTATGAATCACCTCGAAGGGAACGATATATTGACACGTAAACAGCATGGCTTCAGAAAACGTCGTTCTTGTGCAACGCAGCTAGCTCTTTATTCGCACGAAGTAATGGCCGCTATCGACAGGGGATCTCAAGTTGATTCCGTATTTCTAGATTTCCGGAAAGCTTTTGACACGGTTCCTCACAAGCGACTTCTAATCAAGCTGCGGAGCTATGGGGTATCGTCTCAGTTGTGCGACTGGATTCGTGATTTCCCGTCAGGAAGGTCGCAGTTCGTAGTAATAGACGGCAAATCATCGAGTAAAACTGAAGTGATATCAGGTGTTCCCCAGGGAAGCGTCCTGGGACCTCTACTGTTCCTGATCTATATAAATGACCTGGGTGACAATCTGAGCAGTTCTCTTAGATTGTTCGCAGATGATGCTGTAATTTACCGTCTAGTAAGGTCATCCGAAGACCAGTATCAGCTGCAAAGCGATTTAGAAAAGATTGCTGTATGGTGTGGCAGGTGGCAGTTGACGCTAAATAACGAAAAGTGTGAGATGATCCACATGAGTTCCAAAAGAAATCCGTTGGAATTCGATTACTCGATAAATAGTACAATTCTCAAGGCTGTCAATTCAACTAAGTACCTGGGTGTTAAAATTACGAACAACTTCAGTTGGAAGGACCACATAGATAATATTGTCGGGAAGGCGAGCCAAAGGTTGCGTTTCATTGGCAGGACACTTAGAAGATGCAACAAGTCCACTAAAGAGACAGCTTACACTACACTCGTTCGTCCTGTGTTAGAATATTGCTGCGCGGTGTGGGATCCTTACCAGGTGAGATTGACGGAGGATATCGAAAGGGTGCAAAAAAGGGCAGCTCGTTTTGTATTATCGCGTTATAGGGGAGAGAGTGTGGCAGATATGATACACGAGTTGGGATGGAAGTCATTACAGCATAGACGTTTTTCGTCGCGGCGAGACCTTTTTACGAAATTTCATTCACCAACTTTCTCTTCTGAATGCGAAAATATTTTGTTGAGCCCAACCTACATAGATAGGAATGATCATCAAAATAAAATAAGAGAAATCAGAGCTCGAACAGAAAGGTTTAGGTGTTCGTTTTTCCCGCTCGCTGTTCGGGAGTGGAATAGTAGAGAGATAGTATGATTGTGGTTCGATGAACCCTCTGCCAAGCACTTAAATGTGAATTGCAGAGTAGTCATGTAGATGTAGACGAAACCTAATTCACCTAAGGACATCACACGCATCCGTGCCCGAGGTAGGATTCGAACCTGCGACAGTAGCGGCCGCGTGGTTCCAGACTGTAGCGCCTAGAACCGCTCAACCACTTACTAGTGCTTTACTTTCAGCTGAAATGCTGTAACCCATTACAGTGCGGCGCTCTACCCGTAGGTAGAGTTAATGGTAAACATGTGTTTGTTTCTAAATAATGTCTGAGGTGACCTCCCGGTCGGTAGATGGGAGGCCACAATTGCAACACACCTGTACGACATATCAGGGTGCTGCAACATTTTTGTTGATGTATGTAGAAAACCTCTACCTCCTCGCCTCGAGCCATCAATATCCATCTCAAAGATAATCGCTGCCGAAGACTCTAGTCCATAGAGCAGCCAAAATCAAGAATCCCTGAGAATGTCGGTATGGCTGAGTCCGAGGAAGAGAAGCCAAAATTCGCTTATCTATCATATACTAGCCAATATCTGGAAAGATCGATAGATTCCTATGGTAACACGCCATCCACTGTATTTTGTTCCCTTCAACTAAGATGAAAAGTTTTCTTTGTAATATTGAAGATGATCTATGTCCCTGAAAGGGGGTGCGTATAGCATTTCGTACGATTGTACACTCATGTTCAGAAAAAAACACACCACCTTGAACGACTGGAGGTAGAACGTTCATATTCACCGGAATGTACATTAGTATGTTCCGCGGAAATAATTTCCATTTCAGACACCTCGGTTCAGCACATGTCCTGTTGCCTAGTAGGAACAGAGTCCGCCATGGGTCCTGATAACTTGTTACACGAGTGATGGCATCGAGGCGTATAAGGCGCGGATGGCGTCTCGTAATACAACCATCCATGTTGCAGCCCCATGGTTCCAAAGTTCGTCTGCGGTGATCGGCACTGGGTGACAGCGCTGCAGCCGTCCTTTCACCACAGCCCACACGTTTCCGACTGGCGGGCCAGGGCAAAAGGCTGAATGACCTCCTGTGACACCGAGAAGGCACGTGTTAATGCAGCAACACGTGGCCATGCATTGTCTTGCTGGAAAATAGTGCCTGGGATTTTGTGCATACAGGGTATGGCTGCGGGTCGCAGAATGGGATCCACGTAGGACACACTGGTCACATTGCCCTGGACACGCACCAACTGTGGTTTTTGGTGTTACCCGACAGCACTCCACATCATAAGGCCTCGAGTTGCCGTTGTATGTCTTGTGCGAATGTAGTCAGTGTGATACCCTTTGTCTGCGGCGAACCAAAGCGCAGCCGGCATTTTTAAACAAACAGAACCTGGATTCGTCCGAAAAAGCAATCTGATGTCATTTCTGTTTCCAATGACGTGTTCCATACACCTCTGACTTATAGCATGTTTCTGAACATTCGTCAACGGTAGGCGGAAAAGTGAAAGACGCGCATGTAACCCATGCCGTAATAAAGGGCGACGGTTTGGTTTGGTTTGGCTTTAGGACGCAAAAAACAACTGGAGTCATACATTATAGAAGAAGACAGCTAAAAATACGCATGTGGAAAAAGGGCTAAAAAAGATGAAACATTCCCCTTTGAAAAATTTATACACGACTGTGCTTAAACTGAAACACAATATTCTATAGCGCAACGCAATCTGACTTCCAAAAATCCCTACGAAAGAATGGCCCTGACTAACATTAACCTATACGTTTCACAAATCACTTACCTCACAAAAATCTTCGTTCCACAAGCTACTGCAATACAGCGAGCGCCACTACTGCCAGCTAAATAAAAGATTCAAACTACTGAAGGCACTAACTACTGATAGGCATAGTTAGCAAATGAAAGATTTTAATACAGAACAAACAATGTATTTACCTTAATAGTCATAATATATATAGCAGTCCATGACATCCAGTCTTACAAATTTCAAAACTCCGCCATCTCTCTCTCCACGTCCACCACTGCTGGCGGATCACCTCCAACTGCGCAACGCTACGCGCTGTTAGTATCCAGCTGCCGC
Source organism: Schistocerca gregaria (assembly GCF_023897955.1). Lineage (NCBI taxonomy): Eukaryota > Metazoa > Arthropoda > Insecta > Orthoptera > Acrididae > Schistocerca > Schistocerca gregaria. The sequence continues at coordinate 22,786,579 of NC_064926.1, read as the reverse complement.
TGCCCAACACTACAATGGCAGACAACAATGCAAACCAGCCACAGACTGCACACGGCACAGCCAGTGATTTTTATACAGAGCGCTACATGGCGGCGGCGTTGCCAATAAAAAAAAAAAAACCTAAACATCCTGCTTACAAAGACACCTTACAGAAACGGAGGTCCAAAACTAAAAATTAAATGGCTTTCACCATATTGCTTTGCCGGATAAAAAGTAAAACACGGTCGACAGCCCACGCGTCATTTGCTAAAACGGCGGGAATGTAAGTGGTTAAAAAAAGGGCATTCCATCAGGAATTGGCGGACAGTTAAAACTTGGGCGCAATGTGTGCACAGTGGTGGGGTAGTGCCACTTAGCGAATGGCGATGGCTAAAAAGACAGTGCCCAATATGCAGCCGAGTTAAAATAATCTCCTCCCATCGGGAGGGTCGAGAGGACGTCGTCCGAGTCGCTGGGAGAGGTTTAATAAGTCGAAGCTTAATCCTGTGAAGAGAGGACCATTGGCGGTGCCAAAGGGACGCCACCTCCTGTCAGACGGTAACACAGAGATCATCGGAGGGAAGACAGTTCGCGGGCTGAGGTACGAGGACTGCACCGTCAGCAGCCTCGTTTCCTGGCAGACCGACACGACCAGGGACCCACAGAAACAGCACACTGGCTCCACCAAGAGTGAGCAGATGACAGTTTTCCTGGGCATGCTGCACTAAGGGATGGGCAGTGCACAGCGCACAGAGACTTTGAGGGGCACTCAGTGAGTCTGAGCAGAGGCACAATAGAAAAGGCTGTGTTGCCGGATGTACTCCGTGGCCTGTCAGCCCTGATGGTGTACGATGTGTTCCACTGTTCCACTGCTGCTCCAGAGCTGAGGACGACGCAGATCTCTCCCGCAATGTCATTCGTACTGAGTGTCGAGTTCTCGAGGGGGGGGGGGGGGGGGGGGGGGGGGGGATTTTTCTGCGTGTTGGTGGGAGCTGGCCCGTCTCGTCATGTTGTACGGCCTTACGGGCACCATTGTGCACACACACACCCGTTGCACTGCCGGAACACTTCGTCCCACACGAGCAGCGTTTTTCCAGATGGATGCATCACATTCTGTTGGCCCACTAATGCGTCCTCCTTCAAACTCACTGGTCTGTCGTTGCGGTTCGTGGTACGTCTCCGAGGCATCCTGCACGTCTGCTCGAGTCACACTGATCCATTTCCTTCGGCTTATAGCGACAACGAGAGTCGCTGGCACATCTTACCGGTAGGTGGTGTTGTGCCGCGATATCGATATTGACCTCGAAGTCGCGGGCCGACATGGTTCAAATGCTTATCATTTATGCAAAACATACTAATGTACATGGCCTGTCTCTAGTCGTTGAACGTGTTCTGTTTTTTCTGTAGGTAACTGTAGCATGTCGTACGTGGGCAGACTACCAGAAAAGTAGAGGAGAGGTGCAATAACATCAGTGACACTGTCGACAAAAATAACCAAGCAAATTAGTCGTGGCCGACCACCGTCTCGAATGTAATCATGAAATGAAATACGATGAGTATCGCGGTACAAACGCCAAATGTCTGGGACGCAGTAATTCACCACCTTATCGAGGGATGGAGGTTTCAATTGAAACACGACTTGGGGTCTGGTATGCAATTTATAAAAATATCTCGCCAACACATCTAGCACAGAAGGAAAACGCTGCGAGAATTTGCATTTCACGGGATGTCAGCGCAGGCTGTGAACGCCTAAAGAGCGTCTAAGGGCGTAGCAGGCATAGGGAATCGAACTCAGCTTTAAACAGCGACGCGAGAACAACAGAAGTGCACAGTGTGGTTGCAGTTGAGGCAGCGAGTACACGTAACAGAAAACTCGCGGCTCCTGAAGAAGACGGCTTCGTCATTCGTGGGAATATTGTGTTTAAAGTGGAAAAAATCATATCAGGAGAACACACAGAAGTGCACCATAGACTGGCGATTTGTCTGGTAATAAATATGCAACCAGTCGGATTTTTAAATTTTTTTATATGATTATTCAACCAAATATATGTTTTCGAGCCAATGCAGGCTCATCGTCAGATGGAGGTGTTACAAGAACATTACGCTGTGGAACAAGTGTAGCTACAGTGAAGCACCAGAGAAACTGGTACAGGTATGCATGTTCAAATCAAGAGATAGGTAAACAAGCAGAGTACGGCGCGCGGTCGACAACGCCTATATAAGACAACAAGTGTCTGGCGCAGTTGTTAGATCGGTTACTGCTGCTACAGCGGTCGTTTATCAAGGTTTAAGTGAGTTTAAATGTGATGTTATATTCAGCGCAAGAGCGATGGGACACAGCATCTCCGAGGTAGCGATGAAGTGGAGGTTTTCACGTACGACCATTTCACAAGCGGAACGCGAATATCAGGAATCCGGTAAAACATCAAATCTCCGACATCGCTGTGGCCGAAAAAAGATCCTGCAAGAACTGGACCAAAGGCGACTGAAGAGAATCCTTCAGTGTGGCAGAAGTGCAACCCTTCCGCAAATTGCTGCAGATTTCAATGCTGAGCCGTCAACAAGTATCATCGTACGAACCAGTCAACAAAAGATCATCGAAGTGGACTTTCGGAGCCGAAGGTCCTCTCGTGTACCCTTGATGACTGCATGACACAAGCCTAACGCCTCGCCTGGTCCCGTCAACGCCGACATTGGAGTATTGATGACTGGAAACATGTTGCCTGGTCGGACGACTCTCGTTTCAAATTGGATCGAGCGGATGAATGTGTACGGGCATGGAGACAATCTCGTGAACCCACGGACCATGCATGTCAGCAGGGGATTGTTCAAGGTGGTCGAGACTCTGTGATGGTATGGGGCGTCCGCAGTTGGAGTGATTTTGGACTCCCGATACGTCTAGATAAGACTCTGGATGGTGACACGTACGTAAGCATCCTGTCTGTTCACCTGCACCCGTTCATGTCCATTGTGCATTCAGACGCATTTGGGCAATTCCAGGAGGACAGTGCGACATCCTGCACGTCCAGAATTTCTACGGAGTGGCTCCAGGAACACTCTTCTAAGTTTCAACACTTCCGCTGGCCACCAAACTTGCCAGATATGAGCATTATTGAGCCTTGCAACATGCTGTTCAGAAGATATCTCCACCCGCTCGGACTCCTACGTATTCGTTGCAGCACTACGTCAGACATTAGTCTAGTGCGTGGCACTCGTGTTGCGGCACTTGTGCGTGCTCGTCGCGGCCTTACGTGATATCAGGCGGGTGTACCAGTTTCTTTGGCTCTTCGGTGGAGATGCAGTGCTTATGGTTGATGCGGAAAGGAGGGAAATATCAGTGACGAAACGTTTACCAAACGGAAAGTTTATTATGTTTTATGTACTTACAGTGCTCTGTCTTGTGGTATCCGTAGTATCCGTATCAAATCTCTTCCTATAACGTACATTATGTACACAAATTTACAGACAATTTAACTGCACTTGGTTTTACACTGATTCACAGAAAGTCATATCTGTCATTTGAATATTCTTTGTAAAAACATCCAGTGTTATTTTCTGTGAATCAGTGTAAAACTGAGTGCAGCTACATACTGTCTATATTTTTGTTCGTAGCTTATTAATGTACGTTATAGGAAGAGATTTGATATGGATCCCATAAGACAGTGCACTGTAAGTACCTAAAACATAAAAACTTTCTGTTTCGTAAACGTTTCGTCACCGATTACTAAATTTCCTTCATTTCCGCCATGAGCATCAGCAGTGCTTGTAGCTACACTTGGTCCGCAGCATAATGTTCTTGTAACACCTCCATCTGACGATGAGCCTGCATGTGTATGGTGAAATAAATCGTATTAAAAAACTAAAAAAGGCGACCGTTCGCATATTTATTACATGATAAATCGCCAGTTTAAATCACAGTCGCAGTTCGTTATCCACAATCAATATGCTGAAAGTGCACCACAGATTTTGATTAAGGTGGTCACGGCGTAAGGGCAGACTTCAGTCTCGGGAAACAGCGGAGCGCCCACTCGATGCGACAGTCTCCTTTCTTTTGTTTCCAGGTAGTATTGTTGAACGTTTGAGACAGCCTGCAACTCGGATCGTGAGCTGGCCTTTTGTTTTGATGCCGAAACTTCGGTAGCAGCTAGAGCTGGCCTGCCCATCTGGCGGATGTAGCCGAGCTGCGGAGGCGGCTGGCAGTGCCGCGGCCGCGGCGATGCGCGAAAGCAGCCCTCCGGTGCCAAGTGCCCTCTTATCTGGGGACAGCGGCGCGGCAAACAAGGCCATCTACCTCCTTATCGCGCTATTGTCTCCGCTGCTCCAGTTTAAAAAGCTAAGGCTCCCGTGGAAGGTGCAATCATCTGTCTGCGTACGACACCAGAAGGCTGGCTTTGCGGGTGCACCTCACCCACCTACAGTGGCGAAAGCATTTTGCAGCCCCTCGAGGGCTGCCTTCGCAGTGATGTCGCGTCTTTACGAATTGTTGCAAACCAAACGTCCGTACAAAGGACGTAATATTGTGGCTACACGGACAGAGAGATTCCACTTGCTGCACCTTTCGCTTCCCATCCCTAGCCCAGGTCTCGATTCGTTGTGGAAATCCATGTGCTACTAGACAAATCGTGTAAAACGCTTGTATTTCCACTACTAGAAACATTTTGGTTTTACCAACGTTTGCAGCCATTGTTTCTGAATTACAATGATGTTTACCTTATAGAGAAGAATAACTATTTGTTGTTATGCTGTTGAAGATTTATTAATGGAAACATCGTTCACGTAAGTGTTGTATACACAGTTAAGCGGTCTACAAGGAAGTATGCATAATTATAAAACGTTGATTTGAGATATGTAGTGTTTTATAACATTACTTTCTACGGTAAAGTCAAAATATTTAGAAGTAAATGGTGTAGCCCACCGTAACTTTAAGTACCTTATGCTGTTGTATGTTGACTGGCTATCCTGTAAGCACTTCTGGTCTCAAACTTATTTTCTAAGTTTTCATTTAGCGTCATGTCAGGACATTGCTCAGCACTGCTCTTCATCTTAGCTGCAGAGCGCGATGTTAGAGCGTAACGGTGGGCGGCGTGGTCATGGGGACACTGATGATTTATACGAGTATTTTTATTTTTTATATTTTTAAGCAAAAGATTATTTACTTTGTTTACTTCTAGAACACGGTAGATGTCTGCAATAGTTAACCGAAAGATGTCTGGTTGAACGCAATAACAAAAGTCCAGCAGGAAAAGGCGAGTAGTAGCTGTTCTCACCCACAAGACAAACACAAACTTTTTAGTTAGCAGATAACATAGACCTCGTAAGTCAAACTGAGAAGAACTTGGAACTAATATTCAGATAAATTAGAAACAGCTGCGGAAAATTCGATGTACCAAACTAATATTTCGAACCTCAGTCTAATGTCGCACTCGTATTTATGATCAAGACACGAATATCTCGAGAACAGTTAAACCAAATAAAGTCTTGCTACGTTTGATCTTACATACGTAATCTGAAATAAACGGCTGACAGATATAAAAGTGTATTACGGAACTTACAGTAGCTGCAGAACGACTTAGTTATACGTGTTGCGCTCGGCTTCCGCACATCGTCACTAGTATATTATAAGAAAATGTGGACGAACGTGTTAGCGAACATCGCCGTTTATACGTGGCACATCAAGGTGTTAAAACGAAACAAAATTGTGGTAAGTGTATGAAATTAGATGCAGAATGGAAGAGTATATCGTAGTTGAGCAGAGTCGGCTGCTTTCGCGGCTCGGGAACACGCCGAGTAGGCACGGCGCGCAGTTGAACTGCTCTGCTGGACCGCTCTCCTGGCCGGTGCTGCAGTCGCCGTAGCGCCGTCCACTGTTTCACCTCAGGCTGTGTTATTTAATAGATATCTGCCTACTGACCCGAAGCACTTTGGTGCACATTACTCAACTGACGTCACAAACTGTTAAAATAACAGCTCCTGAGCAAGTACAGATAACAGCCCCCATGTTAGAAAAGTGAGTGACACGGTGAACCTGGACTCGAGCAGTAATTTGTACGTTTGACTACGGACTCGGCGAACCGCGTCGCATTCGCAGCACAACACGAGCACGGCAGTGGGCGTCGCCAGGGCACAAGCGGCGTGCGCAGCGAGAGCTGCGCCAGCGTCGCCGAAACGCTGTCGTGAGGCCGCGAGGCGAGGTCGGTGCAGGGGGCGGCAGAGAGGCTTTCCCGTCTGCCTGGGCCGACCACACGAGTCCGGTGCCAGCTGAGATTAGCGGTTTAGGGGGCTACTGCCCTCTCTCCTACTACCTCCAACACATTTTTAATACAGCTGCTCCGTGCAACAGGTTACCTTCGCGCTGGCTTGCAGTAATTTGTACGTTTCTTTATCAGGTTCAGGGTGTGTCAGCCATTGCGTTATGAAATTAGTGAACAAGCTCATAAAAGGTTTATGTCATATATATGGGAGACAAGAGGTGGAAAGTTGGTTTCCCCTGGTTCTACTGCTTCCACTTCGCCGATCTTCCGATCACGTGAATGGCTTGCTTAATTATTTGAGCTCCAGGTGTCGCTTTGAAAGTGCTGTGAGTGTCTTTCATCGGTCTCTGAGTGCCGTGCCCTATGAACGACACTTAAGATCTGTGCTAGTTCATTTACTAAGACTCGAGTAAGTTTTCTCGAACAATTTCCAATCTCCGGTAAATCTGCACGTTCTGAACTGTGTCGTATAGCCGGCTTTTGCAGACATCCTAAAATTGATGGCAACGATCTTGCAGCAGTGGATACTCCGGTTCCCGTCAGATCTCCGACGTTAAGCGTTGTCGGGCGTGGCCGGCACTCGGGTGGCCGCCATGCGCTGTTGCCTTTTTCGGGATGCACTCAGCCTCGTGATGCCAACTGAGGAGCTACTCGACCGATTAGTAGCAGCTCCCGTCAAAGAAAACCAACATAACGACCGGGAGAGCGGTGTGCTAACCACACGCCCCTCCTGTCCACATCCTCATCTGAGGATGACACGGTGGTCGGATGGTCCCGATGGGCCACTTGTGGCCTGAAGACAGAGTGAGATTGCTAAACTTGATGCACACGATCAACATTGTCTTCGGTTTAAATTCTTTTTGCACAATCAACTCTTTTTCTTTCCTTTGCAGTGCTATCAGTGATTTCAAAGTTTCTCTCAAAAACGCTGATGATGTTGGAAGATGGTGCAGGAATCCGTGGGGGTAAATTAAACGCTCGACGGAAAGCGTGTTAAGCTCGAACAAAACTACAGTAACCAACTTCTTGTAACACGGCGTTACAAACCAACGCAGGTTGCACTCTTGACCGACGCTCCACGCGTACTGAAGGGTGCATCTTCTACACGCCCAAGGTCAGTTCTCGACTCGTATAAACTCCTCCAGGACTGCATCACCACCACGACCACCACCACGGTCTCGCATTTTGGAGGACCATGGTTGAAACCCGCGTCCGGCCACCATGATTTAGGTTTTCCGTGATTTCCCTAAATCGCTTCAGACAAATGCCAGAATGGTTGGGACCGATGACCTCGCTGTTTGGTGACCTGCCCCAAGTCAACCGACCAACCAAACAGCACGGTAACCAGCCGGTCATCCAGTGAAAGAGGGTTAAGTGAAGAAGCTTTCTGCTCGTGTGAATAGGCAGACTAAATGCGCTACTGGTCCCGGATAAAACTCACGTTGTGCATCAAACTCCCTCGATTAATAAAAGAATTACAATCTGGTGTTCGGTTTCCGGTGGTAGAATTATCGGCCTGGTGTTTTTTGAATCCACGAGTTTAGCAAGGTGAACGCCGCCACAGAGTAGCAGCAGCACGCCGTGACCACCCGTATGTCACGCATCTGAATGGCGAGCCGGTTAAGCGCCATTGCTGCTACCATAGGTGGCACCTCTGTGTACTAAAGTGTGCGCACTGTATACCTCCAAATCAGCAACAAATTGGACCGTGTATTCTTTCTATTATACTGTGTAGACAAAATAAGTTGTTAGCTTCCATTCTTGGCATAGCAGTTTCACTTGCCAGCTGTATACCAGGATTGCGCAAAATGAGGCGTTCTAGACCAAAAATAATTTAATGGAAATTAGGGGTCATGTTCTTATGAGGGACAGTCAAGCGAAAACGTCACAATGGGAAAAAGTAACGAAACTGCTCCTTATTACAGAAGTAATTGCCATAATTATTAATACATTTATCCCACTGTGAGACAAGATGGTCAGTGTCGTCATGGAAAATTTTTGTGGCTGCCTGCGGAACCACGATTCTACCCCAGCATCCACTTCTTCATCCGAAGCAAATCGACGGCCAATTTTTCCTTTTTTTTTCAGGCCTACAAAAATATGGAATCTGCACGGGGAACCATCGGGGCTGTAAAGATGATGTGGGAGGACTTCCCATAGAACCACCTGCGTCGCAGTCGAAACTAGCTTGGTAACATGTGGATCTGCCTACGTATTCCCGACGCTTATCACGGCGATTTCCATACATTTGACGAAGAAGTATTCGCTTGCGTAAATAATGGGTCCGTAGGCAACCGAAAACATTTATTCATGATGGCACTGACTGTCTTGTCTCATAGGAGGATAAGTGTATTAACAGTTACAGCAGTTACTTTTGTAATAATAAGAAGTTGCATTTTTCCCGTTGCCTCTTTTTCATTCGACTGCCCACTCTATATCTTGCCGCAACACGCAGTGTGCAGCAGCGCGGCCGTAAACAATTAACTCGCATTGAGTACTTGACGGAACACCCCATCTCCTAGATCCAATCGGCCGGCCGCTGTGGCCGAACGGTTGTAGGCGCTTCAGTCCGGAACCACGCGGCTACTATGGTCGCAGGTTCGAATCCCGCCTCGCGTACGGATGTGTGTGATCTCCTTAGATTAGTTAGGCTGAACTAGTTCTGAGTCTGAGTTCTGAGTCTAGGGGACTGATGAACTGTCCGATAGTGCTTCGAGCCATTTGAACCATTTTTCTAGGCCCAATCCGAAAGTATAGTTAGAAAAAAGAGGAAAGGAGTGTTACAAACACGTGAAATAATAGTTTACGACATGGTGCAATATAGGCATTAACTCTCTCTTTCTCTCTCTCTCTCCCTCCCTCTCTCCCTCTCTCTCTCTCTCTCTCTCTCTCTCTCTCTCTCTCTCTCTCCTGTGTGTGTGTGTGTGTGTTTTAGAAATATTGATAACAGCTCTAACATGCTGAGTAACTGACAGCATATTTTCTAATGAATTATTAGTGGGAAAAAAATGATCTCTCGCAGGCTGGGCTAACGGCATCCAGCTAGGAACTTAAGCCCGAAAACGATAACAGAATATTGCATGTCATAGTTATGTCGTTCGCCGGATATGACTTGTGACAGGTGAAATAATTTTACCACTCAAATTTTTCGGGATCGCACAGTCTACAGTTGCCTCCTTATTTGTAATGGGCTTACGTATGACCGTGGTCCACCTTGAGCGAAGTGTTGACGGTACGGATTTATCCGTTAAGGCTTCAAATAATAAACGCGAGGGAAGTGGAGAGCTTTAAGCGCAAGAAGTATCGGAAGTAAGATCGGTTCCATTCATTATCAGGCGCACACAGCGGCTCTGTGAGAGTCGGGGACCCTCCGCTGTACGGCGGGCGGCAGCGAGACGGACAAAGAGGCGGCCCGCCCCCGGCTCTGTGAACGCGTCTGTTCCTCCCCGGCAGAGGCGCGGCGCCGTGTTTACTGCGCGCCGTGGCGGGGCAAGAAGCGCACAGTAGCGGCGGCAAAAAAGCGGCGGCCGGTCGCCGCCGGTGACGGCGCGGCTGCCGTGTGCGGCCGGGAGCCCCGCGGCTGCACGCTCCTCTGCCGCCGCCTCACGCAGCTCGCGCCCGCTGCGCCCAGCCTTCCCCAAGCCACTTTTTACGATTAACATTGTACAATTGTAACAATTTCAGAGTAGTTACGATTTATTCATTTATTTCCTAACACGCTTGTTTCTACAGTGGAATAAAGTTCGTTGGCGGACTAAAACTGAGTGGCGTGTCGGTACTCTGAACTCGGTGATACGTGAGACGATTGCTGGGATTGTTCCTTAAAGAGGCGACGGCTGCCAGGGCTGCTGCCTGCCCCGTTATGCCCACCAAAGCCATTGTTCCGACCCAAACGAGTAAGGCGTTGATGAGACATCGTCCTCATTCTATCAGCCACATAAGGTACAGCTGAGCAAGTACCTTCCGCCCACATAGATTTCCAAAAAGCTTTCCATATCATCTGATAATATTCATAGGATGAAACGAGATTCTTCATGAATACATGTTCGTTCGAGCAATGTTTCACAAATACACTGGACAAAGAATTTGAACACAATGAGTAGTTGTATCTAGTGCTTCCCGAAGAGAGATAGTGGCAGAATCACTACAATTATTAACCTACGGTGAAGTGACCTACAAGAAACCCTCTTCACTAGATTATCAAATGTCTGTACTGTGCGACTTGACCAGTATCAACACTTGGCGTACTGAATGGTAGCTCTCTTCAAGTGTGGATAAATGCTGCATACCAAGTTACAAATCACTCACCCCTCCAGCCCCCTCCCTGTTCCAATTCTAGGACGCTGATCAAGGGATGCAGTCATTCTTTCGCGGAGTCATAAGGAAATAGAAAAAGGGAATACTTAACATTGGTACGAACTACCCTCCACCAAGCAAGGTACAGTGACTTCTGTGGTGTCTATGTGTAGGTGCAGTTGCTGTGATACATCTTTTAGACCATATTACATTTTACTGCGGAGCGAGTAAACAAAACATCGGACTCCCGCTCCCTCAAGACCAGCAGCACACATAGAATCGATATTAATCATTAAATGAAATCTCAAGGCTCATTATGCGTTGTGCACTACAACAGAGCACGTGTAATTTCACTACTGACGACAAACATGCCTTGTATTTCCGTGGTGCGTAAGCTGTACATGAAACATTCGAGTATATTCCCGCCTAGTATCTGTTCTTTTAACGGGACTGTTTGTTTTTTCTTCATACATAACAGAGAGCTATAAAGTAATGGTAGAAGTTTCCGTTGTGTTGGACGGGCTCCGCGCGGATGAAGACCGCTCCCCGCAGACTGTACGCTGCTGGTGATTGCAGTTCACGACCGCGACAATTAGCAGACGCACAGCGACAGCTGTGTGACGCCACGCGCCCAGTGCACCGCGAAAAACATCCTTCACGTCCCGCGACGTCACTTTTGAGATACAGCCGTGCATTATCGGACAAGGAAACACAGAGAGTCATAAAGGAAAAGACATCTCTCTCGATTATTCGAAAAATCTCGTATTATTTCCTCTAGCTGCTGCTAAAATACTTCATTTACAATATAACACACTGTTATCGTAATAAAAATTTCGTCGTCGATCTGTAATCGCTATGGCAGGTAGCATACTCATTCATGTTAAAACTGTAATAGGTATTAACGCTTTGAACTTACAGATTGACGATGTAATTTACTTTCAGATGTGATAACAGTATGTAACTCATGGTTTTATCACCGGATGATAATGATTTTATATTTCGCGTAACATGAGGCTGTGAATACTTTTATGAACGTGATGGTGGGCAGGCGACTGGAGCTGGTTGTGTAAACGAAGTATGCTACCAGCGGCTCGGGGCAGTAGTGTAGCACTTTTCTGATGTATGCGAGCTGTGCGGCATAAACTCCTGAAAAATGTATTGTTATTTGATTACTGATCACATTCTGACATTAGCGTAGCTAAGGTGTGCCAACCTCAGTAAAAAAAAAAAAAGTGCAACTGTCTCTTGGCAAACTGTTGTTTGTTGTGAAATGCCTTTTTTTTTTTTTTTTACATGTAAGACCAAGAGCAAGTACTTCAGACAGAACACAGTAAAGACTGTGAATGAGAAGCAAGTCTTTCTTACTCATCTACACAGTGCAAGTGTGGCAGTTTAAACTGTCGAAACTGCACGATAAACTGGAAGAAACTGTCGCATAACAATTCACCTTAAAATCCACCGCATTACATCTCCTACTTTTGAGTTTTCAAAAGGAGTGGTTTTTCGCAGCAGGGAAGAAGTGAACATTACATTCTAATTTAAAAACTATTACTGTCGTGTGGGACAAGCAGTTCCAGTAGAATGGTATGAACAAAGTCGTCGTCGTCGTCGTTGGTTTTTTTCTTCTTCAGGGCAAGAGTTTAATATCGCCACTTTTCCTGGAAACGGTGTTTGCGGTGTTATAGGGATGAGAAAAGCTATGGAGTTTAGGCTACATTCCATTACACTATCTTCCATACTTGAAAACGATACTGGACAAAAAGTTATTGACTCCCAGGAGACATCAAGCTAATACCGCTCCCTCCAGCGCTGGTAATAACCTCAGTTCTGCGAGGATGAGATTCCACAATTTCTTCATGCCTGCCATATACAGCGCTAAGTTTCATCCGCCGTTCCAAACAGACGCAAACATTTTCTATGAGATGATGATCGGCTGGTTAAGCGGGCCGCTCAAAGTTAGATGGGGTGCCCTCGTGTTCGTTAAACCAGGAACGTACGCCTGCAGTGCAGGGAACAAGGTTGTTGTCCTCTTTTATAATGGGAGATTTTGCAACTTACTCAGCACGATGACGTAGAAGAAAGGACAGCACTTTGTCACTGCGAAATGATGGAATTAACATCGTGTATTAACGGGAAGAAAAGCAGTCCTAAAACACCTATCGGTCACGTCCTGATCGATCTACACCGAGCACACACACACTGCGGCGAAGTATCAGACTTCAAATGTCCATTGCGTGCAGTTCCATGCGTAATGTTCACTCGGGAAGTGACTGAGATGGGCATGCTTTCACTGACAACAGCATTTCCTGTCCGGTGTGAAACAAGTTGTCTCTGACAAGCTGTGACACCCTTCTCGTTCGCCGTCAGTTACATTCAGTTTTTATAATCCTCTTCTACGCCATGCTACACGGCTGCGAATGACTCGACCATTCGCTGTAGACAGGTGGTGATCTGAACAATCATCGCTGTGATTGACGCTGTCCGGATGAAGACTTGCTGTTCTTTGTCTCATATTTCATTCTGCCATCCAGAGGTTCAGGAAACGAGTCCAAGATGCTTCGAAAGAACAGGTGAGAAACTGTAAATATGAAAAAAAGTGTTATAAATTGTGTTGTAAGTACCGAGGCAGTTAAATGTAAACCTGAGATCCAAAGTAAGCAAATATTTATTAGTTGGTTTTTAAGTTACGTGTATTTAATTTTTGTTTTATATTAACCAGTAGATCAGTAAACGTTGCTTCGCGTTTTCTCCCATTACCTGCGACTGTGCGTAAAATGCTGTGGACAGTAATACGGACAGGCGCGCAGTGCTCGCTTAGCATATCAGCCGCTGCTGCTCTTGGGAATACGTCAGGTGTCTCGTTCCCATGTGACTCGGCACCTGGGCCGGGCTGCTGACAGAAGAGTGTCGATGCGTCACGTGTAACGGGAGACGGCTGCGGCCACTGTAGCGAGACGGAGCCACTGGACCGCGGCCAGCTGACTCCGAGGTGAGAGGCCGGCCGCTGCCCACTGCGGGCTCCTTCACACAGCTGAGCTCCCCCGGAAACATCCGGCGCTACCGGCACTCTGCTGTGCGGCAGGGAGTGTCCTCGTCTAGGTCGCTTTTGTTCAGCATCGAGCCGACAAGCTTCTCACGTCCACCAGTGTTCATCATATTTGTGGAAGAACTGTGTAAACGTTTTCAGCGCCATCGCCACATGCGTGTGTAGCAGACAATATTGGGAACTTACAAAACCGTAAACAAGTGCAAGAGAAACTCCAGGAAGAATAGCAAATTGGGGAATGTTACTTGTGTGTATACAATATAGCAGAAATAAAGCGAGATTGCCTGTTTAGGTGATTTGTCACCTCTGGCAGAAACAGTGGCTTGGGCTTTGAGTCACACTGGGCTTTCACGACCCGTACGGGTACGTCATTCCACGCTGTTTCAACTCTGTGACTTAGTTCACCATTCGTAGTGGCTGACATGCCAGTGCCGTGGCAACCCGTGACCAGACGTTTCCGTGGTGAGAGAACTGGAGAAGGTGCTGGCCAGTGCGACAGTCCCACATCTTGTGTATCGAGACAGGTCCGGACAACAACAGCGATGTGCGCCTTGCGTTATCTTGCTGGCAGATGTTGACGACACCTCGAACAGGGGCGAAGTCTCCGGCCTGAATAAGTCAGAAATGTAACCACTGCTGTCTAAATTACTGGCAGTTCGAAGGAGAAGTGATGGTGATGTGTATCCAACGGCTCTCAGGAAGGAAGGGAAGACTGGCTTAACGTTCCGTCGACCTCGAGCTCATTAGAAGCAGAGCACAAGCTCCGATTTGTGTAAAGCGTGGGGAAGGAAATCGGCTGTATCCTGCCAAGGGAATCATCTCAGCATTTGCCTGGAGCGATTTAGGGAACTGACGGAAAACCTAAATGTGGATGGTCAGACGTAGGTTTGAACCGTCGCCCCACCGAATGCAGGTCCAGTGTGCTAAGCGCTGCGCCACCTCGCTCGGTTCAGATCACGGTCCGGGCACCAGCTGCTGGGCGCATATGAGAATAACGAATACAACCTGACAGCATCCATCCTCCTTGTAGCCTCAATGGTGATGCTGTACGCAGAACTGGCCGGGCCTCACTTGAAGAGACAGTTTGATCAGTGTTATTCGAAGCACTACTTACGGAGTGCCCTTGTATGCTACTGCCTTGCAGACAGCCGTCGTTGTTCTAGGTGTCACGGCATGTCTTGTTGCGAATTACCTCATTTCCTGACTGTAGGCACGTCACGTTGCTGTGTGATTTTGCATGGCAAGCCAAACAATACTTCTGTCCTCTTGAGCGTGAGGTATATTTTTCCTTCTTTTCTTGCTGTTGTTTATTTTGTAAGATGTTTGGTGGGTCTTATACCAGCACTAGCGGAAAGTTGCGTCCCTGACCGATATAACAGGGCATTATTTTGCCGATCCCACTACATCGCCAGATGAAGGTAGTATTACCTTTATCCTCTATTCTCAGAGAAGTTTTTTTTTCTTTCTTGGTTGTCGGATCCTTCCGTGCCACCTCTCTGTCAACCCAACTACGGTGAAGATTCCTGGAATGCTTCCGCAATTTTCTCTATTGCGCTACTGAATAAATAGCCACACTTCTCACAAAGAGGGCTATGTTTTGTCCAACATTTTCACTATTACTTTTCGCAAAAGAATTAACAATTGCTACGGTAATACCACTGTCTTGAGTACATTCAATCGTCCGTACATGCATACTGTAGGAATTAAGAGAAAAATCAGAAGAAAACGACAACCAATTTTCAGTTGTTCAATACGTCCTCGTTGCTGCGTTGTTTACTCCATGGCTCTCTGAGTCACGCTCTTGCTGCACCAATGGTTGTAACACCATTTTTAGTGGTCCCCTTCTCGCCGACTACACCACTGCTCCACATTCACTGCATACGAGAAAGGCAAACGCACCATTTCCCTTTCCCACTACATTTATCCTTATTCAATTTACTCACGAACGTCTCTTGTCGAGGGTCTTCCAATGGTGTCTTGGGATGTTTACAAATACCCCGAAGCACTACAGGCGCTGCTCACGTGCAAGTGTTGAAATCGTGCACGGTGCTGAGCCCGGTCCTTCTGAGCCCATCGATTCCATATTCACATAACATTCACGGGATCCTGTCCAAAGCGAGCAATGATATCGCAGGGTGATAAACAGTCCTGCCGGTGCAGGATTACGTCTCGTGCCAGCTGGTGCTGCTCGTTCTTCCACCGTGTGCTATCACGTGTCGGTACCACCCCACGGGCGTCACGGAGTTGCAAGTTTCCATCCGCCGGCGATAGGGATCGCGTAGGACCTGGCTGATCCAGTGGTGCACGCCTGCTGAGCCACGCCTGCAGCGGCTCTGGACTAAGACCGCCTCACCAGCCGCAGTGTAGGACGGCAAGCGGCAGCCGCTCGCTCTGCACTTGCGCTTCGAGCCCGATCGCTACGACACCACTGTTCATGCTCACTGCAGCGCTGGTGGTGAAACACCAGCAGTCTGTAAGCGATCACGAGTTCATTCAACGCACAGAAGTACGATCCCAAACCGTTCCCCTCCCTGGCCACACCGTGGGAGGAACGTCAGGCTAAGGATGGCAGCAGATCTTATTCGCCCTGGTACGTTGGATGTTCTAGAGCTGATAGGGAATCTTTCGTGACTAAGAAGCCTCAGTTTTTTGTTGAGCATTTAGAGGACAGTTTTGGGGATGTGGAGGGCTTGTCCAAAATGAGATCTGGGTCAGTCTTGATCAAAACAGCATCCTCTGCCCAGTCACAGGAGTTACTCGCTTGTGACAGGCTGGGGAATGTTTCTGTAACCATCACGCCCCATTAGAGCTTAGATATGGTCCAGGGCATCATATTTTACAGAGTCCTTCTTGTGCAGTCCGACGATGAGCTGTGCGCCCATTTGGAGCGGCGAGGTGTGCCTTTCGTCCGGCGTGTCCACCGTGGTCCGAAGGATAGTCAGGTTGCCACCAGTGCCTTCATCTTGGCTTTTGAGGGAGATACACTGCCCGAGAAGGTCAAGGTGATGGTCTACTGATGTGATTTCTTCCCGGTGTACTTCCAGCGTAACATACCGAGGCTGCGAACGCCCATCACATCCCAATACTCCATGTGCCTCGCTTCCCATATGTGTCAACTGCGGAAAGTACCATTCGCCTTGCTTGCCTGACTGCAGGATTCTCCATAAAGAAAGGAAAATCGTGGAGTACAAGACCCTGAACCGACTGACCTACACTGAGGGTAAGAGAAAATTTGAAAACCTGCGTCCCGTGCGTATGACAGTCTCACGCAGCCACTACAACAGTTCCGTCACCATCAATTCTGCCAACCCAGTTCACCTCTCAGAGCCGAAAGACTACACCTACCCCTTGATGGTGGGGGAATTTGCCTCCCTGTTGCTACTGCACCACCTACTTTGGGAGCAAATCCCCCCCCCCCCCCCCCCCGCCGCAGCCCACCCATCAGGGATGTCCATCCCCACTTCTAAGCTAGAGAAGCGTAAGTCTTCTTCAGCTTCTGGCGCTAGGAAGGGCTCCCTTGGGTCACTCTCTTCCCAGATTTCTTCTAGTGGGAAAGACGACACCCTCCAGTGGCTGAAGAGCCCAAAAGCAGCTGGTTGTAGGGCTTCACACTCATCCTCAGACCCTGCGCCAGTGAAGTCCTCCCAGCCAGGGAAACCCACAGAGCAGAGAGGGAAATCCAAAAAGAAAACCCATAAGACCAAGGAAATTGCGGTGACACCCACACCACCGCTACCTACAAGCTCTGCGGCTGAGGATGGGGTGGAGATTTTGGCGTCCACTGAGGATCTAGTTCTCGCCAGACCCTCAGACATAATGGATATAGACTGCTCAGGTAATAAATCAGTGGCAGTAGGTGACTGAGGCGTAAACTGCCTCACTGAATGTTCCATGCCTTCCCAGTCTCACGATGTCATCCTCCAGTGGAATTGCGGCGGTTTTTTCCACCGCCTGGCTGAGCTACGGCAACTTTACACCTGCTACCTGCATTGCCCTCCAGGAAACCTGGTTTCCAGCAATGAGGACCCATGCCCTCCGCAGCTATAAGGGATATTACAGGAACTGTAGCGACTACAATGGAGTGTAAGGTGGAGTTTGCGTTATGTCCCAAACTCGGTCTGTAGTGAACATGTGCCCCTTCAAACCCCTCTTGAAGCTGTGGCTGTCAGAATAAGGACGACACAGGAAATAACTGTCTGCAATGTATATCTTCCTCCAGATGGTGCAGTACCCCTGCACTGATTGATCAACTCCCTAAACCATTTCTACGTCTGGGAGATTTTAACGCCCATAACCCCTTGTGGGGTGGTACTATGCTTACTGGCCGAGGCAGAGATGTCGAAACTTTACTTTTGCAATTCGATCTCTGCCTCTTAAATACTGGGGCCGCCACACATTTCAGTGTGGCTCGTGGTAGTTACTCGGCCATTGATTTATCAATTTGCAACCCAGGATTCTCCCATCTATCCACTGGAGACCACATGACGACCTGTCACTGGACCGGCGTCAGGCTCACAGACGCCTTCCCAGATGGGCTTTAAACAAGGCGGACTGGGGAACTTTCACCTTTGATGTCACCTCTGAATCTCCCCCACACGATAGCATCGATGTGATGGTTGAGCAGATGACTAGCACAATTTTTTTACGGCAGAAAATGCTATCCCTTGCTCTTTAGGGTGCTTGGGGCGTAAGGCAACCGCTTGGTGGTCGCCAGAAGTCGCTGAAGCAATTAAGGAGTGTCGGCGAGCCCTACAGTGACATAAAAGGCACCCTTCCGTGGAGCACCTCATAGCCTTTAAACGGCTCCGTGTCCATGTTCGCTACCTTTACAATCGAATAAGGAGTATTCAGAGAGATACGTCTCCACCATTGGGTGCCACACGTCACCTTCCCAAGTCTGGGCAAACGTCAAACGTCTTTTCGGGTACCAGGCCCCAACAGCCGTCCCTGGTGTTACCATAAATGACGAGTTATGTACCGACGCAAACGCGATTGCCGAGCACTTTACTAAGCACTTTGCTCGAGTCTCTTGTCGGAGAATTACCCCCCAGCCTTTCGAACACTCAAACAGCGGGTGGAAGGGAACGCCCTCTCATTCACTACACCCTACAGTGAATCCTATAACGGCCCATTTATAACGTGGGAGCCCCTCAGTGCCCTTGCACATTGCCCTGACGCAGCTCCTGTGCCTGATCGGATCCACAGCCAGATGATTAAACATCTCTCATCTGACTACAAGCGACGTCTCCTTGACATCTGGTATGTCGGCGGTTGGGTTGGGTCCTGCAGTCACGTGGCTTGCTGGCTCCATGTCGGGGCGGCTTCCGCCAGGGTCGCTCTACCACTGATAATCTTATGTCCATCGAGTCTGCAATCCGAACCGCCTTTTCCAGACGGCAACACCTCGTTGCCGTCTTTCCGACTTACGTAAAGCATACGACACGGCTTTGCGACATCATATCCTTGCCACATTGTATGAGTGGGGTCTCCGGGGACCACTCCCGATTTTTATCCAAAACTTCCTGTCGTTCTGTACTTTCCGTAGCCCATAGTTTGATCCATATCCAGGAGTTTGGAATCCCACAAGGTCTGTATTGAGTGTCTCTCTATTTTTAGTGGCCATTAACGGTCTAGCAGCAGCTGTGGGGCCCTCCGCCTCATCTTCTCTGTGTGCAGACGACTTCTGCATTTCGTACTGCTGCTACAGTACTGTTGTTGCTGAGCGGCGCCTCCAGAGAGCCATCCACAAGGCGCAGTCATGGACTCTAGCCCACGGCTTCCAGTTTTCAGCCGAAAAGTCGAGTGTCATGCACTTCTGTCGGCGTCGTACCGTTCATCCGGAACCCACACTTTACCTTAATGAGGATCCACTCACTGTAGTGGAGACATATCAGTTTCTAGCAGTGGTTTTCGACGCTTGATTGATTTGGCTCCCTCACCTTTGTCAGATTAAGCAGAAGTTATGGCAGCACCTCAATGCCCTCCGTCGCCTGCGCAACACCAATTGGGCTGCAGATCGCTGTACGCTGCTGCAGCTCTACCGAGCCCTTGTCCAATCCCGAATTGACTATGGAAGTGTGCTTCATGGTTCGGCAGCGCCTTCAGCATTGCATTTACTGTACCCTGTGCACGTCTGTGGGGTTCGATTAGCGACAGGAGCTTTTAGGACGAGTCCGGTGACCAGCTGGTGTCCGTCCACTGCAGATGAGACGTGCGCAGCTGCTCGCCAGTTACGCAGCACACCTTCATAGTTCCCCTGAGCATCCCATTTTCCCGCCCGCGGCAGTCCACCTCCGGTATCGACGGCCCAGATCGAGGCTAACGATAGCGGTTCGCGTGCGGTCGCTTGTCTCCGAACTGGAGTCCTTCCCTTTACCACCTCTACTTGCGGTCCGTTCACGTACGCCGCCATGGTGTACGCCTCGGCCGCAGCTTCGTCTAGACCTTTTGCATGGCCCTAAGGACTGCGTTAACCCCGCTGCTCTCCACTGTCGCTTCCTCTCGATTCTTGGCGTGTTCCGGGGCTCTAAAGTGGTTTACACCGACGGCTGAGTGGCTGATGGTCACGTAAGCTTCGCATATGTTCATGGAGGACATGCTGAGCAGCACTCCTTGCCAGTTGGCTGTAGTGTTTTCACTGCAGAGCTGGCGGCCATATCTTGTGCTCTCGAGTGCATCCGCTCGTGCCCTGGCGAGTGCAAATCAGAGATTTCTTAGAACAACCCACCATCTATTCCCTCATAAAGGAAAAATCTGCCAAACTTTATGAGAGGACACAAACATTGCCCCATCACCTCATTCGAAATTTAGGCTGCGAACATCCAGACCTTCAACATAAGAGACCTAAACTAACCCTTACGCGCCACTTTAGGGACATTTAAAACACACACACGAAACAAACATTTACTCAAAAACACGCACACAAACCAAACCACCATCTTCATGAATCCCGTAACGCATTCCTAGAAGTCAGACGGGCACAGCCCAGTGGCACTTCAGTACAACAGTGCAAACAGAAGACCTGTCCTGGCGAGTCATTTCTCCTGTGCACTGGCTCACTGAGCAGCCTGCAAGCTATCGACCAATGCTAGCCTCGCCAGCGTCTGGTAGCGTCCATTCAGGAGTCCACCTATGCCCTGGAACAGCCCCGCCGCTCCGTGGTGTTTGTGTGGACCCCGCGACACGTCGGAATCCCCGGCAACGAACTTGCCGACTGGCTCGTCAAACAGGCGGCGCGCAAACCGCTTCTGGACATGGGCATCTCCGAAACTGACCTGCGTTCTGTGTTACACCACAGGGTTTTCCGGCATGGGGGACGGAATGGCATAACAGCACGCACAACAAAGTCCCTTAAAAAGGCTTTGAGGGGTCGACGATACCTCGTGGACGATAATCTGCAGCAGGCAGTTACGTACTTCTTCACACGACAAGCTGTAGATAGCGCAGTACAATTACAACTACTAGTGTAAACATCCATACCTTCATGTGAGAAGAATAATAAACAATTAAACCCCATGAAGATAGCACAATAAGAGCCGAAACACATGTGGGTGAAAACAAAACTAGAAAGGTTTCTTGCATAAGGCGGAATTCCTCTCCAATTATATTTAACCTGTAAATCCAGAAAGAACACGTATCAACAAAAATAGCTGGTTAATACGTGGGTATTACCTAAAATTTTCTGTAGTTGTTCGTTGCCGTGAGCTGCTTGTGTACACCAATGGAGAAGTGGACAAATATGAGAACTGTGAATTTTACAAATGCAAATCATCGGAGACATTTATGGGACATCGAATGAATGTATAAGAAGATAAGTCTGAAAAAACAGTTACGCAACTGTTGCCGGCGAGCTCGGAATCAAGCCTGAAGAAACGTATAAAAAATTCTGAAGCCTTAGAACCTGTGCCAGATGGGAGGCGAGAAAGATCCGTAGGAAGACTGTATGTGCCTCTAAATCCACACGGCTTACATTTAATGCCACACTTTCTCTAGGCGTAAGTGAAGCAAGGGCTGATAGCATAAATAATGACGCATGCCAGTGAACAAAATTACGTAAAAATCATATATTTATTTCAAATCTCTTTTAGCGAAATCTTTCAGTCCTTCTACCAAAGCATTGCATACTTCTAGTACCACGAGGCTTGTTAATGATTAGTTAACTTTATTACAGGTACATTACATTTCTGTTCGAATCAGCAGTAGTACCAATAGTCAAAACCGAAGGTTGATCGCCAATCGGATTGTAACCGGTATACTCTCTCATATAGTTTTGAGTTTCAGCAATTCTCGGGGAAATTACTTGTACGAGATATTAGAAATCTTGTTCGGAAATTCTGGTAAAATTGTAGAATAGTTGTGTATTCAGCGTCAGTCCACTAATTAAATTTTTTGAAGCGTTCCGTTCATTTAAAAAAGAACGCATCGACAAAACCCAGTTTCTCTTGTTCTTTCTAACTTGATTGCTTGTCTGACGTAAGAGCAGTATGGCGACACTCACTTCCGCTAGCTCGCGTTCGTCCATTTTTTGGAAACAGTGTAAACACTTCGGACGCAGAAGTGTATAGCTGCAAACACTGCCGGGCAGCCGGCCGTAGTGGCCGAGCAGTTCTAGGCGCTTCAGTCTGGAACCGCGCGACCGCTATGGCCGCAGGTTCGAATCCTGCCTCGGGCACGGATGTGTGTGATGTCCTTAGGTTAGTTAGGTTTAAGCAGTTTTAAGTTCTAGGGGACTGATGACCTCATATGTTAGATCCGATAGTGCTCAGGGCCATTTGAACTGCCGGGCAATAGTGGCCGATAATATCGTCGTACGTGTGGCTGCAGTTCGTGTTGCCGCAAAGTTGACAGACAACATTGCCGAGAAATATTGCCGGCAATAAGTAAATTTTAAGGCCCATGTAAACGTGCCTTTAGGTGGCACTGGCCGGCTGTTCGCCCTCCGGAGCTGTGGACGGGGAGCGGTGGCCGGTGGGGAGCGGCTGGCGGCCACTGGCTCGCCGGGCTCCGGTGGGAGCAGAGGAGCCGCGACCGGACCGCCGCTCACAAGCCGTGCGGCAGCGACACGCGCTCGTACAGGCGGCTGCAGCGCCGCCACACGAGGCACAGAGCGGCAGTGCGTTGGCGGATGATCTGCCACGTACGTAACTATGTTTAGTACCCGCTCTTTGGATTGTCCTTGACACGTGTAACGGGAGACAGGATTGAGACTTGAAATGGTTCAAATGGCTCTGAGCACTGTGGGCCTAACTTCTGAGGTCATCAGTCGCCTAGAACTTAGAACTACTTAAGCCTAACTAACCTAAGGACATCACACACATCAATGCCCGAGGCAGGATTCGAACCTGCGGTCGTGCGGCTCCAAACTGAAGCGACTAGAACCGCTCGCCACAACGGCCGGCATTTGAGGCTTCCTGCCAGAGGACAATAACTAGACAAGTACGATGACACTACCACCTTCACTTGTTAAGCACGTATCGTCATCGCCGTACTCCTCATGTACATTGTTCACACAGTCGAGCTTACAAGACACCGCACACTTCACTGACTTATCCTGCAGCAACGCTGATATGTCATCTGCCACTTCTTTGTTGCTCTGCAAAATTCCTTTCTGACGAAATGTCAACTTTGGCTATGGATATAACGCACTTTTTGCTCTGTTTATCGTCGATATTGCTCTGCTTCGTATCTGCATTTACATTATTACTCTGAAAATCACAATTAAGTGCCTGGCAGATGCCTCATAGAACCACCTTGAAGCTATTTCTCTACAGTTTTGCTCTCGAACAGCACGCGGGAAAAACGAACACTCGAATCTTTTTGTGTGAGCTCTGATTTCTCCTATTTTATTATTATTATCACTTTGTAAGTAGGCTGTTTAGGTTTTTTTATTGGTAACGCCGCCGCCACGTAGCGCTCTGTATAAAAATCACTGGCTGTGCCGTGTGCAGTCTGTGGCTGGTTTGCATTGTTGTCTGCCATTGTAGTGTTGGGCTGTTGGCTGTTAACAGCTCGTAGCGTTGCGCAGTTAGAGGCGAGCCGCCAGCAGTGGTGGATGTGAGAAGAGAAATGGCGGAGTTTTGTAATTTGTAAGACTGGATGTCATATCTTACAACACGACGCACAGTTTAGCGCTACAATACGCGCATTTGAGTGCCTAATTTTGTACTTAAAACATTTATTTGTAAAGATATTTGAAATACAATGATACAAAGGTTTTCCGTGATACATTTCATTCCATTGCTGTAACCTGTAACATCTGAGCATATAATTACATTAATCCTCAGGTGGGTACACGCCTACTTTGTGTACCATGTGTATGGCAAGCACAAGGAGCCCTAGCTAATATGGTATTTGCTTATACAACTTTACACATCGGTACCATATTTCTCTAACACATTAATTACACAGCTATCTGATCATTTAATTGGGAGAGACAAACATTCATTTTACTACATCAGTGACAGATTTTTATGTAATTACACAGTTGGATAACATCACACTTACGAAATTGTATTTTGTCTGTACTTTGTGAACTGTTCATATTTTTTCAGAACTATTGTGATACTATAGGAGCTTTGAATGACATATTTGGTATGAGATCTTGATTTTTAAAGTACGTTTGAAGCAGATGACACTTGACATGAGCAGAGATTTTTTTTTTAGGTTTTGAAATTATTGGAGGAAGCTACGACGATTTTGAGAGTTGACTGAGGTGTTATGATGTTATTATTACGTTGAGTATGTGTATTATGCTGTTGTGGTATGTTTATGGTCAATAAGCTGATGCTATATGAGTTATTTGATTATGCAACATATCTGTTATGATGAAATATTGAAGAAGTGTCGACGAATAAGGTAAGGAATAAAGAGTAGTGGTTACGGACTCTGGTTTGTGAAAAAGGATGTTGGAAACCGAGAATTGTACTTTAAGAGTTATGAAATGTGTGTATATGAGTGAATGTATCACAATGCTGGCGAAAATTTTTTGGACACTATTATATTTAAAGGATTTTGTTTCTACAGATTTGTAACGCAAATTCGCAACCTGTGAAAATATTTTATATGAGACTGTCACTGTAGCGGAAACAGCTGTCGTATTTTTTTCAGTAAGAAAGGTAAGTGACCACCTGCACGTAATGCGTCGTGGGCACCCAGCTGTGCGACAGCCACCGGGAAAAAGCCATTAGTGTGTGCCTTTCAGAGGCACAGGTGAAAAAAAAGGGAGGCCATTATCCTCGCTATTGACAGTCCTTTGTAGAAAGCACCGCAAATACGATACGCTTATTTCATGGAAACATTCTTACATCTGCACACCTCATTATGACAAGTGCCTTTCTACAAGAGTTGAGAGAATTTGTACTAACTTATGAAATGTTGCATGACTATTGAATGATATTTTTATGCTTTGTACATAGTTGCTTATTTCATTTGATATCTGTTTTCCAGCTGTGTTGCAGCATTGGTTTTATAAAATAAAATTAAATGCATTTGCTAATGTGAACACTTTCTGTCAACAGATCTATTAAATAATTATTTTATGTTCCACATTATTCGAAAAAGGAGCTCTTGGAATGGAAAGAGCAATAAGAAGCGACTAATAACAGTAACTGTATATATAATTTTCTTTTCAAGTACTTGGTAATTTGTTGTAGCATTAGTTTTTGTGGTGCACCACTTTAATTGCATAGACATTAAGATGTGAATAGACATTGTCCTTATCTGCATTGTTGTCTTTAGTGTAACATTTTTTCTGCTTGAGCTTTGTCATGTTTAGGTATAAGTTATAGCATTTGCTGCTGCTGTTTGCCATGCATAGTGCTACTGAATGTCACTTTGTATTACTAGGTGAAGCCAATTTTATTACTGATTTATTTTTCTTGTTTGCTGCGCATTGCCTTATATTAGTTGTAATATTGCTGCCTTTTTTGTGCCAATTTCCATTTTTTTATCATTGCTGTTTGTGTAAATTGTTTTGTGCTGCTGCATTGCTTCGTCCCTTAGTTAAGCATCTGAGCTCAGTAGATTTAAGTTAGCTTAAGAGGGGGTAGCCTATATAAGAGAATGAGTTGCGATGGATTTGAAGAAATGCACTGAGAGGTTATATGAGAAAAGTACAAAAGCAGGTATAGATAGGACTTTTTGGAAATAATGAAGAACAAAGGGAGATCTCCGAGAAGTAAAGAAAGTTTTGTTTGCAAAATACTGCAGTAAAACAAACCCTGCCCTTTCCTTGTGTTATCCCATTATGTGTTTGTGTACCCTTGGGCATTTGTGTTCTTCCTGTCTTTATGTGTTTATCTGATGAGAGTTACGTTGTAGAATTTTTCTGATAATATGTTATTTACTTTGTAAAGATGTTAAGACATTATTTATCTGTTCTGTTTTAATGCTCATGTGTGAAGTTGATGTTTCGAAATTTATTCTGATTGTTTATGTATGTGCTCCTGTCACAATTCCTGTAACACTGATGTATATGTTATTTCGATTATTTTGTGAAGCCTGTATTACTGCAAATGTTATCTGTACTATTATGTTCTTCAATGATGTTTTTTGTACCTTTGTTATTGTATTCTCATGTTATAAAATTGTAATTGACACCTGTTCATCAAATTAAGTAACTTGTAAGTTGCATTTCACTGCACACATTTCTGTTGGTCATAGTATATGGAAAATATGTGAGAAGTAGGGACTGATAGTGTTTGCACGTGTGTTAATAATTCAGTAAGGGACTGGATAACAGCATTGCTGGTTCTAAGGACATTTCAAAAACAATTTTTGTGAGTGCACAAGTGGTGGTTATGGACTTGCTATATTATTCACAAGACTCTTCAATGGTGATTGTGCGCCTGCACAGTCAAACAGATGGCTGCTGGCCATCTCTACAAGGACTACAGTGGGTCTACACCTTTGATGACCCACCAATACCATTATTTCTACAAGGTCTACAGTGGGTCTGCATCTCTGGTGGCCCACCAATACCGTAATCTCTACCAGGACTACAAGGGGTCTACTCTGTGATGACCTACCTACCAATATTCTTCAAAACTTCGACTGACTCTGCTGTGGGTTTGCTCTGTTGTGGCCCATTACCTGTCTGCATGTCAAGAGTCAGCACTGTCTTTCCATTGGAAGGACAACACTACTTCTTCAAGACTGCATGGAAATCCACTACTTCCATGTGCATTTTCTTGTACTACTCAGACTTTGAGAAAAACACTGCAATTTTACTGTGATGAATGATCAGGACTGTCTTTATAGACTGTGAGAAAATTTTAGCTTTTGACCAACATTGTATCGAAAAGTGTGTGCATTTAATTCTTTGTTATTGTAATTAAGCACTGTCTTTCCGTTGGAAGGACAACACTACTTCTTCAAGACTGTATTGAAATCCACTACTTCCGTGTGCATTTTCTTTTACTACTCAGACTTTGAGAAAAACACTGCAATTTTACTTTGATGAATGATCAGGACTGTCTTTATAGACTGTGAGAAAATTTTAGCTTTTGACCAACATTGTATCGATAAGTGTGTGCATTTCATTCTTTGTTATTGTAATTATGAAAAAATTTTTCAAATCTGTATTGGCCACTGCCCAAAACAATTTGTAATTTTTTTTGTGGGGAGCATGGGGGCTTTGTAAGTAGGCTGTTTAGGTTTTTTTATTGGTAACGCCGCCGCCACGTAGCGCTCTGTATAAAAATCACTGGCTGTGCCGTGTGCAGTCTGTGGCTGGTTTGCATTGTTGTCTGCCATTGTAGCGTTGGGCTGTTGGCTGTTAACAGCGCGTAGCGTTGCGCAGTTGGAGGCGAGCCGCCAGCAGTGGTGGATGTGAGGAGAGAAATGGCGGAGTTTTGTAATTTGTAAGACTGGAATGCATGAACTACCATATATATTTTGACTATTAAGGTAAATACACTGTTTGTTCTCTATTAAAATCTTTCATTTGCTAACTATACCTATCAGTAGTTAGTGCCTTCCGTAGTCTGAATCTTTTATTTAGCTGGCATTAGTGGCGCTCGCTGTATTGCAGTAGTTCGAGTAACGAAGATTTTTGTGAGGTAAGTGATTTATGAAAGGTATAGGTTAATGTTGGTCAGGGCCATTCTTTTGTAGGGATTTTTGAAAGTCAGATTGCGTTGCGCTAAAAAATATTGTGTTTTAGTTTAAGCACAGTCTTGTATAATTTTTCAAAGGGGACGTTTCATATAGACCAGTCGTGTATAAATTTTTCTAAGGGGACGTTTCAACTTCTCCAAGTGTAGGTGGATTTTCACACTCAGAGGAGAAAGTTGGTGATTGAACATCATGAGATCATCCTGCCGCAACTAAAAGCACCTTTGTTTTAATTATTGCCGACGCAGTTCACACACCATATCCTAGCGCTCTCTCCACTGTTCCACGATAGCACAAAACGAGCTGTTCTTGATTGAACTTTTTGATGTCCTCTGTCGCTGCCATCCAATGTGGATCCCACATGGAACTGCAGTGCTCCAAGGCAGGGTGGATACGCATAGTGTAAGCACTTTCTTTAGTGGACCTGGTGCATTTTTTAGTGTTTTGCTAATAAATTGTAGTCTTTATCTATATGACCGTTCCAGTTTAATTTATTCGTAATTGTAACCCCTAAGTATGTAGTGTATTCACAGTCTTTAGATTTGTGTGACTTATCGTGA
The DNA here is from genome assembly GCF_023897955.1 of Schistocerca gregaria. Classification (NCBI taxonomy): domain Eukaryota; kingdom Metazoa; phylum Arthropoda; class Insecta; order Orthoptera; family Acrididae; genus Schistocerca; species Schistocerca gregaria. The sequence goes on along the minus strand of NC_064926.1, from coordinate 22,758,335 downwards.
AACGGAAACTTAGCGGATCCCTTTTGGTACTCGTTCAGATGATATCATACTTTTCTTTATTTAGAGTCAAATTCCATTTTGCGCACCATAAAAGTATCTCGATTGAATCGTTTTCCAGTATGTTTTGATCATCTGATGGCTTTATAAGACGGTAAATGACAGCATCATCTGAGAGCGCTGCTCAGGTTGTCTTCTAAATCGCTTGCATAGGCCCCATGACACTTCCTTGGCGGACGACAGACATGACTTGTGTTTTACTCGATGGCTCTCCGTCAGTCACTACCAACTGTGACCCTTCTGACAGTAAATCACGAATCCAGTAGCACAACTGAGATAGTAGTCCATTGGCACGCAATGTAATTAGAAGTTTCTTTTGAGGTGCGGTTTCAAAAGCGTTCTGGAAATTTAGAAATATGGGATCAATCTGACATCGCCTGTCGGCAGCACTCATTATTTCGTGAGAATAAAGAGCTAGTTTTGTTACACAAGAACAGTATTTTCTGTGTCCATGTTGGCTGTTTGTCTAAAGGTCGCTTTCACCGAGATAACTCATAATGTTAGAACGTAGTATATTTTCGGAAATTCGACTGCAAATCGACTTTAACGATAAGAGTCTCTAACTCAGCAGATTACTCCTGTTTCCTTTCTTACTTGTTGGTGTAATTTGTGAAACTTTCCAGTCTTTAGCTACGGATCTTTCTACGAAAAATCGATTTTCTGAAAGACTTCGAGGCAGAGTTTCGTTGTGAATAATACTAAAAGCATCTGGCATTGAGTTCTAGTTACATTTCGAGCTTCTTTAAAACTTCGCCAATCTCTTGAGGGTTTTTCGTTCTTTTGAATTTCGCAAGATTTTTTCGCTGATACTACAACAGTTCTCTGACCTGTTTAGTATACCACGGGGGCTCAGTACCGCCTCTTATTAATTTATTTGGTATATGTCTCTGAAAGCCGTTGATACTATTTCTTTGATTTTAAACAACATCTGATCTACGCTTATATAGTCAGCTAGGGAAGGATGGAGACTATCGCTTAGTATGGTCACAAGCGAACTGTTGTCTGCATTTTTAAATAGATCTATTTTGCGTATATGTCCGGCGGGTCTGGATGTTACGGTATTCAGTCTCGATATAGCAATCTTGTGATCATTAATCACTGAGTCCGTCATGACGCTCCGTATTTGCTGGCCACTATTTGTTGCTAAGAGGACAAGTATGTTTTCACAACCATTTACACTTAGAGTGAGCTCCTGTAATAATTGCTCAAAATAATTTTCTGAGAACGCGCTGAGGACAACTGTAGCACTGTTGAGAGTTACTCGCCCACTAAGCTGTTCAACTACACCCCGTAGCCCCTTGCTGTGCTCACCATTGGATACCCCCAGTCCTGCCCCCTGTTGCCGTTAGCAGCCAATATTGTGGTTGCGCGGTAGACCATGGGGGGCGTCATTAGCCTTTTGTGACCTCGCACTCAGGGGGTTCCAGATATTTATAGGGTATAAGTTATCTTACAAAATCCTTCAAATACAGGCTTCAGCTGAAAACGACAAATACTATATGACATCCCGCAAGTTCTGCTTGTGACGTAGAGAGCGTTATTGCCTCTTGATGGTTTGACATTTTGTGAAACTTGCCCGAAATATCGCACAATTTATTTTGTGCCCCACGCGAGAGGCCAACTAGTTCCGTGTGAGGAAGGCTTAACGCTGCTGATCGACAGCTGGTGTATTTGTATAGTAATCAGCAGGCTTGTAAGATTTTGAACTTCCGATTTATAGAAAACGCTTGAGAAGCGCGTCATACTAGAGCATCTCTAAGTGTGTTCTATAATCGTGCAAAAGGTGTGCTAAATCAGAGACCCACTGGATGTGTGTTTCCCTTGTAAGATCTGTGGATCGAGTGCGCTCGCTCCATATCTGTCAACATTGAGTCAGTGGGTCCTGCCCCGTCTGCTTGTGTCCCTGCCGGTTTCCGGTCCAGATGCTCTCTCCGCAACGATGCACTGCCTCAGGGTTCACGTCACGCTCCAGCGACACCTCAGCGTACCGCCTGTCAGGGAAATCAACCACGAAGCTCTGACGAAAACAACCGCAGACCGATCGAGCATCGCCTCAACGCCTTGGTAGGGCAACAGCTGAGGTTCCTGCGTGGCAAGTGGGAAAACCGAGCTCTACAGCGACATTCATTTTATTCATCTACGCCCACAGACATATATCCGTCCTGGACAACAGGCACTCTTAGCGGTCACACAGTAAACAATTAGCAGAAACGTGTCACTTTGGGTATCGAGAAGGTAAACAAATCCATTGCCTTCAAACATGGCCAACTGCAGGCATTATCTCACTCGGGCACTGCTGGCGCATACGCTTTCTTCGGATTCGTCTCCTTCCTATTTTTTTAAAATAGTGTTGGGCATTGTACCGGGATCAGACTTCGGAATTATTTCAAATGCTGTGCTTTAGGAGGACGTTGTAAATATGCTGAGCGTATAAGAAGTGGAATCGTGATGTCGCAGAAAGAATAAGCTGCGACAAAAGTCGATGGAAAACACTTCACTGAAGAAAGGACACCTTGTACGACACAGGTACTGGGACAGACTACTATGGACGGCACGAGTGTCTGAGAAGTCCCGACCGGCTCACGGCGTGAAGAGATGAAAGAAGGTATAAAGAAAAGGTATCGTATAAAAAAAGTAAAGCATCCAGAAGACATATAACTTCGTACACGAACGGCGGGTATTAGTGTTGCAGTTGTCTGTGGCAGGCAGAAGTGGATTAGTGCTGTTCGCGATCAGTCTTGTCATCAGCCCTGGTAAGGCACGTAAAGCGCCCGAACAGCGTCGGGTGCTCAGTTATCGCTGTGAAGGACACGGAAATGCCGCGTACTCGTCTGAGGCAGCACTATCAGACCCTACAAAGCGTCTGAGAGGAGCCTCATTGTGGATCTCCGTTTAGCCAGCTAGCCGAATCGTGCAGCATCCAGACTTGCGGGGCACTCGGATGTGACAGTGGCCCGGTGTAGCACAGCATATGAATGTGAAGCCAGACATATTTTTTAAACACAGCGCGCGACTCACCGCCTTCTAATAAAAAGTTTACGTGAGCGCTGCTATTTAGAAAAGACAATATGCGTATTCTTACACAAACTGTAATTTTAACTTCGAAATTAATGAAAGATCAAAATGGAGAAGTCTCTCTCATTTACATTAATATTATGATATGAAATTTTAATTAAATAATACAGTCAGCGTAATGACCGACTAAATCCTGGTAGGGGAGATGAGCTCCTCCCTGCACTATGAAGTTCTGTAACAATTTTGTTAATTATAATTAATGGTTGCAGTCATGAGAGGTGACAATTAAGTCAATAATACACACTTTCTAGTAATAATTTCTATTATGTTTTTCAAAAATACAGTAAAACTTACGTTACTTATCAGACAGCACTACAATGACGGCTTACCGCTAGACGAAACAAAACAGGAGAGCTAGTGCAATCAAAGCATTGTCTCTGATCGTAATGGCCTACGTTACACAGAGATTATACCAAAAAATCTGCGTTTTGTTAATTACATCGATATTTGTGTTTTCATAACTTACGTTGATTACTACACTCCTGGAAATTGAAATAAGAACACCGTGAATTCATTGTCCCAGGAAGGGGAAACTTTATTGACACATTCCTGGGGTCAGATACATCACATGATCACACTGACAGAACCACAGGCACATAGACACAGGCAACAGAGCATGCACAATGTCGGCACTAGTACAGTGTATAACCACCTTTCGCAGCAATGCAGGGTGCTATTCTCCCATGGAGACGATCGTAGAGATCTGGATGTAGTACTGTGGAACGGCTTGCCATGCCATTTCCACCTGGCGCCTCAGTTGGACCAGCGTTCGTGCTGGACGTCCAGACCGCGTGAGACGACGCTTCATCCAGTCCCAAACATGCTCAATGGGGGCAGATCCGGAGATCTTGCTGGCCAGGGTAGTTGACTTACACCTTCTAGAGCACGTTGGGTGGCACGGGATACATGCGGACGTGCATTGTCCTGTTGGAACAGAAAGTTCCCTTGCCGGTCTAGGAATGGTAGAACAATGGATTCGATGAAGGTTTGGATGTACCGTGCACTATTCAGTGTCCCCTCGACGATCACCAGAGGTGTACGGCCAGTGTAGGAGATCGCTCCCCACACCATGATGCCGGGTGTTGGCCCTGTGTGCTTCGGTCGTATGCAGTCCTGATTGTGGCGCTCACCTGCACGGCGCCAAACACGCATACGACCATCATTGACACCAAGGCAGAAGCGACTCTCATCGCTGAAGACGACACGTCTCCATTCGTCCCTCCATTCATGCCTGTCGCGACACCACTGGAGGCGGGCTGCACGATGTTGGGGCGTGAGCGGAAGACGGCCTAACGGTGTGCGGGACCGTAGCCCATCTTCATGGAGACGGTTGCGAATGGTCCTCGCCTATACCCCAGGAGCAACAGTGTCCCTAATTTGCTGGGAAGTGGCGGTGCGGTCCCCTACGGCACTGCGTAGGATCCTACGGTCTTGGCGTGCATCCGTGCGTCGCTGCTGTCCGGTCCCAGGTCGACGGGCACGTGCACCTTCCGCCGACCACTGGCGACAACATCGATGTACTGTGGAGACCTCACGCCCCACGTGTTGAGCAAATCGGCTGTACGTCCACCCGGCCTCCCGCATGCCCACTATACGCCCTCGCTCAAAGTCCGTCAACTGCACATACGGTTCACGTCCACGCTGTCGCGGCATGCTACCAGTGTTAAAGACTGAGATGGAGCTCCGTATGCCACGGCAAACTGGCGGCGGTGCACAAATGCTGCGCAGCCAGCGCCATTCGACGGCCAACAGCGCGGTTCCTGGTGTGTCCGATGTGCCGTGCGTGTGATCATTGCTTGTACAGCCCTCTCGCAGTGTCCGGAGCAAGTATTGTGGGTCTGACACACCGGTGTTAATGTTTTCTTTTTTCCATTTCCAGGAGTGTATTTGTTATACATTGCGCACACGTACACAGTCTTGAAATAATTTATAATTCACACATCTCATAACAAAAACTTACTTTCCCTTTCTCCAAATGTACATTTATGTGACGTACCGTCACAGTATCCGTCGTAAAACGTTGGAAGACCTAGTTTTAAAAAACATTCTGAGAGGTATTATTTAGCGAGCAAAATATCACCAACGGCAGGAAAAAAAAGGTCGAACGGACCAGTGGAAACGTATTTAGAAAGCAAGACAGCAAAGGAGACGACTCACTCGCCTTGTATGTGGGTTATTTTCAAGAACTTGCGTGTATGTCTCTCAGCCAGAGTTGACCGAAGTCTTGTGCCAAGCAATGAATTCGCTATTGCTGTAGATTTGGGTTTCAAAGAGTATACACAGGTAATCATTTACCTGTCTTGAAGTCCAGTTGAGTAGTCACCAGCTGCTTTCATTAGTTTCGCTTTGATTTCCATTTCCGCCTATTATCGCGTTACTCGGCGTAATTTTGGGATCGGCTGCCGGTATAACAGGTGGACAATCTCTGTGCGTGGCTTAGTTCACAGTGAACTCTGCACCGTTCTGTCAGACGAGTCTCGCAGATTAATGTCCCAAGCAGTCTCTCATACATTCCGCAACCCGTCGTACTCAGCTGTCAGCAAATGAGGAACGTTTTCCTAACAGGCACTTCCATTGTATGCACGGCACGCGATTAGTTGTTAGTGCGTAAGCTGAAAATTAAATGCGCAGATTTTTGGAGTAATTAACCCCCGGCGGTTTACTACGTTTATACTCTGAAAACTATGTGAAATGCGCACCAAAGGGTACTTGCAAGTGTTTTTATGTGACACCACTTCGTTGGCTGGCGCCTGGTGATGATGATATGATGACGAGTACAACACAACACCCAGTCCCCAAGCGAATAAAAGTCCACCCGGCCGGAAATCGAACCCCACGGTCCAGAGCAGTGGTTCGCAGTCTTTCTGAGACTAGAGCGCCTGAGTGCAGCCACGTACTGGCTAGTTCCCCAGTCCGCCCTCGCCGCGCCGCGCCGTCAGCGACAAGCCTGTCCCTACGGGCACTACTGCGGTGGTGGCGCGTGTGATCAGCACGTCGCCATCCCCTCCAGCCGTTACTGCCACTGGATGAAACCTGATGAGGCCGGTGCTTCTTTATTCGAGCAGATCTTCATCCGGCCTCATGAGACTAAGTCAACCCCGTTCCAGACCACTCTACCTTAAACGAAGATCTGAGGAGGACCTAGAAATCGTAGCCGGGTCTTTCGCGCCGAAGGCAGCGACGCTAATCATTCGGCTGCGGAGGCGGGATAATAATAATAATAATAATAATAATAATAATAATAATAATTATTATTATTATTATTATTATTATTATTATTATTACGTTGTGCAGGCCTTCAACAGTGCAGTAGGCAATACAGTTACTGTCATGTTGAACGTCAGTTAGTCCACTCATTGATGTGAAGTGAATAATGAAGCAATTTCTAGTTTATTGTGGATACTACCTTCAGCTCGAAGAAAGCATTCTCATGAGCTATTGAACATATGTGATGTACACTGAAGCGCCAAAGGAACTGGTTTAGGCATGCTTCTTCAAATACAAAGATATGTAAACAGACAGAACACGCCGCTACGGTCGGCAACGCCTGTATAAGACAAGTGTCTGGCGCAGTTGTTAGATCGGTTATTGCTGTTGCAATTGTAGGTTACTAAGATTTAAGTGAGTCTGAACTCGCAAGAGCGACGGGTCATGGCAACTCCGAGGTAGCGATGAAGTGGCAATTTTCCCGAACGACCATTTCACGAGTGTACCCTGAATATCAGGAATCCGGTAAAATATCAAATCTCCGACATCGCTGCGGCCGGAAAAAGATCCGGCAAGAACGGGACCAACGACGACTGAAGAGAATCGTTCAAAGTGACAGAAGTGTAACCCTTCCGTAAATTACACTACTGGGCCATCAACATGTGTCTGCGTGCGAACCATTCAACGGGGCATCATCGATATGGGCTTTCGGAGCCGAAGGCCCACTCGTGTACCCTTGATGACTCCACGACAGAAAGCTTTACGCCTCGCCTGGGTCCGTCAACACCTACTTTGGTCTGTTGATGACTGGAAACATGTTGCCTGGTCGGACGAGTCTCGTTTGAAACAGTATCGCGCGAATGGTCGTGAATGGGTATGGAGACTACCTCTTGAATCCGTGGACCCTGCATGTCAGCAGCGGGCTGTCCGACTGGGGGATGCCCCATAATGGTGTGGGCGTGTGCTGTTGGTGTGACACGGGACCCCTGATACGTCTAGACACGACTCTGACAGGTGACTCGTACATAAGCATCCTGTCTGATCACCTGTAACCATTCACGTCCATTGTGCATTTCGGCAATCCCAGCAGGACAATGCGACACCCCGCAAGTCCGGAATTGCTACTGAGTGGCTTTAGGAACACTCTTCTGAGCTTAATCAATTTCGCTGACCAACAGACTCCTCAGACATAAACATTATTGAGCATATCTGGGATGCTTTGCAACGTGCTGCTCAGGAGAGATCTCCAGCCCCTAGTACTCTTACGGATATATGGACAGCCCTGCAGCATTCATGGTGTCAGTTCCTTCCAGCACTGTTTCAGACATTAGTCGAGTCCATGCCTCGTCGTGTTGCGTCACTTCTACGTGCTCGCGGAGACCCTACACGAAATTAGGCACGTTTACCAGTTTCTTTGGCTCTTCATTGTATGTGTCTCAGCTTTATTATCATAGATCCATGGTACAAAGTACAAAGCATGTGTGTAGTGGTTGGACTATGTTCGCACACACAAGGTAATCACTATTACAGGGTTACAAAATTTTATACGAATGCGTGGTGTCCTTTCGGACATGTCCAAAAGAACAGACACCACGCATTCATATAACTGATTCGCATCGATGAGCAATTAATCTACGTCTTTCAGTTCGGATGCACATTTAAGTTCAAACTCCAGCGGGAATCTGAAAGTAGCGTACATGGAGGCGATTGCAGATAGATGCGTTAGATGGCAGTGATGGTCAGCAGGGGAGCGTACCGGAGATACTCCGCGCGTTTTCACTCATCGTTGCCAGTTACGCGAAAATCCCGATGCAGCTGATATCAATAGTTCCTTTCCTTCCCTTTCCTTTCTTTGTTTCTCCTCAGCCTCGCTCTACCAGCAATTACATAATATTAGGAAACACTGACAATAGAAATGATCTTTTAAAAATAATTTAGTTTCGTTACAAACACTGCTCATAGAGCAGGCGTATGGTCGATAAGGCTCTTGCCACATGTAAAGTAAAATAAAGTAAGTACAAACACTATAAAACCCGAAACTTCCTCGCAGATTAAAACTGTTTGCCGGACTCGGGACCTTTGCCTTTCGCGGGAAAGTGCTGTACCTGAGCAAGTGCTCTCAGTTGGTAGAGCACTTGTCCGCGAAAGGCAAAGGTCCCGAGTTCGTGTCTCGGCCCGGCACACAGTTTTAATCTGCCAGGAAGTTTCATATTAGCGCACTCTCCGCTGCAGATTGAAAGTCTCATTCTGGACTATTAAACCCTTTAGTTTTTGCCCCTCCGAAAAGTTAATTTTAGCCCTCGGGGGGTAATTACCGCCAGGTTGGGGACTGGTCTCGAGTCGGCAACCCTAAGCACTAGACCACGGACTAAAGAAATATAATTTAGCTAGCGCTGTCGCAGCCATTCGTTTTCGTGTAGCGTGTAGTACGCTGAAAACCAAATTATAAAAATTGCAAGGTCGGCGTTAAGGCCCCTGTAAACGAGCAAACATTTTTGGCAATCACAGCCTTGTGTAGCTGCGGATTTGTCAAACGAGACCGCACACGTACAAATAAAATTTCTCAGCTTAGCCACACTTCGAAGCAGATGCTGCTCGTGTTCGTGAGTATTTTTACAGCAGTAAAAACGGCTACAAATGCAGAGAAAGCAATCCTACTGTTGGCTTTAGCCCTGTGTTTGAAGACAAGGCGCTGGTCAAGTGAGTGGCTTAAAATGAAAGATTAACCAATTACAATCTGTTAAAGGAAATATTACAATCAGAACCCGATGATTGCATCAAATTTCTTCGAATGAACCATGAAACTTTTAAATACTTGTTAAGACCCTCGTAAAAGAGAAAATTTGTCTGTCAAATTGGCTACAGACGGGCCACACAGACAGACCGTACATGCAGCAAAAAGACATGTCAATTTAACCTTACTTTTGAAACAGACGCTTTTCGTGTATGATATATTATGGCGCTACTGAGAAGAGCTAGGAATGTAGCTGAAGCATTTCTAACATTGACTCTGGCACTGTGTCTAAAGAGGAGCAACAACAAGAAGAAGTAAACAAGGCGCCTGGACAAGGAATTGTTTAAATGAGAGAGAAACATATGCGTGAAAAACTGTTAATGGAAATGTTGCACTGAGAATCTGATGATTTCATCAACTTTCTGCTAGAAGAAACGGAGAACTTTCGATCTTTTTTTTTTTAGTTTCATTACACTCCTGCTTGTATGTCGTGCGTAAAATAATGATTTTGTTCATAACTCTTCCTGCGTAATATGCAGCTGCGAAAGATGTGATACCTCTACCTTTTTCATAATTATCCTTATTAAATTGGATTGATAAGAGGTAGAGAAGAACCAACGACCAGTGGCGTGGTTTGCACGATAGCTGAAGGAGATGCTGAACAAAGTCCTCAGATAGCGCTACAAGAGAGCCGTTTGGCACCACAGAGAGGTTTAGAAATTATTTTTATGGAGGCTTCTCGAAAGTCGCTCTACCTGCGTATCGTTCTTGTAAGGGAAAGGGAGTGTCGGTACCAGAAGTGACGTCCACTCACACGCGCTGTGGCCTCCAGAGTGTAGATGTAGAGGTAGGTGTAGAATGCGTCCACCTAACCAGTATCACAAAACGTAGCACCGTGCAGGACGCTTATAATGCGCAACGTCACTGAGAAAACAGTCGCTTGCCTGTGTATGTACAGACAAACGTTTCAGTGAGAATGTCGTAGCAGTGCATGCGCGATGGAGGGCGGACACCCCTCTCCATAAAGCAGAAGAGGCAGCAACCGGAGCCGAGCATTAGACAAGCGACTCCTGCCTAGAAAACGTGTTGGTAGTAACAGTCCAGACAGTGGGGAGAGGGGGGCGCCGGAGGGTGGGGGGGGGGGGGGGGGGGCTTACTGCCACGGCTGCTCCCGCTGCGAGCGTACGTCTTCAGACCGGGAAAAGTAATCCGTTTGTTTTATGCTTTTGGTGTCATATCAATATTTATAATTATTCCCATAATAAACCAGAGAGAAAAGAAACCTTGTGCCAAGATATTGTTGGGCGAGCTTTTGGCCGGTTTCTGAAATTGCAGAGTTGCCTTCGCGTTACTTATATAATTTCCACAAATGTGACAATATGGCCGTGAAGCGAGCAAGGAGAGAGCACTCTATCGCCTACACCAATGGGACTGTCGCTCGCTAGATTAAGGAAAGAGTTTTTATTGCGACCACCGTCCTACACTGCGGCAGAAAAAATTTTTGTGGGAGAACGGATCGAAGGGCAGCGGAAGGAAGTACTGACACTCAAGAACCCACTATAGGAGGGGGAAAAAAAGCTCACCGGCTTTCTTCCCAACTTCTTTGTGTGTCGCCATTGTCAGTCCTTGGAATGCGCTGGTTCTGAGTCAATACCTTTCTATCACTAACGTGTTTAAGTGCAATCGTTTGCAGGCCGCGATGGCCTCGCGGTTCTAGGCGCTCAGTTAGAAACCGCGCTGCTGCTGCTACGGTCGCAGGTTCGAATCCTGCCTCGGGCATGGATGTGTGTGATGTCCTTAGGTTAGTTAGGTTTAAGTAGTTCTAAGTTCTAGGGGACTGATGACCACAGAATTTAAGTCCCATAGTACTCAGAGCCATTTAACCATTTTTTTGCAATCGTTTTCGGGGTATCGAGAAATGGTTATTCGTGACCATATAACCATATAACCGCCATAACGGCGGTTGTTAGAACGTTAATGTATATCTGTGAGCGTTCTTTGGTATAACGGTATCGCGTTTAGCCACGCAGCATCCAACACCACGTCACACTGTCAAGGTGTGGCAATAAATCGACACATCAGTCTGTTGGTAAATCTTCGTGTGGAGTAAACTCCTAGCGCATTGCTCCTCAGTCTGTCTCGAAAGTAGCAAGTTGCTATGAACGTAGACGTACTTTAAATAGAAGGTACGAAGTACTGGTCATAATTTATGTTTATTCCCTCAAGGCCTGTCGTATTGGGCGATTAAACCTTCATTATCATATGAATTTCTGTCAATTAATAAGACTTGTGTATTGTATCTGTGACTTCTGGGCACCTTGTGGCAAAGTTTGCTACCATAACCCAAGAAAACAAAACCCTAATTAAGTACAAGACTCAAAGTTTTGTGAAGGTCTTTGATTGCGAAGATGAAGAGTGATATAAATGTAAATACTTCAAGTGGCCACAGGTTGCTGTCGTGTTTTTCATCATATACATGATCACATTTACAACATTCCATCCCGTGTTTCATTCGTAAATGGCGCAGAACTGTGGTAACACACAGATGATATTCAAGAGTACAGAACGCTCACTGTTTTTAGCTGGCCCCCATTTTGTAAACACTGCTGTATCTGCTATCTTACAGTAAAATGTGACAACTGGATACAGTAGAGTAAAACAAAACTTCGAGAGTTTTCTAGCCGTTGTTGAACGATAATAATCGTTTGTTTTCTACTGCTCGTGGAAATATTTCAGGAAATCCCGACAATCATTATTACAAATGGGTGTCCACTCCACAGATTTCGCACATTCACCTCTGTTCACCGAACCAACTCGTCAGTGAGGATTTTAGTATACACAAAAGGATCGCCATTGCTTCTGTTTATTAGTTTTAGCACTATACTCACCGCAAAAGAAGGAAATATTATAGAGAGGTCTTCGACGTCAACAAGTATGCTCATTTTCCATGTACAGAATGTGTATTTAACACATGAATAGATCGTTGTTGCCAAGTATGTATCTACAATATTCACTGTGTGCGATATATTTTGCGAGCTATGATATTTGGGCATGTTTCGCGTAATAATTTACTTTCATAGGTGCTGAGTTAACAGATCCGAATATCCATGCCTCGAGACCTCATTTAAAAATCTTCCCATTGTTGTAACTGGTCCACAACTGCAGGTCAGACCAGTCGGTACCCGGCGGGATGTTTAAGTTGTCCTCTGTCCGAGGTCTTGTGCCGCGGGCAGACGGAGCTGTAGCCAGTAGCCAGGCGCTAACTGGCTAATGCCTCTGGCAAACAGAGGCAACAGCCAGCTAACGACGTAGCGCCAGGACAGCGGTCAAACAATCCCGTCACTCATTCCGGTCCTTCCAAAAACAAATTTTAATTTTTCGATTTTGCGAACTTTCAACCATTACCTTCTCGGGACTAATGTGTTCCCTCGAATGATTTGCACGACGATTCACTATTGTCGCCATTTGTGGACAGTGCAGGGTTGTCAGGGCAGCTGAGTCACTGTACGTATGTCAGGCAGCTGCTTGTGATGTAACAACTCTCCGTGCAGTAGCCGCTTATACTTATGTAGACAAATCACTTGTTGGTTCTTGTATGTATATATACTACTGCCGCATTGCCTGTATTCTACAGGAAGTTACTATGTTACCTTCACAGCCGCACTGACAGGTGTTTCATCGGGGCGAGACATAAGTCTCTTTAACAACGAGGGGAAAAAGCTTCGTCGAAAGGAACTCACACAGATTTATTTTTTTAGCTCGTAAGTCTTATACTATGCCATACTCTTCATCTCAAAGTTGCTTTTACTCTCAGTTATTTGTTGGACGTATTCAAATCTCCGTCTTCCTCCTACAATTCAGATGGAAAAATCACGGCATGTTCATGGGTGAAGTAGGTGTAAAAACTAATTTCATACAATTTTTAAAAACTCACATTTACATCAATGAAACTTAATGCAACACAGAACAAAGGAAACTGTGTTCATTTAAAATTAAGTTAGCCTTTCTTTGACATACGAAATAACTTTTTCTTTGACGTACGAAATAACTTTATGCATATTGCATATTATACGGCGATAAGTATTCATACCGTCAGGTACATATAAATCACCGCTTCAATTTCTGGTAAGAAATGCTTTAGGTGCCACTACTGGCTACGTCAGTACATATCCTTAGGTGACACGTGCCCAGAATCTTGCCTAGTGATTTGGTACATATGAAAACAGTTTCGCAAACAATTTTCATAAAACCAAATTGTATTCTATTTGTTCTCCCGTGGATCAAAGTATTCCTGCCACCTGAGGACGTTCAGTGAATGGAAGCGGTTGTAAAAATGAAAAAGTTTCTTAACAGCAAATAACTTGGTATTTTACGTAAAAGGAGTATTAAAAAATTTTAAGTGTCATACCAAAAAGGAAAGTTACGAATAATTTATTTTTCTGTGTTTGCATAAAAGTGTGTGCAGTTCCGGTAAACAGTGAAACTCCCAGGCCACAGTACGGCATCACGCGGCTAGAAGAGCAAGAATAAAAGAAAATCTCCGCTGTGTCAGTGGGCTACGCTATTTTGTTTCGGCTTCTCTGGCGATGCGCTACGGGACGGTGGTGGCGTGGTTTCAGTGTGTAGCAGGACTGTAGCCGTATATTTGCAGCCAAACGAGTAATTAATTACATAACTCGATTCCTCCGATGTGATAAGTAAAAGGTCGTGATTACCCTCCGTACCAAAAAAACAGTATTTCCGGTAGTGTCTTTCTTTGTACCTTCCTTCACTGTATGAAGCCATGTCATGTAGGCTGCTTACTCTCAGCAAATTCACCGCAAAGACTACATTTGTCTCCACGCTCTCACATTATTTTCAGAAACTTGCTTGAGAAGCTTTATGTTAAAGAAGAGGTCATCGTAAGTTTGTCTATGAGTCAAACGGGATCTTCTAAGTAACTAAGGGGATAATAAACTTTTCTAAAAGATAGGGTCATCGCCTTACACTATTAAAATTATTTATTTACAATTGGAATTTCGGCATTTTGCTATTTTCACGTGGAAACAGCTGAAATGTTCCACTTAAAAATGGTCAGAGACCTAAATTTTAATATTCAACTTCACAAATTAATAATTTTAACGGTCGAACGCTGCAACGGTGTCCTTTAAAAAGTTTTATATGACTGTGAGCGCCACTCCAGGAAATATTATCGGAGATAAAAAAGGTGTTTTGATGCAAACAGATCATTTAAAGTACACGTTATTTTACCCTCCAATACAGCAACGTAAGCATACTTGTAAGGTCGTAGGCATTTGCGGCAGGAGACAATTTCCATAAGATTCTCGTGGCTTGTCGACCGCGTCAAGTCGTAAAATGCACCAACTTGAAAACAGGTATTGTAACTGGCCGAAACGTTGCTACATTTTACGACATAACACAGTGGACAACTCACAAGAATTTTACACTCCTGGAAATTGAAATAAGAACACCATGAATTCATTGTCCCAGGAAGGGGAAACTTTATTGACACATTCCTGGGGTCAGATACATCACATGATCACACTGACAGAACCACAGGCACATAGACACAGGCAACAGAGCATGCCCAATGTCGGCACTAGTACAGTGTATATCCACCTTTCGCAGCAATGCAGGCTGCTATTCTCCCATGGAGACGATCGTAGAGATGCTGGATGTAGTCCTGTGGAACGGCTTGCCATGCCATTTCCACCTGGCGCCTCAGTTGGACCAGCGTTCGTGCTGGACGTGCAGACCGCGTGAGACGACGCTTCATCCAGTCCCATACATGCTCAATGGGGGACAGATCCGGAGATCTTGCTAGCCAGGGTAGTTAACTTACACCTTCTAGAGCACGTTGGGTGGCACGGGATACATGCGGACGTGCATTGTCCTGTTGGAACAGCAAGTTCCCTTGCCGGTCTAGGAATGGTAGAACGATGGGTTCGATGACGGTTTGGATGTACCGTGCACTATTCAGTGTCCCCTCGACAATCACCAGAGGTGTACGGCCAGTGTAGGAGATCGCTCCCCACACCATGATGCCGGGTGTTGGCCCTGTGTGCCCCGGTCGTATGCAGTCCTGATTGTGGCGCTCACCTGCACGGCGCCAAACACGCATACGACCACCATTGGCACCAAGGCAGAAGCGACTCTCATCGCTGAAGACGACACGTCTCCATTCGTCCCTCCATTCACGCCTGTCGCGACACCACTGGAGGCGGGCTGCACGATGTTGGGGCGTGAGCGGAAGACGGCCTAACGGTGTGCGGGACCGTAGCCCAGCTTCATGGAGACGGTTGCGAATGGTCCTCGCCGATACCCCAATAGCAACAGTGTCCCTAATTTGCTGGGAAGTGACGGTGCGGTCCCCTACGGCACTGCGTAGGATCCTACGGTCTTGGCGTGCATGCGTGCGTCGCTGCGGTCCGGTCCCAGGTCGACGGGCACGTGCACCTTCCGCCGACCACTGGCGACAACATCGATGTACTGTGGAGACCTCACGCGACACGTGTTGAGCAATTCGGCGGTACGTCCACCCGGCCTCCCGCATGCCCACTATACGCCCTCGCTCAAAGTCCGGCAACTGCACATACGGTTCACGTTCACGCTGTCGCGGCATGCTAGCAGTGTTAAAGACTGCGATGGAGCTCCGTATGCCACGGCAAACTGGCTGAAACTGACGGCGGCGGTGCACAAATGCTGCGCAGCTAGCGCCATTCGACGGCCAACACCGCGGTTCCTGGTGTGTCCGCTGTGCCGTGCGTGTGATCATTGCTTGTACAGCCCTCTCGCAGTGTCCGGAGCAAGTATGGTGGGTCTGACACACCGTTGTCAATGTGTTCTTTTTTCCATTTCCAGGAGTGTATATTCAAAATGTTCAAATGTGTGTGAAATCTTATGGGACTTCACTGCTAAGGCCATCAGTCCCTAAGCTTACACACTACTTATCCTAAATAATCCTAAGGACAAACGCCCGAGGGAGGACTCGAACCTCCGCCGGGACCAGCCGCACAGTCCATGACTGCAGCGCCTCAGACCGCTGGGCTAATCGTGCGCGACCAGAATTGTATGAAAATGAGTGTATTTTTTGTGAGTGTTGTTGTGTTGTGCGCCCCTCGGCAGTGTACTTGTTGTGTTCTGTGTGCGTGCAGGTTGTAGGCGGCAGAGCGGGCCAGCCAGCGACTATTGCGAGGTCGGGGCCGATGGGCCGCCTGAGGTTCGAACTCGGGCCTACCATCGTGGAGGGTGAGCCGAGCCTCTGTGTGTCACACACTAACCGCACCGCACCGCACGGCGCACCTCACCAACCGCAGCACCCGGTGGCCGACAGCGCGTCTGCGTCCAATACCTCGCACATTAATAACGCCGACTAACACCCTTTACGGTTCTGGGTCTAACTCTGTCTGCAAACACTGCACCTCACTTACTAGTTTAAGTACTGACCTACGAACTGCCAAAAGCATGAACACTGAAACCAGCACGACTCCACTCCCTTCTAATAAATTATAATTTTCCAGAAACGCTCTTTCACTCCGCAGCGGATTGTATGCTATTTTGAAACGTTCTTGCAGACTAAAATTTTATATGTTGTGGAGTTGAACTCGGCGCCTTGACTCTTTGGGAACGGCTCTTGCCGATCAAGGTAAGAGCTTTCTAAATGACAGCTTCTTTGCCATTTGTCTCTTAATTATGTCCACTATTGCAATATGGTCAATAGGGCTACCGTCAAGTGCGGTGGCGGTGCACCGTCCCTCCCACATGTCAACCATGTCACGCAGAAATCTACACACACTTTCGTCAAACGTACCCCATTTGACGACGTCAAACATTCTCCATTTGACGATGTCAAACATACTTCACTCGACGGCGACATGTATATACAGATTTTTGCGCGATACTTTTGACATATGCTGAAGGTACTGAATGGTAAAACGGCGAAAATTTTGTCGTTTATAAACTTTTAGATGACTGGTCCGCAATAAAGAAGCTAAGAGCGGAACCCAAAACAGGTAAGGTTCCGTGTTCGAGTGATGGCTCATCACGGAGTTTTAATCTGCCACGAAGTTTCAATGATAATTTTACAAGAAGCGTTTCGAAATCGTAATTGTGCCTGCACTTAGGTCGAATTAGGGCGCCTCTCTATCAAAGCACTGGCCACGAACGTTTACACCTACATCTGTATCAGCACTCGACCTTTGATTGTTTTCTAGTG
The DNA here is from genome assembly GCF_023897955.1 of Schistocerca gregaria. Classification (NCBI taxonomy): domain Eukaryota; kingdom Metazoa; phylum Arthropoda; class Insecta; order Orthoptera; family Acrididae; genus Schistocerca; species Schistocerca gregaria. Next base: position 22,741,047 of record NC_064926.1, on the reverse strand, counting down.
GAACAAGCTAAAGGGCGGCCATGGTGGCCGAGCGGTTCTAGGCGTTACAGTCTGGAACCGAGGGACCGCTACGGTCGCGGGTTCGAACCCTGCCTCAGGCATGGATGTGTGTGATGTCCTTAGGTTAGTTAGGTTTAAGTAGTTCTAAGTTGTAGGGGACTGATGACCTCAGATGTTAAATCCCATAGTGCTCAGAGCCATTTGAACCATTTGAACAAGCTAAAATGTTTCCCAGTGGTCCACTGTAAAGCACATGGCCGTAGGCGCTCTGTACCAACGGTACAATTTTCTGCCCTATTCCTTTCGTCTATGGAGTAAGGGGAAAGGAGAGCGTGAGTACGCCTCGGTGCGGGTCCTGCCCTCTCTCATTCTTACGGTTCCTAGAGAGACACGCGCCTGAGTAGTACAATTACCGCATCGTCTTCCTACATCGCGCATCCATTAAATTTACCCAAAAGAGTTTTTCGATAACAAACTCTTTCTTCCAAAGCGTCTCAGATTCCTTCAGCACCTAATTTGGGAACATAAGTTTCACAACCATACGTTGTATCCATGGAGATTTCACTAAATGGAAACAAATTGCAATAAACTATCGGCGAGAGAAGGAGCAAAAAAGGTGATACATCCCGAGCAACGTACACCACTTGAAGGTGGAAATAAAGGATGTTTGACAGAGCAGGTGTCAGTGGATAAACGGATGCATGAGGACACACGTCATGTTTGTACCGGTGTTTTAGGCCGACACTGGAAAGGGCAGTGAGCTGCAGCAGCGCCAAAGGCACGTCTTCCGCCCGGAAAGCCGGGGTCATCTGCTGCTAGTGCAGCCGTGCGTCGCCTCTGAGGCGGTGTGGAAGGATGGCTGGCCCCACGAGGTTGTCGCCAGTAGTCGCCGCCCACGTGACGAGACTGAACTGGCGCTGGCGGTTTGATGCGACCGTACCGCGCGAATTCTCCGTAGCTCACAGGGGGCCGTCGTGAACGTTGCCGATGCCGACGCCGATGCTCGTATAGGTAGCCTAATCCGTGAATAGGATGGATGATGGAGATCCCAGCACCGTGGTGGCCTGTGCGACGAATCGGCGATAAATCCGTCGCCTCGGAGCCCGCAGGCAATAAGGCGTGCACGCGTCGGAAGTGACAGGGTTGGTGGGGACAGAACGTCGGCCGCGCTGGCGGACCGCCTGCCTGCTGCTGGCGCTCACTCTCGTGCGCAGCCGAGCTGCCCAGCTGGGTCCGCTGCCAGCTGCCACTTCTCATGAAGCCAGATCGCAGCTCGACATCTTGGCTGTATACGCGAACAGGGTCTGCGACCGGAAACTAGTCGCGAAAAAATATATAGGTGAATGAAGTACAAAGTGTAGCTGACTAACTTCCGTTTTCTAAATAAATACTTTAAAACTACGGACCAGCAAACAGAATTCTACGACCAAAATAATGGAGAAAATCGCGAAAAATATTACGATCTGTGCTACATTTTACTATGGGATATATTTGACACGTTACGATTCTAGCAGAGCGTCTACGAATATCTCCGATATTTGCCTCCTCCACTGACGACCCCAACGCTTGAGCAGTAGTAGACATAGGTCACACAGACACGCAGTAAGCGGTTTCCTTCGCAGATGCGTCGAGAGATTCTCGAAGCCTTTCCAACACGCCTAAGTCTTCCTTCCGGACACGCAACTAATAATTTCACGTGTTCATTTAGTTTCGTGTCGCCTTGTGGTACGATCTCTAAAGACCCTGCCCGAAAGAAAAGATGATTTGCAATTTACTGTGCCAGCGTGCTTCAGTCTCGTTAGTGTTCAGGGTCGCTAGCAGGCGTTGTAGGATACACAAGGGGCGTCCATAGCGCCAGGTGTCGAGTGATCACTGAACGACACGGAACTGCCCGGTACACGTGCGAGCCAGCGTTACCGCAGTTTGTTAGGAGCCTCGTTGTGCGTCTCCATTTGGCCCCTCGGACGAATCGTACTGATCCAGATTTTCGAGGGCATTTGTTTGTGAGAGTAAACAGGGAGTGGGCAGCTGCAGAACGGGACGGCAGGCATACTCGTCGTAGAGGTTCTGGTCAGCCACGTCTGTCCGCCGAAAGGCAGGATCGCCGTGTTGCGCGCCGAGCACGTCGCAACACTTCAGTCTGCGGACGCCACCCGAGAGCAAGAGGCGGACTGCCTGCTGCTTTCTGTGCCATCTCGCACCATTGGTCAGAGATTAGCCGGACCTGCACTAGGGGACTACGGTGCCACGTGTGTGTGTGTGCCGGCTGCGGTGGTCTCGCGGTTCTAGGTGCGCAGTCCGGAACCGTGCGACTGCTACGGTCGCAGGTTCGAATCCTGCCTCGGGCATGGATGTGTGTGATGTCCTTAGGTTAGTTGGGTTTAAGTAGTTCTTTGAGTCCCATAGTGCTCAGAGCCATTTGAACCATTTGTGTGTGTGTGTGTGTGTGTGTGTGTGTGTGTGTGTGTGTGTGAGGACCGGGAAGCGTGGACTTCTGATGAATGGCGTCGCGTTGTATTCACCGATGTTCAGCGAGTATGGCGGCGACCTGCTGAGATTCTTCCAATGTTTTGGAGAGCTTCGACGGGTGTTACTCCTGCCGTCATGGCCTTGGGAACACTGACACTACAGCAGTACGTCACGCATGTACTCCACCCTCGTGTATTACTTCTCATGCGACACTAGCAACGCGTTACTTTTCAACAGGCCAGTGCTCGTTCACTTACGGAACGTGTTTCCACGAACACTCTGCACAATGTCGAGATACTACCGTGGTGAGCGAGAACCCCTGATCACTCCCAGATAGAACGTGTGTGCGATCAGCTCCGACGTCAACTTTACCCCGGTGCCAGGATCCAGGAATAGAGGACCCGTAATGAAAGAGAATGCAATGGCTCAAAGACAGCCTTCTCATCCGAAATAGTGCGTCCTTCCAAGCCAGAGTGGCCACAATATCGTACTGACAAGTGGGATTATACTGACAAGTCCTGTGTAAATCTCACTCGATTTTCTAATCACTGAATAACAAAAAATCACATAACCTCTCAACCGGCGCAATTTCTTTTCCTTTCTTCCACCACTTCCAGGTGCTTCATTTTTTTCTTTTGTCAGCAGATATATGTAAGAGATGAGCTGGGTACAACAGCTCTTTTGTCTTTGTCATCGGCATTATCTTGCCTTTCCCCGCATGTAAAGAGAACTGCCAGTCATTACACCAAGCGGAAATCCTCTCCTTACGACCACCCAACAGTGACATGTTTAAGTAGTTCTAAGTTCTAGGGGACTGATGACTATAGATGTTAAGTCCCATAGTTCTCAGAGCCTTTCGAACCATTTGAACCTACTTCACATTCGCCATCCTTGGGTTCCCGATTGCAGACGTGGCTACGGTAGCGGCGTTTCACTTACGGCTGTAGGCGTACGTCAGTGCTACCCTTGTTCATTTCATTCCCCTCGAGATTTTTGTTACAAAGTATGAAATAAATGCTACTGAAAATTTGAACTGCGTTATATCACTATCGAGGGATAAAGAGAATTGGAAATTCGATTTTGCTTTTTTCCCGTATGACTGCAGACGATATTAACAATTAAAATTTAGTATTCCTGTCGTAGCCAAAGTCGCTAAAGTGCTGGTTTATTTTGATCTGGAGATAGGTATTTTGAACCCTGGTTGTTGAAGAAACGAAGAGGAGAAGCAGGGAACACTGGCCGTATATAAAGAAGGCCAGCACGGATGGTCACTGGTTTTCTTTGAGTTGCGGTAGAGCGCCACGGAAATGCTGAAAAACATGATTTTGCAGACACTCTCGAAGGTAACGAATATTAACCCGGAAAAGTACCCGTTGGTAAAAAAAATTTTGACACAGGATTAATAAAAAATAAAGAAAATTTAAGATAGTGGTTTATGCTCCTTCAGATGTTCTGTGTAGTCTCTCCCCGCTAGCGTACACTGTGCAGAAGTTTCATTCAACCAACTGAAACAGTAAGCGCTGCTTTGATATGTTGTTCGTTTCGCACGTCACGTGGGCTTCAACGACGGTTAATCGTCAAATAGTCCAATCTTTGTTTCAGTTTCTGCACTCTGTCGTTTTGTGCTAGATTCGTACGTGGAGTTTCGTCAACGGTGACGGTTTTCCCCAGAAAGGAACTGCTGATGCTTGCGTTTCAATCAAGTCGCGGCCGGCGTCCGTGCGTCGGTTTTGCCTGTGAGTCAAGGAGTGCGGGTCAGCACCTGCACCCACTTTTCTCTTTTTCAGAACTTTCTGGACAATGTCTAGAGCTCCTCATTTAACAGATGTTACTCCATTGTGATTTGTGAGACAGCCGCGTCCACGCACTATGCTTACACGTCCACTGATGGAATGCACATCTCTTGTTTGAAGTTGCTAGTGGTAACTGTCACCTTAGTTACCACGCTGTTGTCGCTTACGCGACAGTAGTAAAATCAGCGTCGAAGCTTTTTGGATGGAAGGTGTACAGTTAACAAATTTTGTAAAAAAAGTCAGTATTAAATGAAGAATCCATTCTTCAGCCCCTACGTGACGCTCTCATCGGAACCGTGAAGGCAAGACTATGCTACCTGAGAAAATTTCGCAAGGCAGTATCGCTAAAAAAGGCATTTTCTTGTTGGTCGGTTTCGACGGAGCTATGTTACCGTCATCGGATCATATTCTTTCGAGTTTTTACAACGTATTATCCATCAGTATTAAAGTCGCCTCACACTGCAGTTGCACTTCCCACTACCACGAAGATCGCAACACATCAGCATGTCAAATGCCCCAACATAAACATAGCTACCGTGGCACACGGAGGTCGTCGTTTTGCAGTGGCACAGTGCCATCTGGTGGACGTTCATGGAGACCATCGTGGTTACACTGGCACTGTGGCACCTGGTGGACGTAGATGGAGACCGTTGTGTTGACACCGGCACGGTGTAGCCTCAGGGAGGTACGTGGAGATCGTTGTGCCTACACTGGCGCACTGCCGCCTGATGGACGTACACGGAGATCGTTCTCACACCACTTGTATCACTTGTCAGCTGGTACTGAGCACCAACACTTGCAATCGGCGCAGTGTAGTTATGTTTGGTTTCTACATAATATTTTTACATTTTACATGCCGACGTGTTGTGATCTTCGTGGCAGTGGGAAGTTCATCTGTAATGTGAAGCAACTTGTAACACTGATGGAAAATATGTTGCCAAAATTCAAAAGCGTAAGATCCGATGATGACGACATAGCTCTGAAGAAAACCAGCCATTCAATGAAATGCTCTTTTACCTGTCTTGGATTGTTAAGTTTACTTAAGTTACCAATATTGTAGGTCGCCCCCATATTGACGATGTCAGTAATATATAAAGATTAGACTATTTGCTGTGTAGTAACGAATCATTTAAGAAGTAATTCTTCCCGGCACCATACGATACTGAGAAGAGCTGAAACTTTAATATGTGGTACCGTGCTAAGTAGCCTGTGCCATGTACTTCAGAGTGTTCTGCAGAGTACAAATGTAGATCTGAAGGCCCTCTCACCCGATGAGCGAAAACGCTCGTGTTAATTATCCACCGTTGACGTGTCAGGCGGGCCAACCGGGACCGAGTGACCGCGGTGTCGTTTCCAGGAAATGGCGTCACCTGGATGCCGACTGGAGGGCCTGTGGCCAGCAGTGCTCCCCCGGTCGCTGTCGGAGGCGCTGCTTCTCGATGCGAGCAGCTCCTCAGTTGGCGTCAGGAGTGTGACTCGACCGATTCCAATACTCCCGCCAAGGAAACGTACCGGGGACTGAACCTGGGTCCTCTGCGTGGCAGTCAGCCAGTCCGATCACCCAGCTGCGGGAGCAGAATTGATGAGCGACACTAGTCAAGTCAGTCAAACAGCACGCAACGTATCTGTACAGTAATTAGAAAGGCCTGCCCTTGCTAGTATTATTGCTGTACAAAGTGAGTTTCTGCCGTGCGGCAGGTGAGGTGCACAGACGGGTACCGCCGTGGCTGGCTGGTGCGGCAGCTGACAGTAACAGCTGCTACACGCGCAGCTTGAGGGCACCGCTCCGAGCAAGCGCGCGCCCCTCCCTGGTACCGGTTTCTTTTGACGAGGGATGGGACGCAGAGGCCGGCAGAGGGGTAGAAAAAACGGGAGCCCGTGTGAGCGGCGCGGCGGCGTGCAGCAAGCAGCGCCTGCAGAGCTACGAAAACAAACCTCCCCGGCCAGTCCCCACGTGTCCCCTGCTGCCGCGCGGCCGTGGCGAGCAGCTGTCTCCGCCTTAACACGACGCCCCGAGGAAACGCAGAGGCGTTGCACTTCTGTCAGTAGAGTAGGAGTTTCACTGCCGAGCCACCGACAAGCTAGAGGTAGGTGTCAACTGCCAATTCAAATGTTCCGAGTACAATAGCTGGCTGGTCACAGAAAGAGGTCTGGACCGATGCCCGTATCTGCAATAATAGTGACCTGCGGATAAATATCCGGGCATCAGTAATAATAATGACCGTCTTTTTTAATCTCGCCATCGTTGTTGACGGTAGCACCTCGGGAAGTACGCAGCCACTACGTACTTTTTTTAAATAGGTTGTAAATTAACTATATTCATGTGGCTACTCACGCAGCATACATGATCGTCATGAAATATATCTTGGAAACCAGTCACATGTATATCGATTTAGTGAAGCAGTTGATGCGCAGGTAGCTGACAACCGCCGTTATCCCAGTCCACCATTTTACGACATACGAGGGTAAGTCCATTATTATCCGCAATTTAGTTATTTTGTTTAGTTTGGCAGTGCCGTCGTTTTACGTCGATGCTTTATTTATTTGTCGTTATATGTTTGCAACTTTCAAGCTGTTAGGTTAGTTTCGTTATCGCTGGCGTGCTGTTAACAATGGCTCCTCCGCTGTCTAGTTGCACAAAAGAAGAGCAACTTTCAGTGATCCGTTTTTTGTGGTCGTAAGGCGTATCAGGGACCGAAATTCATCGAAGACTTTCGGTACAGTATGGAAACAGGGTTTTGCCACAACGGAGTGTCTACGAATGGTTTGAAAAATTCCGAAATGATCGCACAAGTGTTACGCACGACGAAGGAGCCGGACAACCGTTTACCGGCACAAATGAAGAATTCATTGAGCATTCACGTGAATGATTCTCTTAGACAGATTATTAATTATGACGAAGTGGCACATCGTCTGCAAATTAGTCACGGTTTGCCTACGAAATCAAAAAAAGTTCAAATGTGTGTGAAATCTTATCGGACTTAACTGCTGAGGTCATCAGTCCCTAAGTTTACACACTACTTAACCCATCCCCAAGGGAGGACTCGAACCTCCGCCGGGACGAGCCGCACAGTCCAGGACTGCAGTGCCCTAGACCGCTCGGCTAATCCCGCGTGGCCTACGAAGTCATCCACAACAGACTTGGGTTTCATAAAGTGTGTGCCCCAAAACTACTCACACACTCGCATAAAGAAACGCGAAGGGGACGACTACTTAGGCAGGATCATTACTGGTGACGACACACGGATCCATCATTACGAGCCGGAGTGTTAACGGCGAGGTATGGAATGCAAACATACAAATTCTCCGTGCAAGAAAAGCTTCTAGACCCAACAGTCCGCAGGAAAACTGATGCTTACGGTTCTTTGCTACGCGTAAGGTCCAGTACTGGAACATTATGGGGAAAGGGGCACAACAATAAACAGTGTACGTTAGAGTGAGTTGCTTACCGCCAGCCTAAAGCCTGCAATTCGAAGCAAACGCCGAGGATTGCTGTCGAAAGGTGCTGTGTTGTTGCACGACAGTGCCCGCCTGCCTACTGCTGCCCACACTGCTGAAACGCTCCAGAAACTCAAATTTGAAGTACTGACTCATCCTCCATATAGTCCCGATCTCGCCCCTTCTGACTGTCACTTGTTCGGTCCACTCAGACAGCGATTTAAGGGGCCGCCGACTTGCCTCGGACGAAGCAGCCGAAGAAGCGGTGCATTCGTGGCTCGCAGCTCAACCGAGAACCTTCTATTGCGAGGGCATCGGGAAGCTTGTACAATGATGAACCAAGTGCGCTGAAACGTAAGAAGACAATGTCGGAAAAATTATGTTCTTCTAAGTTTCCTATTTGTTTACAATAAAATTTTATAACTGCTTTGTGGCTAATAATTGACTTTCCCTCGTACACAAAATCACGTAAATAATGGACGATAATAATAATAATAATAATAATATCTCTTCTGGGCCATTACATCCACTGGAATCGACTCTCCATCTTTTGGCTCCTGTCTGTGTTCCACATACGACATTAATGTTGTACGGTGTAAAATCAGCGAAGCTGTCAACATTCCTTTGAAATAAATTTACAGGTACACATTGCAACGCTTATTACATGGAGATGGCTTGTACGTTAATATCATTAAACATTATAGTGTTTTTACGTACTTTAGGTAAACAAAGTAGCCTACATTACAACTAACAGAATGCGATATGTGACGACACCCGTTAGTAACTACATTTGACTCCCAAATGTTACGGAAGTGTACCGCACAAAAAATCACAGAAAACTAGCTTACAGAACGTATCAAGATTGTGATAGGTATGACGCTACATTTGTTTATTTTATTTTGTCCCTTAGATATAAACGGTCCGTCGCCTATACGAATGTTTCTCTGCGCACTAGACTCCAGAGATGCTGTTATGAATGTATGATTTTTATTTTTTTTTATTTTTTGGGAGGTTAGTATGGGATGGGGGGAGAGGACAGCAATGTCTTAGCAAAGATTTATGTTTTAGGAATGTCACAAATGACAAATATTTTCATTCCAGATCGTAGGTTCAATCCTCTAACGGAAATTTAACTCACTTATTTTATAGGCGATAGGCGAGCTCACTAAGATGCCAGGCCATTGTATGTTATCTTCTTTTTCTTTACAATGGTCTGAAATGTTCCTGTTTCTGGTTAAGTATAATGCTCAGAATCTCGATTACTGTTTCTTTTTATGTAGCTCATTCTGGTGCCGCCAGTTACTTTAGTTGAAAAGATAATCATCTAGGTAATTGAAAATCTGATAGCAATGAATAATTAAACTCGAGAGGGCTATAGCAAAACCAGTTCTCAAATTATTAATTCCTACTTCATTAGGTTCCCATAATATATAATGGATTATTTAACAGAATGAGACCAATTAACCAATTATTCTTTATTTTTCTAGATGCATATTTGACTGGTTGTCACTATTGGGCCAATGGAACTTGCTTCAACTGTGGTCTGTGTTCAACACATTTCTTTTCTGTTTGAAGAAATTAGATGAATTTATCACGTTTATCATTTACCATTACAGGAGATACCTAGAATCTCTACTGAGAATTTATCTTGCTCGTCGTATACGACTAAACGACCACACCCTCGTTGTAACTGTGGCAAATGGCAAAAACAAAAATAAAATTTGGCCACTGATATCAAATAATATTTGCTTTTCTCGAACAGCGAAATCAGACCCACGTCAGGCTTTGATTCTAACTCGACCACTTTCGCACTATGATACAAATATTAATTAACCCCCAGCTCAGGAAATTTCTGCTAATGCTCGGGCAGTAAAAGGCACTTTCTGGTCTCTGGTTTCTTCTTAGAGAAACGACACACTCACGACCTCCGGCCAGTCTGCCCCACTCCCTCTCTCCCTCCCCACCTTTTTTTTTTTTTTTTTTTTTGGTCGTCTGTCTACTGACTGGTTTGATGCGGCCCGCCACGAATTCCTTTCCTGTGCTAACCTCTTCATCTCAGAGTAGCACTTGCAACCTACGTCCGCAATTATTTGCTTGACGTATTCCAATCTGTGTCTTCCTCTACAGTTTTTGCCCTCTACAGCTCCCTCTAGCACCATGGAAGTCATTCCCTCATGTCTTAGCAGATGCCCTATCATCCTGTCCCTTCTCCTTATCAGTGTTTTCCGCACATTCCTTTCCTCTCCGATTCCGCTTAGAACCTCCTCATTCCTTACCTTATCAGTCCACCTAATTTTCAACATTCGTCTATAGCACCACATCTCAAATGCTTCGATTCTCTTCTGTTCCGGTTTTCCCAGTCCATGTTTCACTACCATACAATGCTGTACTCCAGACGTACATCCTCAGAAATTTCTTCCTCAAATTAAGGCCGGTATTTGATATTAGTAGACTTCTCTTGGCCAGAAATGCCTTTTTTGCCATAGCGAGTCTGCTTTTGATGTCCTCCTTGCTCCGTCCGTCATTGGTTATTTTACTGCCTAGGTAGCAGAATTCCTTAACTTCATTGACTTCGTGACCATCAATCCTGATGTTAAGTTTCTCGCTGTTCTCATTTCTACAACTTCTCATTACCTTCGTCTTTCTCCGATTTACTCTCAAACCATACTTTGTACTCATTAGACTGTTCATTCCGTTCAGCAGATCATTTAATTCTTCTTCACTTTCACTCAGGATAGCAATGTCATCAGCGAATCCTATCATTGATATCCATTCACCTTGTATTTTAATTCCACTTCTGAACCTTTCTTTTATTTCCATCACTGCTTCCTCGATGTACAGATTGAAGAGTAGGGGCGAAAGGCTACAGCCTTGTCTTACACCCTTCTTAATACGAGCACTTCGTTCTTGATTGTCCACTCTTATTATTCCCTCTTGGTTGTTGTACATTTTTTCAGAATCTTGAACAGCTTGCACCATTTTATATTGTCGAACGCTTTTTCCAGGTCGACAAATCCTATGAACGCGTCTTGATTTTTCTTTAGCCTTGCTTCCATTATTAGCCGTAACGTCAGAATTGCCTCTCTTGTGCCTTTACTTTTCCTAAAGCCAAACTGATCGTCACCTAGCGCATTCTCAATTTTCTTTTCCATTCTTCTGTATATTATTCTTGTAAGCAGCTTCGATGCATGAGCTGTTAAGCTGATTGTGCGATAATTCTCGCACTTGTCAGCTCTTGCCGTCTTCGGAATTGTGTGACTGATGCTTTTCCGAAAGTCAGATGGTATGTCGCCAGACTCATAGATTCCACACACCAACGTGAATAGTCGTTTTGTTGCCACTTCCCCTAATGATTTTAGAAATTCTGATGGAATGTTATCTGTCCCTTCTGCCTTATTTGACCGTAAGTCCTCCAAGGCTCTTTTAAATTCCGATTCTAATACTGGATCCCCTATCTCTTCTAAGTCGACTCCTGTTTCTTCTTCTATCACATCAGACAAATCTTCACCCTCATAGAGGCCTTCAGTGTATTCTTTCCACCTGTCTGCTCTCTCCTCTGCATTTAACAGTGGAATTCCCGTTGCACTCTTAATGTTACCACCGTTGCTTTTAATGTCACCAAAGGTTGTTTTGACTTTCCTGTATGCTGAGTCTGTCCTTCCGACAATCATATCTTTTTCGATGTCTTCACATTTTTCCTGCAGTCATTTCGTCTTAGCTTTCCTGCACTTTCTATTTATTTCATTTCTCAGCGACTTGTATTTCTGTATTCCTTATTTTCCCGGAACATGTTTGTGCTTCCTCCTTTCATCAATCAACTGAAGTATTTCTTCTGTTACCCATGGTTTCTTCGCAGCTACCTTCTTTGTACCTATGTTTTCCTTCCCAACTTCTGTGATGGCCCTTTTTAGAGACGTCCATTCCTTTGCAACTATTACAACAGTATGGTAACCAACTATGTTTTTATTAAAAATGCGCACTGAGTCACACCGTGATCTTAGTTGACGTTACTAATCCCGGGAAACTGGCGTTGTTTTTACCTGCTACACAACCGGTGTACTCGATTTCACTATACAAAAATCTGTTAACATCCAAAAATGGAAATTAAGTTATCGCACCAGTTATTAAGGTTTATTGTCACCAGCTTACTGACAGTCTTGATACGGCCTGCCACTAATTCGTCTCCTGTGCCAACATCTTCATCTCAGAGTAGCCCCCCATGTCGTCATTTATTTGTTTGCCCGAATTATTTACTTTTTCTATTCCAGTCTCTGTCTTCCCCTGCAGTTTTCATCCTCTCCAGATCCCTCTAGTACCAAGGAAGTTATTCCCTGATAGCTTAAAACATTACCTATCATCCTGTCCCTTCCTCATGTCAATGTTTCCATATGTTCCTTCCTCGCCGATTTTGCGGAGAAACTCCTCATGTCTTTTCTTATCAGTCCATCTAATTTTCAAAGTCGTTTTATGTCAAACGCTTCGATTACCTTCTTTTCCGGTTTTCCCCTCAGTCCACGATTCACCTGCAAAAATGATCCATGGAACATGAAATTATCTTTCGGTCGTTTTTGCCTGTGCTAATCTGCTTTTTAGGTCATTCTTGTTTAGTCCGTCATGTATTATTTTGCTCCCAACGTAGCAGAATTCCTTCTCTTAATTCTGATGGAACATTTACCGGTACACTCGTTTCTGCTTCTCCTCATTACTTTCTTCGGTTTAGCCTCAGTCGATAGTGTGTGCACATTAGACTGTTCTTTCTATTCAACTGGTCTTGTAATTCTTTCTCATTTTCACTAAGGATAGCACTGTTGTCTACGAATCTTATCATTGATGTCTTTTAACCCTGAATTTTAATCTCACTTCTGAATATTTCTTTATCTCCGTTATTGATTCTTAGATATACAGATTGAAATGTAGTGGCAAGAAACTGCATCGCTGTCTTTATACGCTTTATAATCCAAACACTTTGTTGTTGACCTACCATTCTTATTTTCCCTCTTTTTTCTTGTAAGCATAGTATACACATCAAAAAAGTTTGGTATCACCTCGGTTCCGGAACCTGTACAGAAAATTGGAATAGAGATCAACATAAACATCATATCCGCCTTTTTTATTGCTCATGAAAACCATACATTGCATGTTGTATCACCATACAGCGAGACCTTCAGAGGTCGTGGTCCAGATTTCTGTACATAACGGTACCTCTAATAGCCAATAGCACGTCCTCTTACACTGGTGCATGCCTGTATTCGTCGTGGGATACTATCCACAACTTCATCAAGGCACTGTTGGTCCAGATTGTCCCACGGCGATTCGGCGTAGATCCCTCAGAGTGGCTGGTGGCTCACGTCGTCCATAAACAGACATTTTCAATCTATTCCAAGCATGTTCGAACGTGCTGGCCACTCTAGTCTCGCGATGTCGTTATCCTGAAGGAAGTCGTTCACAAGATGTGCACGACGGGGACGCGAATTGTCGTCCATGTCGGAGGATGGCATTTACGTATCGTTCAGCCGTGACGGCGCCTTCCATGACCACCAGCGGCATAAGTCGGCCCCACGTCATGGCTCCCCAAAACATCAGGGAACCTCCACCTTGCTGCACTCGTTGGACTGTTTGTCTAAGGTGTTCAGCCTGACCGGGTTGCCTCCAAACACGTCTCCGACGATTGTCTGATTGAAGGCATACGCAACACTCATCGGTGAAAAAACGTGATGCCAACCCTGAGCGGTACTTTCGGCATGTCGTTGAGCCCATCTGAATCGCGCTGCATGGTGCCGTGGTTGCAAAGATGGACCTCGCCATGGACGTTGAGAATGAAGTTGCCCATCATGCAATCTATTGCGCACAGTTTGAGTTGTAACACGACGTCCTGTGGCTGCACGAAAAGCAACATGGTGCGTTGCTGTCAGGGTTCCTCCGAGCCATAATCCGTAGGTAGCGGTCATCCATTGCAGCAGTGGCCCTTGGGCGGACTGAGCGAGGCATGTCATCGACACTTCCTGTCTCTCTGTATCTCCTCCATGTCCGAACAACATCACTTTGGTTCACTCCGAGACGCCTGGACACTTCCCTTGTTGAGAGTCCTTCCTGGCACAAAGTAACAATGCGGACGCGATGGAACCGCGGTGTTGACCATCTAGGCATAGTTGAACTACAGACAACACGAGCCGTGCACCTCATTCCTGGTGGAATGACTGGAACTGATCGGCTGTCGGAGCCCCTCCGTCAAATAGGCGCTGCTCATGTTTGGGTGTTTACATCTTTGGGCGGGTTTAGTGACATCTCTGAACAGTCAAAGGGACTGTGTCAGTGATACGATGTCCACAGTCAACTTCTATCTTCCAGAGTTCTGGGAAACGGGCTGATGTAAAAGTTTTTTTGATGTGTGTATATAACCGGCCTTTCCACATAGATTATACCTATTTTTCTGAGAATTTCGAACATGATGTGCCATTTTACTTTGTCGAACTTTTTTGTAATTCTTGCTTTCATTCTAAAGCGTAGCTTCAGAGATGGTTCATTGCTGCCTCTGTTTTTTTCTAAAGTCAAACTCATCTAGCAGATGCTCAATTTTCTTTTCTTTGCTTTCGAGTGTTGCTTACGAAATTAAAATCCAACGACCTACTGGTGCTGCACGACATTATTTAGGTGGCGGAGAGTTCCGGAGGGCTTTCATAATTGTTTTATTAAGTTTACTAAGATTTACAATTACTCGGGCTATGTCCTTAGTCAATGACATGAAAATTACTGGGTCCGACGTTTGCTGATAAAAAAGAAGGCCAGGGGCAATGCTACCGTCGCAGCTCCATGATAACCGAACGGGTTAAAATAACTTACGAACTTAATATTCGACGATGCAAATAAATGACTCGCTGATGCGAATAAGAGGCCTAATAATGCGGTACAGTCTCTAATACTATTAGTCCTACCCGCACGGTCCACTAGTCGTAGGATATTTTGCTCTGGAATTTGTTGTTTGTGTGATTTGCACCACTGACAATGGATAGCATGTGTGGAAAATTCGAAATTGCACTGTGTTTCATGTTCTGTAAATCCTTAGTAACCGGGCGTGTGGGACCGAGTTTCCGGTTATAAGAAAGCCAAGGACACTTTTTTTGGGTTGGGGGTGGGGTGTTATCAGTTTTGTGGCCTGCTCAATTATTTCTTGTATATGCGTATTTCCCTACAGTTTTTGCCTTATTCTACTCTTTCAGTTACACACGACATGTTGACACATGCAGTATCTTCGTGCAACTTCTTCTAGCTATTGTTTTCTTGTTATGTATATGCTCCCTGGTTTTGCGAAGGACCTTTATTATTATATTAGCAGTGGACTTAGTTTTCAGTGTTCACCTGTAACGCTATTAACCAGTGTCTTCGATGCTGTTCTTTTCCGGCTTTCCCATAGTCCATGAGTCTTCTTCACACAATACTGCCTCCAGGCGTACAGTTTCAGAAAGTTTTTCTCGGTTTAATGTCTATGTTTGATGGTATACGACTCCTTTTGACGAGGAAGGCTCTATTCTCCCGTACTAGTCTGCTCTGTAATGGATCTTCAGACATACCTACGTTTTTCGTACTAGTGACAGTAAAACGTATACAATGTTTTGATGTAAAAAAAAAAATTATACACGTCAGAGAAACTCAGCATTTCATTCGTCCGATCATCTGAAAAGTGAAGCTGTCACGCAGTTGATGTAGGAACGAACGATAATATTAGAAAACTCTCTACGTCAATAACGTCTTAATTCCCACGATACAGATCCGTAGTCTGCATTCACCATTATCAGTAGTTCACTCAGCATTCCAGGGGTAAACACAGGTCTGCAGACTATGGCTAAGGAAACTCAGCCTTTCTGATATTTGTCAGTGGAGGGTCTTTTTCCCTTTTGCCCTGCCACACTCAACTTGCTACGGATTTGTCGGCGGAAAGCGCGGTCAGTCTTCCCGACTAGGCTGTTGCAGGCGGCGGTCAGGCTGCGATCCCACCCACGCAGGCAGGTCCTCTCCCAACCAGCTGCATAATGCCCTGTGTTAGACGTAGCTAGGAATTTATACAATCCCTAACCATACTCGACACTCCTCGGTTTTAATGTTAGTTTATTGTGTGGAAATTTACAATTTGAAATGGAGTGTTTAATTCAACGTTATCGAAACCTTTTCCAAAAAATGTGGGTGTGCTGTTAGTGAACCTATCTTCTAAGATAAGCCGTAGGATCAGTATTATTTCGCGAGTTGCTAAGTTTGTTGTGAACCCTAACTTTCTTTTCCCTGATCAGCTTGTACCAGTCTTTCCATCGTCCTGAAGTTAATTCGTGTGGGTACTCTGCAACCATGACAGATGATTTGTTAATGGCCTAGCCAGTACTTTTCTTCGATATTATTCTATTTTTCCTTGAAATCAATTGATATTTCGCCCGTCTCAGAACCCTGCATACGTACGGGAACAATTCTGTCGTGGTAGTATCTTCCAAGAATTTTAGTAATTCAGATGACCTACCCCAGGTTGACTCAGGTGTGATGTAAAATAAAATATTTCACTCGAAAAGGCCTATCTCCTTTCAGAAGTGCATCTTTGACCTAAAAGTTTGTGCCAAAAATAAGTAAAAGATAGATGGCAAGACTCATTACATCTGTACTAGAAGGTGTGAATAGTAAAATGAATTGTGGCAACTACAACGAATGCTGCAAAAGAAAGTCTCGAGACTGAATGATGGCTGGACTGGTACTTTTTCCCAGCTGGTAGGGACTGACTGTTGGGAGAGTCGTTATTCGATACGGATGTCAATGCGGAGAGTAATTTTGTACGTCTGCAGTTGTGAATCATTGAGAAAAGGGGAAGCAAAGCTTGGATTATCGGAAAACGGTCCGAACTACGGGTGACTGACTTATTCCTTTGTTGACAGTCTGAGGGATTTTCTCCAAACCCGGGCATAACGTGGCCTTCGTGAAAGCTCTCACTGCGCGTAGTTTTCAGTCGGCTTTTCATGAGGTCGTGGGGAACTTGTCCATATATTGTTTTACAAATCTGGTAAACTGTTAGACAGGAACACTGAATAGAGAGTTGTTAGCTGTTGTTGAATCAGGGACTATGGCAAATACTAAAAAGAAGATAATATTAGTTGGTGACATGTGGCTTTATAGGAAAAAGGTGAAAATTCAGTGGACTGTTAAGAAATGAGGAGATTCTCCACAGAGTGTAGTGTTTCACTTTTGAAGCCGTTCCACTATGGGTTATGTCACCATCACGATACATCGTCTAGTTAGATATATTTATTTCAATGAGTGATTGATAGACTTTGTTACTGTAACTATACTGTAAATGTGAAGAAAAGAATATAATTCTTTCAAATATCCTATCTGAGACATAGAGATTACTGCAGGTTGACACGCAGCCACGGAGGTATGCAGCAGTCAATGGTTATTCCTGAATAACATAGGAAAGCAATCAACAACTGCAAGAAAATTATGCGACAGTGACGACATTTTTAAATTCCCAGATTCCAAGGGTCATAATTCCCCTTATTCAAGAAAAATTTTAATCAGTATAATCCTGCATTACTGTAATATCTTCCGAAAAATATTGCTTTACCGACCCACTGAGTAGAGGAAATAAAACTACAAAGGTAATTAACGGACAAGACGCAGCATTATAAGTGCACTTTCAGATCAACAGAGGTCGTGTAGCATTTTAAGAGTCGGCGAGGATAATTATATGCGGAAAGTATCGATCAGAAAAAGGCATAAGACATCAGGACATAAGTTCCATTGTAGTAGAGGTGGTCAGAGAGGGCAAAAATGGTAGGAGAAGCAGAGACAGGAATGCATCCAAGAAATGATTGAGGACATTGAATGTACGAACTACGCTGATATTAAGAGGTCAGGAGAAAGAAGAATTTACGACTGAGGGGCGGTGTGGTTCCAGAAATTTCTGTGGTTACACTGAGTCCGTGTAATTGGGAAATCAAGTAGGGAACAAGGGAACAACAGGTGGGTTTCGCGGCGGCAGCTTTACTGTTGTAAGGGTAGATATGAAGTTGCGACTTTCAACACCGAGTGTTGGGTGAATGAGCCCAAGCGTATGTCATGATTCGGCAGAGAATTTTGAAATGGATCAATTACCTGGAGAAAGCATTGGTCGAATAACAGGAAACGGACTTTGATGGGATTAGTACTCTGAGAACATACCGCACTGACTTTGAGGAATACTATTTCTTTATTAAGGTTGCCAAAGACGTTATGAACAGCGAGAAAGAGATCCTTAGCGCCATACGTTTCCTATTCAGTGGTAGAAACTTGGAACTTATACGAGGACACTCCGACTGTAAAATGGAGGTGACTAACAGAGACAGAGCTTTAAAGGAAGGTAAGCTTTTGTGACTTCGTAGTCTTTCACGGAGTGTGAATCCAATCGCCGATGTAAGCCTTCCCACACTGATACGGAATTTTGTACATGGCAGGCTTCATTTTTCACAGAGCCGAATAGTACCCTAACCTTGGAAGGTGGACGGAACACACTCTTCATGTTAAAAATGCTTAAAATTCTTCCACTCTTAAACGATATGCCTCTAGCATGAGGGATAAAGGCCACAGATCTGTGCTCATCTTCCGAGTACTTCTAGGGATGGTCCAAACTCCATAGCCAGACGAATCTTCGACTGAGGGTATCCATTTTCCTTGAAAACATCCGTAAAATGTGCAAGTTCTTGCGTTAATCTCTCCGAGTCAGAAATGGCATATGCTCTGCGTAGAAGAGTCCTAGGGAGGTGATTGTTTACAAAAAAACAAGATGGTACTCTCGAACATAGTGTTCATCGAAAGCCGACACACACACACACACACAAACACACACACACACACACACACACACACACACACACACACAGAGATCGTTATCTGCATGCGAACAGTTGCCATCCACCATACCAACGCAAGGGCCGGCCGCGGTGGTCTCGCGGTTCTAGGCGCGCAGTCCGGAACCGTGCGACTGCTACGGTCGCAGGTTCGAATCCTGCCTCGGGCATGGATGTGTGTGATGTCCTTAGGTTAGTTAGGTTTAAGTAGTTCTAAGTTCTAGGGGACTAATGACCACAGCAGTTGAGTCCCATAGTGCTCAGAGCCATTTGAACCATTTTTGAACCAACGCAAGGAAGTCCTTAGGACTGTGGTACATAGAGCATATGCCATTTCCGACGTGGACAGTTTAACCCAAGAAATTGCACATTTGATGGCTGCTTTTAAGGAAAATGGATACTTCTGAGAAGCAGATTCTTCGGACTATGGAGTTTGCACCATTCCTGAACGTGCACGAAGAGAAGCACAGATTTTTGGCTTTTACACCTTGTTCTGGGGCATACATCTACATCTACATCTACATGACTACTCCCCAATTCACATTTGAGTGCTTGGCAGAGGGTACATCGAACCACAATCATACTATCTCTTTACCATTCCACTCTCGAACAGCGCGCGGGAAAAACGAACACGTATACCTTCCTGTTCGAGCTCTGATTTCTCTTATTTTATTTTGATCATCTTTCCTTCCTATGTAGGTTGAGCTCAACAAAATATTTTGGCATTCGGAAGAGAAAGTTGGTGACAAATTTCGTAAATAGATCTCACCGCGACGAAAAACGTCTTTGCTTTAATGACTTCCATCCCAACTCGCGTATCATATCTGCCACACTCTCTCCCCTATTACGTGATAATACAAAACGAGCTGCCCGTTTTTGCACCCTTTCGATGTCCTCCGTCACTCCCACCCGGCAAGGATCCCACACCGCGCAGCAATATTCTGACAGAGGACGAACGAGTGTAGTGTAAGCTGTCTCTTTAGTAGACTTGTTGTATCTTCTAAGTGTCCTGCCAATGAAACGCAACCTTTGTCTCGCCTTCCCCACAATATTATCTATGTGGTCTTTCCAACTGAAGTTGTTCGTAATTTTAACACCCAGGTATTTAGTTGAATTGACAGCCTTGAGAATTGTACTATTTATAGAGTAATCGAATTCCAACGGATTTCGTTTGGAACTCATGTGGATCACCTCACACTTTTCGTTATTCAGCGTCTAAATCGCTTTGCAACTGATACTGGTCTTCGGATGACCTTATTAGACGGTAAATTACAACATCATCTGCGAACAACCTAAGAGAACTGCTCAGATTGTCACCCAGGTCATTTATATAGATCAGGAACAGCAGAGGTCCCAGGACGCTTCCCTGGGGAACACCTGATATTTCAGTTTTGGTCGATGATTTGCCGTCTATTACTACGAACTGCGAGCTTCCTGACAGGAAATCACGAATCCAGTCGCACAACTGAGACGATACCCCATAGGCCCGCAGCTTGATTAGAAGTCCCTTGTGAGGAACGGTGTCAAAAGCTTTCGGGAAATACAGACATACGGAATCAACTTGAAATCCCTTGTCGATAGCGGCCATTACTTTTTGCGAATAAAGAGCTAGCTGCTTTGCACAAGAACGATGTTTTCTGAAACCATGCCGATTACGTATCAATAGATCGTTCCCTTCGAGGTGGTTCATAATGTTTGAATACAGTATATGCTCCAAAACCCTACTGCAAACCGATGTCAGTGATATAGGTCTGTAGTTCGATGGATTACTCCTACTACCCTTCTTAAACACTGGTGCGACCTGCGAAATTTTCCAATCTGCGGGCACAGATCTATCGGTGAGCGAGCGGTTGTATAAGATTGCTAAGTAGGGAGCCATTTTATCAGCGTAATCTGAAAGGAACCTAATCAGTATATAATCTGGACCTGAAGACTTGCCCGTATCAAGCAATCTGAGTTGCTTCGCAACCCCTAAGGTATCTACTTCTAAGAAACTCATGCTAGCAGCTGTTCGTGTTTCAAATTCTGGAATATTCCATTCGTCTTCCCTGGTGAAGGAATTTCGGAAAACTGCGTTCAATAACTCCACTTTAGCGGCACAGTCGTCGGTAACAGTACCATCGGCACTGCGCAGCGAAGGTACTGACTGCGTCTTGCCGCTTGTGTACTTTACATACGACCAGAATTTCTTCGGACTTTCTACCAAATTTCGAGACAATGTTTCGTTGTGGAACCTATTAAAGGCATCTCGCATTGAAGTCCGTGCCAAATTTCGCGCGTCTGTAAATTTTAGCCAATCCTCGGGATTTCGCGTTCTTCTGAACTTCGTTGCTTCTGCAACAGCGTTCGGACCTGTTTTGTGTACCATGGGGGATCAGTTCCATCTCTTACCAATTTATGAGATATCAATCTCTCAATTGCTGTTGCTACTATATCTTTGAATTTGAGCCACATCTCATCTACATTTACATAGTCAGTTCGGAAGGAATGGAGATTGTCTCTTAGGAAGGCTTCTAGTGACACTTTAACCGCTTTTTTAAATAAAATTATTTTGCGTTTGTTTCTGGTGGATTTGGAAGACACAGTGTCGAGCCTAGCTACAACGACCTTGTGATCACTAATCCCTGTATCAGTCATGATGCTCTCTATTAGCTCTGGATTGTTTGTGGCTAAGAGGTCAAGTGTGTTTTCGCAACCATTTACAATTCGCGTGGGTTCGTGGACTAACTGCTCGAAATAATTTTCTGAGAAAGCATTTAGGACAATCTCGGAAGATGTTTTCTGCCTACTACCGGTTTTGAACAAGTATTTTTGCCAACATATCGAGGGAAGGCTGAAGTCCCCACCAACTATAACCGTATGAGTGGGGTATTTATTTGTTACGAGACTCAAATTTTCTCTAAACTGTTCAGCAACTATATCATCTGAGTCTGGGTGTCGGTAGAAGGAGCCAATTATTAACTTAGTTCGGCTGTTAAGAATAGCCTCCACCCATACCAATTCGCACTAAGTATCTACTTCTACTTCACTACAAGATAAACCACTACTGACAGACACAAACACTCCACCACCAATTCTGCCTAATCTAACTTTCCTGAACACCGTCTGAGACTTCGTAAAAATCTCTGCAGAACTTATTTCAGGCTTTAGCCAGCTTTCTGTACCTATAACGATTTCAGCTTCTGTGCTTTCTATTAGCGCTTGAAGCTCAGGGACTTTCCCGGCACAACTACAACAATTTACAACTACAATTCCGACTGTTCCTTGATCCAAGCACGTCCTCTATTTACCATGCACCCTTTGAGATTGCAGCCCACCCCGTACTTTGCCGAGGCCTTCTAACCTAAAAAACCGCCCAGTCCACGCCACACAGCCTCCGCTACCCGTGTAGCCGCCAGCTGAGTGTAGTGAACTCCTGATCTATTCAGCGGAACCCGAAACCCCACCACCCTATGGCCCAAGTCAAGGAATCTGCAGCCAACACGGTCGCAAAACCGTCTGAGCCTCTGATTCAGACCTTCCATCCTGCTCTGCACCCAAGGTTCTATCAACGATGCTGCAGATGGTGAGCTCTGCCTTCATCTCGTAAGCAAGACCGGCAGCCTTCACCAAATCAGATAGCCGCTGGAATCCAGAGAGAATTTCCTCACATCCAAAGCGACACACGTCATTAGTGCCGACATGTGCCACCACCTGCAGCTGGCTACACCCTGTGCTCCTCATGGCATCCGGAAGGACCCTTTCCACATCAAGAATGACTCCTCCCAGAATGCACACGGAGTGAACACTGGATTTCTTCCCCTCCTTAGCCGTCGTATCCCTAAGGAGCCCCATTACGCGCCTAACATTGGAGCTCCCAACTACCAATAAGCCCACCCTCTGCGATTGCCCGGACCTCGAAGGCTGAGAATCATCCTCTGAAACAGTGCAGGCAGCTGAATCTGGCTCAGCCAGAGACAGTGCCTGAAACCTGTTTTTCAGACGCACCGGGGAGGCTATCAGATCAGCCTCCGGGGACGCCTTTCGCTGCCTGCCACGCCTTGGAACGACCTCCCAATCAACCACAGGCGAGGGCTCAGCCCCACTGCGGGCAGCAACCGGCGCAACCACAGCGGCAGACCGATCTGGGAACAGACGGGACGAGGTTGACATCCCCGTGATACCCGAGTCCGGCTCCCCACAGTGGTGCCCATTGGCAACAGCCTCAAGCTGCGCGACCGAAGACAGCTCCGCTTGCAGCTGTGAGCGAAGGGATGCCAACTCAGCCCTCATCCGAACACAGCAATCACAGTCCCTGTCCATTCTAATCGATGTTGAACAACAGTTACTGAAACACGAGCCCGTGCCTAGATAACGCAAGGGAAACACGCAAAGAATGTATGAACTAACCTGTACAAATGCCTAGCGACTACGCTACAATCTGCGTGAATTTACGATTATAGTAACAAACTCGAAATTACGCCTCCTATACGAAACTGACACGCAATTTAAGTAAGAATCTACAAAATAAACACTAAAGTGCGATGCTACAACTCTCAAATACTATAATACGCCCGAAATTTATGAATTAAACAATGCAAGTACCCAAAAACACGCAAAGAAATTAAGAATTAAACTATGTAACAAATAAGTGAACTAAGAGTATACGACTTGCTGCTGGCAGCTGCTTATCCGCCTGCGGCAGGGGGCACACCCCGTTTAAGGTTGCAAAATTTAAAGGATTTTTAACATTAAGAGTGTGTTCTGTGCGCCTTACAACAATAGGGCACTATTTGTCTCGGTTAAAGATGATTTGGGACTTAGTAAGTTTGGCGTATATATTCCGGCTCAGTGTGGGGGAGTCTTACATCGTCCGTTCGATTCGCACAGCTGAGGACCAGTGCGTGGAAGATGGCCGTTGTACGAGGCTACGGCAGTCGTGATAACCGTCTGTAGCAGGACATTGTTTAAACGGGGGACACGGGATGACGTTTGACGAGACGGTGGTAGTTCCCTGTACTCCCGGATTTGGGACAGTGTTTATAAGGACGCAATTGAAGTTCGGTTGGAAGACAACTTGATTAATAGAGCCAATGGCTTTCCTCTTAGCAGGACGTCGACCCCTGTACTAAGCCGCATCAAAATAAAAAGTTCTCCTGTTTAGCCAGTTCGAGTGTGAAAATAGTGTTTAAGTGCAATATATCGTTGCCGTCGGTGTTCGGTGCCACCTTCCCATTCTTTGAGGGCAGCAACAGTGATGGGCAGGGAATGCACCGTGTACAGTACGTACACTTAGACAGGATGACCATCTGCAGCCGTGGTATCAATTTTCAGCGGGACGCAGCAGCGTTCGGCTGAAGATGGCGAACGGTTGGATTACCGAAATATTTAATCAAGTTGATTATAGGATCCGACAGCAAACCCGAAGAGACTTTCATGGTAAGCTATTGTTAGCAAAAACGATTTCCTGGGACGTCAGCAGAAAGCGTGCTCTGACGAGGAGATCTCTCAGACTCTTTTCCATCTTAGATTTTCTTCTTCACACAGTGTTCTGACGTTAGTTCCCTTAAGCGATACGACGCAGTTCTAAACAAAATCGAAAAAAATTGCTTTCGGAACTTGAAACATTGTCGGAAATTGTTATGTACAAAACATTTCTAGTGTACTAACGTACAGTGTTTAGATAACTATGTGGAAGCAAGAAATGCGCAACACAGTATCACGTCTAATATGACACAGGAAAACCGTTAGCGTTCAAAATGGCTTCCAGTCGTCTCGGAATGGATAACTACTGGTCCTGCATGGTTCCCTAGAGAATTTCATAACACTGGTAGCGCAAAATAGTGGCGGGTTCATGTCACCATGATGGAGGTGGGTAGCAATCACTCGCCCTTCTCTCCAAAGCAGACCAGGAAGGCTTAGTAATCCTAAGGTCTGGTGACGGGTGGCCAGTAGAGAGGCGCCAGTTCATCCTGGTGCCTCGTGTCCACGGAGCCGGTCCTGGCCGACGCGAGCTGTGTGGACAGGGCGCCCGTCGTCTCACAACACAGCACAGTGTCATACACTGGACGTTACTAGCTCCAGTGGTCACTCGTTCCTTGCCAGTAAGGCGCCCCACGGGGTACCACGGTATGGCTGCCCGAATCATCACCGAACCCCCACCGTGCTTCACTCTCCAGATTTAAGCTTCCTAACAAGTCGGAAACAGTGTGCCGTAAGACTCATCCCACTAAAGGACTTTCTTCCATTCCGCCATAGCCCAGGTTTCACGGCTTCGGTTGCTGACAGCGTTGGCGAGTGCGCCATTTATCGCTGCAGTGACTTTCTTCTGCCGTCTTGTTTAGTTTTCGCCGCGGTCCTCTTCAGTGGCCGTTTGTTACGGTCACTTCCGTGATCGTATTATCTCACATGACAGTTTTCTCCCGCTTTCCATTAAGCGGTATAAATCTTCGATAGGTGCCCCTTAATACACCAACATCTCGGCTCTGTCGGTAACGGAAGCACCCACCGTACGGGCACCAATAATTTTCCCACGTTCAGTTTCACCTCGCTCCGCCGTAGTGCATTCACTACTACACACAACACTGTTCTGACACTTGCAACGTGTCGAGGACATTCCACAGTTGCCGTTCGTCGTCAAATACAGCAGTACAACCTGCAGGCTAGCCTAGTATTTGCATTTATGTTCAGAAATGCATTTCTCGCTGTGTTTCCGTACTTTTTCCAACTAATGTAGTCATTGGTAACTGAGTGCGTACCGTAAAAGGTTCATATCGTAAAGTCGGTGTTTCAAATACCGTTGATAAAACGTATATGTCTTATACTTATTTAATTTCCATGTTTATTAACAAATGGAAATGCCAGTTGACAGATACTGAATCAATTTCTCAACAAAATGTAACATTTAGTATTAAATACCTCCATATCGGAATCTCTAGTACCGCCCGGATTCTATTGCTGGTACCTCCTCAGATTTCTCCTGAGATAGCGAGCGCTTCTCAGCCACGTGACGCTAGATGAAGAGCTGCTCGAATAAAGAAGCAGCGGCGTCAGCAACATCCGTGTACTGGCAATAACGGCTGGCGGAATTAGCGGCAAGCGGATCGCGTGTTGTCCCACGACAATAGATGGCTCCTTGCTCGTGCTGTCTGCTGGCAGCAGTCGGAACACGTGTAAGGCCTGGTTACCCTTTGCATACTGGCCGTATATAATAAATTACAATTTCGAACAGAAAAGCGAAATTCCTTGTAGGTAAATGAAAATTGTCTTCCGAGAGTGAAATTTTCACTCCGGAGAGTATGTTGACACTAAACTTCCTGGCAGATAAAAACTGTGTGCCGGACCGAGACTAACTCGGACCTATGCCTTTCGTCGGAAAGTTCTCTTACCATCTGAGCCATCCAAGCACGACTCACGACCACTCCTCACAGCCTTACTTCTGCCAGTACCTCGTCTCCTACTTTCGGAACTGCACGGAAGCTCTCCTGCGAAACTTGCAAGACGGTACTCCTGGAAGAAAGGATATTGCGGAGACATGAGTTAGCCACAGTCTCGAGAATATTTTGAGAGTGAAATTTTCACTCTGCAGCGGAGTGTGCTCCGACATGAAATTTTAAAGGTACAGGTCCCGAGTTCGAGTCTCGTTTCAGCACACAGTTTTAATCTGCCAAGGAGTTAGAAAATTATCTTCATCAATAACATTATTAAATTCTACAAACATAGAAACTATCTGATTTTGTAAATGATGTTTAGTATATTTGCACCACATTTCAATTTCTTGCGAATACTAGCGTTTTCACGCGATTAGTGACTAAAATCAAAAAGTTATGATTCAAAATTTATTAGTTGGCATTCCATTTGTTAAAATAGAAAGTTGCTTTCAACAAGATTTAAAGCACCGACCTCACGGATACAAAGGAAATTCTCTACTATTCAAACGCAATTTTTTAAATTTCTTTGAGAATTGCGCCGTAAAGCTTTAAAAAGCTGAAGAAACCCGAGGACAGCCACTCCGTAAAGGCCCTGTGGGAGCCTGCCGGTTAACAGTTGCGACAATGGTGAAATTACGGCGCGTGGCGAGGCCTTGTGCCTCGCATACGCCTGGAGCGCGTTGCGCGTGTGCTTCCGTTAAGGGGAGGAGAACTGCACGTTGAAACGACGCGGAGGCACAGTATTCAGAAGACGATGGCAGCCACTTGGAACGCGCACAGTGTCATTTTAAATGTATGTGATAATCAACATTCGTTATTGTTTACGCCAGTGCGGTTACGGGCCAGAAACGTTGCTGACGGGTGCAGGAAACTGTGGTGTACTTGTCGGTGGACACGCAGGGCTAAGGCGGCGCTCCAGCCAGTCTCTCTCTCTCTCTCTCTCTCTCTCTCTCACACACACACACAGCTAATAGAGTCTCGCCCGCTGAGCACAGCGTACACCTGCGTGAAACCGCGACGCTCCGCCAACCTTGCGTACCGAGTCGGCCTACCAGAGCGAGCGCCTGCCGCTTCTCCACCCGCATCGCTTGCCTGTACAGAGCGTTACCTAACGTCCAGGAGAGCACTACTTCGCAACGAACGTTCGATATCACCGTATCGGGGCAGTGCCGAGAGGATGGAGGGGGCTCAAAAACTGACCGGGAAAAAATAGAAAGGAAGGCGTTTCAACAATTACCGGGAGAGTACGCAATTTCTCCTACCCCTCGCGTTCCTGTGTTCTGCTCGCGAAAAGAAGTCATTCCCTCGGCTCGTGACCTTAAACGCACGCTGTTGGCATTGTGTTAGTTCTACAATTTAGTTTCGTCCAAGTAGTATTATAAAGAAACGGCTACTAAGGAACAGACGTGTATGTTTAAAACGGTTTGTGTGCCAACAGAGCGCCTACACAGCACAATGGTCAACAATGGGGTTACTGCTGCTACTTCGCTACAGTATTGTGGGATTTCAAAACTTAGCGAACTGGTGCTGAAGCAAATATTCTGTTGGACCGAAGGCTTCCTATTTTGCCCACAGAGGACTTGAGCGAGGCGTGACGGTGGAGGAAGCAAGCACGAAAGTTTGGGGGGGGGGGGGAGGAGGAATACGTAATTTACTTGTCCCTCCAGTCAGTACATTCGCAGTTCCAAAGTTTTGTTTGGTACGATGTGCTGTATAAATAAAAAAAGAGTTCTGGAATAAACCTCATGCGACTAATTGACACAATAACTGGAGTTGTTCGTCCCAACCGGTCAGTGGTTACACTGCTAAGCATTTGGTGTCGTAAGACCACTGGAAGCATGCGTTCCTCTTGCATTAGGTATGTTGAGATTATTCTAGCACGAATGCAACATTGTCGCACGCTAAAGCACCGAAAGGCAAAATTTCTTTGGTCATCACTGTGCTAAACTTATTATTCACGAAGTTCTTGTATAACACCTCACTGGACAGTCAGGCTTGGTGCTCTTCATTTTTATTAAACCTGTTTACAAATTATAAACTTAGCTAAATCTACGTAGACAAAATTGTAGAAAATCAATTTTACGTATGACGGGAGCAGGGTGGGCACCTTTCGTACATCTGCCAGGCGCACAGGATCACCTCAGCACTGCGCTGCCGCGCATATAAAATTAAGTTTTTCTGAAAACATGTGCGTGGGGCGTACCCAAATTACATCTACATCTACATTCATACTCCGCAAGCCACCTGACGGTGTGTGGCGGAGGGTACTCTGAGTACCTCTATCGGTTCTATCTTCTATTCCAGTCTCGTACTGTTCGTGGAAAGAAGGATGGTCGGTATGCCTCTGTGTGGGCTCTAATCTCTCTGATTTTATCCTCACGGTCTCCTCGCGAGATATACGTAGGGGGGAGCAATATACTGCTTGACTCCTCGGTGAAAGTATGTTCTCGAAACTTTAACAAAAGCCCGTACCGAGCTACTGAGCGTCTCTCCTGCAGAGTTTTCCACTGGAGTTTATCTATCATCTCCGTAACGCTTTCGAGATTACTAAATGATCCTGTAACGAAGCGCGCTGCTCTCCGTTGGATCTTCTCTATCTCCCCTATCAACCCCACCTGGTACGGATCCCACACCGCCGAGCAGTACTTAAGCAGTGGGCGACTAGCGTACTGTAACCTACTTCCTTTGTTTTCGGATTGCATTTCCTTAGGATTCTCCCAATGAATCTCAGTCCGTCATCTGCTTTACCGACGATCAGCTTTATATGACTTACTTCGGAAGACTTTTCTCCATTGAGAATGACATGCTGCATTCTGTTATCTAGGAACTCAATCAAATCACACAATTGGTCTGATAGTCCATATTTTAAATCACTCCTAATGCGTACTCCCAGATAATTTATGGAATTAACTGCTTCCAGTTGCTGACCTGCTATTTTGTAGCTAAATGATAATGGATCTATCTTTCTATGTATTCGCAGCACATTACACTTGTCTACATTGAGATTCAATTGCCATTCCCTGCACCGTGCGTCAATTCGCTGCAGATCCTCCTGCATTTCAGTACAATTTTTCATTGTTGCAACCTCTCGATACACCACAGCATCATCTGCAAAAAGCCTCAGTGAACTTCCAATGTCATCCACCTTTCATTTATGTATATTGTGAATAGCAGCGGTCCTATGACACTCCCCTGAGGCACACCTGAAATCACTCTTACTTCGGAAGACTTTTCTCCATTGAGAATGACATGCTGCGTTCTGTTATCTAGGAACTCCTCAATCAAATCACACAATTGGTCTGATAGTCCATATGCTCTTACTTTGTTCATTAAACGACTGTGGGGAACGCCTTGCGGAAGTCAAGAAACACGGCATCTGCCTGGGAACCCGTGTCTATGGCCATCTGAGTCTCGTGGACGAATAGCGCTAGCTGGGTTTCACACGACCGTCTTTTTCGAAACCCATGCTGATTCCTACAGAGTAGATTTATAGTCTCCAGAAAAGTCATTATACTCGAACATAATACGTGTTCCAAAATTCTACAACTGATCGACGTTAGAGATATAGGTCTATAGTTCTGCACATCTTTTCGACGTCGCTTCTTGAAAACGGAAATGGCCTGTGCCCTTTCCAATCCCTTGGACCGCTTCGCTCTTCTAGAGACCTACGGTACACCGCTGCAAGAAGGGGGGCAAGTTCCTTCGCGTACTCTGTGTAAAATCGAACTGGTATCCCACCAGGTCCAGCGGGCTTTCCTCTTTTGAGCGATTTTAATTGTTTCTCTATCCCTCTGTCGTCTATTTCGATATCTACCATTTTGTCATCTGTCCGACAATCTAGAGAAGGAACTACAGTGCAGTCTTCCTCTGTGAAACAGCTGTGGAAAAAGACATTTAGCATTTCGGCCTTTAGTCTGTCATCCTCTGTTTTAGTACCATTTTGGTCACAGAGTATCTGGACATTTTGTTTTGATCTACCTACCGCTTTGACATAAGACCAAAATTTGTTAGGATTTTCTGACAAGTCAGTACATAGAACTTTACTTGCGAATTCATTGAACGCCTCTCGCATAGCCCTCCTCACACTACATTTCGCTTCGCGTAATTTTTGTTTGTCTGCAAGGCTTTGGCTATGTTTATGTTTTCTGTGAAGTTCCCTTTGCTTCCGCAGCAGTTTTCTAACTAAGTTGTTTTGCCACTCTTTTCCATGTCTTACGATCTTGCTTGGCACATACTCATCTAACGCATATTGTACGATGGCTTTGAACTTTGTCCACTGATCCTTAACACTATCTGTACTTGAGACAAAAATTTTATATTGAGCCGTCAGGTACTGTGTAATCTGCTTTGTCACTACATCTACATCTACATTCATACTCCGCAAGCCACCCAACGGTGTGTGGCGGAGGGCACTTTACGTGCCACTGTCATTACCTCTTGTCCTGTTCCAGTCGCGTATGGTTCGCGGGAAAAACGACTGTCTGAAAACCTCCGTGCGCACTCGAATCTCTCTAATTTTACATTCGTGATCTCCACGGGAGGTATAAGTAGGGGGAAGCAGTATATTCGATACCTCATCCAGAAACGCACCCTCTCGAAACCTGGCGAGCAAGCTACACCGCGATGCAGAGCGCCTCTCTTGCAGAGTCTGCCACTTGAGTTTGCTAAACATCTCCGTAACCCTATCACGGTTACCAAATAACCCTGTGACGAAACGTGCAGCTCTTCTTTGGATCTTCTCTATGTCCTCCGTCAACCCGATCTGGTACGGATCCCACACTGATGAGCAATACTCAAGTGTTTTTTAAGCCACCTCCTTTGTTGATGGACTACATGTTCTAAGGACTCTCCCAATGAATCTCAACCTGGTACCCGCCTTACCAACAATTAATTTTATATGATCATTCAATTTCAAATCGTTCCGCACGCATACTCCCAGATATTTAACAGAAGTAACCGCTACCAGTGTTTGTTCCGCTATCATATAATCATACAATAAAGGATCCTTCTTTCTATGTATTCGCAATACATTACATTTGTCTATGTTAAGGGTCAGTTGCCACTCCCTACACCAAGTGCCTATCCGCTGCAGATCCTCCTGCATTTCGCTACAATTTTCTAATGCTGCAACTTCTCTGTATACTACAGCATCATCCGCGAAAAGCCGCATGGAACTTCCGACACTATCTGCTAGGTCATTTATATATATTGTGAAAAGCGATGGTCCCATAACACTCCCCTGTGGCACGCCAGAGGTTACTTTAACGTCTGTAGACGTCTCTCCATTGATAACAGCATGCTGTGTTCTGTTTGCTAAAAACTCTTTTGCTAAACAGAAAAATCTTTCTACCTTTTTTAATATTTCTATTTACGGCTGAAATCATCGATGCCGTAACCGCTTTATGATCGCTGATTCTCTGCTCTGCGTTAACTGCTTCAAATACTCCGGGTCTATTTGTCACCAGAAGGTCTAATACGTTATCGCCACGAGGCGGTTCTCTGTTTAACTGCTCAAGGTAGTTTTCAGATAATGCACTTCACAAAATTTGACTGGATTCTTTGTCCCTGCCACCCTTTATGAAGGTTTGAATCTCCCAGTCTACATCCGGCAAATTAAAATCTCCACCCAGAACAATAAAATGGTGAAGAAATCTACTCGAAATATTTTCCAAATTATCCTTCAGGTGCTCAGCCACAACAACTGCTGAGCCCGGGGGCCTGTAGAGACATCCCATTACCATGTTTGAGCCTGCTTTAAGCGTGACCTCCCAAATCATTTCACATTTCGGATCTCTGTCAATTTCCTTCGATACTATTGCACTTCTTATCGCTATAAACGCGCCTCCCCCTTCACTGTCCAGCCTGTCTCTGCGGTATACATTCCAGTCTGAGTTTAGGATTTCATTACTGTTTATGTCTGGTTTCAGCCAACTTTCTGTCCCCAGTACTATACGGGCGTTGTGACCGTTTATTAATGAGAGCAGTTCTGGGACCTTTCTATAGACGCTCCTGCAGTTTACTATTAGCACATTAATATTGTTATTCACTGTTGCATTTTGCCTACTCCTATCTTGCCGCGTCTCAGGGGGCGTCTTGTCGGGCCTAGGGAGGGAATTCTCTAACCTAAAAAAACCAACATGTGCACTCCACACGTAATCCGCTACCCTTGTAGCCGCTTCCGGCGTGTAGTGCACGCCTGACCTATTCAGGGGGACCCTAAATTTCTCCACCCGATAGCGGAGGTCGAGAAATTTGCACCCCAGATCTCCGCAGAATCGTCTGAGCCTCTGGTTTAAGCCTTCCACTCGGCTCCAAACCAGAAGACCGCGATCGGTTCTGGGAACGATACTACAAATAGTTAGCTCAGATTCCACCCCGCGAGCGAGGGTTTCCGCCTTCAACTCCGCCAACCGCCTGTATGAACTGAGGATGACCTCTGAACCCAGACGGCAGGAGTCATTGGTGCCGACATGAACAACAATTTGCAGTCGGGTGCACCCAGTGCTCTCTATCGCTGCCGTCAGGGCCTCCTCCACATCTCGGGTGAGACCCCCGGCAAGCAGACAGAGTGAACACTTGCCTTCTTCCCCGACCTCTCCGCTATTTCCCTAAGGGGCTCCACCACCCGCCTAACATTGGAGCTCCCAATCACTAATAATCCCCTCCCCCCGTGTGTCTGCTCGGACCTCGCTGAAGGAGCGGCCACATATCCACTCACAGGCAGAGCGAGCGACGCCACACGGCCAGCCTCCACATTGACCCTCCGCCTCGTGCGACACGAACGCCATTGAGCCCGCCACTCCCCTTGGGGAGAGGGTGGCCCAACCGCGCCCGGTACCCGCGAAGATGTCTCGACAGCAGGGACTGTGGGTGAAGCATGTAACACCTGGGGTGTACCTTGCGACGCACCAGACTCCCTACTGCCGCTACACTCCGAGGCAGCAGCCTGAAGACGGCTGACCGCGGCCATCAACACGTTCAGCTGTTCGCGAACAGTGGCCAGCTCCTCCTGCGTCCGTACACAGCAGTCACACATCCTATCCATCCTAAGGTATCAATTTACTGAAGAGACTTAATCAACTTTTAACTAGATTGCTAATTCACTAAAGGCGGCTGATTATTGACAAAACTGTGGTTGCTAGCCACTTCTTGTAGAAAACAATGAAAATAGCACTACCTGTCTCTGGACTGTATTGAAAACAAACACTAGCACTACTGGCACTATGGCTGACTAAAGGGACTCTGACTATATTCAAAACAAACACGAAATCTGTGGAACACTTAATAGCACTCGACAAATTTCCTAAAAGCAGTAACACACGGAAGAAGTGACAAGTAAGAAAAATACAATTAATACTTAAATTAAGGTAGCTCGCTGCACAGCAGACGTGAAGCAGACAGCCGTTAGGCAGTTCAGAAATGAAGACAATATAAACTAATGAAACACGTTGCAAAAGACTTTAATTGGTGTTGGTTCGTTTAGTAGGCACAGTACTCTGGTTACACAGAACACTGGTGGAGTAACCCAAATCAAGTCCAGGCGTACTCGACTCTGAGCTTTTAACACTATTATCGATTATGAGTGGTTGTTGTTGTTGTTGCTGTGGTCTTCAGTCCTGAGACAGTAAAGCTGTAATTAAGCGTATATAATTATGAAGTGTTTATTGTCTACGCGCTAAGTTCTTTGAATTGTTGGAGGGAAATGAAATATTGTGATGCATGTTTTGTTTTAACTTAACAGTGTGCTAAAATAATGAAACTTTATTAAATATGGCCGTCGAATGGCGCTAGCTGCGCAGCATTTGTGCACCGCCGCCGTCAGTGTCAGCCAGTTTGCCGTGGCATACGGAGCTCCATCGCAGTCTTTAACACTGGTAGCATGCCGCGACAGGGTGGACGTGAACCGTATGTGCAGTTGACGGACTTTGAGCGAGGGCGTATAGTGGGCATGCGGGAGGCCGGGTGGACGTACCGCCGAATTGCTCAACACGTGGGGCGTGAGGTCTCCACAGTACATCGATGTTGTCGCCAGTGGTCGGCGGAAGGTGCACGTGCCCGTCGACCTGGGACCGGACCGCA
Source organism: Schistocerca gregaria (assembly GCF_023897955.1). Lineage (NCBI taxonomy): Eukaryota > Metazoa > Arthropoda > Insecta > Orthoptera > Acrididae > Schistocerca > Schistocerca gregaria. The sequence continues at coordinate 22,707,003 of NC_064926.1, read as the reverse complement.
GCGACGCACGGATTCACGCCAATATCGTAGGATCCTACGCAGTGGCGTAGGGGACCGCACCGCCACTTCCCAGCAAATTAGGGACACTGTTGCTCCTGGGGTATAGGCGAGGACCATTCGCAACCGTCTCCATGAAGATGGGCTACGGTCCCGCACACCGTTAGGCCGTCTTCCGCTCACGCCCCAACATAGTGCAGCCCGCCTCCAGTGGTGTCGCAACAGGCGTGAATGGAGGGACGAATGGAGACTTGTCGTCTTCAGCGATGAGAGTCGCTTCTGCCTTGGTGCCAATGATGGTCGTATGCGTGTTTGGCGCCGTGCAGGTGAGCGCCACAATCAGGACTGGATACGACCGAGGCACAACAGGGCCAACACCCGGCATCATGGTGTGGGGAGCGATCTCCTACACTGGCCGTACACCTCTGGTGATCGTCGAGGGGACACTGAATAGTGCACGGTACATCCAAACCGTCATCGAACCCATCGTTCTACCATTCCTAGACCGGCAAGGGAACTTGCTGTTCCAACAGGACAATGCACGTCCGCATGTATCCCGTGCCACCCAACGTGCTCTAGAAGGTGTAAGTCAACTACCCTGGCCAGCAAGATCTCCGGATCTGTCCCCCATTGAGCATGTTTGGGACTGGATGAAGCGTCGTCTCACGCGGTCTGCACGTCCAGCACGAACGCTGGTCCAACTGAGGCGCCAGGTGGAAATAGCATGGCAAGCCGTTCCACGATCGTCTCCATGGGAGAATAGCAGCCTGCATTGCTGCGAAAGGTGGATATACACTGTACTAGTGCCGACACTGTGCATGCTCTGTTGCCTGTGTCTATGTGCCTGTGGTTCTGTCAGTGTGATCATGTGATGTATCTGACCCCAGGAATGTGTCAATAAAGTTTCCCCTTCCTGGGACAATGAATTCACGGTGTTCTTATTTCAATTTCCAGGAGTGTATATGAACAAGAGGAAAAAACACCGTAAGTAAATTGTACTTCAGTGTTATCAAGAAATACTGTTTATAACCTGTAAGTACCAAAATGTAGAGACATATTGTGCATGTTATATTTTCAGAATAACCACAAAAAATTCTTTATAAATAAAAGCGACCCTTGTGTGATGGAAAAATGCTCAAATTGCAGCAAGCATAAGACGAAAAATCAAGGATGTAATAGTAATATGTACGTCGTGACGGCATTTCCTTATATCTTCGAATTGGATGCACCGTAGCTCCGAAATAGTGTGGGAATCATGCGATACGCTGCGAGCAATGATGATGGTAGGGGCGCTGCGGAAGTACTGAGTGGTGAGGTGGGAATGTGGCCTGGACGGGAGGTGTGCTCGAATACCCGAAGCTGTTAAGGCGAGCCAGCCGCTGTGACCGAGCGGTTCTAGGCGCCTCAGGCGGAACCTCGCTGCTGCTACGGTCGCAGGTTCGAATCCTGCCTCGGGCATGGATGCGCGTGATGTCCTTAGGTTACTTAGGTTTAAGTAGTTCTAAGTTCTAGGGGACTGATGACCTCGGATGTTAAGCCCCATAGTGCTCAGAGCCATTTGAACCAGTTTTGTTGAGGCAGCCTCTCGCGTGAAGTGGGAAATCCAGACTCGAGTCCCAATCCGGCTCCAATTTTTGGTTACCGCCTTTGATTTATGTATCTTTCTTCGCGAATAATACAATTGTAGAATCAGGTAACTAATCGCATCGTATCATAGGTTTAGTGAATCCCTACTATTATTATATCAAACAATTATTATGTGTCATGCAGTCTCTTATTAAAGTTTCTTTATTTTCCACTTTGCAGTCATGTACGCCTTTCGTCTCGATTTTGAATCAGTAAAACTATTTACAACACGACCAGTTAATTATCTGACTCTATTATGAAGCTCAGTAGCCGACGCCCTTTCAAGCAAATCATATGCAATAACACAATCATTGTTTTTCCTTTTACATAGTTAAAGTGATAACTTCCAATAAAAGTTCTTGTATTTTTTAAAGACTACAGTCGCTCTCGAAACCAGTCGTGAGCATATCGCGAATTCTGTGGGTTCGAACCAAATATTATTATTTTACTGAAATAATTAAAAATGGATGACCGACACAAAAACTGATAAATCCCAATTATGATTGGGTGGCTTTAAAAAAGACTTCCTAGCTTTTATTTTGAGTAAACTGCAGCTGAGTGCTCTCCCATAACTCGTAAACATTAAAACATCGTCACGATAACCAACTGCTTGAATGAAACATATATCCGCTATGGAGCAAATTGATTGCGGATTTGAAACGTTCTGTTTTCAGTTGGGTCTCTCTCTGTGCCACTCCCAGCCTGTTGCGTTATCTGGTTGACAATGGTTAAGTTCTACGACGGCCCGCCTTGCTCTGAGCGGGGAATGAAAGATGCGAAATACGAGCAAGGCGGCACAACTGACCGGCGTTCACCTCACTACGTAACACGTCGGCGCATTTCGACACTGAAGGTTCTCATCATCGCGTTGCGATGTTGAAACCATCTTACCAAAACTGCTCAATTACGCCTAGTAGCCAAGCATAATATAAAAATGTTCGTCTTGCTTTACACTTGTTCTCTTCTGTCCCATTCAGCATCGCCGACATGACTCGCACTCACACACTAGGTTGCATCCCCTTCATCAGCAGTTGGGCCTGACTACATACATGCGCGAGCGATGTCTCGCTCGGCGTCCCAGCACACGCCGAAGTGCCTTACATCGATCTACCAGCGAGCTCTTTTACACTGAGTCGATCTCTTCCCCGGCGTTCAGCGAAAGTTGCCATGTGCGTGTTGTAAGGCTCCATCCCCTCTCGCCTATATTTCTATGTAAGTTAATGGTCACGAATTTAATTGAAAGTAAGCGGAAATTACAAAGTTAGGCTGAAAAACCAATCCAGATGTAAACGACGGGACGTTAGGAGCTGTGACCTTGTGCGTAGCACCCATCTCATCTCCCTGTATACTTAATAATAGTATGACAATATTCATTTTTATCAATAGCGAGATGTGCCTGTTTTGTATTCAGTAGCGAAGAAATAGCTCTTATAATTACAATCACCAATTCCAACCCTTATAAGCTTCAGTTGTCATTTACACTCGTCACTGCTTTTACAATACTATTTTTACTCTGGTTAGTACCATTCTGGAAATTTCCTCATGCAAAATACAAGATATTAAACGACACATCCTATAGAACGATTACTGTTTATTTTTATGTACACGTGATTGAATACTTCCGACATTTGGTCTATTTAAACGCGAGTGCAATTTCTTTAACGACTTCTTATTACTGTCTTTTCTCCTGAATTCCTTAATGTCCTTACTCTCATCACATTTCCACTTCTTATCTACTGCCTACGTTTATTTCATTTTAGTCTTCACAATTTTCCACTCCAGATTCTGCTATCTCCACCTGTAACCTGATTTACTGATTCGTTCCACTAACACTCGATTTTTTGTACATATTCATGCTCAAACTGAAAAACTCTCATCATTAGCTAGTGCCTGTCTCGTAAAGAACTTGGCTCCCACTCGATGTGGTACATGTACAATATCCAGCCATCCAACTGACCAGATCGGGTTCTTCATCTCACCACTCAAACTATTGGTAGAAACTTTTAAAGCTATTTTCTGATGCCCTCTTCCCCCACACTAACAGAATGACCCACTCTCCGAGAATGTTCTTCTAAATTTTTTCTGCCTAATCTCGAATTTGGGCAGTTTTTCTTCAATATCTACAGCACGGTGGATTCTTCTGAGTCATCAATTTTCAGATCCGTTCCACAGCCCCCCAATGTGGAATTATCTCCTACACAGAAGGCAACAAGCCTGAGATTGGATCCCTTTGACTGGAAGCTCCAGAAAGACGCCGCAGAGTTGTGGCCCACTGACTGAAAGGAGCACATTACATGTTCCGTACAGGGTGAATCAGAACTCCGCCGACAAACTTTCATAGGTTGTTCAGAGATATTTTCTGTGTATTCTGGTACGAGGAGCCCACGACTTACATCTTCAACTACAGAGATACTCTGCAAGTCAAAGTACGGCGCGTGGTAGAGCGCACCCTGTACCACTACCAGTCATTTCCTTTCCTGTTCCACTCGAAAACAGAGCGAGGGAAAGACGACTGTCTATAGGGCTTCGTATGATGTTTAATTTCGCGTGTCTTCGTGATCTCAATGGGCAGTGTATGTTGGCGCCAGTAGAATCGTTCTGCAGTCAGCTTCAAATGCCACTTCTCTAAATTTTTTGAATAGTATTCTTCAAAAAGGAAGTCTCTCCCCTCCATGGATTCCCATTTACATTCGCGAAGCCTCTCCATAACACTTGTGTGTTGATCGCGCCTACTGGTAACAAATGTAGCAGCTCGCCTGTGAATTGCGTCGATGTCCCAAAAACTCTAGCAGCTTTCAAGAGTAGGTCGCATTAGCGTCCTACATGCGGTCTCCTCTACAGATGAACCACACTCTCCTATCTGGAACTCTCCCAATGAACCGAAGTCGACCATTCACCTTCCCTTCGACACCCCTCAGACGCTCGTTCCATTTCATATCGCTTTGCAACGTTACGCCCAGTTATTTAAACGACGTGACTGTGTCAAGCTCAACACTACTAACGCTGTATCCTACTCATCCACACTAACGTGCATTTTTCTACGTTTAGAGACAGCTTCCATTCATCACACCAACTAGAAAGTTCGTCTGAGTCATCTTATATCCTCCTACAGGCACTCAGCTACGGTACCTTTTCGTACACCACAGCGTCATCAGGAACAAGTGCAGATTGCTGTCCGCCCTTTCCGCCAGGTCATTCATGTACATAGAAAATAACAGCAGTCATATGACACTTCCCTGGGACACTCCACAGATAACCACTCGCCATCGAGGAAAAGACGCTGGTTGTATTACTTAGGGAGTCATCGGGCGACTCACATACCTGGGAACCTATTTGATGTGTTTACAGTGTGGTACCCGCTGCTGGCGGCTGACCGGACGCTTCGGTGTTGTGCCGCAGGCGTGGCGGGGTCTGCGCGGCGGCGGCCGACCACGGCGCCGGCGATGACGCCGACTTCTGCGGCAGCGGCGGCTGCGGGGGCGGTGACGGGCACGGGGTTGGCGCGCGCGGGCAGCGGCCGCTGGCGGCGCTCCGGTGGCGGCTGGGGCGCGCTGCACGACGGCGGGCCCGCCTCCCTGCCCCCGGAGCCGCAGCCGCAGCCGCAGCCGCTGCCCGAGACCGAGCAGGAGTGCGCCGAGGTGTTCCAGGAGCGCATCCGCGCCGCGCACGGCCGCCAGCTGCTGCCGCTCGTCGAGGACCTCGCCGACTGGATCAACAAGACGCTCGGTGAGTCCAGCGGCTGGCTGGCTGTGGGCAGCGAAAACTCGCACCAACTTACAGACGTGTAGAGGGCCCTACGTGCGAGCGGCGGATTGCGTGGATACGCCGCACGGGCGACCGATACCTTCGTAGACTGGACGTGTGTGCGCAAGCTGCAGCGACAGGTCGCCGATCGCTGGTCGCACGGGAATCCTGGGCAATCCGACGGTTCGCACGCAATATGGCTGCCTAGGCGGCTACCAGCGATGAGTGGAAGTATGGCCACGACTCTCTTCTGCAGTTACCGGGGCTATTCGGAAGTAAGATCCGATGGGGTGCGAAACGGAAACCGTCGTTAAATTCCGATGAAGCTTTGCACAGATGTCTCGGGCAGTGTCTCTAGTATGCCCGTCGATCGCGTCACGTCGCTCTCTTCAGTTCTGAGTGCACAGTCAGCACGTGAAGATGCTTAAAACAACACTGTTTCCCGCGAAGTACGAGAGCGTCGTGTGAGATTTCGCCTGATGCCATCCAGCCCACGTAACGTAAGTGCCATACGTTTCCTTCTGCACGACAATTCTCGGCCGCGCTCTTAAGGGGCAATAACGATGCTCCTGCAGCATTTTCCATGGGAGGTGTTTGATCACCCGCTATAGAGCCCGCTATTGACTCTCCCTGAGTTTCATCTCTGTTCACATGAATCGCCAGCTATGAAGACAACGTTCTGGCAGAGACTACGAGCTGCAGACCAGCGTAGAGAATTGGCAGCAAGCGCAGGCGGCTGGCTTCTACGACGAGTGTATCGGAACGTCGGTACAACGCTTCACAAAGTAGCTGGAAGGTGTAGCTAACTGTTGCAAATAAAACAGTTTTTATTTTCACAGTGGTTTCCATTTTCCGACCGATCGTTTTGTTTCGTTTCCCTTTGCCCACCTCGAGTGAGAAACTTACGTTAGAACTCATTGTAACCCAGGGAACACGAACTACTCTGAGAAGTGAAATGGGCGCCAGAGTTGCCATTAAATTAAGAAGTAATACAAAATACGAAGGGCGTTTGAAAAATCCGACGGATGGCACCACCCGCGCGTATTGAGGTATCATTGGAAAGAACGCACACCAAGTTTCATCCATATTGGTCTATTTCTTTGTGTTTGGCATTCGTGTGAATCAAGGAAGTCGGGTGATTGTCAAAAAATGGACGAAAAAGAATTTCGTGGGGTGATTAAACATTACTTTATGAAAGGCAAAACACCTCAGGAGACTAAAGAGAAGCTTGATAAACATTACGCTCACTCTTCACCTTCGATTAGAACAATTTGTAAGTGGTTTCAAAATTTTCCGAGTGGCCATATGGTCACAAGTGATGATGAACGTTCTGGACGCCCTGTGAAGGTTACGACGCCAGAAATCACTGATGAAGTCCATGATATGGTGATGGATTACTGAAGAGTTAAGGTGCGTGAGATTGCTAATGTTGTGGGCATCTCGAATGTACATAAAATTTCACATAAACATTTAGAAATGAGAAAGCTATCCGCAAGATGGGTTCCGCGATTGCTAAAGCATGACCAGAAACGGAATCGTGCGAAGTGTTGCAATGATGGTTTGCAGCTGTTCAGGAAGAAACCGCAGGACTTTAAGCATCGTTTCGTCACTGTGGATGAAACTTGGATACATTACTATAATCCTGAGACCAAACAACAATTTAAACAATGGGTTACTAAGGGAGAACCTGAACCAAAAAAGGCGAAGACCATTCCTTCGGCCGGAAAGGTTATGGCGACTGTCTTTTGGGATTCTAAAGGGATAATCCTCATTGGCTATCTGGAAAAGGGTAAAACTATTGTAGGTGCATATTATTCATCAGTATTGGACCGTTTGAAAACCGAGCTGCAAGAAAAATGCCGGCGACTGGACCGCAAAAAAGTCCTTTTCCATCACGACAATGCACCATCACACCTCAGCAGATGTGTCTCGCAAAATTATTGGAAATAGGATTCCAACTCGTTCACATCCCCCCTATTCTCCAGACTTGGCTTCCTCAGATTACTATTTGTTCCCCAATTTGAAGAAATGGCTGGCAGGACAAAGATTATATTCAAACGAGGAGGTGATTGCAGGAACTAATAGCTATTTTGCAGATTTAGACAGTTCCTGTTATTCGGAAGGGATCAACAAATTAGAACAGCGTTGGACGAAGTGTATAAGTCTAAAAGGACACTATTTCGAAAAATAAAAAAAAGGTTTACCCCAAACACGTAAGTAGTTTTTATTTTTGCACGGACTTTTCAAACGTCCCTCGTACACCCTCCGATTTTAATGTGATTACCATTTTCAAGCTTGTGCTATAGAAGTAGAAATGGTGGGAAGTTCATAATAATAGTCACGATTCAATTGGTTCCGTCTTACGATTTTGAGGTATTTATGAAATAATTATCCTCATTATTATAATTTTTAGCTTCTAAACAGAGTACCATACGTACATACAGTAACGTTAAGAGGACATTTTAATTTAAATGTTCAGGGCAAATCTGTTGTGCAGTTGCACTCTAATGGGTTGTCATTTATATACTCTTAATCTCGTTTATGCAATTTATAACAAGAATTACGATAATCTTGTGAGCAGTGCTGCTGCTGGCAGCACGCTCTGCAGAAACGCGGAGCAAACAGTGCGACCGACTGCAGGCCGTCTGACACGCGAGGGCTCGCCGCGACCCGCCGCTCGTGTGTGAGCCGAGCAGGCGCCACCGCTACGGCCTTACAGAACCCACACTTGCCCACTCGCCACGAGAACAGCGAGGACTTGACCACTCGTGCTGCGCATGTGCACACGACGCCGTCGTCTTTTCGTGTCCCGGCTGCTCTGATACATGCAGCTTGCTGTCGCACGGGTCGTTCGTTGAGCGATGTGATTTTGTCTCTTTTTATTTCTTACGGTTGCAAGAGCAATTCTTCTATTCGTTGTGTGATGCTGAACAGTGAACGAAGAAAGTTCGTGAAAACTTATTATTTGAAACGTTCGATGTCGCACAATTGCTCGTGGGATTTCAGTACGAGGGCAGTCGAGAAAAAGGGTTTGCATGTTAGGTATCTGCTTAAACGATTAAAAATTTAGTGGAACCTAACCGATCAACCCATCAATATCGGAAGAATTACTTTGCTTTGGATATAAACGAAAGTGCTATTGTAAGTTTGCAAAGGCTGGTCGGTCTCAGATTAGACAAGGATGTCGGCAGTGCCCTTTGAAAGGAACCATCCGTCACCTAAATAAGTAAGTCCGGACGCGGGTTTGAACCGTCGTCCTCTCGAATGTGAATTCAGTGTGCCAACCACTGCGCCCCCTCGCTCGACACAATTTTGCCAAGGAAACGTACAAGAAAAAAAAGCTGGAAGATCGCTGGTGGGAAATTGCTCTAAGGATGAGTAAATTACCAAAGTAAATTCACTTGCTGAGGGTGCAGTACGTCGTCATGTGTACATTTATGTCGCAGGAAGGATCACCCATCATTCAGAAAATTGTTGATTACACTTAAGGAAGCAGGTTACTATAAATTATGGTCGTACATTATTATTTTCAGTCCTGCACTACCTGGGCTCCAAAGGTGTTCATTTCTCCATTTGATGGACATAACGACGAATCTGATCAAAAAACGTAATAACACATTATTATAAGCCCAGCGATCTGTTCCTCATAGTTAAAACACAACGAACGACCGCTAAGTTAACGACGCGCGAGCGAATGGTGTGTGAGAAGCGTGAGTGTCGGTAAATCTCAATTATCAGCTCTGATTTCTCGAATTTTCTCATTGTGTCCACTTCGCGGGACGTAGTAATGTGTCGTCCGACTCTTCCAGGAAGGTACTCTCTCGGAAACTCAACATTAAATCTCTCAGCGATGCACAACGCCTCTGTTGCAGCGTTTGCCACTGGAGTTTGTTAGGCACCTGCGCAACACTCTCACCCGACTGGAGGATGCCGTGACGAAATGCAGCGCTTTATGGCGCACCTTGTCTCTCTCTCCTGTTAATCGAAACACGTTAATTTTACATTCAATTTCTTTATGTTTTTGCTATTTGTGTGAGACAAGTTCTTTTACATCTACGACGGCGTGTTGGCAAGGAGTGCCACCGATTTTTTTTATGTGTAAACACTTACAGGTTTTTAAATGAAACAAACGTTATTAACATTATACATCCTTATTCTTCGTGTCTGCATATTTGCAGCTCTCTGCCGGTAGAAGGCTGCGAATCGTAGCGGTGTGTAACGTAATTACGCCTGTGCGTGAGAGACGGCGTGCTGTGCTAGAGTTTACAGTCCGCCCACACACGGAGCTCGCAGCAGCCTCTGGCAGGCCACGCCACACACGAGCGCTGTGACACAGGCAACAGCACGAAAAAAACAAAAAAAAAAAAACAAAAAAAACTCCTTCGAGGACTCCACTTCGATAGAGATGAAGCAGTGCGAGCAGAAATGAGGTTGTGGGTCTGCAACAAAGTCATTTTTTCAGTGACGGTAGCAACAAACTGGTCTCTCGTTACGAGAAACGTTTTCGTCGCCAGGGTGACTATGTCGAGAAATAAATATGTAGACCTGAAGAAAGAAGATGTACAATGTTAGTAACGTTTGCTTTATTTACAAAGCTTTGAGAATTTTCACATAAAAGAAATCGTATGCATGACTTTTTGAGCACGCCCCCGAGTAGGCAGCAGGCTGGCAAATTAGTAATATTTCCGCTGTTAAGCCCTTGGATTGAATCTTGTGAATTTAGTGGTGCTGTACGCTCCTTTTTTAGATAAGGGATTTGGTTGCAGATGGCACTGGATAAAGGATGTGGAATGAATATTAAAGAATGTCAGGAGACGAGACGTAGGCGGTGGGCGGCGGCCGTAGCATTGCAGTTACGTGGATTGCAGCTTTCGTTTGGAATGAAAGAGGCAGGGCAGAGTATAATTGATAGGACACAGATACAAATCTCAGGAATGATTTGACGGTGGCGAACGCGGTTGGAATGATCCTAGGAAAGGATGTGAGGAAGCTGGGACACGGTAGCAGAGGCCAGGGGCCGCAAGGATGTGTGTGACTCAGTGGGCCTTCGGGATCCGTTTTTGCGCAAGGCACAGGACTGGCGAAGGTATTCCACTCGTTTGAAGGTATAGGGGAACTCTTGTCAGCTGGTACAGGATACGGGTGGCCAAGGAGGGAGGAGGCAGCGTGCACGAGTACACAGCGTGTATAAGAACATGTGTCACAAGCTTTAGGGATTTATTCTTGATGTTAAAACATTACATAAGCACATATGAACTTGGGTCCAAAAATCCTTCGTTTGGGACGTATGAAACGATTTATTATTTATGGCAGAAAAATTATAGTTTTTTTGCTAAACTTACAAAAATTGTTGGAAGTGACCATCTCCTGCTTCCGTGAATGTCCGGAGCCTGCGTTCCATACTCCTCATGTGTTTAGTATTTGGTTACATCGATTATGGATACGCTCCCTCAGAACATCCACACTGAGTACAGGAGTTCAGTACACCAGTGATCTTAACTGTTTCCAAAAGAAAAAAATCCTTTAGATTTAAATCTGGCGTTAGAGCAGGTCATCCAATGGATCCCCGTCGACCAAACCAGCTGTTCGGGAACTGGTTAAGGAGATACTGGCTAACTATCCGTGTAAAATGAGGTGAAGGAACATCGTACATAAACTACGTTCGTAGAATGACGTTTGGAGGTACAGCATCAAGTAAATGAAGCAACTAGTGTCTGACAAACTTCTGACACGTTTTTCTCGGAAGACGCTGCGGAAAGAAGTGGAGGCCATAGACCTGATCGTGAATGATTCCACATGTTGAGCCCGAACCTCTGTTAATGTCAGCCTTGTCGCACGTCATCAGTGTTTTCTTAAGCCCATCCTTCATTGTTATGATGATTGGAGAACCAATTACGTGAAAAGCCAGCTTCATCAGCGAATCAAGTACTTGCCAAGGACTGCAGAAACACACACAGTGCCTTAACATGCGTTGAAGGAAGTTATTCTTGCCTGAAAGTCCGACTCATTTAATTTTTACACCCGTTAAGGCGATGCGGGTACAGCAGATTTTCGTTCTGAATCTTGCAGAATGTCGTGCGATTAACACCTTCCTTTCTCGCTATCCTCCTTGTACTAGTTGATGGGAGTTGATCCACAATATGAGGAACCCATTCTTGAAATTCAAGCATTCGTACATTATGTGTTATTCCATCACCTGGAACTCTCTCCTCAAATAAGTCTCTACCGCAGGTGTTTGTGGAGTCCTACAAACGTTCTTGGGCAAGGTAACTGACAGCCTACAAGGGTAACGTTCAGCACAAAGTTGACATGCTGCGTCCATGTTCAGATCTCCTAGGCCGTACACACGGTGCAAATCCGTCACTTAAGACAGTAAATATAGCGTTGTGATGCGTTGTGGTGGAATTTACTCTAAGAGAGAACAGACGACAATCAGAGAAAACAAAACAAATTCTGTAAACAAGAAAGTGAATAATAAATATGCGAGCCGGCCTGTGTGGCAATGCGGTTCTAGGCGCTTCAGTCTGGAACCGCGTGACCGCTACGGTCGCAGGTTCGAATCCTGCCTCGGGCATGGATGTGTGTGATGTCCTTAGGTTAGTTAGGTTTAAGTGGTTCTAAGTTCTATGTCCTAGCATTTGTAGATTTAGAGAAAGCTTTTGACAATGTTGACTGGAATACTCTCTTCCAAATTCTAAAGGTGGCAGGGGTAAAATAAAGGGAGCGAAAGGCTATTTACAATTTGTACAGAAACCAGATGGCAGTTATAAGAGTTGAGGGGCATGAAAGGGAAGCAGTGCAGTGGTTGGAAAGGGAGTGAGACAGGGTTGTAGCTTCTCCCCGATGTTATTCAATCTGTATATTGAGCAAGCAGTAAAAGAAACAAGAGAAATATTCGGAGTAGGTATTAAAATCCATGGAGAAGAACTAAAAACGTTGAGGTTCGCCGATGACATTGTAATTCTGTCAGGGACAGCAAAGGACTTGGAAGAGCAGTTGAACGGAATGGACAGTGTCTTGAAGGGAGGATATAAGATGAACATCAACAAAAGCAAAACGAGGATAATGGAATGTAGTCGAAACAGTCGGGCGATGCTGTGGGAATTAGATTAGGAAATGAGATAAAGTAGTAAAGGAGTTTGCTATTTGGGGAGCAAAATAACTAATGATGGTCGAAGTAGAGAAGATATAAAATGTAGATTGGCAATGGCAAGGAAAGCGTTTCTGAAGAAGAGAAATTTGTTAACATCGAGTATAGATTTGAGTGTCAGGAAGTCGTTTCTGAAAGTATTTGTATGGAGTGTAGCCATGTATGGAAGTGAAACATGGACGATAAATAGTTTGGACAGGAAGAAAATAGAAGCTTTCGAACTGTGGTGCTACAGAAGAATGCTGAAGATTAGATGGGTAGATCACAAAACTAATGAGGAGGTATTGAATACAATAGGGGAGAAGAGGAGTTTGTGGCACAACTTGGCGAGAAGAAGGGACCGGTTGGTAGGACATGTTCTGAGGCATCAAGGGATCACAAATTTAGCATTGGAGGGCAGCCTGGAGCGTAAATATCGTAGAGGGAGACCAAGAGATGAATACACTAAGCAGATTCAGAAGGATGTAGGTTGCAGTAAGTACTGGGAGATGAAGAAGCTTGCACAGGACAGAGTAGCATGGAGAGCTGCATCAAACCAGTCTGAGGACAGAAGACCACAACCACAACAACAACAACAACAACAACAACCAGTTGTAGGTTACCAGGTTACACTACAGGGAATTCCTTTCATATACCCCCAAACAAAAGGATTTTTCTAGCCATGAGCTTTTTGTATTGTTTGTTGTTAAGAATAAATTGCCAAAGTTTCTAACACAAGTTTTTATTTACCTTGTATATTGGGAGAAAATTGCAACTAAAAGCCAGCAACCATTGTGTTACAAGGGCTTACGTACAGGCACATATTAAGCACTGAATGTTCTTCGCACCATGTCGTTTGCTTTTGCACTGTGTGATAACTAATTATTTCTTCGTTAATATCACGCTTGTTTGATCGAAATTTCACACATTGTGAAAGTGGACAAGCTAGGGCTAATATGTATTGCTTAATGTGTGAGTGCAGTCATCTGAAGATGGTCATGTGCAAATGAAAAGAATTATGGCTTTAGCAAAGAGATGAATATAAAATCGGTACCGCTAGCGTTTATTTTTAAATGTCTCCAAGAATGTTCCCAATACGGCCGTAAAAGTTCAAAGTAATGTACAAAATTGGTTCAAATGGCTCTGAGCACTATGGGACTTAACAGCTGAGGTCATCAGTCCCCTAGAACTTAGAACTACTTACACCTAACTAATCTAAGGACATCACACACATCCATGCCCGAGGCAGGATTCGAACCTGCGACCGTAGCGGTAGGGCGGTTCCAGACTGAAGCGCCTAGAAACGCTCGGCCACTCCAATGTACAAAATTACTGAGTGCATGGATTCCTAGGATTTGAAGGGAGTACAAAATCTTCGTGGGGATGGAAGATGGAATGAATGAGGGTGTTTCGAGACGGGAATAATAAAAAATAGTGAAAAGTGAAGGTGCTGGTATTAATGCTTCAGGTGGTCTATATGGTCTCCCCTCATATGACTACAACGAACATAAACTTCATACAGCCACGTGAAACTGTCAGAGAAGTCCCCCTTTGGAATATTCTTCCACTCGCAACTCACCTTGGATTCAACGTTTGTGCGAATTTCTGCACTGTGTCGTTTCGTGGTAGGTTCGTATTGACAGCACGAAGTCTCGCCGCCGTGATAGTTTTTTCCAGAAAAGATTTGTCCGCGTTCTGCAGTTCAGTCAAGTCCTGGCGTCGCTGCTTTTGTTCGCGAGTGAACGCGTGCAGAGCAAAAACTGCACACACTTTTCTCTTCTTAGAACATTCTGGAGAATGTCTGTAACGCTTGATTTAGATATGTTGGTTCATTGAGATTTGTGACATAACAACGTTGACATACTGTGTAACACTGCCTGCTCACAGCTGACCGGTCCTGTGCACATCTGTTGTTTACAGTTGCTAGTTCACACTGCCACTGCAGTTAATCCACTGCGTCAACCATTTTCCACGTGCAGTGAGGCGACAAAAGCCGTGGGATACCTCCAAATGTCGTGCCGGACCTCCTTTTTCCCGGGGTAGTGCGACAACTCGAGGTGGCGTGGACTCAAAAAGTCGTCGGAAGTCCGCTGCGGAAGTATTGGGGACTGCTGCCTCTATAGCCGTCCAGAATTGTGAAAATGTTGCTGGTGCGGGATTTTGTGCTCGATCTAACCTCTCGATTGCGTCCCAAAAATGTTCGATAGGATTCGTGACGGGCGATATAGGTGGGCGAAACACTCGCTCAAATTGTCCGGAATGTTTTTCAAAGCAATCGCGAACAAATGTGGTCCGACGACATCCGCAAAAATTCCATCGTTGTTTTGGAACATGAAGTTCACGAGTGGCTGGATATGATCTCCAAGTAACCGAACAGAACCATTTCCAGACAATGGTGGGTTCAGCTGGACGAGCGGCCCCAGTCCGTTGCACGTAAACACAGCCCACACCTTTACAGAGCCACTGCCAGCTCGGACAGTGCCCCGGCAGGTTGGGTCCACAGTTTCGTGGGCTCGCACCACACACTGTCTCGACCACGAGCTGTTACCAGCTCAAGTCGGGACTCAGCTGGCTCACGAGCTGTTACCAGCTCAAGTCGGGACTCAGCTGGCTCACGAGCTGTTACCAGCTCAAGTCGGGACTCAGCTGGCTCACGAGCTGTTACCAGCTCAAGTCGGGACTCAGCTGGCTCACGAGCTGTTACCAGCTCAAGTCGGGACTCAGCTGGCTACGCCACGGTTTACCAGTCGTCTGCCGTCCAACCGATTTGGTCCCGAGCCCAGGACAGGCGCTGGAGGCGATGTCGTGCTGTTATCACGAGCAACCGCGTCGCTTGTCTGCCGCCGCAGCCCCTCAACGCCACTGTCCAGACGGTTAAGTTCGTCGTACGTCGCACATTAAGTTCTGCAATTATTTCACATAGTGTTGCTCGTTTGTAAGCACTGTGAACTCTCCGCAAATACGGCTGCTCTCGGTTCGTTAAGTGAGGGCCATCGGCTACTGCGTTGCCCGTGGTGAAAGGTAATGCCTGGAATTTGGTGTTCTCGACACGCTGTTGATCCTGTGGATCTCTGAATGTTCTATTCCCTGACGAGTTCCGAAATAGGATGTCCCATGCCTCTAGTTGTAATTGCCATTCCACGTTCACTGTCTGTTAATTCCCGTCGTGCGACCGTAATCGTGTCGGAAACCTTTTCACTTGAACCAGCTGAGTTCAAATGACAGCTGTGACCTTTTGTATGTTCTGTGCGCCACACTGCCGCCATCTGTACATGTGATGTCGCTAGCCCACGGACTTTGTTACCTCGGTATATGTCCGTGATGTCGCTATCCCATGAACTTTGTTACCTCAGTATATGTACACCATTTGATATGTAAGTGATATCAGTGTTATTCCTAGGTCATGGGATAATAGATTTTTAACTGTATTATTGCGCTTTCAGCCGTCTCGTTAGCGAAATGCGACAGAGAGAAGTTGGGAGCGGAGCCCTTCGGCGGGAGGTTTTGTTGTCAGCGGTAAGGCACGCTGCTGTTTGAGCAGCGTCAGTGCAGTGTCCGGGGGGGGGGGGGGGGAGGCGGGGGGGGGGGGGTGCTGACCCTGAAGCCCTCCCGCCCTGCAGGGAAACCCCGGGCGTCAGCGGCGGCCCGTCGATAGCGGCATCCGCCTCTCCCAGCCCCTGCGGCTCTCTGCCCTTCAACTTCGCGCACAAAGAAGCTGCTCAGCACCCAGTCCGAAGCTCACATACACTAATGTTACAAAAACAGTTCAGTTGTATGGTACCGTCTTGTATTTTCTCAGATACACAAATTTTGCAACCATTGTGTGCTAGAATAGTAGTCACAGTAATACCGAGCGATATTCTTAACGACTATCGACAATTATTCATAATTACGGGTGCTATCGTACATGCCGTTAAAGGACTGTTGAAAAAGCAACGGAAACCTGATACAGCACGTGCCTTTAGGCTCGATGCACACAGTGAAGGGCCACGCTGGCTCGCGTCGTTAACACGACGACATAGCGACGATAACCGCGCAGCATTGTAAATGCTCGAGTCATGTGTCTTTAAAAAATTAAAAGAAACTATATTTGGCACTTTTTTAAGGCTTTGTGTATGTAGGTTAATGAGGAATTACTTAACGCGGCATTACAGAGCAAAATTGTTTTCGATCTTGACCTACGTCCGTATGCTGTTACAACTGTCATGAATGTTGATCCATTCAGTGTCAGTATTTGAGCGTGTTGTTGCGCTCCGCCGTAAATGTCATGTACGAAGTCTGCTACTAAGTAAACGAGATCGATGCTGCAAGGCGGGAGTCTCCTCCGAAGTGGCGTCCATTAAGGCTCCTGCACACCCAGCATTCGTTTCCTTCACTACTTACCAACATGTCGTTTTCCGCCAGTCTGAAGAGTAGTTGTGCTGTTTATGCCTGCCGGTGGACGGCAGCAATATATCTAGTGGAATCAATTTCCACTCTACAGCAGAGTATGCGCTAGTTTCGAGCTTCCTGTGTTCCAGGCCAGGAATCGAACTGGTACCTTCGTCTTGTGCGAAGAAACTCTCTACCGACTGACCTACCCACTTCTGCAGCATTTTATACACGTAGATGTGCTTCACACAGCATTCCTGTTTTTCATTCGCCTCCCATTACTCGTCCTAAGTTCGAATGACGTTTTTCTTATGAAATTCTTTGACTCTCCTCCTGCAACGTGAGCACAAAAATAAACAAGAGTGCTGAGGTTACTAAGAAGCCATTAATCGTCAGATATTTTTGGAGTGCGTCAAGTTTCATCGAGATGATCGCCAGAGTGGCAGTGCACGTGCCCTGCATTACAGACGCGTCCTCCCGTGCTCGTGGAGGCTAAAACGACTCAGCTCACGACCAGCATCGCGGAGAACAACCTGCTGAACTTTTCTGAGCACTGGGAGAAACGACAGAACGCTTCTGTCCGATCAAAGGGGTCCTATTTCGAATAGCGGGTAGAACAGCGTTCTGTATATTTGTGAGTCCATTATGTCGGAGTTATCTGAATTCTAACGTCGCCAAATTTCTGTTGCCCTAAGATGGGTGCACCCATAACAAAAGGAGGCGAAGTGTTTTGACTTTTAATAGTCACCGTATCGAACAGCTGTACCGTATACAAGCATAGCGGAAAAGCACCATCTGATAAGTCACGACCCGGAAGGAACTGCGTGCTCAGTGATCGTGACGGACAGTCAATGAAAAAGATTGTGATGAAAAATAAGAGGGCGACAGTTGCAAAACTCATTCTGGACGTGAATTTGGCGCTCGCGAACCCCGTCAACAGTAAATCAACACAAAGAGACTTCCAGAAACAGGGAACTGCAGGACGAGATTCAGTTTCAAAACGACTCGTGCAGTGATACAGATGGCCGTAACAGGGAAACATGGTGCCGAAGAGACAAAATCTGGCCTACGTAGCAATAGAAGAGCGTCATACGGTCGGATAGGTCTCGTTACGCACGTTTTTAACTTGTGGATGAGTTTACGTACCCGAGAGTGAAACACGGCGGCGGTTCGGTGACGATTTGTGCAGCCGTAATGTGTTGCCCAGTGGTACTCTACGAGGTGGCACGACTGCCGAGCACTACGTCGACACTCGGCTGAGTAGGTCCGTCCTGTAGCACAGTGTTCCACAGGGACGATCATG
The DNA here is from genome assembly GCF_023897955.1 of Schistocerca gregaria. Classification (NCBI taxonomy): domain Eukaryota; kingdom Metazoa; phylum Arthropoda; class Insecta; order Orthoptera; family Acrididae; genus Schistocerca; species Schistocerca gregaria. The sequence continues at coordinate 22,688,833 of NC_064926.1, read as the reverse complement.
CGTTCCAAGCCAACAGGGACCCCGTTCAGACACTCGGCTGAGTAGGTCCGTCCTCTGGCACAGTGTTCCACACCGACGATCATGCGTTCCAAGCCAACAGGGACCCAGTTCAGACACTCGGCTGAGTAGGTCCGTCCTGTGGCACAGTGTTCCACAGCGACGATCATGCGTTCCAAGCCAACAGGGAGCCCGTTCAGACACTCGGCTGAGTAGGTCCGTCCTGTGGCACAGTGTTCCACAGGGACGATCATGCGTTCCAAGCCAACAGGGACCCCGTTCAGACACTCGGCTGAGTAGGTCCGTCCCTTGGCACAGTGTTCCACACCGACGATCATGCGTTCCAAGCCAACAGGGACCCAGTTCAGACACTCGGCTGAGTAGGTCCGTCCTGTGGCACAGTGTTCCACAGCGACGATCATGCGTTCCAAGCCAACAGGGACCCCGTTCAGTTGATCGTTTGAGTAGGTCCGTCCTGTGGCACAGTGTTCCCCAGCGACCATCCAAGCCAACAGGGACCCCGTTCAGAAACTCGGCTGACTAGGTCCATCCTGTGGTACATAGTTCCCCAGTGACGATCCTGCGTACCAAGCCAACAGGGACCCCGTACAGACACTCGGCTGAGTAGGTCCGTCCTGTGGCACAGTGTTCCCCAGCGACGATCCTGCGTTCGAAGACAACAGGGACCCCGTTCAGACACTCGGCTGAGTAGATTCATTCCTGTAGCACAGTGATCCCCAGCAACGATCCTGGGTTCCAAGCCAACAGGGACCCCGTTCAGACTCTCGGTTCAGTAGGTCCGTCCTGTGGCACAGTGTTCCTCAGCGACGATCCTACGTTGCAAGCATATAGGGACCCTGTTCAGACACTCAGCTGAATAGGTCGCTCATGTGGCACAGTGTTACCCAGCGATGATCCTGTGTTCCAACCCTACAGGGACACCGCTCAGACAAGGCTGAGTAGGTCCGTCCTGTGGCACAGTGTTCCCCAGCCACGATCCTGCGTTCCAAACCAACAGGGACCCCATACACACACTCGGGTGAGTAGGTCCGTCCCGTGGCACAGGGTTCCCCAGCGACGATCCTGCATTCCAAGCCAACAGGGACCCCGTTCAGACACTCGGCTGAGTAGGTTAATTCCTGTGGCATAGTGATCCCCATCAACGATCCTGTGTACCAAGCCAACAGGGACCCCGTTCAGACGCTCGGTTGAGTAGGTCCATCCTGTGGCACAGTTTTCCCCAGCGACGATCCTACGTTGCAAGCCAATAGGGACCCCGTTCAGACACTCAGCTGAATAGGTCGGTCATGTGGCACAGTGTTACCCAGCGATGATCCTGTGTTCCAACCCAACAGGGACACCGTTCAGACACGGCTGAGTAGGTCCATCCTGTGGCACAGTGTTCCCCAGCGACGATCCTGCGTTCGAAGAAAACAGGGACCCCGTTCAGACACTCAGCTGAGTAGGTCCATCCTGTGGCACAGTGTTCCCCAGCGACGATCCTGAATTCCAAGCAAACAAGGGCCCCGTTCAGACACTCGGCAGAGTAGGTCCGTTCTGTGGCACAGTGTTCCACAGCGACAATCCTGCGTTCCAAGCAACCAGGGACCGCTTTCAGACGATCGGCTGAGTAGGTCTGTCCTGTGGCACAGTGTTCCCTAGCGACGATCCTGCGTTCCAAACCAACAGAGAACTCGTTCAGACACTCGGCAGAGTAGGTCATTCCAGTGGCACGGTGTTCCCCAGCGATGATCCTGCGTTTCAAAACAACAGGGACCCCGTTCAGACACTCGGCTGAGTAGCTCCGTCCTGTGGCACAGTGTTCCACAGAGACGATCCTGCGTTGCAAGCCAACAGAGTCCCTGTTCAGACACTCGGTTGAGTAGGTCCGTCCTGTGGCACAGTGTTCCGCAGTGACGATCCTGCGTTCCAAGCCAACAGGGACCCTGTTCAGTCGATCGGTTGAGTAGGTCCGTCCTGTGGCACAGTGTTCCCCAGCGACCATCCAAGCCAACAGGGACCCCGTTCAGAAACTCGGCTGACTAGGTCCATCCTGTGGTACATAGTTCCCCAGCGACGATCCTGCGTACCAACCAACAGGGACCCCATACAGAGACTCCGCTGAGTAGGTCCGTCCTGTGGCACAGTGTTCCCCAGCGACAATCCTGCGTTCGAAGACAACAGGGACCCCGTTCAGACACTCGGCTGAGTAGGTTAATTCTTGTGGCATAGTGATCCCCATCAACGATCCTGTGTACCAAGCCAACAGGGACCCCGTTCAGACGCTCGGTTGAGTAGGTCCATCCTGTGGCACAGTTTTCCCCAGCGACGATCCTACGTTGCAAGCCAATAGGGACCCCGTTCAGACACTCAGCTGAATAGGTCGGTCATGTGGCACAGTGTTACCCAGCGATGATCCTGTGTTCCAACCCAACAGGGACACCGTTCAGACACGGCTGAGTAGGTCCATCCTGTGGCACAGTGTTCCCCAGCAACGATCCTGCGTTCAAAGAAAACAGGGACCCCGTTCAGACACTCAGCTGAGTAGGTCCATCCTGTGGCACAGTGTTCCCCAGCGACGATCCTGAATTCCAAGCAAACAAGGGCCCCGTTCAGACACTCGGCAGAGTAGGTCCGTTCTGTGGCACAGTGTTCCACAGCGACAATCCTGCGTTCCAAGCAACCAGGGACCGCTTTCAGACGATCGGCTGAGTAGGTCTGTCCTGTGGCACAGTGTTCCCTAGCGACGATCCTGCGTTCCAAACCAACAGGGAACCCGTTCAGACACTCGGCAGAGTAGGTCATTCCAGTGACACAGTGTTCCCCAGCGATGATCCTGCGTTTCAAAACAACAGGGACCCCGTTCAGACACTCGGCTGAGTAGCTCCGTCCTGTGGCACAGTGTTCCACAGCGACGATCCTGCGTTGCAAGCCAACAGAGACCCTGTTCAGTCACTCGGTTGAGTTTGTCCGTCTTGTGGCACAGTGTTCCCCAGCGACGATCCTGCATTCCAAATCAACAGGGACCCCGTTCAGAAATTCGGCTTAGTAGGTCCGTCCTGTGGCACCGTGATCCCCAGCGACGAACTGCGTTCCAAGCCAACAGGGACCCCGTTCAGTCGATCGTTTGAGTAGGTCCTGTGGCACAGTGTTCCACAGCGTCCATCCAAGCCAACAGGGACCTCGTTAAGAAACTCGGCTGACTAGGTCCATCCTGTGGTACATAGTTCCCCAGCGACTATCCTGCGTACCACACCAACAGGGACCCCGTACAGACACTCGGCTGAGTAGGTCCGTCCTGTGGCAAAGTGTTCCTCAGCGACGATCCTACGTTGCAAGCCAATAGGGACCCCGTTCAGACACTCAGCTGAATAGGTCGGTCATGTGGCACAGTGTTACCCAGCGATGATCCTGTGTTCCAACCCTACAGGGACACCGTTCAGACAAGACTGAGTAGGTCCGTCCTGTGGCACAGTGTTCCCCAGCGACGATCCTGCGTTCGAAGAAAACAGGGACCCCGTTCCGACTCTCAGCAGAGTAGGTCCATTCTGTGGCACAGTGTTCCCCAGCGACGATCCTGTGTTCGAAGACAACAGGGACCCCGTTCAGACACTCGGCTGAGTTGGTCATTCCTGTGGCACAGTGTTCCCCAGCGACGATCCTGGGTTCCAAGCCAACAGGGACACCGTTCAGACACAGCTGAGTAGGTCCGTCCTGTGGCACAGTGTTCCCCAGCGATGATCCTGCGTTCCAAGCCAACTGGGACCCCGTTCAGAAACTCGGCTGACTAGGTCTATCCTGTGGTACATTGTTCCCCAGCGACGATTGTGCGTACCAAGCCAACAGGGACCCTGTACAGACACTCGGCTGAATAGGTCCGTCCTGTGCCACAGTGTTCCCCAGCGATGATCCTGTGTTCCAACCCAAGAGGGACACCGTTCAGACACGGCTGAGTAGGTCCGTCCTGTGGCACAGTGTTCCCCAGCGATGATCCTGCGTTCGAAGAAAACAGGTACCCAGTTCAGACACTCAGCTGAGTAGGTCCGTCCTGTAGCACAGTGTTCCCCAGCGACGATCCTGTGTTCCAAGCCAACAGGGACCCCGTTCAGACACGCAGATGAGTAGGTCCGTCCTGTGGCACAGAGTTCCACAGCGACGATCCTGCGTTCGAAGACAACAGGGACCCCTTTCAGACACTCGGCTGAGTAGGTCATTCCTGTGGCACAGTTATCCCTAGCAACGATCCTGAGTTCGAATATAACTGGGACCCCGTTCAGACACTCTTCTGAGTTGGTCATTCCTGTGGCACAGTGTTCCCCAGCGACGATCCTGGGTTCCAAGCCAACAGGGACAACATTCAGACATGGCTGAATAGGTTTGTCCTGTGGCACAGTGTTCCCCAGTGACGATCCTGTGTTCCAAGCCAACAGGGGCCCCGTTCAGACACTCAGCTGAATAGGTCGGTCATGTGGCACAGTGTTACCCAGCGATGATCCTGTGTTCCAACCCAACAGAGACACCGTTCAGACACGTCTGAGTAGGTCCATCCTGTGGCACAGTGTTCCCCAGCGACGATCCTGCGTTCGAAGAAAACAGGGACCCCGTTCCGACACTCAGATGATTAGGTCCGTCCTGTGGCACAGTGTCCCCCAGCGACGATCCTGCATTCCAAGCCAACAGGGGCCCCGTTCAGACACTCGGCAGAGTAGGTCCGTTCTGTGGCAAAGTGTTCCACATAGACAATCCTGCGTTCCAAGCCAACAAAGACCGCTTTCAGAGGATCGGATGAATAGGTCCGTCCAGTGGCACAATGTTCCCCAGCGACGATCCTGCGTTCTTAGACAACAAGAACCCCGTTTAAATACTCGGCTGAGTAGGTCATTCCTGTGGCACAGTGTTCCCCAGCGTCGATCCTGTGTTCGAAGACAACAGAGACCGCGTTCAGACACTCGTCTAGGTAGGTCCGTCATGTGGCACAGTGTTCCCCAGCGACGATCCTGCGTTGCAGGCCAACAGGGACCCCATTCAGACACTCGGCTGAGTAGGTTTGTCCTGTGGCACAGTGTTCCCCAGTGACGATCCTGTGCACCAAGCCAACAGGGACCCCGTTCAGACACTCGGCGGAGTAGGTCCGTCCTGTGGCACAGTGTTCCCCTGCGACGATCCTGCGTTCTAAGGCAACAGGGACCCCGTTCAGACACTAGGCTAGGTAGGTCCGTCCTGTGGCACAGTGTTCCCCAGCGACGATCCTGCGTTCCAAGCCAACAGGGACCCCGTTCAGACACTCGGCTGAGTAGGTCCGTCCTGTGGCACAGTGTTCCGCAGTGACGATCCTGGGTTCCAAGCCAAAAGGTACCCCGTTCAGACACTCGGCAGAGTAGGTCATTCCAGTGGCACAGTGTTCCCCAGCGACGATCCTGCGATCCAAAACAACAGGGATCCCATTCAGACACTTGTCTGAGTAGGTCCGTCCTGTGGCACCGTGTTCCCCAGCGACGATCCTGCATTCCAAGCCAACAGGGACCCCAATCAGTCACTCGGTTGAGTAGGTCCATCCTGTGGCACAGTGTTCCCCAGCGACGATCCTGCGTTCCAAGCCAACAGGGAACCTGTTCAGAAACTCGGCTGACTAGGTCCATCCTGTGGTACATAGTTTGCCAGCGACGATCCTGCGTACCAAGCCAACAGGGACCCCGTACAGACACTCGGCTGAGTAGGTCCGTCCTGTGGCACAGTGTTCCCCAGTGACGATCCTTCTTTCGAAGACAACAGGGATCCCGTTCAGACCCTCGGCTGAGTAGGTCATTCCTGTGGCACAGTCATTCCTAGCAACAATTCTGGGTTCCAAGCCGACAGGGACCCTGTTCAGACACTCGGTTGAGTAGGTCCGTCCTGTGGCACAGTGTTCCCCAGCGACGATCCTACGTTGCAAGCCAATAGGCACCCCGTTCAGACACTCAGCTGAATAAGTCGGTCATGTGGCACAGTGTTACCCAGCGATGATCCTGAGTTCCAACCCAACAGGGACGCCGTTCAGACACGGCTGCGTAGGTCTGTCCTGTGGCACAGTATTCCCCACCGACAATCCTGCGTTCGAAGAAAACAGGGACCCCGTTCAGACACTCAGCTGAGTAGGTCCGTCCTGTGGCACAGTGTTCCACAGCTACAATCCTAGGTTCCAAGCCAACAGGGACCGCGTTCAGACGATCGGCTGAGTAGGTCTGTCCTGTGGCACAGTGTTTCCCAGCGACGATCCTGCGTTCCAAGCCAACAGGGACACCGATCAGACACAGCTGAGTAGGTCCGTCCTGTTGCACAGTGTTCCCCAGCGATGATCCTGCGTTCCAAACCAACTGGGACCCCGTTCAGAAACTCGGCTGACTAGGTCCATCCTGTGGTACATTGTTCCCCAGCGACGATTGTGCGTACCAAGCCAACAGGGACCCTGTACAGACACTCGGCTGAATAGGTCCGTCCTGTGCCACAGTGTTCCCCAGCGATGATCCTGTGTTCCAACCCAACAGGGACACCGTTCAGACACGGCTGTGTAGGTCCGTCCTGTGGCACAGTGTTCCCCAGCGACGATCCTGCGTTCGAAGAAAACAGGGACCCAGTTCAGACACTCAGCTGAGTAGGTCCGTCCTGTGGCACAGTGTTCCCCAGCGACGATCCTGCGTTCCAAGCCAACAGGGACGCCCTTCAGACACGCAGCTGAGTAGGTCCGTCCTGTGGCACAGTGTTCCACAGCGACGATCCTGCGTTCCAAGCCAACAGGGACCCCGTTCAGAAACTGGACTGAGTAGGCCCGTCCTGTGGCACAGTGTTCCCCAGCGACGATCCTGCGTTCGAAGACAACAGGGACCCCTTTCAGACACTCGGCTGAGTAGGTCATTCCTGTGGCACAGTGATCCCTAGCAACGATCCTGAGTTCGAAAATAACAGGGACCCCGTTCAGACACTCGTCTGAGTTGGTCATTCCTGTGGCACAGTGTTCCCCAGCGACGATCCTGTGTTCCAAGCCAACAGGGGCCCCGTTCAGACACTCGGCTGAGTAGGTCCGTCCTGTGGCACTGTGTTCCCCATCGACGATCCTGCGTTCCAAGCCAACAGGGACCCCTTTCAGTCACTAGGATGAGTAGGTCCGTCCTGTGGCACAGTGTTCCCCAGCGACGATACTGCGTTCGAAGAGAACAGGGACTCCATTCAGACACTCGGCTGAGTAGGTCATTCCTGTGGCACAGTGTTCCCCAGAGACGATCCTGGGTTCCAAACCAACAGGGACCCCTTTCAGACACTCGGTTGAGTGGGTCTGTCCTGTGGCACAGTGTTCCCTAGCGACCATCCTACATTGCAAGCCAATATGGACCCCGATCAGACACTCAGCTGAATAGGTCGGTCATGTGGCACAGTGTTACCCAGCGATGATCCTGTGCTCCAACCCAACAGAGACACCGTTCAGACACGTCTGAGTAGGTCCGTCCTGTGGCACAGTGTTCCCCAGCGACGATCCTGCGTTCGAAGAAAACAGGGAACCCGTTCCGACACTCAGATGATTAGGTCCGTCCTGTGGCACAGTGTCCCCCAGCGACGATCCTGCATTCCAAGCCAACAGGGGCCCCGTTCAGACACTCGGCAGAGTAGGTCCGTTCTGTGGCAAAGTGTTCCACATTGACAATCCTGCGTTCCAAGCCAACAGAGACCGCTTTCAGAGGATCAGATGAATAGGTCCGTCCTGTGGCACAATGTTCCCCAGCGACGTTCCTGCGTTCTTAGACAACAAGAACCCCGTTTAAATACTCGGCTGAGTAGGTCATTCCTGTGGCACAGTGTTCCCCAGCGTCGATCCTGTGTTCGAAGACAACAGAGACCGCGTTCAGACACTCGTCTAGGTAGGTCCGTCATGTGGCACAGTGTTCCCCAGCGACGATCCTGCGTTGCAAGCCAACAGGGACCCTCTTCAGACACTTGGCTGAGTAGGTTTGTCCTGTGGCACAGTGTTCCCCAGTGACGATCCTGTGCTCCAAGCCAACAGGGACACCGTTCAGACACAGCTGAGTAGGTCCGTCCTGTGGCACAGTGTTCCCCAGCGACGATCCTGCGTTCCAAGCCAACTGGGACCCCGTTCAGAAACTCGGCTGACTAGGTCCATCCTGTGGTACATTGCTCCCCAGCGACGATTGTGCGTACCAAGCCAACAGGGACCCTGTACAGACACTCGGCTGAATAGGTCCGTCCTGTGCCACAGTGCTCCCCAGCGATGATCCTGTGTTCCAACCCAACAGGGACACCGTTCAGACACGGCTGAGTAGGTCCGTCCTGTGGTACAGTGTTCCCCAGCGACGATCCTGCGTTCGAAGAAAACAGGGACCCAGTTCAGACACTCAGCTGAGTAGGTCCGTCCTGTGGCACAGTGTTCCCCAGCGACGATCCTGCGTTCCAAGCCAACAGGGACCCCGTACAGACACGCAGCTGAGTAGGTCCGTCCTGTAGCACAGTGTTCCACAGCGACGATCCTGCGTTCCAAGCCAACAGGGACCCCGTTCAGAAACTCGACTGAGTAGGTCCGTCCTGTGGCACAGTGTTCCCCAGCGACGATCCTGCGTTCGAAGACAACAGGGACCCCTTTCAGACACTCGGCTGAGTAGGTCATTCCTGTGGCAGAGTGATCCCTAGCAACGATCCTGAGTTCGAATATAACAGGGACCCCGTTCAGACACTCGGCTGAGTTGGTCATTCCTGTGGCACAGTGTTCCCCAGTGACGATCCTGTGTTCCAAGCCAACAGGGACCCCGTTCAGTCACTAGGATGAGTAGGTCCGTCCTGTGGCACAGTGTTCCCCAGCGACGATACTGCGTTCGAAGAGAACAGGGACTCCATTCAGACACTCGGCTGAGTAGGTCATTCCTGTGGCACAGTGTTCCCCAGAGACGATCCTGGGTTCCAAACCAACAGGGACCCCTTTCAGACACTCGGTTGAGTGGGTCTGTCCTGTGGCACAGTGTTCCCTAGCGATCATCCTAAATTGCAAGCCAATATGGACCCCGTTCAGACACTCAGCTGAATAGGTCGGTCATGTGGCACAGTGTTACCCAGCGATGATCATGTGTTCCAACCCAACAGAGACACCGTCCAGACACGTCTGAGTAGGTCCGTCCTGCTGCACAGTGTTCCCCAGCGACGATCCTGCGTTCGAAGAAAACAGGGACCCCGTTCCGACACTCAGATGATTAGGTCCGTCCTGTGGCACAGTGTCCCCCAGCGACGATCCTCCATTCCACCCAACAGGGGCCCCGTTCAGACACTCGGCAGAGTAGGTCCGTTCTGTGGCAAAGTGTTCCACATTGACAATCCTGCGTTCCAAGCCAACAGAGACCGCTTTCAGAGGATCGGATGAATAGGTCCGTCCTGTGGCACAGTGTTCCCCAGCGACGATCCTGCGTTCTTAGACAACAAGAACCCCGTTTAGATACTCGGCTGAGTAGGTCATTCCTGTGGCACAGTGTTCCCCAGCGTCGATCCTGTGTTCGAAGACAACAGAGACCGCGTTCAGACACTCGTCTAGGTAGGTCCGTCATGTGGCACAGTGTTCCCCAGCGACGATCCTGCGTTGCAAGCCAACAGGAACCCCATTCAGACACTCGGCTGAGTAGGTTTGTCCTGTGGCACAGTGTTCCCCAGTGACGATCCTGTGCTCCAAGCCAACAGGGACCCCGTTCACACACTCGGAGGAGTAGGTCCGTCCTGTGGCACAGTGTTCCCCTGCGACGATCCTGCGTTCTAAGGCAACAGGGACCCCGCTCAGACACTAGGCTAGGTAGGTCCGTCCTGTGGCACAGTGTTCCCCAGCGACGATCCTGCGTTCCAAGCCAACAGGGACCCCGTTCAGACACTCGGCTGAGTAGGTCCGGCCTGTGGCACAGTGTTCCGCAGCGACGATCCTGGTTTCCAAGCCAACAGGGACCCCGTTCAGACACTCGGCAGAGTAGGTCATTCCAGTGGCACAGTGTTCCCCAGCGACGATCCTGCGATCCAAAACAACAGGGATCCTGTTCAGAAACTCGGCTGACTAGGTCCATCCTGTGGTACATAGTTTGCCAGCGACGATCCTGCGTACCAAGCCAACAGGGACCCCGTACAGACACTCGGCTGAGTAGGTCATTCCTGTGGCACAGTCATTCCCAGCAACAATTCTGTGTTCCAAGCCGTCAGAGACCCCGTTCAGACACTCGGTTGAGTAGGTCCGTCCTGTGGCACAGTGTTCCCCCGCGACGATCCTTCGTTGCAAGCCAATAGGCACCCCGTTCAGACACTCAGCTGAATAAGTCGGTCATGTGGCACAGTGTTACCCAGCGATGATCCTGAGTTCCAACCCAACAGGGACACCGTTCAGACACAGCTGCGTAGGTCTGTCCTGTGGCACAGTATTCCCCACCGACAATCCTGCGTTCGAAGAAAACAGGGACCCCGTTCAGACACTCAGCTGAGTAGGTCCGTCCTGTGGCACAGTGTTCCCCAGCGACGATCCTGCGTTCGAAGAAAACAGGGAACCCATTCACACACTCGGCAGAGTAGGTCCGTTCTGTGGCACAGTGTTCCACAGCTACAATCCTAGGTTCCAAGCCAACAGGGACCGCGTTCAGACGATCGGCTGAGTAGGTCTGTCCTGTGGCACAGTGTTCCCCAGCGACGATCCTGCGTTCCAAACCACCAGGGAACCCGTTCAGACACTTGGCAGAGTAGGTCATTCCAGTGGCACAGTGTTCCCTAGCAACGATCCTGCGTTCCAATCCAACAGAGACCCCATTCAGTCACTCGGTTGAGTAGGTCCGTCCTGTGGCACACTGTTCCCCAGCGACGATCCTGCGTTCCAAGCCAACAGCGACTTCGTTCAGAAACTCGGCTTACTAGGTCAATCCTGTGGTACATAGTTCTCCAGCGACGATCATGCGTACCAAGCCAACAGGGACCCTGTACAAACACTCGGCTGAATAGGTCCGTCCTGTGGCACAGTGATCCCCAGCGACGGTCCTGCGTTCCAAGCCAACAGGGACACCTTTCAGACACTTGGCTGAATAGGTCCATCCTGTGGCACAGTGTTCCCCAGCGACGATCCTGTGTTCGAAGACAACAGGCGCCCCGGTCAGACACTCGGCTGAGTTGGTCATTCCTGTGGCACAGTGTTCCCCAGCGACGATCCTGCGTTCCAAAACAACAGGGACCCCGTTCAGACACTCGGCTGAGTAGGTCCGTCCTGTGGCACAGTGTTCCCCAGTGACGATCCTGCTTTCCAAGCCAACAGGCACCCCGTTCAGAAACTCGGCTGACTACGTCCATCCTGTGGTACATAGTTCCCCAGCGACGATCCTGCGTACCAAGCCAACAGGGACCCCGTTCAGACACTCGGCTGAGTAGGTCCGTCCTGTGGCACAGTGTTCCCCAGCGACGATCTTGCGTTCGAAGAGAACAGGGACCCCATTCAGACACTCGGTTGAGTAGGTCATTCTTGTGGCACAGTGTTCCCCAGAGACGATACTGGGTTCCAAACCAACAGGGAATCCTTTCAGACACTCGGTTGAGTAGGTCCGTCCTGTAGCACAGTGTTCCCCAGCGACCATCCTACGTTGCAAGCCAATATGGTCCCCGTTCAGACACTCAGCTGAATAGGTCGGTCATGTGGCACAGTGTTACCCAGCGATGATCCTATGTTCCAACCCAACAGAGACACCGTTCAGACACGGCTGAGTAGGTCCGTCCTGTGGCACAGTGTTCTCCAGCGACGATCCTACGTTCCAAGAAAACAGGGACCCCGTTCTGACACTCAGCTGAGTAGGTCTGTCCTGTGGCACAGTGTTCCCCAGCGACGATCCTGCGTTCCCAGCCAGCAGGTGCCCCGTTCAGACACTCGAGAGAAAAGGTCCGTTCTGTGGCACAGTGTTCCACATTGACAATCCTGCATTCCAAGCCAACAGAGACCGCTTTCAGACGATCGGCTGAGTAGGTCCGTCCTGTGGCAGAGTGTTCCCCAGCGACGATCCTGCGTTCCAAACCAACAGGGAACCCGTTCATACACTCGGCAGAGTAGGTCATTCCAGTTGCACAGTGTTCCCCAGCGACGATCCTGCGTTCCAAAACAACAGGGACCCCGTTCAGACACTCAGCTGAGTACCTCCGTCCTGTGGCACAGTGTTCCCCAGCGACAATCCTGCGTTCCAAGCCAACAGAGACCCTGTTCAGTCACTCGGTTGAGTAGGTCTGTCCTGTGGCACAGTGTTCCCCAGCAACGGTCCTGTGTTCCAAGCCAACAGGGACACCTTTCAGACACTCGGCTGGGTAGGTCCATCTTGTGGCACAGTGTTTCCCAGCGACGATCCTGTGTTCGAAGACAACAGGGACACAGTTCAGACACTCGGCTGAGTTGGTCATTCCTGTGGCACAGTGTTCCCCAGCAACGATCCTGGGTTCCAAGCCAACAGGGACACCGATCAGACACGGCTGAGTAGGTCCGTCCTGTGGCACAGTGTTCCCCAGCGACGATCCTGAGTTCCAAAACAACAGGGACCCCGTTAAGACAGTAGGCTGATTAGGTTCGTCCTGTGGCACAGTGTTCCCCAGTGACAATCCTGCGTTCCAAGCCAACAGGGACCCCTTTCAGACACTCGGCTGAGTAGGTCCGTCCTGTAGCACAGTGTTAACCAGCGACGATCCTGCGTTCCTTGCCAACAGGGACACCGTTCAGACACTCGGCTGAGTAGGTCCATCCTGTGGTACAGTGTTCCCCAGCGACGATCCTGCGTTCTTAGACAACAGGGACCCCTTTCAGATACTCGGCTGAGTAGGTCATTCCTATAGCACAGTGTTCCCCAGTGTCGATCCTGCGTTCGAAGACAACAGAGATCGCGTTCAGACACTCGTCTAGATAGGTCCGTCATGTGGCACAGTGTTCCCCAGCGACGATCTTGCGTTGCAAGCCAACAGATACCCCGTTCAGACACTCGGCTGAGTAGGTCCGTCCTGTGGCACAGTGTTCCCCAGTGACGATCCTGTGCTCCAAGCCGACAGGGACCCCGTTCAGAAACTTGGCTGATTAGGTCCGTCCTGTGGCACAGTGTTCCCCAGCGACAATCCTGCGTTCCAAGCCATCAGGAACCGCTTTCAGACACTCGGCTGAGTATGTCTGTCATGTGGCACAGAGTTCCTCAGCAACGATCCTGCGTTTCAAGCCATCAGGGACCCCGTTCAGACACACGGCTGAGTATGTCTGTCTTGTGGCACAGTGTTCCAAAACGACAATCCTGCATTCCAAGAAAACAGGGACTCATTTCAGAGACTTGGCTGAGTAGGTCATTCCTGTGGCACAGTGTTCCCCAGTGACGATATTGCGTTCCAAACCAACAGGGACCCCACTCAGACACTCGGTTGAGTTGGTCCATCCTGTGGCATAGTGTTCCCCAGCGACGATCCTGCATTCCAAGGCAACAGGGACCCCATTCAGACACTTGGCTAGTTAATTCCGTCATGTAGCACAGTGTTCCCCAGCGACGATCCTGCGTTCCAAGCCAACAGGGACCCCGTTCAGACACACGGCTGAGTATCTCTGTCCTGTGGCACAGTGTTCCCCATCGACGATCCTGCGTTCCAAGTCAACAGGGACCCCGTTCAGACACTAGGCTGAGTAGGTCCGTCTTGAGGGACAGTGTTTCTCAGCGACGATCCTGAATTCCAAGACAACAGGTACCCCGTTGAGACACAGAGCTGAGTAGGTCCGTCCTGTGGCACAGTGTTCCCCAACGACAATCCTGCATTCCAAGAAAACAGGGACCCCTTTCAGAGACTCGGCTGAGAAGGTCATTCCTGTGGCACAGTGTTCGCCAGTGATGATCCTGCGTTCCAAACCAACAGGGACCCCGTTCAGACACTCAGCGGAGTAGGTTTGTCCTGTGGCACAGTGTTCCCCAGTGACGATCTTGTGCTCCAAGCCAACAGGGACCCCGTTCAGAAACTCGACTGAGTAGGTCCGTCCTGTGGCACAGTGTTCCCCAGCGACGATCCTGCGTTCGAAGACAACAGGGACCCCTTTCAGACACTCGGCTGAGTAGGTCATTCCTGTGGCAGAGTGATCCCTAGCAACGATCCTGAGTTCGAATATAACAGGGACCCCGTTCAGACACTCGGCTGAGTTGGTCATTCCTGTGGCACAGTGTTCCCCAGTGACGATCCTGTGTTCCAAGCCAACAGGGACCCCGTTCAGTCACTAGGATGAGTAGGTCCGTCCTGTGGCACAGTGTTCCCCAGCGACGATACTGCGTTCGAAGAGAACAGGGACTCCATTCAGACACTCGGCTGAGTAGGTCATTCCTGTGGCACAGTGTTCCCCAGAGACGATCCTGGGTTCCAAACCAACAGGGACCCCTTTCAGACACTCGGTTGAGTGGGTCTGTCCTGTGGCACAGTGTTCCCTAGCGATCATCCTAAATTGCAAGCCAATATGGACCCCGTTCAGACACTCAGCTGAATAGGTCGGTCATGTGGCACAGTGTTACCCAGCGATGATCATGTGTTCCAACCCAACAGAGACACCGTCCAGACACGTCTGAGTAGGTCCGTCCTGCTGCACAGTGTTCCCCAGCGACGATCCTGCGTTCGAAGAAAACAGGGACCCCGTTCCGACACTCAGATGATTAGGTCCGTCCTGTGGCACAGTGTCCCCCAGCGACGATCTTCCATTCCACCCAACAGGGGCCCCGTTCAGACACTCGGCAGAGTAGGTCCGTTCTGTGGCAAAGTGTTCCACATTGACAATCCTGCGTTCCAAGCCAACAGAGACCGCTTTCAGAGGATCGGATGAATAGGTCCGTCCTGTGGCACAGTGTTCCCCAGCGACGATCCTGCGTTCTTAGACAACAAGAACCCCGTTTAGATACTCGGCTGAGTAGGTCATTCCTGTGGCACAGTGTTCCCCAGCGTCGATCCTGTGTTCGAAGACAACAGAGACCGCGTTCAGACACTCGTCTAGGTAGGTCCGTCATGTGGCACAGTGTTCCCCAGCGACGATCCTGCGTTGCAAGCCAACAGGAACCCCATTCAGACACTCGGCTGAGTAGGTTTGTCCTGTGGCACAGTGTTCCCCAGTGACGATCCTGTGCTCCAAGCCAACAGGGACCCCGTTCACACACTCGGAGGAGTAGGTCCGTCCTGTGGCACAGTGTTCCCCTGCGACGATCCTGCGTTCTAAGGCAACAGGGACCCCGCTCAGACACTAGGCTAGGTAGGTCCGTCCTGTGGCACAGTGTTCCCCAGCGACGATCCTGCGTTCCAAGCCAACAGGGACCCCGTTCAGACACTCGGCTGAGTAGGTCCGGCCTGTGCCACAGTGTTCCGCAGCGACGATCCTGGTTTCCAAGCCAACAGGGACCCCGTTCAGACACTCGGCAGAGTAGGTCATTCCAGTGGCACAGTGTTCCCCAGCGACGATCCTGCGATCCAAAACAACAGGGATCCTGTTCAGAAACTCGGCTGACTAGGTCCATCCTGTGGTACATAGTTTGCCAGCGACGATCCTGCGTACCAAGCCAACAGGGACCCCGTACAGACACTCGGCTGAGTAGGTCATTCCTGTGGCACAGTCATTCCCAGCAACAATTCTGTGTTCCAAGCCGTCAGAGACCCCGTTCAGACACTCGGTTGAGTAGGTCCGTCCTGTGGCACAGTGTTCCCCCGCGACGATCCTTCGTTGCAAGCCAATAGGCACCCCGTTCAGACACTCAGCTGAATAAGTCGGTCATGTGGCACAGTGTTACCCAGCGATGATCCTGAGTTCCAACCCAACAGGGACACCGTTCAGACACAGCTGCGTAGGTCTGTCCTGTGGCACAGTATTCCCCACCGACAATCCTGCGTTCGAAGAAAACGGGGACCCCGTTCAGACACTCAGCTGAGTAGGTCCGTCCTGTGGCACAGTGTTCCCCAGCGACGATCCTGCGTTCGAAGAAAACAGGGAACCCATTCACACACTCGGCAGAGTAGGTCCGTTCTGTGGCACAGTGTTCCACAGCTACAATCCTAGGTTCCAAGCCAACAGGGACCGCGTTCAGACGATCGGCTGAGTAGGTCTGTCCTGTGGCACAGTGTTCCCCAGCGACGATCCTGCGTTCCAAACCACCAGGGAACCCGTTCAGACACTTGGCAGAGTAGGTCATTCCAGTGGCACAGTGTTCCCTAGCAACGATCCTGCGTTCCAATCCAACAGAGACCCCATTCAGTCACTCGGTTGAGTAGGTCCGTCCTGTGGCACACTGTTCCCCAGCGACGATCCTGCGTTCCAAGCCAACAGCGACTT